>NC_132852.1:13375982-14579107 GCF_048164855.1 Canis lupus baileyi
GGAAAAAAAAAGTGACCTTGTCTTCTCAACATTGTCTTTACACTGAGTAGAACAGATGAGATTGTGAATTATTCAGAGCCCTGAAAGCTTATAATTGTTAGCAGTGGTGGCGGCAATAGAGGAGAGAGACAGGACTATTTTAGTCCAAATGTCTGATTCTATTAAACATCAAAGCAATCTTTTCTTAAAACCATCTTTGGGAATTTGGGTGGCGTGGACCCCATGAAGAATCCTTTCCCCTGTTTGATACCTTTTTTAGGAATCTGGGTCAAAGAGGCACAAGTTAATATTTAGCATAGATTTTTGGAAATGCAGAGTAAAGGAACAAAGACACTCTAGGGAGAGGATTTGCTGTTTCAGCAGGTAACTGTCTGGGGAGTGAGTTCCCCATGTGACATCACAGAACCTCTGAACTCCAAGGGGGTCGCACATTTTATGGAAATGATCTTATTTTATTAATAGGTTGACTACGATTTTAGGCCTAAAAGAAAGTATTCGCATAGTTACTCAGGACAATGTTTTGTTTTGTTTTAAATGAAGTTTGTGAGCTAATAGTCCTGTCGCCTTCTATAGTTTTAGCAATTTCAGATGGAAAGCTTTTGTACACAATTTTATTCGCTTGTCTGGAATTTATGGAGGTAGCCTTTACTTAAAACTAGTTACTATGTTAAGTTTAGGTTATTTTGAAGTTTACCATGGGTTTTAACTTTGTGGGCTTAAGTAGTATTATTTTTAGAAGTTCCTTTAAAGTTCATTGGGGGGATTTTCTCGCCAAACTGAAAAATATTTAGATTTCTCTCTCAAAAAATCGTAATATTGATGGCATTTTAAGATTTCCGTGACATATCTGAAGAACTGTCGGTGCCTGTGTATAGAATTAAAATTTAAGATCAGAATTACTTTTAAATGTCAAGACTTGAAGAAAGACATTTTAATAATATTTACTGAATATTATAAAATGTCGGGGTTTTTCTATTTTAATACATTTTATAAAGATTGGCTTACAAGGTCGAAAGTCACTTTACTTACTTATGGAATACATGGCTAAAATACTTGTATTGCCTTAAAAAAATAATAAAATCACTTGGTTTGGTCCCAAATCTTCTATCTCTACCAATAATGTCAGAATAAGCATTTCAATAAAGCATATCATGTCCCTGTGTTCCAGATTCTCTTCTAAATTTAGAATTAGCATGGTTTTTTTTTCTTTCTTTTTTTTTTTTTTTTTTTTTGTGCAAAGACTATTTTAAACTATATATCCTTCTCTCCATACAGTCCTTTTATTAGGGTGAATAGAAGAGCTTCAAAATGGTAGTGTTTCATAGGACAAGAACAGATCAAACGTTCCCTTACAAAGTAATCTTGATCACTGTTTTCATCTATTTCACCGTCACTCATTATTAGCTCCTCGTTCTCTGGATCCACAATGGAGTCTTCACTGAGATATATATATCATATATATATAGTTTTAATTCCTAAATTTCATTTTGAAAAAAGACCAACACTTAATTGTTGTATAGCAAACCTTCTACCCAACCCCCTCAAAAAAGTCTCCTCTGAAACAACTCAATTAAATAGACCATTTTTTTTTATATCAGACAGAAAATATGATAGGGGGAATTAATAGTTTTCTGTAGAAAGGAGTGTGCTCTGTCTGTGTCTCTGTGCTCTGATTTTTGGTGTGTGGGAGCTGGAGTGGATTACATACTTACCGGATCCAAAGAAGACTCTCAGTCTTTTATTTTTTATTTTTTTTAAATTTTTATTTATTTATGATAGTCACAGAGAGAGAGAGGCAGAGACACAGGCCGAGGGAGAAGCAGGCTCCATGCACCAGGAGCCCGACGTGGGATTCGATCCCGGGTCTCCAGGATCGCGCCCTGGGCCAAAGGCAGGCGCCAAACCGCTGCGCCACCCAGGGTTCTTTTTTGTTTGTTTGTTTGTTTTAACTAAATGACTTCTGTAGGTTTTACTATAATAACTTATTTTTCATGAAGGAGCTACTTGGAAAATGACAAATGTTTTTATATCTTAAATCCTCTATTCATCAACTTTTGGTGTGACGTATGCATTTTCTAATCGGGCTTTTGAAGAAATACTGCACCCTGCCTGCTATCTTCTACATCACTGTGCAGGCTGAGTCTTGGGTTCCTAGTTTCCAGCTCTTGTATCTCTTCTTTGTTGTTTAAGTACAGGCTTTGGGTTAAGCATAGATAGTATCTGATTGTTAACTAGAGGAAAGTTCATTATACTTAAGTTAGTTCCTGTTTGTCCATATTGGAGAAGTTTGATGGGCATGTCTATTCATGCCAGAATTCAGTACAAGGAAGTAACCTTTTTATCAGTTTTAGCCATAATTTCATTTCATGAGTATGTTTCCTACTTAATTTTTTGGTGTGTGCGTGTGTGTGTTGCAAAGACATAAATGTTTGGCATTTATATTCCACATACATTTGTATAGGCTCTACTATGTGCCTGGCACAGTGAAGTATAAGGCCAGTTTCTTGCCCTAAGAAATTATTAGCTGCATCTTAAGGTAATACATGATTGCAGGTCAGTACGATTTTAGGAAGGGATGTGTCCAGGGAGCCACCAGAGGAGCTCAACCTCTGTTCTCAGGAAAATTAGTGTTTTCAGAAATGGTCCAAACCTGATCCAAATCCACTAACCATTGGAGGCATTCGGGGTAGGGGTGGGGGGAGCTTTCAAATACCAATTTGATTCTGCTTTCTCCTCCAACCTGCCCTGGAATGGGTGAAATTCCAATCTTCTTGGATGGCTTTTGATGTTTCTCTTGCTAACGACAACTGGCAGTTGATAATCTTTCTGTGGCAGGTGTCTCCTTGGGAGACACTTCCTAGGCCTCCCCACGGCGTGCTCTCCTGATAGGGGAGATACATTCTTCCTCGGACTGCTCACCCAGAACCTCATGTCAGCAGTTCTGACTGGCAGCTGGCCTCACAGACTCTAGTTTCTGAGATTTCCTAAACTGGAGGGTGATGACTTTCCTCTTGGCAGCCAATCACTATTTTAATTGACCAGTTACCCATTTATCTCCTTGAATTGCCTGTAGACTAAACCACAGGGATAATGTCATGTATGTATCCCCACTTACCTGGCACATGGTAAGTGTGCAGTAAGTGCTTGTTAATGGAAGGAAGGAAGGAAGGAAGGAAGGAAGGAAGGAAGGAAGGAAGGAAGGAAGGAAGGAAGGAAGGAAAGAAAGGAGCGAAGGAAGGAAAGAGAAGGAAAGGAGGAAGGAGGGAGGGAAGGAATGAAGGGAGGGAGGAAGGGAGGAGGGAGAAAAGAAAGGAATGAAAGAAGGAGAGTAGGAAGAAGAGAAGGCAGGAAGGTAGGAAAGAAGGAAGGAAACCAATGAATGATCAGCTGGCACATTACCTACTTCCTCCCCTATGACTGCTTTCCAGGGCAGCTCCAGAAACCCAGATCTAGCACCAGACCCTAGCATCTGAAGCCTAAAATTTTGGGAAATTGCCTGCATATTCCACATCTTTGGGACAACTCTGGCACTAGCTTGCCTTTAGAATTCTCAGAAATACTCCTAGAAGTTAAATGGTCATTAAACCAAACTAAAATCAGAATTTTTTTTCTATTTTTAAGTCCAAAAAAAAAAAAAGCCTTTTAATGAATAGTTCTCTTTCACAGAATCTTTGACCAGTAAGAGATTAATATAAAGTTGGATGCGTGGTCACGTGGCCTCAGGAATGTTCCCGTGTGCTGGCTGACTCTATGACAGGGTCCCCTCAGGTGAACATGAGCATGCAGGTCCCTAAATACCATTTGGCCTTGACTCTGCGTTATTTTACAGAGCCTCCTGGAAGAAGGTCTACAATGGCACCTTGGGAGCCAGGAAAGAAGGCACGAGACAGCCTGGTCACATTGGGCTAGAAAGTCATTGCAAGAGAACAGAGAGAGAATGGCACAGAGATTAATTGCCAGGAGACCCTGGGAAATAAGAGTCAAGCATGGAAGTAAACATGGGCTTCAGCTGTGACAGTGTCCGCCCTGTGCCAGACCCAGTGCTGGATGCTGCACTTGGTCCCTCATTTAATTCGTCACAGCCTGCAGTGAGGCTTGGTGGTACTATCACCCCCATTTTATAGTTGAGGACACAGTGTCAGAGAGGTTATGGAACCCGCCTTAGGTCACACAGCTCACTGACCGTCAGAACCATGACTGGAAGTGAGACTAGTCAGACTTCAGAAGACACATCCTTCCCTCACCCTGGTGTCTTCTCTGAGCATGTGATGGGTGAACGCAGAGACTCCTCCAAGACTGAGGAGCAAAGCCCAGGCCACCAAGATGCCCCCCAGCCAGAGGCAGCCCAGGCAGGTCATGTTCACAGGCCATGTTCTCTCCGAGCACTCCTTGCTCCCAGAAGCAACCGCAGCTCTAATTGTATTCCATGACTCACATTTATATTATTATTCTTGCCTGGAACGATTTTGTTAGCAATCTTTTTAAAACTTGGATGTCTCAGATAAGGACCCATAAAAAAAGTTTTTCCCCCAACAGTCTTTTCTGCTCATCTTCCTTTTTCAGTCCATGAAAAAGCTGTTTTTGACATACGTGTACCTTCTGTTGTTTATGGGACAAATTACAATGCTGAGGAACAATTGGCACTGTTCTATCTCCTCTAATGAAAAAAATATGCAGCTCTAAGGATGTTTAGTGAGGATGTAAGGTATTAGAGGATGGGCATATTGATACCTGCAAGCAAGCTTACGAGAAACAAAAGCACAGAGCCATTTCCAGAAACAGGGTGGTTGGGTGCGGCAGCGGGCGCGCCTTCTGTGCCTGGTGTCCCACCCTCGCACCCCCGGAGGAGGGGGAGTATTTTTGGTCTAAACCTCCCCTTGAAAACATGAGCCGTGCGCATCTTGGTCATGGGGCTGTGGATTGCCCAGACTCAGACTTCCATCCGTGAGGATCCTGCCCTGAAATAGTCTGTGTGCGATGTTCCCGGTGTGACAAAATGTTGGTATTCTGGGGCTCCTGTCCCTATAGGTACAAAAGGATGGTGGCCACATCAGCTGGCGGTTCAAACCGGTGTGTTTTTGTCACAGTTCCTTGGAGATCACAGATCTGCTTGGTCCCCGGTGTAAATGCTTTAAGCTTTGATCTCCCTCTCCCTCTCCCTCTCCCTCTCCCTCTCCCTCTCCCTCTCCCTCTCCCTCTCCCTCTCCCTCTCCCTCCCCCTCCCCTCCCTCCCCCTCCCCCTCTCCCTCTCCCTGAATACAGCATGGGGGGGGGGGCTGCTCTGTGCTAGGTCGGGGGCTCTCATGCCCCTGATGTGCCCCCTGCCCCCTGAACTTGCAGGGGTCTTGAGGATCCAGATGAATGAGCGGCCTGGGGGCTCGAGTGTGACACACGCAGCTGGGAGCACACGGGGGACAGAGTGGAGCGGGGCTCGCCAACACTGAAGCCACCCCTCGGGACCTTGGAGCGAGGCACTCCCATGGGCTGCGCATCCTGGCTGGCAGGTGCCCCGTGGGTGTCCTGGGCAGGGCCCGTCCTGGGGGTCTCAGCTGCGCAGGGTGCCTGTTGGCCGAGCACCCAGCCGGGTGGGCCGAGTGCACCCCGGGCCCGCGGGCCGTCCTGCCCCATCCTCGTCCTCCCCCCTTCCCGGGACATGCAGGTGGGCAGGACCCAGGAGTCAGGAGTCGCGTCGGGGCCCCTGCAGTGAATCCCGCCAGGCTGCACCCAGGGGCGCCCTGGGGCCCGGGAGCTGGACAGAGGGGACGGCCGCAGCCGGCGTGTGCCTTGGGCCCCGCGCTCCCCCCTCTGGACGCTGCTCCCCGGTTCTTGGGAGGCCCCCACCTGCGCCCCTTCCACACCTTCCCTCCCTTCGGCCCACCTCAATCAAAACTCTCTTTCCCTGAGCCCTCGATTAATTAGATCTGATTATCTAATTAAACTAATTCGCACTGAGGTATGAATGAGGCTTAACCCTCCCGGGGGCATTTGTATTTTAAAAGAGGAGCTTGTTAACCCAGATGCCTCGACAATTAGCAGAATGTGTGGGGAGACCTTGGGGGGGGGTCAGAGCTTTTCTGGAGCCTCGCAGGCCATGGGAGGCCTGGGTGAACCCAGGGATGCCCCCACCCCATAGTCAGAGGCACCAGGGTCAGCGGTTGGGCCGCTCCACCGTCTGCGGCCCAACGTCTGCAGCCCAACGTCTGCGGCCCTCCGTGTGCGGCCCGCCCGCTCGGCCGGTGACGGGTGGCCGCACAAGAAACCATACATATATCATCAGGTCTTTGAGTTTTTCTGCTAATACTGCGAGTCTTCACGGTGGCCGGGAAGGGCCTTCTGTTCCCAGAACCAGCCCTGCCCCGCCGAGTGGAGAGGGGCCCAGTGAGACGCGGGCCTGGCCCGACAGCAGCCACCGCGGCCGCCCGGACGCTCAGCCGCCCCTTGCTTCCTGCACCCCCATCTTTTAATCCCTAAACAGATTCTGTTTTTTTAAACCAGAAAGATAGAAGCGTTTGTGTCCCAGCCCTGAGCTGACAAGAGGCAGACATTGCCCAAAGTAAGAGGGTCGGGGTTGGAAGCAGCTTTGAAGAGTCGGCCTGGTGGCGTCCTTCTGTGGCCTTCTCTGTGAAGACATAGAAAGGCCGTTTTGTTCTCTCATGCCCATGAGCTAGGAGTGAGGTAGTACATTCCAGCAAGATCCAAATTAAGGAAATGCTCTGGGAATCCAACCCCAAAGCTGCCGTAATACTGGCCACCGCCTTGCGTTTTTCTACGACTGCCAAATACGACCATCCTTTCCCATCAGACTTTGGAGTCTCCTGTACAGACACAACCTAGAAATGTATGGGCTGCTCTTTTTAAAGATATGTGACTCAGGATTCCTGAAAGTAAGAACACAGGCAAGCATAATTTATATGCTCATTATTGATCGTTTGTTAAAGTCCTTTCTGGATGCAACACTTATTGATACTTTTTGCATCTTTTCTTGTTTTTTAATGCATTTAAAGGTCCCATTCGTAACACGTGGAGAGGGAAGACGAAGGCAGGGGCGACCATTTGATATTATGAACAAAGACTTGGCATTTTCTATTCTTTTTTGAGTGATGGATTAAGAGAATTATTTTATGCGAATGCTAGCTGATTTTACTTACATTCCTGTAATATTTAAATTAATTAAATTTCCTGGAATGATAAGAAAAAGAATGCATATTATGGGTGATATTAGGCATGGTGTTGCATTAGCTCTAGAATACATGTGGAAAAGAAGTGGGTTATTTGCTTTTCTAGCCCTCATATTTTAAGACTGTAAGGCTTAGAGCAAAACGGCAGTATTAATATGGTAAGGCTTCAGAAAGCAGAGCCTATATGCAAAAGCAAAACAGATAATACAACAAAAAGCAGTAAAAATTGTGATTAAACCTTTCATCCGGTTATTTTTCATTTCATATGCTATTTGATTTTTTATCTTTATGTTTTGCCTCGTGGAAGAAATGAGTATGACACCTGGACAAGGCATGCACAAGGGAGGACATCCCTGTTTACCATGGATGTTTTAGTTGTCAGGGCCCAAAAATCGAAGTAGGGGAGCTGACCAGCTGGGGACAGACAAAACACGGTTGTACTTCTTAAGTGATTTGGGTTCATATACACATACAATATTTTTTTAAGTATTACAAAATCATCCATATCCTGTTATATTTCATTTTATCCACAAATATTTGTTTCACTATTAAATCAATGGAAGCTCTTTTATAGTCTCAGATCAAAGTTGATTGTTTTTTTGATAAAGAGGCAAAACGAATCATTAAGGGATTTTTTTTTTCAATTTCACTTAAAGACTATGGGTTATTTTGGTTTTCTGCAAGCTATACATCACACAAAGAATTTCTGAAGCAGAAATGTTTATAATCAGATGTTTATAATCCATGGTCTGCCAAAAGGTTCACTGCATGCTGATTGTGGAGTTTATCAGAGAGGAGACAGTAGGGTTTCTAGATTCCATAGAATTGTAGTTTAAGTGTATACCTCCTGGTTTTGGATCAATTAATGTATTTGGCACTGCTGTATGCCCAAGGAGTCGACTTATTTAAATTGCTGCCTTTGATTAGAATATCTTACTTACTCTTTACCAAAAACACTTCTTTAAAAATATTATGGGATTTTAAAAAAATATCTTTTTTTTTTTTTTTTTAGAAACAAAGAACATGTGCTAATTTGCTCTTAATTTTCAGCGCTGTATTTCTGTGTTTGGCTCTGATTTTGATAGACTAGCCTTTTGGGAAATAAAAATTTCCATTTATTTGGAAGGAAAAGGAGATCAAGGAGAGAAGAAATCAGAGACATACATAATAAGTAAGGGAGGATGGATCACATATTAGTCTCACTTGACACAATATTTTATAGTTATTCCCTTTGAATCTTAGCAGTAAAGTACCAGTAAAATTGTTTACCTCATGATGAGGCGTGAGTAAGATAGTGTGTGGAGAGCACCTGGCCCAAAGCATGGCAAGTGCGGCAGCCCATACATGCTAGATCTCATCTGTGTCCTCTCTCCTGGTGAAGGACTGAAATTCAGAGAATCCGATTCAGAATGGAAAACCAAGTTAAGTATATCAGAAAGTGGGTGTTAGACTATTTGTCAAACCATATGCCATTGCGATTTTCATAGATCAATAACAATAGAATATGGGGTATTTCATATGGTTTGACCCTAGACTGAAATAGGGTGTTGATATAATTATTCTAGTAATTGAGATAAAAATTCTTCTCCTGAATTGTCTTGATCTTTGAAGTGAATGTGCTTTTTTTACATGAACGGATTGTTTTATTTCTGTACTTCCTTTCCACAATACAAGGTGAAAATGGTAGTTCACCATCCTCTGGTTCTGATCCCGTCTTCATTATCTCTTAGTGAAAAAGACTGAAGTATCCCTTGATCCTCAGTGTCCTAGCCCCACCAAGGTGCTTTGTGTCAAGATACGCCTGCTTGAATTCCCAAGACCATATATTGACCATTTACTAGTAGTAGCTGCTCGTTGTGTTGAAGCTCCCTACTTGTGTCGTTTAGGCTCTTTTAGGTGGCAAACACAGATGAGGTCAGATCGCCTCATTAATTGTGGTTTATTGTGTGATGCAGGGGTGTGTAGGAACGGGCCTCAGGGCAGCGAGGCCTCAGAGAAAGCTGGAGGGTCACTTGTGAACCTTCAAGATTCTAGCACAGTGCTGGCTACTGGGTCTCGGTTGTTGGGACAGTTTGGACGAGTCCCCTCCTTCTTCTGCGTCTCTTCCCCTTCCCACGCTCACTGAAAGACTCTCACTGGCCTGATGTGTTCACAGTACCCACCGCAGTTTGTAATCATTTATTTGTCTGTTTATCTCCCCGGCTGAACTAAAATCTTGAGGACAGGGTGTCTCTGTTCTCCACTGTTGTGGCTCTGGTACCTAGCACAGTGACCAGCATGAAATACATCCTTGAAACATAACTGTTGAATGAATTAAATATGAACCAGCTGGAACCTCCTTAGATGGGCCTCTGACACCACGGCACACTCCCAAGATTCCTCAAGGAGAGAGGCCATCCAGTGAATTCTCTGGGCCCATGCAGATATATGAACTGCTCTTCCTTTGGGTGGGTCAGCTACAATGGGGCCCATTTGGTCCAGTTGTGTGTTTTTCTGTTGAGACACCCCTTTCCAATCAGCTAGGTTGTGGGTTTTCACACGTTAACTTTGTCTTGCTGCTCACTGTAAGGAAATGGGTAGCAAAGAGGGATGAAACCTTCCATGAGACGCTAAATTAATAAAAACAGACCTCAGAAGAGGAGCGTTAAAGATTGCTCAGGAAATTCAGTGTCGAAATTAAATAGGGAGGTGGAGAGGTACATGAGGGAGACCAAAGAGCTAGAAGGAGGAGACCAGACATCAAAGAGCAAGTGGGAGGGGGACATGCAGCTCTGGTGACAGTGAAGCACACCAGAGGCCAGCCACAGAATTGGCTTCTGGAAACTGAGTGAAGCTGACAGAGAGGAGTGGTTGGGAAACCACTGGCTGGGGCTTATTCAGGATGGGAAGAATAATGGGATCTTTAAAAACCCTGGATTATCTGATAATCTGTGGCAAATTTTCAATTGAACTGGTGTCTCCAAGTTATTAACATCCACTCTGTTGAAAAATGAAAAAGATTCAAGCAAGGGCATTTGTACAACTCTCCGTAAAACGGAGTTTGAAATTGTGTCTTCTCGACTGACCCCTTTTTGAAACGCTGAAGTGCAGCTTTACGTCTTACACCTTGAGGGGATCAATAGGGAACAAGCAAGAGGAAGGAAAAGGAAGCCTGCCTTACTCTAGTTGAAGAACATGGGCATGTGATTAATTTATTTTAGAGTAGGAAATAAGGAAACAATTAAAAAAATAAAACTTGGGGAAAAAAGAAAACAGATGATGACGCATGAGGCTGCTTATCTTCTCCTGTTACACGGGAAGGTTGATATTTGACTGTGTATCAAGGTCATAGACAGTAGGAATGAACGTCTTTGAGCAATCTCTAAACTATAGATCTTAGAGTTAGCGGGAACCTCAGGATCATTTAAACCAACCCTTTACTTCCAGAAAGGCAAGATATAATTATCCTCCTCTTTTAGAGAAAAGACAAGGAAATCAAGTTGCCTGCTGTGGTCATGTGACTGAAAAATACTGATGGTTGATGATGCAGGGGAGAATGTGGGGTGGCAGGGAGGGGTGGTAGAGAGCCGGGCTGCAGGGTGTTATTAGGGTGTACTTTCTGTTACCCTACAGGCCGGGTGATGCTGTCCCATATGGGTATGGACCAAATAGAAGACTTGCTGGGTTCAGGGAGGTCACTGTTTGCCAAAATGGTTTCCTTTCTGAAGGAAGAGAGGGAGGAAGAGAGGGAGGAAGAGAGGGAGGAAAACTCTCCTAGAAGTGACAGTCGACTTCTGTGTCCATAAGGCTGAAAGGGGCAGGACAGTTACCTCAACTTGATCTTTTCTATATTTTGAACAGTGAAAAGATATAGATCTTTTCTATATTTTGATCCGATGCCCCCCATTTTAGCAAGTAAAGACGTTAAGACGTTGGGTATTTATTACCAGGTCACAAAACTGATGGTAAAATTACACACCTCAAGGATTTTAATATTCACAGTGAAGGGGACGTAGTGATGCCTTGTGCTGGTTTTTGGCCTTAGAAATGGGAGTCAGGGATCAGCACTCCTGGGGTTGACATAAATTTTCTCCCATCTTATATTTGCTGCCGTGTGTCTAGGTAAATAATACTCTTAATTTTGTAGTTTTTAATTGAGGTTTCGTGGATGCACATACTCAGAGGGGGAGTCTTCATGCTTTACGTACAGAATTCTCTGGCTGCTTTGGTATATTTTCCATGCGTGATTTCTAGAGCTTCCATTCTGCAGGCGCAATAATCAGGAAGCCAAAGCGTCTCTGCTGCCCACAAGCTCTTCCTAGACTTGTGCGGAACAGTGAAGTTTTAGGAAAAGGATAGAAACGTGATGACAGACTTTTCCATTTCATAAACAATTCAATGTAATGATAGATTACAAAATAATTGACTTCGGTTTGTGCTGAAATGACCTTTGCTCCCTCTCAGCCTGGCATTTCCAAGTAGCTGTGGGTTTTTTTTTTTTTAGAACAAAATTAGGTATTCCTTTCATTTATTAGTTTTCTGTTGCTTGTGAGTCCTAAAGCTATCCTTTATAAAGAAAATTATGTATACATTTGAAAGAAAAATGAAAGAGGGGCTGCATCCTGTACATGTTAAATCGCAGTAGCGATGGTGATTAATGTGCCACATACATTTTTTTTTTTCTTTCACAGTCCCCTAGATTTCCTTTGCTTTCAGAAAAGTGGTTCACTTTGGCAGGACCTTTTCAATCAAGTAGAGTCTACTATGTGCAATGAAGGCCCGGCCCCCTCCACCACCTCTCTGTGGACTCCCCAAATTTCTTCCTTCCTTTCCCTACAATTGCAACGAAACTTTGACTTTGTCTGCATGATGGTGTGTACTTTTAAACTAGTATCTATGAAAATAAGATATTTCTCCCTGTAACAGTAGCTTGCATTCCCTCCCATTCCGCGCCGAGGTATGGTTCTGACAGGTAGCATGATGAGATTTAGAAGAGAGGCTGAAGTTAATTGAGGTTAGCAAGAAAAATATTACTGTCAATTTCAGATTTTTTCTTTATTTTTATTTTTTTTTTTTTTTAGATTTTTTCTTTAATTATTTTTAACTCATGAATAATCAATTAAATGAAAAAGAAATGTACATTTAAGAGCATCTTGAAAATTCCCTCCCCTAGAAGCATCAGAGGAGAGGAGCCCCTTGTGACACTATCTACAATAGAACACACCACTGGCTTTCTGCAGATGACATAGTTAAAAAAAAAAAAAAAAAGATGCTTCTTCTAAAGTGACAGAATGAATACACTAGCAAGAAGAAGTTGAGCATAGACAGCCATAAAATGCAGTTTGCCTTTTCAGTGACAACCTGGCTGCACTATAGCACCAGAAGTAAGTATAGCATGCAGCCCTAAGGACAGGGTGTTGGTGGGTCTAGACAGACAGAGGGACGGCCGGTAGGTACAGGTCTGCATCAGGGTAAGCTTCACATCACTACGCTTCCTCTGTGCAGGCTAATATGCCAGGGGGGGTCTTTAACATGTGAAGGAGGCTGGCCTAAAAGAATTTACTTGAATGATAAATTATCTTTTAAAGGCCAGTGAATTGTTTTATCAACCCTACCAGCCAAGTATCTTAGACTCTGGACTGTTTAAAAATTCTTACTGGAAGAAATGATTATTTTGCCAAAAATTTAGCAAAGAAGAAACTCCATCTGGAAAAAAAAAAAAAAAAAAAAGAAAGAAAAAGACTCTTCATTAGAATTCTCCCACAGACTGTTTCCCTTGGCCTATTCCCATTTTAAGGCCTGGCCCCCAGCTTTTTTTTTTTTTTTTCCCCTGTGTGTGATTTAACTACTCTTTCCTTTGTAAAATAAGTTAGCATTTTAGTTTCATGTTGATGCCTGTGGCAGGCGAAGGTCATGTTGAAGATGCTCCTGTGAAGACAGTTGTTCCTTTTGGGTCACTCTTTGCCAGGTCCTTCCCTCATATGTATTGAGCAAACTTTCACGGAGCATTCACCACTCTTTGGGAGGCAGCTCTGCTTTGCTGAGAGTTCGTGTTGTAACTTTTTTAAAAGTAAGATATCAGGGCGCCTGAGTGAGCTCAGTCGGTGGAGCATCTAACTCTCAAGTTTGGCTCCAGTCGTGCATGATCTCAGTTGGAGCCCCTCGTCGGGCTCCCTGCTCAGCGGGGAGTCTGTTTCTTCCTCTTCCTCTGCTCCTCTCCTCCTCAAATAAATAAATAAATCTTTTTTAAAAAGATTTTTAAAAAATAAGATACATAGCATAGGATATTTGGTAATCTGTGACAACTACTTTTCCTTTTTACATCTACAATATTCCCCCTTTAACAGAACCGTATGCCATTTTCCTTAAAAAGTTAAATAGAAACATCGCTAATTATGGTTGGCCCAAAGCAGTGGTTAAAAAAGGGTGTAAAACTTGAAGCCAAGAAACCGGTTCTGAAAATGGTATTTAAAGAGCAGGTGATAAATTTGTATTTTACCTAATTCTAAAATGGAAGGAGAGCCCTGCCTTTCTGAAGGTTTGGGTTGAGAGCTGTGCATCTGACAAATCATTTTTCCTGGAGAGTGGCGGCTTTGGAAGCGCTCTTTCTAATTTCTATGTGAGAAGACACACTTCTGTCATTAAGAACTGAGCTTCCAGGTTTGAGAACCTGAAATATCCATGTAGAGAGGCATCTCTTTGACTAATGCAGGATCCTGACTACATACCATCCTAAGCACCTCTTCACAGTGTGTCATTTTTCCAGCTCAGTTGATTTTTGATATGTCTCACTTTATCAGTCATCGAAGTGGAAATTTCATCACTCTTAGATGCTTTTTGAGTTTTTCTTAGTGTTTGTTTGTAATAGGTTTTATGGGTGATTAGTTATGTGAATCGCGGCATTCTTAGTGATGGGAACCTATCTTAATTTCGCTCATGAAACCTGCTTCTCTCATAAACTCTGCCATAAACCACGGGTAGAACTTGTTTTTCATTTAAACATACCTTGTTGAAATTAGTATATGTACTTTTCATCACTGCTTAGTGTGAAAATTAATAGCTGAAATTATTTGCACTAGCTCTAATGTTTGAGCATTGGCCTTTTCAACTCTGTGATTTCACACATTGGTTGCTATGCTGGGACACACCACTGAGTGATTGCTCTACTGGGCATTATCAGGTGTCAGAATTTTACCAAAGGCCCACTGAACAATATTATGGCATAAGAGTAATATTTCTGTTACTTCTGCAGATATCATCTTTGCCTTAAAAGCTTTCATAGGAAAGCACAAGAAGTGATATTATCCACCATTTTATATTCCCTAATGTGACTGCATGTACGTGCCCTAAGTAAGAGTCAACACAGTGTCATGGTCCAAGGCGTGGATTTTATGTCACGCAGATCTGGGTTTGAGCCCTAGCTGTGTCACATAACAGTTGTGTGACCTTGGGTGAATTACTTCATTTCTCTGACTCTAGGCTTCTTTCTCTGTAAAAGAGGTTAATAAAGGAACCCACCTTGGAGCGCCTGGGTGGCACAATCGGTTAAGCGTCTGACTCTTGGTTTCAGCTCACGTGGTGATCTCAAGGTCCTGAGATCAAGCCCTGTGTTGGGCTCTGCGTCCAGCTGGGAGTCTGTTTAAGATTCTCTCTCCCTCTCACTCTGTCCCTCCCCGCCACTTACGCTCTCTCATTCTTTCTCCCTAATATAAATAAATAAATAAATAAATAAATAAATAAATACCCACCTCATAGGACAGTTATAGAAATTAAATGAGATAATGCATGGAAAATGAATGTTGGGCAGCCCTGGTGGCTCAGCGGAAACCGCCTTCAGTCCAGGGCCTGATCCTGGAGACCCGGGATCTAGTCCCACGTCAGGCTCCCTGAATGGAGCCTGCTTCTCCCTCTGCCTGTGTCTCTGCCTCTCTCTCTCTCTCCTCTCTGTGTGTCTCTCATGAATAAATAAAATAAAATCTTTAAAAAAAAAAAGAAAGAAAATGAATGTTATTGCATACTCTCAATACATATTAGGTATGTACAGTAAACTTCTTTTAGTCCCTACTTGGCAACTCTTAACACACCTTAGAGCTATAGAATCCTCAGATTAACTGTATATTGCAATCTTAATGGCTTAATTTTTAATTTTAAAGTTTCAACATTTGCTTTTATATTGCATGATCATAATGAGTGTTCTGTGTAATTATTTTTCTAGATATAAATTTTATCAAAATAAGAGTCACGGAGACATGTGAATATTATAGCATGATTTTTTTTTATAATAGCTTCCCTTCTAGATCATCACATTCCTATTATTCAAGAGAAAAATTTGAAATAGAACATGAAGACTCTTTGGGGGATAGTGAAAAAAAATTCCCAAAAGCAAATGAACTAAATCTAGTAGTGAGTGGCAAGTGAGAGATGCCCTGAAGACAATATTATATGTTCTTCTCTCTTTTAAGTTAATTTATTTTTCTATTGGAATTAGCTTTATTGTCTCACTTGGGACATAAAAGTTCACATAAATCAGGAAACATTACTGACTATTGAAGACCTACTGTGTGTAAGACACCAAGTAGATAACGTCAGGGAAGGTTTTTCAGATGAGGCGACTATGAATTTTGGAGTAGAAAAGCTTGTGGAGGAGTCTAATAGAGAGTGGTGGCGCATTAAAACTTAAAGTACAATCAGAGCTCTTCCCACTTCTCAACTGTCATAACCAAAATCCAGAACAGGAATGGCATCGCTTAAAACTGGTCTTCATGGACCTAGACCCAAGAACTTGTGGGGTTGTATAGATCTATTATCAGCATGCAGAAGTTTTTCAACCACTATCCCTTGGCTTATTTATGTGCTGCACATGAATAAAGGGTGCTGTCAAGTTGAGATCATTTTTGTTAAGTTTTTTTCTTCCCCCTGCATCAGGAGGACACAGGTTGATTGGGTCCAGCATCCAGAAAGCTGAGCTATGCTGGTTGTAAACATGGTATGCTCTGCTAGTGCTGAGTATCACATTGTCAGGCCAGCTCTAGCTCCAGGAGTTATCATATATTTACTGAAACATGACAACATTCTATGCTAAAAATATAGAAGATGATAGGGCCAGGGCAATAAACAGCTGTCCTCAAAAACAAACAAACAAACAAAAAAACAACAACAACAACAACAAAGGATTGTTAACAAATACCAGGTCTGAAGGGCCAGCCTGTGAAGTGTGTGATCAACCAAGACTACTTGTATTCCTTCACTGACACTGGAAGGCATTGATTTGCCAGGAATAATTGCATTGTAATTGTGAATGGCTTTTCAATGTCACTGTGAGTCTTTATTCCTTTCGAGATGCCACCAAAATGTTTAGTGTTTCAGAGTATGCCATGGACAGTGGTGTGGAGAATTTGCTGAACTAGAAAATTAGGTGTGATCAAACCAATAAAATGTTCTTTCAATGAACCATCCACAGGGATGTGCAAGGATTTTATTATTCAGAATCTGTAATTTGATAGCGTTCAGTTTACTGACATCTTAGCCATGGTTTATCCTCTTTTATGACAATGTGTTAACTCGGTGCTTCAGATCTGTGTACCCGTTCTGTTTCTCTGTTATACTCCTTTGCTTCTGCAAAGCTCCCCTTTTCTGCCTTTCCGCCTTGGCCTGAGATGGAAGGATGATTCTCCTCAGAATATGAAACATCCAAACATGTCCTCTGTATATGGTCTGGTGGAAATACCCAAGACTGGTTTGATGACAGGTGGGTACTTCACAGGAGCCTCTAGCATGCCTTTTGTTGGAGGGCTTTGAAGGGGCTGGTCGTTATCCTACCTGTTCTCAGATTAGTCACAATAGAGAGAAAGGGATTCTTAAAACTTTGTTACTAACTCCCCACATCTACAGATCGGACCCAAGGGAATATGACTCGAGCCATTTAGGATCCCCTAAATGACAGCAGAGTCGACAATGATGACTTTGCGCACAACTCTTGCCCTCTCTGTGAAGAATACTGTACCATCTGCTCAGATATATCATGAGAAGAGACTCAATTGAGTCAGATAGTAGAGAATCTGGTTCATCTGGTTCCCGTCAGTGCCAGGAAATTATAAAGATCTGTGCTTTGTGTGCCTGAGGAGAAAAAACAAGGTCCCCTAGTCTACTCCTGCCACGACAGTAAGCCATACTTATATTTGAGATACATCTTGTTTTTAGTGGCTCCCACTGGAGGAACCAGGGTTTCAGAGCCAACAGACTATCATCATATATGAAAATGCTTACAAATTGCAATATATTTTTTTAAGTATCTTGTAATCATAAGTTAATCATCCAGATATTTTACTACTTGAATCTTTCTTGAACTGAGTTATCTGGGTATATTTTCCTCGAACAATTTATAACAAAATATTTTAATGGGAAATTAAATTATAATAATTTGGACAATTTCTATTTCTTTCTATTTATTATTATTGGACCAACATTTTGATACTTGTGCGTGTCTGAACCCCATCTGAGCGAAGTCCTGTAGTACCTGAGGACTTCTGCCAATAACCTAATGGTAAATTGCCTCAATTATGTAGCTCTTCGTCTGCCTAGTGTTTCATGGTTTTCAAGTTGTACATGCTAGCAAGATTCTGTGGATAAAGTATGAGAGGAAAAAAGCATTATGTACATTAGTTGAAATTGGCATCATGTTGCCAAACTGTAATAAGCCTTAGGGGACCTCAGTGTTGAAACTACTCAATTGAATGCTGCAATTTCCCATAACAATTTAAAAGGCCTGCAGGCATGCTAAAGTCATAGCTGGATCTTTCAGTTAACACTCTGTAACATGACCCCAAAGTCTCATTTACATCACAGCAATTAAAATATATTCTACATTACATGTTTACTACTATATACTGTAGAAATAATCCAATGCGATGTGGCTATTTTCCACAAATAATCATGGAAATCTTTATGTTCACCATTTCTTCCATCAGAGTGATACTAACATTGCCTGCGTATACACAGAGGATGATGGTGATTGTGAAGGGGAAGGATGGTGGGGTGAGGGAAAAGGAATGCAATCTAGACCAATAATAACTAGTAGTCATTACTACTTGGTGATCCAGGTGAAATTAGGTTAGTTGTTCTCAGTCCCGTTCATAGGTGACAGGTGTCTATTATGCAAAATAACTATTGTAATCAGAGCTAATCGGCCCCCTACTGTAGTCAGAAGTAGAGGGACCAAAAATTAAATGAGTATTAAAATAATATACCTCCTGGTTGCAGATGTGCTGCACCTAGTCGGGGACAGAAGTACCCATGCCCAGTTGGGAAGATGTTGGAAAGGAATAGCAGAGCTCAGCTGAGGGAGATGCTTTCATAAATTAGAGTTCTTTCCTTGGAGTTCCATCCAAGTTAATTTTAAAGTCCTCCTGGCATATGGATTATAACCAAAATTATTAACTAATACCATAACTATTTCATAATGACATGAATAGCAAGTTAAATTATTTTAAAGCAAAGCCGCAGTAGCCAAAATTAGATCATATTTTCTCAACAGTGACTGTTGCATTTTTGTAATGCCTTTCTTTCAAGAAACATGGACCGAACTGACTTAGTCCAAATTGTTGTTGTGGTTTAATGTTTATCGAGTAGCCACAATTTACCAGCTTACCTTGAAAATGTGGTTTTTAACAATTGTCCAGAACACATCATCAAGGTACGAAATATGATGGCAAAAGTCCAGATTCTCCACTTGGCAGATAGTCAACGGGAAGCCAAGGAAACAGAGTTTGCCTGTGTGCCTGTTGGAACACTCTTGCACGCGCTGCCCTTTTGTGGTTGGGAAGAGCGTTGAAAGAATCCTACTTCAGCAGACATCTGAGAAGGCAACGATTTTATCTGTTGCCTGGGTCCATTTTAATCCTGTGCCTTGGCTTATAACTACCCCTAGTAACAGCATGAAAAAAAAATGTTTTTGATCGCGCCACTTGCTCCAGAGCTGTTGTGCTAATTATGACAAGGGGCTTCCTTTTGGCAGACACAGCCCCCCTCGTTGCAGACATTGCCCACTATTGGGCTGAGCAACTGCAGAGCGTAGGCTGGATTGCAGACTGTCACTCACCCCTCGGCAGGTGCCCCTGACAAGGTAGGCCTGGGTCAGACCATGTGTACCTGACTCCTAACATTTTTTTATAAGAATTATAAATTATGCACAAATTTGTCTTTGTGATATAAAGCATTCAGAAAATCAGAACAGCTGACTAATTGGATACACTTTTCCTATTTTCACTAGACTATTTGGCAGCATTTAGGGAAAGTCAAAATATTTGAGTATATTATACATATGCACTTTAAGGTGTTTAAGTAAACTTGAGATGTCAAAACATTACATTTCTATGTGAGCCTATACTGAGCCAAGCATATTTATATACCCTGATAGTGTTGCATTAAAAATTACTTAAAAACAGACAATAAGCACCCAAGAAGACAAATATTAAAGAGTTGAATCTTCTAGGGTAAGTGCACAGACTGCTTGCCAGACAGGCTATGAAAATGTTGGTTCTTGGGGCACCTTCGTGGCTCAGACAGTTGAGCATTCAGCATTCAACTCTGGATTTCAGCTCAGGTCATGATTTCAGGGTTTGTGAGGTTACAGGGTTCTGACTCTGTGCTGGGCCTAGAACCTGCTTGGGATTCTCTCCCTCACCCTCTCCCTCTCTCTCTGCCCATCCCCAGGTAGGCTTGCTCTCACACGTTTAAAAAAAAAAAAAAAAGTTTTTCCTTTTTCCCACACCCATAGAGGCTGAGTTCAGACCTGACCCAGCCTCTACAGTCTCCAGTGCAAGCTAAGAGGGTTCATCTAGTTTTCTGGGGACTCTGGACACCAAGATTGAACCCAAAGGTGCTTTGAACCCTGAAGCAATTCCAGAATTGACTTATCGCCTAAGGGCTTCATCACTTCAAGGAGGAAGTGGGGTTTGGGAATCTCTGTCCACACCTCCCTCCTGTCTCTGCAGGGAGATGCCAAGTTGTGTGAGACCCTTACCTCCAGCACTGACCCAGAATTTCCTGCTCACCAGGGGTCTGTGAAGAAGGTGCCATTTGGCTGGTTTGGTGCTTTTCAGACTGAGATGAAAACTATCTGCTGGGCGGTAGACAGAGGATATATTTATTATAGTAATTTTGCCTGTGGGTTACAGAGGCATGAATAACCGCAGTTATCTTTCATTCTCTAAGTACTTGTGGGTAGTTATCAGGTCTCCACCTAGTTGTTACTAAAATAAACTTCACATAGTTCTTTGAATCGTGAGACTCTTAATCAGTTTCATTGCTCCTCTTGAAAGTTTTTCCAGTGTTAGCCTACTCCTTTCTGCTACTGAGACATAAATATTTGGATAACATTATAGATGAAGCCATTTGGAAATTATCAGCATGGGAACTAATTTTTTTTTCTCATTTGATGGCATAGTAATTTTGCACAAGCTCACAAAAATTCAAAATCCAAATTCCATTCAAACATTTAGCAAAATACCATTTTCACAACAGCTACAGCATCACCTCTTGCTCAGCACTTCATAGAACTGAGCTCTTACTGTCTCTATCACAGCTTCCTCGGAAAAGCCTTCGATACTGAACAGTATTCTTGGACACTGGACAGTGTTCTGGAATTTAATTATGATAGCTGGCTCTTATCAAGCAGACATTATATTATATGCCAATCACAGCACGAAATGCTTTGAAAACTTTATCTCATTTCATCTTCATAATACTTCCGTAAGAAAGATACTGTCATATGCATTTTAGAGAATGAAATACAGGAAACCAGATCTCAGAGAGTTTAAGTAACCTGCGTAAGGCCCTAAGACACATGTGTAGTAAATCGTGGAGCTAGACTTTAACACAGATATGTCTGATCAAACACTTGTCCTCCCAGTTGTGGCAATATAGATCGTTTTAGTTGGAACACCCAATGTAAGAACTTGGTTCAAAATTGTATTTCTCTCTCTCTCTCTCTCTCTCTCTCTCTGAGGTCTGTTTTCTTCTATGCAGACTTCAGTGGCAGGCAGGCTTTCTCCCATGGTGACAAAAATGTATACAAATCTCACGTTTACATCCTCCCACAAGAGCAACTGCACACTGGCTGGTTTTGAGTAGGTGCGCCCAGAGAGATTTAGTGCATGTCCTTGAGCTAACCTTACTGGCCTGAGTCAGGTCACATATATTCCTGAAACCATCCCTGAGGTCCCTGGCAGGCAGGTCCCAGGCCCCAGGATGGAGTTCTACTCCAACTGAACCTCTAGAAGCTAATCCCCAAGACAAGCATTTATGCAGAGAAATGCAAGGCATACAAAGAATTTGTATGACTGCGTTGACTGGGATGTAGGTGAGCCTTCTCCTCTGGTAGCTGAATCACGTGAGCTGGGAGACAAGTCAAGGGAATGGTGACTGTCCTATGAAGCACAATCACAGTAAGGTATCACTGATTTCTTCCTTAACTGTCCTTCCTTGAAGACAAGCTTAAAAATGTTTCCAGTGTATTTTATCTTTTTCAGTTGGTCTTGAATTTTTCCATCTTTCTTACTCTGCCAGTGAATTTCACTTGGCTTTAACTTCTGCTACCCTAGTACCGTGATCTCTGCAAATTTAATTATCGTGGTCTTGCCAACATGGCAGCCTTCACTGACTTTCTTAATCCTGGACCTGTTGACGTCCTGACACAGGTTGTCAAACCCCGCTGTCGTCTCTCTCTCCTTTTCTCTCTCTCCCTCTGTGTTTTTTGTCTGTTTCTTTACCTTTGTAAAAATTTGTTTTTGTGATTGCTTAAAGCCCCTATTTGTTAGGGATTACTTTGAAATAGGTTCAAATTCCACTTGGCTACTTCCAGACTCTGTGACCTTGGATGAGTCAATTAATTGCTCAGGACCTTAGTTCTCTCGTGTGAAAATACCTAGCAAGCTTGCTGTGAGGAGTAAGTGAGGTCATATATGTAAAGCGCCTGGCATATCATAAGCACTCAATAAATAATCAAGATTGAAATTAATAATTCATCAAGGAGCTTTTATGTCTACTCTTCAAGAGAGGAATACGCTCAGCACTTAGGGAAATAATATTAGCTCTTCACTCAAGAAGCCCACCCAGTTTTACATGGCATTCCCAACTGTCACCAGGTCAGGAATACCCATTTTTGAGTCGCTTTTCTGACATAGCGAGCTGTAGTTGTTGCTAAGCCATCTAGAAGTCTTGATTATTCTTTTCTCATTATGACTAAAGGTTTGGATTTGGAGCTGATGCTACACAGGTCTTACCATCTGGCAACCTTTCAGAGAAGTAAATGGAAGAGCAGGGCATGAGACTACGAGTGCCAGCCTCACCAGTCACTGGTTATCAGACTTGTAATTTTTTATTAATTTCCCATATTTTCCCATCAATAAAACTGATAAATCACACGAACTTGATGAGCTGTTGTTAAAAGTAGAAGTACCAGTGTGTAAAATACCTAGCATAAAAAAGCGTTCAGTAAATGGCGGGTATTGGTTTTATTGCGTATTTGACGGTGGCTGGCATATCCACTGAGGTGAGTGCGTTCATCTGAAAATGGAAAGATAGTCTGTGACCCGGTTCAATAAGAACAATACACAAAACAATAACAAAGTTTTCTATGTCGTTGTTGTTGTTTTTAACCTAGTGTATACTGGAGGCCATTTGAATAACACAGTAATATCAGCATGACACTGTTTCCTTGATTTTTCCTCTGAACCAGATAGGATTGCTAGCAAAATTTTCAAAGGCCTGGCTCATGCCAAAACATAGATGAATAAAGTGGTGGCCACTATATTCAGTGCTCTGGCTTAAAACATCATAAAAATAGTTAAATAGAAATGACAGATATCCAGGTGGACAGACAAATTGAGAGAGATTATTTACACCTTACCCTAAAGGTCTGCAAGGTAGGAAAGCTGGATTTAGCTCAGCCGTTTTGGATCCTCGTGCCTTTTTCCATCTGTTCAAAGTATGGAGATTATGGGTCTTTCCCTCCCATTACTGTGGCAGTTGTGACCATAAGCTACATAACTGTATTAAAATATTTTACTATTATATTACTATTATCCATAATTGTTATCAAGAAAAATAGAATGACTTTTAATTTCAAACTATACAAGTGAATTGTGTTATTTGTTTTTAAATCATAGAATAATATTCTTACTTTACATTAGTGAGTGAATTAGTCTCATTATCCATTTATTTTTTCTTTTTTGATCATTTCCAGTTCTGTTTCCTTCTCTATATAAATAATTTTAAAAGAATTTTTAATGATTTGATGAGGCTTAAGCCACTTTTCTTATAGCCTAAGGCACTGTTCTATATATTTTCCAATTAGAAATTTCCCAGTATTCACACTTATTCAGTAGCTATTTTAGTATATTATTCCTATTTGCTTCATTATCTAAGTTTGCATATTTGCTATCTATGATAATGCATGGAGAATAATTTTGAGTGTTAAAATAGCAGCCTTCCAATTTATTATTTTTAAGATAAGACATAAGTATATCTTTACTCACATGAACATGTTCACAATGTTAAGTAGAACTGAGTTATAAGATCATCTATGTTATATATATATATGGCACACGCATATCTTCATACAAACACATGTACGTGCACATATAGAAAAAGTCCAAAAATGTTAAGAGAGTAGTAATTTTAATGTGTGGTTGTTTGTTTTGTTTTATTTTGTTTTTGAAGGGGAGGCACTTATATGTATTTTTCTGGTTTCCACAAAGAACACATATTACTGCTTAATAATACTGTGTTTTAAATGGAAGAAAAGCATGAATTGAGAGTGTGCATTGAGTGATGTTTAGGAATAGCCTTCTCTGTGCATCTCAGAGCTATCCCTCT
This sequence comes from Canis lupus baileyi, assembly GCF_048164855.1. Taxonomy (NCBI): domain Eukaryota; kingdom Metazoa; phylum Chordata; class Mammalia; order Carnivora; family Canidae; genus Canis; species Canis lupus. Next base: position 13,400,015 of record NC_132852.1, read on the forward strand.
CCACCAAACGCTCAAGCCAGCAACCTGCCGGTCCTCCCTGTTCCTCACTCTTGATTCAGTCCATCCCAAGTCTTGCTGATGCCATGTCTGTCTCTCATCTCGGCCCGCCTCTCCAGATCTTCACTGTCCCTAGTCTGAGCTAGCATTCTCTCACCTGGAGTCACACAAAAATCTGCCAACACGCTTCCCCACTTCTGTTCCACATGTACCTCTCCCGTGTTCTCCACACTTGAGCCAGAGGGATCTCGTCAGACTGTAAATCTGATTGATCGTGGCAGTGTCCTGTTTCACGCTCTCCAATGGTCACCATTTTTGATGCGCTATGAATGAGACAGCTTAGGCCTGGCCAGCAGGTTTCCTTTGGACTCATGTCTCCTCACTCACTGTGCCCCAGCCCTGTTGGCATTTGTCCATCAAGCTCTTCTCTGCCCTCAGGTATTTGTTTGAGTGGGTTATTTTGTCAACCTGGCTTGTTACGCTGCCAACCCCTTTCCTGTGACACACATGCTTGTGACCAGGCTAAATCTTATTTATCCTATGGGTCTCAACCTAAATGTCCTTTAAGACAAGTCTTCTGGGGCGCCTGGGTGGCACAGTTGGTTAACTGTCTGCCTTCAGCTCAGGTCATGATTTCAGGGTCCTGGGATCAAGCCCTGCAAGGGACTCCCTGCTCATTGGAGAGTCTGCTTCTCCCTCTTTCCCTGCCCCTCCCCCTGCTTGTGCTCGTGTGCTCTTTCTCTCTCTCTCTCTCAGATAAATAAATAAGATCTTTAAAACAAAAAAGAGAGATAAGTCTTCTTTTAGCTCCATCTCAATTAGACTACACTTTATGTTCTCTCTCTTTATTTATTTTTTAAATATTTTATTTATTTATTCATGAGAGAGAGAGAGAGAGAGAGAGAGAGAGAGGCAGAGACACAGGCAGAGGGAGAAGCAGGCTCCATGGAGGGAGCCCGACATGGGACTCAATCCCAGGTCTCCAGGATCATGCCCTGGGCTAAAGGCGGCGCTAAACCACTGCTCCACCGGGCCTGCCTTGTTCTCTCTCTTTACAACTTGCAATTTTTTGCAGTTTTTGTTACACTTTTAATTGTATATTTATTTGTGTGATTATTTAACCCCTCTCTCCCCATTCACATTGAAAGAGGCTAGAGATTATGTCTCATTCGTCTCTGCATTTTCAGTACCTCTCACCACGTCTGACATGTATGATGAGGCAGTAAAAAAATTAAGAAACACTATTCGTTGCACACAATTTTATGCTAATGCATGTAGTAGATCCACCCCACTCTTTCAAATTGATGCCATGTGTTCCTCCAGCTGGTCTTGTCTTGCTTTTTCATCCAGTCTGACAATCCCTGCCTTTTAACTGGTGTATGTAGATTATTTATTTTTATAGTTAATATGATTGTTGGTATGCTTAGGTTTTTCTCTTTTTTCCATCCATTTTCTTTTAGCCTGTTTGTGTCTTTATGTTTAAGAATGTTACTTAAAAGCAGCATATGGTGTTTTTTTTTTCAGCCAATCTGAAAATTTTTGCATTGTGTGGGGTGTTTAGACCATTTATGGTTAATGTGATTATTGGCCTAGTTAGATTTCAGTCTCTCAAATTGCTGTTTGTATTCATTTTGACCCATATATTCTTTTTTGTTCTTCTCCTACCTTCTTTGGATTAGTTGAATATTTTTTTAAGCTTCCAGTTTTTATGATTCCATTAATTCTTTTGTTGGCTTATTAGCTACAACTCTCAGCGTTGCTATTTTATGGGTTGCCTTAGGGTTTAAAGTATACATCTTTGATATAACACAGTATCTCTCGAGGTGATATTATGCTGCTTGACATATAGTATAAACACCATGCCATAGTGTATTATTTCTCTCCTCCCCTCCTTTATGCTGCTGTCGCAATATACTTTACTTGCACCTATGTTATAAAATTTACAATACACTGTTAGGATTTTTATGCAACCAGTCATCTATCTTTTAATGATATTTAAATAATAAGAAAAATATTGGGATCCCTGGGTGGCTCAGCAGTTTAGCGCCTGCCTTCAGCCCGGGGCGTGATCCTAGAGTCCCAGGATCGAATCCCATATCAGACTCCTTGCATGGAGCCTGCTTCTCCCTCCACCGGTGTCTCTGCTTCTCTCCCTCTATGTCTCTCATGAATAAATAAAAATCTTTTTTAAAAAAAAAAAAAAAAAAACATATGTTTAACCACATAGCTGTCACTTCCAAGTGCTGTTTGTCCCTATTTCTAATGTTCTTTTCCTTCCACCTGAATAGCTTCCTTTACGTTTCTTGTAATGAGAGTCTACTGGTGGTCAACTTTTATATGTTAGAAAAGGTAGGTTTTTTGTACTTATATTTAAAAGATATTTTCATTGGGTATAGAATTCTAAAATGACAGGGTTTTGTTTTGTTTTGTTTTTGCTTTCAGCATCTTTAAAGATGTTACTCTACTGTCTTCTTGCTCACATTACTTCCAACAGGGAACTCTGTGTGTAATGTGCCTTTCTCCTGGGTCTGCTTCTAAGACTTTCTTTTTATCACTTTCTTTTTTTACTATATATAATTTTAACAACAACCAAATGCCTTAGCATAATTTTCTTTATAGTTCTTGGGCTTGGATTTTTCTGAGCTTCTAGGAGTCTGTAGGTTTATTGTGTTTATCAAATTTGAGAATTTTTCAGTTATGATTTCTTAAAGTTTTTTCTATTCACTTCCTGTGTTCTCCTTGAGGGACTCCAATTGCAATCTATATTGGCCACTGAAAGTAATCCCAAATCTCACTGATGATGTATTTATATATTTATTTTCTTTCTCTGTACTTCATTTTGTACAGTTTTTATTAGTATATCTTTAAGTCCATTTATCTTCTCCTTGGCGGTGAAATTGCCATTCATCGCATCCAGTGTATTTTCCATCTCAGACATGGTTTTTTCAGCTCTAGAATTTTGACTTGGGTCTCCTTTTTATATGTTTCCTGTCTCCATTTAGTTTTTTGGATGTATGCAATTCCATTATAATAGCTGATTTCATGTCCTTGTCTATTAGTTATAATACCTGTGTCAGTTCTGAGTCAATTTCAATTGATTGTTGATTTTTCCCCCCTCATTATTTTCCTGGCATGCTAGAAATCTTTGATTGTATGATAGATTCTGAGTTTACCTTGCTGAGTGCTGGTTATTTTTGTATTTCTATAATATTTATCAGCTTTGTTGTGGAATAGTTAATCTACTTGAAAACGGTTTGATCCTTTTCTGGTCTTGCTTTTAATACTTCAAATGAGACCAAAATCATGCTTAGTTTAATGCTAAGTTATTCCCCACAACTGAAGCAAGATCTTTCTGAGTACATTACCTAATAAGTTATGAGGTTTTTCCAATCTGGCTGCTGGAAATATATACTACTCTTATTCTTGTATGAGCTCTGGATACTGGTTCCTATCATTCAGTGGTCCTTTGGAAGGGCAGTTTTGCCTCCATGGGACATTTGGTAATGTCTTAAGATATTTGTTATTGTGATGACTGGGAGTGCTACTGGTACCTTGTGGTTAGAGGCTAGGAGTGCTGCTAATAAACATCCTACTATAGGATAGCCCTCAACAAAAGGGAATTTTCCTATATAAAATGTTAATGTTGAAGTTGAGAAACTCTGTTATAATCTTCCAAATTGCTCATTCTCTGACCTGCTGTAGTTTTATACACATCTGCTGATCGGTACTCTACTGAATTCTCAAGAAGTATCCTCTGCAATCCTCTAGAGTTCATTCCCCATGCAGCTTTCTTACTTATTGTTTTCTATCTTTTTTTTTTTTTTAAGATTCTATTTATTCATTCACGAGACACAGAGAGAGAGATAGAGGCAGAGACAGGCAGAGGGAGAAGCAAGCTCCATGCAGGGAGCCAGATGTGGGACTCGATCCTGGGTCTCCAGGATCACACCCTGGACTGAAGGCAGCGCTAAACTGCTGAGCCACCAGGGCTGCCCTTACTTATTGTTTTCAAATGTCATGTTTAAAGAAAGAAACTTGACTTGAGGTGCCTGGGTGGCTCAGTTGATTAAGCGTCTGACTCTTGATTTCAGCACAGATCATGATCTCAGGGTTGAGAGATTGAGCTCTGAGTTCGGGCTCCATACTCAGTGGTGAGTCTGCTTGAAGAGTCTCTCTCTGCCCCTCCCCCGACTTACTCTCTCTAATAAATAAATACATAAATTATAAAAAAGAAAGAAAGAAACTTGCCTTGGTTTAACCTACTCAACCACTAATTTTTCACTATATTTATTTTTTTCTGTACCTGTATCTTCTCAACAAGCATCACTTTTGTTACTCCTAGTAGACTTCTCTTCCCCATATTTCTTCTCACAGTTTTGCTTGTGTTTTAACTTTGTGCTTCAAACAGGATATTGCAATTCACTTACATTCTTCTATTTACAACTGTAAGCTCAAATTTTAGTTGTACTTGCATTTAGCATTACAAAAAATCATCAAAATATGATTTTATTTTTGTACTTGTTTTAATTCCCTGATTTGTAAATTTGCCTTAGGAAATGAGATTTCCTCTAAAATGAACAATAGTGATTGATTTCCTCTTGTGCTCAATTGACATTAGTCTAGCATTCAATAAATGAAACACTTAGAAATTCTTATGGTGTTCAAAGTTGTATTTACTGTTTGATTAACATAATTGGTAATAAATCATAAATGCTAACTTATTAGGGAAAATATGAATTGTGAGTAACAAAAGGTAAATTTTCTTGGTATTGTGTACAACTAGCTTAATTTAGATCTTTAATCTAAAATGTGTTTGAAAAAAAATAAAATAAAATGTGTTTGAGTAAATTAATGTTTTCCTTAAATCTGCTTATTCTTTTGGGTGAGCTTTTTCAAACTATTATAAAGAGGACAGTCTGTGCAGAAAATATTCAAAGTGACATTCAGGAATTTGTAATTCTTACAGAAAAGAAATAAAAGTGGGAGCATGAGTGAATTTGACCAATAGGTTACTTAATCCTTTGGGTTTGAATATTTGTTTTTATTTCAGTTGCTAGTTAGACACCTAAGCTCATGGAATTTTGGAAGTACAGATGATTCTAGGGATGTTTGTTATAAGCCTGATAAATTATAATCATATTAAGTCCGATTAAAATCAGATTACTTCCTAAAAGTACAATTAAAGAATGTTTCTTTGGAATTAGGGAACATGTTATGAAGCACTGTAAGACTGTTAAGTTCTCTGACCAAGTTTCAAAGCAGGTTGAACTAAAATATCTGAAATAGAGGATATGATTACCCTAAATCTGGTGGCCTGCCCATTCATTTATAGTCAATCAAATATTTTGCAGAAAAATTAATTGAGAAAAAAATCAATAACCAAATAATAGAATTTGCCTTATAGACCAGCTGTGTTTTCCAGAGGCGTGCTATGGTTAGTAACTGAGTTGTTTTTCAAGGAGCTAATGAAAATTAACCGAATCAGTTTGATATTATTATATACATGCTGTAGCAAATTGAATCAGAACTTTTTGATCAGCTTTATTTCTAATATTTTTTCCTTATTTTTTCAAAGGCCTTGCCCACTGTTGCAGCTAAGATCTTATTCATTAAATGCTTTATGCTGAATATGTGCATAGGGACCCCTTTCCTGTGTAGGACTGTGCAATCACCATCAAAGTGCTTCAACAATTTAGCACTACTTAAGCAACTGCATTTTTTAACCTTCAAATCTTTAGCTATAAGTGCAGAAGATAATGCAGAAAACTGCCTTTTGAAGTCATATTGAACTCATTGACTTCCATCAGAAGCATATCAGTGGTTGCAAACATTACAGTGTAGATTAACTCCTTGAAGAGTTTGAACTATGTACAAAAATGGAGAGACAGATGCAAAAGACTTTTTATATTTGGAATCTCTAAGATCAAAATTCTTTTGTCTTTGATGGTATATATGAATACTATTTCTTGATTTATCATTCATGGCACTTCAGAATTGTTTCAAAAATAAAGAAAAGTCATGTATTTGGTGCTAGAGATGTTCTAAAGGTCAAGAATACCTACAATTATCTTTTTATTACTCATTTATCAACATTTAATTAATATTGATTTATAAACATTGATAACATCACCATAAGGATGCATCTTTACTATTGATGATCCTTAGTTGTGTTACCACGTTAAAGAACTTATTGATTATCTAACTTGTAAGATCATGAAATTGTATCATACGGGCTATATAATAGAGAATACATTTTGCATTGTAAGATTCAAAGGGACAATTAAAGGCAGAATAGACATATGAATAGTCTAACTCGACATTGGTAATTTTTTTTCTGTAAGGGACCAGAGAGTAAATGGTTTATACTTTGCAGGCCATCAGATCTCTGCATTGGTTTCCTAGGGCTGCAGTAACAAACTACCACGAACTTGGTGGCTTAAAACAATGGAATTTTATATTTTCAGTTCTAGAGGCAAAAAGTATGAAATTAAGGTATTGGCAGTACCATACTTTCGCTGATGTTCTTGGGCAGAATCTGCTCCATACCTCTCTCCTAGCTTCTGCCATTTGCTTACGGCACTTGGTGTTCCTTCACTTAGAGCTACATAACTCAACCTCTGCCTCTGTCCTCATGTGGTCTACTCTCCTATGTGTTTATATATCTCTGTATCCAAATCTCCTTGTCTTGTCTCTTACAGAGACACCAGTCACTAGATTTAGGACCCACTGGAATCCAGTATAACCTCATCTTAACTTTATTGCCAACTACAAAGACCGTATTTCTAGATAAGGTCACATTCACAGATACTAGGGATGAAGCCTTCAGTATATCTTTTTGGGAGACACAATTCAGTTCACTACAGTCTCTGTTGCAACCATTCAGCTGTCTTTGTAGCATGAACACAGACAAAGATGGTACATAAATACATGCATGTGCTGTGTTCCAATAAAACTTTATTTACCAAAATAGGTGATGGGTCACATTTGGCTGGTGTACTAGAGTTTACCAGTGCCTGGTCTAACTAACTGAAGCAAAAATGTAGTGGAGGAAAAAAACCAATTTCCTCTTATTTCAATCAGTCCATTTTTAAAGTATAAAAATGCATACAAATGTGTATATATAGCAGCACTTATTTTAAAATGGTTGTCAACTCAAGGCAAAAACTGGAACTTTAAAACTGAATAATAATTTCAAATCCCAAAGTTCTATTACTAAAAATACTTGAATTATGATATTTATCCATTGAATTCAAAGCTTTTTGATGATCATTTAGTTATCAGAGTTGATATGGCATTTCCTCCAAAGAGATCGAGATCATCACTTTGGAAACAAGATTTTTCTTGAACTCTGACATATGTATTCACATATGTATTCACAAATGTATTCATTAGAAAAAATGTACCTGATTCCCCCTCACTAAAGGTATGCTCTATGAGGGCAGGGACATCGTTTTATTTCATGGGATGTCCTCAGCACATGAAAGAGAGCTTAATACTTGATAGTCATTCAATAATTATTGACCTAAAGTAGCTTTTGTTTTTTTTCCCTGAAATAAAAAGAGTGAATTGATGTGTTGTTTTAACCATGTTGTATAAAAATATTCCCTGTTATGGTATCTTAAAATTATTTATTGTCTTAAAGGAAAGCTACAATAAGAGAAATCCAATTTCTATTAGGAGCTTTTGGAAGAACTCGTAAAGAGAGCAATAGAGCAATGAATCAGAAGGGGTCAGTGAAAACTATTGTTTTTTAATTTAATCAGATTCATGAAAAAATACAAAAAGGTAGGGAAGTCAAGATATGTTTCAGCAGCCAAGGCAATATTAGCAACTACTTGTAACAGCTCAGCTCAGGACAATAGCACAGAAGTGTGGAAGCCCGTGTGAGGTAACCCTTCACAGCCAGTAGGGATAGTAGGAGAAGATACAGTTTGGATAAAGAGGTAGCAAGATAAACGGTCCAAGTTTTCCAAGCGCAGGCTCTGGAACTCTGTGATCATTCCAGCGCAGAATTTCACCACTCTCCTGATAGTGGGATAGAAGACAATTAGCAGAAAGTGAAAGGTAGAGAAGTTGTAATGTTGCTCAGACAGACTACAGACTTGTTGACTTCGTAGATGTAAACTGAGCCGACGTGGGAGAGTCAGAATCAACACCATGACACCATGTTGAAAGTATGTTAAAGAGAAGTGTGATGTGTATAGGCAAGGATCGAGAGAGAGGGAGAGAGTCCTTGGGAGAGGGATTCTCCATGGGAGAAAATATCTAAAGAGAAATCGCAGCCCTAAGGATGTGGAACCAAAGAGAATACCTGGGACCACCAGAAATCATTAGTTTCAAGTTGATTATGGAATCACTCCAGTAAAAAGTGAATTTAGGGGAGAAGGAGTGGAGTGAGAGCAAACACTGGAGGCCTTTGGGGATCTTCAGAGTTAAGAGAAAAGATCAAATGAGAAAGAATAAAGAAAAGGAGGATTATTAAAAATGCACTTCAGGGGCACCGGGCTGGCTCAGTCAGAGGAGCAAGCGACTCTTGATCTTGGGGTCCTGAGTTCAAGCTCCACATTGGGTGCAGAGATTACTTAAATAAGTTAACTTTTAAAAAAATTAAAAGATAAAATGCTGATTAGCCCTGGACAGCCATCCCTCCTTAGGCTCAGTCACTCTTACCCCTGTCTGTTCAGCAAAATCAGGAAAAAGACAGTTGCTAAGCAAAAAAAAAACATAATTTGCCTTGCTCCTCCTAACTTAGTTTTGCTACTGGCAGTTGGAAAAAAAACTACCCCATCAAATTAGCCACTTAAATTGCCTTAAAATCAGATAGTGAAGATTTTTTTTTTAAGATTTTATTTATTTGAGAGAGAATGTGTATGCACAAGTGGGGGGAGGGGCAGAGGGAGAGGGAGAAACAGATTCCCCACTGAGCAGGGAGCCCTATCCCAGGACCTTGGGATCATGATCTGAGCCAAAGGCAGGTGCTCAACCAACGGAGCCACTCAGGTACCCCGGGATTGCACAGATTAAATTCATTTTCTAAAGAGGAAAATGCATTCTTAGGAGAGGACTAGAAGAGAAAGATCAGCTTCTTCCATAGTTGAAGATGTTTAGATCCTAGAAACATGAAAATTATACCCGCCGAAGAAAAAGTGTTTGCAAAAATTAATAAAATGTCCAATGTATTTGACAAAGTTTCACTTCCAAGAAGTTCCCAATTTGCTCCTGCTCCTAAAGAAAAATCAAAAGAAATAAAATAGCATACATCTTTGTAAGAAAAAGAGAGGGAATTTATTTGTGAATGGAGAAAATGCTGTGAGGGAAAAATTGTCCCATTGTGGGAAATTTAACAAACATATTGAGGCCAACTTTTCGCTGGCTTCCATAGTGAAATTTGATCTTGGGCTTAATTTTTTTTTTTAATGTGAAAAATCAGTTACAGTAGCTGAAACAAGCGTCCATAACTCTCAGTAACAGAAGGTATGCCTCACTTGCTGGTATTACAGGGTATTTTACAGCAATTTCACAATTTTTCTTTTTTTTTGTTGTTGGAAGCAAGTTTTCTGAGTGGGTGACAGTGTTACTTTCCACCGTCTTCCAGATTGAGAAGGACCTAAGGGTGTTGGTTTCTAGGTGAGTGTTATGCTGACGTGGGGCAAACCTTTTATCTTTGCAGAGAGGCCAATGAGTGTGGAACCCTGAGTGTCATTTGGGCCGAGCAAGGACTGATGTGCACCCAGAAGGAATGAAGAATGGATGTGAAAGAGCGTCGGCCCTACTGCTCGCTGACCAAGAGCAGACGAGAGAAAGAGCGGCGGTACACCAATTCCTCAGCAGACAATGAGGAGTGTAGGGTACCTACACAGAAGTCCTACAGTTCCAGTGAAACCTTGAAAGCTTTTGATCATGATTCCTCGCGGCTGCTTTACGGAAACAGAGTAAAGGATTTGGTTCATAGAGAAACAGACGAATACACCAGACAAGGTAGGTCAACGTCCTCATAAAGCAAGGCACACTCAGATGGTGCCAACTTGTACGTGTCGCTTTTTTGCCCCCCCCCCCCCCCCCCACCGTCAAGGTATTATTTGTACTATTTTCCAAGTTTGATGCCTGTCCTCTGATTCAGACTGGGGAGGTATGAGATGGCCACGGAATATTCCAGATGAAAGGTAGAAAACCACCTGCAGGCACCCTGAGCCCACCTAGGGGTACCGACACATGTAGAGAATCACTGTGCACATTTTATACGTGAGGTTTGTGCATCTGCACGCGGCCACTGTGCATTGCTTGAAACCCAGATCTCTTGGGCTCCCTCACCCTCTCATGAAGGTGATCACAGACACTGTTTCTACAGTTAGAACTGATGCTGGGGGAAAGAAACAGTGGTGAGAAAAGCCCTGTTACCCCCATTAGAAAGTAAGAATCCTTATTCTGAATTATCTCATGGCCAATGCACCCCATCAGCGGGCGTGTCTGTGCGTAGAAGAGTCTACTAGGGGAAGGTTCAATCTTCTCTCTGGCAGGCAATTTAGAACATTAAGGTTGTACCTTAAAACATCCTAGCTTCTCATAATATAATCCATTACGGTTTGGTCATTCGCATATATTTGTTGGACATTTTTATGCTCTGTTTGCTGCCTGCATATCCTACCCATGGAATAACGACTTCTCGAACTCTACTTCACAAGTCTTAAACCTACCAATTTCCACGCTTTCAGACAACGTGGCATTTATTTTAAATCTGGCATCCACAGTTATATTTTTTTCTTCTAAGACATTTCCGAGATGTGGGCAAGATCGCTCCTAATAAAAATAAAATCCTCTTACATTTGTATTGCTCTGTCAATTTACATAGAACTTAGCATCCCTTAGCGAATTTAATCAGGAAATGAGGGGAAAAAATCAATTAAACTTCAAATGTAAAGAATATATTCATTCTTTTCCAATCACCTTGCAAACAGTATGGCTATCAGTTTGGTATTGCACAGAAACAAATTTAAGAAAAAGTAATAATGCAATAAATCAAAAGTTTGGAAATTTTCCGTGGTTCTTTTCTTCTCTGCATTGTGAAAAGAGCCATCCTAACTAGATGAAATAGCCTTCACTCACCCAAACCCGTTTCCCTCAAAGAAGACTCATTTGATTGGCTAAGGAGAGATTTTTTTTTTCACCCTAAAGCATGTCTTGCTAATATTACAGGTATCGTAGTTTCTGAAAGGGAGCAAAGTAGCTTAACACTTTTAATCCAGTTTTTAAGGAAAGATATAAAACATATCTTTGAGATCATTCTCTGGGTAAGTCAAGGGACTGGAAGTCCTTGTACAATGTCTTATAATTCCAAACCTGAGGGATTTTTTTTTTTTTTTTAGTTTCATATTGTCTACACAGCTGACTTAGATTATCAGGGTACATTTTTCACCAGTTTAAGAAAATCGTAGGTACTGTGAAATGCATGCAATCTGAGCCCAGTGTGAAGTCTTGCTTTTTGTAACAAAAACAACTGTTTAGTGCCTTATTGGGGGAAAAAAAAAAAAAACATTGTGGAATACCATTAAAAGAAAAAAATTCGCACATGTGGCGCGATGCGTGGAGGAGGCTCCTCTCCACCCCAAGCAAGCATTTGGTTTTGGCAGCACAAAGGATGCTTAAACAGGTTAAAAATAGCGAGCTGAAGTTTTCACCTCCTAGGCAGCGCTAATCCAGCGCAGGCTGTTGCTGATGACATGGTGGTACCATCTGTGGAAACCCTGGAACCGAAGTTCTTAGGGGACCAAACAGCCCTATTACTCAGCTTCTTGCCAGCCAAGGAGGGGAGAAAGAAAGGGAGCGGAGGAAAGAGAGTGAGCGAGGCAGCAGATGGAGGCCCCTTGTCAGGAGCAGCTGAATGGAACAGGGAGAGGAGGTTCGAGGGCAGGAGAGGGAGGAAGAGCAGGAATGCAGTGTGGGCCGGGGCTGCAGCTCACCTGACACGTTCATAAATCAGGCCATATTAGAAACATAACTGGAATGCACTGCTCTTTATAGCCAATGTGCACCACTCTTCAGTGGGCCCCAGGCGGTGTGGGCACGATCAGCTAACCCTCCCGGTCACGGTGTGACGTGGGGCCCAGGAGCACCCCACCTCCAGCTGGAGAGGCCTCACACCCCACACCCGGTGACAGCTGAGCTGGGACTTGAACCCGGGGCCGGTCCCACCCCGAGTGCCCAGCTTCCAGCCTCTGTGCAGTGGCCACAGCGGAGCACAGGCAATTCTGTGTAAGCCTTGCCCCTTGTTTTATGGGTGTCAGTTTTGGCCATTTTGGGGGATAGAGGGACATGGGGAGACCTCTTCAGGAAATAAAACTGATATGATTATTTGATATACAGGTGGGAAGAGGATGAGCGAGAGGGAGGTGTTGCAGATACCTTGTCTCTCCTGTGGTTTGATACAGGGCATGTATGTAGCAGGAGCAGTAAATGTAGTAGAGAAATGACTAAGGAAAGTCTGCTATCGGATTATGTTTTTCTCAGGCAAGCATAATGAAAAATCCTCCCAGGCTTTCATTTTCTTTGAACCTGACAAATGTCAATTTTTCCTCACTGACTATTAGGCTGTGGGATTAATTATTTAATTGACAAAATGTGCTTCCTGCCACAGCTCCTGACATCATACACATAATAAAAATGAAAAATGAAAAATATTACTAGTAGCCAAAGATCTTTGAAACAATTCCAAAGAATCATGCTAATTTAGCTTGTCCGTGGAGTTTTAAAACAACTTGTCAATCCTCCAGCCACTTATTCTTAGAATGACACAGGAAAAGCCACTTCAGCCAGAGAAAGGCATAAGTGGAGACCCCTCTTAATGCAATTACATGGAGAATTCAAATCTAGAAATATGATGTTTTTATGTTTCTTGACCAATTTTGTGGCCTGTTATCAAAATTAATTTTAATCGTTTTTTGTGACTTTACCAACTGGCAGGTGACTCTGGTTAATTACATGTTATATTTAGGGACTGTAAAGCTGGAGATGATTTTGTATTCACAATAATGTATAACTTGACTGGATCTCACAAAGGTCTCTCTCTCTGTCTCTTTTTAAGTCTCTCCATGTGGTTTATTAGGTGATGGAAATAGTTCTTTTAGCAGCTGTGGAGTTCTCCGTAGGTGTGATGGGGTTAGGGTAACAATGGCTTGTTTTGCATTCTTGGATACTATTTTCTTTGATTCATCTTTGAAGAGAATTTATCCTGTCAGGTCTGAGACACATTTCTCATGAAACAGCTGCAGAAGATCATCCCACGGTTTTAGAGAAGTGATAAAATAAGAGATCTTTTTTCCTCTGCACTATGCACACTACTTGTAGTGTCCTTAACCAAACGAAAATGCTTATCAACTCCAACAAGGAATGTTGGCCATGAGGGTGATTTTTGAAACAAGGTGATGTCTGGAAATAAGCGCGCTTTGTTCCACAGAACCGTGAGCCTGAAAAGAACACCCCTGAGAGAGTGTTAACCCAAATGTTTACCAGTCATTCAGTAATTGGTGTTGGGTCATGAATTGCAGAATTTTTAAATGGAAAGGCCACTACCCACTCTTCATTTCTAGAATGGCAATGGGGAGGAAGGTTATCTGTTTTTAAATGTGAACAACAGGTAGCATTATGTCTCTGTTTTTACATCCCTAAAATCAAAATAGAATATAAATTTGCAGAGTAGTAAAGGGAAGAAGGAAGGCAGGTTGACAAAGATAGGTCCTCGTTGATTTCTAAGTGTGGCTCACCGCTGGTCTTCCTGACAGCTTGCTTCCGGTCCCAGAAACTCTCTTCTTTCCTTACTGCTGCTCTGGGATTTGCCTTCTCTTACTGCTTGTCATTGTCAGTAGCGCCCCAACATCCCGGCTCTCACAGACTTGGCTTTTGCTTCTTCCCTCATACCATTGCTGGTCTAAGACCAGTTCAAGTGTAGTAGTAGATCCCACAGGCCCTGATTTTTCACTGCTGTCCCTCCTTAGTGGGCTGCATCCTGCCTCCATCTTTTATACAAATATTCTCTCTTACCAAGGATAACCCTCTTTTGTGAATCAAAAGAACATTAGAGAAGGAGTCCAAGTTTTCCTGTAAACATGTGTCCAGGATTCCAGCATGACGGTGGCTTGAATGATGCCTTATCAACCAACACTTCACCTCCTCTGAGCTGAGCAGTGATCCAGGATGCAGATGAGATCTGGAGTTCTTTTGTTTTTTTTTTTTTTTTTTTTTAGATTTTATTTATTTATTCACGAGAGGCACAGAGAGAGAGGCAGAGACACAGGCAGAGGAGAAGCAGGCTCCATGCAGGGAACCTGATGTGGGACTCGATCCCAGGACTCTGGGATCATGCCCTGAGCCAGAGGCAGATGCTCAACCACTGAGCCACACAGGCATCCTGAGCTCTAGAATTCTACAGGGCACTGAAGGACAAACCTGATGCAGACAGTTTTTCCATTTGGGTCAGATGAGAGCTCAGAATGGGGTACAGCTCTGGGGTGAAGATCAGAAAGAAAGCTGTGTCTTTCTTTGAGAGGCTGAACTCCCTCTCCATGGTCCTTCCAGGAGTGAAGGTTACCTTACAGGAGCAGCTGGCTGCCTTGGCCCGTGGAGCTGGGGGAACCTTACACAGATGCATTTTCTCCAGTCTAACATCGTGAGACTACCAGCCAAGGAAACAGGGAGGAGGAAGATATGTCTCCAGAGTCTAACAGGACTTACTGCTAAGGCACCCAGGAAAGCCACTTGATAGCACGCAAAATGCAGGAAGTGGGATAGGATGCAAGATGAACAAATCAGGAAGCCACTAATGAAAATGAGCAATGGAGATAGAAAAGGAAAACTTGAACCTAAATTAAAAAGTACAACAGCACTTAGAGAAATCTAAGTACAGAAAAAGGCAGTAACAAGAAAACCAACAATAACCACCAAATGCTGGTGGGGGGGGGGGGGAGAAGGAGGGAGGAAAGCCATCATTTACAAATGAAAAAATATGATGGATTAGTTGAAGAAGAGTACGTGTTCATTGATGAAATCCAAATTAATAGTTTTGAAGACCGAGTAGAAGAAAGAACTCAAGAAACAAGAGTTCCAGGTAAAATAAAACACACACACACACACACAACACACACATACACACACACACACACACACCTAAGCACATCCTAGAGGCATTCTGTAAATTTAGAGAGAAGGATCTTTTATAAGATTCTATAGAGAAAAAACAAGTTACTTTTCTTGTTGCTTACAAAAGAAACAAAAAGATTAATGAATTTCTCATCTACAACAATGAAAGTAGAGGACAATACAATGCCATCTACTAAGAGAAAAGAACTACAACTTGTCCCCAGGATTCTCTGTGCAGGAAGACATCATTCATCTCTCAGAGTAAGTGCAAGATAGTTAGGGATGTGCAGAGACCATATCAGCGACGTATTACATCTAAAGAAGTATTCGAGAAGGCGATACGACTGAATCAGAATCCCTGTCCCTGAAGAGAAGAGGAAACAGCGATGTACGTCTGTGGGTAATTCTCAAATGATGATGGCAGAGCAACTGGAATTGTATGAGAATCCCTACAATAGAGACCTTAAAAAAAAAGGCTGGAACCAAAACTGATCACTTCTCTCAGCAATATCCACTAGTTGGAAGAAAGTGATGAAGAAAGTAAAAGTGTTTCCAAATCTCATCTATGGAGGAAGAGAGGGAACAGTCATGGAATAGAGTTCTAATGGAGGGAAATAATTGCTACCTTGCGTTCATATAATACAGAAAAACATGTATTTGAATATGAATGTCAGGAAAGGGAGGTAATTATTAGAGGAGCCCAGAAAAGCACAATAGACCTACCTCATTAGCAAGGGGAGAAAGGGAATGCATAGCAATCTGATCAGTTTAGCAAAAACTGCTCCAAGGAAAAAGAGGAAACAAGTAAAATCATGAATAACCATAAAACAAGATGAAAGAAGGCAAATCTACTATATTACATATTACATGAAATGTAAATGCGCTGCATTTTGACACAAACAGAATTATCCCATTGGTTTATAAAAGTTATTGGCATTTATAATAAATGGACTTAAAAATGGTAAAATAATGGTTGAAAACAGAGAGATGGATAAAGAAGTGTCAGGTAAATACCAACAAAAACAAAAGGAAAACAAGAATGGTAGGATTAGTAATAGGAATACTATTAAAAATATTGAATGAGATAAAGAGGACCCAGAGTAAATGATAAAAGACAGAAGTATGAATACCCTTCATTCATTGTTTAATCCATTAAACAATGTAGTAGTAGCTAAATTTATAAAACAAAAACTATTAGAAAAAAAAGTTGAAATAAATTTATTAGGGGATATTTTGGTTTAACTCCTTCAACATCAGATCTAAAAGACAAAAATAAGAAAGCAATTGTATAATATTAATAAAAACTTTCAGCTAAGATATATATTCAGTAATTTATAACCAGCAGATCGAAAGGATACAAATTTTCATAATTCTACAGAAGAGTTGCAGAAACGGATTATGCATTTAGCTACAAAAAGAAACATTAAAAAAATCAGAAAAGTAGGGGCTTTATAAGTCTAAATTGTTTGAGCATGTAATTCAGTAAAATTTGAAATAAGTAACCCAAAGAAACACAAACAAAACTTTTTCCTTCCGTGAATTATGACAACCCTAGATTATCAGAAGAAGCAATAGAAAGCAAGGAAAAGAACGTTCTGCTTTCAAAATTTAGGAGAGGGAGAGAAAACCATAATCATAGGAAAAATATATTGTGGAGTATACTTAAAAAATAAAGACCAACAAAGAGGATTTGCTATACATCCTAAGAAATGGGTAAAATAGCAGAAAAATAAACCAAAGGAAATGGAGGAGGGAGATGATCAAGATAAAACTGAAATTAAAAACAAACAAAAGCTTATTCTTTAAAAAGACCAAGGAAATAGAAAGCCCTTAATGATTCCGATTAAAAAATAATGAGAATAAAAATAGAGATCCTGAAGACCATGTAACAACTAAAAGGGACTTCTCCACATAATAATTCGAATATAGAGGAATTTATTTCATCTTAGCAAAATATGATTGACACCAAATTATTTCAAAACATGGAGAAAATTTGTCCAGACCAGTTATCTCAGAAGAGATTAGAAAAGAGGCCAAAAGGGTACCATTACCAAGGAAAGAGCTCCTTTTGGTGAATTTTACGTTCCTAGGTGAATTTTACAAAACCTTCAAAGTGTAGCTCAATCCAAGGTTCAAAAAGCTATTTAACACCACACATACACACGCAAAAGATGGAAAGTACTCAAATTCATATTATGAAGCTGGCATAACTTCAATAACCTTAATACTAGCTTGAGTAAGATACTACACTAAAGAGGCTGTCTGGATCAAAATTACTTCTCAATATATGTGTAAAAAGTAGTCTAAATAACTATTTGCATGTAAGAACCTAGCAATGTATAAAAAGGATAATAGGCTAGGCCAAATTAATAACCGAGTGAGTCCCTAATCCTTGGTATAATGTGAGGATTTTTCAATGTTAGGAAGTCTATTAACATAATTAGGTTAATAAATCAAAGTAGGAAAACATGATCTTATCAATAAATGATGAAAAGGTTTGGGATAAAATTTAGAAACCATTCCTTATTAAACTAAAACTCACTAAGTAAAACAAGAATAAAACACATTTAAATATCTTAGTCATATATAAGATGATCAATTAAAAAAATTAAACAGTATTCTAATTGGTGAGATCCTAGGACCATTTGAACTAAAATCATGAACACAAGAAAGGCTCATCTACTCTCCAACAATTAATATTCAAAATTGTATTCAAAATTGTTTTTGATGTTTTAGCAATTGAAGTAAGAAAAGAACATTAAGTAATTGATTTATATGTTGGAAAAAGTTAAAATTAGCTTTTATATTAATTATACATCAATTGTATACATACAAAAACTATGTGTCTCTAGAAGTTCAAAAAAATTTTTGAAATAAAGTGGACCTTGGATGAATACAAGATAAATATATAGGCATTGTAGGTAATGTAGCTTTGTTACAAGTATAGATTCTAAATCCAGGTGATCTGTGTTTGAGTCCCAGATCTGCTGTTCATTAGCTGAGTGGCAAGTGCCTTATCTTGGCCAAGCAACTTGCTTGGGCCAATTACTTAATTTCTCTGTGCTTCAGATCTCTTTTATTGTAGAATTTCCTTTAGTTTTCCATCAATAATGTTGAGAATGAAACGAGTTAATATATGTAAACTGCTTAGGATAATGCCTGATGTATGTTAAATACTATTTTAAAGTAATTATTAAGTAATAATTGGCTAGATTTAGAAGTCAGAAAAAAGTGTCCTATTCTAATAGCAACAAACACTATAAAACTCTTTGGAATAAATTTTATAAGAGTCGTATGGGACCTAATATGAAGGAATCTATAAAATGTTATTGGAAGACATAAAACAGGGTCTGAATAAATGGGAAGACAGTCAATGTTTTTAGATAGGAAGACTGATATCATAAGAATATCACTTCTCCCAAAATAAATGTGTGGAAGTCAGGGTTTATTTTTAATTGGAGAACAGGGGGTCTTAAAGTTCACATGGAGGAATAAATCTGAAAGTAGCCAAAAAATATATTTAAAAGGCAAATAATGAGGATAAAATGGCCTTAACGCACATCTTTTTAAAAACACCATGAAGCCAATGTAATCACATCTCTATGATATTGGCATAAATAAAGACAAGTCAATCAGTGCAATAGACTAAAAATTTCAGAAATAGATCCTAGTATATAGGGAAATTTAGCATAAAACAGAAAATGGTTTTTCTATTCAGTGGGATTTGATAAATGGTGCTGGCACAACTGGTTATCCATCTGGAAGAATATGAAATTGGACCCAAATCTCTCAGCATATTCAAAAATAAGTTAAGATGGATTAAAGACAAATGTAAAAAGTAAAGCAAAAAAGAATTCTCGAAGCTAATTTGAAAGACGGAATAAAGTGGGAATGACTTGATCCATGAGGAGTGGGAAGGTCCCTAAACAACGGCTTCAGCGTCTACCAGTGATTTCCTTACAAAACAAGAAGTCCAGAGGTAGACTGTTCAGTGTCCGAAGATGCCCTCAATGCCCAGATTTCTTTCTCGTTTGCTCTGCCATCCTTAGCATGTGGCCTCTGTCCCATGGATCCCCAGATGTATGCTGCATTTTCATATTTCTGGCTGAAACAGAATAAAAGCAAAGGTGAGAAGGCCTTCTCTGCTCTGGACTGTTTCCTTTTACTCCCCAGAGACGTCTTCCTACATCTCTTTTTTCAGAACTGTTATACTTGGCTACGCTTAGCTGCATGAGAAGAAGGAACATTTACTATTTGTGCTTTCCAGCTTTTATAACAGAGGAAAGCAAGGAAAATGTGGTTGTGAATCCACACAGCCCGCCCCAGAGACTACATGTACACCCTGGGAATAGAGGAGACCATTCTAATGGAAACAGAAAACCCAGGTGGAAAAAAAGCTTAAATGATTAATTTTTATTTAAAACCTTCTATATGTAAGTTAAAAACACCATAAACAACATGATTATATTGGGACTGATGATTACAGTTCATATGACAGATATAAGGGCTCTGTGTATATATAATATACTAAGAGTAACTTTTACAAATTGAAAACAGAAAGACAAGCAATCCAGTGGGAAATGCCATGAATAAACATTTCGCAGAAGAGCAAACTCAAGTGGTCAGTAAACACATGGAAAGGTGATCTGTTTTCCTGTTAGTCTGAGAGGGGCAGTAGCTAATCCTAGCTCCTGCATCCCCAGGACACGGCTCACATCCTGGCTTCTGTCACTGAGCATTGGTGTACCACGTGACCACCAGTGGTTTGCTTGGGGAATTCCTCCCACCTTGAAAAGCAGAAAATTAATGGAAGGAGCAATGGTGGTGAGAGGTTTTCCCTGTTGGAATTCTGAACACATTTTTTTTCAAGGAGACAGCCTCCTTAGCTTGATATCATGCTGTATTAGGCGGTTACAGTTCCTCAGGTACAGATAACTTAATAGACTTACGTGTTCCGTCATGGTTTCCTATGTATTGTTTTCACGGAAAAATATACCCACTTGACTCTTGAACAATGTGGGTGTTGGGGACATTGACACCCCACACAATTGAGAATCCTCGTATTAACTTTTGACTCCTCCAGAACTTAACTACTGATAGACTAGAAGCTTCTGGTTGACCAGAAGCCTTACTGGGAATGTAGTCGGTTAACATATACTTGTATGTTTGCATGTTATATGTATTATATTCTGTATTCTTAATAAAGTAAGCTAGAGAAAAGAAACCATCTCTAAGAAAATCATAAAGAAGAGAAAATACATTTTTAGCACTACACCATACCAGAAAAAATCCACATATAAGTGGACCCCAAGCAGTTCAAACCTGTGTTGTTCAGAGGTCAACTATGCGATCCCTATCAACTTCTGAACACAATACTCACTTTCTTAAAGTGAGGACTTTCTATACGATTGTGAAGTTTGGGCTTAGGAAGAACTAAAAAAAAAAAAAAAAAAAAAAAAAAAAAACAGTTTATGATTTGCTTTACTCAAAATTTTACTCAAAAATGTTTATAAAGGTGGTAAATACAACAAAAATCTATTCATAGAATTAGTGAGAGAGAGAGAGTGTGAAAGCAAGCAAGCAAGCAAGCGGGCAGGCTGCACATGTAGCTGAATATGAAAAGTTTAGGGTTTATATTGCTCCTTTCATCCAGCTTCAGCCAGGGTGAGATTTCATTTGGTGCTGGGCAGAGGCACATTGTCTCAACTGAACCATAACCACAATCCTCTTAAAAACAACTTCTGCTGGCATTGCACTATAATGTTTTGCTGGATAAAGACATTTGGCCCATTAGGAAAATAGCATCCACAACATATCCAGGATTGTGCTGAGGGAGGGAATGAAGAGTTGGTGGCAAAGAGGTGGGACTGTGCCTTTAATATTTTTTAAATCAATATCCAAATAGAGGAAGGTCCATTTTTACGGGGTTGGGGGGTGGGGGGAGGTGACAGTTTTGTTGCTAGAATATTACTAAAATGAGAAATAATTTCAGAATCTTTCTCTACGCTGTATATTCCGATGAGGTCAAAAGAATTAGATTCACATTCCTTCGATGTAGAACATGAAGATTGTACGTATCATTTTAGAATGTCACCGACAGAATTGGACAGACGTAAAAATAGTATTAACAGTGCCTTTACAATCCCTATTATGTGTCTTTCTGTACCATTTTATCCTGCTTCGGAAGTGGAATGGAATACATTGGGTTTTGTTCTTACTCCTCTTATTTTTGTTTTATTTATTTGTGTTTTTTGCATTATGAAAATATATTAAACATTCCAGCATGCTGGAAATTGTGAAGAGGAAGATGTGAGAGCCAAGAGCAAAATGCTTTTAATTTTAAAGACTGAGATTTAGTTTAGTCTTGGATGCCATTATAGTGAATAATGGGAACTGATCCTAGACTTCAAAAGAAATATGACCATATGGTCTTACCATTCAGCACTTAATGCTGCTATGAATTTCCAGTTATACCCCAAACTTTTCATTTCCCCAGTGTTCCCCCTCACCTCTGTCATCATAGAAAAATGAAAGGAATCCGAAACCCTTTTTCTGAAATACTTCTGAAATACTTACTGGTGCCGAGAAAACTTTTGCTTTGTGAGACTAGGATTTTATAAAGAAAGACAAAAACCCGAAGCATTAATCAGATCCACCAGACTAATTACCGCAACTCTGAAGTTTATTACTTTTAAATATTAACTACTTAAAATGATTCATTTAGAGATCAAAATGATTAATCCTTCTCAGTCACTATAAATGTCAGCGGCGGGATTAAAGGATTTAGATGGTCATGTTTACTCAACCTTACATTTTCTGTACTTAAAGACACAAGTTAAATAGCTCCAGTTTATCATCACTTCACGTTCATGTTTTCCTCTGAGCTCCCTCTCTTAGCTCCCCTGCCTAACTGATTGTTAACTAATTTGGGCCAGTTAGGGAGGCAGAGGGCTTCTTTCAGGCTTGGCGGCCAACCTGCTTTGTAGATTACCTACCAGAAGGTGTGAGTAGATAGATGTAGCTTATAGGCCTCCTCCGGACACAGTGGGGGTAATCCTTTCCCCCTGCCTCGGCCTTTATTGGTCTGATGTCTTACCCCCCAGCTTCCTGCTAAATTTGTATCCGCTCCTCACCCCATTGCCA
Organism: Canis lupus baileyi; assembly: GCF_048164855.1. Lineage (NCBI taxonomy): Eukaryota > Metazoa > Chordata > Mammalia > Carnivora > Canidae > Canis > Canis lupus. The sequence continues at coordinate 13,422,284 of NC_132852.1, forward strand.
GTTTGGGTTCCACGTAGTGAATCACCACGGTGCGGCTTCAGTCACAATTATTAAACACCTGCTGCTTCATGCTCGGCCGTGTATGCATATTTATACCAATACCCACCGCAGTTTGACTCAGACACCAGCAGATATGTGGTAGCCATGTTATCATCGCTGGGCCTTGGATTGTTCTAAAGAAATAATCACTGCGTGCAAATAAGAAGCAAGTTCATTTCAGAACACCCTTGAGAAAAACCTGTTGTCAAGTTACTCCTCGAATTACCAATGGTTGCTGATGGCAAAGTGGCACCGTTTTGTGGTTGGGTATGTAAATCCTTCCTGATTCATGCTTACCAAGATGCTCTTTCCTTGGAAGTCAGCAGACATTTCTGATTTGAGCCACCAGGCCTTCGACTCTTCCCTGGAGCATCACAGATCTTCTCCTGAAGAAAATGTGTGTTCTCTGGGTCATTCATTCTAACCTAGCTTTCTCCGCCTGCACACCTACTTGGGGTGTTCCCTTCCCACGCTTCTCACTAAGTTCACCGTGTTGCCTCTGGTTCCTGTTCATTGGGACAGACAGGTGCCCTTGTCAGCGGAGTCCAGGACGAATGGGGTTGGGACAACCTGCAATGGCCTCCATTAGACTCCTGTTTTGATTAATAAACCAGATTATGATTATAGCATCCAGTGGTCATGTCATGTTCTCTATCTTCTGAGAACTTGAGATTATCAGTCTGTGGTTATGATCTTAATATCCTATTGACAGATAAGGTGAGCAAGCAGTTAAAGGTATTTGCATTTTACATACAGCGTAATGTGGGATGGGGCAGTTAGGGTATTTAGTGGGATTTCAAGTTAATTCTTAAAATGTACTTGTGTGTAGGGCCTTATAAGTGAAGATTTATACCATCGCTGGCATTTCTCCTGCATGTTCGAGGGTGGGTATTCTGTTCAAACGGTGACAAATTTAGCTTAAGAAGTTGAAAGCGTTTGGATCGTCCCATAAAATATGCAGTAGGTATCAAAGGGGGAAAAGTTACATACATTTCTATTGTTGTGCGATCTTCTTATCATTTTGCAAACTCAGCAAAAGTGGGAACTCCGGATAAGAGGGTGGGGACATTAATTCCGTAAGCATCGAGTAAGAAATATTTGCCCAATTTGTAGTTTGGGGTTTTACTCAACCCTGGGAGGAATGTCACTCTGTGTCTGGGAAGGGAGAACCCATCCAAACTCACAGCAACCAAGGAAAACATTTAAAGACAATGAACAGGTTATTTTATTCCTGTGTATTAAGTGTATATTGATTCTTCTCTCCACTTCCCAAACTCAGTCTTGGGCGTTGTTACTATAGGAGAAATGGAGGAGGATTCTCTTTGTATGTTGAAAGAAAGGGCAGAAATGAAACCAGAGGCAAATATTGCTCCAACATGTCTCACATAACTTCACTCCTTTGCAATCAACGAGGAAAGATTTTTTTTTTAAGATTTTATGTATTCATTCATGAGAGACAGAGAGAGGCAGAGACACAGAGGGAGAAGCAGGCTCCACGCAGGGAGCCTGATGTGGAACTCGATCCTGGGACTCCGGGGTTATGCTCTGGGCCGAAGGCAGGAGCCAAACCGCTGAGCCACCCAAGGATTCCGAGGAAGGATTTTTAAAGCCCAGCTTCTCCGAGACAACCTAATAAATTAAAATTCTAATTATTGAATAGGGGCTACTAAAGAGCAAATAAATATATATATGTTCTTCTTTAAAAGGAAATAGCCTTTCTTTATTATGTTTTTTTAAATTAAGAAAATTATCATGCAAAGCAAAAATTCAAAAGTATAAGATAGAAAGTCACTAATTTCCTTCACTTACAGTTCCTTCTAAATGATCATCACGACAGTTTTCTCGTCTTCTCCTCACCTTTATTCACACTTAGAACCATAAGCACTCACATAATCTGTTGGTTCTCTCTCTTAGTTTCCAAAAATGGGATCAGACTGTACACACCATTCTGCAACTTGTGGGGTTTTTTTTGCTTAAAATATATATAATGGCTTCCCTCCAGATCCAAAGATACAGGTCCAAACTCACTGTTTATGCTAGCCACATAGTGTTCCATCGCAGGGGCTACATAATGTATTCAGCCATTCCCTTTCTGGTAAGCATTCCAGTTATTTTAATTTTTGCAACAGTGCCATAGTAATCATCATTTGCACATGCATGTTTAAGATCAGGTGATTGTCGTCTCAAAGATAGACTTTCTGAGCTAAAGAGCAGTTTTCATTTCAACGGAAAAACCTTTTCAGAGAATAAATCAGCATAACAGAAAGCAAAGAAAAAAAATAATGGCATAAAATTATAATGAATTCACATAGCAGGCCCGCAGAATCGACTTTGTTTTAAAGGAACAACAATTCTTAGTTTGTCCTCCCAAATTTCAATACCGCTGACCTACATTCCAATTCCCCGTTGCAAACTTGCAGCACGAGGAACTGGCCTGCAGTGTGGTATGAGAATCTACAGATAATAACAAGTCTGGTGAGGCTGTGCAGCGATGGGAACCCTCACACGCTGCTGGTGGGAATGTAAAATGGTGCAGCCGTTGTGGAAAACACTCCGGCAGGTCATCCAAAGGTTACACGTAGAGCTGCCATATGACCTGGCAATGCCTCTCACAGGTCTAGATGCAGGAAAAACAAAGATGTTTATCGACAGAAATTTGTACATGAAAGTTCATAGCAGCATTTCATAATAACCAAAAAGTAGAAACACCTCAAATGTCATTAACTGATGCATGGATACATCACTGAACCCAAGTCCACCTGCCAGGTGTGCAGCAAAGCCAATCACTGAGACGTTGGATATACAGCAAGGAACCGGTCTATTCAGGAGGCATCAGAGGAGACGGGAGGGCAAGCCAGAATCTGCTTCCTCAAAGGGGGACAGAAGAAGTTTTTTATAATCATTGGAGTTGAGATTACATAATATATATTGATGAAAAAGGACAGCGGGAGAACTAAAGATTATCTGTGAAGAAAGACAGAGCGTGCACATTGAGGAAACATAAATATCATATATGTCCCTTGTTCATTTTGAGGATGGAGACTTAACCTCAGAATGAGGCGGAATCAGCCCCTCATCTCCAGAGGTTATCTTAGGACAGGGAGAAGGGTCAATGGGCATGCTCTGAGAGCTGGGATGTGCCGGATGGGGTCTTGGGCCCGTTATCCCTGGGTGAGGAATGTATGGCCTTGTTCATTTCTAGGCTGGAACCATATGAGTTGACTTTGAGTCCAGGCTTCTGCAGAGACAGCCAGTGAGTTTGTTAGTGGGGTCTGAAAGACACCATCACTGATTAGGGGAAACAGCTCTCTGAAGAACCAGTTTTAAACTCTCTGCTAGTTTTAACCTCATTAACCCTATCGGGTTCATATTCAACTCCCCCTGAGTTATGATCATTCCTCAATCTTGAGGACTTGGGACGATGACCACTCTGGCTACTTCTTCATCTCCTCAGGGGTAGATTTGGGGTAAAAAGCAATGTTTGTAAATCTTAGCTGCATGCCATGCTGAGCAGAAGTTTTTAACCTTTAGGACAACAGCAGCAAGAGAAATAGAAGCGACATGGAGTCAGACATGCCGAGTGTTTCCCTGCTATAGATATTCCATACGATGGAATACTATTTGACCATAACAATGACGTCTTGACATATACTGCGACGGGAATGAACCTTGAAAGCATTATGCTAAGTGAAAGAAGCCCGTCACAAAAGTCCATATTGTAGGGTTTCTTTTATTTGAAATGTTCAGAATAGACAAATCTGTAGTGAGAGAGAATGGATGGGTGGTTGCCTAGGGCTAGGGTGAGGAGGAACAGATAAGGGGAACAATGGGAAGTGGCTGATAATTGGTACCAAGGCTTCTTTGAGGGGGTGATAAACATGTTCTAACATTGATTGTGGTGATCCTTACACAACACAAGACAGATACTAAAAAGCATTGAATTGCACATTTTAAATGGATCCAATATATGGTTTATGAGTTGTATCCCAATAAAGCTATTTTTTTGTGGGGTTTTATTTTTATTTTTTTAAACAAGGGAGAGAGAGAGAGAGAGAGAGAGAGAGAGAGAAAGCAAAACCTAGGCATTAGAGAGATCTAGATTCTGGAGGGAAGGAGAATACCGTGAGTTCAGAACTGGACCACCCAATTGTACAGCCTGTTTCTTTTCAACTCACACAGAGATAGTAGATGTCTCGCTTACTGCTGAACATCACTTGGCAATGCAGCTTGGAAAAATCGCTTCCTTCTCTGACTGGGTTATAGATGCTATGTGAGAAGAAGGCCAAGTAGCTAAGCTCTTTCTCCAGGCCCTTGCTTTTACTGAAGGGGTAGCTTTTGCCGTGTGCTGACTTCACCTGCAACAGTGGTTCTTACCTGGTCCTGTCCGCTTCGTCACAGACCTTCAGTCACTCTTTCAAAATGTGAACTTTAAAAAATAATAATAATAATAATACAACCTGCCTATGTGGTATTTATTCAGTTTTTAAAAATAGATTTTCGAATTTATGAGTGTCATAAAACACAAATGCCTAATCCAATCCAAGCTAACCTTGCCTTTTAATCACAACGAATCTCATTCTCAGGTATACTTTATTCTTGCTGCAATTTATTGTTTTGGTACTGCTTCAAATTGTAATGGGAAACTCTGTGTAGGCCCTGCTGGTCAAGGTTACCAAAATTCAATGTGCAGGAGGTAAATACTTATTTCACTAGTTTCAGCCAAATAGAATTAATGTAAAGACTCTAAAAGGTGAAGAAGGACATTACGGTCATGTTGTTAGAACCATTGCAAAGAACACAATCTGAAGAAACCCTGGAAAATAAGAATAAGTGTATCCTTATGTCTTTTATGTCCCTTGAAGCCAAAGCAAGATGGTCAAGTTTTTAGCTGCTTCCAGAAGCATCTTCTCTGCCTTTCTCTTTGCGCTCTTCTACGTTGCCCTCCAGCCCTCCAGAACCATGTCACCCAGCCAGAGCCTCCCATCCCCATGACACCTCTGCCAGCTGTCTCTCTTCCCTGAGTCAGGAACCTTCCATCTCTCCATCTTTCCTCCATTTGTCAAAACGGCATATGTTTTCCATAAGCATGGCCCATCTTGCTAACACTGCTAGATTGTGGGAAATAACCCGGCTAGAACCAATTTACTCCCGTTCGATCACTAGGTCTCCCCAGGGGTGTTTGCATGAAAACAAGGGATCCCACAAGCAAGAATCCTTAACCAAAGAGGGGAATTGATAACAATGGAGCCTGAAGCTCTGAGGCAGGTCTGGGCCAGAGAGATTTATAAATAAAGGAGAAGGAAAAGTCAGCCTTGGGGATGGTGTGACTGCTCTAAAATTATTTGGAAATTTACCACCAAATTATACATTTCTCTATGACTGTTCATTAACATGCGTCCAGGTGTTTATTTTTTAAGCCATTCCCGCTTAGCCTTACTGTATGCTAGTCACATTTACATAAAGCATCTCTTCAACCAAGTCACAAGAGCCCTGAGAGATGATAAAAATAGAACAGTAGAGTGACTTGAACAGAGCAAGTGGCTTCAGCATAGGTCAACATAGGGTCAGGATTAGCATCCTTTCCTAGAGGAAACGAAAGCAGACCTTTTAATTCAGGAAGGCAGTCCGACAGGGGTTCTTCTGCTCCTGCTTGCTTTCCAGCTTGCATTTCAGAAAGAGCCTGTGAGAGTTTTGAATTATTGTGAGGCATTGATTTCAGAGGGTCAGATGTTGAAGGAGCCCAGGATCCACATCTCGTTCACAGAGGTGGTGTCTTGGATATTTATTTGCCAAGCGAGCTGTGTTTACATACCTGGATAACAAATACTAAAGATAGCTTTCTGCTTTCCTCCACCTCATAGATTTTTGCATCAAGATGTTAACAGTGTGAAAAGTCAATAATGTGGAAAATGTTTTCAGTTGCATTTCAGAGATTAGAAAGGAGTTTTTAACTGCTTTTAACCTCTCTCTCATCTCTATCCTCCAATGGGCACCTCCTAAGCAGAGGGAAGATGCAGTCTTATCATCCATTTTCACCCTTTAAAAATTATTTTGTGGGGGCACCTGAGTGGCTCCGTGGTTGAGCATCTGCTTTCGGCTCAGGTCGTGATCCTGGGGTCCTGGGATCGAGTCCCACATCGGAACCTGCTTCCCCCTCTGCCTGTGTCTCTGCCTCTCTCTGTGTCTCTCATGAATAAATAAAATCTTTTTTTAAAAATTATGTTTTATTCTTATTTTGAAAAATCAACACATGTAACAGTAACATGTAATCATTTTAGACTCTGTTCTTCTGTCTCCCTGTTTGAAATATGATGTAGAAATAACAGTGAGTCGCTTCTTCTACGACTGTCCCATTAACCGTCCGTGACAGTGACCTTTTTGGGGTTTACTCTCGTAAAATACAAACTACACTAATTATTTAAAAACTACGGACAATACTGTGCCTTGATTCATCCAACTTGCCCACTTTTTCACTGTTCCATGGGCTCTTTTTTTCCTTTCCTTCTTTTTTTTTTTTCTGACTTTTTTTTTTTTTTTGGTTCAGATACTTATTCAAATCTCTCTGATAAGGAGTTTGATTTGTAGCTAATTGTAGCAACAGATTTTCATTATTTATGAGTGTCATTGTCAGAACCCATTTGGAAGTCTGACCAAGATAAAGCTGATTCCAACTTCTGATATGACCACAGCAATAAAGCAATTAACCACACCAGTTAAAATGTGCTGAGACCTGGAGGCTACTGATATCTTGACAACCAAGTATATACTATATTGTGCATTATGTTTGACTCATTTCCTAGAAGATTCCACATGTTATTGTTTTATCACAGATAATTTATGGCATCCTCTTTTTTAAGAATATAGCGTATGTTATTTCTCACACCAGCCAATTACGTTTAAAATGTTCGTAGATTGAAGAGATAGAAGTAGGAAAATGAAAACTGTGAGTGATATAAATGCTTCATATTCTTAAAAGGTTGATATTATGTGGCAGCATTTAAATCAGTCTTTGTGTACGGTTATTCTTTACATGTATTTTGATTCTGGTCGGTACCTAAATCTCAGACTCTATCATGCCAACAAGCGACAAGAAATGGAAGAGCCAATATATCTGCATCCTACAAGCAAACATATTTCTCTCTCTTCTCATCTATAGTATCATAAAACATGTGAAATTTCAAGAATAGGCACATGATTGGCAAAGTCATTAATAAGAGCAGTCATTTTAAAGTGTCACCTAATTTAAACATTTTTTGCTTGAAGTTATTGCCATGCCATGAGTTTTATTATGCTCGATTTATTAGTAAAGGCCTGCAGGGTTCACAGGCATTTATTTTTCAGGGAACTTGATTATCATTAATTTTTAAATACATATTACTCCCGCTTTATTTTCAGAGTGAGCTTTATTTGCAAAAATTGGTTTACTCTGATCAATATAGATGTTTCCAGGTGTTTATTAAAGCAGAATGTCTAGAAAGTCAGAGATTTGCAAATTTTACAGACGTTACACTCCAAGACATAGTGAACGTATGCACACACACACACACACACACACACGACATATGTTTACACTGGTTGCTAACTTGAGGTGGGCAGATGTAATAAAAACTGACCAAACCCCTACATACCGCGTAACTTACTCTCTCTTGTCTTCCAAAGAAGTGACATCTGGGTGGGAAAAATCCCATCATTTAGGACTAGAGCCAAGACATGGGAAAGAACTCTGACAGTTTCCATTGCTTCCCAAGTCGCCAAACAAAATCCCATCCCTGATGACAAGTCCTTTCTCTGGGTTGAGTTGTCATGGCCTGTGCTCCTCGGCTTGCCCCTCTCTCTGGAGGTGCTTATGGGCTCAAGTGGTTGACAGAGGGGCTCTAAGCGGGGTGTGGGAAGTCAGTGGGGGAGCCTCCCACTCCCCTCTGGCACCCACTCGACCCTATGCCATGCAGTGCCCGTGTAAACATCTGGTGCTGCTACCTGGGAAACTGGAATGCTTGTGTGTTTTTGTTTCTGTTTTTGCTTTTTTTTTTAGGGAGATTTCTTTGAAAACAAAACACAAGAAAACTGAAACATATACTCACTAGTTGTTATCTCTTTTTCCCCCTAATTAGGACAGAATTTTACCCTAAGGCAGTTAGGAGTTTGTGAACCAGCAACTCGAAGAGGACTGGCATTTTGTGCGGAAATGGGGCTCCCCCACAGAGGTTATTCTATCAGTGCAGGGTCCGATGCTGATACTGAAAATGAAGCAGTGATGTCCCCAGAGCACGCCATGAGACTTTGGGGCAGGGGGGTCAAATCAGGCCGCAGCTCCTGCCTTTCAAGTCGGTCCAACTCGGCCCTCACGCTGACAGATACGGAGCATGAAAACAAGTCGGACAGTGAGAACGGTAAGTGCCATTTTTTGCTCTATAATGTTGGCCTTCAGTGCTTCTGTTTTAGTTGACTGTGGGGGCATGCTTCTCTTCCTTTCTTCTTTCTTCCCACTCTTCCTTCTCTGACTTTCTTCCCGCTTCCTTTGTTTTCATTTGAATGCAAAGGAATTCAAGAAATGTCCTTGAATAATTCATTTTTTTCCTGGAAAAAAAAATCAATATTCGACATCAGATTGTTAAATTCTGCAAGCAGTCTATGATGTGTTAGCTTTAGTTTTGAAAAACAGTTTAATTATGTACAGGAAAAAAAAAAAAGATCAGCTTCGACTTATCTTGGACCATGTCACCTGTTATCCTCTGTGGAGTAGCCAAGCAAGTGGTGATAAGGTTTACCCTAGAGCCAGCTTGTAATCAAAGATGTCTTTGTAGATTCCTCTTGAAGATATCTCAAAGAAGTTGCAGAATCTTAGAATGGATGAGTGAGCACCCAGAATAGTTTATGAACAGGGCTCAAGTGATTGAAGAACAAATTTGATCGTGCTTTAAACTAGTTACTAGTTGATGAGAGCAAATGAAATTTTGGTAAACAGGGAGAGTATGGTTTTCGATGTGCTTTGGGGACTGCATTATTATGCAGTTAAGTCTACACGCAAAAAATTGGATTTTAGGATATCCAAACAGCAGCATTACATATTGTAAGAAAGGGATCTTTATAAATTATTGGGACTTTTTTCTTATAGCTAATGCAGGACCATAAAAATAGTTCATTTATATGCAATAATAGATTTAAAAGGAAACTTAATTTTTAGTCGGTATTGCTTCAAAGAAGAATTGGAGCATCAGTGCCAACATACCAGACAACAAAGGGACATTTCTCCTTCACATTTAATAGTAACATTGCACTTGCTACTTCAATCTAGTTGTTGATGCTATGTGTATGTGATGCATCAAGAAGCAAGGAGAAAATTAAAATAGAAGAATTGCATGACATTTGAAAAGAAAGATGGTTGTTTTACCAACAGTATTTCATTTGTATTATTTATTGACCAACTTTGTCAGCTATGCTTTGCAATACGAAAGCAGATCTATTCAGCTTTCAATTTTAGCTAAGTCACAGTATGAAGTGGTACCTATTGCTTCCTGCTATTATTACCCATTTCCTTCCTACTCCTGAAAAAAAAAAAGTCTGATTTAAACCAACCAAAACAGTGTCTTTTCTTATGTAGAATGTTAGTGCATTAAACCAATCAAGATCAATGGCTAATATGCACTCGATGTATTCATTTTGGTAGTGTCAGTTCTTTTTTTTTTATAATAAATTTATTTTTATTGGTGTTCAATTTGCCAACATACAGAATAACACCCAGTGCTCATCTCGTCAAGTGCCCCCCTCAGTGCCCGTCACCCATTCACCCCCACCCCCTGCCCTCCTCCCTGTAGTGTCAGTTCTGGGTGGAGACTGGGTTTATTCCAACCCCAAACAGGAAACAAATTCTTTCTGACAAAATGAGTCCTCGAATCAGACTGCCAGCATTTCCCTGAGCCTATCCATTCACCTCAGTAAAACCTGTATTTATATCAGTTTTCATTGTGAATTCAGAAGGTACTAGCCGTAAATGCATAAAATTTGGTATCAACTTTGTTTCCTGTCTATCCAAATCTTCAGGTATGATGGTTATATTCAAATGTAGCACTCGGTATTTCATTTCCCTAAAGTACATGATAAAATTTATGGTAGTTATAGAAAAGAGTAGAACGCAGCAAGATAATGCATCCAGTTCTGATTATCTGCATCAGATCCACACTCGTATCCATTAAATATTTTCTCAATCAGGTCAGCATGTTCTTTCCACCCACACCCTCTATAGTATCTCTTTCTCCTCTGTAATAACACATGTATCCTGTGATTGCATCTGTAGTGGTAAAACATAAATTAATTTAATGATTTTTTAAATTGTGTATCTGCTAAAGCTATCTCACAGTGAATGCCCAAACACACACCATTTATTTTTTCTTTTAGGAAAATCTAAAACTTACCGAATTGTTAACTTATAGTCAACAGCATAAAATATCCAACTGGTAGGGAGGAGGAAAGGAAAACTGAATGTCTCCCACCACTGACCCTCACCATTTGCATAGATTCTTGTTACCTGGAGGAGGACCTTACCTCCCCCAGGACCTCATAGACCTTGGTCATGGAGTGATGTCAAGGCAAGAAAAGGCATACTCTTTCTTTTCTCCAGATGGTGGTTATAAAGCAGAATGAACAGAGATAGGAAGAGGGTGTCAAGGGCCTTGCCTTGAAATTCAGAACATTTGGTAGCATTTGTTGAGAGTAAACAGGTCAGCCAAGTTAAGAGTATAAAGTGTCAAAAACAATGTTTGTTGAGCTGGGCAAGTGATGACTTAAATTTGTGTTTACTCTTTTCCCCAAGGTTTGGCTGTGGTTGTTTTTAAAAAAATTTTTTTTTTTTGATGGTCCAAGAACTCCCAGTGAGGTCAGCTAAGGGAAGAAAGCAAGAGACGAAATAAAACAGATATGGCCTCTTAATGAACACTGGCTATCGCATAGATATAATATCTACCTCCATAGGAACAAATTCAGATTAGTTTATTTGTCCTGAATTTTCAGTGATTAGTCAGAAAGAGCAAGAGTCCACTGAAAGTAAATAATTGCATTAAGAGGTGGGAAAGGATAATTTTCTGAGATATTTAGTGGACCTTTTGAATTGTGGAATGAGATAAGAATATTGAGGATTTTTTTTCTGATAAAAAAACTATGGTTTTTCTTAAGCTAAGTTATAGGAAAAACTAAAATTTATAATCCTACATATGGTCTTCTAACATCTTTCTAAGCAATAGCCTCAAAATTATTACATATTTTTACCATGACTACTTCTAGTCAAATATTTCTCATCTAAAATTACTGAAATAATTCAATCCTATCCTCAGTTATTTTTCATTGCTCTAAGTTTGAAAGACCATTGATTTTCCAGTGATATTTTCCTTTGCCTTTCATTATTTTAACTGTCCAATATCATTCATTGTTGTACTAGGTTCAGATGAGTCTTTGGAAGTTCTATTATAACCCTCTAGGTCGAAACAAGAAGGACATGTGTGAAATAACTCACCAAAATGAAACTAATTTAGGAACCAGACACTGACTTGTTTTCATCCGGTTTAGAATAGGAGTTCTCGTTGACTGTTTTCATCATTTGAAATAACTGTGGATAAGGCTGTTTTCCCCAGAAAAAAAAAAAAAAAAAACTTATTCAACATTTGTAAAATTATGCAAGCTGAGTGCCCGATGTTCTAGTTATAACTTCAAAGAAGAGTTTAGTCACTAAAAGGGATTAGGTTTCATTTATTTATTGATAAAGAGGCCAACAGTTCAAGTTTAGAAGGCGCTAGCACTGCTGTGAGGCTAATGAAATTTTGATGGCCCGAGCATCCCGCAAGAGTAAAAGAACATTCGGACCATGTCACACGTCTGCATGTTAGCAGAGATGCAAAACAAGTGATAAAATTTATCCTTTTGCAAAACTAACTCTTCACCAACCATGGGGATTTGAAGTTACAAAGCATTTTGAGGCAAAAAAAAAAAAGAAAGAAAGAAAAAAAAGAAAGAAAGAAATTGCCAGTATATTGAGTTTCGTATGGGATCCCAAATGTTAGTTGTGGTCCGAATTAGGGATCTGGAATCTGGGAGGAGTCCCTTCTTGACACAGGGCTTGCTGCGGTCGCCTTCATCAGGCTAAGTCAGCTGCCAGGCTCCAGGGCAGATGCTGGAGGGGTTTGTGGCCACCTAGTGAGCCGCAGTTCTGGTAAGCTGTTGTGAGGTTACCAGATGAACCGATGAGCCGCCCTAATCAAAGGTAGAATTACCAGTGTGCTCTGGATTGTTTTAAGGGTTTTTCCTGTCTCTGACGTATGGGGTAAAAGACCCCTGGCTGAATTTCCGCTCTGCAGCTTTGCAAGTAATCTGATCTCGGTTCCAAGTGTCTATTTAAATGTCAGAAACAAAGGAGTTTTCTTTTCGAGACATCAACCTTGAAGCCTTAACAATGTTTGTTTGTGCATCTTTTTCCAGAAGAAGCCATAACGCAGACCATCCTTTGTCACGCAGCGCTGTGGCATCATGACAGGTGCCTGGCTGTAGAATCACACTGATTGGGGTGTAGGTCTTTCATTCACCCGCTGAGGCTGTCTGCTCCCGAATCACCAATCACCCAGAGCTCGAGTTCCCAACTTTTCCCTCTGCCTGCTACTCTTGGACAGGTGGGCAGCATCCCAGAGGTGGGATGCTCCTCTGCAGAAGGTCCCCATCTTGTCCCTGTCCCTGTCTCCACAATCTCTTAGGCCTGTTCCCAAGCCATGACCTTTTTTTCTTTTTTCTTTTTTAATTTTTTAATTTTAATTTTTATTTTTTTTAAGCCATGACCTTTGAAGTGAGACAGACCGGGAGGAGCTAGCCCTCCTCTTCTGCCTCACTGGGATTCCAGACCCCAATAGCCCCCACTGGGAGGAGTGGTTGAGAACCTGGTGTACGGGGCAGGTCACCTGGCTTTGATTGGGCCCCACCATCTCCAAGCTGTGTGACGTTGGGCAAGTTACTTAACCTTCCTGTGCTGCAATTTCCACAAGGGTAACATAGAGAAAATAATACTATACAGCCCTCATAGGGTCGTTGTGAGGATTAAATGAGTTCGGATCTATGATGTGCTTAGAACAGTGCCTGGCACCTAGTGAGTTCCAAATAAGTGTGTGCTCTTATCATCTGTAAAGAGCAGAAAATTATATCTCCTTTGTAAGTGGCGATGAAGATTAAGTCAAACAGTATCAAGTACCTACATAGTTTTGGCCCACGGCAGATCTCCCCTCCTCCCCACCCCACCACCTCTTTTTACTCTCCCTCTGTCTGCTGTTAGTTTTGTACATGTGGCAAGATGAGAGAGAGCTAGTGATCTCCAGAAAAGGCACTGATGATTTGCATAGTCTGGAATTTCTGTCACCATTTATTGACTCTTTTATTTTTCTCCCAAACCCCACATCCTTTTTAATTTACTGTAATTAAATGAATGTACATTGAATGGAGCTGATAATTAGTCTGATGGCTGTAGACTTCAAAGACTTTAGAATGCTCCTTCCCCTCCTGGCCAAAGGAAATTTCAAAAGTAGTGTTTCCCTCAAAGGCATGTTACTTAGACAGCCAGTCAATTAAAAGGCAATTTAACTGATGCTCATCAGTTCACACGATAAAATAAATCATTCCTGGAAGACTTTATTTCTCACCTGGGGTCTTAGCAATATACCTGTTGTAGGACCTCACTAATGCCACACTAATTGTGCATGATACTAAACTATTAAGGGCTAATTTGGCTGACAAAGAGGGTATAACAGTAAAGGGCAATATTTTGAGGTATAATAGATACTTGCTTTGTACGGCTAAAGCATTTCAAGGAACCAATTTACTTGTCCTTTGAAATACTGTTTTAAAAGTCTACTTTCGGGATCCCTGGGTGGCGCAGCGGTTTAGCGCCTGCCTTTGGCCCAGGGCGCGATCCTGGAGACCCGGGATCGAATCCCACGTCGGGCTCCCGGTGCATGGAGCCTGCTTCTCCCTCTGCCGGTGTCTCTGCCTCTCTCTCTCTCTCTCTCTCTCTCTGTGTGTGTGACTATCATAAATAAATAAAAATTTAAAAAATAATAAAATAAAATAAATAAAAGTCTACTTTCTATATAGCTAGCTGAAGTCTAAAAGTTGAGTCATGAGACTTTAAAAGGACAAAGGTGTGCTTCTTAAACCAATCTGATGAACTATTGCAGTGATAATGTTTAAAACCCATCTCTCAACAGAGAGCTTGTAGCTATTTTGCAATCCAAATTGCCTGGCCAAGTAGAATCTGTTCTCAAAGAGCGAGCAGGGCACCTTCTTCTCTCTCTGAGAGACTGCTTGTAGGTGACGGGGAAATGGAAGAACTTGGAGCTCTTCTATTAGCAATTAAATTCTAGAGTAGTCTGGGAGAAACTCTTTGGTGGCGTTGGAGTATCCCGTGTGTCACGTAGTTGTGATGCTCTCCGCAACGACACGGATGTCATTTCTCTTCTGACTCTTTTCACAAAGGGCATATTTGAGTTTTCTGAAGATAATGTGAAGGGAGGTGCAGTAGTTCACCTCTCTCCATTCTGTTACTTCAACTTCATCCATGAACCTTCCAGCCTCCTTTGGAAATTGATTGTAAGAATGAAGATGGAATTCTGTTGCTGTAAGAAATTAATGATATGTCAGTGTTTCCCTAATTTTATGAGATTCTATTACACATACTAAACTATAACATGTACATAAATTCCATTATGAGCTCTCTTCTGGCATGTAACGGTCACTTCCAGCATGCTCTACCATTGTAAATTATATTTTATGTCTCAGGTGCTCTGGGATGTCAAAACCAGCAAAAACAATATGTCTTTTTTGCTTACTAAATTGAGCTCAGAATTAGAGCACTGCTTTGCAGAATACCGTCAAATAGTTTCAAATATATAAAAATAATTACGTTGCCTTGCTCTGTAAACATTTATGGCTTAATAGCAACTTGCCATTCTCTTAACAAAAGCTTTCATGTGTCATTTAAGAATGAAATATTTATTTCATGGATATGTTACAAGCCACTCAAGCACAGTAAGCTACGATTTAAATTAGCTTTTTAAAAAAATTTAGCATGATGAAACTAGAATTAAGAAGACTACGAAGTCCACTGCCTTTGTTGTGATCACTTAAGTATTTCTATACATTTGTATTTCTCATCCTAAGAGGATTTTTGGAACTTCTTGGTAGGTTGCTACTTTTCACATGAATACTACCATTTCTAAAAAATTCAAGTTGTGTTCTAAGTATTTCTGTTCAAAGTATACGGAGTATGGAGTATATGCTATCTCTCTTTATATTCTAAACATTCTCTTAATGGTAGAGTTGAAATCAAAGTAAAGCATACCATGCACATATCAAAACTGATGATGTATGCTATTTTGATTTTTGAATGTGTTTTTGAAATCCTTGAAAAATCACAGTGGTAGCAATAAAATTGTTTTAATTAATGAATTGAACAGCAACGAATGCTGAATCAGGTTTATCGATGTAATTATCACTGAAATAGAAAAATTAAGTGTTAGAGCCATAGAACCTAAGTATTTGCCATTCTGGGGGTATTCAAGTGTTTGAAGAGAAGCTAACAGGGTTTTTTTGGTTTGGTTTCTTTTTTTTGGTGCTATTTAAAGGATATTCTTCTCAAGTCATAATAATTCTGTTTATTAACATGATACATGCATACAAGTATAAATGTGAAAATCTTATATATTATTTACTGAGTAGTTTGAATGATGGTTTACTGTATTGAAAGTTTTTATATTTATCAGTGGACTTGGGATAATTTTCCATAATGAATAGACTGTACATAAACCAAATGTAAAATCTTTCTTAAGTGCAGATGAAAATTCATACAAACTCATACACACTTGAGAAAAGGGCAATGAAAACACCTTACGAGTCGTACCTTGACTTTAAATATCATCACAGAGAAACTGAAAAGTGAATAAAGTTTAGATGTGACTTTTTGAATTGATTTCTTATTTAGTATATCAGCTACGTCTTCATTCAATGAAGAATACATGCTGGGTATCATACCAGATGCTGGAAAAATAAAAATGAGTGCGATGTAGCCCCTGACTTCTAGAGATTCATCGGCTAGCTAGGCAAACAGGTCAGTAGAGTCTGTAATTGGATTTTAATGTGGTAAATGATATTACAGCACAATATGCGAAGTCCGTTGTCAGCACAGAGCAGATTGTGGCCAACAGAGACTGGGGGCAGCAGAGGAGAGGATATTTCATAAAGGAAGAGGGACGTAGCATTGGAACTTAAAGGACTTCTAGAAATTCAAGATGTAGACAAAGCAGCAAAGGAGAAAGTGTAAAGTCTTCTGAGAACCATGAGCTGTTTGGTACCTGGAACACAGGATGTGGGTAGGGGAGTGATGATTTGAGGCAATATAAGCAACTTTGCAAACCATATTGCAAAGGGCCACATGGCCATGCTGAGAAACCTGTACTCTTTTCTGTAGGTAATGGAGAGGCTCTGAAGGATTTTCATGCAGAGTAATATTGCAGTCCTATTTGCATTTTACAGAACATTCTGAAAGCAGTATGGAATGTGGACTCTCTTTCCCACAATAGGCTCTCTAGGGGCATGGCCCTGTTCATCATTGTATCTCTGTGCTCACCTCACCCAGTGCCTGAACCTGGAGCTACAGTGTTTGCTGAGCAAAGACACCATGGACTTGTAGGTCAAACTCGAAAGCAAATCAGCCAATCAGATAGTACTATGATCAACGTGTGAGAAAATATAAGTTTAAGGCGAGAGCTGGGGAGAAGAAGAAGATGGATTCAAATAGAAAGAAACAAGAGTTAGTAATTTATTCATTGCATTGGGGTTAGGGAAGAGAAAGACATTTTTTTTTTTAAAGACTTTATTTATTTATTCATGATAGACACAGAGGGGCGGGGGCAGAGACATAGGCAGAGGGAGAAGCAGGCTCCATGCCGGGAGCCTGATGTGGGACTCAGTCCCGAGACTCCAGGACCACACTCCGGGCCAAAGGCATGTGCTGAACTGCTGAGCCACCCAGGGATTCCCATAAGAGAAAGACATTTTAAAAGAACCTCTAAACATGGAAGAATGGTATAATATAGGTGATGATGTAGTTCAAGTTGGAGGTTTGTGGTAGAGTTAGTAAATCCGCCAAGAACAGGTTGTATTTAAGGTGTGTGGGGAACATCAAAGTTGAATAATCTATTAAGCAATTATATAGTGATAAAAAATTTAAATAGATTTTGTTGAAAAACATTTGCCATATGATCTGTATGATTGTAGTTAAAGCCATGGGGCGGAATTAAATAGAACTCTGCCCAAAAGCAAATAGGATGAGTAGTCAAAAAGAGGACTGAGGTGAAATCCCGAGTTCACCAATATTTAATATGAGGGTGTAAAATAAGTCCAATGGAAGAAACAAAGGGGACCCTTCCTTAGAAACAAAAGGAAAATCAGGAGACAAGAGACAAGAGAGATAGGTTCACAGGAGACAAGAGAGATAGGTCAGAGGAAGCAGAGTCTAAACTTCCAAAAGTCTAGTAAGTTAAATGCAAAGATACTTGCACAGGAAGTTGTTCATTTCTGTCTGAGGGACATGGTGGTCAGATGCTGTGGGTGGAGAGATGAACAAAAAACTCAAAAACATGGCACCAGCAAGTGTAGATTATTCCTTCCAAAGCTCAACTAAGACAGGAGGCAGGGAGGCTGATAACTTCGAAGACCTACAAGGGCAGGGAGGGGTATTTTTTTTTTTTTGAGGACATTTCAGGATCTTTATAAGGAAAAAGAAGGAGCCATCCAGGAACTAGAAGGAGAAAGGAGAGGAGATCAGGGGATATTAATAGTCTGTAACTTTTAATCCCTCCAAACTTTTTATCTTTTGAGGTACTTTTCATCTTACAAATTTGTGCACATAATAATTTCAGTGTTTGTTATAGAAAAGCTATAATTTAAAAAGGTAAGATTCTATCTGTATTCATTGAAATCATAGCAAACAGTAAATCAGTGTCGTTGATGATATCTGATAGAATTGAAATTCCATGTCATCACAAGATTTGGGGTAAAGTACATTCTTATTCAAAATTGGTATTTTAGGGGATCCCTGGATGGCGCAGCGGTTTGGCGCCTGCCTTTGGCCCAGGGCGCAATCCTGGAGACCCAAGATCGAGTCCCATGTCGGGCTCCCGGTGCATGGAGCCTGCTTCTCCCTCTGCCTATGTCTCTGCCTCTCTCTCTCTCTCTCTCTCTCTGTGACTATCATAAATAAATAAAAATTTAAAAAATTTGGTATTTTATTTCAAAATAGTCCTATAAAACTGTAGAAGAAAAAAAAAACAAACTCCCACATCCAGAGTCCTATGGAAAATAGGGAGTTACTGAATTTGGAGTGTGTCTAACAGGATTATTCTCAGTGGTTCTCCAGATACGTGGGTAACTTCTTTCTTTTCCCTATCCCTTCCTTTGCTAAAAAACAAAATGCATATTTATAAGTGTAAAATTATACAACTAGATTTGATTATTAATGAATAATATCAAGGCCTTATCAAACATCAATTTTAAATAAACCACAAAGGGGGCCAAATAACCATATCACAAGTAATATGTCCAAGAGAAATAGAAATATGCTATTAGGGATGCCTGGTGGCTCAGCGGTTGAGTATCTGCTTTTGGCCCAGGTTGTGATCCCAGGTCCTGGGATTGAGTCCTGCATCGGGCTCCCCATAGAGAGCCTGTTTCTCCCTCTGCTTGTGTCTCTGCCTCTCGCTCTGTGTCTCTCATGAATAAATAAATAAGGTCTTTAAAAAAAATGAAATTTGCTATTAAAAGCCAGAGTGAAGGGCGCCTGGGTGGCTCAGTCGGTTTAGCATCTGCCTTCAGCTCAGGTCGTGACCTCATGGTCCTGGAATTGAGCCCCATATCGGGCTCCCTGCTCAGCGAGGAGTTTGCTTCTTCCTCTCCCTCTGTTGCTCTCCCTGCTTGTGCTCTCTCACTCTCTCAAATAAATAAATAAAATATTAAAAAAAAAGCCAGAGTGGTAGTTGTTATCTACATATTGCATTTTGGAAAATGTGACTCTGTGAAATGATTATTCAGACTAAATTGAATAATTGATTTGCCTTTAATTGGTTAATATCAAGTAATCAGTAGGAAATAGGCTTGCCCTTCCAACTGGTTTATATAGGGGTGTTAAAGTTCACAAAGAGAGATCTTAAATTTTTGACATACAGCAGCTGGAGATTCCTAGGGGATTTGAAAGTGCTTGAATGAAATGTCAGTTGCTGCAGAAAACAAGTAGAAAACATTCCCCTATAATGGACTGTGTCTCATTTACTGTGACTGAAGTATCACCGTATGGATTGTAGGGTACAAAATGGGCGTATAGGTGTTTATTCGTTGTTTAAATGAACCTATTTAAAAAGTTTAAGCCTTCAGATAATCATCAGAATGTGTTAAGCATTCAATCATTGTTTACACTGTACTGTCTCAATAACCTAAGTAAAATTGATAGATTCTGACAGACGTGATAAAAATAGAACTTTAGATCAAAGAAGGTATAAAACACTGTGAGTGTTTAAATTCATGCCCTTAATGTATCTATTTTAATTGCTCAGCATTACGTGTTCGTCGGTTAATCCAGAGAAGCATATGGATAGTAGTCACTAGTTTCTATTTTGGCATTTACACTTCTATTCTTTCCTGCGTGTTTATTTTTTAAAAAATTAAAATTGCAATTTATGTTTTGACCTAAGCTTCCCCATGTTATCAGACACTCTTCTACATCATACTATTTTTCCATGCTGTGCCTTATCATAATTTGTTCAACATATCCACCACTTTTGGACATGTAGGTTGTTTGAATTTTGACTATCATAAATTGTGTTGTAGTAACTATCCTGGTAGCTAAATCCTTGCCCCTAATTCTATTATTACTTTAGGATAAATCCTTGGAAGTGAAACGTCAGAGCCAAAGGGTACGTACAATTTAAAGCTTTTGATATACCCTGTCAAAGTGCCCTGCAAAAAAAAAAAAAAACCTTGTATCAATTTACATTCCCACCAGCAGTACAAAAAAGTGTCTTTTTCCACAAGCCATTGACAGCAAATGCTGCCGAGCTTTAAAATTTTGGCAACTTGATGGATAAAACATAATATCTTACTGTTGTAATTTATATTCACGTGATTGATAGGTTGAATATATTTTCATGTATGTGTGTGTACGGTTCGGTTCGTGTTTCTTTTGTGAATTGCCAACTCATGTCCTTTGTCCATCATTCTATTAGAATAAGTGAAGAAATGGGTATTCTGGGACATAAGAAAAATTGGAATTCAAGTACACTAGGGCACTGACACTGCTTTTTCCCCTTGTATGCATGTTGCTTGCTTTGATGAGACAGGTTTGGGCGTAGGAGGACCTGATATATATAATCACCTCCTTAAATGCAAACCTTCTGCTTGTAGACATACTTATAAGCTGCATGATAGTGATGAATAGAGATGCCAACTTCATGTGTTGAATGTAAGGTCCCCAGTCTAGCAGGACACTGCCTGCCTTAAGTAGCTCCTCACTCTTTATTAGAGATGCTAGGTGCCAAGAAAATCTGCATCTGCTCCAGCTCAGAGTAGCAGATTCATTTCTACCAAGTCTCTGCCTCCTATTAAATAAATTAAAAACTTAAAGTGATGCTAGCAGTAGGAGGTAAATCTCCTTTCATTAATCCTCAGCCTGATGGAAAAGATGCACAAGATATATATATAGGTACCATATACTTTTTGTCTTGAATGTATTCTCATATAATAAAAATCTTAACAATTCTTTGTCTCTTTTGAAATATTTAGATCTCAATCTTTTGCAAATATTTTCCTTTGATTTTAAGATATTATTTATATAAAGAATTTTTTAAGACACCTTTTAAATTATCTTATTTACTTGTGCCCTTTTTATATGCTTCGAAATGTTTACTTTATCCCTAGAGCAAATTATCATTTGTATTTTCTTCTTTTCAAAAATATTTTTCTTTTTATTTACATTTAATCTGTCAAAATTCCTTTAATGTAGTCTGTGGCATAGGGAGTTTAAGTGATTTTCTTCACACACTTCATCTTTGTAAGTGTCATTTAATTTAATTAGGGGATGCTTCATAAAGTCTAATAAATATGTACTACTATACTTAAATTTTGGCAATGAGACAGCAATAAAAAAATTGTGCTGTTGGGTCTTTGCAATGAAATAGAAAAAGATTTATGAAATACCTTATGTAAATAGTAGTTTTTAGATACTAAATTTAGGTTTGTAGTTTTTTGAGAGATCTAAAATGCTAATAACTAAAAAGAAATATTTTCAGGAATATTAGCTACTAGCAGTGTAGTATGCAACCTTTTATGCGTTGCAAAAAATCCAACAGTAGAAAAACAGAATGAAATAGGCTTATGGAAGTCATATATAATATGGCAAGCAGTTACTAAGATGTATTTTTCATTAAAAAATCAAGCATTCCTCCTGCAAAAGGTTAGGATTTACTCTATTTTGTGAACATCCTTATTTCAAATATTTTGAGAGGTATTTGGGGGGAATAAAATACATCTTTCGCCATGAAGCTTATAGTCTGGAAGATACAGGGCTTTACAGAGAGGAAACAATGAGAAGGCGGAGCAGCTAAGTGGAGTACGTTACTACACGGTGCATTGAAAAGAGAAAAGCAGTGAAGGTTCAGAAAAGGAAAGATTTTGCAGGATTGTTAGAATTTCAGCAGGACTTGGAAGGTGGTGGAATGTGTTTCAGCGCAGAAGAGTAGACATGCTTACAGTTGGGACAACTGGAGGAAATGCCTGGAGGCAACGAAGGGAAAAGGTGGCATCAGGGAAGGCCACCCCATCTGAAGAATCCTCTTGAGTGGGAAACAATGGGGATTAAAGTTGCAGTTTAGTGAAATTGATTTATGAAGAACTGTCAATGTGATGCTGAAGGTCTGAGCTTGTCGCTGTGGGGGGTGTCTGGCTAGCCCATGTCCTAAAGCAGAGTTGAGACTTGATGGACAGCTGGCATCAAGGCAAACTTGGAACTTATGAGCCAGGATCCCATATGAACCAACTTATGAAGGGTTATTGTGACCAGGGAGGAAGGAGCAAGTTGTAGAGTTGTTGACAGGGCTTTGCAATGTGAGAAAGCAAGATAAGGAGCCAAACGTGACTCCCAGCTTGTGTGCACAGAACCAAGGAGAGTGTTGCTATCCTAGTAAAAGGGGAAAGACCATAGACAGATCGATAAAATAAACTCTCATCTAAACAATTACATAAAATCATAGTACAAAAGAGTTTCAGTTACAGTTTGGGAAATATTAGGCAGTGTGCAAAGGATTTTCTTGAAAACTAAACACAAATGTGGATTTAAAGAAATATGCAATGGTTTCTTTTTTCTTTTTCTTTTCTTACGATTGTATTTATTTACTCATGAGAGACACAGAGAGAGGCAGAGACATAGGCAGAGAGAGAAGCAGGCTCCCCACAGGGTGGCCAATGTGGGACTGGGTCCTGGGACCCCAGGATCATGCCCTGAGCTGAAGGCAGATGCTCAACCACTGAGCCACCTGGGCGTCCCATGAAATGATTTCATTAGAACATAAGATGGACAGTGAATGATAGTAGCTCAAGTTCAGATTCAAAGAGAAAGGTATTTCTCCATATTTCCCAAGTCATCCCTTAGATCAGGACATTCAGTTATTGTTCAGTACCCAACAAGAACACCGTGTCATGATGTCCCACCTAGGGGACTGATTTGCTAGGGGAGGAAGAGGCTCAGCAGCTGAAGAGTAGAGTCTGAGAATATTTTATCCCCATACATTTTAGTTGCTTCCTGCCACATCTCAAAATAGTCACTACGTAAAATAGATTTCCTGTCCTCTTGATAATTGTGTTTATCTTCACTGCAGCCATCATGAGAGTCTTGCAACTGATCCATTCTCCATGGGAACCAGCAGAGAACACCAGGATCTGTGTCAGGATGATGCAAGGAAGCGGGCTGCGAGCTTATTCATAGTAAACCGTATCCGCTTCCACCTGCAGGGTCTCAATTCTGACAAAGGTTTTCAATTAGGAAGGATGGTTGCGTCCTGGAGATAGCTTGATAAAGGCCTGGCAGATGCCCTGACATGTGGCCAGTGGCCCCTTGATGCTGCAAAGACAACGGATTTAAATTCTAGTAATTCTTATTGTTCACATTTACATCCTTAAGGTGTCAACTTCCCAGTTTCAACCATTAGCGCATTGAGCATACTTATTTTTTTTTCTCTCAAGATATTAAGAGGTTGGCACAGAGGATCAGAGGGGGAATGTGGACTACAACATTTTTTTAAAGTGTTTCCATAGAGACACCTGGTTGGCTGAGTAGTTGAGCTTCTGCCTTCAGCTCAGGTCATGATGCTGGGGTCCTGGGATCGAGTCCCACATCGGGCTCCCCACCTGGAGCCTGCTTCTCCCTCTGCCTGTGTCTCTGCCTCTCCCTCGGTGTCTCATGAATAAATAAATAAAATCTTAAAAAATAAAGTGTTGTCATATTTTTACCTGTCTACTGCAAGGCTGATTTCTAAAGGGATAAAAACTAATGAAAAGGAATCTATTTGGACGTGAAAGTTGTACTTTTAGAGATTAGAATATTGACAGTATATACCTGTGAGTTTGGGTTACTTTCCCCATATTTCAGGTAGTTGGTACTGAATGTATAGCTCATTGATAGTTGACAGCTGTCAGGCAAGATTTCCTTTCCTGAAGATAAATCAGAAAGGGTGAGAGTTTAGGGTGACCCTTTCCATGGATCCATTTTTTATTCTATTTTAATTAGAAATTTTCAGCCCCCAAAATCCTCTCACCCCAACCAATTCTGATTTCACGGTTCAGACGCAATTCCTTTCTGGAGCAGTTTGTATTCTCTCCAAAATCCTTTGATTTCCCACAGAAAGTGCCATTATTGTACAGAAGCATTTCGAAAACAAAGTCATTTTGTAACAGTGACATTTCCAGGGATAATTGCTAAGGATTTAGGATATGAATGTTGTCGTTATTGTTCTTTAGAAGGATTGTTGTAGAAGAATCCAAATGGCAGGAAAGTTTGATAGAGACATAGGCAGAGACAGAGATAGATATTTGGTTTTTATTGAGCACCTATTATACTCACTCTACCACCCTCATAGTTTAGTTGTATTATCCCTGTTTTACCATGGAAAGAAAATTAAGGCTTAGAGAATCCAAATATCTTGCCAAGGTCTCACAGATACTAAATGACAGGACCAAATTTAACGCTACTCTTTAATTCCAAAAGTCACTGTGATACACCACCTATTCTTGTGTGGAATCTATCAGCACCAGACAATAGTGGAGTGTAGGTCCCTCAGATCACTTACTTTCCGAAGAGAAGGAAAAATCCCCCAGCCAATGTAAATGTCTTCCTTGTCACTGTGAGCTTCTGTGTAGTTGAATTTATTTCACACTTCTTAGTTTAAGATGTAATTCTACTATATTTAGACAAGAGTTTCATAGGCGCAGTGGTAATGACACTTGATTAGAAGTGCAGACATCTGATTTCTTATTCTGGCTCCATAATTAAGTCATTCCTTGACCTTGGACCATTCACTCAGTGTCTTTGGGTCTGAGTTTCTTCAAACTGTGTCTTTTTATTAAGTAATTTTAAAAATATACGTTATTTTATCTTTGGTTGACATTACAAAGCTAATATTGCAAAGTTTTCTCTCGAGGATTTCTCTCAAGGGAGAGAAGTCATGTCGGGTTAAGATAGGTCCAGCAAAATAATGATATGAAGCATAAAAATCTAATAACCCACCTAAAGTAGCAAGAAAAATTGGATTTATTATTTGCATCAGTCAAATATAGTCCAAGCTTCCTTTGCTTGTGCGCATGTTTCTAAGAAGTATTCTATCTATGAAGAATGGAACTGTGACCCTTGCACTAATAAAATATACATTATTGCCTATAATGCTTTGTTATATTTTGTTTTGTTTTGGGTAACATTCCACCTATATTACTCAGTCATTTCAGATTCCTAAAATAAATTTGTTTCACTGCTAAGAGTCTTATCTAAATGAACACAAAGAATGTCTATGGTATTTTATTATATAAGTTTAGAAAATTTGCTTAGTAGTGATATTCAGGAAAAACAATTTTTAAATACCTTGCCATACCTAGCAAGGAGATCCTTAACGTTTATTGCTGAATACAAAATAAATGACATTACCTAAATATTTCAGTAATTCTTTTTAAAAAAGATAATCAGCCAGTTTTAGCCAGCAAAAAATAGGAGCATTTTCTCTTCTTTCACATCAACTTTTTAGAAAGGAAGATCTGGTTCGGAATATACTATTTTGTTTGACTGTGGTCAACTTGGCTTCCATATATGAATCATTACTACCTCCAATTTTCCCATGTGTTATTATCTCTGTCTTTCTTGAGATACTATAGGCTCTCAAAACACGATGTGGTTCAGGTTGTAATTTCACTGGATGAATGTTCATGTGATAATCAGCTTGTTTCTAGGGGAAATGATCTGTGCAAATCAATTCTGTTTTATGTTGCTAAAGGACCTGCCAGATAATTGAATATCATAATCATAAGCCTGACAGAGACCTTATGAGACATTTGTTCTATCCTCTGTAAGGCAGGCTAGAGAGACATGACTGAAATAGATACCATGATTTTCTGGACTTTGCCCATTTCTGTGTTTGATTGAATTTTTTTTCCTGATTTTTATCCTAAGGTCTTGGATTGAAATAGAAAAATTTTGGTGCTCGGCTTCATGTCATAATCCTTCTTAAACCTGAGAAACAAGACCGTTGTCCTTCTTTTCTCAAAACTAATTAGGCCCAATATTCATTCCTTGTGATAAATTGATCCTATCACCTAGCCCTAATCATTTTCATTATTCACTGAGCTTTTTCCCAATGCATCATGTCTCCTTCATTTCTGAGGACCTCAACACGCGTGCGCGCGCGCACACACACACACACACACACACACATTTTCTCTTGCTTTTTTAAAGGCAGGGATACCACATTTCTGTTCAACGTTATTTTTGGTGCCTATAATGTGTATCAAAAGTTTGCTAAAAAGCATGATGTCTGTCCTCAAAATATGCTCCCAGTGGTTAAATCTCTTTAGTGTGCTTTTATTCAACTCTGACCATGTTACCATGATGTTACTGTACCCAATGAAAAAAATCCATCATCTATTACTTTTTCCTTTCTATATAAATACCCTTGTAAAAACTTCATCAATTTCTTTGTAATTTCAACTGTGGATTTTTTACAATTTTGCATAAAGCTCTTGTTTTCCAGATCCAATTTCCTACTATAGATTATCGGATCAAAACTTTCTTATAACTCTCTTCTCACATTGGCTAGTCTTACTAATCTAATAGCATTGTATTTTAACATGCAGTTTCCTCTCCTGCTTATAATATCTTACTTTCCCTCTCTCTCCTGTCATCTCTAAATTTCTTTGTAACTGGGGTTTCAAATACATGTACTTTCAACCCGCAGCTCCTAATAAGCCAGGATGAGCAGTAAATACCTGTTTGAAGGGCTGACTTAGTACTTCTTCAAATCTTTCCCACACTCAAAAAGTCAATGCAACTTTCAAGAGATCTAAGGTTTAAAAGCGAATACAATATGTGGGCTGGTGAAAGCCTGCTCCACCACCATGTTTTTTTTTTAGATATATCTGTTTTAAATAACATATCTTAGAGTACCTTATTTTAGTTTGTAGCTTACGGTGTTATATAGTTAAATTATGCAACACTCATTAACAAAAATAACTTGTTATCTTTTGCAAATATCCTCCCAGTTAGAAACCTGCTACTGGGAACTAGAATGGTAGCTGTCTTTTAGTAGACTACTTGTTTTTTTCCTAATGGGTATAAATCATTAGGAATAAATTGTGTTCTGTCATTGTAGCCAGTAATTGGTGACATTTTCTTGTCACTACGGGATTATAAATAACAGCAATATACATACTGTCAACAGATTCATTATGTTATGAAAAACATAAACCAGGAGTCTTTTAACTATACTTTGCATATTTTCTATATTAAGTGTGACACTGACATCTTTACAGAATTTTAAGGAATACTCGACAGAGCAGTTTTCACCGTTAATAACTTCCAATTGTTTTATTTTGCTTTAAATGCATTTTAATTATTCCTATTTCTTCCATAGTTCACCTCGAAAATACGTTCTTCCAATGGTATTTTGTTTGCAAACAGATTTTTTATAAATAAAACGGGCTTTTTTTTAAAAGTAGTAAAATACAGAAGAGACGCGCAAAAAGACTGTAAGCATTTGTGATGCATTTGAACATAGCTCACGGTATTAGAGTAACTAAAAATACACGGCCCTCAAATGGTATATGATACATAGTGATGCTCTGTCCCATGATGAAGAAAAAATAAGGCATTCGGAGGTGATGCTGATGTGCACCAAATCTCATCATTACTTGCTTCATTGATTATCAAGTCAGCACATCACTTTGTAGTTTGAGGGTCCTGGCGGTATTACATACCCATCACCTCTTGGACCCCGCGCCCTAGAATGGAAGATAACATCCCTCATTTTCAGGAGCTTTACTACTTTCTGGAGGGAAGGAGTTATTCTTCTTTGCCTCTTCAAAATGAAGACGGAAAAACCCCCATTTGGTTATGGGGAGGGCCCCACCGGCAAACCCACTCGAGCTCATATTTGGCTCCCATCTTCCTGAACAAGTTTGTCAGCCTTTTCCTGGAACGCTCTGAAGTCAGACTTGAAGGGCATTGCTTCTGGCCGGTTCTCTGGATCTGTGTTTGGGAGCTCTTGGTATCCCTACTTCTCTACTGAGAGGATGTCTCCTTTGCTTCGCTCTTGGGTTCACTCTTGCCAGGGATACAGGGTTTTCAAAGTTCATCTCAGATTCCTCCACTCTGTGAAAATATGTGGTCCACGTTTTTATTACTTTTTTTTCCATGTATTTATTCAGCAAATGCAGCAAAGGCACTGCTCCTGACTCCTCGGGGGCCATAGGCTGAAAACACAAGACCTATCAGGGTGTGTTGTGTAGTGTTTTGGAAATGACTCTTCCTAGAGTATTTGTGCATTTCAGGCCTCCTCAGTCATGTTTGTCTCTTTTAATGTTTCCATATTAATTTCGCATTATTTTGGCCAGTACGTTGTTCAGATGTTCCTTTGTGCTTCTTAAAGTTAGCCCTTTAGCAGAATGTTTTGCTGTGCTTTTGTTTTAGTTTCTGGTGATGGTGTTTCCAAATCTTTTTTTTTTTTTTTTTTTTGTTTCCCAGACTAAATCTGAATTATATTTGATTTGGAATTCTGCTTTTTCTTTGTTGGACTCCTAATGCTTCTTTGATGACCTTCCTATTTCCCTCGGACTTAAAATCACATTGCTGTCTAAAGCTGCAAATAGGAGCTGTGAACCAAACATAGTCTCTCTTTCACAATGGAAATGTTTAAAAAAGAATTTTGCAAACATGAGCCACTATAAAAATCTTTTAAACTTTATGAACTCGCATGCCGTGCATTATATGTTTTTCATCATAGCAATCAAAATGATTTCCCAAAGTGGAACTCAGTTTTCTATTTTTATTCCCACTTATCATTTAAAAATCACTTCCAAAATTTCAAGCTTATCACTTTGTCCTCTCTACTTGAAATCTTTCCCCTTCCATCAAATTCAAACTAATTATTTATTTCAAAGCTCTCGTTCAAATTTCTGCTTTTATTTTGTCCTTTCCTCACATCGAAAAATCTTTATTTGGGATGCCTGGGTGGCTCAGCGGTTGAGTGTCGACCTTTGGCTCAGGGCATGACCCTGGAATCCCGGGATCGAGTCCCATGTCACGTTCCCTGCATGGAGCCTGCTTCTCCCTCTGCCTCTCTCCCTATCTCTATCTCTCTCATGAATAAATAAATAAAATCTTAAAAAAAAGAAAAGAAAAATCTTTATTTCTTTCCTCCAATTCTCTTGATCCCTGGCCCAAAAAAAAAATGTCTTGACCAGAGAAATCTATAGAAGTGGAATCAACCTTCTTAGGAAGACTTAAATTCTCTAAGCTTATCTTTTCTGTTATTTAAGCAGCAAATAACCTTATCTTCCTCTTTCCTTCAGGTTCCTTGTGAAAACATTATAATGACCTATTCTTTTATGATACAATGTGCTTTCTTCTTGGCCCTGACCTTGCTAGGCTGACAATCTGCAAAACCCTCCCAGCTCCTCTTTCCCGATTAAATTCCTTGCCCACCTTTCAAGGCTCTGTTTAAGTCTTTCTTTCTTTCTTTCTTTCTTTCTTTCTTTCTTTCTTTCTTTCTTTCTTTCTTTCTTCTTTTTTTTATTTTTTAAGATTTTGTTTATTCACGAGAGACACACAGAGAGAGGCAGAGACACAGGCAGGGGGAGAAGCAGGCTTCCTGCAGGGAATCCAGAGTGGGACTCGATCCCAGGACCCGGGATCAGGACCTGAGTTGAAGGCAGATGCTCAACCACTGAGCCACCCAGGTGCCCCTAAGTACCTCTTTCTGTTAGTCATTCTTATAACCCAAAGGCTAACTGAGCTGGCCTGCCTCTAAATCCCCTGGTGTCTGTTCACTCTAAGTTCTTCCATGACTTTTAGCATTCACGATGTTATTTTGAAATTATCTCTGTATCTTACTTACCTTCTCTGGGTTGAACATGTCGAAAGAAGAGGAACTCAGCTTCTAAGTCTCTCCTAAGATTGTGTAGTGATATAACTACACCCAAGATCAGTGCCTGCTTAAATTTTTGGAACAATTGAATGAATGAATGAATGAATGAATGAACAAATGAATGAAGTGTCCATTAAACTACACAGAATGTCAGAAAATGTTGGGAGGAATAAATGGAAAAACTTAGCTTTATGCAGACAAACATTCTGGTCTTTGTAAGAAAATGCATATTTATATACTCTGACCCATACAAATATTTTATAGAGTTTTATGTTGCGGATGTTTTAAAAACTACAGTGGTAAAAAGGAGAATGAATGCGTTGACTTCCATGACGTACTGTTTTAATTAGAATTCAGACCATTTGTGCATCCCTTATTGTGGTTTCTTCTTATTTGCATTCACTGGGTTTTCTTTCCTAAATGATTTATACACTTGCAGAACTTGAGATTTTAAACATTAAATTTATTGTACATTGTCATTATATATTAGAGTTATTTTCATAATCTCGAGTACTTTAATATGTCATATGTTCTTATATAATTTATGTTAAGAATTTCCTTTAGCAAGCTTTACAGTGTCATTTGGAGCACTTTAGAAATCAATATTGTAGAATGCTATAAGGAGAAAAAATATTTCTAAAAGTACTCCCCTGTGTTCCCATTAATTTGTTTATTATCAAGGTCTTTATTAGGAATATAGTTGCTAATATCAGCCTATAATAAACAGAGTATAATTGAATTTTCAATATTTTGTCACCCGGGAGTAATTTTCTTACAAGACCTCTGCTCTATCTTCTGACTAATTGTCAGCAGTTACTCAGTATCACCACATTAATGTCACCAAACATTGCTGAAAAATCTACCTGATTGCATTATATTTAAAGATATTCATTTCAAGCCCTTGATGTTTTCGCTTTAAATTATTTACCTCAATTTTAAATATCATTTAAAATGCAATAAATGTAATGAGCCGACATGTTTTGAAAATACAAATTCAGACATATGCTAAGATTTGTTTGGTAGACGATGAAGACAATGATGTTGGGAGTCCCACAGCCCTGTAATGGCAACGGGGAATAGCAGGGAGCTGGCCCAACCAGTCAGTGCTCCAACATTGCAAGGGCGGGCTTTGCAGCCTTTCCTTCGCTGTGTTCTGGTGGGCTTTGGGTCGTTACTATTATTTTTCTTCTATGAACCTCACCTGGGGCGAATCAGATATTATGCTGATATTATGTTATGCTAAATGACATTCTAATAGTGTATTATTAAAAATAAATGACAATAACAGTTGAAAATGCTAGACACAGGTGGATTGATGGGGAAAACAAACTCTTTGTTTTTGTTGGTGGTATGTATTTAGAATTGAGGTTTTGACAAATCGAGAACACAAGATAACAACTCTGGAAAGTCCAGGTTTATGTGTATTATCCCAATATAATCAATACTGCCTCCTCTCCTCTTAAAAATGTCTTGGTCTGGCCATTAAATTAAATGGTCACACACACACACACACACACACACACACACCCCGCCCCATAACACATTTTTAGTTTAGCACTCCCTCTGTCTCCCAGACAGCTTGCTAATGATCCATACAGGAAGATTAAAACAATTGTGTTCTTGTTCAGGAATCTTGCACTTGACCTACTTTGCAAAAATTCTCGAACTCTCTTTGTTCAACAATTAAATATTGTTCAACAATTAAATTTTGAATTTGGACATAAGCACCATTTATTTTTTGACCCAAGTATTTTAACTGTTTGCTTGTCTGTGATACAATATGTATATAAAACCAATTGTATACAAAAAGCAAATCATGTAAGTGTGTCATCATATAGATGTATATGATTTTAAATTTTTAATTAGAAAGAAAATGTCCTGAGGAAAATTCTTCACAGTGTGTGAAAGCAAGAGAACCTGGTGATGCTAGCATATTATTGTACACTTCTACATGTGTACTTGCTTAATTGGTTCACAACAGCAAAGTTTGAGGGGATGTTCTGTTCTATGATCACAGAGAAGCAAATCTCTGTGTGTGAGTCAAATTGAGCAAATTTGGCAAAGATGAGAAGTTTTTTTGTTTTTTTTTTTTTTTTAAGATGAGAAGTCGTGACTTCAGATGGCATGCTTAATGCAATTAGAGCAAACACTGATGGGTGCCCATGTTATCCACACCACTATGCAGAGTTGTATAGAGGATGCAGGGAGAAGGCAGTTCCCCTGGGGGGACTGTGGTTTGGAAGTGGAAGTAGGGGTAGCTACCAATTATCAGGCACCTAGTCTGTATAGACTCCATGCTCAGCTGCTTAAAAGCAATGAGCTTGAGTTATTGCTATGCCTATTTTATAAATGAGAAAATGGAGGTGAAGAGAAATGTAACTCTTTGTCTAGCCTTGAGCATCTACATGTGCCATAGTGTAGAGCACAGGAGATAGCATGTTGAAGCAAACAGACATGTCCCCTGTCCTTATGGGAGCTTTACAGGTCCAGTGGGAGAAATAGGCCTGGCACAATAAGCCACAAACCTGAAATCAAACCAACATGAGGAAAGAAACTGGCTCCAGTGAAAGCGAGTATCCAGGGTGGAGGAGGTAGGGACGCCTTCAGATCAGATGGTCAAGGAAGTCTTTTCTGAAAAATTGACAGATTTAAAGCTGGGACTTTAGGGATTGGGACAAAGTCTGATGACCCAGCAGGGAGAAGTTAGGTAGAAAGAGGGCCCCGTGCTGGCTCCTTACACAGGAGCTTGCTGGAACATTTAAGAAACTGAATGCAGGCTGCAGAAAGGTCATTTAATGGTCAAGAAGACTGGATGACTTTTGAAATAAGGTTGAAGGGGAGAGTTGGGTTTTGTAGGTTGGATTTTAAAGGAATTTGAATTTTTAAAAAGTATGTTGGTTTCCAGAAGTCTGTCTTCCCCTCAGATAGCAATAGGAAGCCACAAAAGGGTTTTGAGCAGGGTGAGATATGCTCTAACTTACCTAAGATCTCAACGCTAACATCCAAGAGCTGGAATTGACCTCAGGCCAATCTGATTTCAGAGCCCACTACACATTCTAACACACTCTTCCCCCTGGGACTCGGCAATAACTGAGTGCATAGCAGAAGGTTACGTGCATTACTAGGCACCTACAAAGCATTTGGTGATTCTAAGCAGGAGGATATAGCATTCATTGGGACTTTCATTTAAAAAATCTAAGGGTGAAGGTGGCACATGTCTGGAGGTTAGCAGGGCAATTCTGGAAAAGAAGAACACAAAAATGGAGCAAAAAGCAGGGCAGGAGAAAGCTGGCTGTTTGGAGGGAAGAGTGAATAGTTAAGTCCCCTGAGTATCACAACCCATGGGGGATAGCCCCCAAACTGTTGAGGCATGTTGAAGGCTAAACAGGGCTTTTTAGGCTAGTGTGAGACCATTGTATAGATTTCAGTAACTAGTAAAGAGTCGATGAAGGTATCAAGGAGGTGAATGACACAATCAGAGCTATGCTTTGTGTGTATGAGATCCAAGAGTGAAAGGTGTAGGAAGGAGAGCTCTAATGACAGACAACTTTGTAAGAGGTTTGTGTACCCAGATTGTACAGTAGGTGGGGTCCAGCCTTGGAGCCAGCCTGCCTGGTCCCACGTTCCAATTCTACCATTAATCTATGGCTTTAGCCATAGATTGTCTTCAACCCTTGGTGACTTCATTTCCTCATCTCTAAGTAGGGTTGATAACAGTCCCTAGTTCACAAGTTTGTGGAGCAGAGTAAATTCGATGACTCATGTAAAAAGTGTTAACCAGGGTGCTTGGCGTACAGTCAGTATTAGATGCGTGTTAGCTACCTCAAAAAAAAAAAAAACTAAATCAATAATACTCCCAAGAGCTACTTAAGGTACAACTGGAGTGAGAGCAGAGGGAAGATAACTGTATGAAAAGATTACATTTGACCAGAAACAACATGAGGACAGGCCCCATGTTCCTAGTATGGTACCTAACATTGCATAAGCAGGCAAAAATAAGTGTGGATTTGGATTGAACTAATAAATGGCAAATAATAATCACACACGTGTTCTGTTATGTATAAATTACACTTGTGTAGAGCAGACACGTATGCTGCTGCTGATATTGGCTAGTTTTGAGTAACAGCAACACAAATACCTTGAACTACATATGAAAAATAACAGAGGGAATGCTATTCAAAATTATTATTAAATTCTGTCTCCCAATGGTGGGAGTTGATGCAGCTTGCAAAAGTCACCAATTTCCCAAAATTTAACCGAGGCCACATCTTGCTTTCCCATTTCAGCAAGAGGGTGATTCGTTTACCACTGACGCAACTGAGGTTAACCCAGGCTTTGGCTGACGTCCCAGAATAATTTAGTAAAATCTTCTTGAAAGTCTCTACCACATGCCCTCTCTGCCTTTCTGACCTCGTACCAAACCTCTTCTCATTTGGCCCCCAGAGCATAGGGGAAATTGATGAGGGGGAGACCACGCTTGTGGAATGAGCGGCTGCTCTTACTCCCGCTATGCTCAGCTAAGGGACGAGGTTGACCAGAAGTCTCCTTGTGCTGCAGCCTCTTTTATGGATGTGGCTTCCTGGACCGGGGCATGTGCTCTGACCAGGGACAAGTTCAGACAGCTGTAGGAGAGCCTGACCATACAGAGCTGAGGAGTGAGAGCAGGTGCTTTTGACAGCTAGGAAAGAATTGGTCTGGGAATCCCCCTGACGAAGGGAAATCACAGAAATTAGAGACAGAAAAAAATCCTATTAGTCAATTCTCTTGCCAAAGATAAATTGATCCCTGGTGTGTATCCCTAGCTACCTGGCCACTCCAGTTATATCTCTGTCAACATGTAAGGATGAGGAGCCAGGAGGATGTGGACAAAAGACTCAGGGAACTAGGGTGGTTAGATACTGGGATGAAAAAGGATCTGTAACCATTAAAGGAAAAATAATGATTTGGGGGATGAATAAGAATGGTTGATTTCTTTTTTTCTTTTTTTTTTTTTTTTTTTTAAGGACTGAGAGTTGAATAGAGAGAAAAATCCATGCAAGATTTGGTGGTTATTGTTCTCTTAATAAACAGCTAAGTATTATTTCTCCAAAGGGAAGTAGTGTTTTTATTCATATTTTGCTTATTTTTTGCCAGGAAGTAAAGGTGTCAAGTAAATATTTTTGACATTGCAAGCCTAGAATTAGAATATGCATTTTGCTTTTGCAGTAAGGATAGCAAAGAAGCTTCATAGGGTAAGGCTGTGACTGAATTCATTGAAGAAGGAATTGTATGACAGTTTGTTAAATATATGGATTTGACTGACTATAGACCCTTAAGAGAGCCAAGGAATTTTGTTGCAAAGATAAGATCATATTTAGATGCAAGCAGATAGAGAATGAAATCTGAATTGGTTCTTAGTAGCTTAGACATTTTCCTCTGCATTTACAAGAACAAAAAAAAAGGAACTAATTCTCAAAGAAACTAAGTGTGTTAGTAATTTATCTTGGTTTTAGTCAGATTAAACTGGATGGCTGATTAATTCAACTGACTTGGATTATCTGATTTTTTTCATTACTTCATGTTTTCTGGATACTTTCAAATTATACCCAGTCATCTTGTTGCATATTTCACATTCAAAATAGCTCAGCTGAGCAATGTTATTCTCAGCCAACCTCAGTGTCTTTCTCATTCATGTTGGAGGAGCAGGCCTTAGGCAAGAAGTATTCAGAAGGACTTCATTCATCTTGTAGTATATTCATGTCCCAAACTCATGATCAGGGTGCTAGCTCCTGCTGCTGCCTCCTTCATAGATTTCAGGCCTTCTGTACCGAGACTGCCTCTCAGACTTCGGACCCCTTGGATCCACATACCAGCCTGATCCTTTAGCCACATCAACGCTGGGCATCAAAAGGCAGGCAGCGGTTGAAGCCATAAGCTGCAGATCCAAAGAATCTTTAAAAACACCTTCTCATGAACTCTTTGTCTCGATCACACTTCTGACCCGTAAACTCAACCTCTATAGGTTACCTGATGCCACAGCCAGGTGACATCTTGACCCCTGATTTGGAGGCCAGGCCCTCTGCCATGCCTGTCACTCTTGCAGTGGTTCTCAGCTTTCTGGCTCCTGAGATAGAATCCAGCTCCTTGTCTGGGACCTCATACAGTCGATGTTAAAGAAAAAATTATTCTGACGCTCGTTAAACGGGTAAGGAAGACTTTATTCAGGACCATTGCCATGGGTGTCAGGTTATCGCCGTGTTGTGTTTGGGTTTGGCTCTGAGTACAACAAGAACATGTAGGGATTTACAGCCAAGGAGCAGGTTGGTGAGGGGCGGGGGTGGGATTGATGGAAAATCACTAAGAGGAGACATCAAGAGTAGGAGGATTCTTTCCAAGCTGACCTAACAGGGTTCTTGCTGAAGGCAGGCCAAGGACTCGTATATCAAAGGCAGGGGATAAGGAATTTAATCAGATATGGCAGGAGAACTCTGGGAGGATGGCAAGGGGCAGAGGGCTCAGGGGAACCTGACGGCAGTTTGGTCAAGGAGAGTCTTTGTCAGTAGGACAAGCTGCAGTTTTGTCCTGAGAACGTGTATCTAGAATTCAACTAATGAGAGCTCTGCTAGAGCTGGGACCGTGTTTGCACGCACAACTGGTACTTGCTCCTAAGCTAACTCCCTTACCCAGCCCCACCCACTGCCCAAGGCATTCTGCTCACCACCCCCCTCGCCCCCCAACCCTACCATCCTCACCAGCCTGGGGAGTCTGGCCTTCAGGTTTCACTAGAGATGGATGGCGGCCGGGGGCGGAGAGGGGTGGTGGTAGTGGTTGAGAGAGCCTTGGGAAACGGCTCAATCATGATGCTCACATCTTTCACACTCACCCTGTGGAGCAGATTTTATCCAATGAAGAAACATACACTGCTCCCATGTGACATTTTATTCAGAGCCCAAATTGTAAGTCAAGGGGAGTTGATACTCAGAAAAATTTATCCTCGAAAATTGGCAAAGTTTTCTTTAAAAACCTCTCGTGCCATTCATTTTCTTCTTCTTCTTCTTGAAAGTATAACCTGTTCTTCACTTAGTACCATTGCTCTGAGAGAAGTTGGCGGAGTAAATGCAGGTAGGTGTCGCTGAAGAATTTTACTGTTCTGTGCGTTGATAAACAAAGAGCCTAAACAAAGAAAGCCATTTGTTAGATTTATTGGCCCTGGAACAATTTGTACTAAAGTAGCCCTTGAACAAGCTAGGAAATAAGTAGAATAAATGTGCTGGTTGAGCTCCTTGCCATTGGCTTTTAAAAACCCCACCGATACTGAGATATTTGTGTTTTCATTGCAGGGAGCACCAGCACCGTAGTAGATGAGGAGTGAATATTCACTGTTCTCCAAAATACGACTTAGCCTCTTTTTGCAACTTGAGACTTCCCTTGTCTCCGCGACTTCCTGCCTGCTCCGGCCTCTAATTACTCTTCCTTTTGTCAGACCCTTTTCATGACTCTTCTTTTTTTCTTCTTCCCCTTTATTCCCTCTTGCCTACATTCCACGTTTCTTTTCAGCCTCCCCCACTTTATTTGCTACAAGTGCTTAAGACCAGCACCGTGTCTCAAAGGTGAATAAGCTCCTCTTCCTACAAAACAGTTTTCCCGGATTTTCTATTGGAAAAGTTAGCATCCCGGCCTCCCTGCGAGGAAATTTAAAACAGAGGTCGGCAACCCCAGAGAGAAGAGCTTGGCCATAAGTGTAGCAAGCTGTTCTGCAGCTTTAGGCTCATTTTTACATATTCTAAATTAGCTGGCCCTGCCATTGCAAGCACCGGTGCATCATCAGGCATCCAGGAAAGAAAAAAAAACCCTTCCACTTTTCAAAGTGCAATTCAGAATTCATCCAAACATTAAACCAGCAGAACACTGAGTGGAGGCACGTGTAACTGGACAAGCCAGGAATCTTACAAGGTAAATCTGGCTAATGGACATTCTGTTGTGCATCTTATAAAAATAAGACACTGGTATATTACTCTTTTCACGAAAAATACATTTTAGTACTTGGTACAGCATTGAGTAGGGGCTTTTATTAAAAGCGATGTTTAAAATAGGTTAAAACAACATGAATGGGCAGTGAAATGTAAAAAAAAAAAAAAAGAAAAGAAAAAAACCCTTGAAATTCTTATGAATTTGTTTATCCTGTTTTCTACCAAGACACATCATTTCAACAAGAAGCTGATACATATTGAGAGTTTCTTAAAACCTAGTGGAGGAGAGGTGTATATTTTTAAATTATTTCAGGAGATAGGTTTTTTTGTTTTTTGTCTCTTGCGAGGATAAATTATCATTCATATTATAGTTTCTTCAATGGCTTTCTTGTAAAGTAACTAAACTGATTCCCAAACCGCATGTTAAGATTGTATCATCTTTGATCCCGTTCCTAGGAAAGGTAGTGTTTACCTTTAAAACTTTACCAATAATATTATAAGTTAACGTCACACTTTCTTGTGTCATAAATGGCAAAATCTCACCCTTTATTGAAGATAAAGATTGAACACAACAATAAGTTATTGTTTGGAGAAAATTAATCGTGCAATCAATTGGAATTCACAAAAGTTTCTTTGTGCCTTTGGCTTAAGAAAGTTCAGTAAACCTAGCACAGGCATGATTTGGACCCTAATAACTGTGAAGAGTCAATTTATTCTAAGAGGTTCTCCTAAAAGAGAATGTCCCAAGAAAGTCTGCATACTGTTAACACAGAAGGGATAGAATTTTTTTTACCTTATGTTTGTTGAAAATGTTTGCCTTTTGAAGAGAAAGATATATAAAATAGGACTTTTACGTTCTAGGGGATAATAATTGGGAATTTAAAAAAACACAGTATTTCCATCTTGGGGCCCCTGGGTGGCCCAGCTGGTTGAGCTTCTGACTCTTGATTGACTCTCGATTTAGGCTCAGATCATGATCCCAGGGAGTCTGCTTCAGGATTTTCTCTCTCCCTCTGCCTCCAGCCTTCCTGCAGCTTGCAGTCAAACATTTTCTCTCTCTCTCTTTCTCTCTCTCTTTCTAAATAAAATCTTTAAAAAAGTAATTCTATCTTGCTTTGGGATTTTTCTTCTCCATGTGATTAAGCAAATATGTGAACATGCATCTGTTTGCCCGAATGGTGAATGGGCTTTCACAAATGATGCAGAGCTGATGAACTTTTGGGAGCTGTGGTACTCTCAACCATCCGGATATCTTGGGTTACTTTTCTTTCCTCCATGACTGTCATTTCCCCTCCGTACTGGTTGCTCCCACCCTGGCTCAGAGCTCCATCATCACTTCTCTGGGATCCAGAAACCACTTCCTACCTGGTCTCCTGAACTTGACCTTCCCTCTCAATCCTCTCCCCTGGCCAAATCAAGCTTTCCTGAAACCTGAAAAACAATCCTCTGATGATGATAATACTAAGAGTAGTAATGTAATAAATACATATGGAGCGGTTTCATGCACTGAACTACATCAAATCTTTTGATACGTTGCCTCATTTAGTTCTCTAAGCAATCTTGGAAGTATGTTTGCGTATTAGCTGTATTTGATAGGTACAGACTTGAGACGTAAACAGGTCTAGGTACTTGGTAGAAGATGACACAGCAACTTTCTCTCAGTTCTCTCACACCGCTGGTGCGAAACGCTCTGCCTGCCTTTCAAGCGCCTACAGAATCTATACCCATCCTACTCACTTAACAACACGCTTGTTGTTTTAAAGGTAATTTTTTCCCCCAGGACATTTGGTAGAAGATCAGCCTCATAGAACATCTGGAAATACGCTATTATTTTGTTGTATTATCATGCTTTTAAATCTCGAGTTTAGATCATAAATGAAATTGAATGTGAAACTCTCTAGCCACACCAATTTGTCAGAAGCATTTATCTGTATCACAAACCCAAGAGCCATTTTGAAAGGGTTAGGAATCTATGACCAAAAGCAGCTGACCTGCTCCAAGAGCAGATTGATAACCAGCTCTCCGATGGATGAAAAGGATGCTCTAGGTAGAGGTTGCTTTAAGGCCTTCCTTTGCGATGCAGTCCCTAGTCAGTGTTATTAAATCTGTTCCCTTTCATAACTGAAATTTCAAACGTAAATTATATTGTAACATCCCTATGGAAATGTCTAAAGTCATAAATGAAGAAGGAAGGAAGATGCTGTTCTCAATACATCCCACATCATTAACATGTCAAATCTCTGTCCCCATATAAATGAAACTGGGATGTTTTCCAACTTTTCATCTTGACTGTAAGTATAGTTGCCCGCGTCGGGGAGACAGGGAGGCGTAGATGAAAGTACTAGTTTTGTGTTTCGGCTAATCTGATCCCCCCAACCAGCTGGCCTTCCCACCTGCCCCACAAACTCTGCTCAGAAACTGCACAAACAACCTATGAGAGAGCCAGACCCCTGTTGTAGCCATTTCTGCCAAGTGAGCCCATGTGGGTTGGGTAGATGAAATAAAGGACGTAAGGAGCTATGCCGGGGCCGTAGAAATTAGGCTTCAAAATGGATCTAAAGTAATTTTGAAGCCATTTTACTGGTCAGAAAAAAATAAATTACGTGTAATAATTTTAAGAATTGATGATTTCAGCTCAGCGTATGTGGCACCAGCAAAGAAGTCTGAAATGTAGCTATCTAACACAAGGAATGTGACAAAGTGGGAATGTGTTTAACCATTCATCCTGTTATAATAGGCAAGTCACCAATATCAATTAAGTTATTTCTGTGCAAGCGCCATGTCGTAGTTTCAAAGCTACATTTCAGGAGATGACTCTTTAAAAAGTCATTTTACGAAGCATAAGGTAAATCCTTCGAGGGTGCCCGTGGCCCACCTCCCTCGGTCTGGTTTTATGTTTCATTGACTGTATTAGCATTAAACTCTTTAAGAGTGACAGGCTGCAGTAAGGGGATCCCAGGTGGGCTACGGGATCTGCAGGGCCAGCTGTTCCTTAGCTCGGATAATTCTTCTTTTTGAGATTTACAGATCCGTTTGCATTTGACAGACCATGGCAAGTCTTTGTACTGCCCAGTCCTGATGTTTTAAAGGAAAGCAGCTTAATAATTTATTAACTGCTACATTTCCTCTGGGCTTTATCTGTGTGATGCTGTTGAGTCACAGAACATTATAAATATGAAGAACCTAGCAGAAGCACATTCTTGGAGAGAGCTGTGGCCTTTTCATTGTTGGTCTGGCTGTCGCCAAGGACCCCTCTGAGAGCTCTTGTTGGTTTACCTGGTTGGATGGAAAGCAGCAGAAAAGGATCGGCTTTGGAAAGTGGGATTATAGTATCAGTTTTGAGGTTGCCAACAAGATGCCCTGACCCATGAGATAGTTAGCGATGTAACGACAGTCAGGTGTGGTTGCAGCATGCTTTTAGATTTTTCTGAGTTTTCTGTGTGCTCCAGTGACATCGCTCTCTGCACACTCTTCCCACCTCGTGCCCTGCCCCTCGAGGCTTCTTCAGCCTGAAGCACAGTCCTCACACTTCCACTGCTTCAAAATCTTGTCCATGTTTTTAGACTACCACCAAAGTGACTTTTTACCACAAAGCTCTTACTGATCCTTTTCAAAATGGGTATCACTTCGGCCTTCTCTGACTTGTTTCTGACACTTACATGTCCTATTTTGTAGGATAATGGCTACTGTTAACTTGTGCCCAGTAGTGGATCAGGATGCTGTGATGTTTGCTGCCTATTGTCCCATTAATTCCTCTGTGGCCAACACCATATCCTTCATGCGGTAGATATGTTTCTTCACTTAATAAGTTTTAAGGGATGCTGCTAATTCTACCCCCTAATCCTCCTCGCTCGCATCTTATCTTGTCCCTTTCCCAATCGCATATAACTATATATAATGGTGTTTTCACAACTTCATGGAACTTATTTTGGCATGGAAAATGAATCACTTTTAGAGACTTTTGTGTTAGACTAATGATAAAATAACAGTACGTGTGTTTGTAAGATGTTCCACGGCATACAGAATATTTTCGTATATATTATTGGCCACCACATGATGATTATGACCATGCAAAGTATTAAAGGTGAAGCCTCCTCTTACAGATTAGGAAGCTGAGACCTGGAAAAGTTAATCAACTTGTACAAAGTTATATATCTAATAAATCTCAGCGGTTAAAGTTGAACCCGGATGTCCTAAACGTTCCAGTAGGACTCACTCCACTTACATATATATATATATTTTCATCAAATAGCTATTTTTAGGCCCTGTATAGACACAGTCAAATAAGACCCTG
The DNA here is from genome assembly GCF_048164855.1 of Canis lupus baileyi. Classification (NCBI taxonomy): domain Eukaryota; kingdom Metazoa; phylum Chordata; class Mammalia; order Carnivora; family Canidae; genus Canis; species Canis lupus. The sequence goes on from NC_132852.1 coordinate 13,464,310, forward strand.
GTGTCTGTCAAATAAGACCGATGCTATGTGAATAACATAGCTACAGAGCTGTTAGAACTGATGGCACAGCCACGTTGCCTCATTGCCCAGACTAATGCACAATTAAAAGGCAACATTCATTTTCAGTAACTGAGCAGATTCAATACATGTAATGGCATTTAATGATTATTCAACTTGTAGTATCTTTTACTCAAAGGTCAAGTCCAGTGCACTGTATACACTGTTTACTCTGTTTATAAATGGCAGGGGTAAAAAGAATAGGCAACTGTCTACATTGAAGAAATAATTGGCACTGCCCTGCATACACTGGGCACTTAATACATCTTTATTAACTAAGTAGAAATGTCTTTTGTGTTTCTGAGCTTATCCTTTTTATGACTGGCATCTTCCTCTGCAGAACAGACCAGAAAACTGACTTTTGAAGTACAGTGGGGACATATGGCATAATATTTAATTTAAAGCAATTTCAGACAGATGTGGACAAATTACTCAAATGTTTTGTTCCTTAATTTTAAAAGAGATGCTCAGGAGAATAGGATCTGACCAGAGATTTCCCTGATCTTAGCAAACTTTACTTGTAATTCCGCTACAAGTATTCTCAAGTTACTGATACACCAAATTGAATGGCTGTTTTATCTATCGTGTTCTTTTATTTGAAGTTTTTTTTTTTTTTAAACCCACATTTTTGTATAAGAGCTATGGGATTTAAATAGTTAAGGGTAATTCTTCCTCAAGGCTGCTTTACGTCGTTATAGCCACCTGCTCCACCATACAGAGTTGAGGTAATTAATAAGAGGCATTAACACGTCTGGTATCGCTGGAGAGAGGGAAAAACTGAAATCTGTTGAATAGTTTTTAACTGTGAAACAGTAAATGTTGATTCACTCACCATCTTTCACTTCACCACCCAACTTGAGATCATTTTTGCAAGATGAAATAAATGGTAAGCTCACACCCCAATGGAACGTTAATGGGTCTAATTACATGTAACTTGAAATATAGGTTTGGCTATGTGGTATATCCAGCCACCGGTCCATGACCAGCATTTTGGAAAAGCAGAGCTGGTGCTCAGGAGAGAAATGGGGGGTTGGAAATGCAGACTGGGGATGATAGTGAAACTGTGTAGCATGAGCTATGGCTCCACAGGGAGCTCTGAGAGCAGAAGGAAGGAGACAAAGGGTCTCCAAAGACACCAAACCTGGAGGAATACTGCATCTGGAGGTAGGGGTGGAATTGGAAAAGAATCAGGCAAGGAACAGTAGAGAACTAGCAGCAAACTAAAGAGACTACATATTACACAATTAAGAGAGAAATTAATTTCTGGAGGAAGTGGGTCTGGAATGTAGGGGAAAAGTAATGAAGCAATAAGGAAACTAGAAAAAGCTACCCCCTGGATATTTTTTATAAAGATTTTATTTATTTATTCATGAGAGACAAAGAGAAAGGGGCAGAGACATAGGCAGAGAGAGAAGCAGGCTCCCTCCTCCCTCCAATGCGGGGATCGACCCCAAGACCCCGGGATCGCGCCCTGAGCCAAAGGCAAATGCTCAACTGCCAAGCCATTCAGGTGCCTCTATCCTGTCTGTTTTTCAAAGAAGTTTAATAGTGAATCAGAATGATTTTGGGTACAGAATTGAAGGGCAAGGAACTAGCAAAGGATAGAAATGTATTTTTTGAGGACCTGGAGGATCTGTGACTGTCTGTATAGGCCAGAGTCGAAGACCCGATGAGGAAAAGGAAGAGTAAAGGATGATCTTGTTGGATTTATCTTTACGGACACCATCAGAGGGTTTGCTCCTACTGAGGTCCCTCCCCGTCACCATGATCTGTGTTGCTCATCATTAAAAATAACTAACAGAAAATGTCTTTTTAAGTGACATGTTAGTTTACTTAAATCTTTACATCTGAATCTTCTTCCTACTTATTTTCCTGCACTTGTTGACAAGTCATCAGCAAGGAGAGCGTTTGGTTCAATATTACCTGTCATCTGAGAGTTGTATTGCTTCAATAAAAACTTGATGGACTAATGCTGTTTTTAAAGCCCAAAGCAAAACGCTATGAATGGTCCTGCCTCTATTCACAAGCCGTAAATCGGTGCATCTTTAGACATACATAAAAGTAAAATAAGAGGCGGGAGAAGAGTAACGTACAGAAATCTAGAGAGTTAAAAAAGATGAGGTGGTTAGAAATGTATGCAACGTTATATAATCAAAATATAGAAACGATCATCACACAAGTCTAATTTATTTAATATATATCTGCTGCCAAAAAAGATAATTTTTCAAATCTTGGAACTTCATAATAAGCACAATAATTAAATTACACAGGATAGACGTTGACAAACATAGCTAATGGACTTTGCAATTATCATTTTTTAAGATACAAGTTTCCTTTCTTGTGATCCCTTGCTTTGATATTATTTTTAAATACCATTTAATATCCTGTTATAGATTTTTTTTTAGTAGACTGGTTAACAAAATGTCACCAATCCATGAGAGTTGGCAGGAAGTCAATGACACTTTATCACGGAGGATTGCTGGCATGTTCATAATAATAATGATACCTCTAATATGCATTAACAGTTTCCTTCCGTATCTCAAAACTGTTGGATATAATAGATACCAACTGAAACGTGGCCAGCTTGATATTATGACACATGAGTCATTTAGGGCTCTTATTCACTGACCAGAAACCACACACTAGGGCAGAGAATAATTACAATTTTATAGTTGTAATCCCAAGGAAGAGTAGTTTGTAGGTAGCACTTGGTGATTCAAAACAAAATTTAGTAATAGAATAAAACAAACATCACCCTTGGGCTATTTCAAGACCCACAGTGTAGTTATTAGAAAGGTCACCAATGCCTCTAAGTTAGCAACAAGAGCTGTGCTTGGCCTGTAACTTTTACAGAACAATCCCCGGGCTTCTCTTGAGCTGCCTAGTTTATGTTGATATTTATTTCTCCAGAGAAGAAATCTGAATATGTTTTTTATTATTATTATGGGAACTTTATTAGCAAGAGGGAAGACTCTCGGTTATCTAACCCCGTCTACTACCCCGCCACGCTTAACTACAAAAATAAAACCAACCTTGCACAATTGAAACATATATGCATGCAGAAGCAAAATGTTATATGAATAGCATTGACCACATACACATTGGTTGACCCCACTTAGCTTATAAGAAACATAAGATCACACGCTGAAGTGATGTGGTAATAAGCAATTAACCAATGGATTGGGGTGGAATTTATCCTCTTAATAACTGAAGTGTGGTCTTATTGCATTTGAGAGCTGTACAACTTCAAAGAATTGTCTGTAAGCTCCGAAGCATGCAGTTCTAAGGGTTTTGTTTGTTTGTTTTCGTTGTTTATGTAGTTTAGTTTTCATCGACACTGGATTATTTTATGCTGTCCTTTTCCACAGTTGCTTGAAAATGTAGTCTAGAGAATCAGATTGATTTTTAATTATGAGTTCTTGATTTTAGGCTTCAGATAAACTAAATTGAACCAGAATTATTCTTAAAGCATAAACAACGGATTGCCTAAATTCCCAGCTCTCATTTCAAGTATTTGCTAATGTGGCATTGATCAATCTACAATTCCCAGACTGAGGAGAAGTGATAGGAATATTGGATAAAAAATGCTGTACAGGCCAGAAAGATAAATTGTTTGGGTTGTCTTTTTGCAAGTTGGAGGTCACGATTCATTCATCTTGTTACTTTGCTATATCCCTTTAGTGGCTTCAATTGCAGGATTAAATATTGAATGGTGGCAGATCATTCAATATATAGGCTCTCATAGTTTGGCATTAGAAGGCTTTTCATGCTTAAAATGGAACTGTGTGCACACAGAATGCCAAAGATAATCGTGCTGATGATCTAGTCTGTGAGATTAATCCCTCAACAATATTATCAGACAATTCTTAACACATTGATTTGTCCCTGATACGACACTTCTGAAACAAATGGATATACTAAGCATTTTAGGAATAACATTGAGCCTTCTCTACTGTCTGGTTCTTCCAGAAAATTAACCCATTAGCAGATTTCACTAGAGACTTCCAACACATATCACAAGCAATGTTTGTTACCACGAAAATAAAACTGTTTTTTCAAAGTTCCAACATGCTTTGGGGAAGTAGTAAATAATAGAGGATTAAAAAAGAAAAATTGCTTTGCGTAAAATTTTGCCTTCGTGGCTAAATATGCCAAATGAACAATATGCTGTCTAGTAAACCTGATTAGACGAAGAATATCGAACCTCCTTTATCCTAAGATGCTAGACTTAAAATATTTAATCATTGCTCTTGTCATACATTTTAGGGGTTGCTTACATACTAAGACCGCTAAAAGGGAAATGAAGACATCAGGAGTGAAAAACATGTTATTTAACCAAGAGACTCAAGAGGCTTGATGGAACAACACATGCTTTTTGAAAATAAAAAATGTTTCATTTATAAAACATAAAAATTAAACTTTGACAAGAGCCAAGTGGTCATTTGGTTCCTCCCTGCCTGGGCAGGATTTTTTTCTTCCACATTTGGATTGTCTGAAATGCCCCAGATGATAGTTTTTCTCTTCTTTCTGAAGTTGCTAAAATCCGGAAGTTCTTCAAGGTAAAATTGTTTGGGAGTGGTTAGGGAAGGGGAAAATCTTCTCTAAAATATTCTTAGAACCAGCTCATTCATTCTCCCTAGATATGCTATTTTAAAATCATTATAATAATACCATTTTGCTCTATAAACAGTTACGTCATATTTCATTTTTCCCCTCAGCCTAAGCACATTTGGATTTTTCTCATTTTCTCATAAGTCATCCATACTATTCCTTTCATCACCTGGATTTATCTCTGGCCTTCTTCCAGTTTATTCACATCTTTGTGGAGCATGAGGGTCTAAGTAACGGTTCCTTATTATGCTGAAGCCTGGTATTTCTCAAGGCAGTATAAGAGCAGTCTTTGGAGTCGGCCCTGAGTTTGAATTCTATCTCTGCCACTTACAGCTCTGAGACATTCCTCTAGTTAGGAAAACCCCTGTGCCTTGGTTTCATTATCTCTAAAATGAGGCTAACACCACAAAAAAAAAAAAAAAAAAAAAAAAAAAAAAAAAAACCCAAGCAAAAATAACTATTATTATAACTACATTTTTAACTGACATGTTATAAATTGTATCAGATTCATTATGGCTTCTGTGTAAAATCTTTTATTTGGATTTTTTTTAATTTTTTTAATTATTTGGATTTTTTTTAATGAAAGAGATTTTTGGATATGCCTATGACTTCTTGAATCCAACCTAATTTAAGCTTGATTTTATTAAAAAAAAATTCTGCAGTCAACATACAAACAAAAAATCCCTGAGATTAGAGAATTCAGGAATCCTTAAACCACATGTATGCTCAAGCACAGCACATCATTCTGTGTTATGAATTAAGAATGGAAGAGTGAGCTATGTATGGTAGGGGAAAACCTAGAAGGATCTAGACCCACCAAGACCTTGACTTGATCTGAGAAAGACAATGTGAGCAGAATATGAAGATAGTTAACAAATAGTTTTGACATAAAAGATATCAAACACAAGATTAGAGGGAGTGGTCAGTACAAGGCAATGAATGGAGAGTCTAGGAGCAGAGAACATAGTTGAGTTCTGACTGTGTACATCATATGAAGCCCTGGTACTGACCCCATGATGGACATTTCACCTCCACTTTGTGGCTAAGTTATCTGAGGTTGAGAATGGCACTTGCTCAGAATTTATTGAAGCAAGGAGTGGGGCTGGAATTCTTCACAAAATCACACCCTTAGTCGATGTACTGAAACTTCAGTAAGCATGTGAGTCACCTGGAGGGCTGCTAAAACCAGACCCACCCCCCAAGTCTCTGACTTGAAGGGTCTGTGGTAGGGAAGCTGAGAATCTGCTGACACTGCTGTTTTGGGGACCATACTTTGAGAACCACTGCTCCAAATTTGCGCTCTACTTTTTTTCTGCGGGTTCATAATTATGAAATGGCTCTATATGCCAGGCCCAGCTGTGATTTCCTTTAGGTTTTTTTACATATGGCAATCCATGTGAGCAGGCTTTTGTTCTCTGTTTCAGGGACATCTGGCATTCAGTATTAGAGAAGGACTTTTAGTCGTGGAGACACTGGTGCCCTGGCCAGCCCTGTGAAAATAGAAATTCAAATAAAGTGACTCCAGTTACAGGGACCCTTTGTCTCGGGAGAGAGGGAGAAGCCCATTTAGTAGAAAGTGAAACATGAGGTTGGACCTAGCATGGAGGGCATTTGTCACTGAATCCTTTACATATGAAACTAGAGCACATCGAGCTCCTTTTTTCCAAGGGTGAGATTGATTCCAGATCCAGGACAGGCATTAGGCTATGGATCACATGCCCATTGCTCTGAGGAGGGAAGGAATGCAGGGACAGAGTCAGGGACATACCCACTACACACCCACCCCTCTCTTGGGGTCACTGGGGATACTAGATAGCTCTCACAGCTCTCCTCTGTGTAGCCCCTTCTCTCAGCAGTGCTATTAAATGGACTACACAGAGCAGACATTTAGAGGTTGTTGACTAACTAATCGCCCCGGTGGTGCTGGCTAACCCTGATTGAGAGGTGAGAGTCAAGGAAAAGTGAAAGTGTCTCATGGTGATCTTTTCTTTTCTTTTCTTTTCTTTTCTTTTCTTTTCTTTTCTTTTCTTTTCTTTTCTTTTCTTTTCTTTTCTTTTCTTTTCTTTTCTTTCTTTCTTTTCTCTTTTCTCCACTTTATTTATTCATGAGAGACACAGAGAGAGAGGCAGAGACATAAGCAGAGGGGGAAGCAGGCCCCATGCAGGGAGCCCGATGTGGGACTCCATCCCAAGACCCTAGGATCACGCCCTGAGCCAAAGGCTGACACTCAACCACTGAGCCACCCAGGCATCCGTTGGTGATCTTTCCAACTTACTCACTATGCTGAGTTCCTGGGAATGAACCACATACAAAGATGAGCTGAATACAATCTGTCTACATGCTTGAAATGTGGTTATCAAAGCCCCTGAAAAGCTGGAGGAAAGATAAAATGTTACATTTTCAGTTTCTATTTAGCTAATAGCCAGTTTAACCAGATACATCTGTGGAGAGAGCTAGGTGTCTTTCTTGAGGGTAAAAAAGAAGTCATTATCTTATCACCAGAACGCATGTGGGAAGCGCCTCTTTAAAGGTGACAACACTTTGGGTCTTCTCTAGAATAAGTCCAAAGTTGGCCTGTCACTTGGGAGGTCATAGGGGTGGTTGCCAGCTATTCAATTCAATTCAATTCAATTCAATTCAATTCAATTCACTCAGCATAATCCAGTAAGTATTTATTGATTGCCTACTTATGTCTATACTATGGCCAGTCCGGGTTTGGTCCTCTGATGGACAAATACAGAACCTGTCGGGCTAGTGAGCTACCCTGGGCACTTTCGGAGGACCATTTCAGTTCTCCGATGCATTGGCTAGTTAATTAAATTAACTAGCCAATGATTAATTGGCTAGTTAATTGATTAATTAAATCATCGCGTATAATTTAGGTGCTAAGTGGCACCTAAAGAATTTAGTAGACCTCAAAAGTCAAATTCACACCTTGGTTAAAATAAGAATTATATGAGCAGATATGGTTGGTAAAATATTTGGGGAAGGAATGAATGCAGACACTGTTTTGGAATACTTAAGCTGGTAATTTTTTTTTCATCTTCAAAATAGCCAACATTCTGTTTCTTCATAGAGCCTCCTAACTGAATTCTAAGCACGTTAAGTGTTTCCCCAGAGTGGAAGCAACTGGACAGAAGCTGGCCACACTGGTTCCTTTTGAATTAGCATCCTGTGGGGACAGTCGCCAGCGTGCTCTGTAACTAGTACAGGTTGTTTACGAGGATGTGTTTTTACGTGTGAAAATTAGCTGCACGTTTTCTTGGCGTGAGCGACCGGTGATATTTCAGCTACCTGGTCAGAAGAACGTTTTGCAAATCCGCTTGCTCGTACAGACGAAGACAAAACAAGTGTCCCCTGCAATCTCTGTATTATGCCATGGCCCATTTGAGCTGCACAACGCACTGCTTGTTCAGTTTTTGTTATAACCTTCATAGAAGATGGAAAATGTACCCCAAACTGCTATGCAATAAGATCATTGCTTGCCTGCCAGTTTGCAGCTTTATGTACAGCGTGTTATTGTTTGTGAAGGTGAAGTTTATGGCGAGTGAGTCTCTGACAGTCTGTCACTCCACCTGACTACGGTAAAAGGGTCTCCAGATAGGCTGTGTTTGCAACCACTGTAAATATGCCTGCATCTGTAGCATCTTGGTAGTGAAATTTATGATTAACCAGCATTCCTTCTTTGCTGTTTTAAAACTGAAGTTTGGTTTCAGAGGCCATTACCCATTTTACTTGTGTGTCTTGGGGGGAAAAGGAGACAGCAGTTAAGATATTGAAAATATTTTCTTTTATTTTCTGTCTCGAAATTTTTTTTGTTACACATTAGAGACCTTATGTAATGTTTAATGTTTCAATTTACTGTATGCATTTTCAGCTTTAGTATTTGTCATCTTGTTCCAATTTAATGAAAGCTTATTTGGCTATGGTTTTCATTGGAAAGCAGAACACACGTACAACTTTCAGCAATAATATATATTTTTCCTTTTCTTTGGATTTGAACAGCCTTCTAAAATTTTCTCTACTGAAATTCTGGCAGAGTTATTTCTTCAACATTTGGCTGAGGGTTTGGAATGTTTTAAACATTTGAAGTGACTGGGATCAATTACTGTAACCTAAAATGGATAACCTTTAAGACACAAAGCTCATGTTTTTCTTAATCATCTCATTACATGACATTTTTCTGTTTGTATATTGATAAAACACTGTGTGTTGGCTAAATAAGGCACATTTCATTTATTTCCAAGCACTGTTGATATTGTAAAGCTAGCATATTACATATAACTTTAAAGTTATTTTTAAGATATAACATCTTTATGGATGAGAAAAATAAAATTCAGAAGATGGATAAACTTGTAACAATTTAGCAGTCTAACAAAGTATAATAAATAGCAAAATCGTGTATTTGAAATGAATCTCCCAAAAAAATTCACAATACAAACATATTTTTAAGCTCTGTTTTTCTAATTAAGGGAGTGCCAGGAGTTTTCCGATTCATTCTTACTGGTGTTTCTGTGTTATTGAAAGTTTTTCTTTTTCCATTATAAAATCATGGTTTCCTTGGAGAGATGTTTGCGGAGAAAGGATTATGCAGTACTAGCCTGTTATTTTTATTTATCAGGTTAATTTAGGACTCACATTGCACTTTCAGGGTGGAAGGAAAGCAAGGAAATGCCAGCTTTAAGATCTGACTTTTGATAAATATAAATGTGGAGCAAGTCTCTGCTGATGGTACGTAGTGGATGTGACCCATGACGGGCAGATGGCTGTAGCAATGGAGAGAAATATTACAGCCAGAGCCTTCCTGCTTCTGCTCCAGTGGACTCAGAATACATTAGCAGGGCTCTCTCTCAGCTCAGAGTTTTTTTCCTGATGATAGATTAGTGATAAACTCATATGCAAGTTATTCCAGAATTCCTCTGAGACCTTAGCTTTTCATGAATGAAAAGGTCATTTGTAAGAGTTCTACATTCTTTCAGGATTTTTCCCATGGAGCCACATTGCCCTCTGACAATTGGACATCACTGTATTTTCTTTGAAATAATAGCTTGCAGTTGTCCGGTCTTAAATGTCCTAATTATTTGTTTGGTAGTTCGGAGAAACCTAATGTTTCTTCATGAAATAAATTCTCTTTAGTAAAGAGAGAACTTGGAGCTGAAATCATCCTAGAAGCTACAAGCTCAGACTTTTGTGAGGCCAGAAGTCTCCTTGTCCTAAATGACTTTTGATAGAAGGCCAAACTTTGTACCAGATGTGTGATATTTTATAGTAATTACATGGTGCAAGCCTTATATCGTTTTCCACTGAGACCATTCAACATCTGCTTTATCAAAATGGTTTTTAGGTGGGTTCCCCCCCCCCGGGTTGCGGATGAGTACAAATGTTAAATGAGACACTGAGTCACAAATTTTATTGTATAACGTGAATTTCTCTTTCATATTAATCTATTATAAATGGTCACTGACCTAGGTTTCCTTTAATGACTGAACGCAGCAGAGTTGGTTTCTCTGCTACTTTGGGGTTCAAGTTTTTAAAGTCGTTCATTTAACATTCATGTTTATCGTTTTCTTTATTCTGTTATAGATTACAGTTTCAGAGACGCCTGGGTGGCTCAGCAGTTGAGCATCTATCTGCCTTTGGCTCAGGGTGTGATCCTGGGGTCTGGGATCAAGTCCCACATTGGGCTCCCTGCATGGAGCCTGCTTCTCCTTCTGCCTGTGTCTCTGCCTCTCTCTCTGTGTGTCTCTCATGAATAAATAAATAAGTAAAATATTTTTTAAAAATTATAGTTCCAGATACAGATGGGAAGTTAATAAGGAATGGGAACGGAAATGGATGGGAAGGGGAGAGTGTGGCCCATGTTACCATTTGCACTTAGAGATCACTCTATTTACAAACTCACTTCACTATAACACTTTTTCTCTGTGCTAAGCAGAGTTTACAGATATTGATTAACAAAGACAGATGGCCAGAGGTCGTAGGTGGAAGAGATGTCGGAATCAGGTGACAGCATGGAGCCCTGGTGTTCAGATACCTGTTAGCATTTCCTACACTGTGTGAAAGGCAATTCGAGAACTGCCCACTGTAGGGGTGATGAGCAAGTCTCTGCCTCTGAACTGAATGTCTGCTCATTTCCCTCATTTTATTTAGGGTATCCTAATGCACAAGGACTTTTCTTTGCTATTCCTGACTGTTTTTATGTAAACGTATAGGAGGAAATAGAGTTATTTTAATTGTTTCTAACTTAATGGGCAAAATACCATCTTTGCAAAAAATGTATACTTCTTCAATGTACAGGTTTTGGGTCCAGCCTCAAAACTGGCTACTATTACAGTAAAAACAAAGTCGGAGCAGCTCTTCAAAGCATTGTGCTTTTACCCTAACAGTAGTACAGTAGTCTGTTTTCTGGGCCAACATAGACATAACCAGCCATAAAAATAAACATGTGCACATCCATGGCCCAAAATAAATCAACGTGGACATAATGAAAATATTCCAGTGAGCTTAAAAGAAAATATAATCTCCTTCACCTCCTTCTTGAAAGGGTGAGGGAGCTGGTTCGGTTTTCATCGGAATTTTTATGTGGTAAAACTTCCTGTTTGCTGCGCTTGCCTAGGATTTTCTTAACCTACAATTATGATGTGCGCAAAGAGCTAGGAAAGAAATTAGGTTAATAAATGTTGGTGAACCAAAGGAGTGTTTCATGAGACAACTCAATTTTTTGTAAGCTATATGATATTGGAATATAATTTAAAAGATAATTAAGCCCCGAAAAAGGAAATGTATTTAAAACAGAACTTTTTCTTCAAGGAAATAGATTTTTTTTTTGGCATTGCTCTGACAAAATTTGATTTGAGAATAAAAGGAAACATATGAGCAGGATGGAAATACAGTTATGTCCCAAAGCCAGTTTGTGTCTTAAATATCAATTCAATTAATTCAAAATTATTTTTAGATTTTTAGATTCTTGCTTTGGTCGCCATATACATTTTGTTCCGAAGTTCTGACACAAGGGTAATCCTGAGCGTTTCTAAAGCCAGGCTATCCACCATTCCTATCATTCAGACACAATTTGGCAAAAATGGCAGTTCAGTCAAGTGAAATCTACTCTTAAGTCCTAAGGTTGACTGGTCAAGAATAAGATTTCTCCAGTAAGACATTTTTACAAAGGCGCAATGACTCTACTTTCAAAGTTCAAACAAACAGAGCATAAGGAATTATTTTTGAAATATAATGATGGTACAGCTGTAACAATAAAAAAAAAGTCTGTAATAAATAAAAGATTGTGCATCTGTTTTGGAAGACCTCTGACTGCCATTCCTTGTAGCTTGCCACAGGCGCTATGCACTGGATCTTAACTCTAAGTACAGATGCAAGAATAGTATATACCCCATATTATGTTTTGTCTTGAAGCATTTCAGACAGTTGGAGACATCCTATCTGATGAATGGGAGAGTGAAATGGAGTTGGAACGTTGGACTAAATTAAGTGTATCTATTCTTCAGAAAAGATTAACTTTCATCTGTTTTTCTAGACGTGGTGGCGGATCTTTGCTAAGATAGGCCTATTCTTGCCCCGTGGGACAAAAGGATACCTCTGCAAAACACAAAATGGTTTTAAGAGTAGCTCCTTGTTTTATAGAGTTGATTTTCTTAATTAGTAAGAAACACTTGGGCTTGTGCTCAGAATTTTCTAGTTCATTTTTTTTCGATCACCATGAACACAGTCTGATGAAAAAAAAAAGTTTCCTGAAATTTTTGCTTCTCCTCTCTTCCAATAAAATAGGAATAATCACAACCCTCCTATTATTCGGGGGCAGTAAGATATCACGAGGACGATTAAACACGAAGTTCATACCAGTTTTTTAGTGCGTAACCCAAACGTGGAAAAAATCTATGAATGCTTAATGGGGAGTCTTCAATCTAAATCTTTGCCAAGGTCAGAAATATTATTTTGGACTATGAAAACTCCACCTGCAAAGTGAAGTAATTCATCACTTCGAAAAACAAATTTGAGTTTTTAATAGAAGCCAAACTAACTCAGACATCTAAGCCATCAATAAATCTTGCCAGAATTTGAAGAGAATATCACGATGCGACTCTTTTTATGGATCAAGTACAAATGAAGTTGACAGTGTACGCCTAATCAGAGTGCTGAGAACTGGAAGCTGCAAAGACAGTAGTATTTCCACTTCGCCGTGTTGACACATTGTGTGCGCAGGCAGTGCAGCCAGGCTGATTAAAAATGTCAAGGCTTTGCTAATGTGAGGCACATGCTTCCTGAATCTGAATTCTTGAGTTCAAGAGGCCCCCAAACCGCAGCGGGTAAATAAAGCACGTTTATTAATTAATGCATTCTATTACCTTGTATTCAAACGGGATGACACTTCGGAAATCCCATCAATGTAAGCTTGCTGTTGATGAGAATATAGGGCTCCCCGTCAAAGGAGCCTGAGAAATGTAACCATGGTGCTGTCAGCGGAGGACAAGGCCAAGGTGGAGATGCGTGATCATTGGCCTCTCCTTGAATGCTCTTCATCATCCCCAGTCACAGGGCTGACACCTGCCCATGCAAGGCAGTTCTCTTCATAAAGGAAATAGAGAGCAACAGGAAGGCAGCCGAAGTTGCCACCAGTGAAGTTGATTTTAATGTGGCACCACTTTCAGTACCTTCTGACTAGCTTCTCGTCATGAGGAGTGAAACCAACCCCCAGATCTGAAAAAAAAGGCTCAGGCGTGGTTCCTCGCAACTCCCAACCAAAAGGCTCCATCTCTTACCTGGTCCCTGAGAAGGTAAGCCCTGCTACCATCCTCCTATCTGGAAGCTGACCTTCTTGATCTCCATCCCACTCTTCGTGGTTGATGTTGTAGAACTTCTGTGAGAGAGGAAGTGGTCAACTTGAGGACTGTCTTCATGGTCTCAAGCCCTTTCCCCTTATATACTAAAGAGAGCCACTGGGCAGCGTGGGCTCTGCGGGAATAGAGGGGACGCATGCTGGGTGCCTGGCACTATGCTAGACGCTTAAGGGGGTGCCAGAGGGATAGGAAACATCATCTCCATCCTAAGGATCTATACTGGTGACTGAATACCTGGGGCATGATCGTTTTTCTTCAGTTTCTTAACCTGTCAGATTTTTAAATTTTTTTTAAAGATTTTATTTATTCATGAGAGACACACGGAAAGAGAGGCAGAGACACACACAGATGGAGGGAGAAGCAAACTCCATGCAAGGAGCCTGACGTGGGACTTGATCCCCGGTCTCCAGGATCAGGCCCGGGGCTGAAGGCGGCGCTATACCGCTGAGCCATCAGGGCTGCCCTGTCAGATTTTTTTAGATAATTAATAAGCACCATTCTTTTAAAATAAGATGCTTTAAAGGTTACTTGTTATCCTTGTCTGGACATCAGATTCACTATAACTTCCTCAAGAGTCTGCAGAGATAGAAATGCCAAAGACAGTGTTTTAATGGCAAAAGATAATAGTGCAGAAGCACATTTTAATTTTTGTCTCTCTTTCTACTAACAGAAATTGACTGAAATGGTGTTTGATTAATTGCATTTCAGATGTTTAATTCTTGTCCTGTTCGTGACAAGCAGGTTTGCTAGCCTCATATTTTTAGGACAAAGGAAAGCAGTGACACAAAACTTAGATGTACAGCGGGAAACAAGAGTGATAACCGTTATATCTGGAATGCTGTTTGCTTTCATTCCATTTATACTGATCAGAACTGTAAGGAGATGATTTGAGTAACTTTCTATCTTTGGTGTGGCTGTAAAATGAGAGAATTGATTTTTGATGTGTGCCCTCTGGAAATCAGTTTTATTGCCTTGTACTTATTCCATGAATATCTCAATCCAGCTCTGTTGCATAGAATTCCAACATAAATTCAATGGTATGAAAAGGAATAAACTTTTGGTTGTCAATTTGGAAGCCTAATTTTTTAATTTGTAGGTTGGATCCTACCCTTTCTGGTTGAATTTTAATACAACCAGGATGTATCCATTTAAAGATGAATAGAGATTCTCAGGGTCAGCTGCTTCATTTTCTAACAACGAAATTTATCAAAATATGTCAAAATAACATATTATAGAGAAGTGTGACCCTTGAAACCTCTATGAAGAAAAAGCTAGTAGTAAGTAGTTCAGATCTTTTAAATAATGTCATTCCCACAAGAAAGAAAATGTCACATTGTTTGTTACTTTTTATAACATTGTAACCTGAATGACTTTGGTGTTGGGACCTGGGACCTTAAACATTTGTTGGGTGAATGAATGAATGAATTTTGTTACATACTGACCTTCAGTAATAAGAAAGACTTAGGACGGAACATTTTAAGCTATAACGAATGACTCTGAATTTTAAAAGTTTCAATAATGAAATTGACATTTGTTCAAAATATATTGCATCATTTTAAGAAGACAACGTAATAGATTGTTAGCAAATGATCCGCTTTTCCATAATACCGCTGTTGCTTGATGCTGTATTAAAAGAACTTATTCTTCATTCCCAGGTCATCTTCTCTTTTGTCAAACGGTATCATCAAGTACTAGAATGGTAATACCAATGCATTAAAAAAAAATCCCTTTCAGAATTAATATACAAGTAATTGATATAAATAACCTTCAGATTTTCTCTTATAGCAAACTCCTGCCCATTTTTATAAACCTGAACTACTGAGTTAAAATGTACCTGTCATTTCTTTCTTCAGAGATGAACTCATCTTTAATCCTGACTTGCTGTCTTAATAAGAGCCATCTAGACGTATAATCATCAACTCACCATGGGAAAAAGGCAAACAGGACCATAACCTAACACCCCAGTGTATAGTAGGAGATATGATATTGACCAGGGAGCTGTCCTTTTCTGGTCCTGTAGCTAGTCAATCATTGTAAGAATAGAGATAAATATTAACTTAGTTCTATTTAAACATTTTCTTCCCCAAAAAGATACCAATTTATCAACCATTCCTCCCAGAGGCCCTTCATCCAAATTCCTTAGTAGACACTCCTTCTGTGACAACAAACCATAAATAAAATGCAGGCTGAAATATATACCATATTCCTGTGAATTTAGGGTAAAGGTATGAAAGCACTGGCGGGAAAGATTGTGTTCTCCTAGAGAAAAACCTTAGGACCAATTGCAAATATCTATCCTCTGTGTACTTCTGCACACTTGCCGAAGAGGAGAAAACAAAAGGATTCTTGACATGAGAACGTGGTGGAGGTGGGGTGGCAGGGATTGAAGATAAGGCTGCCAGCTACGGTTGGTTAGCATTGCATAACACTTTGGCTCTTTTTTAAAAACCAAATTGAACTTGCCCAGTTGAGAAGTTTAACATAAAGAGTAATCTTTTATATCACACTCTTTTCTTATGAAAATTCAGTGGGTTCAGTGTGGATAAAATAGAATTCATCCATTCATGGAAGAGGCATTCTTCCCGAGGAGCTCATGTCTCCTGGCCAGTGTTACTCACAATGAAATACTAAAAAAAAAAAAAAAAAAAAAAAAAAAAACCCTATCACATGAAGTGACCTACGTGCCTTTTTAGCAGGCTCTTTCCCAGAAAGTTAGGAGTATGGGCGTTATTTATAGAAGTGAAACCTCAGTCTTGGTTGGATCAAGTCAACAAAGCAGCAAAGAGATAGGTTCCAGATAACTGAAGCCGTTCAAAGAATCAGGTACACACAGAGGGCAGGGGTTTCCGATAGCTAAAACTTGTTTCAGCTGTGCTGTGGCACTCTGACAGATGGGGTAAACACACCAAATGGAGAGGAAGAAAAAGTAAGGAGTCTGGACAAATACATGTGGCTCCCAGCAACATCCACCTGTAACACCGCGGGGGCTTTCCTAGTGACCATTTCTGTGCAGGTAAGAGCTATGCCATGTTGTCCCATCAGGACAGCTTGGGTCTGGTCTCCCAGCCACAGGCTGGCTTTATCTGATTGGGGCACCTGACATGTCTGGGGGTCATCTCTTGGGAGATAGACCGTATCCTAGAAAAACGAAAAATGCAACATGTCCGTTGTAACACAATTTCTATGAGAAAATAGAGTTCCTATCCCAGTTTGAGTCACAAGGCGTATATTTTCTTGCATCCCAGCAGCCAAAACAGAGGCCTCCTGGTCTCATTTTGACTGAAATAGCCCCCAGGAGCTTTGGCTGCAGTCTTTTTCCCCGTTGGGAGCAAATCCAACATGAGGGCTAGATATTCCAGAGCACAAATAACTACATCCCTATCCACGTGTGCACTGGTGGAGGGTCTTGTTGGTCACGTCTACTTCTTCAGAACTGGATGAGGAGGACTTTGCTTCAGCCAACCACTCACCTGGGTGGTTTGTCACAGAGCTACTTACGAGACGGGGGCTTGATGGTTTTGTCTATCTAAGCCCATCCTGAGGATAATAGCATAATGAGACTATTATAAGATGCAAAAAAAAAGGGGGGGGGAGGGACATTTTCTTTGGTTATTGGCATGTCCTCGAAAACATCTGTTTGATCACCATATTGTGCTTTAGAATCTTAAGTTGACAAGGCTCAGGTCCTTCTATTTAAAATCCCAGGATCCCTGGGTGGCTCAACAGTTTGGTGCCTGCCTTCGGCCCAGGGCGTGATCCTGGAGACCTGGGATCGAGTCCCACGTCAGGCTCCCTGCATGGAGCCTGCTTCTCCCTCTGCTTGTGTCTCCACCTCTCTCTCTCTCTCTTTCTCTGTGTGTGTGTCTCTCATGAATAAATAAATAAAAACTTAAAAAAATAAAATAAAATAAAATCCCTACCGTATCTCATACAGAGCACCCAAAGCCATGGGTGCTGGGAAGATGGCAATAATGAAGATGGCAAGAGTGACGACACAGTCAAGTGTGTAATAATTAATCAAGCAACACTTGAATTTTCTTGTTCTGAAATTGGTGCGGCATACTGGGAAAGACTTGCAACTAGCTGGGGACGCAGTCTGGACTGTGCTGGTGTCCGAACCCATGCCAGCTGTGAGAGAGGACAGCAGGACCTTGAGAGACAGGAACTGGCTTTCCTTGCGTCTTTAGAGAAACACTATTTCTCTTTGCTGGGCCTTGCTAATGATTAGCTCTCAGCTGGCACGTTGCCACACAGATGTTTTTAAAGGACTTTTTTTTTCTCTCATGTAAAATAATTTTGTGACTTTCCAGTTACCACACATTGCTAGAATTAATGGGACTCGCTTCCTACTTGGAAGCAGGGTAAGCGTCGCCACCCTGTGAAAATGAAGACGCAGGAAGGAGGGAGGGGCTCACAGCAGAGAAAGGACAAAATGAGAATTTGTCTTTAAAAGTGAGGACCACAGAAAAAAATAAAAAAATAAAAATAAAAATAAATAAAAATAAAAATAAATAAAAGTGAGGACCACGGGGGCACCAGGATGGCTCAGTGGTTGAGAATCTGCCTTTGGCTCAGGTAGTGATCCCAGGGATCGAGTCCCACATTGGGCTCCCCAGAGGGAGCCTGCTTCTCCCTCTGTCTATGTCTCTGCCTCTCTTTCTGTGTTTCTCATGGATAAATAAATAAAATCTTTAAAAAAATAAAATAGAAAAAATAAAAGTGAGGACCACAACTGAAAAGCACATGAATGAAGATGAACAAGAGTTTTCCCAGGTTATGGAAATATGTAGGTATAAGCTTCACCCTTTATTTTTGGTACACCATATTGCATTGCTGGTGGGAGAGATGAAAACATCATTTCTCACTCGCTCTATTTGAACTCAAGTATATTTGGAATATTTCCCCCTTCTTCTTTGAAATGCATTCTACTGTGCATTAGTGTGCGTGGGACCAGCATCTGTCATCGTTTTTTATTTGATTCACATTTCTTCCCTTGTCATTGCCTCGATGTGCTCAGAGGCAGGTGTAAAGGAGGGAGTTAAAACTGGGCATTAACCTGCTGTGAGTCGCCATGGGCTATAGCGGTTTGAAACAGGACTTATCCCTAAGCCCTGCTCCAGTGGTCAAGAGCCGTTCTCTAAAGCCTGTGTCTCATAGCTTTCTTCACTCTCGAGCCTCGCAATGCCTTGTCAGTCACCAGGTAGGGATCATGGTGATTACACAGCAAGTAATTTCCTCATAGTAACTAACAAGATAACCATTTTAGCATACTTTCTTGCTTTTAAAATACTTGGTGGCGGGTTTTAGACTTCAAGTGTTTACTTTCCTGTATAGTCAAGAAGGTAATGGATTGTTGTGTTAAACACCCTTGCTCTCTGTCTTGGAATCAAAGGAGACTGCACCTGGAAAAGTCTTAGAAACAAGATTTTACAGTGAGTGGTTTGCTGGGTCTGCACTGATTCTCAGAACTTTGGTTTGCAGAAGACACAGCTAAAGTGCAGTGAAAAATGCAAACTCCACCCTCAGATAGCCCCATATGGTAAATATGGAGAGGGGCCTGAGAATGTGCATTTTAAATGAGTATTTCAGGTGATTCCAGTGCAAGTGCTCTGGGATCCTTGGTTTAGCTAATGAAGGAGGAGAGTGGTGTGGTGCTGTTCCTTCTCCTAAATTCAGACTCCAAGAGGAGAAATTGTTCTCAGTATGCTTTATATTATTGCATTGACATCATAGTTCTGAAGATAAGATTTCCTGTGAAAATGGCATATGTTCAGACTTTGACCTCCACTCCCACCCACCCCCACCTCATATATTCCTTATTGCCTCCTGGATTCTAAACGTCAAAACTAAAAAAAAATAAAAAATAAAAAAAAAATAAAAAAAAATAAACGTCAAAACTGATCAAATATAAAAAGGGGAGAAAATCTTAAGCCATATCTAACCAAAAACAAGATAAATATCTCTATGGCTGAGAAAAGGAACAGAAATGCACCAGTAAGCAAAGCTGAAGTGAGAGTCTGCTGGAGTTTGGGTAGGAAAGCAGTCAGAAGCAGGCGGGACTCTGTCTCCTACAGAATGAGTGTGGATAAAAGTTCCCTATCAAAGGCCTGGACACGAGCCAGTCTCTGTGCTTGAAACCAGGGACTGAGCTGGATCTGAAAAGTGGTGAAAAGAAGCTGGAAAACAGGGTCTATAAATTGTTCCCTAGAAAGCAGAGTGTCTGGGGATAGCTAGATGGAGCAGATGCTGCCTGCTAGTCAAGACCTGAGCCAAGACTCTCCCTGACTTGGAGCTGTATGTGTCATATCTCTAGTTGCACAACAGATTAAAAGCTCTAAATTACTGATCTGGTTCTGGATCAGGGGTGCAAATGGCTAACTAAAGGCAACCAAAATACCATGAGACAGAAAGAGATGAATGAAAAAGAGAGACAGAGTCAGAGAATATATAAAATACTCTTCCAAATGAGTATGCAAATCAGAATTCCAAAATCCAGAAGCAAAATTAATGCCAAGAAACAGTGAAATTAATGTTTGGGGGATGAGTTCACGGCATATGAAATGAAAATAATTTGAACTAAATATATTTATTATATTCAAAATAATAAGAAAAGGAATAATCTCCATGAAGAATAATAAACTATGAAAACAAAACAGAAATGAAACAAGAGCAGAGTATATGAAAAAGCACCACTAAAATTTCTGAAAGATATGGTCCTTTATTTATTTTTTAAGATTTTATTTATTCATGAGAGACACACGGGGGTGGGGTGGGGTGGGGTGGGGAGGCAGAGACACAGGCAGAGGGAGAAGCAGGCTCCATGCAGGGAGCCTGACCTGGGACTTGATCCCGGGTCTCCAGGATCACTCCCTGGGCTGAAGGTGGCGCTAAACCACTGAGCCACCCAGGCTGCCCCCCCCCTCCTTTTTTTTAAAAAGATTTTATAATATGGTCCTTTAAATTAAAAACATTAATAGATAAACTCAAGGGTGTTTGGCTGGCTCAGTCAGTAAAGCATGCAACTCTTGATCTCAGGGTCATGTCAAGCCCCAAGTTGGGTGTAGAGCCTATTTAAAATATAATTTAAAAATGTTTAGTTAAAAAGTATAGATAAGATAAACTCTAGTTTCAATATAGTTGGGAAAAAATTAGGGAACTGGAAGATAGTTTTAAGAAATTCAACCAGAATAGAGCACAGAAAAATAAAAAGATTGAATAAATATGAGGGAGCAAATGGAAGATAAAATGACAGGCTACAAAATACAAGTCATAGGAATATCAGAA
The DNA here is from genome assembly GCF_048164855.1 of Canis lupus baileyi. Lineage (NCBI taxonomy): Eukaryota > Metazoa > Chordata > Mammalia > Carnivora > Canidae > Canis > Canis lupus. The sequence goes on from NC_132852.1 coordinate 13,485,117, forward strand.
AAAAGAATGAATGAAATAGAAGAGAAGCAGTGTTCAAAGGGATAGTGGCTAAGAATTTTCCAGAACTGAAAAATGACATGAATATTCAAAACTGAATGTATATACCCTGTGTAGAGCAGGAAAAAAAAAAAGAAGACACCTTTGGTAAGAAAATATGAAATGTTTAAGGATAGAGTGAAAAAAATATGATAACTTGAGGAGAAAGATTATCTCCAAAGTCATAATTCTTAAACATAAGTCTTCTCATGAGCATTAATAAAAAGCAAAAGATTTTTCCAAAATGCTTTTGGGATACAAAAAACAAGTGATTTCTATTCCCAGCTAAAGTGCCATTCAAGGTATTTAATTCAAGCTCCTAATGGAAAGGAATAAATAAGCTCTCATTTAATAAACACTGCATAGGTGTTTATTTATCCAAAACATTCCTGTCCTAAAGGAGATTTCAACCCAGTTGAGGACTCAGTCCTATACATATTACTTATAATAAATCTCTTTTATTTCTAAGATTTCATTTATTTATTTATTTTAGAGAGAGAGAGCATGGGAGCATGAGTAGGGAGAGGGTCAGGAGGAGAGGGAGAGAGAGAATCTCAAGCAGGCTCCATGCTGAATGTGGAAACCAACCCAGGGCTCGATGCTGGGCTTGATCTCAAGACTCTGAGATCCTGACCTGAGGTGACATCAAGAGTCGGTTGCCAACTGACTGAGCCACCTATAATAAATCTTATAATAAATCCCTGAAATGGAGTAGGCAGTAGTGTCAATAAGAATGTAATTTACTCCATTAGCACAAAAGCACACTAAGGCTGGGATATAGCACAGTGAGATAATCATGGAAGCTACAAGCATAGGTGAAGATTTTGCTCATTATTTTATACGCACAAAACTCAATGTATCCCTTCCTGAGTTTAGTTCCTAGAAAAATTTATCATTGCAAATAAATTTGATTTCTTCTTTCATAAAGTGGAAACTATATTAACTGTTTTAATTTTTGCTGTAATTGCTAAGAAACTCCTAGTCAAATTTTGAGCTTAATTGTGGTGATTGGACTTTTTGGATATCAGACCAGAGCAAATCATGCTCTTCCCTACTTGTATTTCTGTCAAAATTTATCCCCGATTGTATATGTTGCTTAATTTTGTAGAGTACTTGGGATCTATTTGGAGGTAGATACTGAGCTTAATTTATTTTAGAAGGAGAGTGTGAAATCTACCATTTTTATAACTAGTATGGAATAAATACTGTGGTTTACAGAAATATTAGTTTTTAATAATCTAGTTATTTTATAATGTGTGTGCATGAGAAAAGAAAAATGAGCTTTATTTTTAAAAAGCATGCAACTACTTTTCCAAAAACTACCGTGGCAGTTTGAGTTTGAAGCAATAATTCAAAGTGATTCTTTAAGATGGGGTTTCTGGGGTGCCTGGGTGAATCAGGGGTTTAGTGTCTGCCTTTGGCTCAGGGTGTGATCCTGGGGTCCTGGGAACAAGTCCTACATCAGGTTCTCTGCAGGGAGCCTACTTCTTCCTCTGCCTGTGTCTCTGCCTCTCTCTCTCTCTATCTCTCTCGGTCTCTCATGAATGAATAAATAAAATTAATTTTAAAAAATACGGGCAGCCCGAGTGGCTCAGCAGTTTAGTGCCACTTTCCGCCCAGGCCCTGATCCTAGGGACCCAGGATCAAGTCCCATGTCAGGCTACGTGGGTGGAGCCTGCTTCTCCCTCTGCCTGTGTCTCTGCCTCTCTTTCTCTCTCTCTCCCTCTTTCTCTCTCTGTCTCTCCTGAATAAATAAATAAAATCTTAAAAAAATAATAAAATAAAATACATAAAATAGGAATTCTGATTTTGCACTTGCATAGAAAGTAGTTCATTTAGCACATGTTTAATACTGAACTAACCTGAAGAACTGTGTGGAATAAATTCTCCTAAGATTCCTCAGAGATCTATTGTGAAGCTATTTTAAAGCTTTGCTGTGTACATAGTATATGAAATTATTATTGGCAACACACACACATAGGAGCATGCACACACGCATGCACACACACCTGAAGATAAATGTAGCAACCAAACCCACATAGAGAAAACATATACATAAAATAAATCTCAGCTTTACATTTAATTTTTAAAAATCTTTTATTACTAGGACTGAACAATTAAAACTATTTGCAGTGATTTCATTTGTGCCACTTTGCTAGTTTTCACTCTTTGTCACTGATGAAACGAGTGGATAAATTTCTTGCCTTGAACACTAATTGGTGACATGCTATTAATCAGCATAACATTTTAAAATATTTTAATGCCTATTACGTCTATTTTTTTCCATAAGCCCATGGATTTCAGATGGATCTTTAACAAGAACGAGAAGAAAGGTCAGCTTTTCCTTGCTGCTTTAATGGTGCTTTCTGACCACAGCAATTTTTAAGCCTCATGGCACATTTGAATGCTTGGTTGTCTCATCATTCTGGCACTGTTGTCTTTGATTCCAAAAGAGAATGTAGCATTTCAAATGTCGGAAATGTGCTATAGATTTTTTGGCAGTAGGAAGGAAGTCAGTTTGACTTTCGTGTCTTTAAGAAACATATAATGTTATGACCAAAATTAGTACTCAGAAATTATTTTGCTCTGAAATTGGAAAGGACTAATATACATCTATTATGTTATACATGAACACTTTGACTGGCAGCCAGGTTTGAACATTTTTTTTTTTTTTGGTTTGAACATTTTTTACTAGAAATCAACTTTCATATATTCATTTATTCATTTGGCGTAAAAAGAAAAACAGACAAAGATGGAAACCAAAAAAATTGCACATGAAAATTTTAAACTAATGTAAAGTAAGGTTCATTAGCATAGAGGTATCATTTACCTATTTTCATATATGACAGTGAATAAGCTATCATGTACAAGTGTTTTATGTATATAGTAAGTTGCCAGCATGTCAAAAGACAGAAAAATTTAAAATGCATCAAGATAAATAAATAAAATTCCAATAAATTATTGCTTATTGGAATTTAAAAAAATTATTTCAAGGTGAGACACCTGGCTGGCTCAGTGGGTAAAGGATGCGACTCTTGATTTCTGAATTGTAGGTTTGAGCGCACATTGGATGTAGAGGTTGCTTAAAAATAAAATCTTAAAAAAAAATATTTCGAGGTAAAAAATGACATAAAGTTTAGATGTAGGTTTTTCAATCGCATCTAATACACTTTTCTTCTCCCACATTATATAGAACAGCTATACGGAGCTACTTGTAGTCATTTAAAAGGAGTTGTTTGGCACAGATATCATCCTGAGACACCTTATAATAAATCCAATCCCCCTACCTCCCCAACCTACCATATGTTAAATTAATTAAAAATAAAACTTTTAACTGTACTTGCAGAAGTACCAAGAAAGCGTCTCAACTAAAATGCACCTGGAGCCTATGTTTCAGAATCCCTAAGGTTAGTTGCTGTAATATTTGTGAAAATCGAGTATTATAGGAAATGGGCAGTCTCCATTCCCACCCCCAGAGATGTTGCTTGCCTCTTATTGGAGTCTCCGTTCGCATATCCACAATGTGTTTTTATTTTCAACAGCTGCATGATATGTTATTCAAGTTAAAGCATGGTCAAGCTTAGTCACAGAAAACCTTCTGAGACATCAAGGAATGTGATATTTCTGACCAGCTGCAAAAACGGTAACCTCTCAGGAAAAAAAAAAAAAAAAAAAAGCGTAATAAAACAAAAAGGAGGCAGCGAGCATATTAATCTCTTTTCTTCCTTATATATTTCCTCCTATGCTGCTTTCTTTTTTTTAAAACCTCTAATAGAGCTCTAACCTTTAAAAGTTCTTCGAATCAAGCAATTTTTCATGATCTGGCTGTCTCATGATTGTTTTTATTTCAGTTTAACATTTCTTCTGATTCACTACAATTTTTCAAGGTATTTATGAGATTTTACTCCTGAGTTCAGTGGAGGTTAATAACTCCTGATTTAAATCAGATTACTGAAGAGACGCATGTGACCAAGTCAGTACTGTTTCTAAGGTCACAGCTGATTTCCCAAAGTAACTGTAACAAAATTGTTTCTACATAGAATTTACTGTAAAATAACGAATTTGTCTATACAATTATGCAACACATGTTGTAATAAGTGCTCTTCCATACTAATAACGTGGAAATGATTGTATTAATCAAGAGATATCTAAGCCTGGGATCCAGTTTTTTTTCTCATCTTACAGTAATACATTGTTTGCGGTACTGACTGCATCAATATTAGGTTTTGATCATTTGGCATATTGTTAATGTGAATGACAAAATACTTAATTGCGAGGTAGTGAAGTTCCACATCCAATATGATACACAGAATGGAAAACATTAATAGCAAATAAATCTCCAGTTTTCTCACTAATATATAATTTGTAACTTTAGTGTCCTGATAAACATAAAAACTCTTATCTCCAATGCAAAAACTTACCCCACCCATCTACTATTGTGAATGGTATATTTTTACATTGTAAATTTTTGTTTGTATTTTGCTTGCATTTATTTTTTTGTAGGGTGCTAATATCAGCATGCGGGACAATAGTAGAACACGCATTTATAAAATATAGTGTCCTGTAGTTAAAAATAATCAATGCCAGGAAAGGATTTATTATCTCATAAAGGCCTAAAAACCACTTTGAGGGGGAAAAAATTGTCACATTGGCATCCTTGAGGATCAAGAAGCAAAGATAAAAATAGATATCAGGACAAAAAAGAGATTTTTTTTTCTAAATAATAGTTATATTTTCACACAAGTTTAGGAAAGAATTACAATCCATGCTCTAGGACAGAGCCAAAGGAAAAACCAGATGGAGTCAATCATTTTTGTGTTTTGTTTATGTTTTTAACATAACTCTTTAGAAATGTAGATTGAGCACATTTTTCATGTTTTAACTAAATGTTTGATATAGGTATATATCTCCAAAATGAGGATTTACATTTAAAAAGTTGAATTTATGCCTGAAGATATGTATGTACATGGTTCTTTAATATTTCTAATTTTGAAAAAAAATAGTTTGGCCTAAATTGCAATAAAAATGAATTACGATATTATTATTTCCAAAACATTTATTCATGCAGGTGCTAGCATAAAAACAGAAATATGTTCTAAGATCTGCCTTGGGAACAGATGTTTTCAAAAAACAGTGGTGAACAAAAGCAGATCAAAAAAAAGTAGGAAAACATTTCAATCCAAATGTGTAGGATGATGGGAGGGAGGTAGATGCTGCAAATGATCCAGAAAGCTGAGCAGTCCTTTCAGGAGCTGTGTCACTTTTCATTTCAAGTAACAAACGAGCATAATGTGTCCAGGAGATAGAGAACAATGCCACAGACCTGGTTCTCCAGCAAGTGTTACGTGTTGAAGCCTGGAATTTATAATATTCTGTGCTTACATGGAAAGCAGGCTTCTAGAATTTGTTAGAGGTTCACAAACACAGCAGTAATCAAGCCTGAATGACTGCTGGGGGTGGGTAGTGATAAGATGACTTAGTTCTAGGCTTAGTTCCAGTGTTAGGGACCCAGGGGGAGACAGGAACTGAGGACATAAGAATTCAAAGGATGGAAATCCGAGGCAAGTTCTAAGTGTGATCTGACCTGTCTGGCCAAGGGCAATGCCCCACCTGCTTCAGCCCTCACTTGCGACCACAAGGGGTACCATGTCCACAAGGGGTAGGCGTGGAAGCTACGAGGAGATTATATACAGAAGATGATTTCTTAACAATGGTTTTAGAAAATTTGTCTTCAGCGCTGAAAATTCTGAATTATGAGGACCTTCTTTGTATGAATTTATGTATTTAAGATTGTTATCATTAATTGTAATCATCACAGCAAATTAGTACTTCCTGACCCATTGTGCTGGCTCTAGTCTCAGTGTAGATTGTTCATGATCGTATTTAACTTTTACATAAACCCTCTGAAGTAAATACTACTACTATCCACATTTTTCAGATAAGGTAATTGAGGTACAGAAAGGTTAAAGAACGTGTCCAGTTGTATCCATCTAGTAGATGGGAGAAATGGGATTTAGGCAAGTCTATCTGATTGCTATAATGCTGCCCAGTTTGCTAGGCAGTCTTCTGTTTTGGATGGATTTCTAATTCTCACAAATATGAATTTGGTGTTTTGTTCTCCCACTCTAAGATGGATGAAATTTTGCTTTGTATTAATCTATTTGTGGCCATGAAATGGACTGCATTTGACTTGGTTCAGCCACTGTGACTTATATACTACACGCTCGAACCCAGTCACCCATGCAGAATAATGCATTCATACGTAGCTCTTTCTCTCTCTGTCAAACACACACACACACATATACCATACTGGTGAAGATTTATTATTGCCGCGTATGGTCCCTAATTTGGGAGGCATGACCTCTGGGATTTTCTCTGTGAAATGATGAGTCTTGCCTGAAAGTTGCTAGAGCCATTATAAAATTAAAAAGTGGAGCATACGTACAGTTACTCCATGGTAGGACTTACTGAGATAAATCAGGTGCAAGAGATTAGGTTCAGAGCAAGTAAAGGGAAATTTAGTTTCACTGTGGCTGCTTTGGGGACAAAATCTCATGGATATGATCATATAGCACCAACGTCCACGTGAGGATTGATAAATGGCTATATACCAAACCATGGGTATGTCCCAGGTAGTGACCATGATAAAGACGCACTGGGTTGGAGCGGTACTACCAAACCAATGATCAATGGACAGTTGTTTTTTTGTTTTTGTTTTGTTTTTTTGTAAATTTATTTTTTATTGGTGTTCAATTTGCCAACATATAGAATAACACCCAGTGCTCATCCCATCAAGTGCCCCCCTCAGTGCCCGTCACCCAGTCGCCCCCACCCCCCCACCTCCCCTTCCCCCACCCCCCCACCTCCCCTTCCCCCACCCCTAGTTCGTTTCCCAGAGTTAGGAGTCTCTCATGTTCTGTCTCCCTTTCTGATATTTCCCGCTCATTTTTTTCTCCTTTCCCCTTTATTCCCTGTCACTATTTTTTATATCAATGGACAGTTTGAAATTGTTTTTTATTTGACCCTCGAAGACACATGTCAATATGAACAGGTGAGGAGTTTTCCTGTATTTTACAAATCAACCCATCTTGGAGGCCATTTGCTTAGCCAGTATGTTGTCCTGATGGCCAGGAATTGATGTTAAGTGCAAAGACAAAAAAACGTATAGTTCTACCGAGTAAATCTATTCTTCCAGAGATCGAAGAGGTCTCATCACCGAACAGCTTTCAGAAGGTAATTCTGAAATGCATGCAGAGAAGTGACACTTGTAAATGAAAGTCTCACCATGAGACAAAATTCCAAAGTTCTGTGAGCCACTGTATCCTCACCCATCTTCCTCTTCACCTTCACTATCGTCATCTTTGTTATTTCACCGTCTCCTCAATGCCAACCACACTGAGAACAAGTAGAGAAGACATTGTCACCAAGGCAAGCGACAGCCTAGAGAGGTGAAGGATTTACGATGTCACTTATTGAAACTGGTGGTCAAGGAAGGAACCGACATGAGCCCTGGCACAACCGACTCAACCTTCTAGATCACAGTGTTTCCCCTTCTTACGTGCTTTATGTCTTTGAAACATGAACTAAGAGATGTCGGGTCTTGTTTCTTGCTATATACTCTCTGAGCGTTTCCAAAAGAACCCAAAGAGAAAACTTCTGTGAGTAAATGTTTAGCCTCTGGCCATAACTCTCTTCCTCTTTAGTGCAATGAGGGCAAGTGAGAAGGCAAAATGTGACAAAGAAAGAATCAAAGAAAGCTCCTGATTTCTGCTCTCACATTCATATGGCTCAGGTCTATTTTTATGCTTATTAGGATTCTTTTAAAACAAAAGAAAATACAATGAAATGAGCTATGCAAAAAAGGAAGAAACAATCAAAGCTCTTTCTAATCAGCAGGGAATACTGAATGCTTGATTTGCGACTTAATTTAACTTGCTCCCAACCGGCAAGCCCAAATCCTCTCAACCATGACCTCAGGGGCCACTGTGGCCCTTTGGAATTCCCGGGTTCCTGCTGGAGCTCATCATTCTGGATTACCATCAGCTGAAGGTCAAATTTAAATGCCAGCTTTGCAACTCTGGGGCTCTGTTGTAGGCAATTGCCCTGGGAAATGAATCCCACTGCGGTTAGGAAGAAACTGTTTTAAGATATCTTCTTAAATGCTTGTGGTAAAACATCCCTCATCTCTGAGCTCAGTCTTCCTTTTCGTCTGTGTAAAAACTATTTGTAATGCAAATGTGTTCCTTGGTCTTAAAACACTTCTGAAGTCATGCAAATTTTTGTCGTGCCATAAAGGTGTGCATTTATCAATGGACAGCTATACATTAAAAAAAAAAATCCCTTTATTTAAGAGTGTAAATTGTCACGTTAGAAGCTACTAAAGCCAAGCCAGCAATGGTTTGTGGTGCTTTGAAAATGGCATCATCAAATGAAGTTGCATCTTTTGAAACCAAACACGTTCATTCAGTGGTGACACCGAAGGCAGAACCGCGTTGTTTTGACCTGTTGTCACGTTGACATTGCTGCTTCTGTTGTTGGCTTCTGGTAACCTCATAACCAACTCCCTGCTGCCTTAAAAATTAATTATGATAAGAATTTCTTTTCAGTTCAGACTGTTCAAGAATGCCTCACGTGCAGGCTGCAAATTATGAAGTGTAAATTAGGGCATCACCGAGCAGGGAAGGTCCCAAGAAACCAATTTAAGAATTCTCTTCGGATTTAGTGGAGACCTGGAAATCGTCCCTTCTGGAGAAAGAACTTGAAATTAGAACCGACTTGCCTTTCAATTTCACCACAGATTGGGATCAACCTTCTTGGAAAGAATGTGCTAAATGTATATGGACAAAAAAAAAACACTTTTTAAAGAAATTTTACTGCTTTTATAGTTACTCACAACTTTATGAAAAAATAATCACAATGGAGCACCTGGGTGGCTCAGTCTGTTGGGTGTCTGCCTTGGGCTCAGGTCAAGATCCCAGGATTCTGGAATCAAGCCTGCATCCTGCTCCCTGTTGAGTCAGGAGTCTGCTTCTCCCTCTCCCCTCTGCTCCTGCTCTCTCTCTTTCAAATAAATAAAATCTTTAAAAAAAAAAAATCACTAACAATTAGTGATTCTAAGAATGCCACATATATAAGAGCTCACTGAATATTTAGAGTGACTCTAGGAAGTAGGTATGGTTATTGTCATACCCATTTTACAGATGACACAACCAAGGCACAGAATGTTTAGGTTGTAAAGGCCACAGAGCTAGTGGAGGACAGCCTCATCCACGGTCCTTGTCCTTGACCTGGAAAGGATACCGCCTCAGTCATTTGACTCCGTTTCAAGACTCTCTTATGATATTTATAAAACAAATGGGAGACAGCCTTTAAGGTGTGATCAGTAAGACGCTTTAAAAATGAGTTTTCCACACGTCCAAACTTTGGGAGCACGACCAGTCTCTTTGCTGTGCCTCCCTGAGGTTCTAGGGCAGGAGTCGGCTTGCCCTGGTTGGTTTTCCTTACTGCGTCGTACCCTTGCTTGCTTTAATCTAACTCACTAGGCCTTGCCAGGTTTCAACTGTTCATTTGCTTTCCCCCTTCCAGAATCTGTCCACATCCTCTGTCTGCTGGCATCGCATTTCCCCTTTCCCTCTGTTCTTGTGTGTGTGTATGTGTGAATTCTTAAGAATGTTCTTTACTCTCACTGTATTTTTCAGAGCTCTGCTCAAGGTTTTATCAAATAGTTTCTCTGTAGGATTCTGGGAAGAGAGGTGGACAGAAAAGAAAATATGCGTGACACCTTCACATCCTTGAAACTCTTTCTTCCAGGTCACCTGATATTTGCAGAAGTTAAAGTTTAGTCCCAAATAGCTCTGAATATATGAAATCCATAGTATAAAGTTTTCACAGCTGTCGTCAATATGGCTGCGTTACTCTTCAGGCTGCTTGGCAGTGAATGTGCTGCATTAAGGATGTAGTGTTCTGAAAATTTGTGCTTTAAAAATGGAGTCTACAAAGCCCAGTGAAATGGTAAATCGAAAGTTCGAAATCAGCAATAAGCAAGAGACCGCTACTACTAAAAATACTCTTGTTTTCTCAAATATATGTGGAGCTTCATATGTTAATACACCTCAGTCTCTAAGATGGCCCATTTATTTTTAAAACAAGAAACACCTGTTTATTATCAACCACAACAATAATATGTTTAATTTTGGGAGAATGTTTTTGGCAGTTGCTAATAAGATTTTAAGATTTAAAATAGTTTTAGGATTTAAAATAGTTTTGATTTTAAGATTCAAAACAGTTTTAATATATTCTAATGGGCTACTTATGAGGTACAAGGAAGTATATTCGGATGTATTTTAGCTTTACCTAAGTTCACTGAGTATTAAATGTATACCTTACATTGACTTTCGTCCTTATTTTACTGGATTCTAATGATGAAAAAAAGAAACTTAAAGTTCCATCCCTTTATCTTACCATGTTCTATTATTCAAGAAAATTACTCTATAACTCAAGGCAGGGTTATCAGTGCCCCACAAATACAATATATTTTTGAAAAGGCGATTTCACTCATAGGAGCATATGAATGTTTAAATAAACCATTTGGAAGGAAGAGAAACCCTATAGGTGAATAAGCTGTGAGGAATCACAGCTCCATTCTATTTCACAGGGTTGACTGGAGCCATGTTTCCTGGATTTTCTTTGGCTGTAATATGATAATTGCCTACAATCAAATAGAGCTCACTAAAATTTTTAAAAGCGCATGTGACAATTCAAGTAGGAGCTCTTTTTGAAAAAAGTGCAAAAGCAAAAATATGAACGAAATGTTTCTTAGAAATTTCTATGTGAAACTATCTTAATAAATTTTTAATGGCAATTTGCATTTTCATCTTTCTCAGATTTCAGTTCAAGTCACTTTTCAGTATTTACCCCTTAGAAAGCAAATATTGAAGGAAATTATTTTCCCTGTTGATTTTGGGTATTTTTTTTTTTTTTTTTTTTTTTAGGGTTTCTTCTGTCTTTTCGAATTTTGACTGTTTAAATGCTGTCATCTCTGGTTTAGGCCTGATTTTTAAAAAATGTACATGGCCAAAAAAATTTAATATAAGAATGTTCAAAGCCCATGTTTTACCTGAGGCTCTTGCACAAATCTTGCCATGTCACCACCCTTAAAAGAAATAACCCTTGAACAAAAATGATGCAATAGGCTTAAGATAAACTAAATTGACCTCCTTTTAAGTTAATTCCATAAGAAAGTGTGTTTGCTAGAGGCAAGATAGAGTATCACCCTCCTCTGCACGATCCCTTGATTTGTTTTTTTAAACAACTGAGGTTAAGAAGAATTTAAAGGGGCAAGAGTAATGTACAGAAAAGTGCCATTTTTGTGAGCTAATTAAATTTTTGCTGACACTATCTCTTAAAATTACATTGGACCTCACTAGGTATGCCCCAAATGAATATAGAAATATTATGTAAAAACTGACTATTCTCTTTGATGATATGGCATGATAGAGATATGCAAGATTTCTGGATGTCTCATCAAAATTTAGTGCTTGCACATTTGAGTCTTCAGATTTTTTTGAGAATATCCATTTCTTACATTAGTTGACTTTTTTTAATGAAGAAAATCATCCAAGGAGACAGCCACATGACTTTTTATTTTTCATTAACTCTATTTTTCACTCCATACTCACTGTTGTGGTATTTAAATATTGGCTTCGGAAAATAAACAACATTTTGTATAATTTGGGAGATTATGTTGAACTCAGTTGTAGTCTCTGGAGGAATCAAAGAAGATGTTTATTGTTTTTATTTCTTTAAAAAAAAGAGAGAGAGAGAGATAGTCGAACAACCCAAATTATTCTGCTTGCTTAAGACCACTACTGTAAGCATTCATATTTTTTACATACCCTAAATGTTGATCCATCCTGTCTAACTCATATTAACCTTTCCTGTAAAGATCACAAATCTTCAGGTAATCTCCTATAGTTTAGTAATTTATTTTCTGTCAAACACATAAAACAAATCTTGGTTAAACATTCCATTAAAAAGGGAGAGAGGTTGGAGGACATTTTTTTTCATTGTGGTATGTAGTGTTTTCTGGAGTCTGATGAAACACAGATGTTTCAGAGTGCCCACAGGGTGGTTAGTTGTAATGTGATGGATCCCTGGTTAATCTCTGAAACTCTGTGCTTCCATTCTTTCTATCAAAATATAGTGCCACCTTTTGCTGAATGAACCCAACTGGATTTGTGACTATAAATTGAATCAAAAACAAAGTGGAAATTGAGCATATTAGAATTTCTTCAATGGTTTATTATACATTCCTTTCCAAAATAGTCCAGTATAATTTGGTGTGGGAGTAAATGTCTCTTTTGCCTTGAAACAGTGCCAGGATTTACACAGGGACCAGAAGTTCTGTTTTCATATTTTGCAAAATATTCCAATGACAAAGAATGGATTTACTTGAGAAAGTAGCTTAGTTGTATGGGTAAGCTGTATAAACTACAGCTTATAGGCTGTAGTTCCTACACTCACACCTTATAGAACCACTGAGAATGTACTTGTCCAAGTTGGAAATTTTTCCTTCTATGCTTCTAGGTTCTTTGGCTGGTCTAATAATTAAATTGACATAAGACAAATCAATAGGAGAAAAACAAATGTAATTTTGTGCCTACAGGAGCCCCAAAGATGTGACACTGAAGTACAAGTTGGACGGTTGAGACTTATATACCATCCTGAGCTAAGGATGGGAGAGAGGCCTGGGGCTTCAAAGGGACTCACAGAAAGATAAGAAGAGCAGATGTTTGGTAATCAGATATTTGCCCTGCCATACAGATGGGTCTTTTAGATAAAACGTTATCTCTAGTAGGAGCACCTGGGCGGCTCAGTGATTGAGCATTTGCCTTGGGCTCAGGTCATGATCGGGGTTCTAGGATGGAGTCCTGCATCAGGCTCCCTGAAGGGATCCTGCTTCTTTCTCTGCTTATGTCTCTGCCTCTCTCTGTGTGTCTCTCATGAATAAATGGATAAAATCTTAAAAAAAAAAAAAAAAAAAAGGTATCTCTAGTAATAACTCTTTTCCTGGGTTAGGCCCCCTATCTGAATTCTTTTAGGTGGGTGAGGGAGAAGGAAAAAGTTTGTCCTGAGTCTGCTGGGTCTTGATTAACTTCAGCTCAAAGTAATCCACATGCCAAAGTGGCACATTTTGGGGTAGCATGCTCTGTTCCCCCTTCATGGTAGACTATGTAGTTTTGAATCTTTGACTTTGAAAACCTAATGAAGAACAGCTACCCTACTCTAGAAAAATTATAAAATCAGAGAAACAGCCTGAAAACAGGTAAGACAATTACCAAAGACTCTTGTTCCATTATTGACACTTAGGTGAATCTCTTTGCAGAAATGTGAATAAAACAGGAGGGGGCAGCCTGGGTGGCTCAGCTGTTTAGCGCTGCCTTCAGCCCAGGGCGTGATCCTGGAGACCCGGAATCAAGTCCCATGTCAGGTTCTCTGCATAGAACCTGCTTCTCCCTCTGCCTGTGTCTCTGCCTCTCTCTCTGTCTTTCTGTCTCTCTCATGAATAAATAAATAAGTGGAATCTTAAAAAAAAAAAAAAAAAACAGGAGGAAATGATTTTTGAATCATCTTGATTGTTTCATCAAATTATAATAATTTTTACCACAAGTTAAAACCAAATAGAGATTAATTTAGTCATTAATGTATTTGGTAGTAAACTAATTGCATTTCAAAATATTTATCTCTTATTTCAATACCATCATTCTTTTTAAAAATATTTTATTTATTTATTCATGTGAGACATAGAGAGAGGCAGAGACATAGGCAGAGGGAAAGCTGAAGGGAGCCTGATGCAGGACTTGATCTCAGGACCCCAGGATCAGGACCTGAGCCCAAGGCAGATGCTCAACCACTGAGCCAACCCAAGCACCTCAATTTCTTTAGGGCCTAGATCATTTTCCTTAACTAATATTGTATAAAAACATGTGGTTATGCCGTTATCTGATCCTACAAGTATTTTTCAACTTTATGTGATTCTGAATCTAAAGTTAACACTTTGATAAGTATAATTCAAAATAAGATTTTTTTATTGAATTCATAGAATAATTGACCAATCTTTCAGATAGAAAATATAATCCCTCAATGTTCATTATCTGTTGAAAAATATTGGATTTCCAAACATGTTTCCAAAATATTTGCCTTTCGGTTTTGCATATTTGTATTTCTAATTCTCTTCTATGCTGAGGCATCTGTTCGTGATTTCTAGCTTATTTTCAAATTTTTTTTGTGTTAATGTTTAGATTTCATATTCAAATTCTTTATAGGCTGGGTGACTTCTAGAGATCTGTTCAATAAGACTTTTCAGTTTCACAGTTTTAACTTAAAACATTGTAGGGTTTTCTTATACTTGGGAAAATATTCATTTTTTCCCTTATACCAATTAAACAAAGTCCGTCCTTACTTACTTTTGTTTTAACACTTAGACCTCCAAATACATTAATGATTGAGATAACATTTGCAGTCTTTCTGAAAATTTATTTTTTAAAATAAGCTCTGTTTCCAGAACACAGAAGAAAAATTTTAAACAAGCAAGAGGGAGCTTTTTTGTTTGTTTTATGGAAGGGTAGTCATATTTTGAGAGGAACTTCTCCTTTGGGAGAGAGAGAAAGCTGGAATCCCCAGGATGGAACTTCTTGGCTCTTTTTTCTGCAACAGAATTGGTACTCATTAAGGTAAAAGTCAGGCTGTGGTTTAGGTTTTATGTATTTTCTGTTAATTCACTTAAAAATGCTTTCCCCCTGTACATATTCCTTATAAACTGTTAAGTCGACAGGATAATATATGTGCCCATTTTTATCTATGGCCATAGAAAATGACATAGATAAATATCACTTTGTGCTAAAAATAAGTCTGTAGTAATACAGAGGTCAGTCCTGATTCATATGGTACATAAAACAGACTGGATTTTGAGTCATGACATCTACACAAAATGCAATACTGCTGAATTTTCATATTAAGAGGTTTTGGCTGAAGGAATTCAGACACATACACAGTATGGCCCCAGAAATCTTGCCAAGAAAAGTTGAGTTTAAAATGTAGGGGAACTGATCCAAGAATAGGCCTCAAACATGTTGCATTCATTACACGCAGCTGTGTACATGAGAAGTGACTTTTTATCCCACCTACCAAAACCCTAGCCAGAGCTGTCACTTCTTTTTTTTTTTTTTTTTTTTGCCAACTTGCTGACCTTTCTGTTCCCACAAAAGGAAAATGTGATTGACAGATGATTATTCAAAACATTTTGGCAATAAAAAAAATGCATGCTAATGAATTTGCTATAAATACAGCGCATTTTTAAAGAGACATTTCTTGTAAGTTCAGATTTTGTGAATAAATATTAACTAACCCAGGATCCAGAGGAAAGCAATTTGGAAATCAGAATGTTGATGGATACTACTTTAGGGGCTTTTGGAATGTAAGGATTTAGAGGTACTTGGGTTACCTAGGTGATAAAGAATTATTATAAAGATACTTGGCAAAGAAAGAAAAAACAGAAACCCATTTCATTATGCCTGGAAGAAGTGAATGTCAATCATGACACATGAGCAACTGTTCAGTCAGGTTTCAAGGAAGTGGTGTGAGTGTTAAGAGATACCCATAGCTACCCAGTTATAGTTACCTGGTCAGGTCACATGTTCTTTGCTTCTGCTTCTGCCTTCCCGGCTGATTGTTCTCCTGTTTTATCTCCAGATCCAGCTTTCCAAAGACAAGGATCTATGTAGAGCACAGCCATGATGGGCAGAGCTATCATGGCAGACCATTTTAGGGATGCTGGCCTTGACGATAGTTGGCTTCCTTTGGGTCAGCTATTGATTCAGTCAATCGATTGGAACTGGAATTGCAGGAGTGATGCCATGAAACCAACCAGGGAATCCAAAAGAGGGGCTTTTGGAAGGCTTTGTGTGACTTTGACAGCTCATCTCTTTTATCATAAATGTATACATTAGAATAATAAGAGATATTTTTGAAAAATAGATGGCAAATTTAAAAAAATATTTATTTTTCTAAATTTTCCTCACACAATATTTTAATTTCTCCAAGAGGAAGTAAATAATAACAAACAAGATAATGAGGGGATAATTTGTATTGTTATTTTTCCTATCTCTGATGGTCACTAATTGGTATTAGGGAGACTATGCTGACAAAAGTGCTTCCCTGGTCCAGGAAGCCCAACAGATGAATACCGTTTAATCTATGTGTAGATATGCATGGCATACAGAGAGCAAGGTCCGGTATTTTCTAGTGCTACGAAATATATTCTGTCTTTTGACCCAGCAGATCCTGAGGCTACTTCTTTCTAAAGATTCAAACCAACTTTGTTATTTTCTTTGGGAAAATGTATTTGGGGAATTTCATGACTGTCGCTCTTCTTTTTTTTTTTTTTTTTTTTTTTTTTTTTTTTTTTTTTTTTTTTTTTTTTTTTTTTTTATATTATTTTTTTTAATTTCTTTTTTTTAAATTTTTTTTTTTTTTTTTTATTTATTTATGATAGTTACAGAGAGAGACAGAGAGAGGTAGAGACAAAGGCAGAGGGAGAAGCAGGCTCCATGCACCGGGAGCCCGATGTGGGATTCGATCCCGGGTCTCCAGGATCGCGCCTGGGCCAAAGGCAGGCGCCAAACCGCTGCGCCACCCAGGGATCCCCCTGTCGCTCTTCTAAAAACAGGAAAATAACCTTGCATCTTCCAGACTCAAAGAATATTTGCCAATTCACACATAGCTAATTTGTGTCAGAAAGAATGATGCTACTACCCCTGTCTCAAAAATCCTGTTCCAATTCCACAATATCATAGGACTGTTAAGCATTATTTGGCATTCTTGGATATTAAAAACTAACTTTAATTTTTATTTGTGTCCATCAAAGTCATTTAATTTTATAACTTTTAAATCAGTGCCTAATTGTACTACATTTGATTATGAAATCTCTTTACATGCACATATATAAATTGTATGAGCAGTTTCTTCTTTATTGCTCTAGATGAGTATAAAAATAGAAATACTTGATTTTACTCATATTGTATCTATATTTTAAACTCTTTAGATGCAATATTAATTTTTAAGTAATTTATCCCCTAAAGTGATTGATTGAATTAATATTTCCTATAGCGCCAAGGAATAAAACTATTTTGCTTTAACAATTTAAATCAAATTCAAATTATTAGTTTTGACATTTGGAAAATTTCTAGATCTTTATTACCATAGAACCAAATGATCATCTAAGACCTATAGTTCTATTAGCCATGGTATTTTGAAATCTGCCACAAATTCAGTTCAGATAAAGCAACTTTATTCAGTGTATACTCATACTATGTACACATACTGTGCATATACTGTGGGGGATTGAGCAGTGAATGAAATCTGAACCCTGCCTTTCATTTCAGGTTCTGCTGTATTTCAGCTCTATGATAGGCATGTTTCAGAAATTATCTCATTTAATTACACAGCAATCTAATGACATAGGAATTTACATTATTTTTATTTTACACATGTTGCTAAGACTTAGAAATGTCAGGTAATTTCCCCAAGATCAGACATCTACTAAGTGAAAGTAAGGCAGAGGCAGAATTTGAACTCAGGGCTGTCTGATTCCTGGGCCCATGGTTTCTAGTTTTCATCAGGCCTCCATGCAGTGCTGTTATAGAGTTAGGTGATGCAGCTGTGGTTTTAGTCTGGCAAGTAACGAAAGGTGGCAGGTAGAGGAAACGTTTGATTTATTTGAATTTGCTTGTTAAATGAACATGTATAGACCCCTTACTCTGCAAAGAGGCAAAGTATATTTGAGGAGCAGTAGGTAGCACACTTTATGAAGGAAGGTTCTCCAGTGAATTGAAGAAAAGCAGCAAGTGAAGATTAAAAAGAGAGGCCCAGGACCTGTTATAAAAGGCCTGGGGATCCCTGGGTGGCGCAGCGGTTTGGCGCCTGCCTTTGGCCTAGGGCGCGATCCTGGAGACCTGGGATCGAATCCCACATCGGGCTCCCGGTGCATGGAGCCTGCTTCTCCCTCTGCCTGTGTCTCTGCGCCTCTCTCTCTCTCTGTGACTATCATAAATAAATAAATAAAAATTAAAAAAAAAAATTAAAAAAAAAAAAAGGCCTAAGGTGTCCTGCTAAGGAGGTTAAATTTGGCTTTGTAGGAAACAGAGACACAAGCAGGTTTGTGTTATTAAAAGGTAATTCTGGCAGCAGTGGAAAGAGGGCGCCACCGATAAGGTGAAGGGAAGAGAAAGGAGAGAATACTTAGGATGCTATTGTAAAAATCCAGGCACGAGATGATAAAGATCTAAATCTGGACATCAGTTGCGTGAGCAAAAAAGGAGGGGTGAGATTCAAGACCTACACAAGGGATAGAAGCAACAGGATATGGTGATGGATTCTATGTGGGAGTTGAAGAAAAAGCAGCTGAAACTTTACCTTAGTCAACTAGGGGGAAAATATTTGAACTGAAATACAAAGGATGCGAGGGAAGAATGGCTTTTGGGTATGAGGGTGACAATATGTTTGACTTTGGATATGATGCATTAGAATTGCCTATGAGGGACGCCTGGGTGGCTCAGTGATTGAGCATCTCCCTTTGGTGCGGGTCATGATCCCAGGGTGCCGGGATCGAGTCCCACATTGGGCTCCCCTCAAGGGGCCTGCTTCTCCCTCTACCTGTGTCTCTGCCTCTCTCTGCGTCTCTCTCATGAATAAATAAATAAACTCTTAAAAAAAAAGAATTGTCTATGAGACAGCCCCAGGAAGTATGGGGAATTATGCTGTAATATAATCAGAAATGAAGAGCCAGGGGAATACAGACAGGAAGAGATTAATGTCAACTAATTGGTCAAGGAAGGCTTTGAAAAGAAAATGACATTAAATGTCAAAGGATAGGTAACATTTCTGCATGCAAAAACTGAGTAAGAGGACATCTGAGGTAGGTTTGAATTCAAAATATGTTTTATGTTTCCTATTTTATTGGGTATCCAGCTGGATGTGTACACAATGTGACATATTTTTATTCTAATCCTCTCTAACATGTAAAGTCTTTATGTTGGGCTGTAGTCAGGGTAAATACTTTGTATATCCATTCTTTCATTCAACCAACAGTAAGCCAATCATATTTCATAACATGAAGTATTTTAAAACAATAGGTACAATGTAATAAGTGCTGTGATTGTTATGTTTTCTTAGTATGGTGAATTTGCAATAATCAAGTGGCATCTAGCCATGAGGGGACAGGAAATCAATATGATTATATTTCTCATTTTGAGAGATTTTTTTTTTTTCTGAATGTGGTGGAAAGAATGTGTTGGAAGAAGCCAAGAATGGAGGCAAGTATGATATTGTATCCAAGTGAAAAATGAGGATTTCATTAATGAGGGCAGTGACTATAGTGATGAAAATAGTGAAATGGTGGGAGGCCGCTGGAGGCATGTGATGTGGGGGACAGTGCTGATAGAAGGGAAAACAAGGACATCCAGGTTTCATTCTTGGGCATTTGAGGGGTGGGCATGTGGGGGCACAGAGAGGTTTCACTCACTGATGCAGGGAATGCAGAAGCAATAGAAGTTTGTGGAAGATGATTATTTTAGCTTTGAACATGTTACATTTAAGATGCCCGCAGGACATCCTATTGAAGACATTAAGTGATTGGATGTGAGCCTGGCTGGGAATTGAAATCATGGAATAACATAATTTGTGAATTAGGCCTTGAGAGATGGCAATGATTATGCAAGTCAGAGATGAAAACAAGGTGGTGGGGGGAGGGGAGAGAGAAGGGATAAGGGAGGGGGAGAGGAGGGCATCTAGGCAGAGGGAGTGATGTGACTCACAAGTGGCAGAAAAAGGGTAGGGTTATATTTGAGAAAAGTCAGATTGCCAAGGGTGAGATAAGCCTAGAATGGACCTCTTAGATAATAGGCTGAGGACTGGATTTAATAGGCTAGGCTGAGGACTGGATTTTTCAGAGGAGAAGGGAAAATCAGAAGAGGGGTCTGGTTTCAGGAAATAAGTAGCCTGTACTGTGTTTAGAACTTTATGATTATGCTTTAGAGAATGAAACTGGGATATTTTATTTGTAAGTTGCTTTTTTGTCCTATTTTCCTTGACTTTATAAAACTCTATCCCAGAGATTAGACCAGATGATTTTTTTTCTTTTCTTTTTCCTATCCACTACAAAAGAAAAAAAAATGACTTGGAAATTCATGTAGAAAGAAAGTCAAATGATAGGAAGGGGTAATCCTTCCCTAGAACCCCAGGAAGTCCTCTCTGTGGGACAGAACCACCAGGGGAAGGTGTAGGGCAGTGGCAGCTGCCGCACTGAGGGTCTTGGCACCCTGCTTTGGGAGAGATCAATGAGATCTCTCTGGATACAGAGAAGATGTGCAGCATTTCTGTGGGAATTGCCAGGGTGCAAGTTGTTCTTCTAAGCAGGCATCTTTGAAGGGAGCTCAACTTGGGGCTTGATCCCAGGACCCCGAGATCATGACCTGACCCGAAGGCAGATGCTTAACCAACTGAGCCCTCCATCCAGGCTCCTGAAAGCTATTTTAGCTCACTTGTATTGCTCCAGACAGTCTACACATACAGTGTGTATTACATGACTTCTTCCATCCTCAGTATTTCCATGCAGGTGCATTTTTTTTCGTGACTTGACTTGCGAGTTGAATATTGTTACTGTTTTCCTTTTTTTTTGTAAGAGTCTTTATTCCAAGAAAAAAAATTTTTTTTTAATTCCCATTGAAAAGAAAGACAGGGGACCCCAGCCTGTGGACCCAAGTGCGAAGATGCTTTTTAAGATGGGGCAATTGGAAACTGCTTGTAATATGGAGATTAGACATTCTGTCTCCAGCATGGGAACAGGGCTGGCATCCGCTGAACAGGCAACTGCTTGCCTGCCTGTCTTCCTCGGGCCAGATAAAGGCCCAGAAGGAGCAGCTGCCAGCCGGGAGGAATGTGAGAAAATAGGAAATTGATTTGAAATAGGATAGGGAAAAAGGCAGAAGAATGAATTTAAAAATTTTCAAATATTCCCTTTTTTAGGCATATGTAGTTGCTGTCTCTGCAGAGAAAAGTGATCCTTAGTCTCTTCTCTCACGAGAGTATAAAAGCAGCAAATTCACAGGCAGTCCAGATATAAGAAAGACCTGAAGTTGGTTTATTTCTTCATAATTGGAGGAAAATTGAATATCGATTTGTATTTTACTCTTTGGAAAGTCTTCTTGATCCTTTAGAAATAAAAAAAAAAGTGGAAAATTATAAACGTTCTAATTCTAGGCTCAGGAGAAGATTTTTTTTCCTGCTAGTTACAACGATATTAATTAAATTTCGCATTAACCAGAGGGGGCTGGGCAGTTTCATGTTTGACTGTGAAGGTTGCAGAGATTCTTAATTTTCTATCGACAGTGGTTTTTTGCTTACAGCAGATGCCTTCAGGCAAATGATAACGCTTTTATTTCTTCACTTAAGGACGTCCTGGGTGGGTGATGCTAACAATATTTAAGATGAGTGATAAATAGGAGAGACGTCTGTTTTTAAGGATCATATACACTAGTCGCCCTGTGAGAAGGTAAGAGGTTTGAGCAATAAGCTCTGAGTTTCTCTTGGGTCCTAACATTTGGTGATGTGTGATCTCTTCAAGACCAGAAACTGGGGACACCTGGGGGGCTCAGTCTGTGAAACGTCTGCCTTTGGCTCAGTCATGATCTCGGGATCCTGGAATCAAGCCCCACATTGGGCTTCCTGCTCAGTGGGGAGCCTGCTTCTCCCTCTGCATCCCTCACCCCCTGTTCCTGCTCTCTCTCACTCTCTCTCTCAAATAAATAAATAAATAAATAAAATATTAAAAAAAAAAAGACTGGAAACTGATGGTGACACTAACTACACTTATCAAGAGCCTTCTACTTACTTGAAGTTGTTTATAGGACACAGAGGCATCAGAAGAATGAGATCTTGCAAGAAATGGAAATCTTACCTAAGAAGAATAAACACATATGATTGCCACCAACAATATGAAAACAAACGTATAATAAATAATACGGTTCACATGCACCTTGTTACTTCTCTTGGCTTCTGAAAAGAATCACCAATGTTGTTCTTAGGAAAGAAAGAAAGAAACTTTCCCCTCTTATAGGCCTTGGAAACTGGCCAGTATCATAACACATGGAATGTTAATACACGGAATAGAATAAAGATGAAAATATCTGCTTTCTAAATCACATCTGCATTAAGAAGTCAACAAGGGACCGTTTGAGTGGGCTCCTGAACTTATTCCTCAAAATAAAGAAACAGAAGTTTGATCTGTACCTCGATATTGGATGGACAGTGGAAAAGCAGAGTGGAAATAGGAGAAACATTAAGAAAATGCATAAATCCGGGATCCCTGGGTGGCGCAGCGGTTTGGCGCCTGCCTTTGGCCCAGGGCGTGATCCTGGAGACCCGGGATCGAGTCCCACGTCGGGCTCCCGGTGCATGGAGACTGCTTCTCCCTCTGCCTATGTCTCTGCCTCTCTCTCTCTCTGTCTGTGTGACTATCATAAATAAATAAAAATTTTAAAAAAAAGAAAATGCATAAATACAAATATCCAATAAGTGAGAACTATTACCATAAGACATCAAAGAAACTCCAAGATACTGCGTGGCCATTGAAAAGAATCAAAAGGGGATCCCTGGGTGGCGCAGTGGTTTGGCGCCTGCCTTTGGCCCAGGGCGTGATCCTGGAGACCCGGGATCGAATCCCACGTCAGGCTCCCAGTGCATGGAGCCTGCTTCTCCCTCTGCCTATGTCTCTGCCCCTCTCTCTCTCTCTGTGACTATCATAAATAAATAAATAAAAATTAAAAAAAAAAAAAAAAGAAAAGAATCAAAAGACCTGAGAGATTGCAGTTTTCAGAAGGAAAAATTGTGGTCCAGATCAGTGAAGGCTTAGCAAGGTCACACAGCCAATCAGAAAGAGTCCTTTTGAGGGGCACCGGGGTGGCTCAGGTCATGATCCAAGGTCCTGGGATCAAGCTTCCAGTCTCTAGTCAGATTCCCTGCTCAGTGGGAAGTTTGCTTCTCCCTCTGCCCCTCCTTCTGGCTTGTGTTCTCTTTCTTTCTCTCTCTCTGTCTGTCTCTCTCTCTCTCTCTCTCAAATAAGGAATAAATAGAATCTAAAAAAAAAATAAGAATCATGTCTGGAACTTAGATTTCCTGATCACTAGAGAATTTGTAGAGGAGGAATCCTTGAAGGGTGGGCTGTGATGTTTCTCCCCTGAAGAAACGTACCAACTATTGAAGCCTCTTTGTTCCTTTTAGGTTCTTTACCAGTTTCAGGGATGCCTTTTGGAGTAATCTAAAGCACGGACAAAAAGATACCTGCTTATCTGAATTACAGCCGTAAATTTTGCTGACACTGATTATGACACTACATGTTTTTTATTAAAATTGCTAGAAATAATCATCAGGCAAGAGAATAAGGTTTTTAGGGAATAAATGCCTACGTATAATTTAGGACCTTTCTCACTAATCATAAATTGCTGTTAATCACAACCTAATCGGACTGCTCTTTGCCAAGTCAGAAAATTCTTCATTCTAACCATCCTTCTGAAACCCTGCCAGAAATTCCTTGATGGTAAATTTTACCTGACATCCATAACTAGAATACAAACAAAAAAGATACAGCTATTCCACATAGACTTGTACCTAACTGTGAGAGCCTTTCTACTTACACTGGCTGCTTATATCATCTGCACTAAAGCTATCTGAGACTCTGTAGTTAAAGTGACACAGTGATATATTGATCTAATGAGTAATATTATGAAATTAATTCTAAAATACTCTAACTTGTTCTGCCTTAATCTTTAAAATTCATTTGAATGATCACATTGTAGAAACCTTTTGTTGAAAGTCTCGCAAGGGCCTTTGGCCAAAAATAACATAGAGATCTACGTATTTTCACCGTGGTTCCTATGTCAAAATCAAATTGCCACCGAGGAAGGTAGGCATTCAAACACCAGTGTAGACCAGCGTCCATATAGTCACCGGGATGCTTGCCTTAGTGGTCAGAATCTTTTGTCCTGTGTATTCACCTTGCTTAGCAACAGTTAAATAGATGTCCTTCTTTTTTGCCTTTTAATGACTCTAGACCTTTGGAAAGACCTCATTCCTGTTGCACCAGTTTTCCTAAGAAAGAGACAGTCCCTGAGGCTTGCTATCACTCAGAAGCTGACAGCCCCCAAGCCCAGAAACCCTACAACTGGAGTTCTCCTTACCTGACACCCTCCGACTCAGCTTGTTTTTTTACTTCATGCTCCCTTCTCCCTTTCTAGAAAACTCATTTCTACCTCTCTTTCCATGCCTATCTTTGTATGATTCTCCTCATGCTGCTGAATGAAGCTGCTCCTAACAAGATGCAAAGCACGTTTGCTTTTTACAGACAGAGATCTCAGGTAGAAATACGCCTAAAAGAACCAGTATATTTTTCCCTACAGAATATTTTAAGTAATGGAAATACGGTTTTATACACTAGTTTTAAATTCGTCTTGCCCCAGGAGGATTAAAGAAGGCGTCTCATGTGAAAATACCTAAGGTGTTCCAGGCACATAATAGGCATTCAATAAATGTAAGTCAAGTTCAGATCTCAAAATTGTGAAGAAAAACACTCGTTTGCAGACTAGCTGTCTCTGTTTCCCCACCATCTTGCTTTAAATCTGACACTCACCCCATTACTCTCCTAGACAGTCTTCTCCTTGAGGCCACAAATTGCTTCTTCCTGCCAAATCCAGGCGTAAGTATTAATCTGTGACATGGAGCTTTGTTCACCATGGCCCTCCTCATTCCCTGCCCTGAGTCTTGAAACTGCTCTTTTGGTGTTTTTGTTGTTGTGCTATGCACTTGATTCTCTCCAACTTCCTAGACTTCGCCTTGTGTTTCCCTTGGTGCCTGAACTTCCTCCCCCTGCCTCCTGGATGGAGGCAACCCCCCACAATTCAGTGCACTCAGCACCTCTTATCTCATCTCTTCTCAGAAATATCAGGGTGATGGAATGGGTTAGTAAGTACACATCGCAGAAGTAATTCCCTTCTCTGGACCCCTTGCTGGCACACGTTTCAAGAGCAATATCCAGTGAAATGCTGGCTTCACTGTCTTTCCCTTTTGCAGATTCCTAGGCCTAGAGCTCTAACTCTAGAGCCTGATAACCCAGTCAAGGTGGTTCTCAGCAGCCCCCATCCTCCAACCACATACTGTGAAGGAGGTTCAGAGAACAGCCAATGAGATGCTGAAAGAGAAGAAAATTAGACCCCTAAGGAACTGGTCAAATAATGTCAAATAAAAACAATCAAGATTATTTAGCCTGACAGTGTGGATCTTACGGGGAGATTTAAGAGCAATCATCTTCAAGAATAGGAAGGACATTTATTGAGAAAATAGTGACCAGCTGCTCCTTGCTTCTACTGAAGACAGAGCAAGAGCATTTGGGCATAAATTGTGGCTTTAGAGATTTAGAGACTCTCCAGCTAGAATTGCTCAAGGTAAACAGTGTGAAATATTGTAACGTAGCACTTGAAATGGATGTGGCGGGGTAGGGCTTTGACAAAAAATAACAACAACAAACAGGTTCATCTGTGTCTGGGGATCCAGAAGGGTATGACCAAATTAGATCACATATTAAGTTTATGTCCAGTTTTATAATTCCATGATTTTGTAATGATGAAGTACACATTTATAGTTTTAAAAAATAGTGGTTTCAAACAATCAATGGTGCTAGGTGCCATTAGGTCATAGTTTCTGCCCTCAAAATGTGGGTTAGGTTATGTTGGGTTTGGTTAAGGGTGTGTGTGTGAGAGAGAGAAAGAGACGGAGAAACAGAGAGAGACAGACACAGAGACAGAGAGATAACCAAATAATTAAAGAATAGTGTGATAAATACAAATGATAGACTTGTTTTCATTAGCAAGCAGTTTCTTCAATCTGGACTATTTGTTTCTCATGATCCATCCATTTACCCATCCCGAAACCAGTATTTATTTAGTGTCTATAGTGCAAGACACTATGCTATGTGCTGGGGAATCAGGAAAGAAGTGGTCCCTGCCCTCGTGTGTTTATGATCTGGAGGGAGTCACAGGCAAGTCGGCAGGCACCAGAATAGAGTATGATAAATGTGAGGGAAGGATGTTTACAGAGTTCAATGCGAACTCAAAAGGGAGGCCCTTAAACTAGTCTTAGTGGATCAGGAAAGACTAAATGGAAGAACTGCTTTCTAAGCCAAGTCATGAACATGCAGAAATTGGCCAGGTAAAAAGCGGAGGGATTCAAGCATATATCTACATCCAAAAATGACATATAAAAATATGTGCTTAGACATGATTTATGTTCACCAAATAGAAAAAAAATCGTTAAAAATGTGTTGCATGTGACTATGTCATGAAACACCTGAAAATCATACATAATTATCTAGGTTCATTTGTCAATAAAGACTTGGTAAATAAACTATTTGCAAAAAATGATCTTAATACATACAGGTTCATGTTATAAATGTTCAAGAGTGACTATGGAAGTTTGTGTGAGTCTATGCTTTGTCCACTGCATAAAGGATGTGACCTACGGATAGGTTCTTACTTATATACACAACTACACACCTAATAACATCAATGAATCATCACTAATTCTTGGTGTCTGAATAAAAGAAGACAAAGTATTTATAGTGATATATTTAATTTCCAAGATATATCGCCTAGCTTTTTAACGTTTAACCAACACTAAAATATGCTTTGGGGTTGGGTAAATGGAATGATGGTTGGAAATAAGAGTTCAGATGGACAAAAGGACTCTGTAATTAAAATAATCCGATCATTTTTATTTATCAGCTTCGCATTTCTTAAACATGGATTGTCAAAGGATGCATTCAAAGGACCCTCTACCCCAAATGTACTCTTATTTTCAAAACATAAAAATAAGTTGAACCCAGTAAGTTGCCAAGCATGGACAAATACTGCCATCCCTGGGTGGGCCTGGGAATTAGACTTGCTGCATGCAGCCCTGGTATCCAACCTGCCAAGGATGAGTAGCACTCTATCTTGGCTTCTCCTGTGCCTTCCCAATCGTGGAGATTTATATATGGAACAAGGGTTCTATGCGCTGCTCTACTACAGACTCCCTTCTAACATTGTCTTTGGACACTTGGTGGTTTGACTTGGGTCATCGGCTCTTGCCATACGCCCAGTTCCAGGCATATGTACCCCCAGCTGACTCTTGCTGACCATCTGGATTTCTCTCGAAGCTCTGCCCCCTTGCCCCCTGTCTTGCTGTCATCACTAGAGAGGAAGATCTCCCTTCCTTACCCCCTTCCCTCTCCCTTGGATATTTGCCAGCACGGGGCTGAAGCTCACTAAGCCTTTTGGATACAGTGCATTGCTTGATTGCCCCCCTGCAAGGAGTCCAGACCTCATCACACACTCCCAGATCTTGCTTCCTCCTCCTTCCTGCCTGCCCAGGCTGTGGAGGACCCAGCATGCTCCTGCCCAAGGTCACCTGAATTAGGACAAAAGTAAGAACCAGCTCTTTTGACACACAACAAACATGATTGGAGATCTAAAGAAAGAGTCTTGGGTCTTCACATAGTATCAGATTTCAGCGGGCATTTGTGTTTTTGGTGAAATAATCATCTTTACCAATAAAGCAGAAAACTTACCTTTTAGAAACGATTTTGGACGTGAGTCATTGCAGATAGTTGTGAAATAAAAAGCTATATTGTGGGTGGATGTTTCTGTAGGTTAAATCAAAGAATCACCTAGATATTATACTATCCTTTTAGGTTTACTGTAAAAACATCTGTGAAGATTATGAATTGAACTTTATTACGAGCCTTTTTTTATGCCTTTATTTTGGTTCCAGTAGAAATGATAACTAAACTTTATTGGAAAAGGGACCCAGAACTATAATTTTAAATACAGCTTTATGTCAGCTTATAACAGAGTCCCCATAGCTGTTAGAGACTTTCTTACTACTGACAAAATAACACTTTGCAAAACAGAAGATGAAATCTAAAATTTTATTCACAGCATGTAACAAAGTAATTGTACAATTATTATGTACCAATTGATGTCAGTGCACTGTAATTTTGGTGACATAAACAGTGTCTCTGACATATTATTTAAAAAAGAAAAAAATGTTTACAAATAAATATATAATTTTTAACAAAGTCTATTTAGATAAACTAAATCCTAGAGTGACAGATACATATTGACCTATGCCAACCCCTCACCCAGGAACGTTTATTAACTATTTTATTCCTAAGATTCCAAATTGCAGAGAATACTGTGCAGTACTGGATACCTTAACTCTTAAGGTAACCTTAAAACACAGGGAAAATCATGTGCTGTGTCTCTTCCCCCTCTCCCCAATCCACAAATAATCAGTTTTAGGAATGTATTATCATGTTTTCAAATCCTTGGTATAGCTTATCCTGACACATTTGATTTTGAGAGTGAACTACCCACCTAATATCAGTTTTAGCTACTGAGTCAATAGTAGGTGTTTAGTCAAATGGCTTAAACATCAGACTCAGGACCCCAGGGTGGAATTTAAGCTCTTGTACTCGGTAAGTATTTGGACCATAAGTAACCTAAGTTCCAGTGTCCTCATCTGTAAAATGGGGTAACAATATTACTTTTTCGTAGGGGCTTAGAGACATAAAAGTGTGTCAAATGCTGGGTGTGGTGACAGTTGTATGAAGTGCTCGATGTTAGTTATTATCATAGTCATATGTAGTCTAGCAGAAAGCATTTGATTTTGATTTTGTACTAGCATCCCCGACAACACGGATTCAGTGGTTAATCATTAGCAGGAAACGTAATGAATCTAGTTTTGGTTAAACTGATTTTTTTTCCCCCAAGGTTTTTGGCTTAAGGAGAGAGAGGTCAAAAGAATTCTTAATATTAAAGCTAAGTTGGTGCCAGTTTGCAGTAACAGCTCATTCATGGACTTTTTTATTTTTTTTTAAATACAATTTGCTTTGATTTGGTTTGGTTCATGCATTTTTAAAAATCTTCCTTGTGGTGTGTAGTCATTAGGCTTTTATGCCTAAAGAACTGAATTCAGTTATAAGTAAAATTCATTTAATAGCGCGAGTATGATTCCATGTGGTTATTTATTCACAACATAAAATAGCCACATAATTCAACATATTTAATAGTGTCTGCTCATGGAACTGTGGGGAATTCTGCAGATCTTAGGCAGGAAATGCTTAAGTTATAAGAGGCAGTATCCATAATGCTCATTATTCCTGATATCATCAATGTGGCAAACCATGGTAGGTGAAAATAGAAGTTTAATGTGTGCCTTATTCTATATCTCCATAGAAGTCTTCAGTAGACTCCTTTATTTACAAGATGGCAGTGATTTAATGTATGGATGGGGGTGGCCACAAAACTTTGTGTCTTTTTTGGAGGGAAGGATATATGTGGAAACCATCCTTCACTTTTCAGCGATAGAAACTGTTTAAAACCACATTTCTCCCTCTTCCCCATGGGCTGCTGCTGCTGCTCAGCTGTGTTCAAAGTAAGCCCTTGATTATTCTCAAGGGATACTGTCTTTGTGCAATTTGGAAATAATTAGTTTTGTACTCAGAAAAGGTAGAACTAGATATATACATAGAATATTCCGATGTAGTCTATATACTAATATATATATACAGTCTATGTATTTTCCTAACCTGTATCTGATATGTATAAATGGGCATTCCTTAATTAGCATTTTAAATTGGAATTTTAATAAATGCTATCCATCAGTGACCAATTTACATAGCATTTATCTGGGGAAATGAGTATGCCAAATATCAGTCAACTTGAAATTCATCCTGACCCAACCAGTGATTTAAGATTTTAAAACCTTTCATTCTTCCCAGTAGAGTGTTTGCCTTTCTGTCCTCTAATGTTCTAATTCAAATCCACATCTGCTAATGTGCATCATCGAAAATCCAGGGGTACGTATCTGAAACATGGACAAGAGACCCGCAGGTCCTGAAGAATTCCAACTGTGCAGTATTTTACGTATTTCATTCTTCTAAGGGTAATATCGAACAACACCCTCTTTCATATTCCGGCGTAAGTAGTTATATAAGCGTTTATTTGCCATTATTTCAGGCAACACCCCTCACCACCACCACCACCACCAGAAGAGTCACATGCCTCACTCACAGTGATCTGTGAAATGATGATGTTCAAAATATTATGACTTAGGAAGATATTTGCTTAAGAGCTTAGAAGTCTTTTTGGTGCCCCACAAAATATCTATTGTTCTATTTTTTGACCCAATTTTCCTAAAGCGAGTTTCAAAACCCTGAAATAACTTTGAAATTTAGACTGTGTCAGAGACATGTTTAAATACTATCTGGGATATCTTACTAATGTCCTAATTAAAGGGTGAACATATTGACCAGGGAAGAACAGACATGATGGTTGTGATAATCGTGTTGTAGCAGGATGCTCGTGAGTCAGGATTTTAGAGGAGCCATTATTACTGAAAGAAAAGAACACTACAGGGTAGAGACTTTGCTCACACGTTGAGTAACATCAGACATTTCCATGTCTGATGATGGATGTGTTAGATGGTAATGAAAACAGAGAAGGAAAAGTAACCACCCAGAGGCAGATGAGCTGTATTCCCCTCACTGTGTGGAGCAGTAGATGTAAGAAGTGTGACAAGTCAAGGTGAAAGGAGTATCCTAAGGAGGGAAAAAGAAATGACTGTTTTTGAATCACAGATTGAGGTAAGGATACCTTCATTACGGATTCTCATCGATATCTGGAGAACACTGATCCTTTCTTAAAGTATTAATTTTTTTGGTGCAAGTCCGGATTTAGGAGGCAGTTCGTTCGAATGTGGAATGACAGCTCATAATATTAAAAAAAAAATGTGCTGATTGCTACCAATATTGCAAGGTAAAGTGCCACTTGTTTTCTTTGTGTCTTTTTTTTTTTTTTTTTAATACTTGGAAGGGTAAAAAAAATACTTGGAGGGGTTTGGAGGAATTGTAAGGCAACACACTGAATCCCCCAACTCCCGAACCACACAGTCATTCAAGTCTCAGTTTAATGGAGGAAGAAGCTGAGGGGGATGGAATGTTCCAGAAAAAAAAAAAGAAAGAAAAATTAAAAGCAGGAGGGACGTTGGACTGGAGGCCATACAGGAATGACGATAAAAGTGGCTCTGGAGTGGGGACGGGGGTGTGTGGGGGTTCATTTTACAGTAACGATGTGAGCGCTGCAAATACCCAAGCCCGGCTTTCCTTTGCAAGTCGCGCTCCTGGGCACCGGCGCGGCGGCGACCCAGGTCAGGGCGGTGCAGCCCGGCGCGTCGCGGAGTTGGCTCGGGGCCGCGGAGCTCAGGCCAGCCCCGGGGACCGTCCTCCCGCGCCCGTGGCCGCCGGCTCGCTCCCCGGCGTTCCCGCGGGTCCCACGGCGCAGCCCCGGCCTCCCGCGGCGGGCGGGCGAGCTCCGGGGCCGGGGGCACGGGGGCCGGGGGCACGGGGGCGGGCGGCACCGAGCCCCGGGGGTCCCCCCGCCCGCGCCCCGGCACCCACCTCTCCGGAGCGGCGCGCCCTGCGAGCGGCCGAGCGGCCCCGCGCCCCGGGTCGGCTTAAGTGCAGCGCGCAGCGGGCGATGCCCGAACGGCGGCGGCTCGGGGGTCGGCGTGCGCTCCCGGGCTGGGAGAGGGCGGCGGGGGGCGGCGGGGGGCGGCGGGGGGCGGGGGCGGGGCGGGGGTCTTTGTGAGCGCGGCAAAGGAGCGCTGCTGGAGGAAACCTATCCTGGAAAATCCGCAGCAACCCGAAACACCACATTAGGGACTACGGATGTTTTATGGCCTGTGCGTGTGTGTGCATGCGAGTGCATGCCTGTGCGTGCGTGTGTGTGTGTCTGGAATACCGCCTCTCGGGGTCCTCAAGGCATGCCTGTAACCAGTTTTTGGTGCAGTTTTCCCACTCTTGGTTTGGGGCACGGCTGTTAAAACGCCCCGGCCGGTGTGCGCGCGCGAGCGTGTGTCCGTGCATGGGTGCCCGTGCATGTGCGTGCGTGCCTGCATGTGTGTCCGTGCGTGTGTGCGCGCGTGTGCATGTGCGTGCATGTATGTGTGCGTGCGTGTGTATGTGTGCGTGCATGTATGTGTACCCGCGCGTGTGCATGTATGTGCGTGCATGTGTGCACGTGTGTCCGTGCATGTATGTGTGCCTGCATGCGTGCGTGCGTGTGTGCACGTGTGTGCGTGCACGTGTGTGTGCCCGCGCGTGTGCATGTATGTGCGCGTGCTGTGTGTCCGTGCGTGTGCGTGCGAGCCTCCGGGTGGGGGGAGGGGTCGGACGGCGGCGCCCGGCCCGGCGCGAAGGGGTTAAGCGCCGCCGCCGCCCCCTCGGCGGCCGCGTGTAAACAGAGGAGCCTCAGCCTATCATGTCTGGCTGCCGCCCGCAGCCGGAGCCCCGCGCCCGGCGCTGTAACATGATACGCTCCCGACCGCGGCAACTTGGCAGCGCCGGGCTCGGCTCCGCACGGCCACAGCGAGGGCGCGCCGCGGCGAGGTGGGTGAGCGGGGCCGGGCGCGAGGGCGCGGCGGGGTGGCCCCCGGGGCGGGGGCGCGGGGGCGCGGGGGCGCGGGGACGGGGTCGGGGCGGCGGGGTCGGAGCGGCGGGGTCGGGGCGCGGGGACGGGGACGGGCGCGGGCGCGGGCGCGGGCGGCGGCACGGGCGCCCCGGAGCTGTCGGAGGGAGGCGGCCCCGGGCCGGGCGCGCTGCAGCGGCGGCTTCGGCGTCTGAGACGCGGCGGCTCTAACCCGCGAGGGGCCGACCCGGGGGGCCGCGGCGGGAAGGGCCGGGGAGCCCGGGGCACGGCGCCGCCTTTTGTTCCCGGTTCTTTTTAATTAGGTGGAAATGTTTTCTTTTCTTTTCTTTTCTTTCTTTTTTTTTTTTCAAACCTGGTTAAGTAGACAGCCCCGGCCCGGGGCGGGTGCAGAGCTGGCTCCTTCCCGCATTCTGGGACCTTTGCCGCGACCGCGTGGAGCCCGGGGAGCAGATGCGCGCCGCGGCGGTGCTGCTCGCGGGCGCCCAGGACGCTCGAGCCCCGCGAGGCGCTCGCCCCGACCGGCCCTTCGGCTGCACCAGGCACGACCCATCCTTCTGATGGCTTAATGGGGAGAGAGGTGCCAAGTAATCGTGCTCGGGAAAAGAGCGGTTTTCCTCTTGCAAAACACTTAGTGTGTGATTTTTTTTTTTTTTTTCCTTTTTTGGGCCAGGAGAGGTGTTTTGTTTTTTTTTTTTTTTTGGTTTTTTTTTTTTAAATACAGCAGAGTCTCTAAAAGAAATCCAACTTTGCCGTTGTGCTCCCAAGCAGGTTACTCCTGGAAAACTAGTTGAGGGGGCTGGTGGAGGGGTGACTGGGAGAGACCTGGGCACTGCCTCATTAACTTAAAAGATCATTTTGCCTTTTCTGTGTGTGTTTGCATGAAATACAACAAAGCTCTGTGGCCGCTCTCAGGACGAGAAGTCACGTTTCCTCCCCTTCTGTGGCTGGCGTCTCTATCTCTCTGGAATATCTCAGAAGGGATATGTACAGAATCTATGTGCCTGTGTCACAAAGTCACTCTGTCTTCCCAGAGCCTAATATAATCAAATTCAGTGCCTTAAGATGGTGTAAGTTGAAGATTTGATCCCTTTCCACTGAAGTGGAAATACTTTCAGTAATTGAAAGCAGATTCACGTCTGGAGTTGTACAAGCCAAGGTTTTCATTTTTAAAATAAACCTTTTGTTCTCTGCTTTTAAATGTTTCAGAGCTTCATCCAGAGACCTCTGTGTGTTAATTGTGAAAGTAGTCCTTAAGAAGGGACATTTTAGAAATACGGCTAACTTAGTAAGCCTCCCTCTCTGTAGGAGAATGTTTTAGTGCAGCATTTACTGTCTGTGCCACACATTCTGGTGTTTTGTTTTTTTTTTTTTTTTTTTTTCTTTTCTTCCCCCAGCAGATTCCCCAGGCATTAAAATGCAACCGAACTCTTCAAAACCCCCAGGCCCCAGGCAATGTCCCTCAGTCTTAAGAGGTTAAAAAACTTGGGAAATTTGGGTGTCACTCCTTTTCTACTGTGATTTACACAACCGGGCGATAAATTTGACATCAAGGATAAAATATGTTTCATATAGAGAGATGCTGGTGATAGATTAACCGATAGGCTGAAACTTTAAAAACATGATTTCAGATTGCTAACCTGGTTTCTCTCTTGTCTTTCGAGGCTCAGTGTTAAAAGCTTTAAAAAAATTGGCCATTGAAGACTGAAATTAGGGTGCATTCTAGACAAAGAGGGAGTCACTTG
Source organism: Canis lupus baileyi (assembly GCF_048164855.1). NCBI lineage: Eukaryota > Metazoa > Chordata > Mammalia > Carnivora > Canidae > Canis > Canis lupus. The sequence goes on from NC_132852.1 coordinate 13,519,525, forward strand.
ATGTCTTATTAGCTGTGAACACAGACAGGAATGGTGATATGTGGAGAGTGTCACCTTCCTTCTCCAGCACGTGAAGTCTAAAATGGATTGTGGGATCAGGCGGAGAAAGTTAGAAGAGTTGTACAACAACGATGGCTGAGATCAGAGAAAAATAGAAGGGAGGCTTCCAATGTTTTTTAATGACTAGTTCCTTGAACCTGTTGTGCTGATCATCAATAAGATGTGAGTGGATGCATTTACAGTGTAACATGGGAGTGCGATTTCCTAAAACCTACTTGGTAGCTTTTTGTTTTACCTTCCGTCCTTGTTTTCCTGATAGTTGATCATTTGAGCGTGTTAAAATAAACATAAAGTGAGTAACTTGGTCATAATTTAGATGATATGCTTGTTAACATTTCTCATGTACAAGTCCCCTTTTATGAAATCAATATTTAAGACAATTCTGCAAATCTTTAAGGACCCCATAAAATCTGATTACATGTTGGCGGTGTCGCATCACATTTCTTAGAGATCCGTGGCCTGATGTGTGGCATCATAGAATTTAATTCCCCTTAAAGACTTAGGAAAATAAAAGTGACTTACTATGGACTCCTCCAGATGTCTGAATGCTGGTTTTCAGTGTAAGTTCCTTGTCTAAACATTTAAACTAACCTTCTCTGTGACTTCTATTTACTATTAGTTTTTATGTCCTTATCTTTTTTTTTTTTTTTTTCCTACTTGGAACGAGAGTGCACAGGATCTCCTGTCATCTGAAATAATACATTCACTTAATCACGGGACTCCTTTCTTTCATAACGTAGGAAAGTGGCAAAGGAGGCACTGTCTAAAATACGGTGATCTTGATAATTAATGCCATAAAATATATTAAAATGCTGTATTCCAGGTATTCATTTCCTTAAAAGGGCCACCAGAATAGCGTTGCTAAGCACCCGTCACTACCGCAAGTAACAGAAAATGACCCAAATTAAAGAACCTGTTCTGCGCTGTATTCTTGCATTTTCTAAAGTGCATTTCAAAAGGTTTAACAAGACTCATTCAATTAGTGGAGAAAAAAAGATCTATTTTCAGCTCTGATCAGCAATTAAGAGATTGGGCTTTGGAACATCAGTCTCTTTATGTTTAGAATTTATTTTGTTTTCTGGACTTTAAACAATTGTGAAATAAAGATTTTTAACCAAATCCCTTTCTAACAATCCAGAGGCGAAAGCCAAATATAGGACCTTATATTTGTTTTAAATCTTTCCCTGAATGAGTAATTTTTTATTAACTGTTCCTCATGTTAAAAAGTTTAAATTTTACACTAATATGGTGTATGACTTGCCCTATTATGGATTTCTTACTCTCTGTGCAAATGCGTGTATGTATCCGTGCATAGGCAGTTTAAAGCATTGGCTGAAGTTATTATTATTACTCTGTCCTATTCTGGATGTGAGTGCTTTCGTTAAGTCAAACTCTTGAGAAACAGGGTCTTCTTCCTTTAGGGTGATTGGGTGTTGTGAATTTGGTATCATGAGGGAGATCGAGTTGATATGTCCAAGTGAAAAAGTTAGTGATTGCAGGCAGAAGTTTGTTTGTTGACTGTCACGTAAGCTGTTTTCTTCTGGGTTAGATCAGAACTTCTGCATAGTTTTGGCTAAAAACCCATGTCCCAACCGTGAAAGTGTTTAGAATTAGATCTTCCAGTGCCCTGGTTTTTAGCTAATCTGAACAGCAGTCACAAATAAAGGTGGTGGAACTTGCAGGCGGGGAGGGAGAAAGGAATGGAAGGATGGGGAGGTTAGAAGAGGAGGAGAAAGAAGCAAGGAGGTTAAGATTCCCAGAGTTTTCGATGAGGATTATTAGCAAGATTTTGCTGTATCACATGGATCTGAAAGAGTCTAAAGCATGTAAGTATAGATGTGAAGTTATCAATCCTGAGTGCTGCTTTGGCCACAATCACATTGAAGAGAGTCTATATCCTCCAATTGTGAATATTTTAAAGCCAAAATAACACTTAATTCTTTCTTTAAATAAGGTATTTCACATTAGTAATTCTTTATATCTGCACTTACCAGATTGGTTGGCATTGCAGATTTCTCTAATAAACAATACAGAATAAATGAAATTAATAGGACTCTGGTAATAGTTTTGTCTAAAAATAGAAGTTACTGTGAATACTCAGTCATGTCTAAGGCCTTTTAACCTGTGTGAGTTTAGGTGTTGGGAATGTATTGTTTTTCAACGTATCAAAAAAAAAATTTTCCCCGTAGAGAATATTAATGAGATATGTACCAGGTATTTGATTATTATATATGTTTTCAGTGGATTTGAAATGGTCTATATTTTAATATTTAAGAAACCGGTTGTTTTAAAACGTATAGGTAGATTTTAGTTACAAACTCACCTGTTCTGTTACAGATCCTATGTGTTTAAGTTCTGAAATATTTGCTCTTAATTTTTACTACAGTGGGGTGAGAATAACCACCTCTTCGGTATCCCAGAAATAGTTTATGACACGCGTATACCGACGATAAATTCATTTCACAAGGGAAGGATCAAAATTGAAACGTACACGCAGATATTTGAGCGTACATCACATCTAAATAATAGCAAGATTTGGGGAACCATGTACTACAGGATTGAAAAGAAAAAGTTCCTTTCAAGAGTTATTTTCCTCTCTTAACATTAAATACTGTTTCACGCAAACATCTTGTTTTGTACATTTACGAGGCAAAGTGGATTATAGAGGATACCAGAATGGCTAATATAGAACTAATGTCAAAAAATGCTTGTTTATTTATTTAAATATATATTATAAATTAAATGTATATTATATATATTATATATAGATATCTATCTATATATATATATCAGCCTAGAATATTCTAAGTTAAAATGACATGTGGGAGTTTTCATGAATTTTTTTCACGTAAGTTTCTGCACGTTACCTTTTCTCTGTAGTCTTCAACTGTTTCCTGCAGACAGAGAGAGAGGACCTGCTATCTAGAGACCTGTAAAATGTAGCCTGGAACTCTTTTTATGCTTTTTCTTTTAAATAAAACAGAATTACCGTATATAACAAATTTAACATTGTTAACCTTTTATAATTATTTAACCATTATTTCATTTTACCTCCTGCTTAAAAGTTGTACATTAGTGGGATAGACACCTGGCTGTGCTCTTAAAAGTTTATTTGTCTTTCAATTCCTGTGATAGTAGGGGGCAGTCCATCTCCTTAATTATCTTTGTTCAGGAAAATGCTGAAAGGCCAGGGTAGTTAAACAGGGCCATTTGGATTTGTGAGGTCGAAGTCAGATGCAAGGAAAGTGGTTAAATGCATTATCATCTTATTGAGCCCATCATCAGTAAAGTGACCTTGATGGAGGTGGAAAAAGCCATTTGGCTATTTTATGACAGCCACCCTGCTTGTTTTATCACTGACAGATTTTTTTTATACCGCTTTATCATATTTCCTTTTTTTTTTTCTGTTTTCAAAAATTATTTCCTGCGATTGTAGATCATCTGAGGGAAGGTGAACGTTGAATTCAGTTTCTTTTTCATGGCAGTAGTCTCTCCTTCCCAAGTTTACTTCATACATTGATATATCTGAAGATATTCCTTCATTAAAAATTAAGGTAATCAGGCTGACTGACCATTCTGTATTTGCTTTTAAGGATCTTTTAATGATGATGATTAGTCTTTGCAAAGAAGCCGCTATCCTGCTACTTTTGAAATTGTTTTTAAGCTGTTAAGAGGAGAGAACTTGCCAACCTCAATTTTAGCGTTGGGAATAATGTTTGTTTTAACAAGTGCCTAAGTATGTTTACTTGAAGGTTATTCAAGTTTTAGTAGCTCTGTTACTGCTGTCTCGAGTCATCACTTTGCTTAAAAAGTTAAAACCAAAAGATTTATAGTTTATATTTCTTAAGTTTATGGTCAGTATATCCCTTGTGAGGTATTTTATATCAACTCCATTAAAATGAAATTCTTGCTTAAATATTTGAACAAGTATTGTTCAATAATAGGAAGAGTCTTATTAAACACAGTACAAGATCTGACCTTTTTGGGAACTCCAGCTAGGGCAGTTAAGTGCTGCGTACAAGATTTTTATTTTCCTAGGCAAAGCTGTCAGACATTCCTGATGGGAGTTTACCTTATGCTTTACTTTTTCACTGGCTTCTTTTTTCCTTGCATTTAATCAGAACGAGGTGCAGATCTTATCGTAAGAAAGAAAAAAAAAGTTGGCCCATTATCAAAATCCCTTGAACACTATTTCAAACCTTATCAGAGATATCGCCTTATCATCTTGCTATGAATTATGTAACAGTAAAATCTAAGGAACTCCAAATCGCCGAAAAGAGTTATGACAGGAGAGACAGATTTTATTGATCGCCAGGGATTTAGTACTTTAAGGACTTTTTATTTTAAAAACAAACATACTGAACTGAAATATGTTTGAAAGGAATTATAAACTCACCCATGTCCCCTGACCCTTCCCACTGTCAGGGCCTAAGCTCAGGCTCTTTTCATCCTGTCCTAGGACTCCTTTGTTAGCCCTAACCTGGTCTCCCGGCCTCGGTCTCATCCTTCATCCAGCTCCCAAACTATCATCACAGTTGTCATTCCGAATCACAGCTGTGACCGTGGCACAGCCCTGCGTAACGTCTTCATTAATTAGGTTTTTCGGATCAAGTCCAGATTGTCTAGTATGCTTCCTCTGGCTTTGCATGATCCCACCTCTCCCTCCATCCACGCAGCCCTACTTCAACATTTTCCCTGTAGTCCGTGCTCCCTAAGCCCTTCCTTACCGTGTCACAGATCTTTCAAGAGCCAACTTCTGTGGCATTTTGTGTCTGAAGGCTTCATCGACTGCATCCAGCAGAGCTGGCTACAACTTCTAACCCTCAGTAGCACCTGGTCCATGTTTCCGTAGTGCACTTAACACATTGTACTATAATCATTTGTTTACAGGTCTCTCTCCCCCACTAGGGGGACAAGTTCCTTCAGGTCACAGCTGTGTCTTATTCATCTTCAAATACCAGCGACTCACTGCAGTGCTGAGAAAACAGTAGTTATTCAATAAGTGTCCGTTGAAAGCTTCTAGAACAAAGTATATTAATTATACCTTAACTTCTTGGTAATGGAAAACCGTCATCATGAACATCAGGTCTATTGTTCTGTGTCCCAGTCTAATAGTTTACCCGGGAGCCCTTGAGGGCTGAGTGTCCCCAATCTAAGGCACCTGGTAACAGTGCTTCTATTACCATTATGTATCATTTTGGGGCCCTTCCACTCCAAAATGTTTTAGCCATATTATTTCATTTTATTCTCCCAACATCCCTTGTAGAAGGGATTTCTCTCTTTTACTGGTGGCAAAATTGTTACCTAGGTTATGTTAATTCAAGGTCACACAGGTCTTCGGTGGTAAAAACAAGTACCTGAACGTGGTACTGTGAGTCCAGACCTGTTCCAGACAGCACATCCCTTTTTGTAAGAATTTTTAATTCCATACGCAGCTCAAGTACAGGTGCAGTTTTTAAGATAGGCTTTTCATTTTCCTCTCTTGTCACGCTGCCTACGTTCACCTCTTATTACGCTGTCATTAAACAGCCAAGGTTATTTTGTTGTTATTGTAATTTTTGCATAAAATAAGAATAGAAAGCTTGTGAGCAAAGACTATTCTCAGAGCTGCTTTGATTAGCTTTCTTAGTTTTGGCCTCTCAGAAAAGCCTTTTTGGCTTAATGCCTTCATTTCTTTGCATTTATGGTCAGGTGAGATTTGGGGGTGGCAGGATTCCAGTAGGTGTTGGATGTTTTGGTGGAGCAAAATGTTAATTTCCACAATTAAGGACTTTTAAAAGGAGCCAGTTGTTCATTGAGTCGTAACACTAAATTTGAATAAGAAAAAAAATGCTAACATTGCATGCATAGATACATGTGCATCTTAAACATATTGATAAAGATATCTGTGATTCTAATTTTTTTAAAACTGGCAAACATATCTAATGAGATTCTTCTAAGTGACTAGAGAAGACGTGTTCTTTAATACGTATTCTTTAATATGACCAACTAGTGCCCGTCGTCAGTGTTTTTTGTCACCAGAGGGTTGATAGATGGGGTGTGTTGGAAAAGAACCCCTATATTCCTGCTCTCTTGACCCATCTCCATTGACTGTAGGAGCAAAAAAAAAAAAACCCACAAAATTTTAATCAGTTTTATTAACTTGTGAACGTAAGATTAGACATTTTCAGAACTCAGGAGAAGCTCGAGATCACCCAATCCAGACTACACACATTTTATAAAGTGGAGAAGCAAGACCTGGTAATAGCCAATGTTTATTAAGTGTTTACTAAGTGCTCGTCTCTGTGCCAAACACTTTATATAGATATTTTATCTCATCTTCAGAATCACTTATGGAGTTAAATGCTCTAATAATCTCTATTTTAAAGATGGGGAAATGGAGGCATAGAATAGATAAGTAAATTGCTGGTTTGAAGCAAAGCAACACACCTAAGGGGAGCTCCTGCCTCCCTTGGGAATGATTGAAGGACCCCACCTCCCTCCCGCAAGAATTTAGCTGGGACCCAGAGCGCCTGACTTCCAGTCTGCTTTTTGTATCTGAAACTATCACTATGGCATGTTAAAAGACCCAAGACGTAGCAGTCAGTTGATGAAGTCAATATTCTTACTCCCTATTTTAGAGATGAAAAAAATAAGGCTTAAGGAGATTAAGTAATTTGCATTAAAGATATTCATTTACTTAAGTACAAAGGCAGGTTGGTCCTAATTCAAAGTTCTATCCTCATTACTGAATTCTGCCCGCAGTTTAAGTCAGATTAGGTTTTGTTTTGACTTCAATCCTAACCCTGTCTCAAAATTAAGTTCTCTTAACTGTTTTAGAAGAGAAAGATGACTATTTCCAACGTTCTGTAAATGTCATCACTGAATGTTTCGAGTATTTATTTCCATTTGTTCGAGGCAAAGCATTTATCAATAAGTACTTAGGGGATACGTGTTTAGTATCGTACTCTGTTTTTAATATTATTTAGATTTTTAAAAGTGAACCATAATCATAAATGATCGCCTATGCTATGGCTAATGTCCACTCCCTGATTAATATCTAGCAAAGATTAGCATCATTGATTAGAAAATTAGTAGATTATGCCTTTATTGACACTTCTATTCCCTATTTAATGGTTTGTTTATTTAATTGATGGCTAATGCCTTCACTGTTAAAGGCTATTAACACATCAAAATGGTATTTATTGAACCTGGCAAAATGATAAATTATATTTGTGTTTATTCCTTTGTGCCCAAGGCTAATCTATTGGTGGTCTCTCTCTCTCTCTTTTTTTTTTTTTTTTTTTTTTTTAATAGTTTAGGTCTGCTAAGAACTTCTGCTTAGGAGCCAAACAAATTAGCATGTAAACTGGTATCTGGTTGTGTGACCTTGGAAAAGTTGCTTGAGTTTGAATTGTCCTTGTGAAAGGAGATAAACCAGATCAATGGCTTCAAACTCTGGTTTCTAGTAGAGGTGCTGTAAAATTTCTTCAATGGATTAAAAAATATTGAGGGGGAAAAAAATCAAACTGAAAGTGGTAATAAAACATTCTGCAAGATAAAATATATAATAAATTTTTACATATTGTGCTACAGAGTTAGCTTGCTTTTATGTACATGTCCTGCTTTTTCTGTGCATATATTTGCATTTTTTTGTGAAGGTGTCACTGGTTAGGGAATTTGGGGCTCTGTAGTGGCTTTTTTTTTTTTTTTTTTGTTAGCTTGCCTAAGGAATAAGAAGAGAAAGCATCTCCTGCAGAGGAAATCTGGGGGAAGAGTAGCCTACTCACCAGCTTCCAGGGAAGTGGCTAATGTATGGGGGCCATGTACACTTGCTGATTCTGTCTTTAGTTATGTTAGAGACCCTAAAAGTGAAGGGTGGTTGTCCTCATTATAAACAGATTGCTACTCTTCCCATGTGCCTGTCATAATATCTTAACCAAACTACTCTTTTGAAACTGAGTTTATTTGCAAGACACAGATAAGAAAACTTCTTGTCATACAGGTGTGTCTCATTTTGATCAAATACCAATTTGGCTAGTTTGACTATATACTTCCTTCCCAGGCTTAGCTAACCAACATTTGGCTATTTCATGAAATTGGATCTACATTCAGAGAGAGAGAGAATTTACCACAGTTAAATATATTCCGTGAGTCTTTTTCAAAAAAGGCAAGAAGGGGATAACCCCTGAGATGGCCCTTTGCAGGCGGTAACATTCTTCTGGGCGAATTCTGGTATTTTTAAGAGTTAAGTGGCATTACCTTAGAGCCCCCTTTTACATGTCAGGATTAAGGACTGAGCCCCCAAATGGTGTCCTTTACTGGGCAGAACAATTAAATTTAGAAATTTAGAAACTAAAGCTTTATAGTTGATTTTAATGTACAGTTGTTTATTTTAAAAGATTCTGGGACTTTTTTAAACTACTAAGGTCTGTGAGTGTCTGATAATATGTTTGATTTCTTTAAAGTATATTTAAATTTCATGCATATTACATTTCATATGGAAAGCTAAGCTCAATCTTTCCTTTTATGCTTTCAGTTAGGAAGAGGGGATTCAGGTGCCCAGTCTTTCATAAATTGAAAAAGGTTATTTACTTTCATGCTCATATCAGTATAAACACCTGGTTTATTAAAATGCTTATTAATAATATTTATTTCAGTAGTGCCTCAGTTTCTCAAGAGGTAGGCATTAGAATTGTAAACGTATAATATCTTTCCACCTCAGTTGAGGCCGAACATGGGTAGAATTCAATATTAAAAAGTTTTAAAGTATATTCATGGAGAAAGACAGCCGATAGTATCTTTTCATTTAAAAGAACATCTCCTTGTATATATTTTATACAATTCTTTTCTGACCCCCATTTCCAGATATATGTCAATTAGCAATATCAACATATCCACCTCTGAGTTCCTAGGGCGTGCTTTAAATAAACTCTATTGAGGTACCTCGTTGGAGGGAGACCACTTGGAGATTTTGTTAATCTCTGCAGTGTGGAAACAGAAACACTCTGAAACAGAGATAAGTGGTTCCAGGCTGTGATATGACAATAGGTCACCATAGGTCACCACCGTGACCTTAGGACAGAGTACCTTAGATTAGCATCATTGATGCTAATTGAATCATTGAATAAAGGTAAATTTGATATAATACATTAAATTACTTCATAAATAAATAAATAAGTAAATAAATAAATAACTTCTCTATTTCTTAAGTTCACCAAAAAATAAAATTATGTGTGTATGTATGTATGTGTAGATATCTGTTCTGTTTAAGAGAATTCCTCAGTTACATGTTTTTGTTTTTTTAAGTGATTTAGCCAGTCATCATGCAATCAAACTTCAATGTCTGAGCACCTGGCCCACGTTGCCAGAATAGACATCAGCCACGAAAATAAGCCTATGTCTACTATAGGCTAAAATATTTGAGGTGGCAGGTGAAGCCCACAGTGAAATCCTGATGTTGTGTCCCTGGGAAGGACGAACAGCATTGTCCCCATTGAGTGGTCCACAGAAAGGCAGACAGAGGGAAGTGGGGGAGAGAGATGAGAATGGTGGCCGTGGTGTATCTCTGTAACATTGGATTTCTTTCAAATAAAGCAAGAGATCTGGAGTTAACAACCTTTTATGATCTGGTTCCCTATGTGCTATTTATTACACAAGTCCTCTTTCCCTGAAATGTGGGGAAATTGTCAGTATTGAATCTGATTTATCTCTAAAAGGGGAGTTTTAACCCAGTAATCACTGAGTTTAAGTCACTATACTTGGTCGTGATTACTATATAGCATTTTTCCCCCTCTGTGTAATATCAGAATCAACATACAATATTTAACTGTTGCACATTTCAGGAATTTATTGATTTATCAAGCAAAAATCAGTTCCTAAATCTTAAGTGAATTTTGTCAGCATTTATTTGAATATCTACTATGTGCCACCTGGTGTGTTCTTTATCATCCTATTCATAATGTAATTTCGAGTCCATTTAGACTAGTTTCTTTCCATTTATTTACATATATTCAGTCTTTAGTCATAGCATATTAATTCTACAAACCAGAAGTTTTTTGGATTTACCTATTATAATGCAATCACAGTCATGTTTTATAATTTCTTCCCCATTAGCTTCCCTGTCTTTAGCTTTCCTCTTTAATCCAAAAAAGGCAAATTATCTTTCTCAGGGATCTTTTCTCTCTTACCCCCTCCTACTCAGAAAATGAGTGTCATATTCATGGCACCATGTCAAGAAAATATGGAGCCTGATGGCTAAAGGGGTAGGATTATGCACAAGTGATGGAGAGGGAGGCATTCTAGGCAGAGGGAGGCACACGAACAAAGTTTCAGAAGTTGGAATGTATGAAGTATATTTGAAAAGAATATCAAATAATCTACTTGGAACATGAAGTTCATGAAAGAGAATTTTGGAAGCTAAAGCTAAAAAAAAGTCGGGGGAAGCCAAGACATGGAAGACCTCGAATTGCAGATAAAAGGAATCAGGTGTTCATCTGGGGTCCGCTGGGGACTTGCCAGAGAACACAGGGACAGAACAGAATGTGTTTGGGGGAAGATCTTTCTTATTGTTGAATGATAAAAGGGAGATTAGCTGAAGGAGAGAAGCCAACAATGGATTTTTCCTAGCAGTATTTTCAATTCGTGGCTTTCTCTTAAATTTCTTAAATTTTATAGTTTATGAATGTACACAGCACAGAGGCAGGAACTTGTGTTAAGTTTGATCTCGGAGCCTAGAACTCTTCCTGGCACCTGGTGGCACTTGGTGCAGAGTGAACACTTGCTGAATTGAATGAATGAGGACATCCAGATGCAAAAAGAGTCAATGACTTTATTGAGTTGACACAGCTGATCATGACAGACCCAGGACTAAAATAAAAACGAGCTGACGCCAGGCTTGGTGTCCTTTTGAGTATGACACTCTAAGCTGTCATACGGGTCATTTCCCATACAATACAGCTTCCCCCTTTTCCCTTGTCAACTCTTATCTTAACTTCTCCATCATTTTTTCCCACAGATGATTGCAGACTACCTCCTGCTTAGGTACTCACTACAGCCTCTCTTGGGCTCTTAATAGGTTGCCTTCACATCCAGATAATCATTGGTTAAGTTATTTATTCTATTGCTTTCTTCGGATGGCAAACTCAATTTAGAGACCATGTCTTCTGTTTGGGTTTTTGTTCACTCTTCTGGTTGGCAGCCGCCCTCCTCTGCCAGGACACTTGTACTCAGAGCACTTTTGTTTGAGCAGGGAAGCTTGTTGACTGTCTGCCTAACCTTCAGATCTCTCGTTTGGTCCATGTTCTCAAGAAGTCCCAAACATGCAGTTAAAATTACTTCTGTCAGACTGGAAAGGAACCACTTACATTGACCTGATTTTTTTGTAGTTGTTGAAAAAAACCAGTGAAATGAAATTTTTAAGGGTTTCTAGCTCTGTATGAAAGCAATAGTCCTGTGCATTAAAAAAAAACAAAAAAACAAAAAAACAACTGGTTTATCATTTTGTCATTTGAAAGCAAAGGGAAAGAAATTCACAGTGTTACTCTGATTCTGTGAGACCACCTTGAAATAAGATGTCGCATAAAGAGCATTATTGGGGATCCCTGGGTGGCGCAGCGGTTTGGCGCCTGCCTTTGGCCCAGGGCGCGATCCTGGAGACCCAGGATCAAATCCCACGTCGGGCTCCCGGTGCGTGGAGCCTGCTTCTCCCTCTGCCTGTGTCTCTGCCTCTCTCTCTCTCTGTGTGACTATCATAAAAAAAAAAAAAAAAAAAAGAGCATTATTGTATGAAGGCTTTACAGAAACTGTAAGGTGACTCACTATCATCTAAATTTTACTCAGAATATTATTATTTTTTAAAGATATTATTCATTAGAGACATAGAGAGAGGCAGAGACATAGGCAGGGTGAGAAGCAGGCTCCTTCCCAGGAGCCTGATACGGGACTCGATCCCAGGACCCCAGGATCATGACCTGAGCAGATGCTCAACCAGTGAACCACCCAGGCGCCCCATTACCCAGAATATTAGTCATCACATCTGTTGCTAGCATATTGCCGTACTTTAGTTGAATAGAGCAATTGGTGGAATATGTTAGCCCAAGTATCTCTTATTTGTGTAAGTCTTTTCCTGAAAAAAGTGCTATTCATTAAGTGTAACAGAGGCTCTTACTGTGATTAATAAAATATTAAGGAATAAATGTTCTTAAATAGACCAAGAAATTGCCACTCTTTTATAAACATTTATAATTGTCAGCAAATCATTAACCTTTAGATTTAGAAATGTTTTCCTCACAGTTGAAAGGATAAAAGCTAGAAACACTGTACTCATGAAATAATGAGTTCCATAAAATATAAAATATTCATCTGTGATTCAAAGGAGTCCTGATATGACTACGCTCGCCAGATTTAAAACTTTTTTGAAGAAAATTTTACGACAAATTTAATCTCAAAATGAGTTAAAAGTACTAAAATACGAACCAGGCTTATGCTGAATATGGGAGTAACATAGTCCTACACAGTATTGATTTATAATTTTAAAAGTTATAAAATTACAGAATAAAAGCTTTTTGGCTTTTCATGCTATAGAAAGAGGACTTCGGAGAAATAATATATTTCAGATAGATTCTGTAAGAAAACCATAATTCCATTTTTACTTTGTAATTTTGTACCTTATAACCATTTAATGTCATTTTGTATATAAGTAAGATTAATATATCTATTTTTTGTTTGATTAGAAGCCTTTTGAATATACCCTTCTTCCCCCTAATGCTCAATATTATCTGTCTAAACATGTGTATTCTTTTGCTACTTACTCTCTGAATTTATTCATTTTTTAGTCTCTGAATGTCCTTTGGCATATATATATATATATATTTTTTTTTTTATTTATGATAGTCACACACAGAGAGAGAGAGAGAGAGGCAGAGACATAGGCAGAGGGAGAAGCAGGCTCCATGCACTGGGAGCCTGACGTGGGATTCGATCCCGGGTCTCCAGGATCGCACCCTGGGCCAAAGGCAGGCACCAAACCGCTGTGCCACCCAGGGATCCCCCTTTGGCATATTTTAGAGACAGAATTTCTTCATAATGCTATTGACATTTTTTAGAGGGTGGGGCATGGGATGGGTGTATTGATTAAAAACTCTTAGGAGAGTTGAGTAAAATATCTACATAACCCGTTAAAGTTATTTTCTAATAGTTAAGTCTTTCTTAAGGAAAGAGACTGCTCATAGTAAAACAAAATGTTTACAGGGTTTTACACAAATCAGTGAAATAAAATACTAAAATGTTTTGGGAGCAAATAAATAAATGTCTTACTAAAGTGTTAGGGAATTGGAAATCACTGTCCCCAGGGATTCATAACAGTAGTATACTGCTAGAGTATTCAGTCTCATTTAGGAAATACTTATTGAGTACCTACTATGTGTTTGGCATCAGTGCCTAATTAATGTAAGATAGAAGAAATTCACTAATAAATGAATTACTTCTATCTTACTATACCATATAGTAAGATGGTAAATAAAACAATAGTTCTTATATCCCTATAGTGCTTATAGCACGTTAACACACATTGACCAGTTTCTTGTAGAAATAAAATGGTTTTTGTTTTTGAATTTTTCTTGAGAATGTTGTGTTTTATTTTTTATAGGCCAGAGGTAGATCCAGATCTCATGTCTATATTAAACTTTACTACTGCACATAAGGCAAAGCTAAATCATTACTGAAGGTTGAAACCAAAATACACCATTTTGAGTGATAGTCCTAGACTGTTTGGCTGGTGGCTAAATTCACATTTTAGTGTAAATCACCAAAGAATAGATGAAAACAAAAAACAAAGCACTGGACTGGCCCAAGGCAGATGTAATGCTTCATTGGCTGGTTTCTCAGGTTTGAGGATGTATAGCTCCTTAAGGCTACTTTGACAAATTATTATCACCTGGGTAGCTTAAAACAACAGAACTGTATTCTCTTATAATTCTGGAGGCTAGAAGTTCAAAGTCACAGGGTCAACAGGGTTGTACTTGGTTTGACAGCTCTAGGGGAGATCCTTCCTTGCCTCTTCCAGCTTCCAATTGTCCAGCTTCCAATGGTCCAGGCATTGCTTGGCTAGTGGCTGAATCACAACCATATCTGCTTCTGTCTTCACGTGGCCGTTTTTGCTGTGTCCCTTGTGTCCTTTCCTCACTTGTTACTTATCCATCTTACAAGGACACCAGTCCTTGGTGGATTTAGGGCTCACCCCAGGGCAGTAAGACTTCGTGTTAAGTAACTATGTCTGTAGAGGCCTACTTTTAAATAAGGTCACATTCTGAGGTTGTGGGTGGACATATTTTATAAATCTGGGAGAGACACTCTTCAACCTTCTGTAGAGCGAGAGAAAGTATCAAAGAACAGCAGGTAAGAAATAGTTTTCTTAGCTGGCCTCAGTTTTTTGCTTTCTCATTTCTTAGTGAGTTCAGATAAGCTACAGCTGAGCATTCATACCTTCGTACTCTTATTCTTTTTTAAAAAAATATTTTATTTATTTATTCATGAGAGACACAGAGAGAGAAAGGCAGATACATAGGCAGAGGGAGAAGCAGGCTCCATATGGGTTGCCCAATACAGGACGCGATCCCAGGACTCCAGGATCACGCCCTGAGCCAAAGGCACATGCTCAACCACTGAGCTACTCAAGCGTTCCTTTTACTCTTATTCTTTTAAATATATTTTGTCTGCCAGGGCACCTGGGTGGCTGAGTCAGTTAAGTGTCTGACTCTTGATTTTGACTCAGCTCATAATCTCAGGGTTGTGAGATTGAGTCCCACACTGAGCTCATGCTCAATATGGAGCCTGCTTGAGATTCTCTCTCTGCCTCTGCCCCTCACCTCCTCTCAAAATAAATAAAATCTTAAAAAAAATATATTTTAATCTGCCAAAACTGACGTATGCCTCTTTTCTCCTGAGTCTCACAATACGGGAAACTCTAGTTAGAGAGCTGTAGAATTTTGAGTGTTTGCTCTTCAGCCACAGGGGAAATTAAAATTTAGTTTTTATGGTGCTTGTTTATTTTCAGAATTTGAAAATCTAAAAAGAAACAAAAAAGCTATTGAGACTGTCGTACTACAGGCAAGCACTCAGAAAATGTAATTATAAACTTTCTAATTGTAAATTGGAGCTTTATAGAGTATGCTGTAGTCAGTAGTTTTAATAATCTTTATGTGGGTATGATCTTGTGCCTCCCAATTTTGCTGTACATTCAAACTTATACTTTTTTAAGATTTAATTTATTTGAGAAAGAGAAAGAGCATGAGTGGAGAGAGGGAGCAGGGAACCCAGTTCGGGGCTGGATCTCAGGACCCCTGAGATCATGACCTGAGTCGAAGGCAGAGGCTTAACCAACTGAGCCACCCAGGTGTCCCTAAAGTGATAAGCTGTTTTTTAAACAAACAAAAAACAAGTGGTATAATAAATGAACTTTATGATTATCAACAAAGCTTATTTGTAATTTATTCAAAAAATTACCCATGGCTTTCAATTTAAGTCGCAAAATTGAAATCTCCATACGTACCAGGACATTGCTTTAAAATATCAGCCGTATTTTAATAAACGCTTGAAATATTTCTCTGTAAGAATGAATAGATATCTAGGTCAGGAATTTCAAGAGGTTTATCATCATCTTTCAAGACAATAAATGATACACTGAAGTCTAAAGTGTTATATTCCCAAGGAGTGATGGATGAGATCCTTTCCTGGGAGCGGCTGTTGGTTAATTAGATGGGAAAGACCCTTTCAGGATAGTAGACCGGGGAGGCTGCAGCTCAGGGAAGAGCTTCCGTGCTCACACCACACCTGGCTGGAAATTCTGCTGTGGGTCAGCCCGGCCAGCAGGAGGGTGTAGACGTAAAATAGAATGCTATGGGATATGGTTTAAAACCCTTCTGTGTGAACCCATGCCCTGGAAATATCCAATCCGAGAGTGGTCTACACCTGTTTGCAGAGGTGAGAGGTAATAGAAAGGGGTCTGAATCAGGAGCTGTTCTACTGGATATTTGCAGTGTTTATCAGTGGGGTTCATCTCCTGAGATTTGTCATGTAGACGTGAAAGCATATCTACTTACGTTGTTGGATAATCACTCCGCTTTCTCTTCAGCTGGTAGGATATTTTTGCTGCATTTCCACATTTCCGAAGCATATGCATGCTTTCCCCAGGTGTGACTTGCTCACAACTTAATGTCAGCCCAGGATCTGGTTGGGGTCTGCGATAGGTTTTAAATTAAACACCTTTCCCTGTCTATCTTGTTTACATGCCATTGACAATTCCAATTGATTTTATAAAATATAATTTTTTAAAAAGATTTTATTTATTAATTCATGAGAGACACAGAGAGAAGCAGAGACACAGGCAGAGGGAGAAGCAGGCTCCCTGCAGAGGGCCAGATGCGGGACTTGATCCCAGGACCCCGGGATCACGACCTGAGCCACAAGCAGACTCTCAACCACTGGGCCATCCAGGTGCCCCCAAATAATAAAAATTTTACACAAATGCTTGACAGTTGATACTTCATCATCCAAAAGTGTATCTGAATCTTACCACAGAATATTTTCCTGTGGAGGATATTCCAGAAATGACTGGCCTGGGAAGACTTGGTTGGGTACTCCTTCCTGACTCTGTTGCTCAGTTTACCTCCTCCGTTGTGGGAATTGACACCATCTTCCTTGAAATGAACTTGAAGTCCTCTGCTGTCTGAGGACGTCAGGGAGACCCAAGTCTGACCTCCTATGAGTTCTTCAGGCCACGCAAGAGAAAGAGGACGAGTGATTTATAAAACTTAAATTCTTTTTTTTTTAAATTACTTTTAATTTTTTAAAAAAGATTTAATTTATTTATTCATGAGAGACGCAGAGAGAGAGACAGACAGACAGACACAGGCAGAGGAAGAAGCAGGCTCCATGCAGGGAGCCCGACGCAGGACTCGATCCTAGGTCTTCAGGACCACACCATGGGGTTGAAGGCAGTGCTAAACCGCTGAGCCACCTGGGCTGCCCACAAAACTGAAATTCCTAATGATAGTAACAGACATGACATTTATTAAAAAAAAAAAAAAATGTTGCCCAATTTAAAATGTTTCAGAGCTCAGAGGCAACAAATAAAAAGACCTAAAAATGTTTCACTGTCATTTGTTTCATTAAATACCCTAGTACTTTGTTAACCAGTTTTCCTTATAGTATTGAGATCCCTGGGGTATTTGACCCTGGTCAGACTTCCCTCCTCCTGGGCCACGTAAGGACAGGTGTACTGCACGGGGTGTCGGAGATACGGTTCTGACCCATGCCCTGCAGCCCATTGCCTGACTTGGGTTGGATAACAGAATCCTAAATAATGACTCAAAAGGCCTTTATTTTATTTTTTTCTTTCTTTTTTTTCACAAGACCTTTAAAAAGGATTGGTTTGGAATAGAAAGCCTCAGAGATTCTTTCAGCTATGAAATTCTTTTATTGTACTTTTATGTAAACTGACACATACCAACCCTCTTTTCAAGTGTAATTATCATGGCCCAGAACTGGGTTCTTTCCCTATACCTACGGGGACATTTCCCTGATAATGAAAATAACGCATTCCTTTTTTTTTTTTTTTTTTAACCATCTCCTTTTTCAGTCACGTTGCTTTGTTGAGGAATAAATAACCCAATTTGATATATTAATTTTTATTAGATTCCCCCTTCAGTACTCTATTAGGCTTTGTAGCCACAAGTTTTTAAATTATTTCCCAGGAGCCTTTAAGTAAATTGAAAACAAACAAAATCTAGAGTGTGTGTGTGTGTGTGTGTGTTATAATTATCATATTAACATTATCTCTTCTTTGTTTCTAGTAATAATACTAATTTATCTATGTTTTGAGCTGCTGGCCAATTACTTTGGGGGAAAAACTAATCTCAATAGGGGGATTTAAAAAAGATTTAAAGCAAAGATTTGTAAATCAATGATGATGAGATGATTTTAGTATTTTTTACATAGTTAGCCAGAAGAGTTAGTAAGTGATTTTTTCAAGTTTGTGTTTATTTATACAAATCTCCAATGGAAACATTGTTTCTAATAATTTTTATTCTTGAATATTGATAAGCATCTGAGTTTTCTGCATAAATGAATTCTTAAAACTAGAATAAAGAAGCAAGCTGAGATTTTTATCTCTGTTTTGTTTAGTATTAAGCTCTGCTACCATATGCCCCAATTTCATAATTTTACAGTAGTAAAATATAATTAAAGCCATAATTGCCACATTTTTGATTCGCCTAATTCATATTTCATGTGTTACAGTTCAAAACAGTATAACTCTAGATAGTGAAGGAGTTACCAAGATGATGAGAAAATTAAGACCCAGAGAATTTAAGAAATTTGGCTGTGGACATGTGTAGGTATTGGTGGAAATAGAACTTGAAGCCACCTCTGGATTCTTATCTAGTATTCTCCCCCTTGTACTGATATTTTGTTAAAATAATGGCATTGACCTTAGAGATAATAAAATAGCTATCTTTCTATGTAATATATATGTAAAATCCTGCTTTATATTAAATGTAAAGGAGTGATTTTAATAATTTTTTTTTCTTCTGTTGTGTCGGATATCCCTGGACATTTAGAAGAGTTCCTATAAATTGGAATTTCTTAATTACAAAATATCCAGCTGGGACTGGGCCATTTTTAGAAATGAGTAATAGAATCGTAGAGTTGGAAAGAATCTCAAGTGGCTGTGCACACTAACTTATCCCTCGGGTAAGGTCATCATTAAAAAGTATGGAAGTTTTTTACATACTATTGGAACTAGTTTCATGCTGGGCCCCTCAAGTCATTTATCTGGCTGTATTGTCCTAAGTGACTTATTTATTAACTAGTAAGAATAATATATAAATGCCATGTTATAAATTTGATAACCAAACACTATTTAAGCCAAACAGATGAAGGCAACTCACCATTTATGTAAATCTCGATTTTAAAAGTGTGCTTGGAGCTCAAAAAGTATTTCCTCACAATCCCTTACGTTTGATAGGATAGCCCATGAAATCTTGCTTAACCCAGAGTATAACAGAAGAAGAACAATTCTAAAAAAAAAGAAAGAAAAAAAAAAAAGAATGATTCTATGATACTCATTCTCAATCCTGAATGCCAGGAACCCAGCTCCTTCGGTTAAATATGTGGACTTGAACCTTACCACTTCCTACAGTACACTGCTGAAGAAGGTGTATTTAATAGATCATTTCAAAGTGGGGAAAGGAAACGGGACAGCAAACCGTAATGGCTGCAAGAAAGAAAAAAGGTCTTAAGGAAATTGAAAAGATTGGTTCATCTTTGCCAGAAGTGAAAATAAAATACATTGGTAACACTACCATGCTTTGGAGCTTCTGCAAACACCTGGTGAGAGTTTGCCGTGAGAGGTTTGCCCTGGTGTATACCCATCATGCAGGGGGCTCTCAAAACTCTTCACCCTGAGAGTGCTCAGTTCTGAGATCTTTTGAAGCTTGCAGGTCCTTAGAGAGCTACCTTCAAAGCCAAACTCCTCATCACCCCCTAGGTAAGTTGCAGCACATTTGGTTGCAAAGCCCTGAAACTTTTCCATTTGAATAAGATAATTACAGAGTTTTAAGTAAATTAGATTTGGGACAATATCTTAAGTCACTTAAATGAAGCTTGGTATTGTTCTTTTGGCTTAGAAATCCTCCAGTAGCAAAATTTGCCATATCTGTCAATAAGAATAAAATTATACTTGCCTGAAATTTGGGTTTGTTTCACTGACCATTTTCTTGTGGAAATTTTAATGAGCAGTGGAATGACCAGAAGCTGGACAGCCAGGGGGAGGAAAATAAAGATAATCTAAAACATGCTTAATTATCCTCAGTATAATAAAAACTTGACTGTAATGGGGATAATGCAAGAACATTCAGACTAAAAACATTTTGAAGTGGCCTTCCACTCTTAAGAGAGCAAATATGCCACTGTATGTTGTCTTTATTGGATGAGCTTTCTCCTATATATAACAAAAAATATATTGTTACTTTTATACATCTATTATTATAAATTAAATAGATTACTTTTAAAAATAAGCACTTAAGAAATAAAAAGGAAATTGAGATAATCACAGATGAATAGAAGAGTTAAGCAGTATTTCCTAGGATATCATAGTGCATCATATGCCTTATTCCCCTGCTTTTTTTTTTTTTAAGATTTTATTTATTTATTTGAGAGAGAACAAGTGAGAGAGACGAACAGGGAGGGGAGGGGCAGAGAGACAGGGAGAAGTTGACTCCTGGCTGAGGGGCTCTCTTCCCAGGACCTGATCACAACCTGAGCCCAGGGCAGAAGCTTAACGGACTGAGCCACCCAGGTGTCCCTTATTCTCTTAAAATTTTCTTAAAAATTATATTCAGAAGCCTACTTTTATTTTAAAACTTCATTAAATCATTATTATGACCAGACATTAGTAAGATAGTCAGATTTCATTTCAGTGAAACACAGTTATCTGGACTCTCCCTCTCTATCATTGTTTCCAATTAAACTTTCTCTGAAAGTTAAGAGTAGTTCATTTTAATTACTAAAGATACCCAGGTTGGGATAGGAGGGGACTGGTTTTCTTCAGTGGATTCTTTTTTTTTTTTTTTTAATTTGTATTTATTTATGATAGTCACAGAGAGAGAGAGAGAGAGAGAGAGGCAGAGACATAGGCAGAGGGAGAAGCAGGCTCCAAGCACTGGGAGCCCGACGTGGGATTCAATCCCGGGTCTCCAGGATCGCGCCCTGGGCCAAAGGCAGGCGCTAAACCGCTGCGCCACCCAGGGATCCCGGATTCTTTAATATTAGAAATTTCAGAGATGTTTTGCTCTGTGCCTAAACCTCCATTCTTTCTAGAACCTTGAGTATTTTATATTATTCTGCCTAAATATAATCGTAACTGCCTTTTTCTTATCCCAAAGTTTTTATATTTCTGTTTTCATGGTGGTTTTTTTTTTTTTCCTGATTAGCAATAGTTCTCTGTTACATACTTTTTTCAAATCCTATCTCCCTTAATTTATAATTGTTTTTTTTTTCCTCTCTTTTCTAATTAGTAACCTCCACTCTAATTTAATTGATTCCCCTTGCTTATTTTCCCTGGACATAATGATGGCTATTAATATGATGGGAAGTACAGCTTTGTCCCCATTCCATGTGTGGGTATTCTTTTTTAAACCATTATTCTGTGTACATTTTGTGACTACACACTTTAGTTTTCTGGTCTTTTTCTAGGCCATTGAAATCAGATAATGGACTTGGAGACTTAGCTTTTAAAAGATTTATTGAGATTTTCTTTGTTTCTTTTACAGTGGTCTTCAGACTTTCAGCTTTCATTCTCACTGAAAGAATTTTGAAAAACTAAATTCCCCCTCACCACGTTTCTTAGTTAAGATCTAATGTTATTCATCACAAGTAAGAATAGTTGCAAAGGATTAATTTCCAGTGTATGACAAATATTGATATTTTTAATAAAACCATTTACATCATAATTTTTAAATGTGCATTTCTAATAATAAGTGATAAATGCCCTAGGAGTTTTATGCTCACTATCGTTTATTTACAAATAAAGAAACTAACAGTTTGTTGTTTTACATTATTTTATGTTCTCTTCTAGACTTGTATTTTCATTTCTACTTTCCTGAGAATATTGTATTTTAATGCAATTTACTTTTATTTATTAATAATATTAATTATTCTTCAGAGTCCTTTAT
Source organism: Canis lupus baileyi (assembly GCF_048164855.1). NCBI lineage: Eukaryota > Metazoa > Chordata > Mammalia > Carnivora > Canidae > Canis > Canis lupus. The sequence goes on from NC_132852.1 coordinate 13,541,295, forward strand.
TTACAGCCATATGTAAATAAGATTTTGAATTAATTTTTTTATGACCACAGGGTTCTAAGAGCTAGAAACAGAATTTCTTTCAGTTTTTAATACAATCAGTACACGCTTGATCCCAAAACAAATATGCATATTTGATTTAAAAGATCTACCATAAAAATACAATTCTATTGGAAATATATCTTTTAATGAAATGAGCTGTTAAATGTTTGTAATGCTTTGTTATGTTGGAGTATGCTTTAATTGTTCATGGTTCTTCAGTTTGCTGCTCTACAGTGTATATTGGGGCATTGCCCTGTGTAAGTTTTTGAATAGTATCTTTCTTTTTTTGAGTATAGGTAAGAAAGGGAAATTTCTTCTGCAGCTACATCTTCAGGCAAATCAATATCAAGGCCTGAGATTGACTCCTTGAAAGCTATTCAGACATGCAGAACTCTTAGGCTTTTTTACACTCCCAGAATTACGGCTACCACAACCTGAAGACCTCTTATCTAATTTATAAGATTATTATTATTATTATTATTATTATTATTATTATTTTTAGAGAGAGGCGAGAAGAGAGGCAGAGGGGGAACAGGAGAGCAAAAATCTTAAGCAGGCTCCTTGCCCAGTGCAGAGTCCAATGCAGATCTCGATCTCACAACCCTGAGATCATGACTTGAGCTGAAATCAAGAGTCAGATGTTTAACCAACTGAGCCACCCAGGGGCCCCACAAATGATTGTATTTCTTAAAAAGTATATTTTTTTTATTTTTAGGTATCAACATTTGCTCTGTATCTTATTAAGGCAAGTTAATTATTTAAAGGACTGAGTATAATTCCACTGGGGTCCTGTTTAGCATTGTGGGTGGGGCAAGTCTTCTTTTTGAGGAACTTCTCCTTTGTGTTTTAGGATACCTACTGTTCCTAACTCTTGTCCGCAGACACTAAACAGATTTTTGTGGCAACCCAGATAACCTCCACCTTCCCACATCCCCTTTCCAGCCATTCTCAGGCAGGTGGGACTGTCCCGGATTGAGAATCACTGATTGAAGTCCCCAGTATTCTTCTGAAGTCTGCTGGCTTTTTTTTTTTTTAAAGATAGATAGATAGATAGATAGATAGATTTATTTATTTATTTATTTATTTATTTATTTATTTATTTATTTATGATAGAAATGGGGGAGAGAGAGAGAGAGAGAGAGAGAGAGAGAGAGAGAGGGGCAGAGAGGCAGAGACACAGGCGGAGGGAGAAGCAGGCTCCATGCCGGGAGCCCGACGTGGGACTCAATCCCGGGACTCCGGGATCACGCCCTGGGCCAAAGGCAGGCGCTAAACCGCTGAGCCACCCAGGGAGCCCCTGCTGGCTTTTTCATATTTTTAAAAGACCTGTTAAATTTTTAAAGTCTTTGCACTATAGTTTTGTTTCTGTTCCTTTTTAATGAGTTTCTTCCTTTCTGCTTTATTTGCTATGTAGAGTTTATGTCTACTCTATCTTCATTGTAGATTATGGTCTTAATAGATCCTTTTTATCCAAATTAATGCTTTTTTTAATATCAGAGGTTACTACCTTATCTCGTATTAATATTGTATCCCCTGCTTTCTTTTTAATTGAACTTCCTGGTTTTTGTGTGCCTTTAACTTCCCATTGTAGCTGCCACTTCATACCATTGGTCGTCATGAATAGAGTTTCCCCTAGACCTACCCCCATCTACATACCTCAGCTCATCACAGGAGGTGATGTGAGCCATGTTTCATCAGGATTTCCCCAATATGAGTTTTCTGACTTTGCATTGGTTTCTCAGGATGGGCCATGCAAATTAATTGGAGGAATCTTCCTTCTAATTGGTTGCAGCTACCGTGGAGCCAGCTGAGATGCCCTACATGGTTTTTGTAATGTCATAGGCTCCTTCAGTGCTAGGTTATAATCTGACTGTATGTCCATTAGCCATTTCAGTTGTTATTAGGAGAGGGAGAGGAGGGGGTGCAGTTTTACCTGCCTGTGCTTCAATTCCCATCTTATTTAAAAGTTAGTTATTGGAAAAATTCTATTCTTTTAAAAAATCTATCAGTGATTTTTCAACATAAGTCAATTCGAAGTCCCGGACAAAGGGATGGGGAATGGCTTTGGCTACTACTTGTGTATATTACTTACGTAAAACTGGTCCTGTTTTTTGCTCTGGTTTTATGAAAGTTTAAATATTGAGTAAAATTACTAGGCAAAAGCTTCAGAACAAATCACATTTATGGTAGGGGCTAGGTTTTTATATGTTTCACATTAGACTGAAATGTCATAGTACTAGAGGAAATTCAGAACGTATTTTGCACTTCTTACAAGATTGATACTTCAGTGGCTTATATCATTAGAAACTCTAACATCTCTTCTTACATGCATATGCATACTTCTTTATTCTCTTCATAAATTTAACTTATGTAAATGACAAGTAGTAGCAAGCCCACACTCCGGGATTTTATCTTCACTGACTAATTCATCAGACGTTTTACCTTTCTGTAGTCACAGATGGTTTTAATATCTGTCTCTATTGAACAATCACTCAGATATGTCCATCTCCATCTTTATTAGATAAATAATAATTCAGGATCTCTCGAGTGACTGTGATAATTGGATTACAGAAGAGAATTCAAGCTTTGTAGGTATTGTCCTATTAAAAATTTCTGCTCCCTATTCCTGTCTCTCTCATACATTTGATTATATTCTAGCTTCAGTGGAATCCATGGGGTGGTGACTATTTTGTGTAAATTACATGTGCAATTGGACTGGATTTCGTGTAAATTGGACTGGATTTTGTGAGCATGTTGTAGGAGAACCTCATTGCCTTCTAAAAATGGCATTTACCATTCATTCCCAACTAGGTCCTTGGCGGTATAACTGGACTCATTCCAGAGTGACCCACACTTGATTAAGTGAAGTCTCATCTAATAGCTGAAACTCCGCAGAGATTTTTAGTGGGTTTTTCAAATCCATACATTTATGTAAAGCCGCTTTCGTCTTTACCAAACCTTTATCTTTTCCCCCTATTTTCGGGTTTAGAAAACAGGCTTCTTTTTTTCCATCCCGTCAATAAAAACAGATGATGTGGCAGTGTTTCGTGTGGATGGTTTTAAGTTGAACTGTTTGGGCTCAGGGAGGAGAAAAAAAACTGGTGAAGAAATACAGTTTCTGAGACTGGCATGTGGATTTCCTCGATGCCGGAAGAATGTTCGTTTTTAACATGAACATTTTTTTTTTTTTAAGAATTGGAAGATGTTAATTTTTAAGGCAAAGGATGGTGTTAAAAGCATAAAATCTCAGCCGCCCATTGTATTTTGTAAGTTTTATAAATGATGTGCACACGTGCATTTCATTGCTTAAGTTTTTATTGTGCTGATTTAATGCTCTGAATGTCCTCCCTGCTTGCAGTGACCCTGTGTCAACTGCACAAGTGACCTTTTAGGTCTGACAGTTAAGCTGAACAATACTTCCCAGGACAGTGTGTGAAGCCTGGAAGATGAGATGTTTTAAATGTTACAAGAGTATATTGCTGATAGGAGAAGCTGAAGACCAGCTTTCCTGTTGGCTCACAGTAGGTGATTATTGACAGTGGCTCCCACACCTGCTCAAATCTTCGGAAAGGTTACTAATGTCTAATTCTTAAAGTTTAAGCTCTTTCAGATGGACACAATTTCTAAAGCCAAGTTTCTGCAAACCTCACATTTAGTAACTTAAGTGTTTATTTTTTTAAAAGATTTTATTTATGTATTCATGAGAAACAGAGAGAAAAAGAGGCAGAGACACAGGCAGAGGGAGAAGCAGGCTCCTTGCAGGGAGCCTGATGTGGGACTCGATCCTGGGACTCCAGGATCACACCCTGAGCCGAAGGCAGATGCTAAACTGCTGAGCCACCCAGGGATCCCCTGAGTCACCCAGGATCCCCAACTTATGTTTAATTAGCATAAGATTTTGTGGAAAAGATATTAGTAACTTATTATTTAAACATATATTATGTATATATAATACATATACATACTATATATATAATATATACATAATATACAAATATATATATATATTATACACACATACTTACTACGTATATATACTTTTTTATGTTTCTGATTATGAGATACACCAAATGTTAGCTCCCTGAAAACATTTACTTGATAGTTTGAGCACTCATTTTTCATTACCCCTAGAACCACTTTTTAAATTTGATATATTCCGAATCTTAGAAAGTGAACTTAGGGTTGGTATTAAGTGATTTTGTCAAAATTTGTGTAAAAAGAGAGCAGACTTGTCCTGGATGCCTCTCTGGTCTTTCAGCTGCTCATTGCTTATTTCCTGTCATTAGCCTCTCTTTGTTGTCTGGATTTGATTGGCAACTATTTCTGCTCTTTCTTCTCAAGGACTGACTGTAATTAAATTAGTTACTATAGAGATGTATAATCCTAATTTCTTTTTTAAAAGATGTTATTTATTTATTTATTGGATTGAGAAAGGAGAAAGAGGGAAAAAAGAGGAGAAAGAGGGAGAGAGGGAGAGAGCAGGAGGTGGGGCAGAGGCAGAGGGAGAAGCAGATTCCTCCCTGAGCAGGGAGTCCGATGTGGGACTCGATCCCAGGACCCTGAGATCATGGCCTGTGCCAAAGGCAGACGCATGCCTAACCGACTGAGCCACCCAGGGGCCCTGTATTATCCTAATTTCTTAATTCTGACAAACTTCTTAGAAACTTTGCATTCAAAAAATAATCTGTTTTTTGAAAGCAGTCTTGCTCCATTTCTGAACATGTATTGGAACTGAATTGGAATGCCTCTGTGGTGAACCGTTCAGAAGGTTCTCCACACCAGAGGACAGCGGCTGTGTATAGAAGGGGGGGAATGAGACAAATATTTCCGTGAAATATTTTTTACTTTAAAAATTAATTTCAAGGATTGTGCTATGGTTAATATTCTTTAAAAATTTTTTTATTAGTGTCCTTGTCTGCTGTGTTTATTGCTAGAATTGCTCCAAGCAGTGCTTTTAAAATGTTCTTTCTCATTCAGAATTTTCCATTTGATGAAAACCTTTAAGCGCTTTACACTTAAACCTTTGAAATGACTTAGAGAGCTGGTTAAGGGCTGTGCCACCTTGTGTGTCTAAAGAGCCTCGTGAACCTCCCGATGGTTTCCACGTTTGGGCCCAGAAGAAAGGGTGAAGATGCTTTTTCTTCCACATTTTGACACAACCAGCCTTAAACATTTATTGGAATCCCTAAAAAGAAGGGCCTGGTGGCCGTGGTTTGCAGGTACTTGTTTACATAGTGTGAAAACAAGGAAAAAAAGTCATCAGGCACACAGTTTATTTCCCACATTCAGAGGGCGCCTGAAAGTAAGAAAGTGAGCAGAGAGGTGTGTGCATGGGGCCTGTCCTTCCTGCCTCTGGTCCCTATGGTAGTTTTTCTGTTCAGGTTTATGGGGTTTCTCTTCTTCTGGGTTATTTCTCTGTTGCGTTCTATGATTTTCCTCTGAACAAATCAGGTGAATCAAATCTATAACATTTCCAAGATTATGTTTTTTTTTTGATACAGGAAAGCTATTTGGCATATTTCATATCTGAGATAGAGAAGATCACAGTTCAGCAAATACTTTATTTTTTAATAGCTACTTGCATAATCTTAAGTAAATGTTTAGTGTCCGGAAAATACCATTATTTCTGATTATGGAAAAGGAACATTGAAACATAAAGCAAAATGCTAAAATGATGCAGATGCTCTGGAAAATACTTGGGGAGGATTAATTTGCTAAAAAAGAAAATAAAAGTTAATTTAGTTTGAAATTGCATATACTTCCATGTCTCACCAATTGTAAATTTTATACTTGGTATAACTTTCCTAAAAACTACTCTGTAAAAGGTCTTTCTTGCACAGATCTGAATATTAATTTAGTTTTCTTGGTTCTGTGGAATTTCAGTACTTTACACTTTTAATTTCACAATTTAACATTTTAGAGAACATTAAAAGTAACTTTTGTAAGGTCACTTCTCAGGTCTAAAAATAGCAAGTCCAGAAAAATTAAAGAATTAATCAAGTGTTCTCTAATGTCATGTTGAAGAAAAAATGGCTTTTTTCATTTTTCAACCAGCTGACTATATTTAATGGTTGATGTACAGTGTTGTGACTATTCATGCTGCTTTTTGCAATTCTTGTAATTTTTTTAGCAAATAATATTTGACTTTCATATTTAGAGTTTTCTTTTGTTTAATAATTAATCTCCAGAAATGAAGTATGACATATGGTGTAAAATTTTTCTGTTCTGTTTCTTGAGATCTTTTTATAGCCCTGTCATGTGTCTTCCTAATCATAGGCTTTGATCTTGGTACAGTGACTTGACTCTTTGCCACTAGAGGGCAGTAAAAAAATTGATGTTAATAAACACCATTGTAGAATTAAGAAAAAAAAAAATTTTATACCATTGTTCAAGACTCTCATCCCTGGAAATTTTTATCTAGATGTCTAACTGGAAAGGAAATACACAAACCTGAGTAAGGATTATCTACCTACCTTCACTGATTGTAATTTAAAGTCTTCCCTTTTTTTAGTGGTATTAAATTAGTTATGATTCTAGACCAAGTATTATTTAATCATGTAGAATTTCTAGAAATTCATGATTTAAAATATTCTTTGTTTTATTAATATTTGGGCTTACTGTAAGAGTAGAGAACATTTGTGGTTGGTGGTTGTTGACTACATTTTATTGGATAAATTCTAATTTGCCACATTTCATTTCCTAGCATATTTTTACTCTAAGGAATATTTGTCTAATGAAATATTTTCCAATTTTACTGGAAATTGGACTTAGAAAGGAAGAAGTTCAGCACTTACCCATATTTTTCAATAACTTCATACAGTAAGTGTTCACTTTAGTGTTAGACACAAAAATGTACATTGTTAGCTTGAAAATGTAAAACTCTATTTTCACTGTTACTGCTTTTCCAATTCAGAAGTGGATAGAATTATTGACTGGTAGAAATATTAAAATTCTCTAATGATACACATTTATTATTTATTTAGTCTTGTGATGAAATAGCAAAGACCACTTTTAGGGATTTTATATTATTTTAACTTACTTTATTTGTTTTATTTTTATGTATTTAGATTCATTAGTTTGAAAGTTATAAATATATTTACCATAGTCAGCTCATCATCCCCAGAACACTACCGCCTAAACTCAGGCTTATGAATACTTAATTACTAAATTTGAAAATGTTAGTGTCTTGTTAAAAAAAGCAAAGCTTATGATATTGAATGTGCAATTTTGAAGAAATGAGGGATGCCATTTGTTTTTATTAAGCTGGGATTTGAATGTTTGAAGAAAGCATTGAGGGAGCATTTCTTTAGAAATTGAGGTAATAATACTCATTTGTAGTGTTGAAAATATTATTTTTACTATACTCTCAGACTTTATAAATAAACACAGGAGTCCATGCCTGAAAGAAATAGGATTACTTTATGTGTCTACTGGCAAATTGCTTTTGTCATTTTCCATTCTATGGAGACTTCTACCTAATTCCAAAATTAGAAGTAAACATTTTTGATCTCTAAATAGGGTATCATTTTCTTCCACTTTGAAATACCAATATTATTGATTTAAGATTTCCAGTATATGAGAAACTGTCTTATGATGTTGATATTAATTCTTTGAAGATAAATAAATGGACAGAATTACAAGAGAAAAGAGTTTCTCCTGACTTTTGCATGCATATTTAGAAAATATAAAGAGAGAAGATAAAAGCAAGGTATAGAGATTTTTTTTTAATGGAATCTACATTTGTGGGTTTTTTTTTTTTTTGATATGATTGATAGCCCCAGGAAGCATTTCAGTATATTTTCAAAAATCGTATCTGCAGTTATGCTGTTTTGAGAAATATTCTCTGTGTTACTGTAGAATTTTGAAGCTGGTTTTCAAACCATCATGTTTTTTATTCCCTCTAAGCTGTGTAGAAGATTCACTTATTTTGGTCATGCTAAACTTCTTTATGAAATTGGTACTAAAAATAAAACAAAAACCAATAATAATTTAACAAATGAAATCTTAGGTGGAATGCAAAGTATTATACTAATGTGACAGCACATCGTAGATTTCAACCTCTCAGAATAAAGCTGTTCACGACCGAAGCTCAAAGTGGCTGCTGGCAGAGTTAATTGTTTGCCAAAATTTCATGAAATACAAGCAGGCCAGCATCCTAATGGTCTTTTTCGAAATCACCATTTCCTTTCTGCTAAAGTGGAAAAAAAGCATTTTTGAAATATAGTTTTTGAGTTTATTTGAAGACCTTAAGTAACAAATTTGCTTCACTATATGTGTATATATGTGTGTGTGTGTGTGTGTGTGTGTGTGTTTTAACCTGAAAAGCTGTGTTAGTAAAGATAAAAAGTTAAAACTTTTGTTCTAATTGTATTGGGAAATTTATATCTTTGAAAACACATGAGTAAACTATAACAGACAATTAGTTGTGTCATTTTTCTTTTTCTTTTATATTTTTGAAAAATCAGACACTTAAATATTTAGTGAATTTTTCTTTGGCTTCTTATTTTAAAACTGAATTTGTGTGATGGATTTCCAGATGCAAAATGAATTTCTGCACAGTGACTTAAGTATGGTCTTAATATGTCAGATATCAGCTGACATCTTTTCAGGTAATTATTTCAGAGAGGGAAGAATTGGGTATTCAAGGAGTGATTTTGAAGTATATACTGTCATTTTACTGATTTTGAAAGAAACAAATTATTTTCTTTCTATTCAGTAGTAGTCTTTTTGAAGAGTAGTTTTGTTTTAATATAATCACCTTTAAGAATTCTCTATTTCCTGGAGCTTTGAGTTGAAAATTTCATTTGTCAGAGTAATTAATTGGGTATTTATCAACAAACTCTGAAAAATAATTCAAAGAGAGGCTGAGATTTTCTAAACCTAAATTTAAATGTAGTTTAAAATAGACACTGAAAAAAATATTTTCAGAGAGAGGCTAAGATTTTCTAAATAATTGTTTTAAATGTAACAATAAATAAGGAGACCAAAAAAAACTCATATAAACCTAAAATTTAAATAATTTTCCTTATCTTTTACTTTTTAACAGTAAGAAAGACACTTAAGTATCTCTTCTACTTTACTTTGACTTTTCCTAAATTTTAATATAGTGAATATTCCTCAGATTTGTTTTCTGTGGTCTTTAAACAAATTTTTGTGAAGATTCATTATACTAGGTAAATCTTCAACTTTGCACTTACGTTAAATATTTTTTAAATGATACTTTATTCTGTTTCAAAGTATACATTTTTATTTAAAATTACTCAGTGTTTTTTAAACTTCATATCAGAATTCAAGAAGTAATAATTGCTTTTGTTGTTTATTCTCTCCCCTCTGTGGTTATTTTGATGAGAGATGAGACACAATACAGCAAAGAAGCAAATCTGTCTTGCACACAATTTTAGTAAATGCAGATACTGTATCTTAATGAAATACTTTTAAGATGTAATATAAATTAAGTTTATACTTTATTATTGCTCTGTTAACCTACAAACAAAAGCCATCAATTAAAAACTGAATTTTATTGAATATTACACTTGACCTAGCAGAAATATATTTATATATTATCAAAAATAATATAAATCAGTTTTTGTGTGGGTATCCCGAGCTTAGAAGCACTCACTGAAAACTAGGTTTGGGAGGATAATTATTGTTTTACAGTAAATACACATTTTTTTTATTACACTGATGCTTCTGGTTTTATGACTTCTTTCAAAATAATGACAAAGTAAACTCCATCATTAGTGTGATTAAATCCGCATTGTAGGTTTATTATATATTCTTATGAATATAATAATACAGACTTTGGTTTTTCCCAATAACATAGAGTGACTATCATGTGAAGAGACCCCAATTGCAATTTAAAAAAATACTGAGTCTAATCCTGGAAATATTATTATTACAATATTAATATGATAAGGGGGGGCACCTGGGTGGCTCAGTCTGTAAAGTGTCTGCCTTCAGCTCAGGTCATGATCCCAGGGTCCCTGGATGGGGCCCCCACATTGGGCTTCCCACTCAGTAGGAAGCCTGCTTCTCCCTCCCCTGCCCTTGGTCTCCTCCTTTGTGCACTTGTAGTCTTTCCCTCTCTCTCTCTGTCTGTCAAATAAATAAAATCTTAAGAAATATTAAAAAAAGAAATATTAATATGGTTAAATTTTGCCATCGCAGAACAGAATCTTCACTACATTGTAGAATAGGATGAGAGAAAAATAATCTTTCTTTCTTAATGTTTTACAATTTTAGCATGATTTTCATTGCTAACCTGTGAAAATATACATAGGCCATTATCTTGTACCTGGGAGAGTAACATTGCCTCTGAGAGATTCACATTATTTGAGAAGTATATGTTCATGTCAGCTCCTTTCAGAAACCACAAGTAGGTATTACACAGGAATATGATCTATTTTTCTGGTCTTCTCCCATAGGATGGCTTCTTTGTAACATATTATAATGTACTTAAAAGAGGTCATTTTATTAAAATAGGGATCCAAGGAAGCAGATACTGGTGCAGATCTTCAATATATGAATCCCATTAGGATCTTAGATTCATCTCTAAATTCAATATTTTTATATTTGTTTTGGCTTTGTACATGTCATATACTTCAAGTCTTCATTGAAACTAAGAGTATCATCCAAATTCTTGTATTATTTTAGGAACATACACAGGAAAAAGAAGGTACTTGCTTGTTCTGCTGGTAGGTTTTTTTCTTTATAAATGAGTACATCACCATGATTTCATATTCACACTTTTATTTGTTAAATTTTAAAGATTTTATTAATTTGAGAGAGGCAGAGACAGAGGCAGAGGGAGAAGCAGTCTTCCTGCGGGGAGCCCGATGCGGGACTCGATCCCAGGACCATGATCCCGGATCATGCCCTGAGCTGAAGGCAGACGCTCAACCACTGAGCCACCCAGACGTTCCAGATTACTTACATTGTCCCTATAAAATGGGTACTGTTTTCATCTCTATTGTACAAGAAACTGAGGCACAAATAGATGAAGTAACTGGTTTAAGGTCTGGAGCTGACTTGAACCCAGGCAGTATGGTTTAAGGGTTTGTGCTCTTAATCATTACCCAGCTAATTCTCATATTGATGGAGTGAACCCTTTCCACAGAAGCTTAAAGGCTTGGCTTCCTTGTTTTCCCTTTCACAGCTGATAAAAGAGTAATACTATTTTACCTTATTTTTTCTACATGGTTATTTTCGTGCATAGAGAGAGAATGAAAGAAAGTTGTTGGCTGATGTAAAGTGCCCTTTGAATAGGATTCATTTTATCTGATGACATACCTACATAGAAGACTGCTGTAGGTCATGAAGATTTAGGAAATATCAAGTTTTTAAAGGAACTAATAATGATAAAACGTCTCCTGTATTGTTTTTGGGTTCAGTAGCCATTTTAAAATGTATTAAAATTTTTGCAAATTGCTTCTTATTTAAGTTACAGGTAATTGCCTGCTCTGCTGTTAATCTCAAAACTACTGCAGTTTGTATAATCTTTGCATTATTTATTTAAAAACTTACAAGTGACAATTAACTTTTTATTCAGTTGATACAATTGATAATGCAATTATTATTATTAAATATGTAGTGATAAATTAAGAGTTATCTGACTACCATGACTCTTTTTTGAGCCATAAATTGGAACTTTTAGGTTTCATTTTAACTAAGAAAAGTAAATAATACTTTTATTTTAAGTACTGTTTTTCAGTTTTTTATATTAATAATTCAAATATCTTAGTTTTTATATTAATAATTCAGATACTTTCAAGAACATTTTATTTTACATGTTCTATAAATAAAGTTATAATTATGTTTCTTTTAGACTCAGAAAAAGTTGTGATATAGTATGCAAATCAGTACTTTTTTGTAATGGATATGCAAATGGCTTTCACAACATTGGCCACATTTATATTTTTAGGAGGAACATAATAACTGTATGTAACAAATTTCCTTAATTACAAGTGTTTTACCAAAACTGCTGATACTGGACTTGCAAAAGGAATTTCTTAGGGCTTCACTTGTATCTTAAACAGTGTTAACTGGTTAATTTTTAAAATGAGAGTGATAAAGGTCCCGTTGCCTAACAGCAACTTTATGGAAATGAACATCTCAGATGATTCCACAAATTATTTTTTCTTTGTACCCCCAAACAAAAAGTATTATGTGTAAATCCAGCAAATCTGTCCAGTAACACAGGCAGTCACACCCACTTTCAGCCCTGACCCGGCAAACAGTAAAATGAATCAAGTGAACTATAAATAAATGTTTCACTAGAATCTCACTAAAAATTTCAACATTTGATAATTAACTCTCGAGGTACAGAGGGAGCATCGAGGCCAAAAAGTGAGATATAATTTGTTGTGACTCATCTCTTTGATTTTTTTTTTTAAATTTTTTTTCTTTGATTTTTTGGAAGCAAGTGTAACAAGCAGTGTTTTAGGGTATTAAGTATTTATTGAGAAACTGCTGGAGTTAGGTACCGTGTGAGCCACCGGGGTATGGTCCTGAGGAAGGTCTCCACATCTGTTTGTAAAAATGATCAGATAAAGAGGAAATTTTAGGGTGGCCTGAGTTACGGCAGTGTTTTTTTTTTTTTTTTTTTTTTTACGGCAGTGTTAAGTGCAAGATTCAATGGGAACACAAGAGGTGGGCACCTAACCTGCCTTGGAGGACCCCGTGCAGACCTGTGGCAGGAAATCACATGTCAGCTGAGCCCCAAGCAAGGAAGAGAAGTTAAGTTAGGCCACTGGGGATGTGTGTGTGAGATGTTAGTTTGCTAGGGGACACAGCATGTGCAGAGGTGGAGCACTGCATGAAGAGTGGCAAGGATGGGGCTGGAGAGAGTGGCCCTTGTAAGCCAATCTGATAGGCTTGGACTTTATCTGGAGGCCAATGGAAAGCCATCGAAGGATCTTTAAGCAGCCATTTAAAGCTTTTAAAAGCCATTTTTAATAGATCTTAAAAAAAATAAATTTAGGGAAAAAACCCCCAGCATTTTAACATGTTGCATTTCATTCTTAAGAATTAATTTAAAAAAAAAAGAATTAGCTTATTTTTGTGGGACAGCCCTATGGGAAATACTAGCTGCCATAATAAATAAGCTCCAAAATTACAGGTGAGTGGGTAAGTATATTACTGGCTGGCCAGCCAGGTCCGCAAAACGACTGTGTTCCAGGAAGGGGGAGCATGGAGGCTTTGCTCCACAGCCATCAATCACTGATACAACATGTGACCTAAAGTAGTTAATGCAGTTCTCATCCAGTGAAACAGCTACTCTTACAAAGAATTAGGCTGATCAAAGGAAATCAACACAAATCATAACAAAAAATGTTACGTAGAACCCAGGATTACAAAAGCCACTGAAAAAATATGAGAGTAAAAGAGCTCCCTCCTTTTGTCTGGGGAGAGCCCAAAGAGTTCCAGCTGTGCCATGTCTTCCCTTATGCGCCAGGTGCATCAGGGTGGTCCGGTTGAGTTCCAGGCTCGTGTCATCTTTAAGGGCTGTCGTTGGTGCAGATGGCCCTCCATGCATATTGCTCTGTCCTCAAAACTATTGAAATTCCTCAAATGGTTTCACGGCATATCTAGTCCCTAGAGGTCTTCCAGATGGTGTTAGTTAGATAGCCTAGGAAGAGATCCAGTTCCAGGCAAAACCGAAACAAAACAAAAAACTGTGTTCCATGATCGGACATATGCCCTCTGTCTCCTTCCTCTCTTCCTCTCTGTGATTTGTCTGGCGCTCTTCCTCACCCTGGATCATGACTCTGTTCCTAACGTTGGCACTGTGCTAACTTCCTGATTCCTACACGTGGTTTCTAGGATTTGAAGAATCACTGGGGTATGAGATATGATGGAGAAGAGAAATAGCCCTTTGTGTGGCTGCTGCAAATCAGTGTCAAAATACAATTTTGTGTTCCTCTGATCTGATCCCAGAGCATCTATACTAAAAGCCCCTCCCCCCGATAAAATGCATAGTGCCTTTACATTTTACAGTAAGTGATGGTTGCTGTTGTTATTATTTTGTGTTTATTTTTTAACTCTGAATTACCATAGATAATATTACTAATTGTGTTGATCATGCATCAAGGCTGTATAGTTTAAAAACTACAGCTTCTGAGAAAGAATAATACAGAGAATAAACTCATTTTCAGAATAAAAAATAATGTCATAAGGTATGGGCCAATAATTAAGAGAGATTCTGATTGTATTATTTGGACTCTTAGTATACTCATTAGATATACAGCTGGAAACAAATTTGATTAGCCAGTGCAGTTTAGTAAGTACCCCCATTATGCTATATGCTAAGCATGCTGGCTGGACCTGCTTGTTTTACAAAATGTAAAATATGATTTTTCTCTTCCCTCAAACAGTTATTACAGTAACATACTCAAATAGTAATGATTCAAGATTTTTTTTAAAATGAGACCTAAATGAGATTCAGAGGATTTATTCAGACATTTATTTTCAGGTTCTAATAGGTACATATGGTAGGTGTTCCATAAGTGTGTATGTATGTATTTATTTTTAAAGAATTTATTTATTTATTTATTTATTTATTTATTTATTTATTTATTTATTTATGATAGACATAGAGGGGGAGAGAGAGAGAGAGGCAGAGACACAGGCAGAGGGAGAAGCAGGCTCCATGCCAGGAGCCCAAGCGGGACTCAATCCTGGGACTCCAGGATCGCGCCCTGGGCCAAAGGCAGGCGCTAAACCGCTGAGCCACCCCAGGATCCCCCATAAGTATTTATTAAATGCAGTGATTAAATTTATTGTAGTGTAAACAAAACCTTTAAATTGTTGAGCAAAATAGAACGAGACTTCTAGAATATAGTGCATTAATATAGGAAACTAGAAATGGCAGTAAATGAGTTTTAAGCTAGGCTTCACAGGCAGTTGAGACGTAGATTTGTGCAGATGACACACACTAGAGCTTGTTTTCTAGGAGATAGCAAAATCAAGGACATAAAAGTAATGATTAATTGCTTCCAGGTGACAACACACAGATCTGAAGCACATGTAGATAAACTTGGGAGAGAATTTGTTGACAAATCCAAAGAAATGGGGCTTCTGACTTAAGGGGGGTCATTGGTAAAGGAGTTTCGTTTGGGAGACCAGAGTTGGGAAGACAAGAAGGAAGTTTGAAGTCATTAGAGTGATGGGTGTCTAAACCAAAAGAGGTTTCTAGAAAATACCGACAGGAGAAAACAAAATGGTGTGATTTAGTGATGTGTTTCATGTCCATGATGAAAAGGAAGGTTTTTTTTTGTTTTGTTTTGTTTTTAAATAGTGTCACTGAAGAGGATGGAGTGACTGATTATGCAAGAAATAAAGAGCTTCGATTTTATGAATTGGTTATCTAAATCGAATTTATTCTTTATCCAGAGGTATTAGATATAAAGCCAGAGTGTGTGGCCTGGCATGGGGGTGTCACTTGTATATTATACTTTGCATAGGAAGTCACATGAGGAATCAAACCAAGAAACCAAACCAAGGAAGAAAATCATTAAGTTCTAGGAGAAGTGAGAAATTGGGCAGTTAATGAATACCAGGAAGAGACGTCAGGTGAGAGAGGATCACCAGGACACTCTCATAGGGAGGTAGGATAGACACCGTCACAAGAGGAAGGTTCTCATTTTAATTGAGGGATCTAACACGGAGACTGTAAAGGCATGTAATGTATAATGTAATGCATGTGAAACCAGAAATTATTATGTGGAACTTCTGAAAGTCTCTGTCCACGGTGGGGAGGGAGCAGGGAATCAGGAGAGGCAGCAGGAAACGAGGAATCGAGGAATCGAAGGATACTAACGATACTTCTGAACCACTGGGAGGAAAAAAAAAAAGCATTCATTTCATTTTCACTTCCAAGTGACTCTAATTACATAAATGTTTCTCAACGGTTGAACGATCATTTTGTATTTTCTTCATTTCAAGTGAATTGATTACTTTTGGAAAGTGATTACATACTCTTGAAAGGGTATGTGCTTTCATAGATATGATATGAACGGAATATTGCGGAGTCTGGATAGTTCACGTTCCGTGCGGTGGAAAGAGTTTCATTTTTAAGGTGATGATGGTAGGTAGACATCAAATTGACTCTTGGAGCCGTGGTTTTATTTCTAAAGAGCAAAACTATGAAAGGTACTACATTTTGTAATGTGCTCTAATGAACCGAGGGAAAGTGTATCCTGGCAAAATAATTAACTTCATTCTCTGATTGTTTTGTGTTTACATGATCTCCAAAGCCACGTGTTTCTAATTATATTTACCAGAGAGATATTACTATCTCTGGTTAAAGTGATGTAGAGTAGAAAGTCCCAGACCAGTTTTGTGTCTTTCTGTGTGAACTGTGAAATAACCTTTGGTTGTTTTATTTTATTTATTTTTTTTCTTTTTTAACCTTTGGTTGTTTTAGTAGTAAATTACAATTACACATTCGGAGTTTGTGTGAATTTGCAAGGTGGGGGGAAACATGCCAAGTCACATAGTGGGCATGTATAAAATATTTAGACTTTAATAGAAAGAAAAACCAACCTTTATCGAGTTAAGTGTGAGTAAGAACACCACGCTGTTGGAATGATTGATGGTTTTCTCGTCACATGTAACCGACTAACATAATTTCACAAAACCTTTGCTTACCACTTCAAATTATCCAAAATGTTTTGCAGTAAGGATAGCAATATGTGCTCCCTGAGAAAAACATTGCCCCATTCTGTCCTCAATTTATTTCCTTTTTTCCTTCCTTGTTTCTGCTTTTGGAGTTTTTTTTTTTTAATTATTTTGTATCTTTCTTTAAGAATACAATTTGATAGGTGTTTCTGTCATTAAATATTTTATGGGAAAGAAACTATACACATAATAGAAAATGCACTGAAATAGAAAGTGGTGATCTAGAATGATTGGCCTCTTCCTTTCTCTTTCTTTTTCTTGTTACACAAATATTTATTTTCCGTGCCAATGTATGTGAAATACAATGCTAAGAGTGGTGAGAGATAGTGAGAAAATTTCATTAGTTCATTTATTCAACACACAGTCTCTTGAGTGCTTGCTCTGTGCTAGTCATTGGTAATTTATCATTGAACAAGACAGGGTAAGTTCCTGCCGTAATGGAAACTTATATTCCTGGTCTGCAATCAGATAATACAGTAATTACGTAAGGAGGAATAAGCCATGGTAGCAGAGGGGCAGGAGGCAGTGAAGGAATTTTGAACAAGGACTGGAGAGTCCGTCTGTAGATGAAGTGGCCAGGAAATGCCCTCCGTGAGGATGTGATGTTTGACCTGAAAGATGAGGGTGGACCAGCACAGCTAAGATAAGGAGAGGGGTGTTCAGAGTAGGAGGGCGCAGGATCTGTAAGAGCCTGGGATGAAGAAGAACTTGGTACTGTTATGGATCAGAAAGGAGGCCAGTGTGGCTGCAGAAGGGTGGGTCAGGCAGAGAAGGGTGTGGAGTGAGATGATGAGGTGGGAAGGGGATAGATCATGGGGGTGGGGGTGTTGAAAGTTTTGGGTTTATTTTTTTTTTTTAAGATTTTATTTATTCATGAGAGAGAGAGAGGCAGAGAGACATAGGCAGAGGGAGAAGCAGGCTCCCTGCGGGGAGCCTGATGCGGGACTCGATCCCAGGACCCGGGATCACACCCTGAGCTGAAGGCAAATGGTCAACCACTGAGCCACCCAGGTGTCCCAAAAGTTTTGGGCTTAAATAGGGGCCGATGTGGTCTGATATATCTTTTGAAAAGATGTATCCCTCTAACTGATGGGTACAGATTGAATAGATGTTGCCTTAACAGAAGTTACAATGTACCAGGGAAGCTCCAAACAGGTAGGTAATATAATACAAAGCAGGAAATGATAAACCATGTCAGGTGAAGACCAAACTCGGTCTGAGAGAGGGTAAGGCTTTGCTAGGAAGATCAGAAAAGACTTTAGGGGAGATGGGTTTCGAGGTGTGAGTGATTCAGATATCTAGAAAAAAGAGGAGTATTTCAAAAATGAGGTGAAGCACCTGGAAGACAGGTTCAGACATCAAGCAAGATGTTCAGTTTCGTTAGAACTTAGTGGAAAGTACGTTTGGGCTCAGATCTTGGAAAACCTTGAACTCAAGATTAAGAATGTGAACTTTGGCTGTTATCCGTGGGATGCCAGGGAAGAAATGAATTGTAGCAGTGTATATATATCACAAGCGTTAATTTGCAATCTGTGTGTAAAATGTCCTGTGGAGGTTTCAACTTAACTTTGCCACTGACTAGCTGTGCAGCCTTGACCAAGTTTATTTGGTTTTGTCTTTGTCATCTGTGAAACGAAGTTAAACTAGGTGTTCTCTATGGTCTCTGTTATTTTTAAACACTGTGTATCATTAAAACCCCCCAATATATTTTTTAAATATTTGTTTATTTGAGAAAGAGAGAACGTGAGCAAGGGAAGGGGCAAAGGGAGAGGGGGAGAGAGAGAGAATCCTAAGCAGACTCCCCACTGAGCATGGAGTTCGATGTGGGGCTTGATCTCATCACCCCAAAATGATGATGAGAACCAAAATCAAAAGTCAGACACTTAACCAACTGAGCCACCCAGGCACCTCCCTTCCCCAAAACCCCCAATATTTTTAAATTACAAGGCATTTAAAGTCATTCATCATTTTTATAAGAACACTGATTCACAGGGATACATACAGCCCCATGTTTATAGCAGCATTATCTGCACTAGCCAAGATAGGGAAGCAGCCCAGGTGCCCATCCATTGATAAACGGATACAGAAGGGGTGGTATATATACACAATGCAGGCCTCTTCAGCCATAAAAAAAGAATGAAATCCTGTCATTTGCACCAACATGGCTGGAGTGAGAGAGTATGATGCTACGCGGAATAAATCAGTCAGAGAAAGACAAATGCCATATGATTTCACTCCTATGTGGAATTTAAGAAACAAAGCACAGAAGCAAAGGGAAAAAATGAGAGAGGCAAACCAAGAAATAGAACTCTTATTTTTTCCAAGATTTTAATTCTTTTTATTTTAATTTTTTTATTTGTGAGAGAGAAAAGAAGAGAGAGTGGGGGAGGAGCAGAGGGAGAAGGACAAGCAGACTCTGTGCTGAGCACCAGAAACAGGCTCTTAACTCTCGAGAACAATATGATGGTTTCCAGAGGGGAGGGGGGGTGAAATAGGTGATGAGGATTAAGGAGGGCACTTGTGATGAGCCCCAGCTGATGTATGGAATCATTGACTCACTATGTTGTACACCTGAAACTACTATAACACTTTGTGTTAACTAATGGGAATTAAAAATAAGCATTCATTCATTCATCATTTTAACAGGTTAGTTTACAGAGAAAGACTGCAGACAGTATTAGATGAGATCATTATAGAGCTCGTTATTGCTCTTTCCTCAGCTTTTTATGTCCTTGTATTTGTTGGTCGACTTCTCAAATAGCAAATCTGCAATGCTAGCTGGGCGGAGATTCCAAGTATATATTTTTCCCAGTGCAAAAATGCAAAATACTGAACACAATAATTTTTCTCTATTAATAGTACTTTTGTTCTGTTGACATTACCTAAAACAGGGATATATAAGACTATTAGTTAACCCACGCACTCGTGTCAGAGTCCAAGATACTGGCATTGTTTGGGTTTGCTGTTGGTTCTCAGACTGTTCTTT
Source organism: Canis lupus baileyi (assembly GCF_048164855.1). Lineage (NCBI taxonomy): Eukaryota > Metazoa > Chordata > Mammalia > Carnivora > Canidae > Canis > Canis lupus. The sequence goes on from NC_132852.1 coordinate 13,560,997, forward strand.
GCAGGCCACTCACCATGGCCCTCTCCCCTGCTTAGAAGAAGTTGGTGATCCATTCCCCTACCTCCATTCTTCTACTAGACTGAGCTGATGGGAGCCGCAGGAAGCCGCAGGAATATGTCATTGCTTAGCCAATCTAGCACCAGTACAATCCTGTAATTCTCACTGTGTTGCCCTAGAAATTTTTTACCACCAGACTGACAATACAAGGTTATAAATTGTTATTATTTGGGGGACTCTATCTTTGTGACTATTTTATTGTTATATAAAATATTTATTTACCCTTTTGAATAATTATATTCAAATATCTCATTAAGATAGAAGTTTACCAAAGATACAGCATAGCTTTATTTTTTTTGTTAAGATGAAATAATCATGATGGCCACTTGATGTTGATAGGAGTTACATAAATTGATCTATAATTAATTCCTGCACCCTTAGTCCTGTGAGGTACTTTGTATCATCTTTAAAATGCTGTCCTTAAAAAAAAATATAAAATAAAATAAAATAAAATAAAATAAAATAAAATAAAATAAAATAAAATAAAATAAAATAAAATAAAATGCTGTCCTTTCCTTTTGTTTTTTTTTGCATTGGTGAGAGAGTGCTGAATACCAGCATCCCTAGTGGTCTCCTCTGTCAGGCCTTGCAAATCAAGAGCTCACCGCATAGTAGGTCATACTGTCATATTGTACTTGGTGCATAAAGACACCAGATTATAGGGAAAAAACTCGTTATAATTTTTTATTTTGTGGAAAGGAAGTTGGGATGGGTTGTGCTTGGAGTGTTCGGTGAGATTGAATTTCTCCATTATTTATTTTAATTATACCAAAAGAAATACCTTTATAATGATTTTATGAATGCTGGGGTTTCTGAGATTGTTCCTAGGCATGATTAGTGCAAAATGAAAGGACTCGTTGGCAACTTTAGTGGAATCTTAGCCATCACAGTGAGCTTAAACTTGGGAGCTCTTGCCTTGGAGCACCAGCCCTCAAATTGGTGCTGAGCCACAAACCTTCAGTTTCCTGAATCTTTCCTGCCCACTGTAGTTTCAGCTCATGCTTATTTGTGTTTTTCTTGTTTTGACTCTTAACTTGCCAGGATACTGCATGTAACAGATGCAGGAAAAATGTCGAGAGAAAAGATAAAGACTTTTTAACACAGGCATGTGTTTGTGGTAGTTCACCTCCCTACTTCTAAGCACCCTAGCAATTCAACAAGAACTCTAAATTTTGCTGGCCTCAGTTGTGAGCTTAAGCTCTTGGTTTCTAAGTACTGTTTTGCAAAGGAATGTTTATAATGAGTTTTTTTAAAATTTTATTTATTTATTCACAAGAGACACAGAGAGAGAGACATAGACAGAGGGAGAAGCAGGCTCCCATGCAGGGAGGCCAATGCAGGACTCGATCCCAGGAGCCCAGGATCATGAACTGAGCCGAAGGCAGGTAGTCAACCACTGATCCACTCAGGCGTCCCGATAATGAGGTTTTTCTTTGAACGCAAAAGGGTCAGTATGTTTTCGAATTAAGGAAATACACTTTAAGGCAGAAAACTACCTGCAAAAATGATTAAAGGACTAATATTTTTGTGTAAATATTTTTATGTATTTGTCTGTCATGGTTTAGTTTGGAACACAAAGGATGTTTGTCAGATGAATAATGAATTTCACTACCTGTATGTCCCAAATATTTTTAAACAATTCTATCTGCTTAATTTCATTACATTAAAATTTCAGAGGTGGCTCAGTCGGTTGAGTAGGCAACTCTTGATTTGAACTCAGGCCATGATCTCAGGGTCATGAGATCGAGCCCCCTGTCAGGCTCTGAGCTCAGTGCAGAGTTTGCTTGGGATCTGCCTGGGATTTTCTCTCTCCTTCGCTCTCTCCCTCCCCAACTCTGGCTTATGCATTCAGGCTCTCTCGCTCTCTCTTTCTCTCTCACAAATAAATAAAATCTCTTAAAAATTTTTCCAGAAATTTGTGTATATAAATATATATCTAATATATATTTTTCCATATATGTGAAAAAGTTGCTACAATTTATAATCAAACTTACTAGCCATAGGTACTTTGAAGGCCTGATGTTTTTCCTATACCATTTTGATAATGTTTCATATCCTGGTACATGCCTCTAATCTAATCTCAGATCCTGATTGTTTTTTTTTTTTTAATTAACTCCTACAATGTGATCCTTTGTTAGTTTTTGGCATGTATCCATAGTTATGTTTTCATCAGTGGATTTTGTTAACGTTAACATTTGGGAAACCTGTTAGTAAAAATTGCGTTATTTTGCGACCCATTCCTTTTGAGGTGAATTATACTCCGTTGATTATAAGACATCCCAGAGGAGTGCTTTTTGCAGGTTTAAATTGTTTACCATAGATTTTAATGTGGGACACCCACAGAATCCACTTTTGACATGGGGAAGGTTGCGATGGGATCGCATTACCTTGTCAGCAGGTGCTGCCATGGACATTGGTGTAAAGCAAGAAGGAAGGGACTGGGATGCAGAACCGTAATTGGAAAGAAAGAAATAAATCCTTCCCTTTCAGTTGCTTCACTGATTCCCAATGTTCCAGGTAAAGTGCACCTGCTGAGTGGCTGAGAAGAACAGGTAAACGCTGGCATTCCATTAATTTCAGAGGAATGTCAGTGGACTGCATTTGCTCAGCAGGTGTGATGAGCTGAAGGAAGAAGGGGGACCCAGGGCAGAGGATAGAGCAGAAAAGTGGCTCAAAACAAGGGATGGTACGGGGAGGATCTGTCCTTAAAAGCTCATATTTCTGTTAATTCTCTGGTAATTCCTAATGCGACTACACGTTTTGGTAGTACTTGAAGCCACATTAGAATTATGACAGCCTATGTTAAAACTGTGCAGTGTGGCTCAGTAATATAAAGCTAACGTTTCCTGAAATAATTTGAAAATCTAGCAGACTGTGAAGTTATCCTGATGAACTTGGTTTTGATTACAGTAATGAGATATACGGTGTGGTGTCAAAAACTGTCTTCCAGTTGACACAACAATCCATAATTTATAGATTGCCTTAAAAATTAAAAGACGAAGTCAATTATAACTAATTATAATGCTACATTTACTTGAGAAGTTATTATATCCTTTGGGATAAAGGAAGTAATATTCGTGTCAGTCAGGAATCTTTAGCTACAGCTTCCTGGTTCTATCTTAAGAATTCTTCAGTTTTGTTTCGCGAGAATCCTAAGCCCCTGAAAGCCTGAAGCCCCGCTATTTTTAGAAATAACCATAGTCGCTTCTGTACATCGTTGCACATTGGTTCCTATTCTGAACTTCTTAACTGTACCAAATCCGCAGAGAGGTTACTGGAAGTTTTCACGACGACTGCTGAATCAGTCAGAGGCGAATTTTAAATCATGCTGAGGGAAAATAATCATAATTAATCTGAGTTACAGCCTCAAGATTTCATCGTTTTTCCTATTAGTAATGGCTTCAGATAATAGAAATTAAAAATCCAAAAATACTGTGTATTTATTAAATCTTTAGTTCACGACGGTCAGCATCTTTTTTATCTTATAGACAAAAGCCAAACTGCATGCAAATGATAGTCTGCCTATATGAGCATCTCCTAAAGAGGTGAAAAGGAGTGGTTTATATTTCCCGATAATTTTATGTCATCAGGAAATGAGATCTACATTCTTCCTTCTTCTAAGAACGTGAGTTGTTAGAAGAAGAGAAAATCTCATCCTTGTATAAACTTCTAGAAAATTGAATGACTTTACAAATTAGGAGCTGAATATCAAGTCATTGGTGAGGCCTCCTTTTGTGTACACTTTGATCGTGAAGCTGTTTATAGGTGAAGCACTTGTGCTTTATGTTGTGGAATCAGACACAATGCATGTATGTGGTAGCAGAGACTTCTTTCCTTATCTGGGGAAGGGTGGGGGGCAGAGAACAGTCTGGATTAATGTTAAGGAAATATATATCCAAAGAAGATGAACTACGACAGACTAGTTGTTTGAGTAATATTATAAGTTGTGATCCTTTTTATATATTTAAGATTTCATTTTGTTGGAAAGCTTTCAAAGGGTGACCTAGTACATGTGCCAATGACAAAAGCTCCTTGTAACAATTCAGAGCATGCTTTATGCTTTATGAAATGGGATTGTAAAAATCCTCTCAAAAATGGCATCTGAAATAGCATTAAAACACAATTTCCTTTGATAAGGCTTTAAGGCACTCATATGAAAAGTGATACCACTTTGAGTGAGTCTGTGTCAGCATTACGCGATGTTGTGTTGCTCATAACTGACATTAATCCATTAAGGGTGCGAGGGTCATTTATTTTCCTCATGAAGTCATTAAATACCATTATTGATTTCTATTCAGTCACTTAGATTGTACCTTCATTTTATGATCATTATATACATTAATGCTAAGTGTTGATTTTATGCACTTTAAATAATAGATATTATCGTATTTAAAGTTGAAGAGTAAGTTAAAATAGTAACGGTTACGAAAAAGAAATTCTATAATTGGTTCACTAACCATTTTTATTATCATGTTTATTAGAATTATAAAAGTGATACTGATACTTAAAAATGCTTACCCATCATCTCTAGTGTATTTGCTAAATCGTAAAGAGACAACTTTCTCTTCATTTTTAAGTTAATAAAGTAAAATTAATAAAACTGTAATGCGGGTCTTTAAAATACTCTTCCTGCTGCCATTTTTGTAACTAGATCTACTACTGTCTGCTCATGTGCAGATGGGTCCTCTGTTAATTTCCTCCTTTTTGCCATGTAAACACAAAGAGTAAAGACTTAACCAGATTCCTGGTTCTTTTTTTAAATTTTTTTTTAAAGATTTTATTTATTCATGAGGAACACACACAGAGAGAGAGAGAGAGAGAGAGAGAGGCAGAGACACAGGCAGAGGGAGAAGCAGGCTCCATGCAGGGAGCCTGATTCGGGACTCGATCCCAGGTCTCCAGGATCATGCCCTGGGCTGAAGGCTGAGCCACCGGGGCTGCCCAGATTCTTGGTTCTTTGGAGTGTTCAGCGGCAAAATGGGGGAGAACAATGAAAAAAAAAAATCAGTGTATGATATTCTGTTCTGCAAACATAGATGGATCGCAAATCGTGGCTTTTATTACAGACTTCATTTTATGACAAGTCGTTCATTTAACTGAAATGCTGTAGAACTGATAGCTCCTTACACTCCCTCGAAATCATTTTATTTGTTAAAAGAAACGGCAACATCACAGAATTCTTTGTGATCTCTGTCCTTTTTATAAGACCAGTCTTTTTTTCTTTTTTTTCTTTTTTCTTTTTTCTTTTTTCCTGAAACACAAATCCATGATACCCTGCATCTTACTGGAAAGCATACTTGAATAGTACCAGGGACTTTGTGACTTGCCTGTTTTGGCAGCATCCTGAGTATTTCGCCTACCTGTCCTTTCGGAACGTGACGCGGGACCGTAGGTGTAATGAACATCTACATCCCTGTTCTCCCAGGAAGTACGGCGGAGGGTCCCGAGCCTTCCGTGGGGCAGAACCAAGTGGAGCCACGCTCCTTCCTACAACAGCAGCTTGGGAGGAGTTGCATGCTCAGCACTTTTGCATAGGCTTCTGGCCTGGCTCATCGAAGGCAACCTAGCAAAGCTGTGATATTAATGAATTATGACAAGCCTTTTGGCTGTCAGGCAGAGGTTCCCGCCTTCCTCCTTTAAGACAAAAACTTAATGGAAGATGCTCAGATGGGCAAGCTCTCTGATGATACCCCTTAAGTGCTCATCCCTTTTCTGATGTGAATATTCAGAGAGCCGTGAAGCTGCAAGTGGCAGCGTTTAATATCGTCTTTCTCATAATGCCTGAATAATTTTCCGGAGACCGATCTCTGCTGCTGCCGTGAACACGGTTATTTGTTTATTTTTCACCTTGGTCCTGGTGGAATGCTGACCTAGCTAATCTTCAGGACTCCCGGGGAAAATGGTTTCATAGTCCCAGCTCTTGTTCTCTCCAATAAACCCCAAAACGGAAGCTTACGGCCAGCCACTTTAATAATAGAGAAATCAGGAGAACTGGCTCTCTAGTTTCCTTTAAAAGTGCCACACACAAAAAAAAATGTTAATGAAGAATTTGGTGAAAACATGAAGACGATCTTGCATATTTTTTAAATGGATGTTTGTGAGAGGAAAGGAGAAAGCATAGGCTGTCGTGGTGAGTTATAGAACGTTTTCGAGATTTCCCTCTGGTCGTGCTGCTCATTATGTCAAACAGCCGAGCTTTTAAGCTACTGTACTTTCCGTTTTATGTGGACTGGCCTTCATTTGCTGAAATGCTTCAAGTTCACAGCACTAAAGTCATTTTGAAAACGGGATGTAATTACAAAGGTATCTTATGCTTACCAACAGCTTTTTTGGATCAATTTAATTATCATTACTTGTGGATACTGTAAATTGAATATCCCTTCCCTAATTACATTAAACTCAGGGGTTAGCCGCTTAAACATCTAAATGAGAAAAGTTCATCCTTTGCTATAAATAGGAGAATTGTTCTCTTATTTAGACTGACCTTAGAAGCTAAGCATTTTACATGATATTGTCAGGTGAGCATTATAAAGACAGCCTGTAATGAGATCTGTAATGAGGAACTAAGGTATAATGGCCCTTTGGAAAAGTTAATTTATTCAGCATTTTCTTGCTGCATGATGGAATTAAAGTTTTGTGTGTATGTCCAGACCCCCTTTTTTTTCCCCAGACCCCTTTTTTAAAAGAGGCCGGTTGCAGTGTTCTTGCTTTATTCATCTTCTGCCCGTAGTCTGAAGTGGTTTAATATTACTCTTCCAGCTTAATGGAAGCCACCATAAAAGTGGTGAATTAGTCTTGCCCTTTTAAACAGAGCTAATTTATTTAGAGACCAGGAATGCTATTTGCCTGCCTTCTCCTTACCCCTTTTTAACAACAAATGATATACAGGAATTTATTCAAGCCACAGAAAGAGCATATTTTTCTCAGAGGGGAAAAATGTTTTTAGACACCTATAAACAAGAACTGTTTTTTTTTGTTTTGTTTTGTTTTTTTGTTTTTTTTTGTTTTTTCCCCTGTTTTGGAAAATCGGCCTTTAATTAGTTGATATGCGTCTTTTAGTATTTGGTTGTCTGTTCAGCTCAAGTGATTCTGTGCTTTGTCAGAACACAGAGGTTATTTCTAGAGAGAGATTTGGTTGATTTCTGCTTGTTATAGCCCTTGTAAATTTTAGTGCATACATAGCTACTTGCTGTTATTTGCTCTTTCTTCCTCAATTGTAGCTTCATTAAAAAAAATCTGTCTATTGTAGTTAAAACTCTTAAAAATGTAAGCGTGACTACTTTTTTTCACAGAGCAGGTCCTGCTGAGTGTGCTTTATGATTTATCATAAAACTTGGAAGATAGGACAAATCAAGGCTATGTGCGTTAGAATCTCAAAAACCAGAAGAGGTTTTTGTTGTGCCAACAAGTAGCTAAAATCCTTAGTAGGTAATGGCAAATTTTGAGTCTTGGGTCAACACCCATCCTGGATGGTTTCTGGATTTTTCTAATGAGGTGTATTGTAGAATACAACAGAATCAAGAAAAAAAATGTAGACTGAGTCCCGTTCGAGAATTAACAAGTGGTTTTGAACTCTGCGTTTTCCAAAAAACAATTGCATGTTATATTAAAATATACCAGGAGTGGCGTGTTTACAGCTATTTAAAAATATTGTCAACCATACTGCATTCTAGAAATTTACTTTCGCTGGGATGCTGAATACCAGAATGAAAATTCTGTGGATGTCGGTAGGTCTTTTAATACCTTTGTAAAACCAGTTTCTTAAAAATATAGTCTAGTCTCCCATAGTGGCCTAGTGGTTAAAGGTATGAAATTGAATGTTCGTACAAGGGGCAATTTTCCTGATCAATTCCAACAGGCACTGAACTCTAGAATTGCATTTCTAATATTAGAAGACTGACCATAGGCAACCTAACTTGAAAAATGTAGGCAGCAATTTTATGCGTCTGATACAATTAGACACAGTTACCGCTTGTATCAGTCAGTCAAGTTTTATTCTTCCTAAAAAGCAATCAGGGGTAGGTATTTAAACACAGATGTGTATAGATAATGGTGGGAATTTCAGAGAGCCCTGCAGATACAACTGTTCCCAAAGAGGAATCTTTATAGAAGATACTGTCTATCAAAGACCACTCAGGATCATGAAGAGTGAAGAAGCGAAGGTTTGTAGTGTTTTTTTTTTTTTTAATCATCAGTACATATGATGCTTTTCCTGTTAAATGAAGTAGGGGGTTCTGTGGGTTTGGTTTTGTTTCATCTTGATGGGCTTTGTCTTATTAGTAGGCGACAGCTCAAGAGTCGTGGGAGTTGAGGTTGTCAGCTGTGAGTTTGTGGGACCAAAGCATATGTGAGCCACAGGCTTCTTCGAAGGAAGGTGCTGATTTACACAGTTTCCTTCTGTAGTATCTACTACAGCTCCAGGATGTAAGTGTTTTTGATGTTGATGATGATAATTGACACACATTAAATTTAGCTCAGAAATTAAGGGCTATTAGCAAAACTGCTCCTCATTGTTTATCCTCCCTTTTTGAGAAATCTCTATACGTTGCGGACTATTTATGCTGCTCTGCATGGCCAGTTAATGGTGTCACGATCCCTTCTGATCACCCTAATCATGTTTCAATGAGATGGTACCCAATCCGGTGATATCTTGCTAAAACTTTCTTCCCGTTAGTTCTTTCAGTGCCTTCCTACGCACCCTCAAACTCAATTAAGAAATTCTTTTCTTAGAAATTTGTTAAAAGACATTTGAGAGATCCTAGATTTCAGTACAGCGCACAAGATGGCTTATAAAGCAACATCTGTATAACCTTGGCCATTGGTAAGTTTCCTTAAAGAGCTGAGGGGTCTTAAGTAATATTAAGCATTTTCTTAAATTTTATTTATTTATTCATAGAGACCGAGAGAGAGAGAGAGAGAGAGAGAGAGAGGGAGAGAGGGAGAGGCAGAGACACAGGCAGAGGGAGAAACAGGCACCATACAGAGAGCCTGACGTGGGACTCGATCCAGGGTCTCCAGGATCACGCCCTGGGCTGCAGGCGGCGCTAAACCGCTGCGCCACCGGGGCTGCCCTTAAGCATTTATTGAAACACGTGCAGGCTTTGTAGGATGATTCTTGTAGATGCTTGAAAATGGAAGTATTGAGTTTATACTTTGCACAGTGTGTGGTCACTCGGTTTGTATAAACAGTGATAAGCATGAAGCTGCTAGACTCGGTAATGGAACCATTTGTCTGGTAGTGAGGAGGTGTATGGTATTTGAAGTAGGATGATCTGGGGGTGCCTGAGTGGCTCAGCTGGTTAAGCATCTGCCTTTGGCTCAGGTCTTGATCCCGGGATTCTGGGATCGAGCCTGAGTCCGGCTCCCTGCTCCGTGGGGAGCCTGCTTCTTCCTCTCCTCCTGCTTGTGCTGTCTCTCTCTCGCTCTCTCTCTCTCTCTGTCAAATGAATAAATAAAATATTTAAAAATATTTTTTTAAAGCAGGATCATCTGAAGAATGTCATTTAAAGTTGGTGGTAAAAGAATTCAGTCTTAATGTGTAGGGTAATTGGGAAGAACGTAAATTAGAGCCTCTGTTGGAAAAACAAATATACCACAATGTCTGATTTTCACACTCTCTGAGGTGTTCAGCCCACTTCTCAGATGGTACAACTGAGTCTCACGGAAGTGAAGACAAATTATTTCCAGGATCACAGCCCTGATGTCACTGTGTCTCTCGTATGCGAACCCGGGTCTGATTCACTCCAGAGTCTGCCAGTGAATCCTGCCAACCGTACTCTGTGGCCCATGGACTTGGCGTCAGTGTAAGCAGAAAGAAGAAACATTGAGGAAGGAAAGCTTTTTCCCCTCCGATCTCTTCTCCCATTTCCTACGTGTATGTTCCTCTCATCGCCACTCATTGCCATGTTCTTCTCCCATCATCGTCCTTACTCGCCCCAGAGCCATTACAAATAAATAAGTGTAAGGGAAAAGTGTGCTTGGGCGTCTGGGTGGCTCAGTGGTTGGTTGAGCGTCTGCTTTCAGCTCAGGTCATGATCCTGGGCCCCATGGGGAGCCTGCTTCTCCCTCTGCCTATGTCTCTGCCTCTCTCTTTCTCTGTCTCATGAATAAATACATAAAATCTTAAAAAAAAAAAAGTGTGCTTGCAGAACGAATGCATCTTCAAGACAACTCCTTAAGCCTCCACTATTAGGAAGTTCTAGAACTCTCACTGCTCAGAGCACCTAGAACCTGAAAAAAATAGGGAGCTGATGTCAGGATACGCAGCTGATGCAGGTTAGCGTTTACTGACTAACCGGCAGTTCTGTAAACCCAGCCATAGCCTAGATTCCCAACTACTAAAATCTCTACCACCCTTCTCCCAAGATATATTATTTTCTTCCTTAAAACTTTTACAGACCATAATAATGCTGGATTCATAAACCTTAGGTAACAAATGTCATCATAAAATATCTATGCGTTTTTAAGGGGAATCTTAGAAAAGCTTTTTCCAGCATGTACCTCTTTAAGTGGCATCAGGGCCAGAAATCCCAAAGAGTGAAAAATAATTTTTAAATAAGGCACTTATGTGACTTCTGGTTTACATAACCATCAAAATATTGTTCCTGAGTGTCAGAAGTAGCTCTGGTCTATGTCTGAAGCTGCTATAAGAAACATGGGATCCAGGAAGTAAATACTCAAGTAGCTGAGACATAATAAAGTAAGCCCGAGTGAATACCTCGAGTTTATTGATGAATTATTGCACTATTATAAATGCTGAGACGGTGTCGTGTTCCAAAGACCGTCTTTAAAAAATGTGTGTTGCCAATTGTATTAAAAGTTAAAGCTGATTCTTACAGGATTATAACTTGTGTTTATCTTATTTGTACTATAAACTTGGCATGCATTTTGTTGACCTTTCCTTCCCCATGATCCATTTCTCCTTATCCCCAACCGCATCCTTGTATGTTTGTTTTTTTACACAGAGGTTAAGGAGTAAGCTCGTACAACCTTAAGAAATTCTTGTTGTGCCAGGTCCAGCAATTGATTTTAATGTTTACTCCTAAAGCTAGATTTTCAGTCTACTTCTTTTTTTTTTCTTTTTTTCCTTTTTCCCTTTCTGGATCCCAAATTATGGTTTATGCTGAAAACCTCCTGCCACGTAGGTTTGTTGACTAGGGAAAAAGTGGACATCAGATGGCAGAGAAGTGATCATGATTGACTGCTGTTATCTTTGGCTGCCTTGGAACAGACACATCAGCTGACCTGAGTTAATATAGCAGCCATACTCGATCATATGTTTCACTTACTAATCATCAAAGGCAAAGTCAATGGTATCTTATGCCACACTTTTCTTTCTTTTTTTTTAACGCCACACTTTTCAAAATAGCTTTTGTGTACTGACAAGAAAGCATTAAATCTTTATCACATACTCTCCATCCAGAGACTAAATCTGAAAAAGAAGCTTTAGAAAGATGCAAATAAGTGAGTTATTTACAAATATGACAGAGCCTTGATATTCTTGATATATAAAGAGTTCTTACAAATCAATAAAAAAGAGACAGTAGGAAAATGGAAATTTCTAAAAGGTGACATGGATAGCTAAGAACCATGAAAAAATATGCTTTATTAATGATCAGTGAAACTGGAGTAAAACAATAGCATAGCGTCTTATTTCACTTATCATATTGGCAAAGATTTTAAAAGCTTATTAATATTACCATCATATACTTCTGATGGGAGTATTTCCTGGTGAGCAGTTTAATGAGCACAGCTTAGAAGGACATGTTTTAAATTTTTTAGTATGTATTATTTGGTTTTATTTGGTTTAGAAATTTATTTTTGAAATTCTAAGTAAACAATTTGGGTAAGTTTTCGTGTGTGTATAAGAACATTTATCCAGTATTATTTATAATGTAAAAAAAAAAAGACTTCAGTAGACAGCAATAGAGGATGGTTTAAAGTACAAAGTTGAACATCATGTAATTTTTTAAAGTACTGGTTTAGAGCAATATGATCTATAATAATTATTGATGGAATTTATGATAGAACTAAGTAGAAAAAATAAGTTAACAAAAAAAAAAAAATAAGTTAACAAAGAGCACATGGGGCATATGGGTGACTCAGTGGTTCAGCATCTGCCTTTGGCTTAGGCTGTGATCCTGGCGTCCTGGGATTGAGTCTGCATCAGGCTCCCCGCAGGGAGCCTGCTTCTCCCTCTATGTCTCTGCCTCTCTCTCTGCGTCTCTCATGAATAAATAAAATCTTTTAAGAAAAATAATAAAAAGGAAGAGCACATGTAGTATATGCCTATTTAATATATTTGCAGTGTATATTTTAAATGGGAAGAGTCCTCTTTCAGGAAACCCAAAATTATAATCATATATATTTCTGGATGGAGAGATTTGGGAAGGTTTTATCTTTTGATTTCTTTGACTCCTCCAACTCTTTGAGAATGAACAGCATGTACTCTTTATATATGTAAACAATGAGAACACTATGCAACAATAGGTAATCAGGTGATGTAATAAATTCTTACCACCTCAAAAAATTTCTGCCAAATACTTGTCTTAGTAGTAAGAGCCAAAGAATACAGACTTATTTAGTGCAGTAGTAGTACCTGCTATGTTTAGTAACATGCTTACCACAGCCAGATAATCAAGATTAAATCAATAAGTAAATAGGGAACAAAAGTGGAAAAAGTTAGATAGAAAAATCTTGTTTAAAAAAGATAATGAGAGTAAAAAAATAAAATTGTGTCTAAAAGCAAAGGATTTTTGTTGAAATTGTATCACATACCATTAACCTTTATAAGAACATTTATCCAATTTAACCTTTATAAGATAAATTTATCCAATTATTTGACAACTTAGGTGTCAAATAATGGGGTGATTTACCCCAGACTTTATAAATATCCAGAGACTTTTACACAAGTAAGTTGAGTTATATTTCAGCATATTTGTTCTTTCATCAATTATTTTACAATATAAATAATTCAGATGCATAGTTAAAAATTCAGTAGTGCTGAAGGATCTATCATGAAGAATGGTCATCGCTCACCCCACCCCATTTCCATATCCAGAAGCAGCTACTCTTAACACTTCTAGCTGTTTATTTGGTGATTGAATCCATGTTACTAGGTAATATGCCACTATTTCTTAATTTATCGATTTTAGGTATGATCTGTCCCCATCTTATGTCATGAAGCTACATCTCTTGCAGTTTGTCCACTTAGATTTTTCTCCTTCTTCCAATGTAGTTATGTGACTATTTAAATTTAGTCATTAAGTGCGTGCGTTTACTTTAGAGCCATAGATTTCTATGCTGATTTTTATGTATTCTGTACAGCTCTTTGTTTTTTTCATCTTTCGTTAGAGTGTATTCACAAGGTCCTAAGATTCAGTATAGGGAAGTAAATTTCCTGGGTTCTTACATATCTGAATGTTTCCTTTTCTATGCTTCGCATTTGGTTGACAGCTCATGTAGAATTTTCAGTTGAAAATCATTTGCTCTCAGAATGGGGAAGACCTTGCTTCGTTGCCTTCTAATGTCTAGGGATTGCTGTTGAGACCTCCAGTGCCAATCTCATTCTTCTTTGACTAGATTCCATTTCTACCTCACCCCATACTTTGTAGAAGCTCTTAGGATGGTAACTTTGTCCCTGGATTTAGGATATTTTGTGATGATGTGCCTTGTGTGTGTGTGTGTGTGTGTGTGTGTTTTCATGTGTTTTATTCACTGTGCTTGTTACTCCATGGGTCCTTTAAATTTGAAGACTGTTATGCTAAGTCTCTTTAGGGTTTTCCTTGAGAATTCCCTACCTTCCTTTTGAGTTTTCTCTTTCAAGTCCTCCTTTTGAATGGATATTAAACCCCTTTTGTTGATTTTCCAGTCTTCTCTCTTCTTCCACATTTTCTCCTTGCGTTTTTTGTTCTGCATTCTCAGAGATTTCTCAACTTTTTGCTTCTAATCCTTTCTGTTGAATTTTCTGCTATTTTGACATGATGCTTTTAATTTCCGAGAATGCTTTCATATTTTTTGCTTATTTAGCATAGCATAACTGGTTATGTATTTGGATGTAGTGTCTTCTTCTTAATTCTTTGAATGTTAAAATGTGTGGTTGTTCATTTTCATTTTTTCTTTCCCCTGCATTATCCATTTATTTTGGCTTCTCTTATTCATAGTAAGGTTTTTTTCAGCTTTGGTTATTCCTATGTGTTAAATTGTGAGGTACAGAAGACTCAGTGGAAGCTCTGGGGGGCCAGATGTCATGCACTGAATGTTTCTTTCTCTTCCAGATTCATTTGTTGAAATCCTGACCCCTAATCTGATGGAGTTTAGAGGTTAGACTTCTGGGAGGAAATTAGATTTAGATAAGGTTGTGAGCACTGGTCCCTCAAGATAAGATTAGTGCCCTTGTAAAAAGAGGAGGAGCCATGGGTCCTCTGTGTTCTCCTCTCTGAGAAAATGTAAGAAAACAGTGAGAACACAGTCATCTGCAGACTGAGAAGTAGGCTCTCATCAGACACTTGGATGTTGGACTTCTAACTTCCAGGACCCTAAGGCATAAATTTCTGTTTAAGCCCTTTAGTTTATGGTATTTTTGATATAGCATATTTAGGCATTTAGCATATTTAAGGCATAAATTTCTGTTTAAGCCCTTTAGTTTATGGTATTTTTGATATAGCAGCCTAAACAGACCATGAAACACGGGTGGAGCTTTTTACTGGTACGCTTTGCTGTTTTATGATTGGATGAAAGTCACCTTCTCCCCCCCCCCTTTTTTTTTTACAGATGTCCATATTTGGATATTTGCATAGGTCCCAATGAACATATTTTATCTAAAACTGGCTCATTTCTCTTTAAAAGTATCTTCTGCTCTCTTGTCTTAAGGGTATAGAGCCCAGGTACTAATGTTTCTGTGCAGAGATTGAGAAATGGGCCGATTAGTCCAGTATTCCTTTAGAGCTGCCATCCATTTTAGCTTTGACGCCCCCTCTCACCTCTGCCTTCCAGCATCACTGATGCCCAAAGTCCTCCCTAGTATCTTTCTCCAGAGAATGTGCCTTCAGTTTCCTGATTAGGGTAGGAGTTGGGGAGAGTGTGTACAGTTAGCTGCTGGGAATCTTTCCATGGAAGGGGGTGCGTGGGAATCGACTGGTTATGTATTTAGACTTGGGCTTGTTTGCCAGTGTTGTCTTCCCTGGGTGTCTTTACTTCTCTGAGGTGGTAAGGACTGAATTAGCTTTTTTCTCATTGCCTCGGTGAATTCAGTGGCAGACTCTGCCCCTCCCTTATTCCTCTTCAATTTCACTGGGTCGTTGCTGTTTTATTTCATTCATTCATTTTCTCATTTATTAATAAAATGTCTAGTCGGCTATAAGCCAGACGCTGTTATTAGGGCCTAGAGGTGCATCCGTGAACAAAACAGACAGAAATCTAACTTCTGGAGCTTACTTAGAGGAGGAAATGATTATGAACAGTGTTAAAATAAACATCTAGACCTAAGGAAGGGGGAACTGCTCCCACTGAGGGTGGTGTGTCTACCTTTACTGTTTCTTATATAGTTGGCATACTCCCACCACAGGGCCTTTGCATTTGCTATCTCCTCTGCCTAGAATGCACTTATTACATTTCCACTACCCCCCAAAATAGTACTCGAATGTCAAGGACTTGTATTACTTGAAGGTTACAGATTGGCAGTGTCTCTCCTGGGATTGGCGGGGCTCAGCTCCACGCATCTCATTTTAAGATCTGGGTAATCTGTTTGAAGTCTATGGTTTATGGTAGAGGGCAAAAACTCAAGGGGGTACAGAGCCAAAATCGGCAAGTGCACTTAAAGCTGCTGCTGAGATGTGACAAGCCTCACATAAGTTCGTATTCTAGGGGCCAAAGCAGGTGATGATAACCCCAGATGATATCAGGGAGATGTGATGAGGCCAGGCGAAAAGATATAATTTTGAACAAATAATTTAATCTACTGCATCCTAGATGACAACACTTCCTTCCAGTCTTTGTTCAAATGGCATCCTCTCTGTGATGCCATCTCTGACTCCGCCGTATTTAAAATTTTATTGTTCTCTCACTCCCTCATACCTTCCCTGACTTACTTTTCTCCACAGTGCTTCCTACCATGCAACATATTATGTAATCAACATTTTTTTTTTCAATTGACTGTCTTTCCCAACTAGGATATCTCCATGAGGGTAGATACTTTGTTTCATTCCTTAGTGTTTGCTTGGTGTCTAAAACAGTGCCTGACACACAGACAATACTAAAAATATTATCAATATCTAGAGATCCCTTCTTTGGAGCTCCTGTATCCTTCTAAGTCTTTTACCAAACCTCAGGCTGAGTTCCATTGTTCAATAGTTTGTTGAAATAACACATCCACTGGTATATCTGCTCCCATTCTCTTTGACTTTGTGATTTATACCTTCACTCTTTTTTTTTTTTTAAGGATTTGCAAAGGGAGAGGAGATAAATACCTTTTTAAAATCAAATTGGCCATCCTTAGCTAGAAATCTGACTTCTTAAATACTTATTAAATCAAGAAAGACTCTTGATTTGATGTTCTAGGCTTCATACAAACTGACTTCCAGTTATGGATTCGATTGGGATTTCTCGTTAGGGTAAAGGTAACATAGACTCCTCGATTATCTCTAAATACTAGAAAGAGTAAATTGCTTAACATAATAACTCTTAGAAGATAAGTTTGGGCTGTCATGCCACTCCCTGTGGACAGGTGATTCTCACTTGTCCTTCATTTCAAAAAGTAACGTAATAGTCATTTTACTTGAAAGTGACTTACTCTTTGCGTGGGGGTGTACGAGGGGGCCTCTGTGCAATCAAGAGCATTTTTAAACTGAAGACATGTGACGTTTGTAATCTGTATTCCAAGGACCCATTTGCTATTTTTGGCGTGTTTCTAACCTTATAAATGCAAAAAGCGACTCCACTCCTTGTAGCTCTACACCAGCCTGTCTGTCAGATACCATCATTTCCCATCAGTTATTCATCGTTGCTCTCGACTGCATTTCAGTGCATTGTTCATGCATTGTTTTCTGTGCTCACTGCTTGTGAGCTCCCCAACCCAGACCACTGTACAACAGATATTTGGATAGCATGCTGTTCTATATTCTTTTCCAGTTCAGCCTCGCGATATTATGATGGTAATCTTATTCCTTTTATTCATATGTGAGACTGATGAAACTTGTTTCTTTAGAACACCATAATACCTGTTTGTTGCCTGTCAAGGGAGCCATAAACTTATATCAATATCATCAATATCGATCAAAACATTTTGAGACTCCTCCTGTAGAAATACCTTTAGAGTCCATTTACAAGCCACATTTAAAAAAGTAATGTTATTCTGTATCAGCCTCTTATTTCTAATAGGCAATGTTAACTCCATATGAATATGTTCCCTAGCGTTTTTGTACCCCAAATAACATGTTTATTTCCAAAAATAAAATCCACTTTGCAAAGAAGAAAATCTATATCACACCTAAAATTATGTGATACAGCTCTCAGAACTGCCTGATAGCATTCCAAAATGCTTACTTTGCAAGGAAAATCCTCATTTAAATGTCTAAATTATTATATGTTTTTTAAGATCTATTTACTTTATTTCTGTGCCTCTTATTACTTCTTCTGCTTTTATTTTTATACTCCAGATCTTACTCTCGTTTCCTCCTGACACTATCACTGACTCTACATAAATCATTCCTTGGGCCTTGTCATCATGTACGTACTGAAACATGCCTTACATAACAACATGGAAGGAGACGGATTTCATGTTTCTCCTTATTAAACCAAAGCTTTAAATTTCTCTCAGGAAAGATAGATGTTGATAATGAAATAAACTCAAAAGATGATGCTTCACATAGTAAAATCCTGGAATGTCAGAAATGGAAAGACTGAAGATAATCACTGATGGAGATAAATACAATAGGTCTGGTCTAGAAAGGAGAAGAAATTACTGAGACCTCAGGAAGAGAGAGTCACGGAAAAGTCCTGGTTGAACATTATCAGCATATTGCTCATAGTCGGTTAGCATTAGCTTCACTTTTGCCTGACATTGATGCGTAAGATCCTGAAACCATGTGTATTGACAGCTGTCAAATCCCTTCTATTTTTGTTTCTGTTTTTAGGTACCTGCGACATTTGAAACATTTTCCATATTTAGAGATAATACAGTATGGTTGAAAGAATACATGTTTGGGAATTGGAAAACCTGAAGTTTAATCTAGTCTTCACCTTCAGCTAAATGTCCCCATCTGTAAAATGGGTGCATTAACATCTAAATGACAGAGCTAAATAATAAAAAGTGGAAGCAGTAGATCTTCCAAACCCATCCCTTTAAATATCTTCTATTTATTGACTTCTCCTTTGGCAGATCATGGCAAATAGAAACATGAGAAATATATCATGGACGGATACTGTTTTTATATTCATATGTTTGTGTTACCTTCTTATATACTGTGCATTGATTCTTTCACATACCTAAGTTGTAAATATGATTTCTGTCCTAAGCTCCAGTTTGGCCACAGAGACTTGTGCTTCCATGGTGGTTTAAGGAGGTGAGTTTGGACCTGATACAGAACCTTCCATAGAAGAACTTCATGACATCTTTTTTGAATTTCTTTAGCTGTGCTTGAAAGGACTTCATCAGTTAGTCCAATGATTCTTCCTGTCTTAGGGTGGCTGGCCTTTATGTCCTTGATAGTAGTGAAAATGGGCTGGTTACGTTTATCTGTGTTTAATCTTCATAGGCAAATACTATGAAACATCTTATCTGTCATATTCATGATCCATAAAACCTCTTTTGAAGTCAGGTTGCATATTGCAAAAAAGTAGAGCTCTAAAGTAGGTCACAGTCCTAAGAGACACACTGGAATCAACATCTGAAATTGAAAAGCTATTCTCCATTCGTATTAAGTTTTTAGGTTACCACTAAGAAAAAAACACACTAAAATGAGATAAAATAAAGGAGGACTGACTTACTCAAAATGTAGAGACTGTAGAATTATGCTAACATTTTTCTTTTGTCTTTTTATCTCTTCTGTCATTAGGCCTAAAAATTGATAAATAACATTATATAACATTAGGTCTCAAGATCTCAGAGAATTAATCAGCTCTGCTATCTTCTTTCTTTCTTTCTCGTCCAAGTACTCCTGCTCTTGTGCCTTTGCTCTGTTCTAGAAACTCATTGCCAAGTGTCTTTAAAAATCAGCTACCATGGTCTTACATACTTAAGAACAGAATCAACTCCTCAGTTTGATTTTTCAGGAGTCCATCTTTCATAGGTAATTGCACCAGCTTTTCTGTAAATCAGTGTGTAAACATTGGGTTTTCTTAATTCAATCTTGTCCAGAGAGCTGGTAAAGCATGATGCTGAAGGAGACTGTTTTTCCATAGAAGGGTGAACACAGTAAATTACCAGTGTCGTACTCTTTTTATGGGAGACGTTTTGAAAGCAGAAGTTTATAAATTTCAATTTGGGGAAGGAGACAACTTTGCAAAACATTGAATCAAGTATCTCGGAAATTCTCACTTTTGAAATGTAGTTCTTCCAAACCCATCCCTTTAAATATCTTCTATTTATTGACTTCTCTTTTGGCAGATCATGGCAAATAGAAACATGAGAAATATATCATGGACGGATACTGCTTTAATATGCATATCTTTGTGTTACCTTCTTATATATTGATTGATTCTTTCACATTTCACATTGATTCTTTCACATACCTAAGTTGTAAATATGATTTCTGTCCTAAGCTCCAGTTTGGCCACAGAGACTTGTGCTTCCATGATGGTTCCTGACAACTGAGTTTGGTTACTACTGCAGGTTCTGGTGTCAGATTTCCTGTGTTGAAATCCTGGTTCTGTCACGAAATAGCTGACTGATCTGAAGCAGTTTATTGAACCTCCCGAGGCCTCAGTTTTCTCTGTGTAAAATGGGGGCTAATATGCTTCCTTCCCTGAGTCATTATGAGGATGAACCATCATGTGTAATATTGACAATGCCTGTCTACAGTAAATGTACAATAAATGTTAGCTGCCATTAGTATTGTTGGTATTCTTGATGGTCTTTGAAGGGCTGGCTTGCATTTTCTCAGTTATAAATAATTTGTAGGGTTGGTCCTATGGACCTTGGTTGCAGATACTCACAAGAAATGGTTTCTTCCATTTGAGACTTTCATAGTATATCGTATTCATGCAAATATCTCTGGAAGAGTTTGCTCATTGTGATTGTGATGCTATAAACCCTATTTGGCAAAGAAGCACCAATAATATGATATTCATAAATTCGGCATAGCTACCTGAGCTCTCAACAACTTTGAAAAGTCTGTTTTTTGTAAATATTACCACTATTAGTATTATTTAAACTTCATGAAATTTGCAAAATATTTCTCTTTCTTTATGGCACATCAGTACAGTTTACTTTCATATATCACATGGTCCAATGATAAATGATATGATGGCATCCTCTTCCTCGAACATATTGTAGAATGGTATATCCTGATACGTTGTGTCCTGATAGACTGTCCACAGATCTGTATATAATTAGACTGTGCAGGTGGATGAGAAATGATGAAACCTGGTCCTTTCTTCTTTTCTTTGAATCAAAGTGACAACCTAACTTAGACTTTCAATTAAGCTTTCCAGCTTCCTACCTGTGTTCTTGTATTGGTTTCTTAGGTGGGAGCATTTTCTCTGCATGGACAGAAACAGTTGATAAACTCAGCTCCAACAGAGAAATAAATTACATGCCAGCTATAATGAGACATCAACACCTAGTAAATTTTCTTTTGCTTGTAAAAATGTGGCAGTATGAAGTGAGAGTCAATAATTATTTATTGTTAATTCCCTAATGTTGCCTTCTGATGCACATGTAAATTGTGATGTGACTCAATTAGACAGAATTATCAGTTATTTAACATAGTCACTCTGATGCACATGGATGAAAATGACTGTGATAATCTGGCAGGGATCCTTTGTGTTGTAGTGAAGCATGTAGGCACCCATCCTGCAGTCCGGCACGAATGTATCTCTCTGAATTTAATGAAAATTACCTTTGCTGGCAGTGAGCCACACACTCAGATCAAGGAAGAGTCACCCTCTCCTCAGATGTGTTTATCTCTGTTTCAATGGTTCCTATTATTTTTTTTGTTTGTAATTTCTAGTTATGGATTCTTGTGGGAGGTCCAACGTCTATTTTAAGCAGTTTTGCCTTTATTAATGAGAACCCTATAATAAGCACTATAATAATATAGAATACCTTATATAATATAGCATAATAATAATGTACTAAGCAGTGATATTTCTTTACTAATTGTCCTTCTTGCACATTTATGTGATGCTCCAGTAATAATATACAAACTACCTTCTCAATAAGTATTCCCGCTTTCTAAGATACTTGAGGAAAATACTGCGTAGAATTTCATTTTCACATGTATAATTCATCTCAATAACTGTTGTCAGAAGACCTTGAATATTTCTCGTGAACAAATACCATGTCTGTAAACAAGGATAGAATTAAATCCATAAGGGAAGAGAAAATGAAAAATTCACCCTGAGGAGATAGAGATATATAATATATGTTTCAGATCTAGGATCATTTCTGAACCCAAGCCAGAAGAGCATAGGCCTTTGACATAAAAATATAATGTGCCGGTTAAGATCTTAATGGTGCTTTTACCAAACCCCATAAAATTTTCTTCAAATTATCTCTCCTAATTATCTTTTCATCTCTAGTTCATTGCCACCACCATAGCGTGGTCCTTTCAGTTGCTTTATTTTGTTTTGTTGTTTCCCAATAATGCAGCCATGTTAATCTAACTTAAATGCTACTTTATAAATTGCTGTCTTGCTTAGAGAATAACAAAAGGGGCCTTTTTTCTGCTCCATCAGTACGAAATGTCTCCCTGGGTCCAGGCCTTGCTGGATCTAGCTCCACTCTAGCTCCCTAGACTTGGGTTCTCGACTCTGAAGACAAAGGCCTGTGCTTCACCTGCTTCGTTTCCTGGTATGACCACATCATTTCCCCCTTGCCTAAAAGACCTTTCAATGTAACCCACAGTTTTTCTCTTTTTTTAATTTAAATTCAATTTAATTAACATATAGTGTATCACTAATTTCAGAGGTAGAATTCAGTGATTCATCAGTTGCATATAACACACAGTGCTCATCACATCACGTGCCCTCCCTTAATGCCCATCACCCAGTGACCTCATCCCTTACCTCTTCCCCTTCCCTAGAGTTAAGAGTCTCTTATGGTTTGTCTCCCTCTCTGTTTCCATCTTATTTTATTTTTCCTTCCCTTCTCCTATGTTCATCATATTTGTTTCTTAAATTCCACATATGTGTGAGATTTTTTTAAAATTAAATTTAATTTTTTTTATTTATTCATGAGAGACACAGAGCGCGAGAGAGAGAGGCACAGACACAGGCAGAGGGAGAAGCAGGCCCCATGCAGGGAGCCGATGTGGGACTCGATCCCCGGTCTCCAGGATCACACCCCGGCCTGCAGGCGGCACTAAACCGCTGCGCCACCAGGACTGCCCATGTGTGAGATTATACAATATTTGTCTTTCTCTGACTTACTTCGCTTAGCATAATACCCTCTAGTTCCATCTGCGTCTGTAACCCTCAGTTTTGAAATCCTCATTATCCTTTAAGGATCAGCCTCCAGGACTGATGAATTTTCAGATGATTCCAGTTCTTATTGCTAACTTGATGCTGTTAAATCTTCTTGCACGTATCGTTTGTAGCATCAATTTAGCATTTAATTGTACTTATGGATAACGTGAGTCTTAAAATCAATGACATTTCTGTTTGTTCTTACCATTAGAAAATGCAGGGCTGAGTTTTTGGCCTATCTTTAATAATTGCAGAGAATCTTCAATAACCATTTCTATGTATTAACTTTCCCTCCAGTATTATATTCATTGTGATACTTCTCTTTTGCGATAAGTCCAATTTTTTAAACTTCTTATATATTTTGTCTTCTTGTAAACCATCTCAGATTCTTGTAAGGAGAGGCAATCTTCCACGGGCCCAGACAGCACTGCACTTTCTTGCTCCTATGCCAGAAATGTAAGGCCCTGTCTGCTCTATACACAGACCATTTCTCAGGGTTGTGTTGATAGCAAGAAACCTTGAAGGATGAGGTGTTTAGCCAAGAGCAGACTTGCTTACCTAATTTACTATAGAACAGTGATGCCCCTATCTCGGTGTTCAGGTCTGAAACAAGCCTACTGTGTGCCCAGCATCCATTTGGGACTGTGGACTCAGGGCCAGAGGAACTAACACCTACTGATACTCCTGTTGCTTGCTGTGGATAAGCAATAACATTCTTTGCCTAAAACCCAGGAATCTTGTGCCTTCTGTCCACATTGATGACGGCAGCAGGCCAACTTTTGGGGTTGCAATTCAGAAAAAATGAAGGCCTAGATCAAATCATGCTCTATGAAAAGGTAGAAACTATCTATAAATTAATATAAACAAATGTGTCTCGAGCCTTTTAAACTAACCTATTGTGCATAGTACTGTCCTAAATATGCTGAAATGTAATTAGATGTAAGTATCTAATTGCTCCGCTTTGCAGAGCTAACATTTCATAAAATCATGGCAGCAGTAACAATTATTAGATTGGTCATGTCTTAGCATTATGTTGAGAATACTCAAGCTGTTAAAATTGCTTGGACTTTCTGCTTTTGCTAAAAAGATAAAGAGAATACATTTAATGTCAGCTGTCTTTTGGGGAGGTTTCTGAAGAGCACTTCAGTAGAGAGTAAGAGTTATTTATTTATTTACCTCAGGCTGCGTTCCCACTCCTTCTAGTCTTTTTGTTCTTTCACTTTTTTGGTTTTTATTCTCACAGAAATTTTGAGAATATAGCACTCCTATGTGGATAAAAAGCAATAACATATATTTTCAAATTGTTTAGGTTTTTTTTTAACCCCAACTTTAAAAGATAAAAGGAAATGATGAGCATAGAAATAATGATATACGACCTCTGAAGGATTAGGGTAGAAAAGCATTAATATTTATTGAATAGTTACACAGGGGCCAGATTCTTTTAAAGGACTTTACATACATGATAACATTCAACCTTCCAATCATCTAAGAGTTAAGTAATATTTGAAGAAGAAACTAAACTATTAGAAAATGCAATTCAGTTCATATTGTGGCAAAGCATGATTTGAACCAGCTGTCAACACCAAAGGCACTTCAACCATTGACTCTCATCCATCCCCTGTGATATAGTAAAGGAAGCTACAGGTGGGGAGAGGTGAGGCCAAAAGAACTTCCTCTCCTACCTCACCAGGCTGGACTACATATCCCAGCCCCTCACCCCCAAGCATCTAGATAAGGATATGCACCCACTTCTCTGCAACAGAATGTGAGCAGAAGTGATGAACCCGGGAAGAATGTGCCCCCCCACCCCCTCCCGTGGCCTCTTTTTTCCATCTGCTTGCTATAAGCACAGGGTTTCAAGGATCATAGCAGATGACAGAGTTACAAGACAGAAGGAGCCCAAGTCTCTGAGGGGTCACATAGAAGACCACATAGAACAGCAGCACTAGGCTACTATTAGAAAGAAAAAGAAAAACTTTTATTACGTTATACCACTAATATTTCAGTTTATCCATTATAGCAGCTCACTTTACCTTTCTATGGAAATGATCACATATCACCATCAGGAGCATTAAGATATTTAAATATTTGATGAAATCAGGATGACATTGTTTTTGAGACTTTTACAATATTTGATTATTATTTTCCATATGTGAAAGAGCAAATATTACTTTTATAAAAAGAGAAAAACTCTGAAAATATAAGAATATCAGAAGTGGTCAAGATTGGGCAGCCCCGGTGGCGCAGCGGTTTAGCGCCGCCTGCAGCCCAGGATGTGATCCTGGAGACCCGGGATCGAGTCCTGCATCGGGCTCCTTGCATGGAGCCTGCTTCTCCCTCTGCCTGTGTCTCTGCACCCCCCGCCCCGTGTTTCTCATGAATAAATAAATAAATAATTCTAAAAAAAAAAAAAAGAAGAAGAAGAAGTGGTCAAGATACTGGTAGCCTGATCCATAAATTGCCTCTGTTTAATCAGACAACTGATTTCATCTCTATGATCTTCAATTTCCTGGTCTAGAATGGAATAATCCAGCCTCTTTTGGGTTGCTGTAATATTGCTACACTAACAGTTCATAGAAACACAGTGGTGTAACCACTCCTTTAAGCTAGAAATAGTGCCCAGCTTATTTGTGTATCTTGTTTTAGCATACAGGACAGGTGAATACATACGGGATGAATTTCTGATGGACTAGAACATGGTATCCTTTTAGAAAGCATTTTGGCATTTTGCGTCGAAAGCCATAAATGTATCTGTTGTGGTTGGTTCGGTATTAACATTTAGCATTATTTATGAATAATCCAAACAAAATAAAACGTGAGATAGGATAGGGTCACAGAAGCCTTTCACTTTTTGCTTTCACCCTTTCGAAACACCCTGAGTTTTTGAATGTGATGGAGTAATCTGGTAAAGTATGGTTGACTTACTGCTCTTAAGAGGTAAATAACTCACAGTTACTATTGTTAATAATACCATATTGCATATTTGAGAGTAGCTAGAAGAGTGGATCTTGGAAGTTCTCATCCTGAAAAAAAAGATTGTACCTATGAGTGGTGATGGACTTTAAGTGGACTCTCTGTGGCGATCCTTTGACCACGTATACAAATATTGACAACGTGACATTGTGCACCTGAACTAATGTAATGTGATTTCGGTTATACCTCAGTAAAACATAAGTGAAAAAGGTAAATAACACAATCCACATTAGCATCATGAAAGTTTATATTAGATAACTAATTGAAACACAAAATTGGGGCTATGTTTGTATTGAAACAATGGAAAAATTAAATTTACACTTAGTAAAGAATTAGAAGGGAACATACATAAGAAATTGAAAATAATTTGATATGTTAGTGATAGAATTGTGGATTTTTTCCCCTTCCAATCAATTTGCTGGGTGAGATGAAAGAAGCGAGGAAAGAATTTAGGGGCTAGCTCTTTAAGGATCTTGAATGGAAAAAGAAACCTTTGGATTTCATTTTGTAGGTCCTGGGGGGGGGCATTACTTAAAGAGTTCTCTATAGATCTGCGATTGGATCTGGCTCTTAGAAAGATAATTTGTGGTAAGAGAGTTTGGTAATAGGGAGATAGGTTAGACCATTATAGCAATAATTCAGGTGATGGTGGCAAATGTGAATTAACCATGTCTTTTATTTTCTGTATTCTGATGCTTTGACATCTGGAGCCTTGCTGTCCTAGAGGGACTGCTCCTCCCAGAGTTAGCTAATTCCTAGAGATAGGAAGCAGCTGGCCCAGGAGGATGTTTTCCAGTTGGGCTCTCACACTCTGGGTCATTATTCACCTGCCCTAAACACCCCTGGCCAGATATTAGACAGCTAGAGACAGCCCCTCTGCCCCCAGAGCCTGCTGAAATTATTCCAGCTAGACAATCATAAGCCTTGTTTCCCCACTTTGCCCATTCCTTCCTGCAGAAACCACAGTAAAGTCTCTCATTCCCAGGTCCCCCCTCCCGCTGCCTCCTGACTCTGGTGCCCCACCCCCCTTCCCCAGAGCCCCATGTGGTGTGGCGTGACTCCTCCACTGGGAAACTGTGAACTACAACCATCTTTTCAATTATAATAGTGTCCCGATCAGTTGGTCTTACTATATGTCAAATTTTCTGGGAATCTTATATTTTAAAACCAGATATTGTGGGTCTAAATGAAAGCAGTGAAAATGGGGATAGAGAGGAAGATTGAGAGACAGTCAGGAGTTAGAATTCTAGGTTTTGATGGTGACTGGATATGAGGAATAAAAAAATAGAAGAAGCAGGTGATTACAGGCTTCTAGCTTGATGACATTAGCTTTACCAAGTAGAAACTAGAATTGTTTGGAGGGGAAAGGATAATGATTTTGGTTTGGAGCTTGTGGAGTTTAGGAGCTTGAAAGACATGCATGTAGACATAACTAGTAGGCATTTATATAGATGTATCCTGAATCTTTTATGACTATGAGACACAGTCACAAATACATTTTATATCTGATACTATACAAAGATGTGATTTCATATTTCACAAAACAATGCCCCTTTCTTTGTGTGATGCACTCTGAACAGTTTCTGTCTGTGCCATCCATTTTGTTTCATTTTGAAATATGTGTTGTAAACCACTAAACTGAATTCATGAATGACTAAAATGTCACAGCCCTTTCTTTGGAAAACCCTTGTCTGGAGCATAAAAGAAACTCAGACTTGGAGAGATTTGAAGTTGTAAATTTACTGATGTTAGCTAAAGCTATGGGACATTTTCTAAGGGCCAATGTGTGGAAGTAGAAAATTCTCCAGATGATAGCTCTATAGAAAACAAAACATGTGGAGTGCCTAGGTGACTCAGTTGAGCATCTAACTCTAGATTTCGGTTCACATCATAATCTCAGTGTCCTGGGATCAGAGGTCATGAAATAGAGCCCCATGTTGGGCTCCATGCTCAGCCTGGAGCCTGCTTGAGATTCTCTCCATCTCCCTCTGCCCCCTTCCCGACTTACACATGCACATGTACTGTCTCTGTGAAAAAAAAAATGAAACATTTCAAATTTTTAAAGCTGTCAGAGGGAGAGAAGGTAGCTAAAGAAAGTGGGAATGAATAGTAAGTCTTTTTTTTTTTTTAAAGATTTTATTTATTTATTCATGATAGTCACACAGAGAGAGACAGAGAGGCAGAGACACAGGCAGAGGGAGAAGCAGGCTCCATGCACCGGGAGCCCGACGTGGGATTCGATCCCGGGTCTCCAGGATCGTGCCCCGGGCCAAAGGCAGGCGCCAAACCGCTGCGCCACCCAGGGATCCCTGAATAGTAAGTCTTAATAGTAGAGTTAGTAAAGTAAGGCTGAGAAACCAAGAAAGGACAACATTTCAAGGAGGGAATCCTCAGCAGTAACAAATACTGATGACACAAATAATCTGAAAAATACCAAGATTAGATTCCTAGTCTAAAGAGGTCACTGGTGGTAAATGAAAAAAGTTTTAGTAGAGCGTGCCGGAGAGAGAAAGTTGTAATGGGAGGTAAAGAAGTTAGACTTCTTCTTCAAAGAGTTTGGTCTTAAAGGGAAAGGATGTAAATATATATGCAATAAATACATATATGAATGACAGTAACTCAGAGGGGCAGAAACAGAGTCCAAGTGAAATCCTTGAAACTGGCTAGTTTGTTTGCCATCGATTCATGTTTAAGACTGAATAAATGTTTGCTGAAAGTTTTTGAGAAAATAATTTAAAGGATTTAAAGAGGAAACAGATGAAAATGGCCGATAGGCAGAAAGATAATAAGAACGATTAGAACAAGATTGCAACCATTTCAATTATTTAGTTTAAAAATGGACAACCTAAAACTAATAACAAGAATCATATACTTGCTATGGCTCAGATTAAGAAAGATCAAAAAATATTTTTAATTAATATTAATATCGTAGTAATATATATTTGATATATGTTTGTATATGTACATAAATATGTGCACATGATTATACATTTTATTAATAATTAATATATGTATAATTCCTTCGATGTAAATTGGTGTGGAGAGACTTAATGAATATAAGCTTTGTTAAGCATAGGAATGAAGTTTAATGGGGATTGAGTAGGCATTCTGAAATGTGTATTATTAATATATACTTTGGATGATTTAGGATGAGTCATCCAGAAGAAATGATAAATTACTCCTGGAAGTTATTTACAATTCTGAGTTTATGATCTTTCCTGTATTACAGTAAAAGTCTAATACTGATTGAAAAGCTTTAAGTAGAACCAGCTATATAAACTTAATATTTTAAACAAAAAATTTTTCTAATTCCACACGCAGCGTAAAGATGCAATTCTGTGGTGACCTCACTTGGATCCTGCACGAATGTCCAATTGAAAGGTGTTCCCCGTGGCCATGCCAGAGCAAAACGTCACTTGTTGACTCAGGGAAAAACATGCTGATGCAAAAGCCTAATGTGATCCTGTTCATTTCACCACAAATTTAGATATACTGTTGGTTGGCTGTGATCATGAGCATAGAGTTGGCTAAAAGTCTCCACCTGGTCTGTCATGGGAGCATGGAATTACGGAGTAATGTGAGCTGTGGGAAGTAGCCCCAGGGTTCTGGGGACACTGCCAATTCTGTACCACCTCAAGCAAATCAATCTCATCTTTAAATTGAAGTGAAAATAACCATACTTCCTATATCACAGGACCCTGATTATTATTCACTGAGATCATGAGTGTGGAAGTACTTTAATAAATTTTTTTTAAAAAGAGTATTGTAAGGTAGTAGTCTTGTGATTATTGTGGCTAGATCTGCCCAAACAGTCCTACCGTAAGGTTTGCTTAAAACCGCAAGTTCCAGGGTGTGTTGGCTCATCCTCTGCCTAAATCCCAAAGTAGTGAAGTAGAGTTTTTTTCTACTTGGGCTCTTTTTCAGAGTTACTGTGAACTTTTTTAGAGGGAGATCTACTTTCCCTATTATGTATTAGTGATAGAAAAGTTTTGCAGGACTCTTTTGAGCATGACTTCAGAAAGTCTGTGATATATAAGCTGATGAAAAGTATTATGTAGCATTAATGTAGATCGCAGGGGAAAACCCTAGAAGTGACTAGCTTGTGTTTTCTCTGAGTTTCCTCTGTTTCATCCTCATTGGAGTAAGAAGAATTGAGTGCATTTTACATCAGAAGAAGAGGAATTCCAAGATAGGTAATTCCTACTGGATTTGAAAATATGAGACAGGTAAATGATTCTTAGGTTTTTAAAGAAAAAAGAGAAGGGAGTATAAACTCTACATTTTTAAAGAAAGATTTTCTTTTCATCACTTTAACAGGCAGCCAGAAGCAAAAAAATATCCAAACCCAACCGAGAAGAATTTTAAAAATATGAGTTGGTCACACTGGTGGGAACTGCTGAAACCCTAGCGTAAACATAAGGAAAAAAGGGTTCCAGGGTGTCATCATTTTCGGAAATCTCAGAGCTTCACAGTAGCATTGGAATCCAACAGAATCTTCCTCATTTCTGTAGTCTATTACTCTGTTTTAAAAAAACAAGGTTCATAAAAAATAATAAAAGAACTAAGATCATTGTAACATAATAGATTGATAGTAAACATTATGCAGCTCTAGGAGAAGAGGTTGATGTTTAGTCAGTTTGTACACTGAATTTGTGTACTTAGACCTAATATTTGTCTTTAATCATTTCAGTATATGCTCAATATCCATAGTACCTTAAAAATTTGAAGAAAAAAAATTGAAATCCAGTGAATGTATGTAGGACAAATATAGTAGATACCTCATGAGAGAAAACTGCATCCAGGTGGCTCTGTCAGTTTAGCACCTGCCTTCTGCTCAGGTCATGATCCCAGGGTCCTGGGATTGAGCCCCTTCCAAGGCTCCCTGCTCAATGGGAACTCTGCTTCTCCCTCTCCTTCTACCCCTCCCTCCCATTCGTGTGTGTGTGTGTGTGTGTGTGTGTGCGCGCGCTCTCTGTCTCTCTCAAATCTATAAATAAAATGTTTAAAACTATATCTGCATGGAAATAAATACAAGTGATCTCCCACGTGTCCAGACTAGTAGCCTATCTCTACTGGGTTTACTGATGTCATTACTTGATAAAGAGGCCCAGCATCCTTGATCTTCTGTTCTTCCTTTTTTTCTTGTTCTTTTGGATTCTGAAGCCTTGGAAGCCTCCAATTCAGATACATTACATTAACCTAGATCCAAAAAAATAAAGGGGCAGGGGGAGCAAGTGCACTAACTGTATTTCTGGTACCTCATAGTAATAATAATCTTTGAAATAGTATTTGAATCAGATGCACTGGAAACACTCAAATGGTCAGAAAATACAAGCCAGTGTACTAGAAGGTGATAGTGTACAGCAGAATTCTTTTTTATTTTTTAAGATTTTATTTATTTATTCATGAGAGAGACAGAGAGAGGCAGACACACAGGCAGAGGGAGAAGCAGGCTCCCCATGGGGAGCCCATGTGGGACTCGATCCCAGGAGCCTGGGATCACACCCTGAGCTAAAAGCAGACGCTCAACCACTGAGCCCCCCAGGCATCTCTAGGCAAAATTCTAAGATGACACTCGAGTCACTGTGCCTGTTCTCTGTCAGCTTCTCCCAAGTGTGAGCAAGATCAAAAAAAATGATACGTCATTCCTATGATTATCTTACATTGTATGGCAAAGGGATTTTGCAGACATAGTTGTGGTTCCTAATTAGTTGACTAATGATGAATAGGAGATGATCCTGGGTGGGCCTGACCTAATTAGGAGATCCCTTAAAAAGGTACCTGCAGCAGATCTTCTCAAGTGGACCTTGAATTCAATGAGCACAAAAGGGTGGCTGACCCCTTGATTTCAACCTACTGAGATCCTGAGTGGAAGACCCAGTTAACCCATGCCTGACCATCCAGCTTCACAGAAACTGGAAGAGGATACATCTGTTGTTTTAAATGGCCAAGATGTCATGAGAAATCATTACCTGGCAGAGAAAACAAATACGGTAACATAATGAAATCAAAGACTCCATGAGAATCCCAAAGCTATTCAGAAAAACAGTAACAACTACCATTTATTTAGCACCGGCTGTGTACTGGGTGTTACACTGGAAGTTTTCTCTCATTCGCAATATATGTTTTGTGAGGAAAAACTAAGACAGCAAAAGTTTGGAACTTGCCCAGCTTTCCCCCTGGTCCACCCGTTGTATGGTCTAGTTTGGTATCCAGGGGCCACATCTGGCACTTGAGCACTCCAAAATGTGGCCAAGCTGCATTGAGGTGAACTCTTAAGTGTGAAATAAACACTAGATTATTTTTTAAAAAGGTTTTATTTATTTATTCATGAGAGACAGAGAGAGGCAGAGACATAGGCAAAGGGAGAAGGAGGCTCCCTGCGGGGAGCCCGATGTGGGACTTGATCCCAGGACCCCAGGATCATGGCCTGAGTCAAAGGCAGACACTCAACCACTGAGCCACCCACGTGCCCCTAAATGCTGGATTTTGAAAATTTCATGCAGAAGGAATATAGATATATCACTTATTTTTATATATTGATACCGTGCTAAAGTTTCATTTTGGACACACTGAAATAAACTAACCATACATTACCATCAATTTTTCCTATTTTAACTAATGTGGTTCCTAAAATTAAAATTATGTGTGTGGCTCACAAGTATTTCTGTTAAATCGAGGAGAATTTGAAAAACAAGGAAGAAACCAAAGCTCCCATTCCACTACCCAGAAAGAGCTGTTGTTAATATTTGTATGTATTTCCCTTCTGTTAGCGTGAAGATGTCAATTTTTCTGTCCCTCTACAGTTTATTCCAATATGTCAAGCAACATTTGCAGGGCCGGAGAAAGAAACCCCTGATGAGCTTCCAATGTTTGCCTGAGATGTTACGATTGTTACCTGAAGAAGTTGAAATGCAACCCCATGTCCTTCTGACTCTAAATCCGTTTGCCTCCAAAGCCTGTGTCCTTTCTATGATACCACAATCCTCTCCTGGAAAGATCTTTACCAGAAAAGTGAAAAGGAGACTGGCAGCAGTATATTACAGAAAGCATTAAACCCGGAAAGAAAACTCGACAGGGCCTTAAGTTTTACATGTTTATGAGTAGTTTTATTTGGAAAAAAAAATAAATTCTGGGAAAAAAATAAATTCTGGGATTTCTCAGTAGTTGCCAATGTTTATAGGATTGATTAATTTTTTTTTCCTAGAATATATTTAAGAGGTGGTCAGAGGATGCTGGATATAATGTTGGCTTTGGCTGTTAATACTTGCAGTTATTACTAGTTATGTATAGAATTGGGCAGAGAACCAAGAGATCATTCTTGTAACATGCAGTTTGCAAGAAAAAGAAATTCTAGGCTTATGGATAGGAGAGGAACGGCAAACCTTTGTTGATCTTGTGTATAGATCTTAAGGAATCTTTAAAAATTTTTCTGGAACTAGTAAGACTTGAGCAAGGTCATAAGACATGAGATCAGTATACAAAAATCAATTGTAATTCTGTATTCTAGCAACAGACAATCTGGAAACAAAGTTATGAAAACAGTCACTGTAGCAAATCCAGTCTGGTACTAGGGGGCTCCTTTCCATCAAAGGAGAAACGGTTCTTTGGTGTATAGGCAGTTACCTTAGATGTGTGTTTAGGGTGTTTTTACCCTTAGAACATTTCATATGGCTTTGATTTCAAAATACATATTACTAAATTGGAGTATTCCTTTCTGAATTTAGCTGAGGGTAGCTTGTTTCACATGCTAGCTTTTTCAAAAAGCAAACAAGAAAAAGTTAGGCATTAAATTATTCCTGCCGCGTGCATGAGCCCGCCTGACAGTTTGTTGCTGCTTTTTATTGCACAACAGATGTTAGCATTTCCAAATAAACACAAACTTTTCCCCCCCTAGAAGTGAATTTCCTTCTTTACGAATCAGTTTTGGACAAGTTAGCATAGGCATGTGTCTACTAGAGAATATGTGATTTATTATTTTTATAACAAAATGGCTTAAAAGAAAAATAATTATAGTACCATGAAATTCATACATCAGCTCTTTCCTTTTCTCCTGGGCCATAGTTCTAATTATTTTTTTCTAATGGTAATTGATAACCAGGTGAATTCCCTTGCTGTTGCAGCTTTATAGAATTTTTTTCCTCTTAGCTTTCTAGGGAATAATAGAAAATCTCCAAGTTCAAATATATGTCAAAGTGATGTACTCCTTCTGTACATAAATAATAACGGTACAGGAGCCTGTTAAAGGTGGCTTTCATTTTTTATTTCAGATTTGCATCAGAAAGGTAATGACAGTTCATTAGCACTTGGCAGTATCTAAAACTTAGAAAATACATTTCACAATTCAAGGTTAAATGGGTCACCACCATCAGTTGTGAAGGGAAGTATCATGTGCCCCGTAGAACATTTCACATATTTCAAAGTGTTATCTCGTGCAGGGAAACACAACTCACCATTCTTCAGAGAAGTGACATGACGGTGGAAAGATCTATACTGTCTTATCCTTTAATATATATGTATAAAGAATTGGCTATGCAAATTCTTCCTCAGGGAAGGTTTCCTACTGACTGTAGTGGTTGTTGCCGGTATTAAAGCATTAGATGAAAAGGATTGTATAAGGATTATAAATTATCATGCTTTGTATGTGCTTTTGCACCAGCACATTTTAATACCGCTATATTTGCATGTAGAGTTTTAATTAAGAGATAACTGTCGCCACAGGTTGGCTGCAGAAGGCTACAATCTCCAGCAGAGAGAGAAATGCCAATGCCAAGTCCTACAGGTTGGGTAGCAAATGGGGGTCGGCAACATAAAATAGGCTTGTAATTAAAAGCATAATAGTCACTTCTATTTAATTTAATGGATAACATAAAAATATTGAAATGCATTCACCTTTTTTTTTTTTAATAACTCCCTATTCCTTTTAATGCCTGCTAGGAGTATTCTGAACGTTGCTTCTCCTGTAGGAATTTTTTTTTTTTTAAGTTTGTTTTCTGAACTGGGTAATAAGAGTTCTTAACTACAAAAGTTGGGATCTCAGAAGATTTCATCTTTTTTTTTTTCCTCTATGATTGATTAGAGTCAGGATTGTCCTTCCATGTTCACAAAAGAACTTTGTGCACAAAGCCACTTACATCACAGGTAAGATAGCCTTAACTTGCTCTCTAGAAAAGTCACTTAGAAAAGAGACTCGTATGAAAGTTCTGACTCCAATTAGCTATTGAGAACTAGTGGCGAGGAAGATTTTATACATAAGGGGAGAAAACACCTTTCAATAATTCTGCATTATTTATTTGCTGAGTCTGTTATCTTGGTTTTAGATGCATTTTGAATAAGACTTCATTGAGATTTCCAATCTTAATCCAGACCTACACACATATAGGAGGAATGCTCTCATCTCATTGTAATTTGGATAGAGGTTCACTATTTTTCCTTTCTCTCGTCACCCTGTCAGCGAAGTAATTATTGCTGCTTTGTCCTTCATTATCTTAACCAATTATAACCCTTTGGGACAGGTAAGGTTCCTTTATACACAACATGATGGGTGGGAGACCTCCTATTCCCTATTTTCATGGTAAATTAAGGGGTACTGAGAAAATAATTGCCATCATGCTATACCTTAACCACTTAAACTTAACAAGATACAATCTGTTGTTATTGATTGAAGTATTAAAATTGTGGCAACTTTTTTTTTTTTTTGCCCCAAGAAGAAATTTTGGACATTCTGAAAATGTTTGTGTTTGTAACAGTGTATCTTTCCTTGTCTCCTGTGACTGGCTTTGGGTTTGGTTGAGACTTTTTCTTTACATCATCGACAGCACACCTGCATTGAGCCAAGACTCCCTTACTTTCTCACACAAAAATAATTCTTACAGTGAGAGCCAGACGGGATATTTGGAGAGAAGAGAAATAAGGTATTTTACTTTATTACTTTCTTTTATGGTATCACGTAAATATTCTAGAGAGTATTACTTTCCTCGTTCATATCATAACCGGCAAGGGATGGTAACCAGTTTAGAGAGAAGAATTTGCCATAGAAATAAAAGGAACCAGAACAACTAGAAATCCAAGTGTTCCTGCAATCCCTGTCAGATCCTTTCTTCCTCCTGCTTTGTCATCCATCACTCTCTTAGGATTTGGATGAAGTCATCAACTTTTTATGTTTACCATTCGGTTGGTTAAGAGGCAGTAGTTACTTAGGTTTATTTAGACAAGCAGAAGAACATGCTCATGACAGGGAAGCAGAAGTCAAATTATGCAATTTATTATTTTGCCAAATACTTGCATATGTTACCATTTCAAATGGTGATGTCTAAAATCTTTCATTGAGAGCCAGGATAACATCTTTCCGTTCATTCAGAATAACGACTCAATATGCCTCCATGCTGATGAATCTCATTTAAAACCAAACCAGTATTTGTAAGTCCAGACTTAGAGTCATAACTCTCTAAAACAAGAGGGAATCAAATTATATGCAAACAAACAAACCAAAATCCAAGACCCAGGAGAAGCTCAGTGATTTGCCCAGTCACATAAAGAATTACTAGATCCATTACATCTGGACCCTAACTACTTTCCACTCATTGACTCTGCCCCTGACTTAAGTAAAGAGCAAAGGCCATGGTCCAAAAATTTGTAAAAGAAGTGACCTTGGGGTTACTTTACAAAGCAGACTCCCATAGTATATTAGAGATGTAATTTTAAAGTTGAAAACAAAAACAAACTGTAGTAGCTTCTAGTTCCAGACATAAAGCTAATCATTACAGCCATGCTGCTGGATATGTATTATTATCTCCACTTTTTACAGATTAGAAGGTAGAGGCTTTAGAGGAATGAGGTAGATTATTTGCCCAGGATCATGTAATAATAGCTGCCAAGACATAGAATTCGTAGCCTAACTTCAAAGAGCAACCACTTTCCCGTCACACTATGCATTGTCTCCTTTGTGTTTACTACCTTAAAAAAAAATCAGTTTCTTATGCAGCAAAGCAGATCTGTTTGAATGAAGCTGGAATATTGCTACAAATTAGTGTAGAACTGTCTTTATGCCCACCCTTCTCACTAACATCTGCCTTGTATCAGCTACATCAAGGAGTTGCATCGAGGAGTTGGCGTCCCTGTAAGAGTTCTTTTTTTTTTTTTTTTTTAAGAGTTCTGCACATATGCCCATGTTCTGTGTCCCCACCATCCTGCAGAAGTTTCTAGGTCCCAAAGTAGTGAATCTTGGTCAACTAACAACACTGCTTGGGTGGTAAAGCAAGCAGGACTTCCAAATAAATGAGGACATTTTGGGACCCCAGGGTGGCTCAGTGGTTGAGTGTCTGCCTTTGGCTCAGGGAGTGATCCAGGGTCCTGGGATTGAGTCCCACGTCGAGCTCCCTGCATGGAGCCTGCTTCTTCCTCTGCCTGTGTCGCTGCCTCTCTCTCTGTCTCTCATGAGTGAATAAATAAAATCATTAAAAATAAATAAATAAATGACATTTTGACAAGGAGTATGGGAAATGTTGAATCCAAGTGAGAGGACATAATCAGGAAAACCATGAAATGGCCCATAATTGACTTGGCTTCTTTTGCACCATTTTCAGTGCCTGACACAGCTCTTCCTCATGTGTCTGCCCCTTTCTGGTGCATCTGTACACTTGGCAGAGGCCAGGTCTGACCGTCTCTGGCACCAGCCACGGTGGTTTCGGATCCCCTCGGTCACCCCGTACAGTGAGTCCAGATGGCACACCTCCTTCTCTCTTCACTCTCCTTTTGCCCAAGGCAAACATACAACTCACTCCTCCTCCTCCAAGTGGGAACACGTACCCCATGTGGTTGTTAATGCATCCTAGTTGAGGGAGGTGACATCAATAAAGGGAATAGTGAGAGGGGAGCTTAGCATTTCATTCAGTGTCTGCTCTCTCAGCGGAATGTAAACCCCTTGAAGGTAGAGTGGTGACTGGCTTGTTGGCCTCTCCATCCCCAACCTCAGACAGCGAGCCCTTGAATGAATGAATGAATGAATGAATGAATGAGTGAATGGTCCCTGCTCATTTACCACCTCGGGAGCTGTGCCTTGCCCTTAACCATTTTACTTTCTGACTTTCAACATGGCAGCACATCTTTATTCATAGAACATACCAATAGTTGCCGTTCTTGTGCTGACTTATTGGGCTGCGTTTCATTTGTCTTCAGACTGTGATGTATCTGAGGATGATCCCAACCTTATCATCACTACTAGGTATAAATGGTTAAAGTGGTAACTTGTCTTTTATCTTCTTGAGACTAATTAGTCCTCACTTCTCCTCCTCAAGTTCTTTGACTTTTCCTGTGCTCCTAATAGTATATGAAATCTGCTGGTGTGTAATACATTATGACAAATGAAATTTGGATAATTACATTGGTTTTCTTTAGAGATATACTATATTGTCTGTAGTGTTAGATTTGCAAGCAGGTATTTCAATTAAAGGAGTCAAGAGCAGTTAACAGTGGAATATGAAGCCACTTCTTGTCCTGTCTTTGCACTACCTATCAGATATTATTATTCAGTTATTTATTTCCTTCAGTTTTGAAAAATACTTGTTTTATTTTAACTTTCTGAGATAGCAATGTGTTTTTTGTTTAATTGATGTCAAAAGACACTTGCTGGTGGAAGAGTAAATAGTGACATGGTTGTCACTATGTGTTAGGCCTAATTGCAGATGATCAAAAGTGATTCAGGAGTATCATTAGGCTTTAAATGAAGAGAAGGTTTCTGATTTTGTAACCAGTGCATAAGATAGCATTTAATTATGTGGGTTAAGGGGAGCTATTACCTATTGGTACTAAAAAACAAACAGCAATATACATTTAATGTAGCAATTTTATCCCATATAAGATGTGATTAAATGTTTGATTGATGTTGTAATCCATGACATCACAGAGGAAATGCAGTTGTGTGATTTGGGGTAGGTTGTTTAAAGTCTCTAAGCTTTGATATCTTCACCTTTTATGTAAGGAGTTAGGCCAAGAATATTTCAAGATTTCTTCCAACCCTAATTTCCTATATTTTTATATTGACAGTGAATCTTCAAAACTTAGCAGGATTTGAAAACTCCTAGTCCCCATCTGATGTCATAGTCTCTGTAGCCCACAAGGATTTCACCAGTGCCTGCTTCTAGGATTGTTTCAATAAAGGAAACTATAGAAATGGGGTCAGCCTTTTAACAAAATCACAAAATTCTGAAGAAAAAAACCCTAAAGGTTGTCTTTGATCTATTCATGTATTGGGGGAAAAAGAAAGAACAACTCATTTATGAGCAATAAATAAGATAAGGACAAATGGGAGTCCCACGTTTTCATGCCAAATATTTCTCCTATTACAACCAGAGTTTATTATGGTAAATTATGCGTTAGGTTCTAAAACCAGTTTCGTCACAACATGAGTCATTCAGATCGTGGAGTTAGATTATTTAAAGGATTTTGCTTTGATCATAGCTGTCTGGCACTCCTATCTCCTCTGTACCCTCATCCTTCGTGTGTGATTGTGTACTGCTTAACTGCATCCACGTGTAGCTCCAGTGACAAATTTTTGTGATTGCTGTGCTTGCATCTGAAACTCACCTTGGCTCCTGAGCTTGCCAATTTCTGTCCCTCTACTTCTGAGTGATTTCAGGGTAGGTTCCTGTTCCTTGTGTTTTCATATGAAAGGGGGAAGGCATGACATATTGAGGTCAGAGCAGCATTTGAACTTGAAAGGATTGGGAGGGATGGAGAAGAGCATTAGAAAATTGGTGTTTTAGAGAGAACCCCAGGATGAACCAAAATTTAAATATCACTGTGTCCTCAACGTATTTCTTCATGGCTTATTTTATGTTTTATGGATCAGTCTCATATGCTTCTGAGTATATAAAAATCGCCCAGCATCTCTGTTATTAAGCACTAACTTTCTTATCACATGGGAATTTGTGAGGGCATAACAGAGGCAACAGGCCTCTTCTCTCTGCTGTGCTTCACTAACTTTTCATGTTTATACAGGGCTCTGGACCCAGGATGAGTCTTTTAGGTCCTGTTTCATTCTTCCCCCCTTTGTGCTAGAGTCATAAAAATTTTTCCCAATCTATTCCAGTTGCTTCAGGAGCCTAGAGAGTACCAAAGGCATATAGACCTTTCCCCTGCCATTGGCTATGAGCAGTGCCCTGTTTCAGATCCATCTGTACATTTGTGTGTTTGTTCATTTATTCATATATATGTTCAAATATTTAATAAATGTGTGTTCAGCACCAAAGGATGAGCCAAAGTTTCCTTAATATAAGTCTGAGTTTGCCACTGACCCCATGCTTGTGGCTTCTTGCATAACCGGGGAGCAGAGTAAGTCAATGATTACCATACACTGTGCTAAGTCCACAAGAAGACGTCTGCATGGGTGCCAGCTATCTCTAAATTTGTATGCATGTCACACTTTTTCAGCAGGCTACCTCTCCAGTGTATAGCTTTAGAGACACTACAGATTTTGGTTCAGTTTGCCCTGTCCCTGTTTATAGTATTCAATTTTACTTAGACTCTGTCCTGTTCCAGACAGGATTGATGGCAGTTCAGAAGGATATGTAAAAGAGAAACAGAAGCATCGGTTAAAGGCAAAGCGAGGAAGAGTGGTAGTGGTCTATACTGCTTGGTCTCCGGCACTGATCTTCAACCTTAGCACTGCTGGCATTTGGGGCCACACAAGTGTCTATTGTGGAGGTTGTCCTTTGCATGGTAGGATGCTTAACAGCATCTCTGACCTCTACCTGTCCTCCTAACCAGGACAACCAAAAATATCTCCAGACATTGTCAAATGTCGCTTGAGAGACAGAATTGCTCCCCTTCCTCCCCCACCCCCACACCATTGAGAACCATGGGTCTAGAGTGTAGATGTAGAGAAGGGGATCTGTTTTGGAGGTAGAATTGGCAGGAGCTGCTTAGGGAGGGGAGAGGAGTTTGAGGGACAAGGAGAGAGTCGGGAATGTGTCCCGGATTTCTCTGCTCACATATTCAGTGGCGGTTGGTACCATTTCCTGAGACTAGAGAAGACTGGCGGACTCCAAAGTAGTATGGGGTTGGGATGGGGAAATCGCAGAGTTTGTGACTAATTTGGACTTAGCAATGCTATTTCAGGTGTGTATTCGAGGTCCAAGAGAGATGGCAAATGCACAGGTGAATTGTAACCTCTCAAGGGAGAGTTTTCAAAAGCAGTTGGGCTAGATGAGAACACTTACGGAGCAAGTAGAAGAGAGAAAAAAGTGATCTTGGAACCAAGACCTGTGAGGGGATAGAGGTGACCTGGCCAGGGAAGGAGATGGGGTAAGAAGGAAGCAGGGAGACCAGGGAGACTGTGCTATCGGGAAGACTGAACCAAGAGAGGAAAGTATGTCAAGGGGAAGTATTCACTGGTGTGGAAGTCTTCTGAGACATCCGATAAGAAGTGATAGCTATCGTTTTATTATTATAAGTAACTAAAATTATTTTTAGCTACCAAAATATTAGGTCCAAAAGCAAATAAAAAGACAGTAATAGAGATAGAAAATGGGCCATAGAGCATAGTTAAAATTCTAGATCCTAAGGACCCGAACCCTTGCTCTCTCTAGATGTGGTGCAAATCTTGGCTTTCTACATTCACTGCCTTTATAAAAGACAGTGTGATTGTTTATATTCATAGTGACCATAAAGTAAAAGCAGACTGTGTCGGGGTCCCCTAGACCGCTTCTAGATTAGATGATTTGCCGGGAGGACTGACAGACTCGGTATATAGACATCCTCACAGCCAAGATGTCTTACAGCAAAAGGACCCAAAGCAAAATCAGCAGAGGGAAAAGGCACTCGGGGTGAAGTCCAGAGAAAATCAGACACAGGCTCCCAGGACTTCTCTCCTGGTGGAGGCACACAGGACACACTTCCATTTCTACCGTGATGAGTTATGACGTGTGAACGTTGTCCATCAGGGAAGCTCACAAGAGGCTTCGTGTTCAGGACTTTTCCCGGTGGCTAGTCATGTAGGCACTCTCGGCCTAGCATGTACCAAAATTCCAGTCTCACGGAAGGAAAGCAGGTATTCAGGATAAACCACACTGTTCCTAGAAAATAGTTTTGGCACAGGGATGCCACTCTTTTTGCTGTGGGAATGGTAGGAACTCTTCCGAAATCTCACTTCCCAGAAACCAGCCAAGGGCCAACCACCTGGGTGAGCAGACCTTTCTAAGGGTAGCCGTCCCAGGCTTGCTGTGTTAACTCTTTTTTTTTTTGGTACACAGGACAAAGCCCAAGAAAAATACAAGCATAGCTGGCACAAAGGCTAATCAGAATTTCTCTGGAATGGATGTTTGACTAATAGACCGTTTCCAGCATATTTCAGGTCATTTGGATAGCTAGTGAGCTAAAATTGTTGTCTTTGTAGATTGGAAGGCAGTCTAGCATATAATAAAATAACCACAGATTGAGGTGTGTGACAAACCTGGCTTCTAGTTAAGGCTCAGCTACTTACCACCTCTTTATACTTCCATTTCTGCTGGTAAAACCCACCATTTTGAAGATTCAGTGAGTTATACACAATGCCCAGGGTAGCGACTGGCACATAACAGACTTTCAATAATAGTGGTGGCATTGGTATTGGTGCTAATAATTGCAGTAACAGTTGTCGTTTTATTGTTGTCTGTCTTCAGTTAGATGCGCCGTTCCTTTTCTTGGATTAATCGGTTGTAATATCCATCCTACTGTATTTTCAGCTAAATGGCTTCCAGTTTTTCAATTAAAATTTCAGTTGAACAGTATCAGAGGCATTTTAATAAAAATTTCACTGAGCTTGATTAGTTGATGAGAAGTAAATTGCTCATTTTTGATTACCACATTAACTCTTTCTGGCCATTAGGGTACCATTTAGTAAATTACCTCTTTTAGTACAGCACTGAGAATGTTACCCAAGTGACTGGAAAGAGTTAATAATGTACCAACAGACTGAGCAGTTTACAACCTTCTTACTATCAGATCAGTCTCATCATAGTAAATGTTTCCCTTTCCATAATTGTCATTTTCTTTAAAAATGAAATATTGGATACAGTTTTTTATTTTTCATAGATCTTATCAGCTCACTGAAAAGTATGGTGAGTTCACTCTCAAGCCTCCTAAGGGGATTTCAAGTATTAGTGCTCACTGTATAATACAGAGAATAAATCTGATGGGGATAATGCATCCTACACAGTGCACAAGAAGGGCATTATTTTCTGAGGGCACAAGTGATTCCCTGATTATGGTCTGGGTACTAGGGACTCATATTAATGTATCTCTCTAAGTGTTTGAGCACTGGAAAGAATTATGTCTCATGGAATTGTAGCAGGTAAACTTTTGTGCGGGCAGGAATCTTGCCTCTTTATAATGTATACATTATCAATTCTCCAGTGGATATGTTTTTACCACAAATTCTAATACAGCTCTTAATTATTCAGGAGCCATCCTTTCTTTCTCCTGAATAGGGACCTGCAGTCAGTTCTTTTTTTTTTTTTTTTTTTTTTAATGCAGTCAGTTCTTAAAGTTACCTCTCTAACTCAACTATTTTTTCAGTAGCCTGGGAAAATCATTACCACTCACTGGGAAAGAATACTTGACTCCTGAAGTACTAGTTTTTTTCGCATAAAATATCGTCTTTTCATTGATATGTTATAGTCCAATAATATATGAGCCACTAAGTATTTACTGGGTCGTCTTCTCTGTATGTGTAACATTATATTAAGTGCTTTGAGTGATACAAAAGTAATATACGACTGACTCAGTCATTTATTCAGTAGATAACTTACTGAGCCAGCTGTGTGCTGTGTACTCTAAGAATACAAAGATGAATAAAAAGCATCAAAGAACTTGAAGTTTGGTTGGGAAGATGATTAATTATGACACCCTAATGCCATTGGGCATATAAAAGTGTCATAGCTAGACTGTGCCCAGCTCTTTAGAAAGGTCAGAGAGGGAAACCCACCCTGGCTTGGAAGGATCAAAGAAAATTATCTGCAGGAAATGAAGGTGAGCTGAATCTTACAACATGAATAGGAGGCATCTAAGGGCAATGGGCCTTTCTACCACAGAGGAGAATTTCAAAGGGCAAAGTTGAGCAGTGATGGGCAGAGGGCTGGTGGTTCCATAAAGGTTATTCCTTGTTGCTGAAGTTATGTGCAAAGCAGAAGGCAAGGCTAGAAAAATAGGGAGCTGTCAGATTAGTGATACACTATGGTTTAAATTTGCTGAGTTTTTAAAAACCCAGTTGGAGATAGAAAACATGACGTACATGTGGTTAAAAGTTGGCCACTGGAGTTCATTATTATGTACATTTTTTCCCCAAACCCAGGAAGTAGCATTACTTCCCTCATTTTACGGCTGAAGATCCTATATTTTTTTTAGAATTAATAAATAAATTACCGAAGAAACAGAGAAAACAAGTGATGGAGATGCAATTCAATTCTACAGGATTCCAGAACACAACTTCACAGATTGAATAACTTGCCCAGGATTACATAGTAAGTGG
Organism: Canis lupus baileyi; assembly: GCF_048164855.1. Lineage (NCBI taxonomy): Eukaryota > Metazoa > Chordata > Mammalia > Carnivora > Canidae > Canis > Canis lupus. The sequence goes on from NC_132852.1 coordinate 13,605,155, forward strand.
CTTAACTGGTATTCAGTTCAAATCTTTTTTTCCTTGCGTGACGGCAGTATTGACAATGAGTTCTATTTACGTAGGAGGCAGGGAGATAAAAGCTCAGAATAACTGTGAGGTGTTGGAGAAAGACAGTGGTGTGCAAGCATCTTGGGGGCCAGACAGGAGGAGCACAGATGCCAGCTTTCCCCAGACCATGCCTACTGACACTCGCAACCTTGACATAGTCACTAATAACATCATCTTTCATTTCTAGAAGTTTTCTAATTTAGGTGATAAATCATATAATCCCCCTAAATATAGAACATGGTACAAAAAAGTCAAGTTTTCTACCAAATGTAACAGACAATGTGTTACTGGGGGTAATGCTGGATTGGGGAGTGAGTCCCGCTTATGTTTTCCAGGTGTATTTGAGTTAACTACAAATGGAATTGGGAAAGCAACTACTTTCACATGATATAGTCTTAGAGACGTGCCAGAGAACAAAATAGATCTTTTTTCCTCCTATACGGTCTACCCCCTTGGGGGGGGTATCCATGGCATTCACTTGTCCAGGCAAGTTGAAATTTGGTGAATGATTTTGTTATATAGCAAACTGCTTTGCTATATAACAGAGCCAGGATTTCTCTGGCATTGTCGGTTGTTCGCTTCTCTTCCAATTGGCCCATTAGACGCAGAATATATGTATCCGGAAAGGATACTGTGGAGTATTGTAGGAAAACAGCAACCAAGTTATAAATTTCCCTTAGATTATTAGCCCTGCCTCAGGAAATCCTCTAGAGAGTTTCAAATAGAAAAGCTTCTACTTTTCCTCTGGAAAAGAAATTCTCAGTGGGACTCAGTACTTATTATTTCCAACTATCCCCCTTATACATATTTGGGTGAATTTTGGTATTTGTCCTGAAATTCTTATTGGTATTTCTGTCTTTATAAAGAATGTATGGTTATTGTATTCTTTGCATACACTCTGTAGCAAAGATGGAATCCTGCTTCGGCCAGGAGATGAGTGGAGGACAGAATTTTACCTTATTTTAACAATCTCTTAGATGAGTGTTATTTGTTGCCATTTTATTGACAACAATATTTTATTTATTTATCTTATTTTATAAAATTTATTTTATTTTAAAGATTTAAAGATTTATTTTTATTTATTATTTTAATAGTTTAATTTAAAGATTTTATTCATTTATTCATGAGAGACATAGAGAAAGAGGCAGAGACATAGGCAGAAGGAGAAGCAGGCTCCCTGTGGGGAACCCGATGTGGGACTCGATCCCAGGACCCTGGGATCACACCCTGAGCCGAAGGCAGACGCTCAACCTCTAAGCCACCCAGGTGCTCCAGCCATTTTATTTTGTTTTAGCAAATATTTCTTCAGTATATAGGCCGAAGATTTATGCTTATAAATCTGTGTTTTCACGTTTTCATTTTATGGCATTTGATCCATAATTATGAACCATAATTACGTATTATTATGTTAATAATAATAGTACCTACTTCTCAGAACTAATGTGACAGTGAAGTGAGTTAAAATATGTTAATAGATGTAAGTCACTCGGAACAGTGACTGGCATACAATGACCATTATACGAGTACTTTTTATAATTATCGCTTTTCCTAAAATAGCACGCTGATCTCAGAACAATGAAGAGCTCTATCCAATATGTAGATAAATGCTACCAGCAAAGGTGGTGTGTTTTTATTTACATTAGATTCAAGTGGGTTAACTACTGTTGTTTCTATTATTATTGCTACTTTTATATCCTTTTTAGAGCAAGCTTTTCTTGTGTGGAGATCAAGTTCGTAGCTTGTAATTATGTTGGGGCACCCAGAGTCAACTGGTGCGCTGTCCAGGGGAACATGGGTTGAGGTTTATAAGCCATTCTTACAAAATTAACATCCAAATAGCTTCTGGAGTCTTTCTTCTATCAGGGTGGCCGTGTTCTAACAGGGGAGCTGCAAGACCACTGAATGGGGATGTCACAACTAATGCCTCTGCTGGGCATCTGAGCAGAAGAGCTGCCAATATGCAAGCCATGCTTTTTACTTTGGTGAGATTCCAGTTAGAGACCCAGTGCGGTTTCTTAGCGGCTGATGACAGCTCACAAGTGGGTCAGAGGACCCAATCCTGGCTGCCAGGGAAAGGGGGCACTTTTTTTTTTTTTTAATTCTTTCCTTCTGCCAAGGAAAAAAAGCAACCCACCAACTTGCTGAAAAAATAAGCAGAAGTGACTGGTGCTCCTTTTTACGTGGGGCTCCCACGATTTCCTGCTCTGAACACTGAAGGGCCCGGTGCACACGAAAAGATTTCGAGTATTTTCGGCTGCATTCCCCAGCATGGAGCCCACCTCTGCTAGCTGTTGTTGAAGGTTTCTGTGAAGTCCCTGCTTCTCATCCCTTAGGCCCAAAAGTCACCTCTCCTGGTCTCCAAAAGCTGAGATTTAGCTCGCATAAGTCTTAGCTATTTCATTTGATTGTTCAGTGGAATATCTTAAGTACTCTTCCTCTGTATGTCCGGGAACCTCTTCTTTCCCCCTGCTTGTTTATGTTTTATGCAGTCAGTGATTATTCACTAGAAGCCTGATAGTTGGCCAAATAATCACCTACTGGATGATGGCGTGAAGGGGTGTCCAGAAGAATGAAAAGACATCAGTACGGTTAACACTGTGTTTCAGTTAGGAAGAAAGAAGACTCCGAGGGAGTACAGGATGGCGAAGGGGCCTGCAAGGTCCGATTCTGCTCTCTCATTTTGGGGCGCCTCACTGGCTCAATCAGTAGAGACTCTTGATCTTGGGGTTGTGAGTTCAAGCCCCACGTGGGGCATCGAGATTACTTAATTTTTTTTTAATCTTAAGTAAAAGGATATCTCGTTTTGCTTCTAGATCTTCCCCATCTCCTGCTTCTCGCATTCTCTCTGCCTCCTGTGGAACTCATACATAAATCAAAGTGCGACGGTGCTGGTGGCTTAAGTCAGTTTTCAGAAGGACTGTCTGCCACGATTCGCCGTGAACCGAGATCTGTAATTGCAGAGTATAAATTCTCACTGTCTCGGGATCCCTGGATCCTTTCTCTTCTGTGTAAGCTCTTCTCTTGTCTGGTTCCATTGCCTAATTATATACATTGAAGCCTTTTACCAGTTGTTCGCGCCAGCTACTTTATCTTTCTGCTTTCATGGTCCATTCCCTGCTGTACCAAATTCTCCGTTTCCATCAAGTAAAGGATTTATTTACCATTCCCTACTCAGGCAGTTTGCTTTCTGCTCTTTCTTGGCCTCTGCACTGCAAACCCTTTCCAGTCTCATGCTGAGTGCCTTTCTTTCTCCTCCACATGGGACCCATTTTTTGCCTTTGTTCAAAACTTTTCTTCTCTGTGATGCTGTTCCCACATGATCTCATTGCCTCTAGGAATTCTAAATTTTCCACTTGTGCTTAATTACATCGCCTTGACTAGTTACTTAATGTTGATTTTGTATTGGATGTCTATAGATCTGTTTGTGTCTCTGTGCTCCTGTATGCTCTAGTGTCTTCTTCAGTTAATGTATGAACCCCAAACGGTGTTCTCTGTCTGTGCACAAATGCAAACTGACATATATTTGTTTTACAGTAGAAGAGTTGTCTCTTATCTTGGGGCTTACTGACCACTATTTTATGGAGTGCATTGTCTGTAGTCTTCCCAAAGGCTGAACTCTTTTTCATTAAGGGAGGCTTCTTATTTTTTCTAAAAGATTTTATTTATTTGGGGGAGAGAGAGAGAGAGAGAGCATGAGCAGGGTGAGGGGCAGAGGGAGAGGGAAAAGCAGATTCCCCACTGAGCAGGGGACTCGATGTGGGCCTCCATCCTGAGAGCTCGGAATCACGACCTGAGCTGAAGGCAGACGCTTAACCGACTGAGCCACCCAGGTGCCCCTAATTGAGGCTTCTTTTTTTTTTTTTTTTCCCCTAAGTGAGGCTTCTTAAGTGCTTCCCACTTTGGGCTATTATTATTTTTGAATAGGAGTAAAACTGCTGGCAGTCTCTGACATTTGAATGTTCTAATACAGAAATTAATTGGTCCCAAATAAACTTTGGGATAGCATTTTTAAAATTCACATGTCAGACAGGTAGGTGCCTACTCTTTATTTGTCAATGAGAGCCATAGATTATAATGGGCAGAAACACAGCTATTTTGCCAAAAGTGTGCCCAGGAAGAATTTGATAAAGCAGTCTCATTAACAAGTGTTTATGGAGTGCCTAGAGGCACGAGACATTTTGCTAAATGCTAGGAATACAAAAGTAAGTAAATCAGAGAAAGATCCCATACCTTGAGGAGCTTAGGATCTTACAAGGCCCATCAGTGACATGATCACAGAAATAGATGGAAAGTCACCACTGATACAGGACTTACTCAAGGAACAGTTAGCCTGAGATTTAAAGACTGAGTAGAACAAAAATAGGGCACAGGAGGGAGAAAGGGGAGGGAATTACAGGTAAGAGGTAGAGGGGGTAGGAGGGGCTGGGACATGTTTGAAAACTGAGATAATGTGGCTGGAACACAGCAGAGAGGAGCATAGTACAATGGTAAATTATGTCCAGGGATTTGGCTCTTTAGCCATACAAAACAGGTGCTGGGACTTAGGATGGTGTGTGTGATCTGAGTAGTATTTTGAATTATTACTTTGACTACAAGGTAGAAGAATAAATTGGTGACTGTAAGGAGGAGGTGGCATAGATGAATATAAGTAGGTGGAAGATATTTATGAGACAGTATCAATCTAGATTAAATATAAGATCGAGGGAAAAGGAGGTTACCAAGATGACACATTTCTGATGTGCATGAAAGGATGGAAAATGGCACCATTTTCTGATACGGAGTATCCTAGAAAACAACGTTTGGTTGGTCATGAGTTTTGTTTTGAACATGCTGAGTTTGAGGCATTTTGTAGCATCCCACTGGAGATAGCAAATAAGCAGTTAGATGTATAGCTGAGTAGCTCAAGGGAAATGTCAAGGCTGTAGATATAAATTTTAGAGTCATCATGATACGGATGAGAATTGAAGCTGGGGGCATAGATGAGATTGCTTTCACTTAGTATGTGTGTGATTAGTTCTTATCTGGGTGGATGTTGGCACATCTCTAACCACCTCCTCGCCCTCAGTTTTCTCACCTGAACGATTGTTGGGGTAGATCAAGAGCTCTGTATCAATACATCGGAATGTAATAGTTGCGTCCCAAAACTTGCATGCTGGATCTCTTTTGACTAAGTCCTCTCCAGGGATTTACTTCTGCTCTATTTCTCCACGGAAAGTTGCTGCTCCTTGTAAAATAGGTGTTTTGTTTTGTTTTGAAGCCAAAGTGATTTCTAAGATGCCATCGTTTTATAATTATGGAACTGTGATTCTACGATATGATTGAAATAAAATTGAGGGGAAAAATGTTAAGAGAACAACAACAATAAAAAAAAATGGTTTATTTGATATACCTATGGTTTGCACGGAAACACCTCTTTTTGATTTTGTAAGAATTCATTAATAGGTGCATTTCTTTTAATAGATAATATATCAGTAACTGTTGTTAGTTCCCCCCTGCCATCATGCGTCTCAAATCTACCAACTGGTCTTCCGCTCCACCTCAGCCACTCAGGTCTGAGCCACTCACCATCATCTCTTGCCTAGACCACTTCAGTTGGGCTTCTGGCAGACAGAACATGTTTTAAATAAAAAGCCACATCTTACTTCTGTACTGCTCAAAACCTCCCATGGCCAACAAGACTGTTTAACCTGGCCTTTGCTTTCTTCCAGTTCTTGTTCTCCATTTGCCCCTGCCCTCTGACCTCCTTTTGGTTTTAGGACTCGCTAACAGGTGTACAATTCAGTTGCATATTTGGTTTCCTCCTCCTGGAAGACTCTGCCTCTCTGGCTCGGTATGGCTTCTCTTTCTTTGTCTTTAGATCTCAGCTTTAATCAGCTAAGATCTCAGCTGCTCCATGGTGAGAAACCTCACCTCCCTGTTTTAAATGAGGCCCTCCACTTTTACTCCATTTCTTTGTCCTCTTTGTTACTTGTTTAATTTGTTACTTGTTTCCGTTTTTCTTACTCATTTTTCTTTCTAGAAAAATTGGAAGCTCCTGGTAACGAGACAGGCCTGTTTTGTTCACTGCTGTACACCTAGGACCTGGTATCATGGCAGGACCATGGTGGGTGTTCTACAAATACTTGTTGAATCATTGGACACCATGAACATTTTACCTTCTTATTTGTGTTTTGCTTCAGTTAATTAAAATACATTTTCATTCTTTGAAAACCCACCCAATCTGGGGAACTAACATAGATAGTCTGGAGATATGCAAAGAATAGGGAACGCCACCAGAGATTTAGTCTGTCTACAGATCATCCAGAAGATGGATGAATTACATAAGGATAATCTAAGGAATGTCCAGGAGGTATCTCTGTTTTGTTTTGTTTTTTAAAGATTTTATTTATTCATGAGAGACACACACAGAGAGAGGCAGAGACACAGGCAGGGGGAGAAGCAGGCTCCATGTGGGGAGCCTGATATGGGATTCAATCCCAGGATCCCCAAGATCATGACCTGAACCGAAGGCATGCGCTCAACCACTGAGCCACCCAGGCACCCAAGGTATCTGTTTTTGAACAAGTTCTATACGTGTCCCTTCCTCTAGTTGGCAGGGACCCCCTTAAATAGTATGCATATTAGAATCTAAGTACATATGACTTAAAACATATCTTAATAAATATCTGAATACATATGACTTAATGTCTTTAGCTATAGGTTTGCAACATGTTTATATTTGTATTATCTGATCTACATGATTCTATTAGATTAATCCTATGTGTTAGCTTTCTAAATCTTGAATATGCATATTTTTACAAAATGAGTATCTCCTCTCCCGTTTCTTGATCTACCTCATGTGGTTAATTCTCGTGAACAGGCAGGGATCTTGACCTGTAGCTATCACATCTGCCAAACTGTTTAGTAGATCAGAATTATGGTAAAGCAGAGGAATCGTACACATGTATGTGTGTTTTGAAATACTTCTCTCTTCTCGGTCTGGAATATGCTCCTAGCTCTTACTTTTAGATTTTCTTGGGTGTGCTATGAATAAAAAGTATAGTATAATGTTTTGTAAATTTATTTCTAAACTATATTAGAGTTATTTTCTCTCAACTGGGCTTTTTAACTGTTTGATAAACCATTTCTGTGTTACCATGAAAGCAAATTCATTATTATTATGGGTTAATGAGTAACATTCCTTCACATTAAAAGGGTGATACTGTGCTCTTGCTCTCTATAATATCCGAACCTATATTTTAGTTTTTAGTTCTTTTACCCTAGTTCCTTCTGGTGTCATCTCTATCTGGTCCATCAGTTATCGAACCTACACATTCCTTTCCTCCATTATCCAATCTCCATGACAACCAGAGGTGGTTGCTAAGTGCTGGTTTTATCCAGGACATTTTGATGCCAGTGCTGAGTACACGTTCAGCCTCTGTGTAGTGTGGATTGGTATACTTTTCATTGGAGTTCCACTCCATTACAAGAAGATGACAGCTTGTTCCTAGTTTGACTAAATTCTCTATTTTTCACATCATGAAGGAAACCGAAATCTTAAACCTGTTATTTGACGTCTCTTTATATAAATATCCTAGGGATGTTTTGTCAATGTAGATATTAAGGGGGTTGAGAAGAAATAAAATCCTTATAGGATAGCCCCATAAGCAGTTTTTGTTTTTCACCCCCCCCCTTTTTTTTGCCAAATCCCTCAAAAAAAAAATTTCCTTCCCATATCTGATTGCAATAGAAAAAAGAGACTCATCATGACTCACCCTTGAGAATTCCTCCAGGCCAAATCCAGATTTTTCTCTCATTTTAGGAAAATAGGGGATGCCTTCAGATGTGTGATATTCACAGTAGGCACGCGAGTTTTAGGAACTTGAAGACTGTCCATATTTAGAACACAGACTCTCACAACTCCAGTGCAGGTTGCTAACACTTTGGAGTGAAAAACAAGAAGTGCACTGACATTCAGGGCCCTGCGTCTCTGCTGGGGAGATTCCCTGGGGTGGGCGGGCCTGTTGACAGGCTTTGGTTAGTTGCCTGATTTAAAGGTTCTCTTCCATAGATGGCAGACGTGTGGCATGTATGTTGGCGCTCCCACCTTTGGTGCTCATGACAGATCTCCATAATGGGTCCTAGCAGACTTTGCAAGGCAGCCTTGAAATCTTTCTTAACACAGCGTTCACTAGCAATTGCCAACCTTGTTTTTTTAAGAAAGAGGCATCAGTACTGCCTGAAATTCGTTTAACTCTTAAGTGACTTTGTTCTTACGCTCCTACGCTGTCTCCCCTTCTCAGCCCACCTCTGCACCACCCCACCATGGCAACTAGACTCTTACTCTCACGGTGGCTTTATGATATTTTCTAAAGGATCTGTCATTTGCTTTTACAAAGTGGGAAACAGAGATGATGTGGTTTGTTTTTTCTTCCCCTACTTTGCAAACCAGCAATAGCTTGCCTAAATGAGCAGGAGAGGAGATGAGGTCAAAACAGGGTTTAAGGAGTCTGCCTTGCATATAATTCCTTATGTGTCCAGTGATACTGCAGAAAATGTTAATTCTTTCAGAACAGTGCGTTATTCTGGTTTGTGTATGTGTGTGTGAGAGAGACCGAAAGAGACACAGAAAAAGAGGAGGAGGAAGGGAGGGAGGAAGATGGGAAGGGTGTGTGCTTGTGGATGTTACAATCAAGTAAAATGCCAGTATAGTAATTACAGACCAAAGAAATTCCCTCCTAAGAATTAATTCTGTTCAAAGGCAGATTCATGATTTAGAAACTTGTATTTAAAAATAAAGCATTTTCTTTTAGTTCCTTTCCAGTCAAAGATGGGTAGAGTAGTTACCGTTCTAAGATGAAGTCGGTAATAGCATAAAAATCCCTCTGGATAAGAAGGAGTGTGTTGTTTGGGTTTTCCAGCTCATCTTGTGGGATTTCAAAACTCTTTAAGTGCTTATCGTCTCGTGTTTTTCGGATCAGGAATATGTGTTAGGTAAGTTCTTGTAAAGAATCAGAAGGCCAGTGTGCAAGTGTCAGGCTTGTCTGCATCTGAGACCCACAGAAGTGGTCCACCCATTGTTTGGGTCATGCTTCCTGGACTCCACACTTCACACCCAGGAGCCTGCTTTTGAAGTATTTTCCTGCTTAATTTTCTTCACCTTTGAGATCTTTTCAGAGGTATTTTCTTTTTAACGTATCAGGCATTCTTGTTTAGAAGAATCGGTCTTGCAGATAGTACAAAGAAACACAGGATACTTGTAATCTGTCAAGTATGGCTAAAAACCTCAGGGCACTAAGGACGTCAGAATGAGGGTTCTGGGAGGAGCAGCTTTGTAATCTAATTATAGATCTGCTCTTTTACTCCTTTTAATTTAGACTGATCAGAGAGAGAAAGCTCTCATGTAGGCAAAAAGTATAAGAAATTTTGGTTTCATTTAAGAATTACAGTTTCTGAGGCACCTGAGTGGCTCAGCGGTTGAGCATCTACCTTCAACTCAGGACGTGTTTCCGGGGTCCGGGATTGAGTCCCACGTCGGGCTCCTTGCGGGGAGCCTGCTTTTCCCTCTCTGCCTGTGTCTCTGCCTCTCTCATGAATAAATAAATTTTAAAGAAAGAATTACAGTTTTTTTTTTAAATATCCAAGTGGAATCCCTCTCTGGGATTACAGTTAAGTAGCACAATTCACCTTGGATATGAAAATAGTGAAAGGTCTTCTAAAAATTCCACTCAAATCCAACACCTGTTTATTTTATAGAGTCATTTGTAAAAATTATCAAAGATGGCCATAAAGTTATTTTAAAATTTTACCTTTAGGAAAGTCAGCCTTAATTGTTAATGTGGGGTTCACAATGGAAAATAGGAAGTCTGAGAATAATTCATATGGTCCTATGTATGTATGTAAATGAGTTTATAAATTTAAATAGAAAATTTAAGAATTTGACTATACTTTGATTCACGAAATAAATGAAAAGTATTTGTACTTCTAGATCTACCTGTTGAGGGTTTATCCACAGAATAATATCATATTCTGCTAAACTATAGCTTCTCTCTCTTTACTAAAAATAAACACTGGGGTCACAGTCCCTGAAATAACTCCTATTTCCTTATTCTCTTTCCTGTTCTAATTAATCTGTGTCTTGTCTCAGGTGGTAACATCTCTTACGGATGTTAATAATTTCAGCATCTGGTAGACTTGTTCTTGATTCTGCTCTGTGAAACCTTATTCTGGCTTTAATTGTTAGCCTGTGACACTTGCTTAAAATGTTTATTTCAGATTTCCCGGGTTTTCATCACTGGAGACAGGTTATTAATGCCTTCAACACTCAGGATATATGGAGGATCTTCTATTACTATAAATCTGCCCTCAATGTGAATGATTTGAGGCAAAAATAAAAGGTTTCTATTTTTGTAACCCCAGTCCCTAAAATAGTGCTTAATATAGAGTTGTCACTGAATAAGTGTTTGTTGGAGGAAAACATGTCCTGAAGTGTGGGGACTAGAAGGAAAAATATTCATTTCAATTTCTGCAAGGGTTGAGCAGTGCTTTAGGGAGGAAGCCAGGTAGGAATTGGTTTAAGTAGTTTCTGTTTAATCTTTATATATATTTGCACCTCCCTCCCCCATCAATAAGACAAAAACCATAAAGCTTCCCCCCTTGTTCTAAAGAGAGCTCTCAGGCTTACTTTTCTGACTTGGACAATATTCTGTTCATGCTGCTAATCATTTTTTTAAAGATTTTATTTATTTATTCATGAGAGACACAGAAAGAGAGGCAGAGACATAGGCAGAGGGAGAAGCAGGCTCCCTCCGCATCAGAGAGCCTGATGCAGAACACGATCCTGGGACCCCTGTGATCATGACCTGAGCCAAAGGCAGACGCTCAACCACTGAGCCACCCAGGTGTCCTGCTGCTAATCATTTTTATAAAAATGTAAGAGGAGAGGATTTAGGACAACCAGATAAACTGTGTAAGTACGTGCTCAACTAAGTGAATTTGCATGAAAAAATAACTCTTCAATCTGACGGCTGGAGATAGTACTGATAAGGTGCATTTAATCTATTACAGAGTATACAAAAAGAGAGAGGAATAATCATACTCATAACGTAAGAATAAAATTAAGAATGTACATATAATTGAGTGACTCACTGAAAACATCTTACTATTTTACCTGACTTAATGTGACACCCCCCACCCCTTCCATTATGCAGATGGGTAAACTTTGATAATCATGCCGAAGCATTCCAAGGTTGCCTCTTTTACTGTATTTAAAGTTAGATGAGATGTGACAATTTGAGAGTGACAAGACTGTTTATCAGCTTGGGCCTTGGCAGCTGTTTTTCCAGTGTTAGCGTTTTTCCTTTTTCCCACCATCGCTTAAAAATAACAACAAAGAAATAACTCTTGATTTGCTTTCCAATAGTGAGTGACATTTTGAGCTCCAATGATTGCGAACCCATTAAGTCATCATTTATTGAATACCTGCTATGTTTCCGATACTGCAAAGGTATAGAAGACTTGGTTTCTGCTCTCAAGGATCTCCTAGTCTAGCGATTCGATATTTAAACTATTTTCATTTGCATCAGTTTGACCTTTATCAGAATTGAGTTTTCCACACCATTCTGAAACTTGATGAGTGTTCCGAGGGCCACGAAGCTAATTAGAGGAATAGAAAATGAGACTCGTGGAAAAAAAAAAAAAAAACCTCAAGAATTGAATTATTTAGTAGAGAGAAGAGAAAGCTAAAGGGAGATGTATTAATCGTTTTTGAAGTGTAATGGATGATGACCATCTGGTGTAGCGTTGGCCAAGGATGGGGAAAGGAAAAAGTGAATTAAGCTGTAAAATGAGATACTTAGGTTAGACTTGGACGATTTAAGACCAAGTGAATTATTTTAATATGGGCCCTACTAATGAATGTACTCTGGACATTTTTAAAAGATACTCTACAATTATATAAAATATCTGTTGCTTCCCTACATTGAATCCTCTAGGGATCAACCACAGAAGAACATTCAAAGTTCTCCACAGTCATTCAGAAAATCATAGAGCCTGACCAGGGACAAAGTGAACACTTGGTTCCAGGACGTACATGACACTGAATCAATAAAAAAACAAATGGCCTCAGCAAGGGCAGCCTGTTATAAGAAGTACATCTTAATTCACTTTTATCATCTTAATAAATCATTTAGAAAATTGAAACTCGTTTACTCTGGGTAAACTTAAGGGCATGATTTTGATCCTTTTAATGATTATAGTTTCTTTTTAAACAGTTTCTCACTTCTTGCTCAGATTGCATGTTGCTTGGGAAGATGTGTACCAGAGAGTTAATGCCTCTCATTTAAGATTGAGAGGTGTTCTTGCTGTTGGCTTTTCTAAAAGCATTTTTTCAAATGACAACAGCTTGATAGCTTGGGTTAGGATCCCAGCCTTCAAAGAAGATGGAGAGTTAATGTCCATCTGCTTCGTGATTTAACTTACTTCAGAGCCTCAGATTTTAAGCCCTTTCACAGGTGCCAAATTTCCACAAAGCACGAGACTCCTTAACTCAATCTTTCCCCTTTGCCAAATGGACAATTGTGTATCTACTCCCTTACCATACAGCCCCTGGCATCTAATATCCGGTAATAAGCTTAGGACAGTATCTCAGCCTTCTTTTTTTTTTTTTTTTTTTTGGTCCTAAAAACCTTATGTATCATATTACTTACAGCCAATCATAGGCACTGATGTACATACCTATGTGGTACCCGACCAAAAAATTAGCCTGGGGGAGGTGAGGATCCCATAGGATAAAAAGCTATTCATTTTTCCTCTCCTGTGCTTTGGGAGAGTAGAGAAATGTTTTAAACATAAGGGTTTTCTGATGACTAGCTGATTTTTAAAAAATCTCTTCTTGATCTTTGATTTGATTGATCTTTTGTGCTTTTATTCCTTAGTTTCGGTGTCAAAGCTGTTTGTACCCTTCTTCTAATAGATGAAAAACACATATTTGCTCAGTTTTATTACATATTCTAACTTTTGCCAGGAGGTAATTACTGTCCTCATCACATCTAACCAGTGACTTGCAAAAATCAGTTTTTTTAGTGTGGTTGAACAGTTAGTTGGAATACATTATGCTTGTAATTCATATTTTTTCCTGAGAATTATAGTTTTCTACTTTTTTTCTTAACAATAGAGACAAACACCAGTTACATCCCCCAGTTATGAGTGTGAACTTTTTCACTTTCAGAGAAAAGATGTCCTCTACACCTGTTATTAACTGCATATCTTTCTCTAAGAATGATTTCATCCTATTCACAGATCAAGAGGTATGGAATAGCAAATAATTCCTTCTACAAAGACACTATCACCCAAATGGGCTAACTTGCCAAAAGTATAACATATTGGAGACATGATAATATCCAAAGATACAGTCCCATTAACATGTAATAAGAGAATGTGAAATCCAAAAGAATCTAGAAGGGGTATAATTGTTTGTATAGTGGAAGTGATGTCTACTCAAAATTTTAAAAAGCAGGTCTTAAACCAAAGGACACTCTTCTCTCCAAATATCAACTAGATTAGAATGCAAAAATGTTCCTGATAGCACTACACAGTTGATGCTAAATGCGTAGCTGTACCACACTTGCTACCCATTCATATTTTGTCTGAGTCACTCTGAAATGTGCAGTTTAAAAAAAAATGAAGAGCAGTAAAAAAATAAAATTCAGAAACCTCCACAATTATAGGCGGTAATTCTTAATCGAACCATTGAACACCCACAGTGATGATTAATTTTAATGTTTCTTTACTTTTTTCAAACAGGAGTTATTTTTAAAACATTACCAATAGAAGAAATGTAAGACTTACTATTTTATATGTGCGTATATGTTTTTATTTGGCTTTGGTGACTTCCCATGCATGTCAGTAGTGTTAATGCACCAGGAAAAAAAAGAGGGAAAGAAGACCAACATTCATTGGATGCCTACTATGAGCAAGCCAGTACACCCGGCAGTGTGTGTGTGTGTGTGTGTGTGTGTGTGTGATATTTAATTTAATTTTCATAGCCCTGAGGAGTTGGTATTATTAACCCTGTTTTACAGATGAAGAATCTGTGGCATGGAAAGGTTAAATAACTTGCTCAAGGTCATAGGATTATGAAGTGGCAGTTAAAATGCAGATCTATCTAAAAGCCATGGAGAACAAAATAATCAAAAGAATTCTGAAACAAAGCCCACTTCATCATATCAAGAGCGCTTGGGAGACCAGGAGCGGTTGTCTGATTTGTCTTTTTTTGCAGCTTGAATCCTATTTCTGCTTCTCTCCTTTGCCTTTTAAGCTCTCCTCTTTCCTTTGTCATGATTTACGTCCCTGTCTCTTTTTCTTCAGTCTTCCCTAAGCCAAAGCAGCGAACAGCTTAAAAGGTTAAGGGGAAGAGAGAATAGGGAGGCGCCCTTGTTGTGATTCTTTGTTTTTTATGCCTCAAGCGTATAATGCCATAATATCCCGGGTCTTCCAAAAAAAGCAGTGAATGTTGGTGATGTAGCTCACATTAATGACCATGTGAGTACCTGCTGAAAATATATGGTAAATGCAAAGTAAGAGCATAATTAACATAACAAACCATTCTAATAGAGTTAGTCTATCACTAAATGAGGCAAGTGATTCCAAATCATTCTGTATTGTTTAGTACAATTCTCTCTTGATATCAGGTTTAAGTTTAACTATGTGTTGTAACCACTGACAACCTTAGTTTTGTTTTTTAAATCAGGAAATATTGTTTGACTTGTTCCTCCTCGTTCCGGTACTGCTATTTCAAGCTTATTTAAAATATCATGCCTGTGTTGTAGACATAATGTTAGTATAATTCTGAAAAAAAAATTTAGTTGCGTGGCGGTAGTAGTGGAAGCTTTTAAAAAAATTATTTTCATTATTTTTAAAGAAAAACAGTTGTCTCTATGACTTGGGGCTTAAACATGGCTTTGGGATTTACAGTACATTTAGAACTGCAACATTAGAAGTAAAGTTTCATGCCTGATTCATAGTAGGTGCTCAATAAGTAAGCGTTGAGTGAGTGTTCTAATAAATAAAATACTAGTATAAACTAAACAGCCATACAAGTAAATAGCATGTCAGGGAAAATTCAATACCTCAGAAAAACAAATGCAGCTATTAACCACAGTACTATATGAATTTCTGATTGTTACCCTTCACAGTTCAACAATATATTCCTTGATTTTGATTTGCACTTGTAAAATATTAATAGTTTAATGTAATTTTCTGAAAATTAAATTTAAAAATATGCTTCACCTATCCAGTACTCTCCTGAATGAATTTTTTTTTACAAACACTGAATGCAAAAATAAAATAATAGTAATATATATATTTTTTTTCTGTGTAGCCTCTTTCTCTGTCCAGATGCATCACCGAGGTCAGCCTCTTTGTCCCTAGCCCCTTTGGAGAGGCCTGTTTTACCCCTTTCTGCACCCTGTTCTGAGGAATGCAGAAATCTGGCAGGAAGGCACTGCAACCGCCCTCCTTCCTAGTAGACCAAGGATTCCTATTGTCGGATGCAGTGGGCATGAAAGCAGCAATTTTACAGCACAAAAGCTCCAATAACATTTACCTCGGTTGGCTGAGATTGAAATGCACACAGGCACTGCTCAGTCTTGGTTGCTTAAACACCAGCTTCCCTTGGCTTTTTGCCACTTTGCACATTTCAAAGAGACAAGTCCTTTAAGGAGAGAGTTTTCCTTGTAACTTGCAGTGGAGTAAACAGACCATTCAGGCATAGTTTATTGCATTACAAACTCAACTATGCAAACTATTTCAAATTGAATGCAACAAAGTAATTAGCGAAATCATTTGCTCATTAGAATTCATAAGCACGAATTGTCCTATTTAATAAAGTTTTTCTCTTCTAAAGAATCACAAAAAGTTTTATATTTAGAGAAATGATGACCTGGTTCTAAAAGTTTTTACTTAAGTATTGAAATATCAAAGTTGTTCTCCAGTGTACAAATATCTCCTCCTCCTTCCCACTCCTCTATAGCCAATACTTTGTTTTTTGTTTTTCTTTTTAGCCAATACTTTGTTAAATTAATTTGGGGACTCCTGAGCATGCACATTACATTGTAACAAGGCAAACATTGAAATGAGGACGATCCCCTCCTGGATGATAAAGTGTTGACCACACCAGCCCCGTGTTATTATGTAAAGAATAAGCAGAGAAAGGCCTAACTGGTGAACCAACAGAAACATTTAAAAATACTGACTTAATGCTGAATTAGGTAAAATTGCATACACGTTGTGCCCCTTACTTCATCAGAAAGTCCCTAGTACATCGGCAAGGAAAGGAAGAAGACTGTTCCATAGGTGAGCCTAGAATCAGTATTAATTCAATCAAGAATGAATAATTCGTTCCTACAGCCAAATTTTATCATCCATCTAATGTGTGCTAAGAATGAGTTGCTAAATATGGTTACCAGGTGTTATCTCCCTTCTCCAGGCTTCCTAGCTTCTGTATCTGTTTTTGTGGGGTGTTTTTTTTCTGGAGGGGGGGCACCTTAAAATTATAAAAATCTCATGTAATTGTAAAATGAAAGGACTTTTCTCATTTCCACTCAACATTATCTCTAATGATTATCTGTTTATAAATTAGTTCTGTTTATGCTAGTCAGATCGAATTGCAGATTTCAAAAAGGTATTATCAAAACTGTACAAAATGATGAGCACGTTTATTAACAGGGAATCCCATCTACCAATCATATGCCAACTCGAATCACTTGTTCGGGTGAACTGAGCAGTCTGAGCTTCCTTAAAGTTCCTGTCTATAAGTAAATTAATAGTATGTATCTGAATTTTGCAGTTGTGTCTTTTTTCACATTTTGTTCAGTGCTCCAGGGTTCATTCCCTAATCCCTATCTTCAGATACTTGTTTCTTTTCATAAAGGACAAGTGTCTTATTTTAACTGACAAATGAGCCATCATTCACAAAGAACCCTAAGCAAGGCCTTATTAATCCACACGTTAATACTTTTTCTTATGGATGGATTTGTCCCCTGTTCTGTTTAATCAGCTCATCATCTCCATCCGCTGATACTCAAAGAGAAACCAACGCTTCCAGTGGTTACCTGCCCTGCCAGTTGTGGAGTTGCAATCCTAGTTTACTTCTGGTTTGATTGGGCTAGTTTCCATCTTTCCCCAGAGTAATTAGAGAGAGAGAGAGAGAGAGAGAGAACTTGTAGACGACCTAGAGAGAGAGAGAACTTGTAGACGACCTTGATAGGTTTCTCCTCTTTATCTTGCTGTGTTTTCATCTATGGCTACAATCTGATTTCCCCTTAATGTATCAAGGAAGGGTTTAAGTGGCATCTGAGGAAATCTTGGGTTTCTGGGTTCCTTTTCAGTGGTTTACCCTCCTGTGGGTGCAGATGAGAATGGGAATAGCCCTGCCCTGGTCAGTACATGCCCATAGGGTAAGCGCTTCAGAAAACAAGTGAAGCATTCCTAATGAATTGTGCTTTTGGTTCTTTGAATTTGCACAGCATCTCCATCAGGTTTTTACAGCTGGACTCTAGCTAGCTGTAATCGCTACTGGGATGAAATGCAGGACGTGGGGTGTTGAAGCTAAGTACTTACAGTGTTTTAGTGGCCAAGAATATATGGCATGGTAGGAGCATCAGGCTCCATGAAATTCATGCTTGTATATCCTCATGTTCCTCACCCATTTCTGATACGCTGCTGAGTTGCCGGCAGGCACTCTAGATGAAGGTGATAAAAATGGCAAAGCTGAAAGATGTTGTTTCTTAAAAGATACTGTATATCAATTGAGAAAGAGGAAGTAGATTGGGAATATAAACGTATAAAAAGCCTCTGAGGCCCTTAGTTCTTCTGTACAGACAGTTGATATTAATCTCATCAATGCAACAAAACGAAAAAGATAATAGTTTTAATCTTATTATAACATGGTACAAAATGGCACACATTAAAGTATTTCTCCTAATGTAAACAGTAATTCTGTATTTCTGTAGCGTCAGCTCTCAGACCCCTTGTCCTGACTTGTCATTAGGTATAAATCAGGTTTTATGCTTCTTCCAGAGAAGCTTTAAAGCCTAATGTTTTCTTATTTGAGACATTATAATTCTAAAGAGGGTAAAATTGATAGTTTCGCGAGAGAAAAGTATCATATCCAAAATTATAATGCATAAGAATAATCCAAATGTCCATGCTGATCCACACTTATGGTTATTTAAGGCATAATCAATGAGGCTTTGGAATTTAATGCAATTCACTTGGCATCATAATTCTCCACGGTGTCTGCTGTGACTGACCACTGAGTCTCCAATCAAGTTAGATTATCCTTTAACATTACTCTCTTCATTTTCTATTCTTTCTCCTTTCTTTCTTTTTTTATTTCTTCATATCTTAGTTTTGTTTTCTGAGTATCAACCCTCCTTGAGTCAATTCAGTGAAACGTTTTCCTGGTGCTAACATGAATTTGTATCTTCAAACAGTTTCTATGTATATATTAATTATTCCCAAGAGTAATGCAGTACACAGGATTGAATTATTTAAATTAGTCGAAAGGGGTAGAATGCAGAGTTCCCTAAAACCTCTGAAAGGAGTCATTTTCTTGTTGCCATGGAAATGAGGAGTTCCTTGCACTTTGGGCATTACTGGAACCACGCTACTTTTGTTTAATTACAATAAAATACTAATCACTAATCACAAGATCCTTTGTTGCATTTAGAATTCAAACATCTGTCCTTCTGAAATATTTACCTGCCTTGCTAGGATTACCTTCTGAGAGCGAAGCAAGAAAATGCTAATATGATAGCCCAAATGGAGAAAAAAAAATGTGTACCTTATGTAAGTACCCTATGATAAATTTTGATATTTCCTCTTGATTTTTTTTAATGCCCAAGCTTTGCTGCATTCTTTCCATCAAGTATTTTTCACTCCACTGGTCACTTTAAGCTTTATTGCATTTGGAATTACTTTAAAGCACATGCTTTTATTGATATTTAATTTGAGAAATGGAGAATTGAGCTCCTTTATGCCATATATCGAGAGTAACTATCGCCACACCATGCAGTAACACACATACACACACGCACACGCTCCCCTTTATCCTGGCGACATTGCAATGCACGAGAGAGAGCAAGTTACTAAAATGACAATTCTGAAAGTATTTCAGTGCAAACACACACTCTCAGATGTAGTCACACACGGTTCTATTATAACTCAGAAAGCTAACAGTCTGAAAACATGTAAAAAGTAGTTGGTCTAATAATATACATTCCACGATATTTTAAAAATTTCTTCACGAACTGTTCATTTGAGTATGGGTTCAGCTTCGAAGGTGATTCAAGCCATTTAATATTTCAAAACTTTGGTTATTCCCCAGAGTTCACTTCCTTTGCTGCTTCTCCTGCAAACGGTGATTTCCTAGTAATGCCTGCAGAAGCAACAGAGTGAAGCTAATGCAGTCACTCTGCCAGGACAGAGAGATTTGCAAGGAAGCAAAGGCGGTTTCACTCCTTCTTTCCTACTGGTTAATGCCATCAGTGGGTGGTCATGCCTGCCCTGTTCTTGAACAAAGGACTTCCTTCTTGGGAGCAGCAGGAATAAAACTGACAAGTCTCACATCTGTTTCCTGCCGCTTCTCCGATTCTCAAGGGCTAGCACCAAGTATCCAGCAGCCCTTCTGATGGTTCCATAAGGGAAACAAGGCAGTAGGGCATCGTGAATGAACATATCCTGCTCCAGTGAAGAAGGGATGGAAGAGAAAATGTTGAACGACAATCGTATAAAAAACAGCATTACAGAGGAAAAATAAATGGGCAAAGATGCAACTTGTCAGGGAAACAGTGTGTTAGAGATAGTCTCTCCATTTGGTATAAAATCTGATTTTTTTTTAAGTGGGATAGGAGACGGTGCATCTGTCTCTCCATTGACGTGCAAAGACCTGGTCCTGTACCAAGAAAGCATGGTTTAATTTGAGGGACACTTCCATCCGGTTGTGACTTCTGGCCTTTGCTGTCCATCACAGATGAGAAGAGAAGTGGTAGGCAAATTTAAGAGTTGGAGAGGATTTAGCAACTTCAGGTAATACCTGAATGGATGGGACATCAGGAGATTAGCTCAGAACAGCATTGATGGAAATATTCTCAAACTAGATTGGCTGATGGGTAAAGAATTCTCTCAAGTTTTAAAAAAATTGTTGAATTTATTAGTTCACGTTTCAAAATTACAAATTTTGCAGTATAGCAGTGATCCCTAAATAAAGGCGTTGAAAAGACTAAATCATAGCCTCATAGTTCATGACAGTTTAAAAAATTCTTCCAAATATTCGGTGACATAGGAAAATGCTTACAACATGAAGATTCATGGAACATAGCAAAGCAGAACTATATAGTATGATCTCAGTTGTGACTATATCTGTATTAAAAAAAAGAAGACTGGAAAGAAAGAAATAAGGTTGCCTCTGGGGATATGGATTACAGATGATGTTTGTTCTCATTCTAATTTTCTTTATTTTCCTATAGTTCTGTTTTTCCCAGTTTTATATTGAGCATATGATATTTTTATGATGAAAAATAAAATTAATGGGAAAGTTTTTTGTCAGTACCTATCAAAACTGTTTATGTGGATGCACTATCCACTCAGAATCTTATTTGTCTGGATGTATCTTCAGGAACTAGTTATAGAAGTGATTAGAAGGACTAGAGAGACTTTAGAAACTAGTTATAGAAGTGATTAGAAGTACTAGAGAGACTTTAGAAGCAAACTTAATGCCCACCAAACGAGAATTTGTGCTGTGTAATAATAACTAGTCAGTTATATTTAAAAAAAGAACTTTAAAAAGTATATATATGTGATATATAGTGTAATCTATATGTATATAAATACATGTATATAAACAATGTGTGAATGTGTACACACTAACTTGAAAAGACACCAATAATCTGTTATACTATGGACAAAAAAGCAGTTTGCAAAATTAAATATGAAAATTGATCACATTTTCAAAAAATATATGCATCAAGGCAAGCTTAGGGTACGTAAGAAACAAAACTATCTTTATTCTTTTAAATAAGTTTTAATATTGAGCCTCCATTCCACCAGGTGATAAAAACTCTACAGACAGACATAGTTAAACCAAAGTTTCTTATCAGTTTTCTAATCCATTTTAGGAATAGGATTATATTAATATCACCTTTTGCTGAGTGCTGTGGCTTGAATGGTGTCCCCAAAATTCATAGGTTGAAGCCCTAATCCCAATGTGATGTTATTTGGAGATGAGGCTTTTGGAAGATACTTAAGGTTTAGTTGGGGTCATGAAAGTAGAGGTCTCATGATGGGATTAGTGCCCTTATAAGAAGAGACATCAGTTTCCTCTCTGTCATTTGAGAGCAAGGCAAGAAGGAGCTGTCTGAGAGATAGGAGGCCAAGAAGAGGGCCCTTACCAAGAACCCATCTGGCCAGCAATTTGATCTTGGACTTCTTGAACTCCAAAACTGGGAGAAATACACATCTGTTCTTTGAGCCCTCTAGTCTGTGGCATTTTGTTACAGCAGCCTGAGCAGACCAGTAGAGACTAGTCTTCTTGTACACTTCATCAGTTGAAGTCTATCAATATCTTTGCTCGTATTACAATCACTGCTGCCTCAACAGCCCAGACTGACCACAGCACCTTTAAAGCTTCTGACTGCAGGGCACCTGGGTGGCTCAGTCAGTTGAATGTCCAACTCATGATTTCAGTTCAGGTCATGATCTCAGGGTTGTGGGATGGAGCCCTGCCCTGGGCTCTACGCTCAGCATTGTCTGCTTGAGGATTCTCTCCCTCTCTCTCCTTCTGCTCCTCCCCCTGCCCCCACTCTCTCTCCTACCCTCTCTAAATAAACAAAATCTTATATTATAAAAATGAAAATTCTGACCCTCTTTCAGTTGTTTCTGTAACCCTTTTGATTTACAGAAAACGTGTGGCTACTCTGGGTGACACACTGGACATGGTGGGAACTGGGGGCAGGCGTGGGTTGTCTCTGGAGGGCTGTCTCAGTTCCATCTCCTTTAACACCCAGTGCAACCATCTTCAGTCTCGTACACGTTCACCGTGCTAGGGAAAAGGCAAGATCTTGTTACTCTTGGGTCCATCTTTTGTTTCTGTTCTGTACAGCTTGGTAGGGGGCAACATTGAATAGAGTCCTTCTCAGTACATCAACACTTTTTCCCAAATTTTCTTCTCCTCCCATCACACAATCTTAGTCAAGTACCATGGGGGTTTAGGAGTTGGGTGCTGGAAAAATAAGCTTTGCATACCCAGGAATCCTTCCAGAATCTTTCTGTTTCTTGCATAAATCTAAGTTTTCGAAACTCAAGAGATCGAGAATTTATTTATATATACTCTGCTTCTGTTTCAACAACTTTTTTCCTAAAGGTACCGTGCATTCACAAAATATGGAGAAAGATACAAGGGACAAGGCAGTGGTGGTGATGGTAGGAAACTTTGATTAGGATTTCAGAACATTACTCTGGTACAACTGGTTATCTTGAGAATTTAGGATTAAAGTGGGCAAGGGAGGACTTTCACTTTTTCTTTATATAGCTCTATAATATTTAAAAATCATAATCAGGGTAGCCCGGGTGGCTCAGCGATTTAGTGCCTGCTTTCGGCCCAGGGCCTGACCCTGGAGACCCGGGATGGAGCCGCACATCGGGCTCCCTGCATGGAGCCTGCTTCTCCCTCTGCCTGTGTCTCTGCCTCTCTCTCTCTCTCTCTCTCTCTCTCTCTCTGTCTCTCATGACTAAATAAATAAAATCTTAAATAAATAAATAAATAAATATAAAAATCATAATCATAATCATCCCTTTTAAATAAAAAGTTAACCACTTCCATAGGTTGCATATCAGTTAATCCTTATCACAATACCATGACGTAGCTAGGGCAGGTACTATTATCCCCATTTTAACAGAGGAAGAAACAAAGTCATTCACACAAATTATAAATATCTTTAATCTGAAACAAGTAAACACTGGGAGGCAAACATGTAATGAGTGTCTTCAGTGTCTAAGGCACATGCTAGGAAAGAAGCTGTTAAGAATGTCTTAAGGCATCGTGTTTCTCTAAGGCCTTATTGATTAAAAAACATTTCCAAAGTTACTTTTTTGATTGATTTTCCCATTGAAATAGCGGTGTCCATCCTTTTGCTCCCAGAGGCATCTCCTCCGTTCTGGTCCTCGTGGCTTCGAGTTTCAGCTCCCACCATATCCTCCCTGCTGTTGTCCATCCCTGCTCCCATGCATTCTTCACAGCGATTGATTTTACTAAACTGTGGCTCAGATCATATCACCTTAAGGGCCTTGGGATTAAAAGCCTCACAGGCAGCTCCTCGGAGAGCTCAGGAATCTCTTCTGGAGGATCCCTAGCATAGGCTTTTCCAACATTTTCTTCAGCCGTTGGATAAGGGTTAGCTACTTTACCAGGCAGCTTGGTCTATTTTTAGCAAGCTTCAAGTGCTGGAAGGTTCCTTCTTTTTGGGGTACTGATTGTCTTCTGTTACCTTCCACACAACCTGAGATTGGTCTTTCTTTAAATGATCATCTCTCAACAAAAATAAGAATGTCTGTCTTCCCGTCTCAATTCTCTAGCCCAGGTATTCCCAATTCCTTCCTTGTTTTATGGACTCCTCTGTGCCTGAGACCACCGCAGTTCTTGACACAGTACACCTGCAGTACCTGCTTGCTTCATGGGTTAATAACAAATGGTTCAAATGCCCTGTCGGAACAATATTACTCTGGTTCCAGTTTTATAACCTGTAAAGGAAAGCTTCAGTACATATCCTCCATCTGGTAGGTGATCTGTAGTAACTCTTGCAAGGATAGAACATCTGTTTCTTCTTTTGGCTTCGGAGAAATGTCAGATATCTCTATGCCAGGATAATTTTTAAATCTATACACTTATCCCCCTCGTTTGCTGTTGTATCTGTTGTTTTCGAACAGCACATTGCAGCATGAGAGTATAAATATCTTAAAAGAATATGTGCAGTCTTATTTATCCCCTGTGTTGGGAACGTGTCCCACTCGGTTTGAATTTTTACCCACAGTGCGCAAAAAGTTTCCACTTTCATTGGTGTTCATATACCATTAGGCCATTGCTGATATGAAGCGATCGGTTTTTATTAATATGTGCAGTTATATCATTAGGAAAGATGTTGTGTTGCCCAATTTGTAAAGTGCACATCCTAAAGGAATAGGACTAAATTATAAGAGAGATTCCTGTTGAAATCATAGTCTTGATTATCACTTACTTTTGCTTATTTATCCTACTGTCTAGACTTTTTTTTTTAAACCTCCAAGGTAATCAGGAAAGCTGAGAAAGTAATAAATCAGCTAATTCTTCTCTTGTGATCAGTGCATTGGCTTGAAGATGAAGCTGCAAACTTTTAATCATATCCACAGCCACTTCTCACAAATAATCAAGGAATTTCTGGAGTTGAAATTCTTAAAATTATCCAGAAGCAGCTATTTCAAGTCCTCCCTGAGAGTACGGCATAGTGTCGCAGGTATGTTGGTTATTCAACAATAGCATTTTTTTAAAGGAAAATCTAAAACTGGAATCTCAAGAAATGATTTCCAATTATTAGCACCTTCGAAATCAGCATCCCCTCATTCCGTCCGTTTTCAAACATTCTGTCTTAAATCACAGTGTCTATTTTTATACTGTCCCTTTATGCATCCAGATTATTCTGTTAAGTAAAATACTGCAAAAACACATTTCCTGCTTGCCATACATAAATGGATTAGACATCTAGAGCATTCTGCTTTAACGAAAATTCTTCTTGGCATTCTTTAAGAAGGAAGGGAGAGCGCGAACAGTGGGATTTTCACATCTGTTAAATAATCATTAGCATGAAGGATTGAAACTCTATCTTCTTTTTCAGCTTAAGACCAGCTGTTGAGGTAAACTTGAAGGGCCCCTTAATTATTGCATATTTCAATAGCTTGTAGAGGATTCAGTTACCTCGTTCCAACGCTCCGATCAAAGGAACTCATTTACTTGGTGCACCATTGTTATTGAAAGCATTCCTCATTTGATTGTTTTGCTTCTGAAATGTTCTGTACAAGGTCAGACAGGGTGTCTTTCTCTGGTTTCATCGGGCCTCTGCGAATAACCTCTGCTACCAATTATGTGTCACTTGGGTGGGTGCTAGGATACGCCAGGGCGGCTTTTTCTTGGCCTTGGTACATGTTTGCTTTTTGTCACTTCTATTGCTGAGTCAAAGATGTTTTAATGTCCATATGATCATTTGGAGCCCGTGAAAAACAAATTCCGACAAGGGAACAGACTTTTTCTGGGTGTGACATGATTTGGTAGTGCTGCCAGAGACGTATTTGCCACGAGCTGTGCCTCCTAATCAGAGGCTCTCGTCATGTGGAAGGTTTCCCCATGGCTTTTGGCCTCATGAGTTTTTGTAACCGTGGAATAAAATCTCGGCCTGGCGTAACACGTGGCGCGGGGAATGAGCCAGACGCAAAACCAATGCGTAGAACTGTGGCCCTTCCACAGGAAACTGTGAATGATTAAATATGAAAGTCAAGTCTTGACTGCTTCCAAATAGATCACAATACTGAATTATCATGCTGGGGTGATGTTTATTGTTTCTTTCTCCCAGAGCATAATGTACTGTGTCAAATTGGCAAACCATGGAGCTGGCCTACAAGCTCTTGCATTTGGCAAAACCGGTGCTCTCCCTCTGTAGGTGGCCTGTGGACTAACAGTTGATGGAGATTTACAGAGCTATATTCTGTTCGGAATATGCTCTCATTTCTGCCCAGTGAGCAAACTTGGGATCTGAAGTTATTTTCTCAAATAGTGGATGTCAAAAAATTTTCAAAATCCCTTTATAGCAGATGTACAGTAAACTGCGTACCTGGGCACAGTTCTTTTGTATAGATTAAATTTATTGGTGGATATAGTGACATAGGGGTGCTGGGGGGCACAGTTGGTTGAGCATCCGACTCTTGGTTTTGGCTCAGGTCATGATCTCTGGGTCGTGAGATCAAGCCCCACATTGGGCTCCATGTTCAACACAGTCAACTTGGGATTCTCTCCTTCTCCCTTTGCTTCATCCCCCAGTTATGTGCATACACACACATTCTCTCTCTCTCTCTCTCTCAAATAAATAAATCTTTAAAAAAAAAAAAAAAGATACAGTGACATATTTTAAGACTTAAAAAGACCATCGGCCTCTTACTGTGATGAAAGGGTTTTTTCCCTAAAGGTGTATGAAAGCAATGCAGCAGTGTATTATTTTGCACTACAGAGAGTACATGGAAAGGGAAATAATAATAACTTTTAAATAAAGAGGTGAATATAAGAGACACCATCTAGTCTGTGCCCTTGAAATCTAAATTTAGGGAGTGAAACAACATGGAGGTTGCTCTTCAAGATTTACTCCTTTGTGATGGGTAACTAGGTTGTATATTAAAATTTTGTGTAGGTTTGCTCTATTGGTAAAATATACCCAGAATCCATCCATTCCCTATCATCTGGTAGGGTATAGCATGTGAGCCTTAGCCAGCCCTGTCCTGCATCCGGATTGTTTTTTTCTTAAAGATTTCATTTTATTTATTTATTTACAAGAGACACACACACACTCAGAGGCAGAGACACAGGCAGAGGGAGAAGCAGGCTCCGTGCAGGGAGCCCGACGCAGACCTCGATCCCCGGTCTCCAGGATCACGCCTTGGGCCGAAGGCAGTGCTAAACCACTCAGCCACCCAGGCTGCCCCTGCATCATTTGGATTTATGCAGAATTTTCCTCTGTGGTCTTTCTGCTTTTACCCACTTCAACATCTGTTGTCATCACAGTGGCCAGAGAGATTCTTTTAAACTGTAAGTTAGGGGAGCACCTGGGTGGCTCAGTGGTTGAGCATCTGCCTTTGGCTCAGATCGTGTTCCTGGGGTCCTGGTTTCAAGTCCCACCCACATTGGGATCCTTGAGGGAAGCCTGCTTCTCCCTCTGCCTGTGTCTCTGTGTCTCTCTGTGTCTCTCATGAATAAATGAGTAAAAAAAAACCCCAAAAACTATAAGGTTATGTCACTAATCTCAAAATGCTCCCCATTTCATTCTGAGTAAAAGCTCACCGTTCTAGTGACTGACCTGTAAGTCCCATGTCATCTGGTCCTACTATCTCTGAACCTCTCTCTTAATACTTTTACCCCATGCTTGTGCTGCTCCAGTCATGTAGATCATTCTTCTGTTTCTGGAATGCACAGGCATTTTGTACCAGTTAGTCCTTGCCTGGAACCCTCTTGAACCAGATTTCCTCCGTTTACCACTCTCATCTCCTTCATTCAGTCTTGGCTCAGTGAGGCTTACCCTCCTGTCCCTGTTTGAAATGGCAGCCCATTCCCCCATGCCACACTCCAGACTTCCCTATCCTACTCTTGTTTCTCTAAAGCACCTGTTGCCTACCGTGTTACCATGTAATTTGCTTTGTTGTTGTTTTTTTAATATTTTATTTATTTATTCATGAAAAACACAAAGAGGGAGAGAGAGAGGCAGAGACACAGGCAGAGGGAGAAGCAGGCTCCATGCAGGGAGCCTGACGCGGGACTTAATCTTGGGACTGTGGGATCATGCCCTGAGCGGAAGGTGGATGCTCAACTGCTGAGCCACCCAGGCATCCCTGTAATTCGCTTTGTAATTATATGTATTACTCACTGTCTTCCCCCAAAAAATATAATCCTCAAAAAGTCGATTTACTCTGTTTTGTTCACAGGAGTAATCCAAATGCCTAGAACAGTGCCTGGCACATACATAGATAGAGAGTACTTAAAAGATATTTATTGAGAGAGTCAGGTTGAAACGTTGGTTTTAATGGAAAGATACGAATTCACTATTGTCCCACTGAGTTTTAGAAGTTAGCAGTAGCTCTTTGAAGTGACAAAAACCGTCCATGCAGTTATGGGAGTTGCCGTGCATCTAGATCACCAGCAAGTCCTGTCTGCTCTACCTTCAGAGTACATTTAGAATTTACCGATTTTCTCCATGTCTACCACTTTCACACTGCTACAGGCCACCATCATTTCTTACCTGAATTACTGCAGCAGCCCCACATAACGAACCACCTTGATTGGGCCCTGACCCCCTTCATATTGTAAGCACAGCCCAGTGAGTTGGAAGGTAAGGATCCAGGGAAGAGGAACATTAGAAGCTGCAGAAGAAGGAGAGTAAGTAATGACAGGGTGTCTGAGAGGAGGCTGCAGGAGGTTAGCTTAAGAACAAAAATAGAGCAAGGAAGACCAGGACCCCCTTTGCTTTGCAACTGCTGGGGAGTGACTTATGAAGATCGAGAGAGTCTAAGTAATGTTACCCCCCCTAAAAGCGAAGACACTGATGACAGCAGCTATCAGGAAGCACGTAGAGACCCTGGAGCTGACAAAAATCTCTGTTGAGGAATTCATATGATACAGACACCTTCGAGAACCGTTGGACAGCTGATGTAAGATAAACATACACCCTCTGATCCAGTAACTGCCCTCGTAGATTTTTACCAAAAAGACACAAAAGCATATGTTTAAAAAGACTCGTACGAAAATGTTTACAGCAGCCTCATTCATAAGAACCTGAAACTGGAAACATGTCCGGTGTCCATCAAAAGGAGACTAGGTTGTGGAACACCATTAAACAATAAAAAGGAACAAAACCACTGTTTTCACAACATGATGAGTGCATCTTTAAACATGTTAAGCAGTTGGGGCGCCTGGGTGGCTCAGTTGATTGAGCGTCTTGACTCTTGATTCCAGTTCAGGTCGTGGTCTCAGGGTTGTGAGATCGAGCCCCACATTGGGCTCTGGGCTCAGCGTGGAGTCCCTTTGGGATTCTCTCTCTCCCTCTGCCCCTCTCGCTGCACTGTGCACATGCTCTCCATTTCTAAGGGGGAAGAAAAAAACCAGGTTAAGCAAAAGAAGCCAGACACGGAAGGGTACATGCTGTATGATTCCAGTTACGTGAATGTATATAAAACCCAAGAATACATAGAAAACAGACTGATGATGTCAGGTCCCAGAGAGTGGCTGCCAGGAGTGGGGTGTGGGGCAGGGTGGAGGCAGGGGGCACAAGGGAGCTTTCTGGGTGAAGGAAATGTTTAACGACTTGTTTTAGCTGCTGGCTGTAGGTGGACGTGCAGAGTTGCCAGACTGGTTGAACTGAACACTTCAGGTCCGTGCACTTCGTCTTAATTCGACCTCCATCAAAACATATATAATAAAAATGTAATGAACCCCTCTCATGAGATTCTGAGCTGA
Organism: Canis lupus baileyi; assembly: GCF_048164855.1. Classification (NCBI taxonomy): domain Eukaryota; kingdom Metazoa; phylum Chordata; class Mammalia; order Carnivora; family Canidae; genus Canis; species Canis lupus. The sequence continues at coordinate 13,634,490 of NC_132852.1, forward strand.
ATAGGGAGGAGAATGATAGAAAAATGCAATGGCTCTAATCTTAGAAAAAAAAGTAAGATACCAAAGTCATTTCCTGAGCTTGATGTACAAGTGATTAGATTGGGAGATTAGAAAACGCTTAGTGAGGCCACTTTAAGGAATGTGACAGGAAGTCGACAAAACACAAGTACTAATAAGCAAAAGAGAGGGCAGTGCAGAAGTAGACGGTGTGGTGTGACCCTGGAAGCAGTCAGTATCATTTTGTGATTAGGGATGAGTAAATTAGGTAACTGCTAGTTAGGGAGTCTCGGATGTCTGTGTCCTTCTAGAAATCCCCCCAGTAAGGTGAAGTTTGAATCTGCCTCCAAGAGTGAGTTGAATTTTACCCAGGAGAGAAGGTGCAGGTCTGGATATATTGGGTCTAACTATTGTATTATTAAAATTAACTCCACTTGCTTCTTTTTGCTTTCTTTAGCTAATAGAAAATCTAAAATTATCTATATAGCTCACATTATATTTCTTTTGGACAGTACTGGGCTTGAAGCATGGAGAGAAGTTAAACTATTTCCATAATTGAAGCAAATGATGATAAATGTCTGGGCAAGGACTGTGGCAAGAGGGGAAAAGAGGAGCGGCGAAATTCAAGAGATATTTCTTAGGACAGAGTTGACTGGCTTGGCATTCGGCAGTGCCCGAGTTATGGAGTGGGCCGAATCAGAGATGACTTGAAGATTTCTAACTTGGATAATAGTGGTTGGGATGGAATACCATATTTGACATGAGAGAAAACACAAGGGAGGAAAAAAATGAGATTTGTAAGTTTTGGAAGGAGGAGAATAATACCACATGTTGCGTTCTGGGCACTTGTCATATATGAAATCATTTTATTTTTTAAATTTTTTTTAAAGATTTTTATTTATTCATGAGAGACACAGAGAGTAGAGAGAGAGAGGCAGAGGGAGAAGCAGGCTTCATGCAGGGAGCCTGACTGACGTGGGACTCAATCCCGGGTCTCCAGGATCACACCCTGGGCTGAAGGCGGCGCTAAACCGCTGAGCCACCTGGGCTGCCCATTAAATCATTTTAATGTCTGCAAACATGTAAGGAATGAAGATCCAGAATGGTTAAGTTAGTCAAAGATCAGTCAACTGGAAGTTGTAGAACTGGGGTTCAAACCCACACCAGTGGTGGTTCTAAATTATTTCAAAATTTGGGAAGCAAAAAAAAAAAAAATTGGGGGGAAGCAAATGATAGTCTAGCTGCTTGAAGTAGTGATAGGTGGAAGCAAATGATAGTCTAGCCCCTCGAAGTAGTGATAGGTGTGTTTATCCTGAGGCACAATTCAAGAATGCTGTGTGTACCGTAATTACAGTTTTGCTGTAAGAACTGACAGGCTAACCCAGAATTTGGTAATCAAAATGGCAAGATTCGTTGTGGGGGGAGTGATTGTTAACTGAGTCCAAGATTACAAAATCTGTACCATTTGATATAAACAGCTCCAAACAAATAAAGGACAGTACCTCTAGTAAACAATAAACAGTAACTGTTCATTACTGTCTTCGAGGAGTAAAGGCATGCACTCTGAAGATGAATCTGTATTATTACAAGGACAGGCCCTAGTCATGCTTTGTACTTTGTTTTCTCTAGGTTTTGTCTTTCCAAAATTGAAGGTCAGGAAAAATACCCAGAACTCAAGTTATTTTGGTTGGTTTTTCCTGGTGAGACATTTTGGTATTGTGGCCTAGGTTTCAGACAATATAAATTTTCACTATAAAGTGACTACGTAAGAAACCATTGGTATGAGCATTTTAAGAATACATATTCCCCCCTTTATGTATATAATTAATACACAAGACTGCAAATTTTCAAGCAATGTGACATAAGTGTAAACTGTTACAAACCAAAACCCAAAGCTTTGGCACATAGGAATTAGGAATGATATGAACTGTCTTAAATTTGTTTTTTTTTTTAGATTTTATTTATTTATTTGACAGAAAGCACAAGCAGGGGGAGCAACAGAGGGAGAGGGAGAAGCAGACTCCCTGCTGAGCAGGGAGCTCCCAACGTGGGGCTTGATCCCAGGACCCCAGGATCATGACCTCAGCCGAAGGCAGATGCTTAACCCACTGAACCACCAGGCGCCCCAAGGAATGATATGAACTTAAAGACTTTGGACTGACGCAGGAGCACGTGGTTGATTTACACACAACAGCATGTTTTATGAACAGCCACACGCTAAAAATTAAACTTAAATGAGAACATTCTTATAAAGACAGTTGCTTCCCTGTCAAATCAGTCTTTTCAGGTGCATGTAAATAGCTGTCAATCTGGTGGAGCATGTATTTAAATGCCAAAGATAGTAATATAATATTTGATTAGTGCACTGAGTCACTTATTCTAGTACCATCTGCTAATCTTGGGCACAGGTCTACATTTCATTTGTAGTACCTTCAGCAACTCAATACCTTTGAATAATTCCAACAAGAGTTGACCTTGCAACACAGTCAGCATGGAGAAGCCTACTTATTTGCACATGGGTATTCCTGTTCTCAGTGACTTGTGACTCTTCCTAAATTTAGCCAAACTGGTATATCGAGATCTAGGTAGAAAAACCAGAAGGTATTCAAGTTAGAGACTTCTTCTAGTGGATTTAAAAGACACTAGAGATAGTTGTCTCTAGGTTTGATAAAGAGGCTCAAATTCACATACTAACTCAAATTCATTGTCGGTAACTTCCTGATTCAGGGTTTTGAGAAATTTATAAGGCCTCCATGGGGGCCTAGAGTGCTATATATAGTAATAATACCTGTTAGGGTTACAGACCTAGAGTGGACATGAGGGAATGGGAAGGGGAAGTAGCCGGGGCTTCATACAGTTCACCTCTGTTCCAGGGCATGGCTTGCTGATTCTGCGTGGGTCAAACAGTAACTAAAAAGCTATTATTTATCGATCATCTACTATCAATTACAAATTGTGACAGATATGATTTCTCATTGAGTTTCATTCTTCTTGAACCTCCAGAGTAGTAGCTGTTAATCCACATTTTTTACATTAGAAAAATGAGGCTTGGAGATTCAAACCCAAGTTGACTGGATTCCAAAGATATTGCTTAGTTCTTGTTTATCAGTATTGCTAAGATTCAAGTAGAAGGACCCACCTGAATAATAAGATTTTTTGGAATATAGCCAGTAATGTGAACTAAACATGTTTCTGATGTTGACAACATAAATTTATCAAATCCATTTAAAATGCTAATTTGGAAGAAATTTCTATAAAGTGTTGTCAAAATTTGTCAGTTTTCAAGTATATTCCTCTGAATAAATATTTAAGTAAAGTTTTTGACATGGAAATTAAGTCTCTGAATCCCTTTTTTGGGAAAGCATCACAATAATACAATGATGAAGTTCTGTAGACACCATCATAAACAAGTATTTATAAAAGAAACGGATATAATAAAAATGAAAAGAAATACTGAAAATCCAGTATATTTGTGTATTAGCCTAGTTTCCTACATTGAATGAATGCCACAGATATTTATGACTTTCAAGCACTGTATCGTTGAAATTTCTAAAGACCTACCCAAGGATTTGCAGTGGGTTGCTGAGAAACAAATATAGGGAAATGGAGTCTGAAGCTTTATAATAGAATTGGATTTTTTGTGTGATTTCATATTTAAAAGAAAGTTTATTTATACTTTACTTCTTTACATTCCCAAAGGTTATAATGTTTTATTTATTGCTAAGGAAAAATATTGAGATTCATATTTCACACTTCATTGAAATGATTATACTTAAGCAGGAATTCTCATGATTTATTACAATTTATACAGCTGAAAACATGCGTTTTCTTGTTCAGAAATAAAAATAAATTAATTAACTACAATAAAATATCAACAACTAAAATGAATTCTTAAAGGCCTTTAGCTCAAAAGAAAAAAAAGCCCTTTCATTTATGCTTGGAAAAGTATTCTGATTCATAAAAACTTAGTTCTTGAACATACTGTCTTCTGCCTTTGTCTCGGTTTATCCAAAGTCCCATAAACTGGGCAATTTAGATTTTTTATGTGAGGCTGGATATTTATATTCTTTCATATGCCATTTTTCAATCTTCTATTATTATTTTTCAGACTTTATTTATTTATTCATGAGAGAGACAGAGACAGAAGCAGAGACGTAGGCCGAGGGAGAAGCAGGCTCCCTGCAGGGAACCCAGTGCAGGACCCCAGGATCAGGACCTGAGTCAAAGGCAGATCCTCAACCACTGAGCCACCCAGGTGCCCCGGGTTTTTTTGTATTTTTTTTTTCAGTCTTTTAAAATGACCAGTCATGGGCAGCCCTGGTGGCTCAGAGGTTTAGTGCCACCTTCAGCCCAGGGTGTGATCCTGGGGACCCGGGATCGAGTCCCACATCAGGCTCCCTGCATGTAGCCTGCTTCTCCCTCTGCCTGTGTCTCTGCCTCTCTCTCTGTGTCTCTCATGAATAAATAAATAAATCTTTTAAAAAATAATAAAATACAATGACCAGTCATGTCAAAATGATTCCCCTAACATGTAGATTTCTGCTCTTATCAGAATGGAATTTACCACAGCTTTATTATTTATTTTACACTTTCTTCCAGAAAGGATACTTATAAGGAGTATGAGGGTTTAACTTATGGATTATTTTCATTTGATATGCATTACTTCATGCATTTATTTATTGCCATCTCTACTAAATTGCATTGATGAAACTTCTGCTTCATTAGTTCCTTGCTTTTGAAATGAAGGAAGCATCCTTAAGCAAAGGAATTTTTCTGAGCTACTATATAAAGAATTATTTAAAATGTTAAAGCATTTCATTGAGCCATTCATAGGTGCTATCTATTGTATACATTTTTTATTATTTTATTTATTTATGAGAGAGGAGACAGAGAGAGACGGGCAGAGGGAGAGGGACAAGCAGACTCCACACTGAGTACAAAGCCTAACGCAGGGCTTGATCCCACGACCCCAGGACATAACCCGAGCTGAAACCAAGAGTCAGATGCCCAACTGACTGAGCCACCCAGGCACCCCTCTGTTGTATATTTTAACTCAGATGGAACACAAATTAAAATATATTGTCTTTGCCTTCTTGACAATAATTTAAATGATATGTGTAGATAAAGCTTTAACTGACAAATAAGCAATTAACATACTTAAATTTGGTTATATTTTGTTCATTTTTTTTCTCTTTCCCTACCCTGCCACTGCCCGGCAAACCCTCCCTCCTCCCCACAAGATTGTGTAGTAAGAAGGTACACTTATCAATAATACTTATTTCAAAAAGGAAAATCTTTACAATGCTATTGCAGATGGTAAAACAGTTTATTCTGCTCATAGATGTCGAGCATATGTTTCCTTTTTTTAAAAATAACTTTACAGATAGGCCTGAAATCTGGCTATTTTTACAGGTTATCTCACCAACTTCTGCTAAACTTCCAGATAACACGAACCCTACAATTTTTGGTTTTATAACTGTAATTTTTACCTTATAAGCAAAGGACAAGAAAAAGTTCTTACTGTTGTGGAAGCAGTTAACAGGTTTATGTTTAAAAGTGGTCAGCGTAGGGACACCTGGGTGGCTCAGTGGTTGAGCGTCTGCCTTTCAGCTCAGGTCATGATCCTGGGGTCCTGGGATCAAGTCCTGCATCAGGCTCCCCACAGGGATCCTGCTTCTCCCTCTGCCTGTGTCTGCCTCTCTCTGTATCTCTCATGAATAAATAAGTAAAATCTTTAAAACAAAACAAACCAAAACTGGTCAGCATAGAAATGTAGTAAAATGATATATAACGGAAACATACACACACAGAGGGCTTTAAGCTGGGGAAATCTGCATAGGAAAGGTGAATTGTATCAATGTCATGGTATAAATTTTGCAAGATGTTGTGTTGGGAGAAATTAAAGGAAGTATATACATACCTCTCTATATATTATTTCTTAAAACTGCCTATGAATCTACATTTATCCCAAAATTTCAGTTTAAAAAAAAATACAACTGGTTAGTAATTTTCAAGAGCCAGATGGTGAATATTTTAGCCTTTTTAAGGGGGCATGAGGTGGCAACTGCTCAAATTCATTATAGTGCAGAAGCAGTCTAACATAAACAAGTGGGTGTGACACTGTTCTTTTGAAACTTTATTTACAAAAAGCAGACTTACAGTTTGCAGACCTCTGGTTTTAAAAAAAGACAGGAGCTTTTATTTAATGTTCTATATGCTACTCCATTCTAAAAAAAAATGGTAACAAAAGTAAATCATATATTTGTAATGCTTTAATTTGCAGTTTATTTCTGTGTTCATGATTTTCTTAATTTGCACAAATATACATACAGTATACATATGCAGTTACATTTATTTTAAATATTCTGTAAAGCACTTCTTGGGTACCATGTTTCTGTATTTTGGGAAGTCAAAATGAGTTAAAGTTGTTTGACGTAGAAAAGTAGGAAACCCTTTTTAGGCAGACTGCTGTATGAAAGGAAGACAGACATGGAATTTCTATCCTAAAATTCTCATCTGTAAACTTGAGCAGTAAGCAGTTAGGAGCGAGAGTCTAAGTAGAAAATTAGCCACTTTCTGTGCTTTCCTTTCTTTTTAGCCATTATGTCCAAGGCTTGAACATCCTCTGCAAGAATTTAGGCTGCGTTCAATTACTTTCATTTTCAGGGTGCAATAAAGCATTACCGTAAGTAGAATCTAACTTTGAGTAAGAGTGTACTCAGACTGATGTTTCAGACAATTTCCAAAAAATCAACTTTACGAGATTTCAGTATTTATTCCGTAGACTTTTTGGTTCACTTTTTCTTTCTCTCCACGCTGCCACATCATGAGCATAGTTTTAAGAAATCGGCTTCAGTTTCCATTGATTCCAATTGCTTTCTTCCCATATGATTCTTTTTCCTTCTGCTGCTTCATTTCTTTTTTATGTGAGTGGCTTGTGTGGAAAAGCCTCTTGAATTGTGGGACAAAAAAGAAAAGAATACGCTTTACGGAGACATACATGCGTGTTAAGGTTTCCTCAGTGCCATGGAGTGGTAGAAAGACTTTGCAATTTCAAAGAAGAGGCAATATAAACACAACAGGGCACTGGTGAGAAAAAAAGATTTAATGTCCACAATTTAGCAGAAATATATACCGGTTGTGAATTGATTTCCAGAATGATTAGAGTGATGAGAGCCGAGTAAGGTTGGCATGATGAGATTGAGTGATTTTAAGGAATTTCAGGAGATGAAAGGATTTCTGAGTTTTTGAAAATTCCATGCACATCCATCTCTTTCACCCTACCCTTCATTTAATCTGTTGCTAAGATAATCAATTTATTCGACCTCTTTATTATCTCTGGACTGTGGCCCTGCATCTTTATCCCCATTGAGGGCTTTGCTTTATGTACTCTGTGCAATCCTGCAGCTATCTACTAACCTTCCTCACTCACCGCTCATGCAGACAAAACACACACGCTCGCTTGCTCGCTCATCCCACATGCATCCCCCATGGTGCTGCCAGAGTGATCTTCATAACATGCATCTGGACCTTGTCATTTGCTTAAAACCACTCAGCAGCTCCCTGTTGCTAGCACAATACTGGGTGAACACTATAGCCAATACAATGCAAGGCAAGGCAAGTCAAAATCTTTTTCCTTCCTGTGTTTCCAGCTTCATTTCCTAAGTCATTTGCCTTTCTCCTGCCCTATCCCAGCACCCGGTGCACCCTTTATGCCCCAGCCAGTCTGCAGTATGGCTTTATCGTGCTCCATGTCATCTTCTTGCCTTTGCTTCTTTCCCCATTATCCTGAAGCCTTCTCAGCCCAAAATACACATTCCTCAGGACAACTTAAGCATTATTTTAATTAGAAAAGCCTTGTGTGAGTCTTTCAGAATCGAGCATATTTCATCTCTTAGATAATTTGCCAGATAATACTTGATCGCTTTGTATGTTTATACCCAAGAGTTGGAGGGCAGTATGGTATAGAGGGAAAAAAAGCTTTGAGTCAGATGCAGTGAGAGCTACAAAAGGACAGGAAACAATCTGTCAACTCCACGTTGAATTACTAGTACCTGCCGGGTGCCTGAAATACTGTGGGTATTCAGTGTGTATGTCTTGTATGAATTATTGGATGAATGAATCAATCAATCAATAAAGGAAAAGTTTGTGTCTTATTCATTGGAATTGAATGGAATATCAGCCTGGGAGACATTTCTAAAGGTATTAAAGGTTTAAATGAAGACCACCTCCCACCCTCCGCCTTTTGTAGTATTGCTATAATGAAGGAATGAATATCTAAAGGGGATTTCTAACCAGTAGGTTACAGAGGAAATGGTTTCTGAAATAGCTTTGGAGTCATCATCAAATGGACTCACTACATTAACAACATAGAGCATATAATGAATCTGGAAGAAAAAAGTATGTAAGTTGGGTAATATATTCTATTTTATTTTTATTTAGTTTTTAAAGATTTTATTTATTTATTCATGAGAGACACAGAGAGAGAAAGGTAGAGAGAGAACCAGGCTCCATGCAGGGAGCCCGATGCAGGACTCGATCCCGGGACTCCAGGATCACACCCTGGGCCAAAGGCAGGCGCTAAACCGCTGAGCCACCCAGGGATCCCCATATGTTCTGTTTTAAACACTAATAGGGTTACCATGCATGTAAGTTATACACTTCTTTTTTCCAGTTTTGACTATCCTGACAATTCCTCAAATGCTTAGCAACCTATAGGCTATCTTAACAAAATGTCCTATCATGTAAACATTTCTAAACCATTGTCAACATAGCTACACTCTAAGTTTTTAAACTACTATATCCCTTATGTTACAGTAGGTGCCCAATAAGTATGTGTGGAGTGGATAAACAAACCATTACCAAATGATTGTATTCAGCTCCTACATTTAAAAAGCTAGTCCCCAAATCCTTGGACTCTTGACAAGCACCCAGATTAATCTTCCTTCCACTTCTTTTCCCACACTAAGCCTCTTGCAGAGCACCTCTGCATAGCCTTACTATATCAGGTAAAAATTCTGCTACTTGGATTTTTAAAGTCATTAACTAGTCCCACGTTGGTCTATCCAGAACGCTCTCTTCACTTGCTTTCCAGACCAGTGTCACTGCTCACCTCCTGGTCTTTTTTTTATGATGGCCTTGTTGACTTGTCTATATCTTTGCCTCTCCTCTTGGTTTATCTAAATTTTAGCCTATACTTTAAGCCTTGCAAACTAACCCCAGTACAAAGCAAAGGTTTCTGTATTTTCTTTCTCCACATACTTTGAATTTCTTAAATTATTTTTTTCACTTGCCTGAAATATGTGTTCTAGATGCTTCAAGTATATAAATCCTATCTCCAAAAACACCATAAGCTCCATTAGGCCAGTCAGCCTGTCTTCTCCTCCTGTATCTCCACAGTTCTTGACCGTTATTGGGGAAATAAAATTTGGGCTTGTGGTTTGGCAGCAGTGAACCTTTTTTTGATTCAAGAAGAGTGCATTTATGGAAATGAAATTGCCCATTGTATGCAAGATAGACTGGTGTGGAGTCAATAGACAAAGATGTCAGCATACAATTTTTCATAGGGTTTATTCTTAGTCAGCAGACAATTTTTATTTAATAAATGAGGGATGGGGGGGATGATAAGGGTCTAGATGCAGTGAGGCAATGGGAATCCAGTGAAGGATACATAATCAAGATACCTCTTTAATCAGCTAACAACAAACTTGTTGATGATAGAATATAAAGAATCAAAGAGAGTAAGAGTCAAAAAATGTCACCAAACGTTTGAGAAGAAAGTGGTCATTTCAGTGGAAAAGTGAAATGGTTGAGAAAGAGGTGATGAGTTGGGCAGGGGTATGGAAGGAGCATCGGGATGACTTTAGTTTTGTGCAGATTGGCAATGCACATGGAGAAGATAAATACAATTCCTTTTAAGGTGTGTTAGGCTAAGAATAATGACATTATGTTGGCTACAGTGGATTTTAAAAATTGTATCCACAGATTCAAAAATCTCTCTTCCTCCTTCCCAATCTAGATATGCTATCTACATTCATCTTCAGGGATCATACTTTACGTTGATTTTGTTTCAAAATCACATTGGTTTGTTTTGAAGCAAAGTTGTTCTGGTGGTCTGGTACAGAGAAAAGTTCATTGAAACTCTCATACTAGTATAATTTCGTTGTAATCCCCATTTCAAATGTAATGGATCGGAGCCCACTAGAAAGGAGGAGACATACCAGGAACTAATTTACCTGTGAGAATGCAGAGGGGCAGAGGCAGAAATCTTAGTTCTTTTTTGTTTTTTAAGATTTTATTTCTTTATTCATGAGAGAGACAGAGAGAAAGAGGCAGAGACACAGGCAGAGGGAGAAGCAGGCTCCATGCAGGGAGCCCGATGTGGGACTCGATCCTGGGACTCCAGGATCACACCCTGGGCTGAAGGCAGGCGCTAAACCGCCGAGCCACCCAGGGATCCCCAGAAATCTTAGTTCTTTTAAGAAAATTGCATGATGAGGTTTGTTTTTGCTGCTGCTGTTTCTGTTGCTTTGAATAGGTTAAAACTATGCTTGAGGACCATTAGAGGACAGAAATCAAATCTTAATCAGTCTTGATGTTTTTTTTTGTTTTTTTTTTTTTTCCTGTTTAAAAGAAAGGTTCAGATTCACTTTAAAGCCTAGGGAGTTTAATTAAAGTAAGTAGAGACAAAAGTACTCTTTTGAGAGCTGTCATTTCTCTTAGTACGACACTATTAATAATGTGGTGTAATGCTATTTTGGAAGTTTGGTTTTTTCCTTCTCTTTTGTCTTGCTCTGACTCTTTTCTATATTCTAAATGAAAGGGGAATAAAGCACTTAAAGGAAGGTACTCTACTAAATTCACTGTCTCCTTATGCACCACACTATCTCTGACCTCAGCTGTACTTCTTTGAAGAAATAACCCTTGCAGGCACTGTCTTTTTTTTTTTTTTTTTCCTTTCCCTTCCTCTTTTGTTGTGAGCCTCTTTTTAACCAACAACATTTGCAGGGTTCTTCACAAAGAAGTTTTTTTTTCCCAATTAGGGTGAAAACCAGATCATTATGTGACCGTTTCGTTGTGAGTGTAACTTCTTTTTTGACAGCTCCATTAGCTCTACCCAGTTATAAATCTTCATATTTCTGACTTGCCTTGAAATCAGAAAGCGTTTTCATTATGCTAGTCTTTGTGAGCAACAAGCATGAATGGAGGCTTGGCAGACATCACAGGCTCATCGTGGGACTTACCTGGTTTACAACTTCTTACGAGGGCAAAATGTTTACTGCTTAAACCTGATGATTTAGCTTTGATTGCTAATTATGTGGGGCACAGTTTTGAATTTAAAGAGTGTTTCTGAGGTCACTTTTCGTTTTTGTGTGTACAGATAATGTGCTACCTGTAACTTGGATTTCACGATCTTTGTTGTTTGAAAGTTAATTAGTATTCTTTGTTAGAATACCTTCTCATTTGCTTGAATAAGCGTTTAATTTCATCTGTCTTTGTCACTTGATTTTGGTGAATATTTTAGAAGCCAAACAATATATTTAAGGTGTGCTACCTCTAATTGCATCGATGTGTGGAAAGCGATTATTAAACTGATAATACCAATTATACTTCTATTCTATTCTCATACTCTGTTTTTATAACATGCGTGAGGTTGAAAAATTAGGATTACCCAGTATTTTAACACGATAGGTAAGAAATAAGAAATGATAAGGGAAGCAGATATTATTTTGTATTTTGATGTCCTTATTGCAATATAAGCACGGCAGTGTATAATGAACTTAAGAAGTTAAAGAGTTAACAGTTCTTTATAAACCAGAAGGCCATTAACTTTTAATAATGCCGTCTCAAATATTTGTCTGTAAATTGTGGTGATAATCAAAGACGAGCCTATGGGATTGTGCTTTGTAGTACTGTTTGATTTGATAACTCTGGTAATCCCTTAAGCACGTTAGGAAAAATATTTTATGCTTACATTAGCAACTATTGTGAGTTTGTAAAATAACCTGCCAACCTCAAGATGTACTAGAAGGACAAGAAGAAAAGCAATTATATCTCAGATTTTGTTTGGTTTCTTTTTAGGATGATTACTTTTAGAAATATTTTTTTAATCTAATAATTTGTGTTTCTCACCCTGAGAAAGAGATGAACTGGCTTCAGAAAATTAAAAAAATGATACGTAATACTGTCTATATACTAAAAAGTATTGAGCTTTTTTATAAAACTTGAAAATAATATCCAATTTTTTTAAATCTGTGTTCCCCATTTAAAATGCTGTGTAGTTTCCCTGTAATAAAACGATGCTTTCGCTATTACTGTGGATTGTGGTCTTCACCATGGCCTTAACTAGATTGCATTCTGATCTGGACTCAAAATAAAGCAAGCATTTCTTCATTTAAAATTGAATTTCTGGGGCACCTGGGTGGCTCAGTGGTTGAACATCTGCCTTCGACTCAGGTCTTGATCCCGGAGTCCCGGGATCGAGTTCCACATCAGGCTCTCCCGCAGGGAGCCTGCTTCTCCCTCTGCCTATGTCTCTGCCTCCCTCTGTCTCTCTCATAAATAAATTAATAAAATCTTAAAAAAACAAAATTTCTAATAAGTTGAAATAAAAATAAAATTGAATCTCTTCTATTTTTAATGGTGATAAAATTGATATATAACAATACATAAGTTTCAGGGGTTCTACATTCTGATTCACCATCTGTCTGCCCAACAAAGTGATCACCACTAACAGCCTAGTTATCCTCCACCACCACAGCGTTGATCCTCTTCACCCACCCATTTCACTCATCCTTCTCCTTCTTCCCCACCTGTAACTACCATTTTGTTCTCTGTATCTATGGGTTTTTGTTTTGTCTGTTTTGGGTTTTTAGATTTCACTTGGATTTCACATATAAGTGAAATCAGACTGTATTTGTCTTTCTCCATCTGACTTATTTCACTTAGCATAATACCTTCAAGATCCATTCATGTTGTTGCAAATGGCAAGAGTTCTTTTTTTTTTTTTTTAAGATTTATTCATTCATTCAGAGAGAGCGAGAGAGAGGCAGAGACACAGGCAGAGGGAGAAGCAGGCCCCATGCAGGAAGCCTGATGCAGAACTCGATCCCGGGTCTCCAGGATCACACCCCAGGCTGCAGGAGGCACTAAACCACTGCGCCACCGGGGCTGCCCGAGTTCATTCTTTTTTTATGGCTGAGTGGTATTCCATTCCATTCCATTAAGACAGACAGACACACACACACACCCCACATCTTCCTTATTCATTCATCCATTGATGCATATTTAGGTTGCTTCTATTTCTTGGCTACTGTAAATAATGCTGCACTGAACATAGGGGTGTGTATATCTTTTTGAATTTCATATTCTTCAGATAAACACTGAGAAGTGAAATTGCTGGATCCTCTAGGTAGTTCTATTCTTGATGTTTTTTAAGATTTTATTTATTTATTCATGAGAGACACAGAGACAGAGAGAGAAGCAGAGACACAGGCAGAGGGAGAAGCAAGCTCCATGCAAGGAGCCTGACGTGGGACTTGTCCCGGGTCTCCAGGATCACGCCCTGGGCTGAGGGCGGTGCTAAACCTCTGAGCCACTTGGGCTGCCCTATTTTTGCTTTTTTTTTTTGAGGAACCTCTATGCGTTTTCTATAGTGTCTGTACCAATTTGCATCCCTACTAGCAGCATAAAAGGGTTCTTTTTTCTCTATATCCTTGCTAACACTTGAGTATGTATTTGGAAAAATGTTTATTTTCTCTGTCCATTTTTAAAACAGGTTGTTTGTTTTGCTGTTGTTGGGTGATATGAATTTTGTGTATATTTTGGATATTCTTGCCTTGTCAGATACATGATTTGCAAAAATCTCCCATTCAGTAGGCTCTCTTTTCATTTTGATGTTGGTTTCTTTCACTGTGGAAAAACTTTTTAGTTTGATGTAATCCCATTTATTTATTTTTTATTTTGTTTCCCTTGCCTTTGGAATCAGATCCACAAAATATTGCTAAGACCAATGTTGAGTATTCTCTTTTAGGAATTCTGTGATTTCGGGTCTTTACAAGTCTTTAATCCATTTGAATTAATTTTTGTGTATGATGTTAAGATAGAGGTCACCTGTCATTCTTTTGCATATGGCTGTTCAGTTTTTTCAACACCATTATTGAAGCGACTGTCCCATCTCTTATCATATGTTCTTAGATCCTCTGTCATAAATTAATTATTGATATATGTATGGGTTTCATTTAGTTCCGTTCCACTGATCCACCTATTTTTGTACCAACACCATACTGTTCTGACGACTACAACCTCGTGGTATAGTTTGAAATGAGGGAACATAGTGCCTCCAGTTTTGTAGTCTCTCAAGATTGTGTTGGCTCTTCAGTATCTTTTATGGTTCCATAAAAATTTTAGAATTATTTGTTCTCATTCTGAGATAAATGCCGTTAGAATTCTGATGGGAATTGCTTTGAATATGTAGATTGCTTTGGGCAGTATGGACATTTTAATAATATTAATTCTTCCAATCATGAGCACAGAATATCTTTTCATTCATTTATTTATGCCTTCAGTTTCTTTCATCAGTGTTTTCTAGTTTTCAGTGTACAGGTCTCTTTCACTTCCTTCTTTAAATTTATTCCTAGGTATTTTATTCTTTTTGGTGCAATTGTAAATAGAGGTTTTTAAAATTTCTCTTTCTAATAATACATTATTAGTCATATAAATGCTAAGATTCCTGAATGTTGATTTTGAATCCTGCTACTTTACTGAATTTATTTATTCTAACATTTTTTGGTAGAATCTTAAAGATTTTCATATATAGTATTATGTCATCCGCAAATAGTCACAGTGTTACTAATTCGAATGCCCTTTTATTTCTTTTACTTGCCTAATTGCTGTGGCTAGAATTCCAATACTTTGTTGAATAAAAATGATGAGAGTGGACATCCTTGTCTTGTTCCTGATCTTACAGGGAGAGCTTTCAGATTTTTACCATTAAGTATGATGTTGAGTAGTATGATAACTGTGGGTTTGTCATATGTGGCATTTGTTATGTTGAGGTATATTCCCTTTATAACCACTTGTAGAGTTTTTATCATAAATGGATGTTGAATCTCATCAAATATTTTTCTGTATCTATTGAGGTGATCATATGCTTTTATTACCCATTTTGTTAATGTACTACATCACATTGATTGATCTATGGATAGGATATTGAACCAGCCTGCATTCCTAGAATAAATTCCACTTGATCATGGTCTATAATCCTTTAGTAAGTTTGCTAATATTTTGTTGAGAATTTTTATCTATGTTCATCAATGATACTGGCCTGTGTTTTTCTTTTCCTTTTTTTTTTTTTGTTTGTTTTTTGTTTGTTTGTTTTTTTGTTTTTGTGTGTGTGTGTGGTGTCCTTATCTGGTTTTGATATCAGGGTGACACTGGCCTCAGAAAATGAATTTGGAAGTGTTTGCTCTTCCATATTTTGGAAGAGTTTAGAAGAATAGGTATTAAATCTCCTTGTTTTGGTAAAATTTACTGGTGAAGCCATCTGGTCCTAGACCTTTTTGTTTGTCAGGAAGTTTTTGGTTACTGATTCAATCTCTTTACTAGTAATTAGTCTATTCAGTTTTTCTGTTTCTTCATGACTCAATCTTGGAAGATTCTATGTTTTTAGAAATGCATTAATTTCTTCTAGATTGTCCAATTTGTTGGTGTCTAATTATTCATAGTAGTCTCAAATGGTCATTTCTATTTCTGTGGTGCCAGCTGTAACTTCTCTTTCATTTCTGACTTTATTAGAACCCTGTCTCTTTTTGTCTTGCTTGGTCTAAAGGTTTGATAGTTTTGTATATCTTTTCAAAGAACCAGGTCTTAATTTCATTGATCTTTATTATTTCCTCTTTTCTATTGACTGTGCGCTTTGTTCTTTTCTTAGCTCTTTTATGTGTAAAGTTAGATTATTTGTGATTTTTTTTTGTCTTGCGTTTTTGAGGTAAGCCTGTATTACTATGATCTTCCCTCTTAGAACTGCTTTTGCTGCATCCCCAAATTTTGGTATGTTGTATATCTCTTTTCATTTGTCTCTAGGTACTTGTTCATTTCTTATTTGATTTTTCATTTACCCATTGGTTGTTCAGCAACATGTTCAATTTTTACATTGTTGTGGTTTTCCCAGTTTTCTTGTAATTGATTTTTAGCTTTAAACCATTGTGGTTAGAGAAGAAGTTTGATATGCTTTCAGTTTTCTTGACTTTATTGAGACTTGGTTTGTGGCCTAACATGTGCTGTATCCTGGAGAATGTTCCATATGCACTGAGAACAGTGCATTTTGCAGTTTTGGGATAGAACGTTCTGTATATATCTGTGAAGTACATCTGGTCTAATGTGTTGTTTAAGGCCAATGTTTTCTTAGTCTGCAGGACTATCTTAAAGCTAACATTTCATCTTCATTTTCTTCTTGACAACATGTCTAAATCAAAACTGACAAAAATAATTATCCCTGTATAAATTAGTATGGGAAGCTTTGGAGGCATATTCTGTGACCATTGCCAGAGTTCTTAATTTCTCAGTACTTTCTTTCCTTGCTTACGAAATAGGACTAAATACCAACAGTTTATGGTGGCTGTGAGATTAAATAAATTAATGTATGTTGAGTACAGAGCCTAATGAATTTAACAGACTTTAATGAGTATAAAATTTCCTCTGTAGATTTCTGCCCCTCCACCCCACGGTGCCCCCCAGTTTTGCATTTAGGATCTATAAAGTTACATTAAGCCTGGATTTTTAGAAACTCTCTTTTATTTTTTTTTAATTTTTTAAAGACCTTATTTATTCAATCATGAGAGACAGAGAGAGAGAGGCAGAGACGTAAGCAGAGGGAGAAGCAAGCAGGCTCCCTGCGGGGAGACGGATGCAGGACCCGATCCCAGGACCCCGGGATTATGACCTGAGTCAAAGGCAAAGGCTCAACCACTAAGCCACCCAGGTGCTCTAGAAACTCCCTTTTAGATTTACAGTAACTTCTTTCTGAAATTACTGGCTAAAGTAATTTAATTATGGCTAGCAAAAAATAAAAAATAAAATAGGGAAAAATATGTAGTTCTTTTGTCTTTTTCTTTCTTTTTTTTTTTGTAGTGAAGAGCATTATCTTTTAAGCACACAAATTTTTTTGAGTAGCAGGGGTTAAAGGAATTGTTATAGACTGGATATGGATGTGTTAGAATGCTTTAGAAAATCGATTCTCGCTAATGGAGAGAATGTTTTTAAAGTGAACTATTACCATTCCTTCAGTGAACCACATACAGCAGAAAAAATTCAAGTAAACATTGAAAGAGAGGCAAGCTCTTCCTTATAGAATTAATGAGAATTGCAGTGATCCGCCGTGGGGAATTAGAATTTGAAAAACCTTTTCCATGTGCATTATTCCCTAAAGTCTAGAACCAGATAAGTAGACTCTAATTTTAAACGTGCAATTATCCAAACAAGATGAATGTGCAGGGCAACGCTGGATAAGACTGTCGATCTTCATGTTAATATTTTTATTCTCCTTTATAATAGACATATAGTTGGCAAAAGCCACATGTCTGTGAGATCCCTAAAGACCAGCTAACTCAAGAGATGTAGCCAGCTTTATCTTACATCAACTCTGGAGATACAGCCCAAGGGAGACACATCCGAATAAACCCCTATAAAGGACTGCTATTGTCCTTTATAATGTCTTTCTTTGGTCAGTTGTTTTATCATGAGTAGATGATTTTGTTTTGTTTTGAAGGAATATTTGATAACAAGTTAGATCACATATGTTATCTAACATGTATTTTTATATCACAGAAGCTGAAGGAAAGCATCCTGTTCATTGGTAAAAATGGCCTGCTTGATGTATGTACACTTCTGTGCAGTTTTAAATACGCTGTAATTGTAACTCCAAACAAGAATTTGAATAGGTGCCAGCATTTTCTCCTTCATATAGGAAATTCCTTTGAAAATCATTAAAAGCTTGGACAAAAATTCCATAGCTATGTTCTTAAGATCACTGTGTAGGATCTTCATGGTTCAGATGATACAAGGAGCTTCAGTTCAACCTTTTAGAGAAGGTATTGAGCTTGTGTGATCTCATCAACCAGGAGAATGTTGGCGGCAATCATGTGCAGGAGTGAAGAAACTGTTTCTTCACACAGTAGTTGTCCCATATGCCAACCTCTCCTATGGCCATTGGCTCACCTGTGTTCTAGTCCACACGTACAAGTGGACCTCATTCTGAATGTTCTGCTTTAGCTTTAATTTTAATTAGGGCTCTGGAAAGTCAAAACCAGAGCTCCGAACAAGAATCATGGGAATAATGAGCAATGCATTAGCAAATGCTTAACTCCAAGTTGGGCCCTGCCCTTTACTAGACTTACAATCAGGCCTTCTTCCATTGCCCCAATACCTGGCCTACACAGACATCATCCATAGCATTTTTAACAGCCCTCAACCCATCTCTTGTTGTATCCTTGATTTGAGTGAGGATATGCTTGTTTGGTCCTCTGACCAGTAATGTGATAGCAAGGATTGTTACATTTCTCAATAAAGGTGAACTTCTCTTCTCCCAGTGCATACTCAAGAGTCAAGATCTGCATGTCCCAAACAATCAGGACTTAGGTCATCAAAAGAATTGAGGGGTACCCCACCACATGCAAGAGGCAGCCTTTCTAGATTTCTCTTTTTAGCTCTGCACAGAGCTATTATGCCTTTTTGTGTGTGAGAGAGAGCACCTAAGGAAAAGAGTGAGTTGTCTTTTGATTAAATAACAGATCTTTTCTCAGATCTTTTCTCTGAATCACTACAGACTTCCTTTTCAGTTCTATCATGTTTTTAGTTGTATCTTCAATGAATTTTCTTTTAGCTTTGCTAGTTTCTCTATCTCTCCTCTGAATTCTTATTTTAAAAAAAGCCAGAATTTGCTTCTTTTTCTTTCATATTCTTTTTTTTAAGATTTTATTTATTTATTCATGAGAGACACAGAAAGAGAGAGAGAGAGAGAGAGGCAGAGACACAGGCAGAGGGAGAAGCAGGCTCCATGCAGGGAGCCCAACGTGGGATTCGATCCCGGGTCTCCAGGATCACACCCTGGGCTGAAGGCGCTAAACTGCTGAGCGACCCTGGGCTGCCCTTTCTTTCATATTCTTATGACATATTGCACATATGCAGATATATGAATCTTTTACTCTTTTTTTCACATTGGAATGCCGTGACCTTTGGTCTAAAACAAGACCTCTGATTACACTTGCATTTGTTTCAGATTTATATTTCATGTCCATAACCTTGGCCGTGAGGGGGTCAGGAGGTTCATCTTGTTTTGTAATGGCCAAATTGGAGGCCACCACAGCCCCTGTTAGGACAGCAGCACGTTTAGCATGAGCTTTGGTATATAGAGATATTCTGGCCAAGACACCTACCTGTAAGCATTGCCCTATCCATCTCTTTGCTAACTTTGACTTGTTCCAAAAACTGAGGTACCTTTTCCTGTGCAGATTCAAATCTGTCTGTTATTCTGGGACAAAGACCTTCAGAAATGGAGGTTTGATCAGCTCTCCAGTGGTTAGAACATGGTACAATCACCGGTCATGTCATCTTGGACTATTGCTGCTTTGGCTATTAAGGAGGCTGTTGGGTATCAAATTTGCATTTTATGAAGCAGCACATTGCCATCTTTAGTAAGCTTGATGTCTGCAGAAACAAGCCTTTTTGTGGTGCTCTTAGGCCCTAAGCTGGTCCTCAGGCCTCCTGCAGCCCTGGGCTGTACTGATGTTGGCTGCGAGGCTGTATGAGTCGGGCCACCTTGGCCTTAGAGATGGTAGTGACACAGCAGAAGAAGTGGAAGCGACCAGGCTTGTAGAATGCCCAAAGCCCCAAAATAGAGTTGTATTTTCTAAACTGCAAAGTGATAAAGCATAACAGCATTTGATACATGAAGTCAGCAACCAAAGCGTTAAACTGTGTGTGTGTGCGCGCACACACCCATACACACCCGCACAAAATGTTATGAATTGTGCAATTTTTTTTTAAGCTGGGAAAAGATACTAGAAATCATGATCTGTCCCCATAATTTTATAGATGAAGATAACTGAGGCCGAGAGAATAGAATATGTTAAAGATAGAGCCAGGAATATACATACGTTTATGTTCAAAGCAATGTATGTATTTATCAAATACAAGAATTTCTTTTTCACTTGTGTCCTTCTAATTTATATATAAGTAAGATTATATTATGACTCTGGGTCTTTAATCACTGAAAAATGAATTATATACGATATGATTGAGTTTCAGAAATTTTGAAATTAATGTCAGGACACTAATTTCTCTTAAAAATAAATTTGTAATTTTATTTAAAAAACACATACTTTTGCAGTACAAACCCGGTCAGCATTTAATAGATAATGTATACTATTTCCACATACTACCTATTTTCCTCACTAGGTAGATAATGCACATGCTTATTGATGAAGGTTTTGTGAGTGATGTGTATTTGGCACATATTTTGCATCTATTATAAGAAATGATTTAGTAGGATATTTGGCCAAAAGCAAATATTATTCAAGACTGTGCAAACGCAACAGATTCAGGTAGAAAAAATTTTTTTATTGATAAGTAAATTCTAATAATACAGATTTCACCTCAGTTTTAAGAATCATCATGATTTTCAACAGAAGGGCATATTTATTGTAAACCCTAAGCGATCTTTCTGAAACCTGAAAAAGATTTGTGAAAACAGCCTGCAATAAAAATCACGCACGCTTCATAAAACACTACTTGATAGATATCACTTGCACCATTAGGAACTAAACGACAAAGGATGTAATTTCAGTTCTGGCATGCAATATTAATCGAAAGCCTTTAAAACATCTTGCTGATGGGAACTATGACAACGTGACATTGAAGAATTATGAGCTAAAGACATCTATCTTAATCAGATTTTCAAAGTAAATGCCATAAAACACAAAGTTGTTTCATTCATTTCTACATTTTCACATGTGTTGGTGGGAGCATCATTTCCTTGTGTGTTGCTTTAAATGCGAAGAGTACAAATTCAGTACCTGAAAGTGTGAGTTCATTACCCAGGACTGAAGCACATTTTAGCCACCCTGCACACACAAGGAATGATTTCTGTAATAATGTAAGCTCATTCCATCTTTTATGGTAGTGATACATTATCCTCAGCAAACACTCTAAATGATATTAGGAGATACTATAAAAAATATTTAGGTGTATGTTTGCCTTTATAAGTTTAGAAATGAAAATGGAATGTTTATAAAGACCTTCTTGTAGAAAGAGATCAAGAAATTATGGGCATACTCAAATATAAATATCTTCTTTGGCCAAAAAATAAAAACTATATATATATATACATACATATACACATATGGTGTGTGTGTGTATGGTAAAAAATGTATTACTTTATTTGAATAAGTGGGGAAAGTGTGGAAAATAAGACTTTACATTAAAATAATATTTCACAGTTTATAAAAAATACTTCAATATACATTATCTCTTTTAATCCTCTATACAGGAGTGATTATTAACCCCATTGTACAGCTGAGGAATCAGAGACTTTAGAATAGGAAATTAATTTGCTCAAGTTACACAGTTACTAAATTTTAGACAGGGAGCTTAAACCCAGATGTTAACATTGGTTTCTCTCCAGATTAATATGTTGAAGCTCTCACCCCCCTGCCCCCAACCCATGTGGCTGTATTTGGTGATGGGAAGTCTAAAGAAGTACTTAAGGTTAAATGAGATGATAAGAGTGAGGCCTTGGCTCGATAGGATTGGTGCTTTTATAAGAAGAAATACCAGAGAGTTTGCTCGTTCTCTCTGCCCAGTGAGAACACAGAGGGAAGGCAGCTATCTGGAGCCAGGAAGCGACCCTCACTAGAAACTGACTCTGCTGGATCTTGACCTTGGACTCTCAGCCTCTGGAACTGTGGGAAAATAAATTTCTAATGTTTAAGTGACCCAGTCTATAGTATTTTGTTTTGCTAGCCTGAGCAGATCTGTTTTACTCTTCTCCACTCTCAATCCATTTATCTTCTCAATGGAAAATTTTAATAAACTGGCATGAAAATGCTTGTGGATTTTGGAAAGATCAGAAAATCTGTGAAAGAATTTCTTAGTCACCTGCTTTATTTTGAATCTCTATTCTGAGAGCAAGGTTTCTAGTGGCAATTAGCATCCTATAGAAAAGTCCTAGCCTTCCAGCTTCAAGAAGTCATGCTTACTACTATTTTAAAAGGCACAACAAAGCCTCGGGAAATCCAGATCATTAATCTCCTAAACAATAGTACCCCACATTTCTATAGCACTTTGCCATTCTTTTCACTGTACCATCCTTTCTGTTGGTGCTAAGTCATTACAGCAGCAGAAAAACATCTATTGGGAAGAGGCTTTTAGTGTTGCATACACACCAAAAATTATCCCAAAATTATTGACAGAGAAGGGCACTCACCCAAGTATGCAAATATCAGCTTAAACTATAACTGTTTCCCTTTTAATCAAAGAGAATAGTTGCATGGTTTCCACTTAACACATCACCCTCATTACACATGCCACGAACGTGGGTTCTGTTGAAGTTTTTTGCATGTACATAATATTTAATGTTTGTGGTAACACCACTGTCTGGAGGCCATCATGTGATTGGAAGGAAACTTAAAAAATTTTATTCTGTTTCAATGTAATAATATGGACTCCATAAATTGCAGATAACAAATATGAAATAATATGCCCGGGGAAAAGTCAATGGCAAAGTTAGTATTTTGGGGGAAACAAGATTGGCAGTGTTGCTGGATACTTTCTGAGTGTTTTCTGATCACTTCTTTTTCCTAGAGTTGCTGAAATATTTAAAAAATAAAAATCAGAAAAAAGAGTTAAACTGAATCCCTTTTCTCTAAAATTGGTTAACTGTAATTTTTAAAATGTATTCTAACTGTCATCATAACTCATAAGAGACTGATTAGTTTTCTTTTAAGTTTGAAAGTTTCATGCAGGCTTTTATTTTTTAGTTGTTTCCATAAGAAATTTCAATTCTGAAATCTATACTAAATTTAAGTTTGATACAAAATGACTTTGACAATATGTAACTTAAGATGTTACTAGTTACAACATATGTAAGACAGAATGGCTATTTTTAAAAATAAAAATATTCTTTTTAATATTTATACAAAGATAATATGGTAAGATATTCGTGCCATGAATTAATATGGTGTTTTCATAATACTTAAGTTGAAATAAATAATTTTTTACTGTATGTCCCTTTAATGTTTTATATGTATAACTTAAGATAATATGGTACTTTTAATTACCTTAAATTGTGAATATTCATTGTATAATTTAGTATGTTTCAAGAAAATATTATATAGTACCTGAAAGAATTTTAGAGCTAAAACACGAGATTTCATTGCTGAACCCACCCTGCCGCCAGACACCAATCTTTTAGAGGAGAAAAACTGAGCCCTAGAAGTTGGTTGATCTATATGAGGTTATGTTTAGTTAAAGCCAGCACTAAACCCTATGTCTGTTTCTGTTATAATACTTTCTTCTGTATGAGACATCTTCTTTGTGACAAAGGATATGTTATCTGAGAAGCATAGCAAAGTTGCATTATTTGGAAGATTCAAGTTGCTTTTTTTATTCTTTAAAGCTATTTGTTACATTGTAATAGCTTTAGTTGCCTGCTAGCCTGTACTTATCCATATCACAATTATGTGCTTTATTTATATCATATCATGGATTCAGTTTAAAGTCAATAAAATTTAATTGCACTAAAATCAAATGCTCATTAGATAATGAGAGAGAAGTATTTATTGGTTTTAGTCAACAATTCTTTATTGTCCAGATTGGGACAACTTCTTCCCTTTTTTGCTTTACTCTCTTAGGTAAAATATTTAAAAATGAGTAGAAGAGTATCTTGAAACATATATTGAGACACCTTAAAGGTTATTTTTATCCAGATTTTTTCTGCATGTATAATAGGTAAGGTTTATTATGTATGGTTCCATGGAAAATGATTGTGCAAAGTTAAGAACTATAGAGGATAAATCTGTGGCATTACTAGAGTTAAAAATACTAAAAGATCAACTATTTCAACAAGCACAGGTAGCCATTTACATTTGTTTCCATCCACTGAAATAAGTTAGGGATGTTTTAAATTGCTGCACACTTTTGAAAAGCAACCATAGAAGTCAGAATATCTTCAAAGAGAAGTTTACAGCCATTTAAGAGAAGTTACCTTTTATAAAATATAACCCCCCAAAAAGCTGTTATCTAATAACATAAAAGATAATAGCAGAGAACATTTATATGAAACAAGAGATGAGTAAGTCCATGCTCTGTATAATTTGACGGCCATAACCATGGTGTTAGAAATGTGGAGAAAGCTGTTGAACTCTAAGGAAAGCTCTGTCCTTGCCTTCTGCAACTCTCTCTGGATATATTTTGAGCTCCTTTATCCTCTCTTTTTTTTGTCTTAAAACTGCTCTTTCACATGTAAGCATGCTTGATCTTTCTGATGCCATCTGAGTGATTTCCTCAGATTTCTTTTCCAATTCACTGGTGCTCTTTACAATTGTGTCTAATATACTGTCTAAACCATCCCGTACATTTCTAATTTCAGTGACTGCATTTTTCCTATTTATACACATTTTACTTTTTTAACTTCCTTTTTCTCATGCTCTCTTATGATTTTAATTTCTTTAAACATTCTCAAGTTTTATCTGATGGTTATATTATCCAGGGGAGATCAATTCTGCTGTCTATTTTCTCTATAGATTTTGGCCCAAGATGGATTGTTTCCTCTTAAGTTTTATAACTTTAGACTGTGAATGTATTGAAAGCTGTGTTTTATTTGTGGAAATCCTTTGTGACTTTAGTTGAAGCATATGCTTCTAAAGAAGTTTTGCATTTGTTTCTGCCAGGTGCCCCAGGAAGGAGCATGGCACTATTAATATTAATTAATTGGCTTGGGGGGACACCTGGGTGATTCAGTGATTGAGCATCTGCCTTCAGCTCAGGGTGTGATCCCGGGGTCCTGGGATCGAGTCCTGCATCAGGCTCCCTGCAGGGAGCCTGCTTCTCCCTCTGCCTGTGTCTCTACCTCTTTCTCTGTCTCTTATGAATAAATAAAATCTTTTAAAAAACCCAAAATTATCAGCTTGGGGTTCCATAACTATGTCAAGAGTATAAGCTTCAGCCTCCTGTGACAACCACAGGGAAGCCCAGACCAGTGGTTAAAATTTTCAGGAGTTGGTTTCTTCCCCTTGCAGATCCTAAGAAACACAGCAAAATTCCTTATCACTGTATTTGCCTTGAAATTTTTCAAGTCTAATCTTAGACTGAGGGTATAGCACTTCACAGGGTCCAAACTATATATAGGAGGGGTCTCAGTAACAATTGATATATTATCTCTTGTTTCTTCATTGAACATTAGAAAGCTTACAGAGACAGGCAGATCTCAGAGAAGCTACAGTGACAGCTTACCTGCTCTGAATAATCATTCTCTCTCCTCGGTTTCTAGCCCATTCTTTCTTCCCAATTCAATCATTTTAAACCTAAAGTATAAGTTCAACTGGTAGGTTGAGACTATTGGCTGTTCTGTTTACTGTTACATCCTATCTTTGCTAAACACCAATCAGTGGGTCAGCTCTTTTTCAGTGTTGTCTAGTTCAATGTGGTCTGGGTATCAGAATGTAAACTCTTAGAGGACCAGAACCAGAGTCCATTCCTTTATTTGACTCGCTGTTGATAGTGTCCAGGAGTACACAAAACATGGGCAGATGGCTGCCTAGAAGATGTTTTGTCTAACAGCACTTCTCTGGGTTCAGTAAAGTTAAAAATGTCTTTGTCCTTTTTTATTTTTTCTCTTTCTCTCTCCCTCTCTCTCTCTCCTCCTGTCCTTCTACCCCTACCACCCCCATTTGTCTTTTGTTACCAGACTTTACTCAAATTGCAAAAAATTATTTTAATACAACACAGCTGTCAGCTCCTCACTCCTATCCCATGTGAAGTAGGGTATTTCTTCTCTAGGGACCTTTGCTCCCACAACTGAGATCCAGGGAAGAAAGCCAGAATTGTGAAGGAAGTGTGTGTGGCACAGAGCAGTTGGGGTGACTGTGGTGACACCTGCTCAGTCTCCCCCTCACCCCTCACCTGACACTTACCTTTCAGCCTCCCTCCACGTACAGAGGTACATGCACACATACATGCCCACAAACATACATGCAGCCATGCGTACACATATGCTGCCATGCATGTGCACACATGTAGACGTGCACATACACAAGGAGATTTCAATCTCCCAGCTTTCCTGTTTGAGAGTTCACTTCCACTGTGTCACCCAAAGAGCACAGCCCAAGGCCCTAAAGCAGAGAGGAGCTGGGGCTGAATTGCATATAATGGTCTGGAAGCTGGTTTTAATTAAAAAAAAAAAGTTCCAAACCAGTAAATATGACCAGATATGTTTTTAAAAGCCAGATGTCCCTCACCACCGCTTTTTAAAAGTTCTTGACTCGATTCTGTGGTCACACTCCATGGGAAAAAGAGACCCAGGCTGACTTCACAACTGTATGATGGAATTCCTTCTTCTGTGGGAACTGGCAAGACATGAGTTTATTTCTGATTCCTGTGACGTTTCTGATTCTTGTTTTGTACCTGCTCATGGAAAAACATTTCCCATTCAGACATACTTGATTGTGGGTCCTTACGTCTCATGATACTGGTATTGATTGCTGATGAGGCTTCTTGATTACAGTTGGTCCTTGAACAATATGGATTTCAACTGTGTGGGTCCATTTTTACGTGGATATTTTTTCAATAAATACAGTGCAGTGTTCATGTATTTTCCCTTATGATTTTCTTAGTATTTTTTTCTAATTTCTTATAAGAATACAGTATGTAATACATATACAGAATGTGTTTTAATCAACTGTTTATATTATTGGTCTGGGGGAGTCAAAAGTTACACTCAGGTTTTTTATTGCACAGGGTGTCTGTGCCCCTAACCCCTGCATTGTTCAAGAGTCAACTGTACCAAAAAAAAAAAAAAAAAAAAGAGTCAACTGTACCATTGTTCAAGGATCAACTGGCCTGGAAGGGAGTCTGTTAAGAAGTTACTATTTAGCACTTACTGTATGACAGGCACTGTATCGTTTAGATTCTGTAAGTGAACACTATAAGATAAATGAAGCTCAGAAAGATATGCAACTTATTCAAGAAAACATGCTACTGAAAAATAAATACCCATATTATTGTCATTTGTTGTTATGGTACCTTTCACCTCTATGATCATAAATGCCTAGTTGCTATTTAGGAGAAGTTGTCAAAGTTTATTTTCTTCCCCCTGCAGAGTGCCATTAACATGCCTTACATTTGCTTGGAATTGGGGTTTTATAATAGTTGCTTAAACTGAAATCTACCCCACTGTCAGAGATCATCCATGGCTCCTAACACGTTCATGGTTGGTCGACACACCTTATTCAGTATATTCCGTGATCCAAGTCATTACTGCATGTTAATGGTTTGACGTGACAGCCTTAAATGACACTGTAGGGCTATAAGTTCTTTGGTGGCAAAAGGCTAAGCAAAATGACCCAAGTCTTAACTACCTAATATTTATCATTAATATTATGTGAATTTTAAAAATTATCTGCCATAAGAGCACCTGGGTGGCTCAGTTGGTTAAATATCTGCTTTCAGCTCAGGTCGCGATCTCAGGGTCCTGGGATCAAGCCTCACATTGGGCTCCATGCCCAGTGGGGAGCCTGCTTCTCCCTCTCCTTCTCCCTCTGCCACTCCCCACTCATGCTCTCCCTCTCTTTCTCTTTCTGTCTCAAATAAATAAATAAAATCTTTTTAAAATTTTTTTAAAAATAAAAATTATCTGCTATAAGTCGTGTCTATCAAATAAAAACAAGCAGCTGCTAGGCTGTCATGAAGTTACATGAGCAATAGGAACTTGAAAAAAGGCAGGAGTGCAGTGAGTAAAGGCACTCAGTTGGGTATAACATATAATTGCTAATGAGCATAATGCAAAAGATACTTTTTTCAAAGCAGTGAAAAATACTTTGAGAAAATAACCTACACCTTTTCTAAAATACCCAACATTTCTAATCATCAGCTTTAAAATACAAAGAAGATAGAACTGTGTTTGGTAAGCTATAATATATATTATATATTTGTTTCATATGTTTATATTTTATATTTTCGTATATATTTTATGTAATCTTTCCATTCACACCTTAAAAGGTAGATTTTGAATCTTGGTACATCTGCTCTGGTTCCAAAGCAATATTCCTAAAACCTCTGGGAGAAATAATATGGTGCCCTGCCTGTATCGGATGAGCCACAAATGTGCCATTATTGCCTAATTGTTACCAAGCAGGCAGCACATTTCTAGGGGTCTTTGAAATACGAGGCTAAGGGAAGATATTGAAAAGTCCAAAGAAATTTAAGTCAGAGTTCCTACCTTTCAGGATCTAAGAATTGGGTTGAGGAAAGAAGACAGGTTGCAGATTACCTTGCAATTAAAGGTGCTACTGCCAGGCTCGGCTCTTTACACTTCAGCATTCTCTTCATTGAATTCTTTACAAGTCGTCTTTCAGTCATTCATCAAATATGTATTGAGTGGATAAATATTTATTTACTGACCACACATCTATCCCTGTGTGGTTCTTAGAGGTTCCAAGGTGAATTCGAGGTGAATCTTGCCCATATAGAGTCTAACAGGAGATATGAGACCTATAAAATTCATTGTAATAGGGAGAGATGAAAAGAGTCATGAAAGAGGCACAGATAAAATACTGTAAGACTCAGAGAAGAAATAACTGATTTCTACTTGAAAAAAACAGGAGTGTCATCCTTCTTAGAGCTTGAAGTATGTAGGTTTTGGATAGAGAAAGAGAAAAATAAAATATAAAGATATAGAAGCGGATGGATGTGCTTGTGTGGAAAGGTGTGAGACATGCAATGGATACAGCAAGAAATACATGAAGGGGGGATAAGGATTTGCAAAAATATGTTGAGAGCTAACGGAAGAAATATGACCTTTGCCCTGAGAGTGCATTTTATGTTTTATAGGTACTAGGAAGCCATTTGGAGTTTCTAAGGAGAACAGTGAGATGTTCAGAGCTATGTCTCAGGAGCATTAAATCTGGTAACTCTGTGAGGTCTAATCGTCCTCTTTATAACTCAGAGTCATTCTATCTAAAACCTCAAATCTACAGAAAGCCTGTTATCAATGAATCAGCTTAAAACAAAGGCCGTGGTTGATGTTTTGGTTGTTCTTATTGTGGATCTGGCCACAAGTATTAGATTCTAAGTGTTTGTTGCCAAATCTAGACCCCATTCTGTTTCCTTGGGTCCTTTTTAGTAGGAAGGGATAGAGGCAATGGAAGAGAAAATCTTAAACAGGCCCCACGCTCAGCACGAGCCCCATGCCAGGCTCCATCTCACGACCCTGAGATCATGACCTGAGGCAAAATCAAATATCAGACACGGTTATCGAACTGGGCCACCCAGGCACCCCTCCTTGTGTCTATTTTTTGAACCCAGGTCATAAAATTTTCCCTGGATATTCAGTTTTTCTTCCTATGGGGACTGAAGGGGAATTTTCTCTCTATTTTTCAGTACCAGTAATAGTTAAGGCTTTTCTCAAGCAAAACTTTGTGATCTTAAAAACATTCCAAATCATGTAACTGATCATGTTTCCCTTTTTGTGTTGGCAACTAAATAAATAATTTAGAGCCAGATTTGTATCCTACTTTAAAAATGTACAGAACTATACAACAGGCATTTTGTCCACTTGCTTTAGATCTGGCTTTATCTTATCTTTCCCACTTTATTTTCTTTTATTCTGTTTCTTCCTTTCCGTCTGTGTTTAGTTTTATTTTATCTTGTTATACTTTATAAATTTATGCTGTCTTGAATAAGTTGGTATAGATACATACTTCCACTGCTTCTTATATCCTGTAAGCCTAAATCTCTAGAGGTAGCACACACCTCTGAGTGAATGCTGGGATTTTGCCTCTGTTTGTAGACTGCTGCAGAATTTAAATTTCTGGTCATCCATCCCATCTCACTCAGGCTCTGCATTTATTCTGTTCCATCAAATTTTAGATTGAATCTAGCTTTCATTATCTGGATTTGTTTAACAGGGAGACCGCATGATTATGTAGTCAGATCAAAAGAGGTCCCAGTGGACAGAACACAGTGGTGCTGAAATAACCTGGATAGACAGTTAAAAAGGGCATGGATCTTTGCGTGATGTCTTGTTCATCGTAAGTTCTCAACAGATACTTGCCAAATGAATGAACCAACCTAGAGAAAGCCACAATCATACTAATTATTTTTGAAACCTTACATGGAAGTTTTTCCTCACTGTTTAAGAATGAGAATCTTTTGGGGGCTCAGTGGTTGAGCATCTGCCTTTGGCTCAGGTCGTGATCCCAGGATCCTGGGATCGAGTCCCACATAGGGCTTGCTGCAGGGAGCCTGCTTCTCCCTCTTCCTGTGTCTCTGCCCCTCTTTGTGTGTCTCTTATGAATAGACAGAATCTTTTAAAAAAATATATTTATTTATTTTAGAGAGAAGGAGCACATGCATGCATACACATGGAAATGGGGGAAGGGACAGAAGGAGAGGGAGACACCTCAAGCAGACTTCCCACTGAGCGTGGAGCCAGACATGGGGCTTGAGCCCAGGATGCCTGGTATCATGACCTGAGTGGAAACCAAGAGTCGGCTGCTTAACTGACTGAGCCACCCAGGCACCCCAAGAATAAGAGTCTTAAATTCAACATATTTAAATATGTTGGTGATGACAATAGATCTTAAAATCATTGCATCTTCAAGAAACAATCTTAATCTCCATGATGCTTCCCCATTGCATAGTACTTTTACTTGTTGACTTAGCAATCTTTGGAACATAGAGGCTCGATAAATGTTTGTGGGCTGAATGACTCAGTGGGTGAATAAATGAGTGAATGAGTGCATTTATTAGATTAATGCACTTAGATTAAATTAACACCTAGATGGGACAGTATTATTTCCCACATTACAGATGGGAAAACTGAGGCTTACTATGATGCTGCCTGACAGAAATTAAATTTGGTGTCAACTGCTATTGCACACTGCTCTCTCCTCTATTTAGTATAATATCCAATACATAATTTATGTATCATATGTATAATATAATTTCATTCTTTCATGGAGCCATGCTTAAAAACACGGAGTCACTTGACATAGCCCTCTACTTCTTTTTAGACACAATCTTAATACTTTTCCCTTTGAAACGTTTCTCTCTTCTCTGTGTTCCCATTGCATTGACACCAACCTAGTTAAAACCCTTGGCTTCTTGTAAAATAAATATATACATATGTATATCATTATAAAAGCAGGCTTTGAAATACTCCTTAAAGACACCTGTAGAGTTTCTAATCATATGCACTGATGCCAGGGAAGACCAAACTAATTCATTATATGATACCTGAGTAATAAATCTTCTTCGAATTTTCATCTATTTCCTTTTCTCTAACACAATTAAAACTGTATATGCTCGTGTAACCATCTCATTACCTCCAAAGGTACTTCCAGTTTAACTGAGGTGCAGATACTCTTTTAATTTTTCATAAAAGCCCCAAAGCAATGGACCAACCAAGGTTTCTGTAGTTTCTGGTATAGGGATCGTCAAGAATAGAGAATGTGCGAGAAAATAGCTTTATTTCATATACTTAGATATTGTCTCTGTCCCTCATTTCAAGAGTAAGAAATTATTAGTTGTTAAGTGATATGATATGTTAGAGACCTATAGAAATGTGCAGTAATTACTGATATTATGTGCTATGGGAGGATTTATTTTAATTACTGTACCCTGTAAAGAGGTTTGATGATATATATTCAAGCTATTACATATCAAGTATTCATTTCATGCAATCAGAATTACAGTGTTAGGCTCTATTTGGCATAACAATTACAACTGAAGTTCACACTGCAGATGAAAGATAGTCCCTGTGTTTCCTATTCTCTTTTAATACGTGCATTTATATTAATAGCATGATTTAATACATCACTTTAAAATTATATTGCACTTTGAACTGCATTTAGTCAAAAATTGACATCTTATATGTGTGGAACCATAATAAGTTTAGCATTAAATTAAGGAGTCACCTGTCTGTTTGTTAAAATGTGGTATTTGTGAACTCTAGCATGTCCAAAGGCAGGTAATGAGATTGAAAAGTCAGTCTCATGTTACATTAATTTGTAAATTTTGACTTATGACTTACTGGTTTTAGGGAAGTCTTCCATGGTTATAACCTAGCGTCGCGCTTCTATTTGGAAGTTGCTGGATCCCTCTCGATTGTGGTTTAGAACAAAATATTTGTACCACTGACATAGGGGCATGAGTCGCTCTGGTCACCTATGAGTTCCTCCAAAGTGGAGCTATACTGCATACTGTGAAATTGGAAAATCTGTTCTGCGTGTGTTCTAATGGATGTAACGGTCATTAAGTATATGAGTCTTCTGACGTCGTAATCAGATGTGATTCAGTCTGTTAAATATCCATGAAACAACATCTGCTTCACAGAGTGACCTTCTGCTAAAGGATACTTAGCGTCTATTAGTGGATCATAATGCAGATCTGCCTTATTTGAAATGCACTAAACTAGAGTAGTCTACTGCTGTTTAGCAACTAGCTTGTAATAATTTATTGCAGTTAAATAAAGCTTAAAAAAACTCCATTAAATAATTATAGGGATTATATGCATTTCGAAAACCTTTGTGTTCAACTGAAATTACCCATTTAATTTCAGGGTTGGTTTGTTAAAAAAAGCTGAAGTCTAAAGGCACATTAGGGGAGCTGTCAGATACTGTTTTCTGTAGGTGTTAATAAAACCAGATGAAAAAAATCTGAAACAAATTAAAACCAAAACCAATTTTACCATCTGTTGTATATTAATTAGTACTTTGTGTATCAAGGGTAAACTTGCTCTTAGAGAATGTCACTGAACACCCGCTTAATAGAATAATATGCAAATTTATTAGGTTATGGATTTAAATGCAGTTTTTACTTCTAATTCATCTACAGTGGATCCCCAAGAAATTGTTGGTGTGTGTTGACATGTATGTACATATACACATGCAAATACATAATAATGAGTTTCCTTTTTTTTTTTCAGAGCAACCTGCAAACAACCAAGGCCAGCCCACCCTGCAGCCTTTGCCACCACCCCATAAGCAGCACCCCGCACAACACCATCCGTCCATCACTTCTCTCAACAGAAACTCCCTGACCAATAGAAGGAACCAGAGTCCGGCCCCGCCGGCTGCTTTGCCCGCCGAGCTGCAAACCACACCCGAGTCCGTCCAGCTGCAGGACAGCTGGGTCCTTGGCAGTAATGTACCACTGGAAAGCAGGTAACTCCTCTATGGGAGACTCTCAGATCCTCTGAATGTTAGGACTGCACAATGTGTCTGCTTGGAGAACGGACACCCTACCATAGTCAACAAACCATGTTGTGTTTTAATGTCTACTGTTTAAAAATAAACTAGTCTCACTTTTTTCTTACTAAGAACTTTTCCGTACTTCTGTACTCTGTATTTTGTCTTCTCTGAGAACAGCTCTGGGTTGCCAGTCATTTTTTAGTTGCTGGGCCCATAAACTTCTTTATCCTTTTCGCACATTGTGTAGCGAAAGCCATAAATGGCTTCAGTGAAACTCTTCTTATTACTTTTCTCCTTATTTACAAATTCTCATGCATGTCGAGAAAATGATGGTGATGTGAGATGTGATTCTGGGTCCCATACATAGCTTGAGTCTGTGAACATGGTCAGCAGAGACATGGTTCTAGACACCCCTACTTAGGTATGCTGTGTCCATGACATCACAGAATCATAGTGGATTCCTAAGTAGAATGGTGAAGCTCAAGTAAGATGACCATTTGTGAAGAATAATTTAGTTTCTTGCAGTAGGAAGGAGGTGGGACCTATTCTCTAAAGTTCCTTCCAGCATTATTTCCTAAGACATGCCATTCCTTGGACAGTAATAGTAGACGGTCATACTCTTCCTTAGAATGAACTGAAACTCTCAGCTTCTGGTTATAAACCATGCAACTCATATTTGTGACAATACAAAGTAATATTGCCCCTTTTCTGTATGATGGCCCATGGGCTGCTCTCCATCTTGTGTTCTAGAGGCTTCACCAGCATGGTGCCCTTTCCCTGTACACATCCAGGTGTTTCGGTGAGGTTCTTAAATTAAGACTTCTAACACGGATTGGCCTACAGAGAGCAAACCGTTCCTACAAAAGTGTAGATCAGGAATAGCTGTTTTGAGTTAATCTGTTGCATTTGTAGATCTCTCTTTTTGTGTAGGCACAAAAAATTTACCTTCTTTCTTTGGACAGAACCTCCATAGCCACTATTTCCCCTTTACCGTGCATTGCACAAACCAAGTATGGTGTCCTACCTCATTGTGAGGCTCCCTATTGACAGCTTTGTGACAAAGTTCCCCTCTCATTCGTGTCAGTGTTTCTTTTCTGCCCTAAGCTTCCATTAGGCTCAGAGAAAAAGAATCCTCACATATGAAGTCCAGAAAATAGAGGACTCTGGACCCCCAGGGAGAGTATCCCCCAAAATGCCCTGTGCCATAGAGCCCCTGGCTAATGTCAGCATGGAAATTAGTTTCTGGACAAAGAAACAGGTTTCACAACAAATAAATTACGATTTTTTTTTTTTTTGCCATTAAATGCATGATTTAAACCAATCCTGCCCTGAGGATGAGCTAGCAGGAGGTCCTCACAGTTAGTTGTCAACAATGAAAATCTTTTTCTTTTCTTTCCCTCCTGACCTAAGAACATGGTTCCAAGGAACTCTTGTCTTTTTATCTGTAGTGTCAGCCAAGAGTAGTTGGCTCTTTTTGTTTATTTTGTATTATTGAACACTCGTCTGGGAGAGATTAGAAAGAGAAAGTACAGAAGAGGTAGGCAAACGGGAAATTTCTTCACTTAAGACAGTCATGTCTACAGATTTTTTTTCCTGAGGTTATTAGCACAGAACTAGCACAGAACTAAATTTATCCAGTGTAATTAATTAGCACACACTGAACAACTAATCAACACTGATTCACTATTGTCATTTGGAAAAATTTTATTAGGAAAAAAGTAATTTTCCAGTTGAGTCATCAAATTGAATATGGATAATTGCATTGTAGTTGACAATAATTGTTTTGACAAACATGTATGAACTATGTCGAGTTTAGTCAGCAGAAACCTGTTTTATTTTAGGGATGCTGGATAGCACAGAAGCCTCAAAAACTGTGTCAGTAGGAGAGTTGATATTCCTTGAAGCCATGTCTTTTTTTTTTTTTTTTTTTTTTTTTGAAGCCATGTCTTCTAGTGGAGATGTTTAGAATCATTTGAGGGGGGATGCCTGGGAAGCTCAGCGGTTGAGCGTCTGCCTTCAGCTCGGGGCATGATCCCGGAGTCCAGGATCCATTCCCGCTTCGGGCTCCTTGCAGGTGCTTCTCCCTCTGCCTGTGTCGCTGCCTCTCTCTCTGTGTGTCTCTCATGAGTAAATCGATAAAACATTTTATTTAAAAAAATCATTTGAGGGGGAAGATAAAGTGTGTTCTTGTTATTCCTCATACTGTACTAATAAATTTTGGTTGGTAGGAAATTAGGAGAGAAAGTAGCTGTGTAGGGGACAACCCATTCTTGCCATATGTATAGTTGTAGCTGATTTCTCTGTATTCAGACTGTGTAAGGAATCACTCACGAGGTGATCTGAAAGCAATACCATTTGAAATTCCATTTCAAAGTGATGCCATTAGTGAACCATCCATGGAATTACGTTTTGTAGTTTTATAGATTGACATAGAGGGGCACTTGGGTGGCTCAGTCGGTTAGGTGTCTGCCTTCAACTCAGGTCATGATCTTAAGGTCCTGGGGTTAAGCCCCACATCAGGCTTACTGCTCAGCAGGGAGTCTGTTTCTCCCTCTCCCTCTGCTTTGTGCTCTCTCTCTCTCTCTCTCTCTGTGTGTGTCTCTCTAATAAATAAATAAAATCCTTAAAAAAAAAAAAGCATGAATTGATGTAGAAAGGCAAATCTATCAGTTGATAGTATCTCACTAACGTGTACATGAAGGATAATGAATCCAAACGCTGGAAAGCCTTTCAATCCATAGTCTACTTTTATTGTCTTCTCGTTTTCAGGCATTCACCTCTTCTAATATTGCTAATCAAAAGAAAATGGTATTTCGGGCTTCTCACGTCCTCAGTGTATCAACCTAAGCAGCGATGTGAAAATCTCACACTGTACTGACAGTACTACTGTGGTTTCTTTAATAGTCTCACTTGGTTGGAACTCTTGAGGTGAAGAACCAGTCTTATTTATCATTGATTTTTCCTTTTTTAGTTAAGGTTCCCCATTGAGTATGATTCTCAGGCTCAGTTTCAGATGTATTAACAACTTCATCCAGACGTGTGTCTGCCATTGACTAGTTTTTAATCTGGGGCACAGTTTCATCTTTGGCAATTATTTCTACTTACGCATATACTCATTTTACTGATTCTCACTTTTCTGAAACTGTCATTTAAAAAGGATGTAAGTTATGCAGCAGGAAATTCAAGTTCTGTGTGTATAAGAATCTGTACGCTTTCTTTGGCCCCAGCCCTTTTCTCCTTCCAGCATACATTGATAGTAGCTGCTTGCAGATTGGCACATAATAATCCACGAAACTCTTGGTCATCTGTCGACTTAGTCTGTGGAGTTGGTAGAGAAGGCACCAAAGGTTTTCTACCTTGTCCTGTTTCTGTGCAGCTTCTATTCTGATGTATTAAAAAGCATTTATCTTTTCACCAGCAGTTTCTTGCTTCCATAACCATGTTTATTTCCTTTCTCTAATGAATTTAACATTTGCTGCTGCTGGAGACAATCGATATGATTGTGTACTGCACATTTCTGCTCTGTAAAAAGAGCCGTTCTGGTCTATAATCTCCTGTGAGTTTCAGATCTCCTCCAGTCACATCCAGACCTGAACAAGTATTTGCAGTATACAAGCATTTCCTTATTATCTTATCATCTCCAATAAATAACAATCAGCACCCATATATAATACCAGTCCTTGCTTAGAATTTTCCTCCCAAATTCCTTTTCTTTGCACTCAATATTTCTAATTCTTTGTATGATTTAGTTCTAGGGCTTTTGCTAGCGTATAGCTCATCCTTTGTTGATTTTATACTTCAGCTGCTTTAGTGCATAGTAATAGCTGCTACCAGAGTATAGAGCAGCTGAGGAAAAGCTGAGACTCGACCCAGTACAGTAGCAGCCCTGGAAGGTGTAGTACAGTAATTCTCTTTGGAAGCCCTGACCTTCAGCAATTGTGAAGTTAATTGCCTGCAAGTTCTTCATTTATATATGTGAATTAAGTAGCTTAGTAGTTACCTATTAGATGTTAACAAAATGGTTCATTTGTAGCCATTTAATAAAAGATTTATTAAAATCTTGTTTTATTATGAAGTCTACTTTGGCATTGATAGTTCATTAATTATGTTCCCGTAGCTCTTTACCTTGTCGTTCAGTAATGCTTTGCTAATTATTAATGTATGAAATTGCATATTAAATTACCTCTTTATTATTGCATTTTTTATTTAAATATTGAAATGTCCTGGGCTGCTTTAATGTGAGATCAATTGCTACATCTTAAAAAAAAAAAAAAAAAGGAAGCAGAAGTATTACTTAGGAAATGAAGATATTCTCCTTTTTCCCTCTTTTAATCTTCACTCTAAATGGTTCTAGGGAAAGGCAAGACACTCACACAAGCATTGGATATCAGCCTTTCGTATTAGAAATCCAGGCAGCAGCCGACACATTGTGGTCTTATCGTGCCAGGGAAAGCTTTCCCAGGTGAAAAATTGTACTGTCACCTGCATGCTGATAACCAAACTACCTTTAGCAAGATAGTAAGTAGCTCGATGCTCCATAATTACAGATATAGCTTTAGGTAAAATATCCCTGGGAAGGTAATCTACTGACTTAACTTTACAGACTGATGCCATATCCTTTTGTTAAAGATAGTTTGGGGACACCCTAGGGCACCTGTGCAGAAGAATTTCACAAAATATGGAAGAGATGCAAAAATGAAGACGGTAAGGTTACCGAATGCCAACCTCAAAATTGGATCTGGGCCTAGGTTAAGAAATTCTCAGTTGATCTTTAAGAGTCTCTCCATGTCTGTTAAAGACAAACAATAGAACCCCTGTAAACATATCTAAAATTATATACCAATGACTGGTAATCAATTGGATTCTAGATCTCTTGAAATATTTCACCTTTAATAATTTAAAATAGTTCTTAAAAAGTCTACAGTGGGACATGTGTGCACTTGTTTGGAAGAGTAATAGGAAGAAAGAAGAAGAAGGTATGATGTATAAGGATTTCCCAGGTGGTATTTATATTTAAGGCTCGTTTTAATTTGTGGTGTAAAAACTTGTCTCATGGGCAGCCCCGGTGGCCCAGCAGTTTGGCACCACCTTCGGCCCGGGGTGTGATCCTGGAAACCCCGGGGTCGAGTCCTGCGTCGGGCTCCCTGCATGGAGTCTGCTTCTCTCCCTCTCCCTCTGCCTGTGTCTCTGCCTCTCTCTCTGTCTGTCATGAATAAATAAATAAAATCTTAAAAAAAAAAATTTGTCTCAGTGAATAGGGAACCTATAGTCCTAATTCAGTGTCTGAGTGTCTGAGTTCTGTGCTGACCATTTAATTTATCATCAAACCAGACAGTTTGAGAGTGAAAGAGTTGTAAGAACCCTTTCCAGAACTTTTACAGTTGTAAACTGAGACTATCCTGGACACAGATGGACATATTGTTACCCAATTAAGTTTTATTTCCAAGAGTGAAGTTGTTTGTTAAGTCCATATTATCTTATACCTAAGATAAATAAGAAAAGGAAACCAAATGAGAGAGGTAGTGGAATAGCAGCCATTGATTGATTCTCAACTTGAACTTTTCTAGTTTCTGTGCCAACTTGTAGCAAATATTTAACCCTTTGTCAACCCCATCACAGAAAAAGCTTCTGTTTTTCTCTAAATATGTAGTTCTTAATACATAAAATATTTGCTTTTATCTTCTTCTCACAATAAGAGAGAGCATATATTGAAGCCAACATACTGAAAGAAAATTTTTTCAGAAGTTCAAGTTTAGAATTTTAAATGTAAAATGTTAGATTTAAAGGTAAATCATATATTCACTAAAAATGTAAAAAAGAGGTAAAACTTGGTCCTGAATTGACTCAGAGTGAACAACTGTGTGTCTCTAGCAGTGTTATAATTTGGTTTCTAAAACTCTTCAACTATACTGAAATAGAGACATCATTCTGAAGTAAAGTATGAGATTGAAGATGATTACTAAAATAAGTAAAGCAAAAGCATGATTTTTTTTAAAGCATGATTTTTATTTATTTTTAAAGATTTTATTTATTTATTTGAGAGAGGTAGAGAGAGAGAGAGAGAGGACAAAGCAAGGAGAAGGGCAGAGGCAGAGGGAGAGGGAGAAACAGACTCCCTTTTTCATGTGGGGCTGATCCCGGGATCCTGAGATAATGACTTGAGCCAAAGGCAGACCATTTAATCAACTGAGCCACCCAGGCTCCTCAAAAGCATGATTTTTAAAATGAGATTATTATTAACTTATTATAATGCTCCAGCCTCAAGTTGCTTATTTAGCAGGTATCATGCCAATAATTAAACTGGAAAAGTAGGCTGTGGATTGATAGTAGCTCTAAAATGAAGGTCATTCCCAGGAGTCAGAATTGATATTTATTCCTGAATAAAACCTAGTAGTTTTATTTTTAAAAATATATTTTTCAGGGTGCCTGGGTGGCTCAGTCGGTTAAGCATCTGCCTTTGGCTCAGGTCATGATCTCAAGGTTCTGGGATTGAGCCCCACATTGGGCTCCCTGCTCAACAGGGAGTCTGCTTCTCCCTCTTTCCCTGTTCCTGCTCTCTCTCACTACCTCTCTCTCTCTCCCTCAAATAAATAAAATCTTTTTTAAAAAATCTTTTTTTTCTCAAGATGGTTTTAGAGAAAAACTAATCTGTAACCAAACCTTGGCACTGAGCATGAAGGATCCACCAGTTTTGAGAGGGGCATACAGAGGTTCCAAGAAGAGAGGGTGGGAGGGGACCCAGACTTTTACAACTGCAGGCATTTTCTCTTCCTCTTCTTGAGAGGTAGGTTGAAAACCGCTGGAATGGTTTCATCAAATTCCATCCTGCAGCCTCACTGTGTGAGAGCCAAGCACTCCAGGTATTTTACACACACACACACACACACACACACACACACACACACACGGGTATTTCACACACCCGGGCTAAACCCTGTGGGTGGGCAGCAGGGATCGGCTCCTTCTCCTGCAGTTTCTCAGTCTTGTCTTTATCCTCCCTAAGATCCAGTTTAGTCCTACCAGGAGGATGGGAGTGCTGAGACAGGGGTGTCACACTTCAGGACATCACTTTGCACAAAAATTTTCTTTCCTTTTTTTTTTTTTTTTTTTTTAAGATTTATCTATTTATTTCAGAGAGAGAACATGAGCAGGAGGACAAAGAGAGGAAGACAAGAACTCAAGCCTACTGTACTAAGCACAGAGCCCAATTTGGGGCTTGATTTCGTAATCCCAAGATTACAACCTGAGCCAAAACCAAGGGTCCAATGCTAAACCAACTGTGCCACCCAGGTGCCCCTGTACCAACATTTTCAAAGGAAGCAAGACTCAAAGAAAAAAGAAAATTAAGAATCCATCTGTTTGCAGAGAGGAAAAGGGGACATGGTCTAATCTGTTAAAATAGTGTCCAACTGTATCCATAAGCCCAGATACAAACACGGCGTAACATCAAAAGTAGAGCCTGTGCTTTGTAGTCAGGCCAGATTTTTCATCCAGGATCCATCATTTAAATGATCTATATAATCATCTACAAATTATTTCAGTCCTGGGTCAATTTCCAATGCCATAATACTACTCATTAAAAAAGACTGTTGGGACGTAAAGTGAAATAATGTAGGTGAAGTACCTGGCAAATGATAAGTGCTCCATAAATGCTTTTTATATACACCCAAATAATAATAGCAGCCATTGCATAGGATAAGATAACCTAATTAGTTAATAGTCAAATAAATATAAATATCATTTATCATCAAGTAGCTCTCTTCTCTCCAATAAACAAGAAAAGTATTTGTCTGAGCTGGAATGGTTACATCTAATTTGTCTTCATGTGGTAGGTAGGTCAAGCCTACAGGCCACAATTTTATCAGATTAAAATCTCTTGCTTCTTTCACTATTTCTGTCATTCAACAAGAAGTAAGGTGAATTTTTGCAGATAGGAACCCCAAGTCGGCTCAGTTCATTCTTGAGAAGGAAAACAAGTCTTTAAATTATAATGAAAGGCAACTATTCATATTCTTGAAACATTTAATTAACTATAGTAGTAAATGTTTGGAATGAATCAGTCCAAGCCTTGATAGGTGCATTGTCTCCACATCAGTCAGAAGTTAGACCTCAGTTTTACTTAAGGTATTTAAAGCTTTAGGTGTCTTTTGAGCATGATGAAGATACTGTACAATAGAGTAGGCGTGTTATTTTGTTTAATTGAGGTGAACCCATTTCTTTATAATAGCAATTAAAACACCAAGAAAGCATGCATTAATTACTTGCTATAGGCCGTGATTTTTGAAAGCATAATTCCAACAAATTACAATTACTGTATACTCTGATAATGTTTGGTTTTAGATAACCAGCAATCTGTATAAAATATTCATACACGATAACCTTAATTTCCATAGTACCTAGGAAAATGAATTCTTAATTAGTTCTAACACATTTCCAGTCATTTCTCTGTACATGATAAAATTATAAGGTTATCCATGCCATTACTCTGGTCATAGCTAATGACTGTGATTTAATCCTTACCTTTTCCTGAGTATGACCCATTCATTTTGAGGCACCTCTCTTCCTCTTCCTCAGCAACTGTTTTGTGAGGTTTTTGTAAAATCCTTTTACTCTTCCTTTAATATTTCCTGTGAAAGTGTTTCAATCCTGCTATGTGTTTACGTGTGTGTGTGTGTGTGTGTGTGTGTGTGTGTGATCTCTGCCTAACATCATCACTACAGGGTGGCTTTTTCTTTTTCCTAGAATTTATTTCTGTCCAGTTTTAAAACTGTATTGCTCTAAAATTTCATCATCTGCTTACATCACCCATTTACAAACGCCCTGTCAAAGAGAATTGCTTCTCACTTCTTGCGTTTCTTCATTTTTCCCCTGAACATACTTTTGCCTTTTGTATTTTTCTTCACATTGGAGGTGAAGTTGGTTTTCTATTATACTATTCTCAGAATACTTTCTCCTTAGCCTATAAGATTACATTCTTGGACATGCAATTAACCAGCTAAGCTTAATAAATTCTATTTGATAACCCCTCTGATTCTACTGTGACCCTCTCTATGATTTCTTAGCATCTTGCCTCCTATTGTGAACCACTTGAAATACTACCACCAGAAGACATTTTGTTCTAATCACATCCTGTGCTAATATGATAGCACTGCTTTTTGTTCATGGTGGAGTGGAAAAAGGCATTGGTTTGGGGAAAGACAAATCTGGGTTAAAATCTTAACATCCTACTAGCTGTGTAACCTTGGGAAGATGACTCATATTTTTTATCTCTCTCTTTTTTTTTTCATAAAATGGGCTTGGTGATAACTTTCAAAGATTTTACAAGGATTCATTGAAATGCCATTGCAAAGTATCTGGCACTGTAGTTTCTTAGCTTTTCTTTATTCTTTTCCTAGGTTATACATTTAAGAAAAAAATAACTGATACTTAGACAGATGAAGAATAACTTGGAAGGCAATGAAAGCTTGGTAAAGCAAAAGCAATGATAACTAAGAAGAATTGGCATGTTGATTAATTTTTGTGAACAATTAGATTGCCTTTTCAACTTTGGAGATAGGTGTTTTTTGATTGAGAATAACGAGCACTTTTCCTACTTAATTGGGGTGACTTCCTACGGGAGATCAACTGTGAAGTAAATTTTCAAAGACAAGGTTTGTTTTAGAA
This sequence comes from Canis lupus baileyi, assembly GCF_048164855.1. Lineage (NCBI taxonomy): Eukaryota > Metazoa > Chordata > Mammalia > Carnivora > Canidae > Canis > Canis lupus. The sequence goes on from NC_132852.1 coordinate 13,677,611, forward strand.
AAGAGTAACAGTGATACCGTGGGGAGGAAATTATCTTAGATGGTAGTGGGGTAGTGATAGTTCATAAAAATGAATCCTGAATGCTTTCAGTTGTTCAGCGGGTATTTATGAACGCCGTCTAATGTACCAGCATGAGAAATTCAAGGTTGTTACCGAGGGCCTAGAGAAGTTGTCACTGCTTTTGAGAAATATATGGACTACATTCCAGGACAAATTCACAACTAGAGTCAATCTTGAAGATTATGTGAACCCTTCTTTTAGAACCCATTGAGATTTAGTAATCTGCTCACAGTCACGTGACTGGGCAGTGGCAGCTCACAGCTAGATCTCAGATTCCAGATTTATTCCGTCTCTTCTTGTAGTGTCTCCAGTTGTTTTAGATTACTTATAAAAGAAAATAGATGCACTCAATCCCAAAATATAGGTTGTATTTATTGAATTCATAATTGCACAGGTGTAGCAATCGACTAATCTTACACACGCTATCATACCTATATAAATCTAAAATTTGAAAGGACAAAATGAAGTAAGTATCATTTCTAAGTAATTTTTAGTCCTTTTGGATCTGTCACTTAATTTTGTGTGTTTTAATAAGTTACTTTTAAAATATACATCTATAAGATGATTCTACATCAAATATTAATCATACTGTAAACCTTTTTTGACCCTAACAACTATATGAACTTCCTTTTGACAAATAAAAATTATATACATTAAGATTGTACAGTCTGATTTTTTAAGGTGTATTGACCTAATCATTAAAAAAAATATATATATATGCACACATTTTATAAAATGATTAATACATCTATCACCTCACATAATTATCCTTTTGTGATATCCTTATGTGTGTGTGTGGTGTGAGCACTCAAGGTCTACTCTCTTACCAAATTTCTGGTATCCAGTACAATATTATCAACTATAATCACTTGGCTGTACATTAGATCACCAGCACTTACTCATCACACAGCTAAAAGTTTGTACCCTTTGACAAACATTTCCCTAGCCCCTGGCAGCCGCCATTCTGCTCTCTCATTCTAGGAGTTTGACATTTTTAGATTCTACACAAGTGGGATCATACAGTATCTGTTGAAATTTGTCTAATTTCTCTGATGTTCTAGCAAACTAATTAGAAGTTGTTAACATTTTCACATCTTTAAATAAACAAGGACCAAACTCACGAACATACCATGTTTTGCAGACTTTTAGGCAATTTAGAAAATTAAAAATTGTTAATAGGTGGCAATCATTGTTTTTGGCAACAAAATAATATATTGATGGGACTATTTCCAAATATGAGTTTATTTTTAAATCCTGTCTAAACTATGAATTCCTTTAAAGAAGCAATACTTTCTTATTTGTTCTTGATACTACTTTACCTTGAAGGGACAGATTAATAATTTTTTCAAAAATATGTTCTCGGAGCCATGCTACTGACAGCCACTTGTCATCCCAGAAAAGGTCAGCAAATTTGGGCCCTTCTCCTCTTTATATATTTAGCTCCCTTTTAAGGTTTGTAACTCTTTTGGGTACTTTGCCATGAGCTAGCTAGCTAACCTTGATGTGATTAAAAAAGATTTTCAGAATCACTCTACAACTCATCCCAAAATATTGTGAAGAGTCTTGTATTTAATTAATCACACACCAGCAGCAGAAGTTAAAAGGTGAGAACATTACTGTCAACTCCTCTACTTGGTGTGCTCACCCTTCTCCCTAGGATACCTCATAGATTTATTGATTTTCCCACAAAAGGACCAAAAGCACAGTCCACTGTCATCACTGTATTACATATTATTAAAATTTAGTATCTTTCTTATTCTTTAGACAAGAGATAAGTATAAACTGAAATCTGTTTTATACACGAGTTAAGATACATATCTCACATAGAAACTACTATGTTTTGTAACTGACTAAGACCAATGAAATTTTAGGGCCAAAAAGACCTACCTTTGCTTCTGTATAAACTTTGACAAATTAAAGCTCACTTTCCTCATCTTAAAAAAGTAAATTTTAGGGACATCTGAGTGGCACAGTGGTTGAGCATCCATCTTCGGCTCAGGTTGTGATCCTGGGGTCCTGGGATTAAGTCCTGCATCTGACACCCCGCAGAAAGCCTGCTTCTCCCTCTGCCTGTGTCTCTGCCTCTCTGTGTGTGTCTCTCATGAATAAATAAATAAAATCTTTTTAAAAAAATAAGTTTTACTACATATACACACACAGTGGGGATTTTGTGAAAATTAAAAGTAAATATTAAAAGTAAATATTTTCCTTATACATAGTAAATCGGTGTTCGCTAAGGTTTATTTAAAACACTTTCTTCTCTTTGGACTGATTGCTTTATGTTATGTTTTGTTAAATAATTGTGGTTCTCTAGTACATACGTGATTGACTAGGATACCTTCAACATCTCTTGTACCCCGAAATTCTTTTATTCTTCATAAACTTACATCGACACTTGAAATTCTTCTCTTTATCTAGATCATACTTCCTTCTCAAACTTCTTTAGAAACTCTGAACATTTTTAAGCATAGATGGCCATCAATAATTAAATGAATTAATAATTAAAATCTTGTTCAAATAGCACATAGGAATTTTAAGACGTTATTTTTCATTCCCATTTTAATTTTAATAGATTTAGTTTGTGATTGCCAATGGTAGGTGTAATTGATAACCTTAAAACATGTAGGAAAGTATCTATAGAAATCTATATAGATTTCTGCATTTGATGCTATGGCCACACCATTATAATAACTAAAATTTGAAACAAAGACTGTTAAGCGATTTTTGCCTTCTTGGTAATGATAAAAGGGAAAAACAAAAACAAAAAGAAATCTGCATATTTAACCTGTTGTTCAGTTCCCAGCCCTCCCAAACTCTGTAACATGATTTTGTGCTTGGTAATTGATGTGTCTATATTTAAATAAGTCATAATTAAAATATGTTGTTTCCTATTATAACACTAAGTATTTTTATACAGCTATGGTTATACTTGAATTTTATGTAAGTTTCACAATACTGAAAAATAAATATAAATTCAGTAAAAAAATATATTTCCCCCAAATCACCTTAATACTCTAGAATTTTTCTTCCCAGTTTTCAGAGATCAAAGCTGTACTTACCATGAACATGTTTGTATATTCAGTATAATGACAAATTGATACAGTGGCAATTGCTAAAATGTATATCATTCATACACTCATATTGCAGAATTTTTTGGTAAAATATGAAAAACAGTTTTTGTCTCAAACCACTTTTTTGTGTAACCACTAATAGCTCATATTAATTCAGGTAACAGCAGTGAAATGTATCTTGTTTATAAGCTTTTCATTTAAGACATTTTTCTTGCTGGGATCACCTCCTGGTGTGAAAGTTGTCCAAAGATAATAGCACATCAATTCAAAAGTATAATAGATTTGAGACCACAACATGCTATCAGCATGAAGAAGTAGTTTATCAGTCTAACTCACTGTGTCACAGCTAGAATCATTACAGATTTGTCCTTTTGTTTTCACATCAAAATATATAATTTATATTCTAATGTTGATTACTCACTTGGGGGGTGTTTAATTTTCCTTATTTAAAATATTTTTCTTTAAAATGCCATACCATAATTAATTTAGAGGTAATAAAAGAAGAGGCATTTTAATTAGTAGGACTTAGAAAACATTTTCTCCTTACAATTCAGGGATGCATAGTATATTACTTACCAGAAAACATTTTCAATTAAGTTTATAGTAATAGTACCTTTATATTAGAGCAAAATAATTAATCCATTTTGAACCAGCCCTGGCCAATTCTTGGAAGTTTACACACATGTTACACATAGGCACATGCACATACCTGTTCTTGGACTCTATTTCAGAATTATCAGAGATTAAATTATCAAAATGCAAAAAGAAAAATACTGAAGTTCAGTCCGTTCTTGGCTCACTCTAGGTAAATTTTATTTCTTAATTGTTTCCCTTTATATCAATCCTTAAGGCAAGCCTCTTCAGCTTTTAGATCCCATTTGCTAGTTTTTATTTTTAGTTATAGCTTTTGTCAAGTACTCCTGCTACCACAGTGGTTATTGAAGTTAATTAAAACCTAGTCTTCTAAGTACTTTTTACTTTCCTCAATCTGGGTAAGTACTCTCCTCAGTTCTCCTGCTCCCACCCTTGAAAGCATGTTTGAAAATAGTATCGAAAGACAGAAGGGTGCCTGGGTGGCTCAGTGGGTTAAGTGTCTGCCTTTGGCTGGAGTTGTGACTTCAGGGTCCTGGGATCGAGCCTATGTCAGGCTCCCTGCTCAGCGGGGAGTCTGCTTCTCCCTCTCCCTCTGCTTCTTCCCTGCTTGTGCGCGCTCTCTCTCTCTCTCTCTCTCTCTCAAATAAATAAGATCTTGTTAAAAATATATCAAAAGACTGAGAGAAAACACTTAAACTGTAATAATGAGGATTCAGTATGGTTTTGTTTTGTTTTTTTCAAATATGCTAGAATTCTGCTCCCTCTGAAGAGGACTTTTTTTTTTCATCCTGTTGTCTTATAGATCTGAAGCTGCCACAGCTACAGCCTTGGTCAGGGTGTGGTGGTGCATTCATTGTGGCCAGTGCTAGAAACACGGCCCTGGTTATCACTACTGTCCTCAGGAGCTTCAAAGAAGGAGAAAGTGAAGAAATATTTATGCATAAATATGCATATGCAGAAAATATTTTTATTTTTTTCCCTTCTCCTCAATATACTAGATGTGTAAAGGGGTAAAGAGGTTATATTTATGTGTGTACGTGTGCGTGTGCACAGTGCCTTCAAAATATTTATGACTGAGGTTTCCAGAAGTCTCTGCTAACAGATAAAGAGAAGGATGAGAGGTAGCTTTTTTCCCTATAAATTTTAATACAGGTAGTAAATTGAAGCCAAGACTGTAGAGGAAAAAAGAATGTTTAAGAACTATTCCAGCCAGAAAGGTTAAGGGTAGGGAAATAGCATTATCTATATGAAGACAGTAGGAACATTTTGGGAAGCTGTAAATACGGGGAATTATTAGACTTCTCCATAGCTCACAAATCCAAGTATTAAGTTTGAAGAGAGACAGAAAGAGAACCCCCCAAAGAAGGTACTTGTGAAATAAGATAGTATGTTGATGAATGTCTTATAGATACATGGAAATATAGATAGCAGAGGAAACAAAGAACCCAAAGAGAACAGATATTGGCATCTCATTTAGAGATAAAGTCCAATAAACGTGATAGATACTTAAAAGTAGCAATGGGATGAGAAGGCACCAAGAGCCTGATTTCTTAACACTTAGATGAATTTGAAAGAGAAATACAATATAGAGGGGTGTTAGAAGTAAAAAAAAAAAAAAATCAAGAGTTCAAAAATGTTCAAGCCATTTGCTTCTGGGGTCAGACGGACTGAGCCTCATATTGTAAAAATTCCATTCGTTCTCAGTTGACCGCTTGGTGTGAGCTACCAGTCTTGACTTTCTAAGCAGGAATCTTTTGCATGACTTTCTGATTTGCTGCAGAATCTTGATGAGAGTCTTGAGTGAAACTGAAGCTAAAAAACCAATATGCCTTACTCAGGTGCTAGTGTGGGTGGGCTTCTCCCTGACATTCACAGCAGCCTGTGCCATCTCTGGGTTCAGGAATCTTACAGAGCTTCCGAGGGCCAGCATCCTCAACTGGTGGAGATTTCTCTCCAAATAGCTAGGTATCGAGACACAGTAAGTAACTGTGCTAGATGCCTTGGGCTGCCTTTGAGAATCAGTTGCTAAGAGATCAGAAAAACAAGCAGGAACCCAGCCTTGAATAAGAACAGGTGATTTTTCTATATAGGCATTTGCTTTCTTGAGTTTTCTGTTTCATAGCTGCCAGAAATTTTGGGTTTCACTGCATTAATTTTTTTTATTTCACTGCTTAATTATCTAAAGCACATCATTTAAGTAAACCACTTTTTTGGCCTTTTAATTAGTTATAAATACAACGCTAAATATACATTTAACAGATTATCCAGTTGGCTTTCAAACTTAAAATTCAAAATCTGGTAGTGAAAATTCTAAAGACAGAGATAATGAATTGTAGATTTTTTTAAGTTTTCAGAGTGCTTGGATAGTTACTATCATCGTTCAGGTATATCATGTGTTTCAAATATATACTGACAAAGATAGGTAGGTAGATAGATAGATAGATAGATAGATAGATAGATAGATAGATAGATAGAGGCTGTTTTAATTCCTGTAGTATTTAATCAATATATTCTCAATAATAGACTATAAGCAGTTGAATAAGTGGTAATGAACAATATGGAAGGAAGATAAGACACAATAATTAAATTTTGTATATTTTGATAGTTTTTTACAAAGTATTTTATCTTAAAATGAATTCTAGGCAACCCGCCCATTGTTTTGGCATCAAGTGACTAAAACTAATTTGAACTCAGTAGTTAATTTTAGCCTTCATATATTTCCAGGTAAATTTAATCCATAAGTGTGGGATTCATTTGCTTTAGATCTGAAAATGTCATTTTGGAAGAGTCGTTTGATGTTGAGGAAATCTTGTGAGACCTTTAATAAAGCCTCTTAAATCCAGAAAGTTATATTTTTGCCTGAAGGAAAAGGAACCTATACCTTAAAATTCCCTCAGCTCTTAAGTGAGAACTTTGGATTCTGAAAAGGTGGTAAATGTGACCAAATATAGTCAGTCCTTCTCAGTGGCAACTGTCTTTGAAATCAGAGCATCTAATTGGAAGTAAGCAATCTGTGTTCTAGGTAAAAGTTTTAATGATTTGCCTAGAAACAGAAGTAGAAAACAGAACATTAAGACGGTTTATTTAAGCAGTTCACATTAAGTTTGAAAGAGATTACTCTCTTTGTTCAACAAAGAATATAAGACAAGGGGCATCTGGGTAGCTCAGTGGTTGAGCGTCTGCCTTTGGCCCAGGGCGTGATCCTGGGCTCCTGGGATCGAGTCCCACATCGTGCTCCCCACAGGGAGCCTGCTTCTCCCTCTGCCTGTGTCTCTGCCTCTCTCCCTGTGTCTCTCATGCATAAATAAATAAATAAAATCTTAAAAAAAAATAAGACAAGCAAGAAAGCATTACCATCTCCTGAGCGGTAGCATCTTTCTCCCCATAAGATATAGTAGATTATATACAAAGCAGATAGTATTCCAGGTGTTTGTACATCACTAATAAACATTTCAGCTGTGCTTTAGAGACAGAACTGAACACCGTGACACTTTTTTTAGTCATTTGCTTTCTTGGGTACTACCTGAAAAGGTTTTTAACACTGTATGAAACAGTAAAGAAAGAAACCTCTTTTGTACGAAGACAACCAGCTATGAAGTGGATCTCATTAAAATTTCATTCAGTGGCTGCTCACTTTGTTTTTGACTCTTACTTTCTGTCTGAATGTCCCATTGAGGAAAGGATTCAAACCACTTGGAGTAACACTGTATGTTTTCCAAGGATGCTTTTCATTTTGGTCCCTGTAATTTGCAACTTATGAAACCATGCTTTTGATATTAGAGGAATAACATGATTATATTAACCTCCCGAACAAAAGACTAGTATGAGCCCATTTGTTTCCTAGTGACTCTTATAAGTTTATGATTTGATTATATATTATAACTTATTTAATTTTATACTTGAAGTCAGGATCTTTTCAAATGAGCATTGATATGCTGATGTAATGTAATATACAAAAGCACGTTTAAATTTACTTTTAAAATCTGATTTAAAAAAATAATAAAATAAAATCTGATTAGTGGGATGCTTGGGTGGCTCAGCGGTTGAGCATCTGCCTTTGGCTCAGGTCATGATCCTGGGGGTCCTGGGATCCGGTCCCACACCGGGCTCCCCATGCTTATGCTGCTTCTTCCTCTGCCTATGTCTCTGCCTCTTTGTGTCTCTCATGAATAAATAAATGAATTCTTTAAAAAAAATCTGATTAATTTACCATTAAGAATCTTATGGTAGTAAGTTTTGTGGTTTATTATTTTGAAAGACAAAATCAATCAAAAGTGCAGAGTTTCTAAGGAGCAAAGCATCCCTGCTAAGAGATGGAGTAAGGAAGCCAGCAAACGGTATGAAGCAGGTGTAGGCGGCCTGAGAGAAGGGTAGGTAGGAGTGACGGCTGGATGCATAGAAGTCGTCCGGCATCCTGTGCAGGTCTAGTATTGAAAACACGACATTTGATGAGAGTAGAAAATTTGAAATGAAGATGTTACTACTGCCTCTCCTTTGCCTCTGCCAGACAGGTTCAAAAGAGAGAGTTGAAGTTGAAGAACTCAGAAGAACTTTTCAACCCCAGCAAAATGGACAGACAGGAAGGGGAGGGGAGGGAAGGAGAGAAGGAAGGAGGACAGGCAGGCCAGCCATAAAGGACAGAATGCAGGGTTCCCTGGCAGGGTGGATACTTGGGGGGGGGTAGGGGTGGGGGGACAGAACAGGCAGGCTAGAATAATCATTGAAAATTACCCCCGAGTCCTTCAGAGAGACCTACAGGATAGAGCCCCTAGCGGTGACCCACAGGCCTGAAGGAGGAGAGCAGGGAAGATGAGGGGATTCAGTCCTGGTCCCTACTAATTTGAAATTTGTGACATGACCCATGGAAAAGACCCAGCAGAGGATCGGTGAGAAACAGAAGCCTGGATGCACGGCGGAAGATGAAACGAAAAGGCTGGTTCTGGAGGCAGATCCACAAAGAGAAACCGCTCTTTCAACTCGCAGCAGAGGAAGGAACAGTTTATTCATGGTGCCTAATCCGGAGGAGTTGTTTTTCCATTCCTGTTAGAGACGCTACCCGGCGAATAATGCCGTGCAGTTCCCCGGCTCTTGTCTGCTTGTTGTTGTTGTTAAATAGAATCCCCCTCAAGATTGCAAAGCCACAAAGCAACTGTTAGTGTTCGGTGACCTCCTGCACCAGCCGTCTTTGGGGCTTTGAAATTGATTTTCCTCATCTCAGTCTCTGATAGTCTCTCTTCAAGGGCGCCTCTCTAGTTCATCACCAGAGTGGCAGCGGTGGCACAGATAGCTGAGGAACTGGATGCAGGCGTCACGCAGGGCATCATTAGAAACATCAGAACAAAATCAGCCTGCGCCCGGGTGCTCCGTGTTACAAAGGAAGCTGCTGCTGCTGCTTTATTGCCGAATACAATGGGGAAAATTCTCGCAGGATTTGCTTTTTTCACTCCCAAATATGGCCTGAGAAGTAAAGAAAATTTCTCCCTTTATTCTCCAAACCTCATGTGGATGCCGGGTCAAAACCGTGTGTTTTTTGATAGTAATTTTTGCAGAATTTTTTTTGAGACGTGAGAAGCATCTTCCCAAGGCTGGATGCCCCGGCAGAGAGTCACGGAGAGGAAGAGACTGCAGTGATGCTCAGAACGTGTGCCTCGTGGAGAATTCGATGGCAAAATGAATTCTCTCGCAAGAAAGCTCGTAGTGTACTTTTCGTACGGCTGCACTGCGATGCCCGGTGACCTGTGGCTTCATTTGATCGCAGGGGAGTCTACACATAAACTGGGTGTTGTGTTGGACCTTCAAACAGGTACAAAGATGGTTCTGGGCCTTCGAGATCATTAGTCCCAATGCACTCTTGTCAGTGTTTTATATTTTGTGTTGCAGTGGAAAAGACATTGTCGACTTTGGAAGGAAGGCATCTTATCTGAACCTAGAGATTGGATTTTTTACTAACTCTGAAACCCCACGCTCCACATTATACAAAATAGGTTGACAAAGACCTCTTCTGCTAGGCTAGTTAGTGGGCAAGAAGATTTTCCGTGTGTGCTTTTACATACCTACTTGGAGGCCTCATGTTACTACCCAAAGGGATCGTCCTCACACGATGACATCATTTGTTGGTAAACAGCTTCAAAATACATCGTTTAAACAGTCTTTACAACTCCTTTCTGTGCTTACATACTAGAAAGCCATCTAAAATGATTGAAGACCAGTGATTTGATTTGATTTCATTGGATCTGATTTGATTTTTTTAGAGAGAGTGTGAGAGAGGAGGAGGGCAGAGGGAGAGAGGGTGACAGAGAATCTTAGGCAGACTCCACACCCAGTGCAGAGCCCAGCACAGGACTTAATCCCACAACCCTACGATGGTGACCTGAACCAAAACCAATGGTCAGATGCTTAACCGACTGAGCTACCCAAGGGCCCCAAAGACCAATGATTTTTAAATGTAGCGCACTGGTGATTTGGCTTCTCTTTCAGTGTTTTATGACTCTGTATGTATTTTACATATATAGCGTCTCCAGAGCACTAATTTGATATGGATAGTCATTTAGACAGAGGAAGGGGAAGTGTACTTCTAAGTTATAAAGTCAGTGGCCAGGGACGCCTGGGTGGCTCAGAGGTTGAGCATCTGCCTTTGGCTCAGGGCATGATCCCGGGGTCCTGGGATCGAGTCCCACATCGGGCTCCCTGTAGGGAGCTTCTCCCTCTGCCTGTGTCTCTGCCTCTCTCTGCATGTCTCTCATGAATAAATAAATAAAATATTTTAAAAACTTAATAAAGTCAGTGGCCAAAACAATACAACTTAAATTCTATTTCCTCTTACAGCAACAAAATTAAATATACGTATTAAGTAAGTTAGAAACTCTCCAAGTAAAGAGGTCTCCAGTTCCACTAATATTGATGAATAGAGTATTTCTGAATATTACATCTGTGTTTTCAACACTATTTCAAAGTTGCATTTTGCTTTGAGAAAAATAATCATTTCATAACAATGAAAGAGTTCTTTGCTGGGGTCACCAAAGCAGATGGACATCACATTGGAAACTCTTCGACTTGTGGAAATTGAAAGTGAGATGCCTGATTCGAGATTGGCAGGTGTCTAGCTCATTATTTTGCCCATGGTAGATCCATGTTTTCAGTGTTGGGGCTACAATCAGAATCTTTAGGATCACACAGGTGCTGGTTCAAGTCCCATTTCCCATTTGAAACGACCCAGCCTGCTTTTTGGATAAAGCGGTGACACATTTTCCAGGGATGGTTTTTATTTTGGTCCCTGTAATTTTCAACTTTTATTTTATTATTAATCGATAGCTGTAGGTCTTTGGCCAAGGTACCTGATTTCTCTGAGACTCCCTTCCCCCATCAGCACAGGGCTCACCATTCTATTTGTTTTACAGTATTTATTGAGCAACTACTATGTGCCAGGAGTTTTTTAAGTTCGGAAAACGCACAGGTGAATAAGATTTCATGGAGCTTACATCCTAATGGGAAAAGACCAACAACAGATTAGTGCTGTGGATGTATATTTCTTAGTCATCACCTTAGTATACTAGATAAACAACTTTTTAAATATATATCTGTCTCTCTGTTATTTAAAGCTCTCATACCTAAAAACTTTACACAGACGACTCAAGCCTCTCCCCGTCCTGCCCCTGCCTTCTTACACGGTCCTGTGGGCATAGCAGGAAGCATCCTCATGTTTGAGTCTTCTCCACCTGAACTTTGAGTTTTCATGCTGTCTCGCCCTTCATTGTTGATGGCCAGGTTATTGCTGACACAGCTTTCGTTCCTACCTGAGTGGGCGCTTCAGGTCCAATGGTACACTCTGCTATTTCCGAGCTACTCTTGAAGCCATAGAAGTAATTCTGCTTCTTACATATAATGCTGAGGCACAGAAATTTCAGGAAGGGTCTCTCCACAGAGACCCTTATGCACTCCATGCCTCCGTTTGCTGTTCGGGATCCTGATACCTCCTCAGGCCTCTGCCTTGAGATTTAAATACAGGTTGCTACTGCTGTTACGTCCTGCTGATTCACTCTGTCGTCTCTGCTTCCCCAGCACCAGGGAGGTCAGGGGCCGGGCCTGTGTCCTGAGATGCAGCGAATCTGCTGCCCTCATCCATCTCTCCTCGTTTTTGGGGTGAACCTTTCATCTCTAAAATTCTGTATCTTTCACACATTTTGGGTATAGCTCGAATCCTCCCTATGTCTGCTTTTCCCCAGAGGTTCTTCATGTTACCCGAGCCTAAGACAAGGGAATGGAACCTGCCTTTGGCCGTGGGCCGACATACTGTTGCTCTTCGAAGGTTGTTGTTTCTGTTCATAGTATCATCAGGTAGCGCTCTCTGCTATTTCTAGACCATCACGGGTGGCATGGGAGTAGCAGAGAGAGCCTCATCCCTCTCTGGAGCCATGCCACCTCCCCAGGATGCTGCCTCTGAAGCAGAGGGCAGGTGTCTCTCACTGGGCCCATTTGAGGCCTCTGGCCTATCAGCTCCCTGCCTGCAGATTTCCTCCAAATCTGGAGGGAAACCCCTTTCATCTCACACCATCTTTTACCCAAACATTGTGACTGTCCCCCAGTGGATGGGACTGTAGGAAACCAGCAAGAGATTTGGGCTATTTCTGCTGCTCATTTTGTCTCATCTCTCCTGGAGGCAATTGCAGTGAAGCAGCCGCTGGAATTGAGAGAGGCGAAGTAGAGCAAAGACAGCCCAAGGGGGGTAGAATTTCAGGAGGAAAAACACACTTTAAATAGGATTTTACAATTTTAATCCTCTATACAAACCAATGAACAAGAACTGATTGTAAGAAGCGCTCTGAAGGAAGTACGCATGATGGGACAATGGAGAGTAACCAGTTCGTGTCCGGTTGCGTGTAACTGTCCATCACCTTCTCCAAGAGCACTGAATGTGCATCCTTTGGACTGCTTTTTTTAATCCTTTCCATGGCGTTGAGGAAATAGTCTGTCCCTTTGGGCTGCTGAACATCTTGCACACTCGTCACATATAATGCTAAAAAAAAGTACGAACTCAGACCAGGAGACCAACCACAGCTGACAGGTCTGATCTTACCTGACACCTGTTTTTATAGCGATCACAAGCCAGGAATGTTTTTTACACCTTTCAGTGTCTGGGGGAAAAAACTTCATGACATGCATGGGAAAATTATATGAAATTAAAATTTCAGTGTCCATAAATGAAGTTTTATTTGAATACAGCCACACACAGTCCTTTATGTATTATCTGTGGCTGCTATCATGAGCTAGTATGGCCAGAAAAGCTAAACTGTTTAGTATTTGGTCTTTCACACAAAGAGATTGCTTGTCTAAATGATCAGGTTCCTGCCTGGCTACAGTCCATCTCCTTATCCAGAGTGCTTGCTGGCGTGTCAAACTGGCAATATCAGATTTGCAAAGTGGGGAATTAATTTTGTAAACATTGATTTTAGAGGGTGTTAATTTTGAATTGGGATTTAAAGTCTTCAAATGATGATTTTTGGTCTTTTGGAATGCAGGTTCCAATTGGGACTTTGGGAAGACAAACAGCTGATGCTTATTGAGCCCTTACCCTGTGTGAGATACTAATAAAAACACAACATGTGTGTTGCTTCACTTAATGCTCATAAAATGTCTGCACAGGAGCTACTATTCACATTCCCATTTTACAGATGATAAAACCAAGATGCAGAAAACTTGAGTCATTCACCAAACACCATTCAGCTCATTATAGGTGAAGTTTTCCAGAGCCCACATTCTTAATAACCATGCTGAATAAGAATATGGTAGGAGATTCAAAAAATATTGTTTCCAACATAAGATTTAACTCCGGCTATAAACTTGCCTTATAAAGTGCCTCCATGGGGAAAAATGGATTCACAATATACTTACTAGTGTAATCTATAGAAGAAGTAACAATTTATCATTTACATCTGTTCTAATTTTGTGGTTGACAGAGCATTTTTACTGTTTTTAAGGACTTTATTTATTTATTTGACAGAGAGAGAGCACAGGCAGGGGGAGTGGCAGGCAGAGGGAGAAGCAGGCTCCCCGCTAAGCAGGGAGCCCCACAAGGGCCTCGATCCCAAGGACCCCGGGATCATGACCTGAGCTGAAGGCAGATGCTTAACCAACTGAGCCACTCAGGCGCCCTGAAAAGCATTTTTACATACATTAACTGGCTTATAACCCTGTGAGATAAGTACATCATTAGCTCCATTTTACAGATGAAAAACAACAAAACAGAGGCTTCGTAGGATCACGTATCTAGGAAATGATCAACCAGGAACTTAAACTCAGATCTAATTTCTACTCCAGAATTCTTGCCATTGTACCTAACACTATACCATCTTAAGCAAACTTTCATGACTTTTGCCATATCTCCAAACCAGCTACGTGAATAGTCACTTAGCAGTTTTTTGGAAATGGATTCTTTGTAACTTAAACACTGACTAGCCTTTGCGATAATATCCATAAGCAGTAATGTACATAAGATCATGAGTTTGATTCCTCCTATATTTATACAACACTTCTGTTGTGCTTACTATATTCCAAGCACTTCACAGTATATATTAACTCCTTTAAGGGCCTCGTAGCAACCCCTGAAGGGCAGATACTATTAGTGCCCCTATTTTGCAGATTAAGAAACCAAAACACAAAAAGATAAAGTAACTTGCCCAAGGACACAGACCTGGTAAGCAGTGAAGTGGGGTTTGAACCTCAGGAGTCTTGTCTAGCTTCCAAGTTCTGTCCTTTTAACCCCTTAACTTATTTGATATATTTAATTTTTTTGTGATACATTAAAATAAGTACATCAGTACTAAAAGTTAAAATATTCAGCTGTGTACTATCTCCAGTCATCTTTCACAAAAACTGTGTTTGTATCGTGGTGGAATATTCCAAAATACCCATAACCTCCTGTATATGCAAGAGAGAACATAGTCTGTTGACCTCACTGGACCTGGTATTAGGGAAAATTTATTAGGACATAAAGTGAACTCACAATAAATTACTGGTATAATATGAAATATAAAGCACGAAAAATGTGGTGCTTTTCTTTTAATTGGGGAACTTTTGTTGTTAATAGGAATCTTAAACTAGTCATCTTTCCTGAAGAATTTCTTACACAGCACTCTTGTCCTGTGGTCATTTCATTTCTGCTTACACATTTTCAAAGTAAGAGAATCTACAACTTTTAGAGGCGGTTCTCTCCACTGCCATCCAGCTCAGTTGTTAGACACTCTCTATTTGATCTCAAACCTGCTTCACAAAAAAAAAAAAACCTGCTTCACGGACCTCCTCATTTATTTAGTTTGATTTTAGAAGTGTTCTGTGATTCCTTCCTCTTTCTTCCCTTTTCCCCTGGTTATGTTTGACATAGGCTAAAAATAAAACTACTTTGCATCCCTTGAGACCTGACCAGCTGCCTGTGGCCAAGCTTGCTAGTGCTTGTTAGTGGGAGAGCAGGCTGGGGTTAGAATGTTTCTGTGGACTTCCAGAAAATAAATCATCCTGCAGAACCTCAGTGTGGTCATGCATACTTGTGTGCATATGAGGACGTAGTCTCACACAGCGGTAAATACACGTGTGGCTGTAAAGTAAGGCGATTCGTTTTCTTAAGTGGAATGTGAATATGCTCTTAATGTAATTCATACAAGGGAGTTCCAGAATGGTTTTGTGTGGGAAATGGTGTGATTAGAATAACTTCATAGTGTCTCAAGATATCTACTTGAATCTGTGTTACAAATCAGTTTCTGTATCCATTACAGGTATATCCATTACAAATCAGTTCGATCATCAGAGTCACCATTATGAGTTGGTTAAAATATTTCCTTAATTCTTGATTTTTTTAATTACATAAGGTCATGGGGGATGGAGAGAGACAAAGAGAAGAGAGGGAAGAGCTAATGTATAGCTGAGTCTGTCTCCCACATGTGAGCATATTCGCATCTCATGGCGATATTCTCTTGTTCTGCAGGCATTTCCTATTCAAAACAGGAACAGGGACAACGCCACTGTTCAGCACTGCAACCCCAGGTTACACGATGGCATCTGGCTCTGTTTACTCGCCGCCTACTCGGCCACTACCTAGAAACACCCTATCAAGAAGTGCTTTTAAATTCAAGAAGTCTTCAAAGTACTGTAGCTGGAAATGCACTGCCCTGTGTGCTGTAGGGGTCTCCGTGCTCCTGGCAATACTCCTATCATATTTTATAGGTAAGGACAAATTTTTACAATTACTTTGTCTCTCCATCAGGATGTTATATTGTCATCATGTTGGTCTCCTCTATCTTTGTGGCCAAGAAGTATATCACGAGGTTCATCTTCCAGAGAGAAGATCAATTAGTACCTTAAAAATCACGGAGTATCTCAAGTAATCTTTGGCAACTGCAGATAAATAGAAAAGCTGTCTTTGCAGAAAGAATAAAGTTGACAGTTGGGCACAGACTAGGGTGTGAACTTGTGTTTGACGTATCCCTCTTGAAACATGGGTAAGTCTGTGACATCTCGTGTACACAGAATCATTCAAGCACTTGCAGGAAGGGACACTGCTTAGGAGTCCCCTTTGATGCATCGTCGATGGGGAGCTCTCTGCTACTTGTACAGTAAGGCATCTTTCAGCTAACTCAGCTATCTGAATGTAAAACCCATCACTCAGGACCATCATCTTGCACTCAGCAACACTCTCCAGAGAACTGTGTATCCATAAAACAATGAATGGATTACATACTCATTCATATATGTGGATTTTTCATCTTTTATGATGTAGTATTGATCCTCTTTTTCATTTCATAGTAACCCAAATGATGGAAGCTGCTAATAGCAGTTGTAAATTGGCTTTTATTTAAGTGTTTCGTAACACATATGAGCATTTGAACTATGGGCAATGGCTTTTTAAAATGCCAGCAATGACCACAGCAGATTTTGACCCGTTTGTGAGTGTGGAAAAGGCATACCACATCGAAACGCTAATGGTGTCCATGGTGATCAGTCACAAGCTGTATGGTTTATCCAGCAAGAGCCACAGCCAGTGACGTGTCCTCAAGTTTACAAAGCGTTTTCTGATGCCCATGACATTTTAGAACTGAACACGAGTATTACAGATCTGTATATAGAACAGTCTGATGCTTTTGCAGTGAACCCATTTCTGTCATTAGCTACTATACTCCTTATAAATTATGTATTTTGGAAAGTGAACTAACCATTTTTAGTCGCAACATTTAAGAGAAATATAGAATTGTAAAGCATGAAGGAATTTTAGAGATAATTGAGTTAGAGATGGCAACTCTGGGGCATGTTGTATACTATTATTTCCAATCCTTTGGCCATGGCAGACATCACTAATGAATCAGGACACTTTCCCACTGAACATGGAAACAACCTCATAATTCCCATCACTGTGCTTCATACATCACCTCATTGGGCCACTGTCCATCAGAGATGAAGCCTTTTTAATTTTTCAATCTGAGTTGACTCCCTCCTCTTAAAAATGCTCATACCAGGTACCAAAAGCGTTGTCACTTGACCAAGATCCCACCCTCATGAAACAACGCTACGCAGGGTAAATGAGGAACATCACAACAAAAATCAGTATTCAGACACAGATTTCTAGTATTCAGCTAGAAAATACCTAGCCATTAAGAGAATCTCTTCTAGTTGTATAAATTATCTATATCTGTCAGCACTGTGCTACTAAAGAATTTTAAAAGGTTCTGAAATGCACTAGGCATAAATGGGACATAATAAATTAAGCATACATATTTGTAGGGGATTCTTTTTTTTTTACCATGGTACATGCCAAACAGATCGAGAGCTACCACACAGGGCTGGAAGTCAGCGTCTCTGTTGTTTTTGTGTGGTTAGGTATAACCTTTCTGATTTTAAGAGCCTGTGACCCAACAGGTAGGTGTTCAGTACTTTAAATATCAGTTCTGAGACTGTGCGATTTTATTTACAATGGGTGACTATCATGAAAAATAACATTTTAATGTGAGATTAGCTCCCTATTATTTGAGACCTGTCCTCTGTTCATGGATCCCTTAGTAAATATAATTATCAGACTTCTAAGTAAAAGCCCAAAATGTTCCTTTTCTTCAAACTGCTTATTTTCCTGTTTAGTAGGTAACATCATAGTTTATTCCGGTAGTACTACTATCCTCAGCTTGTCCCTCTGGTTTTCTCTCTCCCCACATGGAAATGTACAAGTTAGATAGTTAATATACTCAGTTCAGCAGATACTTGTCAAACATTTGCAGTGATCTAGTTCTTGGGCTAGAACTTGAGGCGAAGCAGTCCAGCTGTTACCTGGCAAGAGTTACATTTATCATCAAAGAATGATCTCACACTTGCATTGCTTTAATTCAGCACAACTATACTTAACAGTTTTCACTGGCCTCCTATACTTAAATGACTTACACACCAACGCAGTGATTTTTGTTGTTGCTGTTTAAATCAGGTAAAGGATTTTGTTCATCAGTTAGCATGATACATCTTTTCAGACTGAAGAGACTGCCTTTACCCTTGAAAACAAGAATAGGGCGCTTCTGTCAGGGAAGGTTGTCCTTTCCTATTGAGCGTGCATGTAAAGCAGGGATGGAGAAAGGAGACCCTTGCCTGTCCAGCTTAGATCAGTCTGATAAACCCCCAGAATCAATGGGGAGACCAATGTCCTCATCAGATTGACCTCATAACTTTTAATAAAAGTGCAGCCATCCTTAAACTTTTTTTCCCATTCCCTTAGAGATCCCTTTTCTCCTATTGACTGTCAATATAAAGTCAAAGCCTTATGAAAGAAGTAAAAACAAAAAATAAAAAGCTTGAGGAATTACTCATGTCCTAGAATTTTCTTTATCACCTTTCAGTGAGGTGGTGAGAAGTTAGGAGAATATAGTATTAGCATGTCTCTTCTCTAAGATAAAGTTATCTCGGGGGAGTCAAGGTGAATAACTGCTGAAAGGGAGGGAGTAGAGGAGGAGAATAGACTTTGTTTTCCTCTTTGTATCAAAGTTTCAGAGAATGAGGAAAGAGTGAAAAAGAAAGGGAAAATACATTTCCCATAGGGTCATTGTGAACTTTCTGTGTAGGTAACCACGTGTTAACTTCTTGGGATATACTCTTCCAGATATTTGTCCAGGCATACAGAGTTTCCATATTTTTAATGCATGTGGCACCAGTTTTTCTCACTTGTCACTTATTAAACATCATATGTGTATGATTTTATTTAATGGCTATGTTTAACCAGTTCCCAAAAATGCAGTGACTATTTTCTTATGCATCTGTGTGTGTGTGTGTGTGTGTGTGTGTTTATTTGATCAAATTTTTTTTCAAGATTTATGTATTTATTTTAGAGAGAGAGCACAAGAGCGTGTACAAGTAGGGTGGGGGCAGAAGGAGAGAGAGAATCCCAAGCAGACTCCCCACTGAGCACAGAGCCCCACACAGGGCTGATCTCATGATCCTGAGACCATGACCTTAGCCAAAATCAAGATTCAGACTCTCAGTGGACTGAGCTACCCAGGAGCCCCCAGTTGATCAAATTTTTTATCAGAATAAATTCTGTGAAAGGGTGTACCAAAATGGCGGGTATGTTTTACATTTTGCAAAACCATGGCCAAATTACCCGGTTTACACAGCTACCAATGCTACTTATTATCAGTATTTTTGGCCCTTTCCAATCCCAGGCTAGAACATTTTATTGTTGTTTTATGGTTTTTCGACAATTATTTTTAGGTCAACATTTTGCTGGGCACTTTGATAGATGTTAGAGGTTCAAATTAGCTTTTCTTCCAGAAGCTCGTGGTCAAGCGATATATGCAAACACGCTTTGAAGAGTACATATGCTCATAGCAGCTTGAGCCTTATGAGCAAAAACTAGAAGAGAAGGGAAGAAAAATACCTATCTCTGGCTGAAGATGTCGGGGAAAGACTTGAAGGTAGCAGGTGTTATCTGCCTGACAGATGAAGAGTTGAGTTCACTAGGTTTGATGACAGAATGGTTAGTGGGAGATCACCTTGAAGAGAGATCATTCAAAGCATGGAAAGGAAGGTACATGATGTACCCACAGTGGTGCCCATGGAGCACTCACAGTGCACCAGAATATGGTGTTTGAAGCTGCATATGAATTGCCTTGATTTTCGCAACAACACCATGAATTTAATAAGAAGAATCGATCATCCATTTAACAGGGAGAATCTATCATTTGAGGGAGGCAATGATGGAAGCTGGACTGGAAGGTGTCAAGGACCCCACTCTACTATACTACCTCCCCTGAGGTTTTTAACAAACTGAAAGTGGGAAGATATTGAAGATATTGAAGCATAGCAATGAAAAACCATCATTTCTATTGTTGTTCTTTTTGTAAGATTTCTTCAGTGGCATTCCAGAACTTGCAATTTAAAGACAGTCTTGTGTCCTCAAACTTCAGTATTCCTAGGAATCCCCTGGGGATCTTACTAAAATGCATGTCATGACTCAGCAGATCTGAAGTGAAAACAAAGAATCTGGTGGGTTTTGGGGAGTTTTTTGAGAAAGAGAGAGTGGGAGAGAATCCTAAGCAGGCTGCATACCCAGTGTGGAGCCCGAAGCGGGGCTTGATCTCACTACCCTGAGATCATGACCTGAGCTGAAATGAGGATCAGACACTTAACCAACTGAGCCACCCAGGCCCCCCAAAGGGTCTGTATTTCAAATAGGCTCCCAGGTGATCCTGCTGTGGCCCACAGACCGCACTTTGAATAGCAAGGCTATAGGCCAGCACTGTCAAATGTTATAACATTCTGTAGAAACATTCTGTTTCTACCCTGTTCAATTCAGTAGTCACCAGATACATGTAATTATTGAGCACTTGAAATATAGCTAGTGAACTAAAGAATTGGACTCTAAATTTTATTGTTGATTAATTGAAACTCAAGCAGCCATATGTGGCTAGTGGCTACCACTTTGACAGCATAAGTATAGACCAGCTATTAGGAAACTAGCTGGGGACAGATCGTGAAGCCCTGTTGGGATGGAGGAATGAGCTGAATTGAGAAGCTGTAGCTGATACATAATAGAATGGATGTACCATGATTGGTCATAGCCCAATTTTAAGAATCAAATGCCCAAGCATGGCCAACTTCTTTTCAGCAGAGTCACATTATGATTTTCTTTAGATTGCTGAACTCCCAATTAAAATCATCCTTTAATGCATTAATCTTTGAGTTGATATGTCTTTACCCAATGAAAATTCTATCGAAGACAAAGGTGAAGCTTAATAATAATACTTAGTGATACAAACCTATCAAAAAAAAACAAAACAAAACAAAAAAACCTGTGCCAGTTCTTCTGGGCCTGAATTTACTCATTCTTCTTCTTTTCCTGTTCTAAAATTAGAAAATTATAAAGGTGGGCAAATATCTAGCAGTTGTTCACCAAAGAGTGAATTAAAAAAAGGAGGGTCTGTTGGTTACTGTTGCTTTTGCTTCTGTTCAGTGATAGAATGAGTAGGAACATTGATGATTCTTTACTCACGGAGGTCTTTTTTTCCTGGGTGGAAGCTAACCTACAATTTTGATGTTGCAGCACACATATAAATCTTATCATAAATCATAAGCATCATTGAAACATTATTAAGTCAAAATAAATGTTGGAATAATTATGTTAACACTGTTTAAAACTGCAGCAAAATGAAGTCAAATTTCCAGTGACACCATGATAGACATTTAACCTCATTACTATTTCCAAAAACTTTTAGGCAGAGTCTGAAAATCCAAATAATTTCCCATGTAGAATAGCACTTTTTGGTATTTGCACATGTTCTTTAAATTTAAGAGAAATGAGAAAAAACAAAAATCTTATCAAATTATATTATACTAGCATATTTTCTCAATTTTTGGGCTGGTATATCCCAACCAATAATTCATTTGATGACAGATTTTCTTTAATATACAGCCTTATTGAGGTATAATTCACATACCATACAGGTCACCCATTGAAAGTATCTATTGGTGTTTAATGCATTTGCACAGTTTGCAACTGTCACCACACTCAATTTAGAACATTTCTATCATCTCCAAAAAGGGTGCCCTTGTTGCATTAACAGTTGCTTCCCTGGACACCTGGGTGGCTCAGCAGTTAAGCGTCTGCCTTCGGCTCAGGGTGTGATGCTGGAGTCTCGGATCGAGTCCCACATGGGGCTTCCTGCATGGAGCCTGCTTCTCCCTCTGCCTGTGTGTGTGTCTCTCTCTCTTTCTGTGTTTCTCATGAATATATAAAATCTTAAAAAAAAAAAACAGTTGCTTCCCATTTCCCTCCAAACCCTCCATAGTTTTGTTTTTTTTTTTTCCCTCCCTGCAAATATCTTAACTTTAAAAAGACTGGTTTTTTTAACTCATTTCCTAATAACGAGAAAAAAGCTCCACATTGTTCTTCTTCTGGACTCCTGACATATGTTGCTAACCAAAGAAATACTTGCCTTTTCAATATTCCTTTTCGTTTAAAAAATACATGTGTAGTTATTTATTTCCTTTGAACAGCTGCTACCAACTGATTCCTAAAATAGATGTTGTCACATGTCTGCTAAAAAGGCTGTTTAACAACATAAGCATTCCCTAGATCTAGCAAAACATAACCTGTCGAATTTAGGTTCATTGCAGTTATGATTCCGTGGCAGTTACCTGCCCTACTTCTATGTCGATTTGCATTTTATGAACATTTTTACCTGCCTGTGTACCTTGAAATTGATTATGGTACCAACAATATATATGCAATTCAGGGTCAGAGGGAAAAGACGCCAGCCCTTTATGCTTCATGAAAAATCAACCATTTAAATATATATGGCAAAATAAAATGTGTTGTGACATTCTTTTTTCTTTTTGGACATGTCTTTGTAATAAAAGTGCTGTTTTATTAGGTGATAGAACACAGCCAAGCAATGAATTACATCCCATTTTTCACTACAGCTTCTTCTCTTAACTCCTGGTTGCATTACATTCTGAAAATGCATTTTGCTTGAGACGGAATGCTGGCTTTTTAATAATACTAATGTGATTTCATCACGTTGAAGAAAAAATATATTGCCTGTATGTTCAAAGATTGAAACTTATAAACTAAAAATTTTAAATCAATATATCAATATTTTATTTTATCCTTGGACACATGAAATTAAGGACATATTAAACCTGATTTGGTGGTAAATGCAGGATTAGAACGAAACAGTTTACCTCTCGAAGAGGGGGAAAATAGTAATAAGATAAAGCATACTACTGCAGCACTCTGCAGAGAGTCTATAAATTCAAAAAGGAGAAAATCTACCAAAAACCCATTCTAGATAGTTGTATTTTTTCTTTTTTGAAGACA
This sequence comes from Canis lupus baileyi, assembly GCF_048164855.1. Lineage (NCBI taxonomy): Eukaryota > Metazoa > Chordata > Mammalia > Carnivora > Canidae > Canis > Canis lupus. The sequence continues at coordinate 13,700,669 of NC_132852.1, forward strand.
GCAGTTTGTATGGGTGAAATTGTGCTTTCATATATAGATAAATATGTGTGTGCATGTATATATGTATTTGTGTGTATATGCATGTATGTGTGTGTGTGTGTATCCCTCCAGCATCCACAGAAAGTTTATTCTCCTGTCATATTTGCACTCTGTCCTGACTTCCAATAAGAACTATAGAAATTTATAGAAAATAATAGTTTGATTAATTTATAGAAAATACTAATTTATAGAAAATATCAGTTTTCCATGTCTGGCATATCAAAGAAACCTAGCAAAGGTTGAGAAGTCACTTAGAATCCTGTTCCTTTATAGTCAACTCCATGTAATTGCATCTGTTGACTTCTAACTTGAAATCCAAAGTAAGAAAATGGTTGTATACTGCACCCTCAGCTTTGGGACATTATAATTTTTTTGTTGCCTTTTATTAGCACAACATACAAATGTTCAGTTTTGACTTCATTGTCATATTGTTTATTACCAAACGTAAAAAAGAAAGCACAACCCATTTCAAGAAATTAATTCAAATGTGGGAAATAAGCTCCTCCTCTCCCCCAAAAGTCATTTATTTTACTCTTAGCTTGATACGAGGTCAGCTAAAGTAAATAATATATGAGAAATACTCTATTTATACAGACGTTTTTACCATTCAAATATAAAGATCTCCCTGACTTGAAAAACACCCAAGGACAGCAACAATAAGAAATACCTTTAAAGCCAGCTAAACTCCAGTTTCTGCCAGACATAAATATCTTCTCTGTGAAATACGGTGCTGTTTTCTCTGTTTTAGGCTATCATTTTTGTGGAATGTAGCAACATCTCCTGACTAATGACAAGTGGAAAGCATAATACAATATTTACCATTTCAGTGCTACATTGCATAAATATTTAATTGGTGTTGCATATGCCATTTGCTTTTACATTAGTGGGACTGAGAGCAGTGTGTTCGGGGAGAAATATCTACATACAGAGGAGTGAAAGGAAAAGTAACTGGTATATATGTGATTTTTTAAAAAACTTGATAGATTGCTAGGAGTTTTAGGAAGGAATTCATCATAAAACATTTAAGTTCTATTGGATCTATATTCAAACAGAGGTCTTATCCTATAGTATAAGGTAAAATAAAACTCAGATATGTATTGATTCTTTTAATTTATTGTTTCTACATACCCTTAGGATGTCTACTAACTATTCACACCTCGTCTTTCTTTCTTAAAATTAAGATTCTACAGTTCCTTTGTTAGTGCTTTGTAATGTAACGCCAGAGAAGGAGATGACCATCCATTCATGCATCCATCATTCATTCAACATTTATTTATTGAGACACTGACAGATACAGCAGTGAACAAGATAACACAGCCCTTGCCCTCTTAGAGATTGTATCTCGGGGCATGCAAACAGTGAGCATTTAATTGTCATCATGAGGGCTATTTAAAAAGGAGAAATGTAGGGGACTAGCGACTGTATAAAAGGCAGAACTCAAGGAGTTTGAGCCGTAGAGAAAGGTTTGCCTGCTAAAGCCTGAATAACAAGTAGGATTATGTTTTTGGACAAATGCTGATGTCAGGATAAATTTTAAGTTGACCACATAAACCTAAATGTGGTCCAAAAAATCAATCCTCAGGAATATTAAAACCAATATATTGTGATATAATAAAGATAAGATCTCAGTGTGTCTGAAGGGGAAAAAAAGTGATGATATTCATTTGTTTTCTTTGTTGAGGGAGTATCGCTAGGACCTCATCACGTAGTTAACACCTAGAAGGGGAAAGAAATGTTACTTTGGAAAGTTGGGGCAACTGGATTTAAAATTGTCACAAAGATGTGTGGTCTGTTTCAGATTGTTCCTTCCCCTTAATTTTAGATAATGAACATACATACTTGAAGAGTTTTATCATGTATGCCCAGAAGATCGTTTTAAAACTGTTAAAAGAAATGGTATCTGAGTTTTTTCTAAACATTCCGGGTACTGTGTTAATCTGTTCTGAAGATATCTAAGAAACATATGTGTTTCTGGTATTTCAAACATTGTTGGGAAATGAAAATCACATTGCTCTGCGTTTGATAACCAAGGAGCTCAGCATGTCCAATTTCCATTAGTGAGTTGGACCTAAAAGGCATTACTTTGAGACTCGTCCATTATGCGTTGTAAGCACTTATCAAACGGAATCAAAGAACAACTCTATTTGTATCTAGACCCACTCCTGTATAATACTAAGAGAGTTTTTGAGATAATATTCAGTGTTTTTCAAGATAAGAATGTCCATTCTTTCCTTTACCTGATGAGTTTCATCACTGGTGATTTATTCAGGCGTTCACACACAGAACTGGTGCTCCTCTCCTGGTGGTGGTCTTCATCGGCAGGGCTGGCATGACATTGGCTGCCTCCATCCTGGAATTGTCACTTCTCCCTAATGCTTGACCCACAGACCGATCCTTCCTTTTTGTCTTTGCTAGTGAGCTTTTCGTCCCCTTCATCAATTTAATAGGCCTTCTTGTACCCTTAAAGAAGAGAAAGCCTTCCACATATTATTATACATTTCCCAGGGCTATAGAAGGATATCCAAGGGTATCTTAAAGATCACCATATATGATTCTAGAATGTGGAGCCCTTAGCTCTTCTATTAAAAAGGGCTATTATTTATTTATTTGAGAGAGACAGTGCACCTCCATGCACAAGTGGGGAGAAGGACAGAGGGAGAAGATCTTCACGCTGACTCCCCACTGAGCATAGAGCCTGAGGCCAGCCTCAATCTGAGGACCCATGAGATCATGACCTGAGCCAAAACTAGGAGTCCATCCCTTCGCTGACTGAGCCACCCAAGCACCCCAAGACACCCGGGGTGGGGGATGGGAGCATCAAGGGCAGGGCTTCATTCTGAGACGAAATGATGCAAGTAGTTTTGTATCTTGTATATTTTAATTTGCTTTTTTTTATAGGTATTTCCTTGTAATTATTACCAATATCACAGTCAATTTAATTCCATTAAGTTTAGCAGTTACTGAATTTCCCTCCTAAACACTGAATTCACACACACACACACACACACACACACACACAAAAGACATAGTCTTTACCACAGTGAGCTCACAATCTTATATGGAAAAATACAATGCCAGATTTGCATATCACATTACAACATATTTTTAGAACATTGTTTTTAAGTACAGACCCTCAAAACACTAAGACTTGAGTTTTATATCCCACTTTAGCTATGTAATGCTGTGTAGGGAACTTACCCTCCATCAGTGTAGACAGGATTAGTAAGAGTACAGCTCTTGGATTCTTTAATAAAATAATTAATGTGCCTGATAAAATATAAGTGCTCAACTAGTTTTAGCTGCTATTATTATTCTTTACAACAATCTAGTAGAACAAATTTTATTATCCACACTTTTTAGAAAGAAAAGTCTTAGGCCCAGAGAATCAGTGGCTTGTGCTGTGTTAAAGCCCAGATATATTTAAACAGGGACCATGATGCAGGTCTTTTTATCTTGACCCTGGAACTTTACCCCACTATATCATAGGGCATTGTTTCTCATAAAGATTAAAGAATTTAAAGGGAGTACATGGATAGAAGAATAAGACTGAATGACAATATGAGGAATGTATTCCCTTTTGTCTTCTACCCCATCATATCTGATTATGTCATAAGGAAGGTCTCAGTAGATGTTTGTGTGTCATAATCTGTCTCTTTGAACACTTCTTTCACAAATAAAGAACACTTCTGGGTAGCCTGGGTGGCTCAGCAGTTTGGCGCTGCTTTCGTCCCGGGGCGTGATCCTGGAGTCCCGAGACTGATTCCCGTGTCGGGCTCCCTGCATGGAGCCTGCTTCTTCCTCTCCCTGTGTCTCTGCCTCTCTCTCTCTGTCATGAATAAATAAATAAAATCTTTAAAAAAAAAAAAAAAAACACTTCTGCTGGCTATCATTTCCACGTAGATTTTAATAGTATTGCTCATAGTTTACTCCATTTATTCTTACTGTTGCCTTCTGTTTGTCTCAAGAGATGTTGATTTTTCTCTTAAGGTAATGCTATAAAATTTTCTTTTAAAAAATGTATTTAAATTTTTAAGCTCATAATCTCACAGAAAAAAATAGATATGAATGTAAAAATATATTTTGCTATGAAATAAAAAGGCATAGATGGCTCATGATTTAATCATAAAGGTAGTAAGCACTTTTTTTTTAATGTACAGGAGTCATTACTAAGGAGACTAAAAAATTGGTCTCTTTCATTGGGCCTTTTAATTTCATTCTAGATCCTTTAATCTTTTTTGTTAAGTACATTTATAGTTGCAACAACCTCACTGCGATGTAGCTAGTGAGCCCATGTGAGTTACATAGCATTTGTACATAAAGCCTCATCATATTATTTCAATCATTTCAAATAGTCACAAATTATTTTCTATTTTTAGACTCACGATATTTTTAGATGCTTTTTACTACCTCAGAGAAATCCTTTATGATCTTAGAAAAGAATCATATATAGAGGAGCAATGCATGTGTAAAGTGGGAAAGTGGGCCACTTATTTTTAGGAGAAGAGTGTGAGACCACCAAATACAAAAGCCAGTTGACAGTGTGAGCAAGGTATCCTGAGGTTCAGAGATGACAACTTCCTTTGTATTTTGCTTTGAAATAGATGTCCACAAATGCTACATAAATATCCGTTAATAATAGTTAAGATAAATTCATAAGGAGACCTGCTCTCCAGGTCAGCCCAGATTAATGGGGGAGCAGCTGGAATGGTGGCTTCCTAGGATATGTTCCCACCTGCATGATGACTTAAGAGGGTCAAGGTCTGTCAAGGGTCAAGATAAGGTCTGTCAAACTTACCATCATGAACTAGGGTACCATCAGTGGTGAGGCGGATTCCACACCACTTTGCTTCGCACATACAACAGAACTTGATAAAGTAGATGGTGACTGCATTTTTGTTGATGAACAGATGGTGAACAACAAACTGTATGAGAGGGTTAGACCTGGATTCCTGAAGGGTCATTGATTTTGTTTCAAGTTGCCACCTGACAGCCATGACACATGCACACACAACACACACATTCCCAGATCACATTTACCATCTCAGATGTAACCTCTTAGAGAAGTGGATTGTTTTGAAGAGGATGTTTTTCTGGATTTTGCCATACATTAATATACCAGGTTTCCTCTAGGAATGTCCATTTCCCTAAGGGTTGGATCTTTTATTTTATTTTATTTTTTTTTTTTTATTTACAATAGTCACACAGAGAGAGAGGGAGAGAGAGAGGCAGAGACATAGGCAGAGGGAGAAGCAGGCTCCATGCACCGGGAGCCGGATGTGGGATTCGATCCCAGGTCTCCAGGATCGCACCCTGGGCCGAAGGCAGGTGCTAAACCGCTGCGCCACCCAGGGATCCCTTTTAATAATGAAGATTTAGAGTGTCTTAAAATTTCAAAAAAATTTCACTCTCATATTTATTCTACTACTTTTTCAAAAAGTCAAAACAAGCCAGGGCACCTGGGTGGCAGTCAGTTGAGGGGTGGACTCTTGATTTCAGCTCAGGTCATGATCTCAGGGTCATAGTATCAAGCCCCAGGTAGAGTTCAACGCTCAGCAAGGGGTCTCCTTGAGATTCTCTCTCTCCTTCTCTCTCTGCCTCTCTCCCATTCTCTCTCTCTCTCTCTCTCTCTCTCTCTCTCCCTCTCTCTCTCAAATAAATAAAATTTTTTTAAAGCAAGCCAAAGAAAGTTTTATGTTTAAGTAGATTATTAACATACTTTCATTACAAGTGTGAGGCTATAGCTCTTAAAGCTATTATGGAAGAAAGGAATCCAGGTGAAAATTGAGTCAGTAACAGGCTTTTGAATAATGAGTAAATCCATGGAGTTTCCGTGGCAAAACTACTAATAACTGTCACTAATGAATCTTCTGTTACGTACATTTCATGATAACAGCAAAGTCACTGTATCGGCATGCAGGGAATAGTCTATAAATCATGTAAATGATTTCATTGTGTATTTCAAATGTTCTTTAAACAGGTCCTCTTGCCATAGTCCTTAATGTTGATAACTGTTACCTCAAAGTTGATTGATAAGGCCTGGCTCCTTTGGACAAGCTAATCTAATGGTGGTCAACACTTTATTCTTTCCATGAGATTGGAGAGTGAATGCTTCTTTCATTCAGAGAATGGAACCTGGACATGAGAGAAAACTAATGAAATATTAGGAAAACAGCCTGTTTTTGAAGTCCTGACTTAAATCCCTTGGTGACAGACACAGCCGCAGCTTGATTTTCATAAGCCCCATCAGCTTCAATGTCGGCTGTCGGTGGACGGCTAGAATAACTCTCTCCTCAACAACATCCTTCAGCGTGTTACACTGAACCTACATGGTGAAGAGAGAAAAAATAAGCAACAAAATTTGGAAGTGGAATTTTTAATGTAAATTTAATTCACCAAAGAATATAAATCAAATATTCTGGAAAATCTACATAACTAAATCACTGTCTCATCAAGACATTGCTGTAGCCAAAATAATCCTGTCTTCCCATTACTGACATAATGCCAAAAAAGTAGAAAGGAAAAATGTATAGCGTGATTATGTAAAATATCAGCAGCCATTTCTTGTCCCCTTCCGCCTCACCCCCAAAAAGCCATTAGTTTACATAAAACCTATGATTTTAGTATTTTATAATACTCTGAGACACTTGCTACCTCAAGTGTTACTAGTACCTTTGAATATCAAAAATCCTGTCGTTGAGATAATTTCCTCCTTAATGACAGCTTGAGTGCATATTAATATGAAAGCTTTCCAAAAAAGTATTGATTTTAAAATGACCATATTTGGAAAAAATAAAATAAAAATAAATAAAATGACCATGTTTGGGCCAGCAAGATGTAGACTGTATGAATAATATTAGACTTGAAAGCTAATAACAAATAATAATGGATTAGAATGCCAAAATATTGCCCAACACACTCCGTCAACATGTATATGAACACAGCAGGAAATCCAAAACAAAAGCTAATTTATGGAAAACTATGTATTCCTAATGACAGTTTAGACCAGTAGGGGTCCAAGTTACAAACTGCATCTTTACATGAGATGCTTTCATTTTACATAGAAAACCTGGCTGTATTCTGTAAGCATGTATCAAATCAAATCATTGTCTTATATTTAAGAGCATTTTTTCTTATTTTGTTCTGTAAAATCTAATTGCTGCCCATGAGCATCAGGTGTATTTATATATTTGTGAAATTAAAACATAAAATGATGTGATCTTGCTTGCACAACCCAAGATACCAAAGGAATTGTGTGCATGAAGTGATTGTTTGACCCCATGCAATTTTATTTTATTTTCAAATTTTAAAAAAGGAAAAACAGCATTAGTCTTCTGATATGTTGATAGCTTATTGATGCCAGATGCTTTTGCCTGTGCTCAATGATGTAGCCTAAATATTTATATTTTAAAACATATTGACATATCAAAGAATTTAAATCTGGAAGAGACCTTAGAGATCATTTTGAGCAAGTTCTTTTGATATTTATAAAAATGGGAGATCTAAGCCTCAGAGAAGCCCAGTGACTTGCCAAGGTCCCACAACTAGTTAGAGCCAGAATTGAGACTGGGACTCGGTTCTCTTTTAGTATAAACAAAGCTCCACAAGACGCCACGGGCAATCTGTGTTGAAAACTGTGCTCTTAACTGTAAAAGGTCAGATTCCGATTTTCTTTTCCAGCAACTTCTGATAACATGTTCTTAATGACTCTTTCTCAGAAAGATTATTTTTGGGAAACTGTACCATGGTGGATATGAGGTGATTTACAAGACAGGAAAACTCTAGACCTTAGCTTGCCTCCATGGACTTTCAGGGATTTGGAGGCATACGCAGAACCGACTTACAGACATTTTCAGGATGATATTTTATTAAGCCCATTTTTTCTTAAGCAGACTCTGGTTCTTATATTATCTCTTATTTTTTTTTTGTCTTTGTGAGAATGTTTGCTTGCTCTTGTAATATTAAACAGCATTTAGCCAATAATGGCAGGCATGCTAAGAACTATAGTCCAGGTTGCCAAAACCTCAGAGTGTCACTCTTCAGGGTTCTGGTGGCATAAGCTACATTCGGGTTTCTGATGGCAAGGGTGCTTGCTTCTGTGTTCGCTTCACAACATCCCCTGTAATTTGCTCTAAGGTTCTGGCAGACTGCTGGACCATGTCACCAGCTGTCACCACCCCTCCTTCCCATCCATATTTGGCAGTATCCAAGAACAGAGGCATGCCAGTAGAAATAATAGTAGCTGTGATAGCAACTTCAGTGGCATGGTCCCCAGAGACAAGATCAAAATTTGGCACCATTTCTCTCAACATGGAACTAAAAATGGTACTGAACTTGCTACTTGGTGGTATATAATTTTCTTTAATGACACATTTTGGTTTCAAGTGTTCCCCATGCTGGCTTTTAAGTATCAAACCAGCACACATTGGTTAAAAAGAATGGAATGCCCTTTTTTGCCCTGGAGAAGGGGTGGAATTGCTCTAATATCATGGACTCCTTTCATCTCCATCAGCCTTGAAAGGTAAAAGGAATGTGCACTATAATTTCTTTCACTGGAACGATCGTTGAGTCAGAAAGAAAATGTCTTCATAAGATTTCACTAGCCTATTGTCTTATTTCTGCTTCTCATTAACTAGAAAAGCCTACAGGGAAAACAAAAAACCAAGAAGGTTATAAAATGAATTTTTAACTATATAAGAAATATTTCATTGTAAACATCTTCAGATCTGTTGAATCCAAGAATACCATGAGACAACCTGAAAAGATAGAGTCTGTAAAGTGGACCCTTTGGCTGTTAGTAATATAGTTTGCAGTAATAACGGAAGGTTTAACATCCATGTCCATTACTTCTCGAGTTGATGTGACAATTTTTATCATCAATTTGGGTGATAGTATTGAAAGTGTGCTAAGTTTGTAGATGACAAATGTTAGCTATTATAACTAATTTAGAAGGGTTCTGACTGGGAATCATCTTGAAAGTCTCTGTTTTCCTACCCTGAGAAAAGGGGAGGAATTACACAAGGTGCCCTCCAAGGCTTCTCCTTACTATTAATGGTTTCAGGGGCTCTGTTAGTCACCCCTGTTTCTCAGGAGCCAGTTCAGCTACAGAGATCCAGGCCTCTAAGATCAACTTTCAGCAAAATATTGAAAAAGTTGAATTATATATTAAATAGCTAAAATCTTCATTTATTCCCTTTCTTCTCAAGCTCCTCTTTTTTTTCCCTCCATGTCCCTGTTTTACTCTTAACTGCAAAGATCCATTTCTGCTTCTCTGACAACTCCCCTCACTCCTCACAACTGCAGAAAGTAAAAAATTTATTCAGACAAAAAGTGGGATGTTTTAGATAAAATACTACAAAGTGCTATGGTAGTTTTTAATTGTAGGAGGTCCTCTCATGAAGACATTTCAACTAGACTTCAAGGTACTAGTGAGATGTCATCAGAAAGAACTTGGGAACGGTATCCCAGAAGCCAGGAATGACAGGAACAAAGCCATGGAAACCAAGAAGTTAAGGGCAGGATTTCAGTGGTAGACAAGCACATCTGGCCAGTTCGGGGTCCCTGTGATACATTCACATGGTTGCACAACAGATTTCCAGAACTGTTCAATCTTACAAAACTGAAACTCTGCACCTTTTAGACAACTCCCCATTTCCCCTTACCCTGATGCCCAGCAACCACCGTTCTTTCTGCCTCTTTGAGCTTGAACTACTTTAGATAGCCCATATTAGTAGAATCAAAACAGTATTTATCTTTTTGCGACTAACATTTTATGTGACCTAATATCCTCAAGATTCATCTATGTGACAGCCTGTGGCAAGGCTTCCTTCCTTTTTAAGATTGAGTAATAAATATTCCCTTGTGTGTTTATACCACGTATTCTTTCTCCATTCTTCTGTTGATGGGCATTTGGGTTGCTTTTGCCTCTTGACTATTGTGAATTGTGCTGCTATGAAGATGGATGTACAAATATCTCTTTGAGACCCTGCTTTCAGTTCTTTCTTCAGGGTATATCCAGAAAGGAGATTCTGGATCATATGGTAGTTCCAGTTTCAATGTTTTGTTTTGTTTTGTTTTGTTTTTTTGAGGAATTTCCATAGTGTTTTCCATAGCAGTTGAACCATTTTAGAGTCTCATCAGCAGTGCACCAGGGTTCCAGTTTCTGCACACCCTCACCAAGACAAGTCACAATGTTTTGTTTTATTTTTTTTAAAGATTTTATTTATTTATTTATTCATGAAAGACACAGAGAGGGAGACAGGCAGAGGGAGAAGCAGGCTCCCTATGGGGAGCCCGATGTGGGACTCCATCCCGGGTCTCCAAGGTCACGCCCTGGACTGAAGGCGGCACTAAACCGCTGAGCCACCCGGGCTGCCCAAGTCACAATGTTTTTAAACTACAAATCAATCTGGTTAAGCTCATGAGTTGACAGTCATTAACCTAGTACATGCATTTGTTTAATCAGATTGTTTTCCTTCGAACACCTGAGATTTGCACTAAGGATGCCTTTTCTTGTTCTTCCCTCTACCTCCTGATGGAGTCACTTACCTTTCTACCCTCATATCTTTCCTAGAGGAGCATCTAGGAGCCTTGTAGAGATGGGCACCTGCAGGGAAGGTTTAGGGAAGATGAAAATAGATGTTCTTTAGTTCTGCTAGGTGTTAGGTGGACTACTCTTCAATAAACATTTACATTTAAATGTAGTATACAGTTAGAAAACTGTACAAATCATAAGTGAACACACCAGTGGAACCACCACCTGGATAGAAAAGTAAAATATTCCATTCCAGAAGTCCTCTATGGCCTCTCCCAGTTATTCTCTAGGCCCTCTTCCCTAGAGGTAATTACTCTGGTGACTCTTTTTTAAGATTTTTAAAATTATTTTAATTTAAAAAAAAATAAAATTATTTTAATTTATTCATGAGAGACACAGAGAGAGAGAGAGAGAGAGGCAAAGACATAGTTTAGAGGGAGAAGCAGGTCCTTTCAAGGAGCCCCATGTGGGGCTCGATCCCAGACCTTAGGATCACACCCTGAGCTAAAGGCAGATGCTCAACCACTGAGCCACCCGGGCATCCCCTCTGGTGACTTGTTCCTACCAGTTAATTTTACCTGCTTTTGAGCTTTATACATATTAGCTTATGCAATATTCATGTTTTTTTTTTTTTTTTTTGTGAATAGGTTTTCTTGCTCAGTACTGTGTTTGTGAGATATAGCCATGTCATTGCACCTGGCAGTGTCTTACTCATTACATCAGTCTATAGAATTCCTTGTATGACTACCCTATAATTTGTTTATCTTTTTACTGCTGGAAGACATCTGGGTTTCCATTTTGGGGCTATTACAAATAATTTTACTGAGAATATCCTGATTCATGCCTTTTGGTGCTATTTGTATACATATTTCTACTGGATATAGAGACAGACTTTTGTAGACCAGCTGGGGACTTAACCATCATTTCTAAGATATTTCAATATAAAGAAAATACATTCTAATTCCAAACAAGCAACTTACAAATGATTTTGCGATTTGCAACCATTTTCAGTGGGTAAAACATCTTGTATTTAGAAGCCCATTTCAACAAATGGACAACATCTGACTATATGTGCTGCTGTCAAAAAAGAAATAAATCAATTTGTGTTAACATTTTTTAAGTTTCTTTAAATTTAAATTCAGAACAATTGAAGGACAACAGCACAGTATAGGAAAAAGAATCCTGAAATAGGGTCAAGAGATCTTGTATCATAAGTCCTCTTTATATATTTTTTAAAAGGCATTGAGTAGATCGCTAACCTGCTCGTTGCCTGTGTTTCACTTTTACAGCAGAGATGATGACCCCTGTTAGAAGATAACAGACATTGGGGTGCCTGGGTGGGGCAATTGGTTAAGCGTCCAACTCTTGGTTTCATCTCAGGTCATGATCTCAGGGCTGTGAGTTGAAGCCCTACACTAGGCTCCGCACTAGCTACAGAGTCTGCTTGAGATCCTCCTCTTCCCCCCTACCCCCCGCCATGGCTTCTTTCTCTAAAATAAATAAGTAAATACTTTAAAAGAGAGAGAGAGAAGATAATACACATCAAAGTATTTTCAAATATAAAAAACACACTTGGGTAGACATACAATGCTATTGCTCTCATTCACAAATTCCCTTCTTCCTTGGATAACATTTTAGATATGAATGTAGCCCCCATCCCTCATTAAAATCACCCAAAAATTCATGGAAATAGAAATATGAAACGTGATATGAGAAACATTTTTTTAAGATTAAACCTACATGAATGCTTTTTGTAACTGTAAAATACACACGTATACTGTTTACATGTAATTCTTAAATTGTTTTAAAGACTCTTAGAAGGGCGCTTGCCTGGCTCAGTAGGTTTGAGTGTCCGACTCTTGGTGTTGGCTCAGGTCATGATTTCAGGGTTCTGAGATCAAGCCCCACGTTGGGCTCTGTACTTTGTGGGGAGTTTCCTTGTCCCTCTCCTCTGCTCCTCCCCCCACTTGTGTTCTCTCTCTCTCTCTCTCTCTCTTTCTCTCTCAAATAAATAAGTAAAATCTTTTAAGACATAAAATAAAGGGGCTCCTGAGTGGCTCACTGGATTGAGCGAGCATCTGTCTTTGGCTCAGGGCGTGATCCCAGGGTCCTGGGAACCCCACAGGGAGCCTGCTTCTCCTTCTGCCTGTGTCTCTGCCTCTCTCTGTGTGTGTCTCTCATGAATAAATAAATATAATCTTTTAAAAATTAAAATTAAATAAAGACTCTTAGAGTTAACCAAAATAGCCTGTTGTGAATTTCACTCATATCACTATAAAATTTTCTTTCTACAAAAGAGAATACAGTACAGTGGGAAAGTATTTGTATGGAAGAATTGTGCCTGGAATACGCAAACATTACTTAGTGGTATCTCTGCCCATCTTTTGCCATCAAATACCACCTCTACCTTCTGTTTTCTTGATCTAGTAGAAAAACATTATCTAGCCTGTGGCCCTCACAGAAGCCACATTTCACTTTCTTCAATATGGATTCTCAGCCCCCTGGTAGACAGACGGGTGTATCGTGGTGTCCCCTTCATTATCAGAAGGTCTGGGTTTAAGGGCAAACTCCACTATTTGCCTGCTTGAAACCTTAAACTCCCCCAAAGCCTCAATTTTCTCAGATCTAAAATGGAAAAAAAAAGTAGTCAAAGTAAGTATTCATTGGAATCTTTGTGAAGATTCAATGAGATAAAGCAGATGAAGCACCAGCACAACATTTGATACGTGAGAAATGTTTAATGAATGTTTTATTTAAAAAAAAAAATACCGCATCATGATGTTCTAACACCACCTTCCTGCCAGCTGATACTCTTCACCTAAGCTATCTGCCCAGGGGGGTGAGGGACTCTGAAGAGCACAGAGCTCCCAGCCACCCCTTGACACTCTCCACCCAGCCCACTTGGTCATGCGTAAACCAAGGATCACTTTTTACCATTCATGAGTAGTGGCACCAAATGCCTTCCATTGGGGTCAAATCGCCTTTCCAACTCGGGTGTTGGAAGAATTGGGCTCATCCTTCTGTATTTATATATGTATTTTATTTCACTAATCTTTCCCTTATTTGTCTGCCAAGACCTTCCCGTAGTGTTATTGCACAAGTGCTCAGTAATTTCTCGAGCAATTTTTACTTTTATGAGTTTGCTACCTCCCTCTGCCTCCCCCTCTCTCATTTTTGGAACTAGTTTTACTAACACCTTGAATTTGTATAAAAATCTCAAGTTACACATAATGAGGGTCAAGAGCATTACTAAATAGCAAACACCAAGATTTTCAAAGTCCATGGTATCCTAAAACCAAACAACTTGTTGGTCTCTGTTTTCAGTGCAGTGTTAAACAAGATATAATATTATTTGGTGTGGTTCTCATTATACAGCATGTTAAGTAGAACTGGAATTTCATTTTAATGAGATTTTCTGTAAGAAAAAATATATAATAAAGTTATTGCCTATCTGGCAAAAAATAGCTCTCTAAACACAAACATAACATTACTTTCTAACACTTGACATCTGTGGAGGATTGCGTGGATTATCTCTCTTCTTCAAAGTCTATTAAAACCAATAATATAAACAAATTTGTCATTCAGGAAGACTTTTTATGTTACATAAAAGCTCACAATGATGATAAATTATTTTGTGTATAAGTTGACCCTTTTGGAATATTTATCATTGCTATGCCAAAGTATGTCTGTCAAAGCTTTCACTGTATGCAAAAAGAGCTCCCATTATTTTACTCAAAAATTGCTGAAATATACCTAAAACCTTGAAAAATGTATGAAATGATAAATGTTTAGAAAGCACCTGACATTTTGCCACTCAAACACTATGTAATTTAATGCAAAATGACATATGAAGTTATCCCTCCTTACAAGTTGACAGTTTGTGAATTCAAGAATTCTATAACGTATATCTTAATCCTTGAAAAACCAGAGTTTGAAAGGAATTGTTGGCAGATTATAACTTAAGAAGGGGAGTATATACATTTGTTAAAAATATACGGGGTAGATGTAGCTATGTTTGTATCTATGTTTATGGTGATTCTTATTATAGCATAATTTTATGTCAGGAGTTGTTAACAGAAGAACGTGAAACTTATAGAATGCCCTCAAGCTGTTGAATCTTTTTTTTTTATTTTTTTTAACTTTAATTAAATAAATAAAATACTAGTGGACTTTTACTCAACTGCTTTTCATATACTATTATGCTAATATAGTCATTAATTACTTATAACACTTTATTCTTGGTTATTTACTTACTTGTTTTATATTTATTAACTTTTCCCTTAAATTACTATATTTTTATCCACAACAGTGTTTTCTTAGATTTGAAAACATCAGAACATAGATTTCATTTATTTAGCAGTTATTTAATTTTTTTAATTTTTATTTATTTATGATAGTCACAGAGAGAGAGGGAGAGAGGGGCAGAGACATAGGCAGAGGGAGAAGCAGGCTCCATGCACTGGGAGCCCGATGTGGGATTCGATCCCGGGTCTCCAGGATCGCGCCCTGGGCCAAAGGCAGGCGCCAAACCGCTGCGCCACCCAGGGATCCCTATTTGACAGTTATTAAGGCCTACTTGGGCACTATATAAAATCCATGAGATACAAAAGTGAATGAAAACAGTCTTGCCAAGATGCTTAACCAAGTCGGGGAAGGGTACCCCACAAAGTTGGGGCCTACCATCTGAGTGATGAATGAGTATTTTACAGTGGATGAAGAGCATAACGGTAGAAGGAACTATTGAGAGGTAGCATGATCTGGTCAGGTGAGTTCAAATAGTTCAGTAATCTAGAGTCTGGAATAAATAAATGAAGTACTGATATACTAAGAACAGTCCTACTATGTACCAGCTGTCCTTAACATATTCTCATAGACTTATCCTGTCTAGAAAGTTCCTGTAAGTTAAGGAAGGTAGGTTTAGCCAAACTCACTTTTTAAGTAAAACTGATGTTAATAATGTTCTATCATTTGTCCAAAGCTAAATCCTAAATTGAGGATTAGACCAAAGTCTAACTCTGTCTAAAGCCTTGCTCTTTATACTGTGCCAGTTTAACTATGTTACTACATATATTGCATATTTAATGAAGGCTTGCCTTTTGTAGTCATCACACTGTTTCTAAGATTTTCAGACCCACATCAGAAACTGTACATGAAATTACCTAACATGTAGTATGTTGCTTCATCTGTGCCTTGATGAATTGAATGTCATAAACTCATCTTAAATTTAGAATATTCAAATATTACAATATTTTATGCATCTAAATCCACTCTGATCATTTCATATGCCAGCTAATTTATCTGAGAGACCAGTTGTTACTTTTTACCTTCATCCAAATGAATAGGTCATGTTTCTTGAGAATATAGGGATGCTGCAACTAAGCATTACACATGTGCAAGTGGCTTGTGGTCAAGCAAGTTTGGCGGAGGCTGCTCTAGAGCATTCTCCCGCTTACCTAAGTGACAGTGAGGCGTGGACTCAGATAAAACAGAGCAGATAATGATGCATTCTAATCCTATCAATATTGTACTGCATTGTTACTTACATTGCATTTGTGTGAGGAACTGTTTCTTTTCTAGTTTTTTAAATGCAATGATCTTTGTTGTTTCAGAACATGGAAATTTTAACTTTACATATGAATCTTGTTATCAACATGTTACCATTTGCTATACTGGCTAAAAAACAGCAGACCTTTAAACAACTTGTATTCTTTGCCCCCAGCAATGCATCTCTTTGGCCTCAATTGGCAATTACAGCAAACTGAAAATGACACATTTGAGAATGGAAAAGTGAATTCTGATACTATGCCAACAAACACTGTATCATTACCTTCTGGCGACAACAACAACGGTAAGAGAAAGAATTCTGTGTCTTGTGTGTTTCTTTAACATCTCTTTTCCATAAATTTATTTTTATCCATGTCACATCCCGTTATATCGGGGAGAGGGAAAAGATTTTGAAATACAGATGTCATCTTTTAATGAGGGGTTTTTATTCATTTACTTGAAAGATTGGAAGTTCACAGTTTTATTAGAGGAATAATGCAGTTTTCTGCTTTCTGATTTGATGGCTAGACTTTTCCAGCTTTCCCTCTTGCAAGTGGGTATTTTGTTTTATTTTTAGCCTGTAAATAGGCTACAATTCAGTATATCATCTCAGATACTATATCTTGGGTGTATGAAGCTTTTCTCATTCAACTAACATATGGAGTTGAAATACCATATTAATTTTGTTATAAAAGCTTTGAAATACAAAACACATTAAAGGATATAATTTATTGACCTTTCCTCCGCTTGCCCTTTCTTCTGTAAACCTTCAACAAAGTTTGCACTTTGGGCTAACAGACTTTCACATCCTTTGGTTCTGAATTTAAAACAGAATTTAAGAAGTTTAAGAATGCTTTCTTTCATTTTTCCATATAAAAACCCAGGAAAATGTATATATACATGTGTATATTTATATTATAATTACCTGTGTTATTTTGATATATGTGTGTGTGTGCGTGTGTGTGTGTGTGTGTGTGTGTGTAACTTTTGACACTTGGCATCCTCTGACTTTTTGCAAAACTTATATCTCAAAACAACCAGAGCAAGATACCTTTTTTTTGTCATGTAAATATATCATCTGCCTTTAAGCATTTCCCAAGCTTTTCTTTCCCCTTTGTTTCTTCTTATCTCGTGTATTTGTATTCTGCTTTGGCATCAATTATGTTCATCCTCATGTGGCTAGTTTCTTTGCAAGACTAGAAAGAAGCTATTGTGTATTTATAGATAATATATATTTATTTATATTTATATATACACTGCTGTTTCACATGGACCCATTCACCATGACTAATGCTTTTATCTTTTTTGGTTGTTGTTGTTCTCTGTTTTCTCATCTTCTGTTTTATTTTAACAATAATGCTTTATGGCATTTCTCTTTCTTCTTAGGGGGCCTGAGGAATTTTAGAAGATGTTAGATTTTCATCATCATAATAAATACCCTTAGCCCCACACCTGTATGGAGCCTTTTGATATAAAGCTCCATGTGTCCCAAGAAACAATAAGCTGGTGACTAATACGTCACCACACCTGAAGACATGAAAACTGTAGGTGGGGGAAATTTCAATTAAGTAAACAATGGTTTAATTTTTTTATACACTGATAACACAGACGAACTGATCAAGTAACTACACAGAAATTAAGAGCATTTATTTTTGGTTCATGTAGATTGAAATGTAGCCTTTCTCTTAAAGTAGATAGTTTCTGCAAAAAGAGCCTGATGGCACTGACCACATACGGAGGGAATTTTTTTTTTTTTACAGACTCAAAAAATTAGACTAAAATGAGAAAGGCTTATTATAGACCTGTCTTATTTTACAGTCTCCTAAGCTTTTATTATGGTTAAGACAAAAATGGAGCACAACTAATTAGTTTCACAGTACTTGAGCAGCGCCTACTAAGAGAGCGATGGGTTGAGAGGTGCTCTCACAGCCTAGTACTGGTTCCTGGTGTTCGTCAGTTACTTTGTAACCTTGGTCAAGGTGCTTAGTGATTCAGATCTGCAAGAAGATTTTAGGACAATCCTGGAATATACTGTCTGGGATCATAGCAGATCCAGGCATTTGAAAGAGCATCAGTGCACATGGCCTCAGAAATTCTGCAGAACTAACAGAGTTGTAAACCGTTCTCTAGGACTGCAGTGAGAAATCCATGTTATGTCACGATCCACAGACCCCTGCACGCATACATCTGAAATACGTTTCCCAAAATAATGCTTATCCTTATTTTATGAAATGCACCCTGGTTTCCTTACTCTGTTGGGTTTCCGTTTATACCAGTGCTTCTTGACACTCACTCAAAGGATTTCACACTTTACGAGGGATTGTGGTCCACAGTTTCCAAAACACTGCTCTGAAAGTCCTTCCCTCTAGAAGAGACTGAGTTTCCCCCACAGGATTATAGAATGCACTGCGTACAAGTGATGTGTGCCTATAGAACTATATATACATGGAAGCAGGATTCCTTCTTCCTACCCTTGTAAAGAAGCCCCCCACAGAAGGAACCAGAAACAAATGTCCCAGGGTGAGTTAGGTACTCTGGAGAAAAACTGACCTTCCAGCCTGCCAACAGGCCTGGGGGTTCATAGACATTTCTCCTTGTGGAAGGAAGGCTATCTCTGGGCTCAGACCTCGTCCACAAAATGTGAACTAATTAGTAGTCACTTGTCTTGTTTATTATTTCTCGAAGAGCAACCCCCTCAAAAAAAAAAAAAAAAAAACCTAAACTAAATTGTAAGAAATTCTTATTTCTGTTTTTCCAAGTAAATATTCTTGGTGTGTATCTCTTAAATACTTATGGGGCGCAGGGGGACATGAGGGGACTGTATTTACAAGAAGGAGGGGGGTAGCTTAAAATCATGGCTTTTAAACCTCTGTGATGATCCTGCACTGTCCATACACCATCATCCACTGCCTCAGTTTTATAAACTATCCAGAGAAGCATATCACATCATCTCTTTAGAAATTCTAGATTACAGCCCTTAGGAGAGCCTTAGAATTCTGAACAAAGCTCACTAGGAGAATTAACTGTGCTAAACATAATGAGACCATTGATTCACAGCTTGTAAGTACAATACTTTTGTTTTTGCGGTCCTATTTTATTCTTACTTTATAAGCATAATTATAAGGAACAGTCATGGTGCTAAGGCTTCAGTAAACTCCCTGCTTGCTTTTAAGCTCATTTGAACAGAAGCTTCTAAGTGGTATTTAGTATATAAAAGCAGAATTTCTGTTGTATGCTCTGAGCTTTTACCGATTATTCCCTAGACCATCTTTGACTACAAATTTTAGAGATGGGATGTCAGATGTGTGGGGTCTCAGGCAATGGACAATGTGAATGAAGAGGTGAGAATGAGGTTTTTGAACTTCTAATACCAGTCTCTCTCCAGAAACTGAAATTATTCCCCTGGACCAAGAAATTCGTTTAGCCTAATGTACTGGAAAGAATCACACAGGCCTATATTCAGATCCTAGCTCCTTCATTTATTTACTTTGTAACCTTGAGCAAGTTACTTAACCTCTTGGAGCCTCAATTTCCTCACATGTAAAGAGGGAATCATAATCCCCATCTCCCAGCTCACTGACTGCCGGCAATCTGGCAGGCCTACTCCATTTCCCTTGCAAACTCCCTTCCATTCCACACTTGTCAGCAGTGGTTCCAGATCGTCTTACGGTACTCAAAACCCCAGCCCTCTCAACAGATGGACCTTTCTATTCAACAACAAATAGAAGCCTTCTTAGGAAGTTCTCTTTAATTTCTTGTAAACAAATCTCCGTTCCCATGCGTGTCTGGATCTGTGCTTTGCTTCTCTTTGCCCTGTATTCAAGGCTCATCTTTCCATGAGTATTCTCAATCCCATTCTGGATCTTCAAAAATTTACCCCCTGTTGCCACCTGTCATCAACATGTGAGCCTACTGAGGCCTCTCAACATCTTAAAAAAGAAAACAAAGAAACCCTTGACTCTACTTCCTGCTCCAGCTCTACCCTGTTTTTCCCTTCTCCCTTCACATCCAAGGAGCACAGCATCTGTATTCACCTCATGCATTTCTTCACTTTCCATGTACTCCTTTGTCACAGCTCTTCTCAACCACCACGCATTAAAACCAATGCTTTCGAGGGTTGTCAATTGCTGTGTCAGTAGCATCAGTGAACACTCTTCAATCTTTATCATATTTGAATTCTTGGTAGTATTAATAGTTAGCCTAGCCCTCCTAATTGAAATGCTCTTCTCTCTTAGCTTCCGTGGTACTGCGTTCACCTTGGCTCTCTTCCTGACCCTTTGGCAGTGACTTCTCGGTTTGTTGAGTTGACTCCTCTTTCTCTGCCTGTTCTCCCCACATTGGCATTACTCAGGACTCTGCTCTTTTCACAATATGATTCCTCTGGGTTCTCTTATCAGCTCTCCAGGTGTCCATCATGTTCTGTGTGCTCTGTGCTATGTTACATTCTGGGTGCTCCCAAATCAATATATGCAGCATAGATATTTCTGTCTCTTTGAACTCCATATAATCAACTATGTAAAATCTATCCTAGTACCTTTGGAACTTATCCACCTGGGTGTCGTCCAAGCATCTCAAACTTCATGAGTCTAAGACTGAATCCTTCAACTACTTTGGCTCTCTATGACTACATAATAAGGCATATCAAGATTGAGTGGCTTAAGAGAACAGTTGATATTACCTCTTATGATTCTGTAGATTGATTGGGAAATTCTTATGTTTGTGCCTGGGTGTTTCATGCAGCTGCTTTCAGATGTCAGCTGGGGCTGTTGGAAAGCTCCACTGAGCTGGAAGTCTAAGGTGGCTCATTCTCATGGCTGGCAGTTGGTGCTGTGTTGGCTGGAGCTCAACTGTGGCTGTTGACCAGAGCATTCCACGCGGCTTGGACTTCTCAGCACATAGCAGCTGGTTCTGGAGAGAAGTATCCCAAGAGGGAGCATTCCAGGAGACCCACACAGAAGTTATGAACCTTCTCACTTTGGACATCGGACACGATGTCACTTCTACTACATCTTCTTGGTCAGGAAAGTCAGTAAGATCAGCTCGGATTCATGGGAAAGGAGAATTAAACTTTCCCTCTTGTGTGGGGAAATGGCAGGGATTCGTTTCATAAGAGCATGTGGGATGGAAGATATTGTGGTGGCCATCCTTTGGGAAATATAGTTGCCGTATCATCTCTCTTTCCAGATGTGTCTTTCTTTCAGGGCTTTTTGTGTCAGGAAATGGCATCATCATTCACCTAGTTACCTGGGCCAGAAGTTTAGGAGTCATGCCTAACTCCTCTCTCACTTCCATATGCAATCATCTAGTTCTGTGGGTTCCAAGTCCACAGTATCTCTTAGATCCATCTTCTCTCACCTGGATTATAGAAGCACCTTCTGTCTGGGCTGTTTCGTCTCTAGTGTTGCTCACAGTCTTCAAACACGAATCTGACATATCCGTATCCTGCCTGATCCACTCCAGTGACCTAGACTCCAGTCAGGTGCCTTTAAATGACTTCCAAGGCTCTCACAATCTGGCTGTTCATCATACCATCCTCTAATACAGAAGCAGTAGAGGAGGGAGATAGAGTATAGGCTTTTAAGCCAAGCCTGCTGGCTTTACTTCCTCATTCTGATCATTCACGGCTTGGTTACTTGGGACAAGGTATAAATTACTTCTTTTGCCTTAAGTTTTCTCATCATTAGAACAGTCTTAAAAATTCAGTGGAAATACTTTAAATGAAAAAAAAAAAAGGAAATACTTAAAATAGTGTGGAGTACATAACAAGTGCTTGAAAAATGTTAGTGGCTCTGCTCTTACTACTTAATGTATGTCTTCTTTGCTGGAGTAGGAAGCTCAGATTATATGCGTTTTCTGTCCCAAGGTCTCAGCACAGTTATCAACATACAAAAGGTGCTCAGTTACTGTTTGTCAAATGAATAGATGAAAATAGTATAACTAAATGCTATAGACTATAAAAAAGGGCCCAACACAGTGCCTTGCAAAGTATACACAAAACAAATCTTGGTTACAGCCTAGTGGTTAAGAATTCAAGGTCTGCCACCTACTTTAGGTGGCTTTACATAAATTGCCTTCCCTAACCTCCTATTTCTCCATGGGATAGTACTGAGGTTTAAATCAAATAATACATGTAGGCTTCCAGGCAGTGACTGGGACATGATGAGTATTTGATACATGTTAATAATTATTAGTTCACTCTTTTTAACATAATTCTAGATTATGCACTTGTAATTTGTAGCGGAACTTTTTTAAGAAGATCTTTAAATCAGCATCAAGAATATTCTCTAAAGCAATAATAGATAT
This sequence comes from Canis lupus baileyi, assembly GCF_048164855.1. NCBI lineage: Eukaryota > Metazoa > Chordata > Mammalia > Carnivora > Canidae > Canis > Canis lupus. The sequence goes on from NC_132852.1 coordinate 13,723,086, forward strand.
CTTATTGTTAGTTATTTTTAGTTATTTGGATTTTATGAAAGGAATCTTACTTTGTTTTGTTGTGGGTTTTTTTTAAGATTTTATTTATTCATGAGAGACATAGAGAGGCAGCGACAGGCAGACAGCTTCTCCTGTGGGGATCCTGATGCGGGACTCGATCCCAGGACCCTAGGATCATGACCTGAACCAAAGGCAGATGCTCAACCACTGAGCCACCCAGGTGCCCCTATGAAAGGAATCTTATCCTTAATACTCCTTTGAATGCATATTATGGTACATTTATTTATTGAGCATATACTATGTGCCATGCACAGAGCAAGGCTCTGAGAATATAGCAGTGGAAAAAAAAAAAAAAGATAGTCACAGTTGTTCTCAAAGCATGTGAATTGCTAGGCAAAACAAATCAAGCAGGCAATTACAATGAGTTAGCAAATGCATACATAGTAGGGAAAAATAGAGGGTACCATGGCAGGATATTTCAACACTGTCTTTATTTGAAAGGAACAATAAGACCAAATGCCAAAATTTAGCATAGGATAGTTTGAAACAATATAAGACAAATAAAAGGCCATAAATTTTGGCTGGTGTAACTCTGGCAAATTACTTCTCCAATCAAAAACAAAAAACAAAAACAAAAACAACCGCTTCTTATGTACAAACTTCCAGTTATAAGTTATGGAGTATAGTATATAGCATGGTGGTCACAGCTAATAATATTGTATTGGATATTTGAAAGTTGCTAAGAGAATAGATTTTTTAAAAAAATTTAGTTAACATACAGTACAATATTGGTTTCTGGAGTAGAATTCAGTGATTTATCACTTACATACAACACCCAGTGCTCATCACAATGAGTGCCCTCCTTAACACCCATCACCCATCTAGCTCATCCCCCAACCACCTCTCTGCATCAACCTTCAGTTTGTTCTCCATCCTTAGGGTCTCTTATGGTGTGTCTCCCTCTCTAAGAGAGTAGATCTTAAATGTTCTCATCACAGGAAAAAAGTGGTGATTATGTGAAGTGATGGCTGTTAAAAAGACTTGCTGTGGTGATTACTTCGCACTGTAAACAAATACCAAATCGCTGTATTGTACTTCTGAAACTAATAGAATGTTTTATGTCAATTTTATATGAACAAAAAAATTTTAAACTCCTTTTGAGTACAAATTTAAACACTACATATGTATGTGTGTATGTATATATACATAGAGAGATTCATCTTGTCTAAACGAAATAATTCAAATACTTTTAAAATTTTACATTATTGTTCATCATGTATGAATTTTCTCAGATTCTGAAAAATTTCAGAGACTTAATTTTATAGCAAGTTAAAGATTGCCTGTGATTTGAAGAAATGGGCTAACAGGGTTGCAGGTACCTTGACTTTTATTCAATATTGTTTATACTATTTGTGTTGCAGTGTGTAATAGTTCCTTAATTAGGTGCTATATTGATCTAGTTCATTAAACTGTGTTCATGAGGTATTTATGTTTTAATTCACTTCGCCTGTGATGTAACACTCGGTATCCACAGTGTTAAGTTATGGCATGTGGTTGTTTATAAAAGAGAGGTTCTTTCAGAGATCTCAAAGACAGGCTATGAGTCCAAGGTTAAGTCATAGAATTAGAGGGTGGGCTATTGATTGTCTGTAAATGCCTAACCTTGCTTCCTGACATCTTAATTATTAGTGCCTCTGTGGGACTTCGGATGATATTATCATTTACCCTCCTCAACAATTGAGTTAGACTTTTTACAGTTGGATTTCTTTTCTGTCTTTCCATTTTAATAATGATGGGTGTGTTTACTCTCATCATAGGCAGGCAGCAGATTCATGATATGGATGGCAAATTATTTAGTAGTTTGCACCTTTGGGTGGTTGTTTCCTGATATCCCAAAATACTTTTCAGACAGGTACCAAACCTCCTAATTACCAGTATGGATTAAACATTCCATTTTGTCCTTATCACATCTAGGGCTGGCAAATTATTATTTATATGATATCTCAGAGTTCAAGGCATTGTTAATGCATTATCTGAAAAAAATGCCAATTTTACTGGGGAAAAAAATGTACTGATGCGTTTGCCTATAGACTGGGGATCACCTAAGAGGGAGAGGAGTAACAATAGCTTTGGGGATGTGGCCTCTTTCTGTTTTCACAGTCTGACAACCGTGTTTTAAGACGTTGAGACGTTGTGACACATACTTACTGATGAAAGGGAAAATCACAGTTAGTAGGTAAAAAAGACCGCTAGTGGTTCCCACATTCAGGCACAACAGGAACCCTGGAAAAAAATCTTCAAGATGATACCCTATTGTGTTTGAAGACATGATACACCTCACTCGTACTGTGAAGGCTTTAATTGGTTTGATTCCTAACCTACGAGCTTTGAGTTTAGAATAACTACAGGGCGCTCTGTTGCCCTGGCTATTTTTTTTTCTCCTCCATTTTTCCTCCTTTTTCTCTTAGTAAAACCTACAAACAACCTTACTGTTTCCTATGATCATTCCCAGGTTCAGGCTCTGGGGGTTAAGGATGGAGTGATCTCAGTAAGGGAGGATAGAGAGCACCAGAACTGGCCCTCCTTTTATATCCTCTGAAGCCAAAGTTTTCTGGAATTCAGGACATGATGAAAGACATCTGTGGCCAGGCTTTTATCTGAGAGGACTGATGAGCTTCAGAGGAAAAGGTTGTGGGAGTATTTACAAGTTTATCAAACTGTGTCAATGGCTCACTGACTTCCAGGGGTGTTTCCAATCAATAAAGAGCATTTGAAAACGCTAACAGGAATGACCACACTTGACTTGGCCAAATGAGAGAGAAGCCAGGACTTGAAAAGCAGTCGTGCAGAATTTAAAAAGGCAAAGCCCTTTCACAAAACTATGGTCCCCTGACATTCACACTAGAGACTGTAGCAGGAATGTGACACTAATCTAAGCTGCCGGTTCCGTGGATTTAAGTAGAGGAAAGTCAACGAGGTCCTTGAATCTCTACATCACTGATTATAATGAGAGGTCAGGGCCGCATCTACCTTTTAGAAGAGACATTGTAGGACTTTAATTCAAAACAAATTCATTCGAAATGGTCTCACAATTGGAAGCAAATAGAAGTGGCTGGGTACTTTAAAGTGAAAAGAGCCATATTTCTTTTTTTTTTTAAGATTTTATTTATTTATTCATGAGAGAGACACAGAGAGAGAAGCAGAGACATGGGCAGAGGGAGAAGCAGGTTCCCCACTGGGAGCTGATGCGGGACTCGATCCCAGGACTCCAGGATCATGACCTGAGCCAAAGGCAGACACTCAACCACTGAGCCACCCAGGCACTGTGAGAAGATTTATATTTCATAAGAAAAGCTAGACTAGATGCATGATCTTCAAACCATTTAGTGCTTGTGCCTTAAAACAAAATATGAGTGCAAATTTAAATTTTATTTCCTGCAACTGTGAGACTCATAAATGTTGTAAAAACCTGCTTTATAGTGAATTGTGCTTATAACTATTAGTTGTATGCATTTGACTGAAATCACCTAATCTTTATATAAATACATGAGATGTTTTTGTAACTATTTAAAGTATAAAAAAGCAAAAACGTATTGAAAATACCTCACTAAATGAGACAAGTAGGGACTTTTCCCAATAGTTCATGTATTCATGGGTGGATATTATTATTACAAAAGCAAAGCAAGATTCAGTATCAATTTTATTCCCATTTCTTTTTTTATAAATACAAATAGAAGAAATCTCACTACAAAATAAACAGATGGGAAGGAAAGGATTTTTTTTAGAGTGAGCCATTTGACTCTTTGAAATCCTTATTAGTCATATGTCAAAAATTACATTGTGATCTATTTCTAAAAGGTGTGTTTCGCAGTCTACAAGCTGTTTTATCACCTTTCTTCGTCAGTCTTATTGAAAACATAGAACTGACAACTAACTGCTCTCAAAAAATATTTGTTACCAAGTCTTCCAAATCCACCCATTTCTCAGCATCTGTGAAGTGTACCCATTTAAGCCTTCCCAAGGCTTAGCAACATACTACTAATTGTACCTGTTACTCTTTTACTTTGTGGCTGTTTAATCTGGTAAACACAGAATGGTGTGGAAAATGGAACCTCTGTTCATTTTAATTCACCTTTGTGATTATAATATCACTTGAATTCTTTTGTTGTAGCATATGCTTTAAATACCTCTAATTAGCTCATTTAATTTATGGGAAATACTATATAATTTACTGACAGATCTAGGACTCACTAAAATCAAACTTTCTGTTAGAAAAAGTCTGACTTCTTTTTTCAGTTCAAATACAGTAATAAACATTTTTGTCACCGTCATCACAGTTCTGAATTCCTACTCTAAGTAGATGGTAGAGAGAGCATGAATCCTTGCCATGAGTTTGGCAATTGGATCAAATAAGGCATCACTGCTTTTAATATTTCTTAGCATAAGGATGTTCTCTCTGCAATCATGAAACTCTTGTGCCAGTGAAAAGTAGCTCTGCCAGTGGTTGGGATGGATGATGAGGTCACCGAACATGTTCTCTTTCCCTCTTGATGTACCAGGCTTCAAAACCTACCAACACTCTTAAATATTCCAATTCTTTTTTTTTTTTTTTTAAGATTTTATTTATTTATTCATGAGAGACACACAGAGAGAGGCAGAGACACAGGCAGAGCGAGAAGCAGGCTCCATGCAGGGAGCCCAACGTGGGTCTCGATTCTGGGTCTCCAGGATCACACCCTGGGCTGAAGGCGACAGCACTAAACCGCCAAGCCACCCGGGCTGCCCAAATACTCCAATTCCTAATGCCGCACTTTGTTTTTGATAGAAATACATGCAAGACAGGGAAAGACACGAAGTCACTACCTTGTGTTGATTATGTCTCAAATAAAGAAGGCTTCATCAACAAAGATTCTTTCAATTTTGCCTTAGTTTGGCACGTTAGAAGCTTTGTGCTTAAGACAGTGTGTCATAGTGAGATTCTGAATACGTGAGAGGTATGCACTTCTGTGGTAAAGAGAGTCTACAAATAGAAATTGTTGAGGTTCTAGAAATTAATTCCCTTAAAGCAGACTATTTCTTCCCTCATTGAAAATCTTCAGGAGAAAAAGGAGAGGAGGAAGGAGGGATGGAGAGAGGGAAGGAAGGAAAAGAATTCTTCATGTAGTCTTCATACCTGGGGGTATGAGTCTTCTTCTTTGAAGACTCCTGGACTAAGTGACCTCCATGGGCCCTTGAACCCTAAGATGCTATGATGTTATGATTAGTGAGTCTTTTTCATTACAGAGACAAGAAAACCATTATCTCAACTATTACTGCCCCCATTCAAGTACATCCAATCAACCCTGGTTATTTTGTTTTACAAATGAAAGAGCATTCTTTGTGAAAAAGAACCACCTGTTTAATTGCTATGGGACTAATTGGATAAGTAAATACACATATTGACACAACGGTACACACACATATCATTTCTATGAGAAAAATCTTAACCCTTTGAAATCAATATATGATGAAAGCAACAAAGCAAAACCTGAAACCCTTCAAGTCGCCACTTGATTATGATTTCCAAAGCTAATGCTTGGGCAAAGATGATGTTTGGGGAAAAAAATTCTGTGATTAGCCCTCTTGTATGCTTACCAGCACTCAAAGTGCAAGTATGCTATTAAAGCTGCTTAAAAAAATCCTGCTATTTATAGCAGGATTATGTAAGATCAACATCATTGAGTAGATTAAATCACACAGGCTTCAGAAAATAACAATAGAACTTGTTAATAACAAGAAAGTGTAATGATAGCCTTAGTAATGTGGGAACTTGATGAATGCATCCAAATATGAACTATTTCCATATTTATACATGACGTGTACCAACCAGTCTTCATGCGAAAAAGGACTACTACTTTATTCAGTGTTTTAGAAATGGTTTCGTGTGGAAGCCAACCAAAAGACAAAAACCTATTAGGAATTTAGTATAAATCATAACCCAAAGAATATCCCATTATGGCAGTTTTTGTTTCATAAGAACTGGTCATTTCTTCCTAATAAAAATGAGTATTGGGGTGCCTGGGTGGCTCAGTTGGTTGAATGTCTGCCTTCGGCTCAGATCGTGACCTCAGGGTCCTGGGATCCAGTCCTGTGTCAGGATCCCTACTCAGCGGGGAGTCTGCTTCATCCTCTCCCTCACCCCTGGCTCCTGCACTTGTGCGCACTCGCTCTCTCTCTCTCTCTCTCCCTTCCTCAAATAAATAAATAAAATCTTAACAAAAAAAAAAAATATAGGAAAACCTGTAACTTTATATCCTAAAATTGAAAGCTAAGCAGATTCTCTAGAGTGGTTCAGTGGGCTACCCCATCTGATTTTATATGAATTAGACAAATTCAAAACTCAGTAATTTAAAATAATTTTTTTTTAATAAAAAGCAAAGATTTTACTGATGACTGTATTAAGACACGTAGTTTTGTATTTCTGCAGACCTCAATTTGGATCTTGAATTGACCACTCACTTTGGGAAAGTAATTTACTTCTCTGAGGCTTAGTTTCTTCATCTCAAAATAGTATCCACCTCATGGATTTTTTTTTTTAATTCACAACAGATAATACTGTGAAACTACCTGACATATCATAGGCTTTCAATAAAAGTTCTATTTCTCTTTCCAACCTCTTTAATCATTTCATTAAGAGCTAATATATGGGGGCACCTATGTGGCTCAGTTGGTTTGAGCGTCCAATTCTTAATTTCAGCTTAGAGTTGTGAGATCACATCATGCATCCTCTGTGCTGAGCATGGAGTCTGCTTAAGATTCTCTCTGTATTTGTCTTCCCTTCTCTCCCCACCCTACTCTCTCTCTCCCTCTTTAAAAAAAAAAAAAAAAAAGGCTAATTTATGACGTATATAGGTGCTAATTGCAGAGAAGCATCCAAGATGTGAAGTATAATTTGTCCTCAGCTATTTAAATTTTTCTATGAATAAAGAAAGATGTCTAACTAGATTGGAAGCAAACATAATCTCTGGGTGGTAGGATTCTATTTTTATCTTTGTATTTACCTCTTTGTTCTAATTTTGCTAAAATGAATATGTATTACTATTGTAAAATAAATATTTAATATTTCAATGAATGATGTAGTTTATAATCTATGAGCTGATACATAAAAAAACACAAGGATTACTATAATCCAGTTTTTCATTTTTATTCCCTCGAGCATATTATATTACTAAATTATTAGTTAAAGAAAAATAAAAAAAAAAAAAAAAGAAAAATAGACTTGGTAGCAGAAGCGTTAAGAACTGCCACGGTTATGGACATCAGGAGAGAAGAGGAGGTGGGATTGTAAATAATGATTTTTCGTTAAGCTTTCTCATGTCATACCTGGGTTATTGCAACTATAACCTATCTTATCTCTCCACTTGCAGGCTTCTCACTATGGTAGTTCCCCTTTACCTGCAGAGTATGTGTTCCAAGACCTCCAGTGGATGCCTAAAACCACAAATCATACCGAACTTTATATATATTGTGTTTTTTCTGTACATAACCATGATAAAATTTAATTTATAAATTAGACACAATAAGAGATTAACAATAACCAACCGTAAAATAGAGCAGTTACAAAAATATACTGTAATAAAATTTATTTAAATGTGGTCTCTCTCTCTCAAAATATCTTACTGTCCTTACCCTTCTTTTTGTGCTAATGTGGGTTGATAAAATGCCTCTGTGACAAAATGAGGTGAGATGAACGATGTAGGCATTGTGATGTAGCGTTAGGCTACTATTGACCTCCTAAGTACACATCAGAAGGAGGATCATGTGCTTAAGACCACAGTTGACAGTGGGTAACTGAAGCAACAGAAAGCAAAACCAAGAATAAAGGGGACTACTGTATGGACTCTCATGTCCATGAACATGACTTCCTGTCACCTTCAGCCCATTAGCCAAATGGTCTCCCTTTAGCTTATATAACTGTCCTTTGCAACCAAAGGTACATTTGTCATTGTAGGATATGGTAGGCCAGATAGAAGACAGTCCTGGCATAATATTTACAAGTATTATACTCCCCCTCAAACTTCACATTTATCTATAAGGGCGAGTTTATTGTGAATTACTCTAGACCCCAATGGGCGTAACTTGGCTATCTGCCATACTTATCTGTGATCACAAGACACTTTCCTTAGTAATCTGGAATTCTGTTACTCCTGATTATAAACACATGTGCACATGCCTGTATACACCGCACATCATAGGAAAAGTAAGTGCTTTTATGGTACTGAAAAACAATTTGCCCATATTAAGTCAACTTCAAGTATCTATTTTTTAAGTTTTTATTTACATTCCAGTTAGTTAACATACAGTGTAATACTAGTTTCAGGGGTACAGTACAGTGAATCAACATTTCCATACATCACCCCATGCTCATCACAATAAGTGCACTCCTTAATCCCCATCACCTATTTCCCCCATCCCCTCACACCCTCCCCTCTGGTAACCATCAGTTTGTTCTCTAGAGTTAAGAGTCTGTTTCTTGGTTTGTCTCCTTCTTTCTTTCATTTTCCCTATGTTCATTTGTTTTGTTTCTTAAATTCCACATGAGTGAAATCATATGCTTTTTATCTTTCCCTGACTGACTTATTCACTTAACATAGTACACTCTAACTCCATCTATATTATTGCAGATGGCAAGATTTCATTCCTTTTATGGCTGAAAAAAATATTCCATTGTGTATATACACCACATCTTTTTATCCATTCAACAGGTGATGGACACTTGGACTGGTTCCATATCTTGACTATCATAAATAATGCTGTAGTGAATGCAGGGGTGCACGTATCACTTCGAATTGCTGTTTTGGTATTCTTTGGGTAAATACCCAGTAGGGTGATTACTGGATGTATAGTTTTATTTGTAACTTTTTGAGGAGCCTCCATACTGTTTTCCAGAGTAGCTGCACCAGTTTGCACTCCCACCAGCAGTGCAAGAGGGTTCCTTTTTCTCCACATCCTTGCCGACATCTGTTGTTTCTTGCATTGTCGATTTTAGCCAACCTGACAGGTGTGATGTGATATTGCGTTGTAGTTTTGATTTGCATTTCCCTGATGATGAGTGCTGTTAAGCATCTTTTCATGTGTCTGTTGGCCATCTGGATGCCTTTGGAGAAATGTCTGTTCATGTTGGAGACCAAACTTCTTAAGCTGGCATTCAGGGCCTTCCACAAACTAGTATCACTCTCCCTTTCCAGCCATAGTTCCCATTACTCCCATGACAAACACATTACTGTATCCCATTCATTCAATATATACTGACAACCAAATGCTTTCTATAAAATGCCTTATGTAATTCTTACAATAGCTCTGTGATTGCATACCACCCTCATTTTACAGATGAGGTTTAGAACCAGAGATTTATGATCTTCCTTAATATCACACAGACCGTTATTGACAGAACCAGTATTCAAACCATTTGACTGACTCCAAAGCCAATTTTCTTAACTTCTTTTCTAGCCATATGGGTCTCTCTGTTCACCATCACTTTAACACATACCCTATTACTCTTCTGTGGGTTTTTTTTAAAGATTTATTTATTCGAGAGAGAAATTTTAGAAAGCACGTGTATGAGTGGGAGAGGAGTAGAGGGAGAGAGAATCTCAAGCAACTCCCCACTGAGTGTGGAGTCCAACACAGGGTTGATCCCACAACCCTGAGACTGTGACCTGAGCCAAAATCAAGAGTCGGACACTTAACTGACTGAGCCACCTAGGCACCTCTGTACACCCATGTTTTTAATCATAATGTTTACTCCAACTCAAAAGCCTTCATGTCCTTCAAAGTTTACCTCAGAATTTAACCTTTCTGTGAAATCTTTCAACCGCCTGCCTACAGTGATATCTCCTTCCTCTGACCCTTAACCATCTAATGGCTTTAGATTGTCATTTAGTTCATTAGGTTGAAGGTATTGTCTTTCCAACCACATAATTAGTTGCTTGATGGCAGAAGCCATGGAAGCCAGAGTACATAAGTAAATAATCCCTAAGGTTATGTTCTTTGATTTATATTTCTTTCTGTCACCTACAGTTCTATGCCCCTAGTAAATGCTCAAAAATGGACTCAAAACTAGTAACTTGTCAAAGATATTAGACTCTCTCCTCCTGTCATTAAAGTAAGATAGTTCACAACTCTGTGATTTTGAAATTAAATCTCTAAATTTTGAATTGACAACTTCTCTGGAGGCTATTACGTTTAATAGGTACTATATCATATCATGTAATACCGGAATTAATATTCAGATTAGTATTTTTAAAAGAAAAATCATAGTAGGGCAGCCCCGGTGGCGCAGCGGTTTAGGGCCGCCTGCAGCCTGGGGTATGATCCTGGAGACCCGGGATCAAGTCCCACATCGGGCTCCCTGCATGGAGCCTGCTTCTCCCTTTGCCTGTGTCTCTGCCTCTCTGCCTGCCTCTCTCTCTGCCTCTGAATAAATTAAAAAAAAAAAAGGGGGGGGGGTCTCTTGGTAACAGATCTCATTTCAAAAAGAAAGAAAGAAGAAAGAAAGAAAGAAAGAAAGAAAGAAAGAAAGAGAAAGAAAGAAAGAAAGAAAGAGAAAGAAAGAATCATTGTAAGTCAACTTTGTGACTTTAAATAGTTTGAAATGATAGAGGATAAATTTCCAGTTTCATCCCATCCCTTAGCCTTGATGGACCTTTTCTGAATAAGAGACAATGTGGTTTTTTAAGGCAAATTGTAAAGCCTTCTCTATTACTCGGCCTTTCAGAACAGTGGGAAAGAACCTTAGGAAAGAGGGAAGGAAGAGAAAACCATACCAAAAAATAGGGGTCTTGGATCTGTTTCCCCAAACCAGGAAGTGGCAGAGACTCAGGGAGCGGAGGGCTTTTGTTCCTACAGGTTGAAGGTCATTGAAAGGGGTAATACAACTATACCTGGTGAGGCTGTGAGTGAATTTGAGATGATAGTCAAAAGGAAGAGAAAGGCTATGACAACCTACTTCAATATCTTTGAGATAATTTGAATTTATGCCTCCTTCCTTCCCCCACATAAGTGTCCCCACTACCCCTTCTCTTCCTCCCTTCCAGCATCTGAGCCTTTATTCATCCCGATGTATAGTTCAGAGGAAACTACATGAATCCATGCCATTGATTGGTTTTGTTGTTTGCTTAAAAATTGATTTGGAAATCTCCATAATCCATTCTGCCTTAATTTACACCTTGCAGTGCTATGGAATGTTTAGAAGGACTGATTTGTAACAGACTTAATCTTTCCCAAGAAATAACAAGACATATATTTGTAAGATAATTACATTTCAAGTGATCAAGAACGACTGTAGGTGTGAAAAGAGATTCAGTAATAGGCAGACCTTGGGGGAAGTCAAAAGATTTTTACTTAAATATCTTAAGGAATGTGCTAAATCAGAATTCATTGAACAACAATAGCGAACAGAAAAGCTTTTAAAGTGAAAATTATATGAGAACATTCATTTATCAGAAGATGGAATACCTGAGCATTTCATGAAAAGAACTTTTTGAAAGGAAAGCTGTTTTGTTGTTTGAGGCTTTGAGGGAGGTGGCATTGCTGGTGTTTTCATTTTTCATTGTTCCTCATTGCGTCTCTTCCATTCAGGAAAATTAGGTGGATTTACACAAGAAAATAACACCATAGATTCTGGAGAACTTGATATTGGCCGAAGAGCAATTCAAGAGGTTCCTCCTGGGATCTTCTGGAGATCACAGCTCTTTATTGATCAGCCACAGTTCCTTAAATTCAATATCTCTCTTCAGAAGGATGCATTGATTGGAGTATATGGCCGAAAAGGCTTACCACCTTCCCATACTCAGGTAAAAGTAGGCTTTGTTGTCAATAAAATGGAAGCTGCTAGTTTGCATTTTTAAAGTTACTCTGTTTCTAAAGTTACTCTGTTTTCTTAAGTTACTCTGTTTAACTGTTGGACCACTTTCGTATTGATCTTTCACAGTGAAGAGAATTTTGAACGTAGGTTACACTTGAGGTTTTCGAATTAGTAGGAAGAACAGCATTTTCTTCCTGACTTGCGTTAATCGTTATTGATGGATTAAAATGTACTAAAATTTGTGAGTAACTGAATGAATATCGAACATCGTCTGAGCACCTAGCAAAACATCATGGATTTTCCAAGTGTTTTACCAAGATTCTATGAGAATTTCAGATGATATTCCTTTCGTGTAATAGATGCATCGTATTTTCATCTCAAACAATGTATTCATGCTGTTGAAAATATATTGTATTTTTTCTACTTAATGCCAGACTTACTGTTTGTAAAGAAATTATAGGAATATAAACATAAATATGATGATATAAACTTTATCAACTGAAGCCACGATTCCTTGAATAAAGAGGCAAAAGAACTTGCATAGATAACCAAGGGTTGCATAGATAACCAAACGCTGATCATCACCTTACTGTAGACTCAAAACAGTTCAAATACCCTTCAGTCACACATTCAAGGAACTTTAAAGTCAGTCTGCTTGCATGAAAATTATGTCATAATAACAGTACAGAGAGCTGCTATCATAATTCTGCAATCTTTCTCATAATCTAATACTGGATCAAGGCATGTAAGATGGAAATTGTGGTTTAAAAGAGGTCCCATTATGTCTAACAGAAATTATTTAAATTACCTACTATATTATCAGAGCTCAGACTTTTCCTAGGGTCAACTATAATGTTAGTCAACAGAGGAATCCCAAAAATGTAATAGATGGTTAATTACTTTTGACAACTGGATAAAGCCTAAAGTTATACTTGATAATTAGTTTATATACCCATAGAATTTCATGTAGATTTTAACTTGATTTATGAGATGAGGACTGGAGGGTTTCCATGTATGCTTTATAGTATATAATTTTGTGAGAAATGCTTTTTTTATAACCTAGGAATATAAATCATAAAGAAAATTGATCATATGCCAATAAAGGAATCATATCTTTTGAGAAAGACGAGTAAGAAACTTTGAATATGCTTTGTCTTATATCACTGTAGATCAGGGAAAGTTTATATATATATACATATATATGTATATATATATACTCATATATATATGGGTAAGTTTCATATATATGTGTGTATATATATACACACACATAAATTATAAAGCTGTAAAATTTTTCAATATCATGCTTTGGTGTATTAATTTTTCTGATAACATTTTTCATATCTACTATATTGAAGTAAATGCCTTTGATCCTTGCATATTAAGTACTCCACATTGTGTGCTAGTATCCAATTTAAATTTTTGATTACAATTATATTTGACTATGCTGTAGGTGATGGAGTGTACAGTGTAATAATCAGATTGTCTTGAAGGGAAGTGGATCTCTTTAAATTCACATAAAGCAGACAGATTGCATTTATATCAACAGTCCAGTGAAACAGAAAAATATTTTTTTTCGTTGGAACCATAAATACATGTTTAAATCACTTTTTTTGTGACCGCAGAAATATACCTCCAAAGCTAAGTGCAACAGTGAGTGTGTAACCTATAAGTTCCAGAAAATAATTTCAAAAGGAAAATGTTGTATATGTTAAAGATTCATTAAGATTTAGGGTTGGCTCTTTCCAAGTTATATATACCATAGAAGATTAGGGAAATAAAAAAGTGCAGTTTCAGGTTTTCTCATAATTCTTCTGGTATTTAAATACAATATACATGATACTCACTTTCCCTTTCTACCACAATATATGTGTTGAACTAGATTACGCATTTTCTGAAGCTCCACAGTTATTAGAGTTCCTGCCTCTGGTTTATTCAAGATCAGCAGAGCAAACAACTGTTTCTGACTTAAGTGTTTAAACATGAAATATGCTATAAAGCAGCCCAAATTGAACATTTCTCTGTATCTGGGGAACGCTAAATAAATCAACCTGAAATAATTAAAATTGGCCAGCCATTCAGAATAGTCACTTGAGTTTTGAAAGTCTTTGTGACCCTTTATAAAACTGTCCATTTAATTGTTACCAAGGAATCAATTGACTTCCCTCTTGCTGATGCCCAATTCATTCTCCTGGACAGTTAGAAGCCTAAGGAAGCAATTTAATGCTTTACAGTTGACAGTATACTGACTGTATCATTTAAGTGCATTTGCATGAAGGCTGTCTCAGTAGTTGGAGACCTGAGTTCTGTAAGCATACACTCCTACCACTTTTTGACCTTGTGACCTGGAACAAAGCCCTTCTCTGCACCCATGTCGGTCCAGAAAACGAAACCATTGGATCAGATGGTGTCTAAAATCTCTTACTCCTCTGTATGGCAGTCATTTACAGCAAAACCATGCCATGATCAAAAAGTTGATTTAAAGATACAGTTAATGGGATACTTGGGTGACTCAGTAGGTTAAGCATCTGCCTTTAGCTCATGTTATGATCCCGGGGTCCTGGGATCCAGCCCCGCTTTGGGCTCCTGCTCAACAGAGAGTCTGCTTGTCCCTCTGTCCCTTCCCTTGTTTGTGCCCTCTCTCTCAGATAAATAAAATCTTCTTTAAAAAAATACAGTTAAGTATTCATAGATTCTGAGTTCTTATCCTTTTAATAACTGAACTAAGCATATGGATAGTCTGTTTAAAAATGAACCACTAGAATAGTTTTATCAAGTCTAACCTTTGTTTCATAATTACCGCCCCAAAGTGGTAAGACTGAATGTTATTCTAAAAATAGCCTAAGATCCTAAGACTTGCCCCCACAAAAATAACAAAAAAATCCATGTCTCCATCTTATGAATGGGTATTAATTTCAAAGTAAAGCCAGTAACCCAAGTCTGTCCATAAGTCATTGCTTTATACTTTACACCTTGAGAACAAAAATTATTAACTATTTTTGTTCCGAATGATTTGTTTGCTTTTTGTAGAGATAGGTTTAGAGTTAAGTAGAGGACTTGTCTTTAGGTTTATGAATAACCCTCCTGAAGGCGTGTGTGAAATGCCCCTACAGAAGACCCTAAGCAGATTCTCAACAACTGTGGCCTCCCGCCCACCACCACCACCATACCCACCACTCCAGCCTCATTTTATTGTTCACGGTGTGATGCAAATAGAGACTCCTACAATGAAGGTGGTGACTATGAGTATGAGCTTGAAAGACCAGTTAAAACTCAAAATTTCCTCCCTTTCAATTTTGCCGTTACTGTGCTTAATGTCAGAGGAGAAAAATGTTTATATGCAAAGAAGCCATAAAAAGAAATTTTCCCTGCCTCTTTGCCATGCTAATATAAACATTTAAATCTGATGAGAAAATGAATGGCTTATTTGAGATAACAGGCATCTTTCGAAAGTGCTGAATTCATTTTCCTCTGATAATTTTGGAGGACAATTCCAGTGAAAATTTTGCAAGTTAAATATCCACACCAGTGATTATTTTCATCCTTGTAAGGTAGAAATGAAAAAAGTTATTAAATGCTAACCAAGTTACAGCTTTTTGTGTGTATTTCTCACAGCTGCATGATGCCTTAAGGTAGTTTCAATACACACACACAAAAAAAAATAACAAAAATGTTTTTACATTTAAATAAAAATTTTAGTACGTTGGAAACTGAATGAGATATTCTAGATTTTGTCCAGTAGTAACATTAGAGGTCTTTGATCTGTACAGTGGCGACACATTTAATCATGAATCTCAGAATCCCAACAGCCAGTTTTATTCCAATTTGATTATATTAAGGGATTTATATAATAAACTTCTCTTTAAACAGTCCCCGGATGAAATTCCATTTCAAGAATCTATCAGAATAGAATATGGGCGATTTGCATAGACAGTACTGTAACATTATATGTATTGCACTGTAGTGTATTTTTCACCATAAACACAGCCCTCAGGAATCAAGTGAAACTGGAGAAGAATCTATAGAAACTGAATCCCTTTACTTGTAGGGAGCTTTTATCTAACAAGTTTATTAAACCTGTGTTGGAAAGTCTTTGCCATGTCTTCCAAACTCACTGCATTATCCCTGATTACCAAGCTTTACTACTGTCACTCACCTTCCATATTTTTAATTATCTTTAAATCCTCCAGTTGAATTCTGCTAGTAACACAACATTATTGATGAATCTTACTAAACCAAAAATGAAGTTAACTGATGTTCACTTCCTAATAATAACTGGGCGTATTTACGGTTACTGTCATCTCTTCGGAACTCCCTCCCCATTGTTTAATTTTTTAGACTTTTGGGCAGAGATGTATAGGCATCTTGATATAGGATTCTGGTTTAACTATTACGGAGTACAAAGCCATGGGTTTCCTTCCCCAGATGCCTGGGATGGTTGCATGAGGGTCACAGAGAGGAGTACGGTGGGTGGTAGGAAAAGACCTGAGCTTTCTCACAAACCAACGCCCCTGCTTACCAGGGATCTACCCCTACACAAGGGCCTGAAGGCTTGGTTTCCTTCATCTTCACAGTGGAAACACCGACACCTTCCTAGAAGGGTTGCCACGATGATTCAGTATAATGCTGACACAGAGTGCGTATCGGTGGCAGTTGTTGCCACATAGTAGTAAGTAGGAGAACACCTTGTGAGATTAACAAATGGTCTAAAATTAGGTTGCCAGGTGTGACATGTTACAGGTTCAAGGTCGTATCCATACACGGCCCGAACTCATCAAACACCTTATCAGTTGCAAGAGTCCGATCTGATTCCAGAAAGAGTGTGCACTAAGGGGAAAATGATTGTCCAGTTTCTGTAGAACAACAGTCTGCGGTGGGTAGTTCTCTTTCGTGATCCCTGTAGGTGCTACGCATAGAAGGACCTGTCCATCAGGGACCTTTTCCTGACATTGTCTTTAGTAGAGCTGAGGGGAAACAGTGGGTAAAAAAAAAAAAGAGAGAGAGAGAAGCAGCACCATGGAAATGTTTCTGACCACTAACCAGCTATACTTGTCCCCACCCTCAGTACGACTTTGTCGAGCTCCTGGACGGCAGCAGGTTGATTGCACGAGAGCAGCGGAACCTGCTGGAGCCTGAAAGAGCAGGGCGGCAGGCAAGGTCCGTCAACCTGCACGAGGCTGGCTTCATCCAGTACTTGGACTCTGGAATCTGGCATCTGGCTTTTTACAATGACGGGAAAAATGCGGAGCAGGTGTCCTTTAATACCATCGTTATAGGTAAGCACGGTCCTCGAAGCCTCTTTTTCCGGGCTGTGGTCTAAACAGTGTGTTGAATAGACACTCAGTTGTCTTCCCTGATTTGGAGTGATCCCTGGGGTGATGAAGCCTGAGGTCTAATGTGATGAAGTCTAATGTGAGAACTATTTTTAAATTTTTTATTTACAAATATGTGACACGCCACGAAGCACTAGAAGAACCTATGACTTGGAAATGTCTTGGCATCTTGAAAACACTTAAAAAACATCTGCCTTTGAAATGGCCATGCTTTGCTTTACTATTGGAATAATCAGGTGGCTTGCTTCGCTTTGCTGTTGGAATAATCTGGTGGCTTGCTTTGCTTTGCTATTGGAATAATTTGGTGGAAGTGAATCCTTGGCCCTGTTGTGGAGCAGGCCATCCGTGATTCCCTCAACGTGACGCTAGGATAACCAAAGTGACGCAGTCTATCTCGTGCAAGTGGCAGGCCGGGCACTAAGTATTCCTATTCTCTCTTTTCTTCAGAGTCCGTGGTGGAGTGCCCCCGAAATTGCCATGGAAATGGAGAGTGCGTTTCTGGCACTTGCCATTGTTTCCCAGGATTTTTAGGTCCGGATTGTTCCAGAGGTATGCGAGTCCCAGTCCTTTCTTAAGCCCATGCAAACAAGCTGTAGAAACAGGAGTAATTCGGACCCTGGGCAGGGCGAGAACACCGGGGGGAGGGAAGGCAGCATAGCCCCCCACAGCCCTGCGCCTTTCCCCCCGGATGTCACCCCTGAGGGTGGCTGCTAACTGCCCTGTCGTGGTCTGTTTCGCAGCAGCCTGTCCGGTGCTGTGCAGCGGCAACGGGCAGTACTCCAAGGGCCGCTGCCTGTGCTTCAGTGGCTGGAAGGGCACCGAGTGCGACGTGCCCACCACGCAGTGCGTTGACCCACAGTGTGGAGGCCGTGGCATCTGCATCATGGGCTCCTGCGCCTGCAACTCCGGATACAAAGGAGAAAATTGTGAAGAAGGTAAACATGCCAATATTTATGGAAATCTCTTGTTCTCCGCAGAAAGGAAGAGATTATCTTTGTGATCTTCCATGTGGCAGGTGCATCTCTTTGTGTGCCTCCCCGTGAAAGTACTGTTCATTTCCACACTGACCCATGCATCGTTGTGTTAACACGTTGACTGATAAAAAAAAAAAAAAAGCACAAATGCCCAAAGGAACCCCTTTGCTCTCAGTAGTGTGAATTTTTCCCCCCACTCTGAGGAAGCAAGCAAACACTTGTGTCTTGAAACCAGAGATGGACAATTGTTTTGTTTTATTTTATCTTTGTTTTTTCGGCGGTGGTGGGTTTTTGTTGTTTTGTTTTGCAAACTCTGCTGTTTTGGATGCCAGCTTTTAAGTCTAGTGTTGTGGCATCTCTAGGAAGACAGGCTATATTGCACGTGATATAGAAGTGAAAAAAAAATACATCGTGGCCTTGCTCTATAACTGTATGTAATGATGATAGCTGTACTGTAAAGTGCAGTTGAATTGTTTTTTTTTTTTTCAAAAAGCAGAAAAGCACCATTTCCGTTCTTCAATCAAATTGATTTTATTGATCTGCACACAGAAAGTAATGCAATTAAGTCTCTGGAATTAAATTTTCAGGCCATTGACCCTACAAGTGTAAAGTTTTATTGAGTCAAATTGCTAAATTAAATCTCGTCATCTAAACCACATTAAAGTGAATTAAGAAGGATAGAGAGTATGCAACTCATTTATTTCTCAAACAGTTTGAGGGTCCCATATAGCTGTCAGTACTCAGTGTTGTGGATTAGGTCAGCTGATACGATTTTGTTACAGAGAAGCCAATACTTATTACTATCTGATTAAGCAGAACAGAGAGCAGTAGCCTGAAATCTCAGGAGCATCTATGTGTGTAATTTGTAAAAATTACAAATCCTTGCAAGAGTCTCAATTACCTAACTGGCGTGATTCTCAATGCCATCTTATAGGATTCTTTGCATTTTCAGAAACCAGTTCTCAAAAATGGTAAGGAAATAGTTGAGTATCCAAAATCATCATATACATTGGGTTGGGATTCAATTCTTTATCCTGCGTGTACTACGTATGTGTGACATCTTCTAGATTTAACTGTGAAATTATTCTTTTTTCTCTATTGCAGCCGACTGTCTTGACCCTGGATGTTCCAATCACGGTGTTTGTATCCACGGGGAATGTCACTGCAGTCCCGGGTGGGGTGGCAGCAATTGCGAACTGGTGAAGACCATGTGTCCAGACCAGTGCTCTGGTCACGGAACGTATCTTCAAGAGAGTGGCTCCTGTACCTGTGACCCTAACTGGACTGGCCCAGACTGCTCAAATGGTAAGGTGCATCAGTGCAGTGTGATCGAATACTTAATATTATGTAGCTGAAGATTAAGATATCTTAATTTTTAAAAACACACTTATTGAATTTAGTGTAGATTGTATTGAAGTTATGATTTATAGAAATGAGTGTTAAAAGTAATGAAATTCTATTGCCTGATAAGAAGAAATCGGCTTTGTCAATTTGTCATTAACATTTCTCCCTTAGTCGCATGGTAAAAAAAATACTATTTCATTTGTGTAAAGAACTCCATCTTCTTACCTCTCCAAGGCCTGTGTAGAGCTTGGGGATTTAAGCACATTATCTCATAAACAGAGAAGCTCAATTAAAAAATAATTTGACAACATAAGGCTAAACATGATCACGGCAAAGAGTATACATATATAGATATTATGATGTGCATAATGGTCCAACACTGATTTTTTTTTTAATTATAACAGTATTATTATCATAAAAATGGCAGGTAGTAATTTTTTTTCAGTCAGTCGGTCTGTTATTGAGCAACAGCTATGTGCATGCATGGCATGGTGATGAGTCCTGAAGGGATAAAAAATAATGAATTCTTCTTACCCTCTCGGATAGTGGCTTTCAAATTTTTTACCATAACCCACAGCCTTAAACAGTTTTACATTGTGACCCTACTGTATATAATACACTCGCATAACTGAAACAAAGCTTTACAAATTGGTACACACAAGATGCTTTTCTCCAAGGATGTCCTGTTTTTTTGTTAATGCTGGTTGTATCCCATGAATTAATTCCATGACCACATTAGTGCCACAGTGTGAAAAGGTACTGTTCTAATCTGGATGATTACAGTTTAATTGGGCAGATGAGGTCAAATGCACCCGAAATACTTGGAAACCAATACATCCCAGTTTAATATTTTATTGGATATTACATGGAATAATATGCTAAATACAGTCAACATTCAGAGGAGTGCCCTGCCTTGATGCACACTGGAAGTTTTCAAGGAGATTTTGGTTAACATTTGTCACCTTCTTTCAAGATGGTAGTTAGTGTGGGGATGGGAGGAGGTATTTTTCGACTAGGGGAACAGTATGAGAAAGTACTTCATAGCATAGACTCTGAGATCAGATGCTTGGGTTCACACCCAACCTCCACTACTTAATAGCTGCGTAAACTTAGGCAGACTACGGTATGCTTTAGTTTACCCATCTGTTAAATGGAGTTAACCGAGACATGCTTTACAGAGATACTTTGGCAAGTGCTTGAATTAACATCTATAAAGTACAAGGCTTAGTCCAGAATCCATTCCAAATAGAGCTGCCACCTCCACTGCTATGACTGTTACTACTACTACGACAACTACCATTAGCAAAGATCCAACTATGAGATTATTGTTCTACACGTGGGAGAGTAAAGGAAAGATATTCGGAGGTAAAGGCTGGGTTGGGCCCCATTATGAGGGACGCAGCTTAGAAATGATGGTTCAGACAATGGAGAATACACTTGTCCTGACAATGTGCGCCCACCAGTGTGATGAGAGCAGTATGTGAGAACTCCCCAATCGATTATGTGTCAGAGAGCACGACTAGTTGGAATTTGATGGCCGGAAGGCAAGTTTGAGAGCTTTCCCAGAGTGTGAAGTGCTGAGAGCGTGAATTCATTTGGAGTTTGTAGAAATGAAGAGGATAAATCAGAGGGCCGTTTTAAAGGAGAACTAGACGGAGCCTGCAGAAGAGACAGTACAGAGTTGGTGCGGAGAGCCGAACGTCTGCAGCAGGGTGGGCTGGGGCAGTGGTCATGTCTTTGGGAAGGAGTGAGGAGTGAGGCCGGATGCAGGGGAGGCGATGGGGAGAGAGGGGGGAAGGCAAAGGGCCAGGTCTTGTTAACACTGTTGAGTCAATAAAAACAAAGGCTTGGCTGCAGGGAAGCCCACACTGATTGCCTTCTTCTCTGAAGCCCTGTTTATAACTGAGTGGTTCAGAGCAGGCGATCTGGAGATGAAGGGCCTGGGTTCAGGTCTAGCGCTGGCTATTCCCTACATCTGTAATGTCAAATCAGCTCTTTAAAATGCTTCTCTGCACCTCAGTTTCTTTCCCTGTAACATGTGGATGATAAGAGCAGTACCCTATACAATCATCAGAAAGTGGAAATGAGTTAATAAGTGAAAAGCACTTAGAACAGTGCCTGATACATGGCAGGTACTTGGTAAGTGGTACCCATTAATAGAAGTGGTGATGGTCATAGTCGTGGTGGTAGCGTTCCAAAGGCGATCTTAGCCTTTAGAGTTTGTCATCTTCATTCTTCATTGATTCAGGGGAGCGTCCCCAGGAAAGTACTACTTGGCTACGGTTCCCCCAGTAGTGAAATTTATGAAATGCAAATTATCTCATCTGTTAGTATAACCTAATGGCATTAACCTAAGAGAAATCCCACTAAGGCAGTGAATTCACATGCTTATTTTAAAGGAGAAAAAAAAAAGACTAGTAATTTTTACAAATCTCTCTTTCCTGGCACTTTGAGAAATTTGGATGACATGAATTACCAGCAGCATGACCGATTTCTGTGCCATTCTTCACCGACTGCAGACAATCCTGGAAGCTCACACTAAAGATAGTTTTGTACAGGATAAATTGTGATATTGATGAAAAACTTCTGTTGACGCCTCAAGTAGATATCCTAGGTAAAGGGACAAAAGGACAATGATGCACTCTTTTCCCTACATAGTCACTCTCATTTCCCCTCCCCCCTCTTTTTCTCCTTCCTCCCTCCTCTCTCCCTCCCTACTACTACATCCCTCCTACTCCCTTGGCTCCCTTCCCTCCTCCCTCATCCTCAACCTCCTACCTTCTCTTCCTTCCTTTTCCTCTGCCTCCCTCATCTTTTGGCCATACATTTTTGGAAGCAGACAGGTTGATGTTCCTTACAGCTTCATAGAAACATGAGTTGATTCACATAGCTTGGAGGACCAGAAACTGGTTAGAAAATTCACGATCACAAGAGCAATTAACATGTACAGGACAAATGAGAGCGAAAACATAAACTGCGGGTGGGATTATAGAGGACCTTGAATGGCCCCACGAAAGAGTTCTAGGAAATCATCACCCAACATTATCAAGCATAGGTGCGAGGCATTATTTAAATAACACATTAGCTTGTTTTGTCCTCCGTTCTTAAAAAATGTATTTTATAGTCACAAGAATCAAAATAGGCATTTAATTATTTCTGTTGAGTTTTTATTTCCCTTTCTGGCTTCCGTACTAAAAAAATGCATCCCACCAAAAAAATCCAATTAAAGTTTATAGATATAATTATTTTTATAGTAAAGCTACTTGGTTCAGGTCTCCTATGCCTTCATCAGTAAAATAAGCATAATAATACTAGCTATAAAATAATACTGGTTTGAAATATTGCCATTCTAATTTGTCTCCCACAATTATCAGAGTAGGAAAGAAATAATGAAAAGCCCTTTTTGTTTCATATAATGTTATTTAATACATCACCTGAATCATTTTATAAAGGATCCTTTGTAATTGATACTGTAGCTCAAAAGATAATTCAGCCCTGGGGCATCTGGCTGGCACAGTCAGGGTAGCATGCAACTCTTGATCTCAGGGTTGTGAGTTCAAGCCCCCTGATGGATGTAAAGATTACTTTTAAAAATTTAAAAATAAAATAAAATTTAAAAAGATGATTCAGTTGTCTTCATAAAATGATACTGCCATGCAGCCCCGGTGGCACAGCGGTTTGGCGCCGCCTGCAGCCCAGGGTGTGATCCTGGAGACCCGGGATCGAGTCCCACGTCAGGCTCCCCGCATGGAGCCTGCTTCTCCCTCTGCCTGTGTCTCTGCCTCATTCTCTCTGTGTGTCTCTCATGAATAAAACAAATAAAATCTTTTAAAAAATGGTACTGCCATGAATGACAGAAAAGACAAAAAGGTATAGATGTTAATTAAAAGATTAAACTGGCTGCCAAAATCACCTATCATTATTTTACATATTTAGACTGATTTTCTACATGCTAATATAATTATTTTGCCAGCTGAAAATCTAATTTTACCTGTATACAAAATGACTGCTTAGACGTAGTGAGTGAAGATCTTAATCCTATTCATCTTTCTACCCCCAATGCAAAGCAGAAAACCATATATTAAACTCTCAATATATAGAGTTGAAAAATTAATACAGTACTTTTTTTTTTTTTGGAAGAGACTAACCACAGGAAACAAAGACTTTATTAAACTTTGCAATTAGCTACAAAAAGACAGAAAACTTACCTAGAATTTTTAGTAAGGAGATCAAATATGCATATATTCATCCTCTGAAAATATCCTGGTTCTTGTGCCTGAAATGTATCTGCACGTTGCACAGCTGTCCTTGGAAGTTTACAAAAACATTGTTGGTAACTTACATCTGTGGTTGAAGAAACTTTCAGCATTATTGGGAATTTCTAACTAACTAAATCCTAAAGCAAAACACTTTACAAAGCTACTTCTTTTGTTGTTGTAGAAATGACCTTCAAATATCTAAATTCAATAAGAGTAGACTCTATACCTGCAGAAACATTTGGTTAAGCTGCTAAAAGAGAAGAAATGAATTCTTTTCATCAGAAAGTTTATAGGTTTGAAAGCAACAGAGCTTTCCTCTATCTTCATCAGCAGTTTGTCCATTAATTAGCCCTTCAATTCCACTTCAATTAAATTAACTCTAATTAATAAGTTCATTACAAAGATTGACGCACCTTGCTCAAAGCTAGTGTGCTAAATGCTGATAAACACCTTCACCCTAATGAAAAATTGATTAGATTGAATAAAAGGGGTACCTCAGAAAGAAACCTCTCTCTTCTGGAGCTGAGTTGACGTTCTGTTCGTCTGAAGTTAATCACCATCTTAGATCTCTTAATCAAAAATTTAATTCAAACGAGATGGAAAATGTAGCATGAAAAAACATATATCACTCTCTTCCAGTTAATAGTCCTGCCTGTTGTTTATAAGAAATGTTATAACTCTCACAGTTGCCTCCATTGGGTGTTTAAAATTCTGTAGGACTTTGAGAGAGAATTATGGTGTCTGAGAAATGTAACTTGAGCAGTAAGTAGAAAAACAGGGGCATGTGACTATATCAACAGTTACTGGTTTTTGGTTTTTTGGTTTTTTTTTTTCATTTAAAAATAAGGCTATAGTTCATTTTCTACTTGTTAGAAATGATTTAGGGTTTTTATTCGGCATTTTTATTTTTGCAAGAAAACTGAAACAAAGCTCTGGTCTTACAATCATAGAAAAAAGAGGTAGTTGATTTTATTTAATAACTTTATATGTAAAAAGCAAACTACAAAATATCCTTCAGAGTTTTCTTTCTGTGTGTGTCAATCTTAATGAAGGTTTTAAAGAAAAAAATTATTTTAGACCCTTAAGTTCTTAAAAATCAAACCTATTAGGGTTTTGAAATCCTTTGGCCACTTGGTCTCCCTTTAGTTTGCTCCAGTACCTGAAAAACCTACTTTTTCCAATGACAGTGGCTGTAGTTACATAAATTTTCAAACTGATTTTCTACTATTGTTATCTGTCCACAGTACAAATTTACTGGATAGGAAAAAAAAACAGTTTCTTTTCTTTAACCAGCATGTGTATGTGTCAGAAGTGAGCCCAAGTGCATACTACAAAAGATTCTTTTAAATAAAAGTTTCTGAAATTTAAATAGAAATTTAAACATTAGGATTAGAAATCACCCCCTTTGCAATTCTTGCTAGACGGGTGAAGCCCAACTCCTGTTAAATACCAGACATGCCAGTCGGAGAAGGACAAACATTATATGGTTTCATTCGTTTGGGGAATATAAAAAATAGTGAAAGGGAATAAAGTGGAAAGGAGAGAAAATGAGTGGGAAATATCAGTGGGGGAGACAGAACATGAGAGACTCCTAGCTCTGGGAAACGAACAAGGGGAGGCGGGTGGGGGGTTGGGGGTGACTGGGTGACGGGCACTGAGGAGGGCACCTGACAGTATGAGCACTGGGTGTTATGCTATCTGTTGGCAAATCGAACTCCAATGCCAAAAAAAAACCCCTGCATAGGGACACCTGGCTGGCTCAGTTGGAAAAGCATGTTACACTTACTTGATCTTAGGGCCATGAGTTCAAGTCCCACATTGAGTGTAGAGGTTACTTAAATAAATAAAAAACTTTAAAAAATAATAATAAATTAAATAAATACAGGCATACATACCAGCCATGCTTAGGCACTGAAATATTTTATTAATTTTATATGCACTTGATGTATGTGCCTGGACCGGTGCATGTGCCAAAAGATACTCTCAGATACACTTCGTGTGTGCTTTCCTCTGGTTATGGATCACGGGTCCTGTTCGGTTAGAAGCCTCGTGGACACACACACACACACACACACACACACACTCTCTAGGGAGTTACAGCAAAATCCTCCTGTGTGTTTTATGCACAATGACAGCAGCTTATGCAATTACATGACCAAGGGAAAACGCCCCCTCTGCCATGTAGAATTCTTCCTGGCCGGTGCAGAAATGTGCTGCGTGGAGAGATACTTTGCATGTGTCAATGTTTTTGTGGTTCTGAGCTGGAAGAGGTCGGCCCTGCCTCATTCTCGGTCTCTCTCCCTCCTCCCCGCTCCCTTGCCGCCCGCTCCGCTTGCTCCCTTCGGCGCAGAAATCTGCTCGGTGGACTGCGGCTCGCACGGAGTGTGCATGGGAGGAAGCTGTCGCTGCGAGGAGGGCTGGACCGGCGCCGCCTGCAGCCAGCGAGCCTGCCACCCGCGCTGCGCCGAGCACGGCACCTGCAAGGACGGCAAGTGCGAATGCAGCCAGGGCTGGAACGGAGAGCACTGCACCATCGGTAGGCCCCGCCCCCGGCCGCCCTGCCCCGCCCCCCGGGGAGGGGGGAGGGGGAGAGGAGGGAGGGGGAGGGAGGGGAGGGGGAGGAGAGGAGGGGAGGGGGAAAGGGAGGAGAGGAGGGGGAGACGAGGGAGGAGGGAGGGGAGGACGAGGAGAGGGAGGGGGAGGACAGATGGGGAGAGGGAGGGGAGGAAGGAGAGGGGAGGGAGAGGAGGGAGGGAAGGATAGGGAGGAGGAGGAAGGGGGAGAGGAGGGAGAGGGGAGGGGGAGGAGGAGAGGAGAGGAGGGAGGGGGGAGGACAGAGGAGAGGAGAGGGAGGAGGAGGAGAGGAGGGAGGAGAAGAGGGGAGGAGGGAGGGGAGGAGGGGGAGGAGGGAGGGGAGGAGGAGGAAGGAGGGGGAGGTGCAGAGGGAGCACCCGGGTTGCTGGCTGTTTTCCACCTCGCCCCCTACTGCCCCCCCACCTTGGAATTAATTTCGTTAATTTTCCACTCGTCTTTCTGAAAATGGAATTGCTTTTTCAAATAAGGCCCATCGTGTTGCAGAGGCAGCTCGCTTCCTCTCAGAGCGCCTGTCACAAGTATGAAGTGTCAGAATTTTGTACCCCCCCCCCCCCCCCCCGTGATGATGGCTACAAAAACGGACTCACCCGAAGATGATTTCATTTCCTTCTTATAAACACACTTTCGTGGGATAGTATTTTGCCGTTGCGTGACAGCAATTTATTTATTTATTTATTTATTATTACCTTAAAAGAGATGTCAAATATGGGGCCTTTCGGGGGAGCGTCCAGAAATTTCCATCACCACACATCTTAGCACCTGTCGGTATAGTGGAGTCTTTCAAAAAGAGGTTGGACTTCTTACAGCTTTATTTTGGAGTAGCACAAGGAACAAAGTAGAAGAAAATGCACACAAGTCTAGATGTTCTTAGAGTTCTGTGCTAACCCTTCTTCAAATATGATCATGTTCCCAAAACTCAGTAGGTTAAATAAAGCAAACAGGTGTTTAAGATCAAAATGTTGGTACATAAATGGTAGTTAGCATGGGTACAAGCATCCAGAACACACATAGTACTGTCTTTTCTGGGTACTTAGTGCCTTTGCTTTTTACCATTTGAGTCACAGAAGTTAAAATATTTATTTAAAAAATATAACAAATGTAAGTAGTAAACGTCCACCTTACTTCAGTGAAAGTATACAATTATATACAATGTTATGAATGACATTGTCCTACAAAAATTTCATAATTTGGGGTATGTTGTTTTATATCCATAGAATATAAGTTGATAAAGCTGTTGGAGGGAGTCTCGGTATCTTAAAAGATTTCTTCTTCCAGGGCAGCTCTAAGCATTATGTACTTTACTTTCTTGCTTACAGGAATTGGCTAGCTAGGAAATTTTTCACTGGAAAGTTGAAATCACGGACATTTTATAAACTGTTGCAGTCTTTACAGAAGCTCAAGTGAGATTCTTTCCAATCTTACTGACGTTCCTCTCATCTGTTTTAAGGGTGGTGATCCCCCCACACCCACATGTGATGATCCACAGAAGGGCTCACAAAACTCAAGGCACTTGTGCTCATGACTGTAATAGATAAAGGGGAAAGACCCATCTGGTGGTATCTGGAGAAATCTATGCACAGGCTTGCTGTGTTGTGTTGTGTTCTTTCTCTCCCACCAAGGCAGGTCACATGGAGCATGTACTTTTCTCCAGCAGTGAACTATACCAGAATGTGTGCAAGGAACACTTGCTCTGCTGAGGGACACCCATTTGAGACTGAGAGGTTTTTATTAGGGCTGCTCTAAGAGGTAGCCTCTGTCAGCCACAACCACCAAAATTCACGATTCTCAGAAGAGATTCTCCTGGTAGGCAAAATCACCTCATCATTGTAGAGAACATTCAGTTCTCCAGATGCCAGCCAAAGGCCAGCCCTGCAGACTTCTACAGGTCAGGCCTGGAAGCATCCTTAGGGTCTCACCTGTGGAATGTGAGTTACCTTACTTCCGGGAAGCATAGTTCCCAGTCAGGAAAACTGCAAGTACACATATTCATGGCACTTGCAGAGCGCTCATCCCCATGATTTTGATAGGGCTTTCCCCTCCTCTACTCTTTAAGAGAGGCTTCTAGGGCAATGGCTGCCTGTTGTTTACGTGAACTACATTTGTGAACTACATTAAAGCCACAAAAGTTGACAACCACAATTTACACAAATCTGTGGACATACAGAGGATAATGCATTACCCCTGAGACTAAATAGCTCCATACCCCAAATCCCAGAATGCCCACATACCAGAAGCGGGGCAGGAAAAATAGACCTTGAAACATGCTCCATCAAATTTTATGACCCCACCACCCCCATACCCATCAGAAGTGAATTGATTCTAGCTGGAGGGGAAATGTTAAATATTTGACCATGTGTATCCTAGGAAGTATGGCAAACACGTGAATGTATAGCTTGGAAAGCCAAGAAGTGTACTATAACGTTTTCAACATATGCAAATTTAACTTGCCAACCAGCAGTTACTAAATAAATCAGTCTATGGGGGTCCTCACTGACTGTGGCAATAGTACATGTTTAGTTTCCCATGGATGAGCTGTTCTTGAACAGCTTTGCAGTTTTCTGGGTGCACACAGGATGTTTGTCAGTAGCAGGTCTTTTTTGTATAGTTTGACATTCTTCGCTGTGGTTGTTAACAATTCCATTTTCTATTTTTTTTTTATTTTATTTTGTTGCTCTTATACTCCATATGAGTAACAATGTGGAAATAAAGGACCTGCTTCATTTGAAAATGAATCTTTTAAAAGACATAGAGACCCTCACATCACTCTTTGGCTCTTTTATACTATTAGAGCTACTTATTCCCAGTTTTGGCTTGCAAGGATCCAATTATTTTTTTCCACCTATTTACTACCTATGTATGTGTCCACAGTGGAGAAGGGGCCGTTTAAAAAGAGGCCTTTGTGAGCCACTCATTTAAACAACCCAAGAAACTACAGTATATTTTCCCATTTGGGATTGTTACTGTTCTGTGCATTTCCTCTCCATTTCAACACTTATACATCTGGCTGAAAGAAGCTGCCACTTTATGAACGAATACTCATAAATCAGCAAGATTTTTTTTTCTTTCTCCATATTATGTGCCATCTCATTGAATACAAACAGGGAGGTTAATTGAAAGAGAGATGGAGGAGAAATTAAACAGTTAGAAGCAAACAAAAGTCACCAGTAGAAAGCAAAGAATATTCTTCATTAGTCATCATACTGTCTTCATAAACTGTTCATGCTTTCATAAAACCATAGGCATTTTGATAGTAAAATAGGCTATGAATTTAGAGTATTCACCAAACACCCTATGTACCTGAAAAGATTCCATCTTGATAGTTTTATTAATGTGTTCATATTTTCCTCTCATTATGAATCATGCGTTCAGCAAATTGGGCATATTAATTGTCAGATTCATTGTCCCAAGTCCTTCTCCTTTCTGGGGTTAGACTTTTTTTTTTTTTTTTTTAATTTATGATAGTCACACACAGAGAGAGAGAGAGAGAGGTAGAGACACAGGCAAGGGGAGAAGCAGGCTCCATGCACCGGGAGCCGACGTGGGACTCGATCCCGGGTCTCCAGGATCACGCCCCAGGCCAAAGGCAGGTGCCAAACCGCTGCGCCACCCAGGGATCCCATGGGGTTAGACTTTAATTAGCAGTGCATGCAGATGAAAAATACAACAAAGGGAAATCTACCTTTTTTTTTGTTTTGTTTTTAGGGGAGGGAAGAAAGGGGAACAGGCAAGAAGGAGAGGGAGAGAGAGTATCTCAAGCAGGTTCTATGCCCAAAGTAGAGCCCCAGTGTAGGGCTCAGTCTCACGACCCTGAGATCATGACCTGAGCCCAAATCAGGGTTTGGACATTTAAACAACTGAGCCATGCAGGCACCCCAAAGGAAATCTACTTTCAGTGATATTATGATTAAAATAAATATTTCTCCCTTCCTCCTCAAAAAATGTTTGATTGTTGGACCCTTCAAAAATAAAGAGAAGTTAGTTATATGACTGAACCTCCACCGATAACCAACAGTAATTATTGCTACCATAGTTTAATAATAACAGCACTGGTATAGATACTCAACTACTATAATGTCATCATCCTTTGTACGTGACCATTCCACAGGAAGATCAAATGATTATCACACTCACGTTCCTATTTTTGTTTCTCATGAGATAGGAAAGATGTAGGAGTGTTTAGAGGACCCAGAAGCAAGTTAGAACATATTAAATATAATTAAGTAGTTCATAAACAGGAGTTGACATAATTGGAATATTGTGTGTCTGTCTCTGCATAAACAACCCAAACAGTTCTATATCGATCAAGCTCAGATCTTTGAACTGGGAAATACTTGTCTTGGCCCAATTCAGTAATTTCACATTAATATATTTAACTGAAACCAGAATCTATAACCACATAAAGGCAACTCAGTTGCTTTGACTCTTCCTATTTGACTCTTCCTATGCTTCTTGCTTAGAAAGATGGGAAGACGGCCCTCTGGTCTGTGGCTGGAGTTAATTGGCCATGGAAGCAATAAAGATGCCACACCAACCTCTGCTAAACAGATGTTTGGAGACAATCTACAGCTTTTGAGTGCAATACAGCTAAATACGCTGGTGAATGATAGATCCTAAGCTACCATGTTTTGAGTGTTACTAACCTGTAGCTTCCCCAAGAATTATTCTTTGTAGCAGTTGCTGAAAAGAAATTGCCCCTACAGCCATCCCTATATATCTGAGAACACTGGAGGGTATAGATGAGAATGTGACCTGAAAGGGTAAGTGGAACAGGGGTGAGGCCTGGGTGACACATTTCATAGCTGTCCACCATAGAGAATTCCTAGAAAGATACGGAAGGCTCAGATCTGTCTATAGATGGGTGAACTGTCTCCTGGAGGCTGACTGGGATTTCCCATTTCCCCACAGACAGAAATGGAGAAAATGGGCTTAGACCGTTCAAATGTTGATTAGATAGAATGAAGAACCTCAGCGTGGAAGACATATTTAAATCCTGGAACAAGATCCCAAAGAAATGTTTTAATCTCGATTCCTAGAAGCTTTAGCAATACTATAATTATCTAGTTGTGGAACACTAGGGGTTTTTGTCTGTTGTTTTTTTTTTTTTTTAAGATTTTTTATTTATTTATTCATAGAGACAGAGAGAGAGAGAGAGAGAGAGGCAGGGACACAGGCAGAGGGAGAAGCAGGCATCATACAGAGAGCCTGATGTGGGACTCGATCCCGGGTCTCCAGGATCTCTCCCTGGGCTGCAGGCGGCACTAAACCGCTGCGCCACAGGGGGCTGCCCTGTCTGTTGTTTTTGTTAGTTTGGGGAGTATTTTTAAGGGAGGAATTCTATTTACCTTTTTTCTATCCATGAAGTCTCTTGAGTAGTGTCCCTATCTGAAGGACCCCTGGAGGTCTCTTACAATTCTAAAATTTATTGATGATTTCTGCCTTATTTAGAAAATTATGAGATTTACTCAAGAGATTCCCTTTTTATTCTGTTTCATTTAGCTTTTGATTTTTCCTGTGGCATTTGCACACCTCCATTACCTTCCATTTGTGAATTTCTTTCATTGTGCATTAAGCAATTACTGATCATCTCATCTGTCACATTTTAATACTCCTTACACAAGTTAGTGGTAACATAAATGAGAAAAAGTATGGGCTCTCAAATGAAAAAGAAGATATATATTCAAATCAGCTCTGTAATTTATCCGCTTATATCTTAACTGTTGGGTTTTTATTTTCCCAAATATAAGATGGCTATAATAATACGTATCATAGGTGATTTTGAAGCAGAAAACTCTAATGTTTAAGAGGTTTTGGGTAAGAAAAAAAAAAGAGGAAGAAGAAAGGAAGAAAAAAGGAGCTTTTGGAATTTGAATCATGGCCACACCATTATTTATGTAGTGTGTTGTCAATAGTGAGTTCCGTTCCCCCGTTGTGGTTCGTGAGTTGAACCAAGAAAGAATTTAGAGCCCAACTCTTCAGCAAGCAAGGGTTAAATGGCAGTTTAAGAAAAAGTACACTCTCAGATGAAAGAGCTGGTAGTCCCAGAGGTGGCAGCTATAGTGGGGGTCAGGGTTGTCTTTCTTTTTTATGTTTGAATAGTTTATAGGTCATAGCTAGAGTGATTCGTGATGTAGGAAAAGACGTTAGGGTTCAAAGCCCATGGTCAAGAAAGAATTCTTGAGAGTCTTTGGTGCAAAAAGATGGTTTTATTAAAGCATGGGGACAAGACCCGGGGGCAGAAAGAGCTGCCTTGGGGTCATGAGGAGCAGCCAATGATATACTTTCAAGTTGGAAGGGGATTAGGGACAGCGTAAATCTCCGGGGAATTTTGGACAAATGGTTTGCAGGATCTTGAGGGGGCTGGCTATCGTTGGGGAAACATCATTTGTTACCATGTTAATAAAACCTTAGTCATGAGACTCTTCAGATGCATATCAGTGGGCCATATGCTTCAGGGATGATTGCCAACACATATCTTGGGAGGTTTAGAGTTAAAGGAAATTTCTAAAGGAATTTTTATATGTTAAAGTAGACTTACAAGACCCTGGGGATTGGGCTAAGATTGCCTTTTGCCCTTAGCTGAGTATTAACATCGAGGTAATTGAGTTCCTAGAGAAATGTCACTGTGCCTATTTCAAGGAAGTGTCACTGAGCAGTAGGTAGTAAGGAAATTTAATAATGTTTCTCCTGCCTTCATTTCCTACATCAGTTCCTAACTAGGGCCGTACAGCCAGTCTTGTAAGGAACTCCTCCTACTGATCGGTCAGAAGGGAGAGTTTTTGGCCCTCTATGGTCCTTGTCAGAACTGTCATGGCGGCCTTCCTTCATGGGGGTAATGGTGTCAGAACTGTAGGGTAGTGGTCAAAGCGGAGAAAGCATGCCTGTCCCCTGGGGTTTGTCCTGGTAGGCTGGAACTTGGTTTCCTTAGAAAACCATTTGTTCCCTGCTTTATTTAACTAACTGCCCAGTCTATCATGTGTCCTTGGGCAAGTCATTTAACCTCTTTGAGTATGTTTCCCCTTATATAAATATTATGTACCCCATAGGGTTGTTAGAATCAAGTGCACAACTATAGTGTAAGTCACTTGTGGAAGTGTGTAGCAAAAAGTGTCCAATACATGAGAGTTCTTAGAAATATAAATGAGCAAACAGGACAAACAGCAACCGAGACAATGTTTTGGGTGCTAAAACTTACAAAAATAAATAAGTTAAAAAAAATGGCCATCCAACCTGAAATTTTCACTTCATTATTATAAAATGTAACCTAGTCTCAATGGATATAGCCTAACAGGAAGTTAATATGTTTCAGGTGAGGGTTTTCAGAGGCATTGCTTTCTTGAAGAGAAGGGAGGGAGGGAGGGAGGGAGGGAGGGAGGGAGGAAGGAAGGAAGGAAGGAAGGAAGGAAGGAAGGAAGGAAGGAAGGAAGGAAGGAAGGAAGGAAGGAAGGATCTATTGTGATATTTGTCTTCCAGTGACTTCAGTCTCAAACACAGAGTTGTTTATTGAGCTACATTGATTTTCATGTACTTTCAGGCAATTCAAATGGAAATTTGGCCTAGGGGAAATCCTAATTCCTTTAAGCTACAAAAGACCAGCTATTTGTTTTTATTCTAATTCTTTAGTACATTGGGAAACAGGATCATTAATGATCACAAAGACATGCTTTGTTTGTTCAGACAAAACTTAGACATACAGTACTCAGCATCCCTCTATTAAATACTGTGGCCTCTCCGGGCTCTGGGATGTGGGAGATTAGAAATGAAAGATGAAATACACAAAACTGGGGGAGTTACCCACCCGGCAATATGGGGGCAAAAGAGAAAGACCAAAACTGTACCACTGTGGACGACAGAGCTTAGCCTTGTCCTTCTAATTCTTATTTCAGGATAATGCTGAAAGAAGAGTATTTTCGTTGTTAAATTTAGAAATAGGTGACAATCTGGGAGGAAAAGATGACCACTCTGATAGATCACTGAGATGACAAAATCTATATTCTTTGTAACTTTTGTAATGTTCCCAAGTTAGGAATCATATTCATAGTAATACAGATGGTGGAAAATTTAAAACTATCTTTTTATACTTTCATTGAAACTCTGTAAGTCCCCGTTAAACGGATACAGGCGACCACATCACACCCGCAAGTGAGTGTTCTGGGAGACGTTTGGTGGCCACACATCTGTCAGAGTGATATAGTCGTTAAAAAGGGGGTCTTCAGTGCCACCTGTCCGGGTCCCTGGCGGGTCCAGTGACATATCTATCATGAAACTGGTAAGGCCAAAGCATCAGAGAGAAGCTGGAGCATCTCACTTGTACAGGCCCTTCTGAGATCTTGCAAGGGGCCCGTGGGTTTATATGGTTACATGTTCATCTAAAACTTGCAAATCAGTTAGGACCTTCATCTTTTTCCACTTCAACTTATTTTCCATCACGTCTTTCCTTGTATAGGATGGTACTGGCGTGACTATGGGCACTTTGAGGATTCAGCTATGGAGACTTTGAGCTGGGGATACATTTAGTTTAGATTTAATTGGATATATTTATGAGGTGTGAAATCATTGCTGTCTGTGGTTGTTATTGCTAGCCATCCAGGAACATTCCTACCACCTGCTGACTCACCTAGTGACAAGAAAGTACAGGGTCAGAGATGATATGAAGCTTTGGAGTTGTCCTGCGGAGCCCTGCACCAGGGGGAAATAGGTAGTGGAGGAGAAATAAGGTTTGAAATGTATGGAAAAAGAAGTTAGTCTGTGGCAGATTCCTCCTGTCATCAAATATATTGTAAAATGCCTCCTCAAAAGGGAAGTTTTCGCCGGTCACAAATGTACTTGATAATGGAACTTATGTAATTATAAACTTGCCATAATTCTCTCTCGGAGGGCTATTTCTTTTCGGAGCAGTTTATCAGCGTTCTTGCATTTTTAGGGCATAAACCTATAAGCAGTGTTGCAAAATTGAGTTCATCAGGGTGTGAAGTCACACGTGCTGTGCATCTCAGTGTATCCCTGAATGTATAAACATAGCAGAAAAAGATTTCTTGTTTATGTGACATGAAATACTGATATTGACAAAGATAATGGAAAACTCATAATATTCTTTTGTGTTTGTTTTTGTTTCAAGTTTTTATTTAAATTCCAGTTAGTTACATACATAGTATGATACTGGTTTCAGGAATAAAATTTAGTGATTCATCACATACATACAACACCAGGTGCTCATCACAAGTGTCCTCCTTAGCATCCATCACCCATCTAGCTCATCCCCCACCCACTTTCCCTCCTGCAACCCTCAGTTTGTTCTCTAGAGTTAAGAGTCTCTATGGTTTGCCTCCCTCTCTTTTATTCTCCCTTCCCCTGTGTTCATCTGTTTTGTTTCTTAAATTCCACATGAGTGAAATTATAAAAATCTCATAATATTCTATGAGGATATCACAACAAAGTTGTTAATGAATGTCATCAATTCAGAGTATTTAAGATTCATTTATTACGTAATAAAGTCTTCCCAGCTTAGCAATAATGCCAGAAATTTACATGGCATTCATAATAACGCATTTTGAGGCCAAATGAAACTTCTCTAAACTATCCATAATGAAAACTATATTAAACAATCACATTGAATAAAGACTGAATTATTGTTGCTTTCTCTCTCTAGAAAACATTACAAAGTCATTGTCTAATAAAGAAGCAATGAAAAAGTAAATATAACCCAAAAATGTTTATTAGAGGCATGTCAGGCACTTAATAAAAAAGGTTATGTGCTTTCCTGACATTTGTGGTGTTTATGAGCTCAAAAAATAATTTCCTGTGATTTCTTATTCTAAATAACTCCTCACTTAATACCTAATTTCATATTCATGATTTGATTTTTTTTCTTAATGGGGGCTCCCTGCATTGTATAATTTCAGACCCCTCAAAACCTGGATCTGCCTCTGTTCCCAGCTCTATTACTTGATAGCTGTGTGATCTTCGAGAAATCACTTAAGCTCTCTGTGCTGCATTCCTCATCTATAAAACAGTACAGCTTTAGAGAGTCCCTGAGAGTATGACACAACATCAACCATCAAGCACTTAGAGCAGTACTTGGCCCAAGTAAACACCGTTTGGATATTACTTATTGTTACTGTGATTGTTGGGAACAGAAATTCATGAAAAGTTGACAGTGATGGATTCTTCTCTGCATGTGGAGGAACAAGCCAACAGAAAGGCAGGAGTGCATGCCGGTTACCAGAACTGCTCCTCCCTTTGCTTGCTAAGGCCCTGACGGTGTGGAGAGGAATGCCACGTCATCTGTCAAACATGGTGGAGCCTGGTCAGCAGGAGTCTAGGCCTGCAATGGAGTAGAAGGAAGTTCTTCTAAGCTGCCTTGGTTGGCAATTAAAATCTAGAGAGGCAAAAAAATAAAATAAAAATAAAATCCAGAGAGGCCAGAAAGCCTCCCATGGGCCTGGGACATGCAAAAAAGAGGTTCTCAAGGTGCTCTCTGCCCTGCCGTCCCAGTGACTCTAAGTAATTTCATGTGAGAAACAGCGTAGCAATTCCTAAGAGAACATTGAAAGCCCCCTCAGAGCTCACTGGGTATCACCCATGTTCTGAGAACCAGGCTGATTTTTAGATGTCTGTTTTTCCCATTTGAGATAAATTAGTGCCCATTTGGGGCCTCCAATTTTTTTTTTTTTTTCATTTTAATCTTACACATCCAGTTCCCAGTTCAGATGCATTAATCTAAATCTGTAATCCCATCAGAATGAGTTGGGCTTTTAAATTTTACTTATTTTTTTAAGTAATCTCTACTTTTAAGCAGTCTCCACTATGGGGCTTGAACTCACCACCCCAAGATCAAGAGTCACACACTCCACGGACTGAGCCAGCCAGGCACTCCTGCGGGTTTTTTCTATTTTTTTAATGAGGTCTTTTGATCTCCTGTTTTCTAAGGAGGCAAAACTACTCCCTGATCTTTCTGAATAGTGGAGGCCCTATTAGGTTGTCGGTGCTCTCACTCAGGTACAATCATTTTAAAACCATCACAGAGATGATGCTTATTTTACTAGTTAATTTAGCGATGTTCCATTTCGTGTCATTTTGATGAAGAAGTGCATGTTGTTGGCAGTGACAGTAGCTATTTAGCTGTTTTAATTTATGTAACCTTCAGGAGGGTTTTCTCTTCACCATGTAAGTTGTTCTTTTGTATGAGTTTGTTTTCTTTACATGCACCAATTTCAGATAAAAGGACATGAAGTTGTGGGCTGGGTCCGGGTGCTGCGAGCACTACAAACAGTGGCAGCTCCATGCTTCGGGCTCAAGTAGTCTTTCACTCTGGGCTTGGTAGCTATTTACAGGAGAGAGTCATCAACCAGCAGAAATGAATTTAGTGGGGGCGCTGGGTGGCTGAGCATCTGACTCTTGATTTCGGCTCAGGTCATGATCCCAGGGTCCTAAGATCAACCCCCACATCAGGCTCAGCGCTCAGCATCGAGTCGGCTTGGGATTCTCTCCCTCTCACTGTGCCCTCTGCCCCCTGCCACATGCATACATGCTCTCTCCCTTTTCTCTTTCTCTCTCTCTAAAATAAATAATCTTTAAAAAAAAAAAAAAAAGAAATGAATTTGAGTGGTCTAGATGTGAAACTTTAGTAAGTTTGACTGTGTTTCTATCATATGTTAGTCTTCCATACTGAGTGTCAGGATTTTTGAATTACTGTCAATTTCTGCTCACTTTAACAACCTATATATTATAAAGCTATCCTATAAAGCTTTGGAGTTGTTAAAATTTGACTCTTTTACTAACTTTTATGAAGTGCCTCGCAGCTTTACCTTTGTAGCATCCTATCGTCCCTTATTTTGTTACCCTGCCCACATAAGTCACGCAGTGTCTCTGGAGCCCCTTTAGAATTAGATCCTCCAGGGATCCCTGGGTGGCGCAGCGGTTTAGCGCCTGCCTTTGACCCAGGGCGCGATCCTGGAGACCTGGGATCGAATCCCACGTCGGGCTCCCGGTGCATGGAGCCTGCTTCTCCCTCTGCCTGTGTCTCTGCCTCTCTCTCTCTGTGTCTATCATGAATAAATAAATTAAAAAAAAAAAAAAAGAATTAGATCCTCCAGTCCAACAAATCCTCAAGAAAATTTGGATTCGAATCTTCACATAACTCTTGCACCCAATTTGCTGTGTGACCATCAGTAAGATCATAGTCCCGAGGGCCGTCCTGATAAATGTTCTCTCATCATGTTGATGATTTGTTTCCCTGGACATAAGTTTTTTTTACCCCTAAGAATAAGAGTAATTGTTGTAGACATAAACAACTTTTACTCTTGATATCAGGCATTTGAGCCCTCCTTTTGCTGTGTCCTATCTTTCATGCTGTAATTTATCCCCAGATAAAACAGAGGCAGTGGCCTAGAGGGGAGTCACAGTTTTCCATCACAGGGTTATGATGTCCCCAAGATACAAAACCCCGGTGATGGTTATACTCTTTTGGGAAACGTTAAATGTGTTCTATACTTCGGAAAAGAGACCTTTTTTTAGAATTTCTAAAACTCAGTTCTGAAAGTAGTAATTGTTTTGTGGGTGAATATATTTGGATTTAACATGTATCTTTCCATATAGATGATTTACATGTGGCCTACATGGATGAGAATTTTGAGTTCTTTAGAAGAAATATGCTTCACATATTTTAAAGTCATGCCATAATGAATTCTATATATGACTGTTATTTGTGTACAGATTTTCCTTCCCATCTCCCTCCTGTGATAGAATTTGGGTCTCAACAGCTGCTATAAATTAAGCTGATTCCTACTCAGCTTTTACTGTGAGTGCGACTAGCTATGGATGCAGTATGTTGGGGGGGGGGGGGTGGATGGAGGATTAAATCCACTGTCATGTTTCCCAAATCAGAGCAGTATATAAGACAATGCTGATGGCTTGTGTTGTTTTATGATCTTTGAAATATTCTGGATTTCTTTAGAATTCATCAAACTGACTCCTTCCTTTCTCACTGTCTTGTGTTTATTTTTCACAGTGAACTTAGTGGTTTTCTAGCTAGTTTTTTTAAGTCTCCCTAAATAATTTACTAGGTGCTTTGTGTCTTAGGGAAACAATAAATTATTATACCAAGGAAGCTTTTGAATATGTTATTTTCAATTAAAAGGTCAAATGCTGTAAACAGATATTTTTTAAGTATGAATATACTCATACCTAGGAATTCCCTTTTGCTTTTTTAAACCTCATTTCTCATCTTAGGTCAATTTAAATTCTTTTTTTAAGGATTTTTAAAATTTATTTATTTTAAAGAGAGAGAGAGCAGAGGGAAAGAGAGAAACTCAAGCAGACTCACCACTGAGCACAGAGCCTAGATGTAGGATTTGATCTGGCCACCCTGAGATCATGACCTGAGCAGAAACCAAGAGTCAGATACTCAAATGAACGGAGCCACCCAGGCACCCCTAAATTGTCTTTTAAAAGTTTATGGAGAGACAGGATATCTGAATAAAAGCCAGTCATATGTCAAATTTATATCATACTGTTTTATTAACCACCTGCCATTGTATTTCTTTACTAATATACTACAGTATCTTTTTCCATTTGGAACACCCCATTGATTCTCATCTCTTAAAAACCATCTAAGATGTTAATTTCTACCAAAATCTAGTGTACAGGAGGTTTTAAAGCTCAATTGACTGGATATACAATTTGACTAGAACTAAAGATGAAAAACATTCCTGTCAATTCTTGCCAAGTTCATCAGAAGGCTTTATTGAAGAGGTCAGGTCCAAGGCATTTGGGAGTGAAACCAGGTGCTGCAAAATAATATGTTGTCAGCTATTTTACAATGGTAGAAAAGAAGAGAAGGACTATAAATAGTGTCAGATTATAAATATGTCCGTTCTCCTTAAAAACCAAGCCAGGTAACTAGCCAGACAGCTAGTGAAGTGTCCATGCAGATTTTAAGTAACGTTCATTATATGT
This sequence comes from Canis lupus baileyi, assembly GCF_048164855.1. Classification (NCBI taxonomy): domain Eukaryota; kingdom Metazoa; phylum Chordata; class Mammalia; order Carnivora; family Canidae; genus Canis; species Canis lupus. The sequence goes on from NC_132852.1 coordinate 13,763,389, forward strand.
AGCGGTCCCTACTACCCAAGAGGAATACGTAAAAAGTCAGAATTTTGCATTCAGTGAAAGAATTGAAGCCCGCAGGTTTAAGGGATATGATTCCTTCCCGCAATTGTACATTAGTATCCTCACAATGGCAGAATTTATCTCTGTCATTTCTTGAATGTGACAAGTTGAAAATAGCCTTTTTCCATCTTAAAACAGTTCCTCTTCCACCTACCGGTTTTTAAAATACAAGTTTGTTTATGGTGTTAGCCCATACAGAAGACTATTGGGAGAAGACATGCCTCTTCTCTCTTTTCATACTTAACATATTATATTCGCAGATTATGGTGTGACTAGAGCCAATTTTTTTCTATTGCTCTTCTTCATGATGGGTTCATTGACCCTCTCCTTTTTGAGTGCCTCTTTAGCGAAGCTGGAAAACAGCTGTCTGAAATATGGCTATTATTTCTAGGGTTTAGCCGACATGTGCCTTGGATAAATTAAGGAGCAGTCAAAGGAAGTCCATAAATATGAATACTTTGCCAGCTGCTTTTCCATTAAACTCTGTTGGTTGAATGAAATTAGCAAATAATTATGTTGGTGGGGAATCTACTATATCCAAATGTAATATAATGTCTTCCTTTAACAACAGAGCTTAATTTTTTCCTGTACACCAAATTAGTTTTTAGGGTAATCTACATTGCAAATTGGCCGATTTGCATTAGAACTATGCCTACTTGTTCTGATTTGTCAACACCTCTTTTTTTAAAAAGTCTTTAACATTGAGCATGGGTGGGTAAGACCATCTGCTTACGGAGCTTGCCTGCAGCTCCATCACTTAACACATGAGACAGGTTACAGCTGTTTAATTGTTATGGTGCTGAATGATTATCATTCTATTCAAAATTAATATTTATATATGTATGCATAGAAAGCATGTGGTTAAACATAAGTGATCTAATTGTGAATTAATGGCATTAGGTATTCATTAATTAGTCCCCCCATGAACAATGAAGGGTAAAATAATGCTTTTCACATACACTCCCTACTCTTGGCTTTTAAGATGAGTCCCCAGGAGTGATTATTATGCATGTGAGTAATCCACTCCAAGTACATTGGTGTATGCAGAGAAAAAAATCATGGTGCACCTGCCATAAAAAAAAAAACAGAGAGAAGTTTCTATATGGTTATTACACATATCCTAACTCTTCACTACCCCCAAAAGCATTATTCTCTGAACTGTGACCAGTGTAGGTACAAGCCACATAGTAAAAGGCTACATGTGTGTCTGTTATGATTGCATGTGCCATCATACCACCCATAGTGACTCTACAAACTATTGGGAGAGCTTGCTCCGCTGAGAGTGGATTTCCTCCTGTACTTAAGAATAGTGACATGCAAACTTAATGTTGTTCTGCTGCAAAAAGTTAGCAACATATATTCCATCATGTCTGCTCAGTACATTTTATGATGAAGAACAAAATGAAAATTTTTCAGCGAAATTGCTATATAAGGATAGAGGTATGCACGTAAAATAGGATATTTTATGTATGTCTTCATTTCCAAGGAGTTCCTGTAAAAGTGACTTGTATTTATACAGGTATTTTTATGCCTTTAGAAAATATTGACTTACCTTGCTCAAATACAGTCACTTGTGGTGAACACAAAATACATAAGGACAAGTTGTGATGTGCTCTTTATTCCAAAAAGCTGAATCACATTTTGATTGGGAATTGTGCATCTATGCCAGCAGAGGGTTTATGTGAGACAAAAAAGAAGAAAACTTCTGGCAGAAGAGTAGAGTTATTGCCACTCTGGGAATTAGCCAGTTCATATAAAGAATGTTCCCATTAAAGGGAGACTTCCTGGAGGAGGTAGAGAAAAAGGGGGTTTATCTTGACATTACTGGGGTGGAGAAGCCCTCACGGCTTTGGAAACAAATCATTGGCAATTCCAGGCTCCTTCAATTAAAGTTAGATTTTTTTTCATTCTTCGTAGTCTTTTAAAGGGTACCAATGCCTTACTGCACTCTCTTGATTTCCATCATATCATGATCTCAGGGTCCTGGAATCTAGCCCTGGGTCGGCCTCAGTAGGGAGTCAGCTTGAGGAATCTCTCTCCCTCTTCCTCTGCCCCTCCCCCCAATCACAAGTCCACCCACTCTATCTCTCTATCTAAAATAAATAAAAATATTTTAAAAAAATAAAATAAAATCTCCATTGGAGGGACTCGGGCTCAGAGAGTTATGTAATTTTTTTTATGGCTACACAGCTAGTAAGTAAGAACCTGAGTGCACAGGAGCCATTCCCAAGCCCATACTTTTAAGCACTAGACTGTGGTGTCTCCTTTTAAATTGTTTTGGCACACATGTGTATAGGGGAAGAGGCAAAAATTAATTTTCTTCTGTGATAAAGAGAAATTAATATCTATGAATCTGTCACAAAAGATTGAATTTTCATAGAAATTGGTGCAGTAATAATGTCAGTGATGTCTCAATAATAAAGTGTCACTTCTTTTATTCAGTAAAATCTAAATTATAGCTGACAATAGGACCCATGATTTGCCAAAATAAAAGTAACAATGGCAGCAACAAAAAAACAGCTTGAGGAAAATTAATTGATACTGTGAAAGATTTAAGAAAATTGTAAATTATTAATTGAAAACTTCATATACCTCCTTCCAAATTTTAAACTTATTTCCAGTTCTTTTCTCAGCTGAAATTAGTAGGCTGAAAACTATGTATAGGCATTGACCAGAGAAAAACACTCAGCATGTAGATGACATGTAACTAATGTCAAGCAAAATGCAGTACTCAAAATGCAAGTAGTAAACATCTGCACACACTCTTCTCTCACCAACAAATAAAGAAAAATTTCCATCTCTCTCTGTAAGTCGCCTTTGAAAAGAGCCAGTTATCTGTGATTTTCCCCAAATAAATTACAGTTTATCCTACGTGAGTTCAAGATTGTTCAGCTATGTTTATTGCCTTCTCTGGTATCTTCAAGAAAACTAATAAAAGGAAGACGTGAAATGTTGTACTTAATTATTTACAAGTCTTACTCTATAAATTTTTCTTAAATATTAAATTTTATGCAGAAGCAAAAGTAATGATGGCAGGCCAGAAATCATATTTGTTGATATTGACCATATCATATCGGCAGATTATTTTTATGGTTTCTTGCCACTAGACTTGTTAGTACTACACAGGTATCACTTTAATCATTGTCATAACAAAGTTCGTTGTACCAACGAAAGATCCAAATACTCATTTAGTGTTAAAAAAATGTTTGCATTACAATTTTTATTTATTATTGTTAAGAGCTGTCACCCAATAGTTTGGTTCCTAAATCGGGGTGTTTGAAGTGGACCTGATTATTTTTAAATCTAGGAAATCCTAAGAAAATATGGTTTGCGTATGGTATTCAGTGAGCTCAAACAGGGGGTACAAATCTCAAAGGAGACATGTGCTACTGACGTGTTTATATATGCGGTCCAGTGGATGAAATCACGCATGTGCAAAGACCACAGAACCCATGCATCACATGCTGAACCATACTCATCTCTCTGCACAGGCAAAAGAGACGTACATGCCAAGTTGCACATGCCAGCATCCATGAGTGTGCTGTCTGCATTCTCAGATTTCCCCTGGTGCTTCCATTATGTAGATGTAGTCCACAGTAAGGCACAAAATTCTAAACTGAAGGAAAATATCAAATATTTTTCTATCAGTTATCTTTACAAAGCTTTGCAGCTTATCATGGCACTTTTCCAGCAATGCAGACTTTATGAAATTTGGTTTATCTCATAGCACCTTTTCCATGGAATCTCTTTGTTTCTGGACTGATTTAAATGAAGAAAATACTATCTCCCTCTCTTGGAATGTCTTAGTGTAGTGTTCCAAACCAAAATAATGGCATTTTGTTGCAGTGGGGTGCATGTAAGAAGCAGTGTATTTGTACAGATAATTTGTTCACCAAATTTCCTATCTGTAAAAAAAGAACAAAATATATAAAGTCTCAAAAACAATTTATTTGGAAACGGGTTTTCAATAATGTATTGCCAATTTTAGGGGAGCAAAAGCTTTTTCAAACACGTTGCACACATGTGCGTGGACACACACATACACAAACTGCTTTTCTTTACTGGCACGGCCTCACTTTCTAGTTGTTAAAATTCAAATTAAGTGACTCTTCTAAACAGGATAAAATATTTGTGATGTTTTATTTTATCCTAATCTTAGAATGAGAATTTTATGGTGAGGGAGAACAAAGTGAAGAGGGTCCGAATAAATTGTTTTCTGATATTTAAAATGGTACCATTGCCACAATCCTTTCTGACAAGGTAATAAATAATTGGCAGTGTGTACCAATTAAGGAACAGCAAACCAATGGGTGTGCAGCTTGCACACTGATTTAAACAGCTACTGATTGGAATAAATGGATTTAATATGCACTTATTTGCAGACTGGTGCTTTTCTGTCATCCTACAGGAACTGGTAGTGAATAATCTAAGAATGATACCTACTTACAACTTTAACGAGATACTAATGCGAATCATTTTTTAAGTCTGTGTTACAAAGTATGAGGCAACACACAATGCTAAATAAAAATTTGTCCTCGATTCCAAGGACATTGCAGTCATTGCCATAGTGAGGAATATGTCTATGTTTTATTATGTACTCATCTGATTGAATTATCCTCTTTTGAAGACGGGCCCCTAAGATTTTATTGTTGTAATTAAACTGAGAAATATTTCCAGCTTCTGGACTTTGTGCTATTTGTCTGCGTCTAGGCTCTACCTAGGAGTCAACTCAGTGGCCCAGTGAAAATGCTGTAACCGAGTTAAGATGATTCAGCCAAGCATATTGTGGACAGTAGAATGAATCCGAATGTTTTGTGACTATGTACATCAGCAGCTGTGTATACACAAACTGTTTGTATTTTTCCCTTGTGAGCTGTCTCCTGTATAAACAACCGCCTTGGTTTGCCTTGGTTTCTTCTTTGTGTTTTCAAAAATCCTTTTGACAGTAAAAGGACAGCAAATTTGGCATCAGTGCCATTCTGGGTAGACCTCCAAATATCCCAGTTCTTCCCCCGAAGCAGAGCAGCCTTCTTTGGGACTACCACTCAAAAGATTTCCTGCACAGAAGTTATACCTTCACTGAACTACTTCTTTTCTTTTTCAAACTCACTTGTTTTCATCATTTCTTCTTGGGTTTCTCCCTCTGTTTTAATATCTTGCCAGTTGGCTTTCTGAGCTTTGGGCTTTTAGATCATGCTACCACAATGCTTATCAGAAAGCTTTCTTTATCCTGCATAAGGTACGCTCATTTATGAAGGTTTGTCCAGTAGGTTAATATTTCAAATTAGTTTAGATTTTAATCTTACTTCCTGGTTTCTCCCTTTGATTGTCAGTGTTGAATTAAAATGTTTTTTTTTTTCATCGTATTTTTTCATTCAAGTAAATTTATTGAGCATTCCAAAACCAGATGATGCTTCTAGACTACCTTACACTGGTACGAAGTTCTGATTCTTCTGAATTGTGAATATAGCTGATTTATTACGTTCATGGACTTTGGCCACAGACTACATGGTTGGAATTTTAGCTTTGCTTCTTGCTAGCATTTTGACCTTGAGAAAGTTACTTCACTCGACCTCAGTTTCTTCATTGGTGAACTAAGGAAGATAACAGAAGTTAACTATTGCCCGTACAGTGGTGAACATTAAGGCATCTCATGTGAAATGCTTAGCGTAGTTTTCCACACTCAGAAGGAGTAGTGAATGGTAGTTACTGTTAATATTATTGTATGTAGTTTGGATGGATGGATTGGAAGAGGGGAGAGGAACAGATGGATGAAGGAGAAAGGCAGGATTTGGAAATGTATTGCTCACATATGTTTCTCAAAAAGTAGCCTCTGTATTATTCATAGAGTTTCTTCAAAGGCTGCAAACACATGTAAGACCTACTAGAACCACCATAAGAAGTACACTTAATCATTTTATTCGGATACTAAGAGTTTCCCATGAGCCAGGCAATGGGAAGGCAGATTAGCATGGCCTTAGAGTTTACATTTCTTTTTTTTTTTTTTAAGATTTTATTTATTTATTCATGAGAGACAGAGAGAGACACACAGACAGAGGGAGAAGCAGGCTCCACGCAGGGAGTCCGATGTGGGACTCCATCCCGGGTCTCCAGGATCAGGCCCTGGGCCGAAGGCGGCGCCAAACCACTGAGCCACCCAGGCTCCCCCAGAGTTTACATTTCTAATGGAGAAGATTCACACCCCCCAGCCCATATGTCTTGTGTTCTTATGGAATCTCCTAATGAAGTGATTATAACTAGTTCTTGATTCTCCTCTTCTCTTTTTACATTTACTCCAGTGTTCATACTCCTAGACTTCTTCCCTGACAAGGACTCAGTGAGAAAAAAGGGAGAATCAGATAACTGAAAGAAATGGAGGGAGGTGGGTGCCCATGATTTTGATAGATCGGCAGATGAGGCAACAACACATAGGTAGAATTTGCAAAAAGTTGCTCTTTGTTTCTAGTGTATATATTAGGTGTTAAAAACTGACTACAAGAGTAAATATGAGCCCCTCCTACAGGACCTGAGACTCCAGGTCATTACTATGGGGTACAGACAAAAGTAGATCATTGATTGTCTCCACCTCCACCGATCTTCCCTAAGACACAGAAGGTGAAAATATGGCTATTAGGAGCTTTGACAAAAGAAATAATTCTTTTTAAAGAGAAACATCTAGAGGGGAGTGTGTGAAAAGGATACAGTACAGCTCATTTGCTTTGGTGACACTGGAGGTCTATGGGCTACTCATGGAATAAAAATACTCTGATGATCCAGACCTTTCTTTCACATCTATAGTTCCACCAAATCTTTGCCCATCTGAATCAGCAAGTAGACCACAGACTTCCAACACATGGGCTTGAAAACCGATCAGTCATTTCATTTGTTATGTTCTAGAGAGGACTGTGTATCTGAGTGAAAATTGAAAGACAGTAGAGAGATAACACAGACCAGGAATTAGCTCTGACAGTTAAAAGACACTCACCTGCACTCTATCCCATTCTCCTAGAGTTGTGAGGAAGATTAAGGGAGAGTCTAATACAGAGTGCTTAGAGCAGTGTCTGATGCCAAGTAAGCCTTTCTTATTTTCAGGGAGCAGAGCTGGGATCAGGGTACTTTAGGCCTGTCCCCTGCATTCTTCTAAATCTGGTCTGAACCAGGACAAAGAGACCCGGATCAGAGTTAGAAATTTCGGGGGACCATTAATACATCAGCCAGGTGTTCACAGTCTGCAATTTATGGGACCAGAGCTCACGGAAGAGCTGAAATCAGACAGCATTTTGTGTCTGTGAGCATGCATGTATTTCTGGGGGGAGAATCGGTAACTCTCACCACTTTACTCAGAGATATGAGAATCAGTGTCTTACAAGAAATATGGTAATAATACTCACCTTCTCTGTCTCACATGGGTTTTTTTAAAGATAAATAATTGAAACTCCAGGGAAAGTGTTTTATGAAATACAACATTTTACTAGAGAATAGCTTTTTAAGGCATTCCATTTTATATGTCTAGCACTCATGTTTATAAGAGTTTTCTTCTATAAAGCAAATTTAAAACTTTTGTGAGTAGATCTAATAGGAAGGGCTTTGTTTTAGTGTCAGAACACACTCATTAGTTTTCAAAGAAATTTTTTTTGCGATTTAATGTGCATTTCAGCCTGTTAGGTATATTAATTTTTAAATATACTGTATTATTTTTATGATTATTGTTCCTAATGGCTTCTTACAACATGCCTGCATTTTTCTGATAATTTCCTGTAGTGGTTTATATAATGATGTTTTTATTGTTGCAATTATTATTTTTAATAATTATTTGAACCTCACATATCGACATCTCCTTTTAGCATCGTATTACTGAGAACAAGGCTTTTGTGGTATTGTCAGAAATTTTAATCTTCGAGGACAAAATATACGTGGTGGTTTTTACCCTTTCTCTCTTGTTTTGAAGCTACCAGCCTCACATTATTCCCTCATATGATATAAAATGCGAATGACAAATCTTGGTATCTTTCTCAGTACAGATCCTGTTCTTATAGTTGGTTTTAACTGTTTGCAACATTTGTGTTCAATATTTTTAATATTTGAAGTGTTATATAAATTTTGACCTGCCACATATTTTAAATATATTTGCTGATTTCATCTCCACTTTTGTTCTTTTGACCCAATGACAAACCTCCCTTTACCTGTAATCAGTCCACGGTTTTGCACAATTGATTCTGTTTGCTAAAATAAGGGCATTGGCTGGATTAGAAATAATCCATTCCTCCTTTAAAACTACTAATCCAGGTCAGAATTAGTTCCATTCCGTATTTTGGTTGTGTTAACTGAAGTAGACCCTATGTAAAAGCAAGACTCTCCAACTATGAGCAGTGTGGTTCATTTTTAGAAATTAAGAATTCCTTCAAAAATACTACCCTGTCTGAATCAGAAACTTCAGAATTTTTAAAGGCACTTAGTGTATATTTAGATCATCAGTTGAGCTCTTACGAACCTCTACTAGGTTATATAATGTCTGGAAGGGACTAGTAAGAAATCATATGAATGATGTTATACAATGGCACAATTTTATTTTAATGTTTGAAAATATGATTATTTTCATTAAGTTATAATTTCAGGGTAGTATCTAAGTGTTTCTTCTTCACCTTAATTTCCCCTGCAATATATTGTCAATTAGTTATAAACACACTTATTTTTAAATGCAATTCAAAAGCCTCTAATGGAATCCTGTGGCAACATGAAGAATCCTTTTGTATCCACAGTACCGATGTGTCAGAAGCATTTATGGTTTTGTTTATGCACATGACAAAACTCCCAGACCTGAGTGGCTCAACTGGAAGTTATAGTTTAAATCATTCTGTTAGGAGTTCTGCTACCACTTGCATGTGTCAGTAATGAAAAATAATCAACATAAGCATCTTTGAAAAGCAATTTTAGGTCATTAAAGATGTATGAGTTTTGACAAAGCAAGAAGATTTCAGGCTTATTAAGAATATATTACGTCTCTGTTCTGAGTGAAGGGAGAGAGGTATTTATGCCTTCGTTCAAGAGGAAAGGTGTAGCCTAATTGTAACCTCATGAAAGATTAAATGGACAGGTAACAGTAAAAAACTTCAGTCTTAATCCTGTTCCTACAGAGCTTTTGTGAGAAACAGAGCTGTTCAGGACAAATCCTGAAAAGAAACAGGATCTTAGAAGAGTCTCTGTTTCATAATTTACTACATATGCGATACATCACTGTCCCATCTGACATGTAGTCAAGGGCTACTGGGCAATCATTTTCTATAGAATTTACATGTGCCTTTTTCATGGTATTTTAAGTTTGCTCCGTTGGCTCAAGGATTCTCAATTACTTCGCTTTTTTGTTTATTTATTAAACTTTAAAGTTTGATAGTATGTAAATACACAGATGACTTCAGACAGAGAGGGAAGCAGGATTTCGGTGAGTCCCTCTCTCAGGTTAAAGAAACAGAGCATTACAACAGACATAAATGGTTCCTCCAGGCCTTCTGTATTGTCCTTTTAGGCCCTGAACTGTGCAACCATTACAAAACCACTTTGTTAAAAGCAAACCTTTAAAAAATTAGCATTATTTTCTATCCCCCCCCCAAAAAAAAAGTTTATTTGTAGCTCTCATAGCTGTAAATCTCCCAACTTCTTTAGTAAAAAGAATTGATTCCACTTGTTCTATGTAGTTATTAAAGTATAATTAAAAAGGATCAGGGTGGGTGAATTCCAGATAATCTGTGAAAGGCAGTGTTAGTTTACCTGTACACTTGTCTTGAAAATGCTAAAGTGCTTCCTGGAATCATGACCACACTTCCTGAAACGTGAATATATTGCAGTTTTAGAAGATAATGAAGTGCATCTCTGTCGTGTGATGTGAGTCTTATGTCAGCTGCAGCTACTCGATTTGCATGTAAATTCTGAAAATTTCCTTGTCCCATGTGACACTTCTGAAATGTCTGTCTGTTCTTTTTTTCCTTTTTAATTTCTCAAGCTCACTATTTGGATAAGATAGTTAAAGGTACTGTATACTTGCTCTTTGTTGACATATCTACATATCTATATATAACCGTGTATCAGATTGTACTAGGTATGAAAATAGACTGTTTCTCATGCATATTTCTGTAAATTATAAATCAGGCTTACATTATGTGAAATGCCTTGGAGTTAAAAGTATTGAGACTTCAATGTCCGTGTCTCATTTTTATAATTTTGGGTTATCACAGATTTCATTCCTATGTAAAAGCATTAGTTCTCACTGGAACCAAAAACTGAAGATAACAGAACATTTGCTGTTTTTTGTTTATGTTTTTATTCTTTCTTTCTTTCTTTTTTCTTTTTTTTTTTTTTGCCTTAAGATCTTCATTGTTGGCAATTCAGCGGATGAGCTTTAAATTCTATCTTGAAGGATCACAAATGCTCGCTGTCTTATCACAGAATAAGAAATTGTCAATCTAAAGAAGATTCTGGTTAATACATGTTGAGAGAAGTCTCATTTATCCTTACATGGAGACTTCTTTAAATGTTTCAAAATCTATGTGATCTCATAATTTTTGTTCTGTTATTTTCTGAAAAACTACAAAATTACTGTGCATTCCATAAAACAAAAATGATAACATGGCTCAGCAGAAAACAGCAGATTCTTGTCTCTTCAGTTCTCGTAGAAAGAGGTGGAAAATATTTTTTCAGAAGATGAAATCCCCTCTCTGTTTCTCCTCAGATTGCCTATTTTCTATTCCTTGTTTGTGCTTCTCATTAGAATATGAAAATATTCATGGCAATATCCAGGCTTTCATATAATAATTCTTGTGTGCATGCAGTCACCTCTGCTGCACCTCTTCATCAGTGGGGCAATTAAATCTTTCTTTTCCGTTAAAAACAAAACAAAAACATCCGGAAGGAAAACTCACCTTTTCTGTATTGAAAATCCATAAATACAGATGGTAATCGTCTGAACGAAAAGCAGAAGTGAAATTAATCTTATCCTGACCTGATGCTATCCATAAGTATAATTTCATTTTACCCTGCCACAAGAGACTGTCAAAATACTCTTCTTTTTCTTAGCTCTAATCTTAAGAGACAGAACGTCTCTTTGAGATATTGTTACTTCAAGTTCCACAGTGGAGGAGGGGAAGCCAATATATGAATAATTCTTTTAAAATAACATAAAATAAATATCTTTAAACAGATTGTTCCCTTAAATTTTGTCACCAAAACAAAAGTAGCATTCTAATTACAAGAAGCTGGATAACAAACCCCAATTGCTCTAGCAAGCACTTTTTGCTAATATGTATTTCTCTGTCAAATTATAAATAATTCTGTCCAAAGAGATCTGATTAATAGCTAATTATTCTTAAAATTTTGGAGCATTTCTGTCCTTGTTTCTGCCAGTATCACGTCACACTCATAGACAAGAACACCAAAGTCTACCTAAGTGTCATCCTCATAAACAGATCATGTTGGCTGCATGCCAGATATCATCAGTAGGAAGTGGCAAAAATTGTTTTTTTTTTTAAATGTCATGTTAGACTGAAACAATTATAGATTTTGGATATATTAAATTATTTTAATTGTTTCCCAAATTTTCCCTCCTTGCCCATAAAAGCAGACAAGATAGGATATAAAGGTAACAGCATAAAAGCCTTAGGGAGATTGTCACCAAATATCACTCTTTGCTCTCTGTCTTGAAGCACGTCACTACCGTGTTTTTGTTCAGTCTATCAATGTTTTATCGTGGTCCTTATGGTATTTCATTTTGTCCGTCCTAAGTAATCAAATATGCACAGCTATTACATTTAGTTGGAAATCCTGTCGGTCCTGTCCCATCCGTATGCAGCCTGAATCCTGATGTTTGTTAGAATAGATGCTAAGCTGCTTCACTATTTCCTGGGCTTTGCTTATTCTGTGAAAAGGAATGTACTCTTGGCATAAAGTATAGTCATCGAGACTGGCCTATACTTTGTGCACTTACTTAAGGCACTGTAATTTCACATGAATGTACGGCAACTCTGAGGCCAGATAAAATTAATGTTCTCTTTTTAACATCGTTCACATCCTCATGCCCACTCTCATGCTTTTGAATTTAGAGAGAATTTTTTAAAGCAACAAGGTGCTTTCAGAAGGCACATCCTAATGAGCGACCACTAATGTCGACAACAGATTAAAAATCTCCACCAGGGATTCTGAAATTACCTTTTTCAGGATGCTTTTTCACACCATACAATCAACCTTGTTGCTTCGCTAAAGGGAAAAAAAAAAAATTTAAGTTAATTTTGTCTGGCCTGTGGCTAGTTAGTGGATCGTTGCATATATTTCTGTCCTGCACAGGTAAGTGGTGTCTCAAGGGTCAGGCCAATCAAAGATGCCACTTGGATAAGAATTAGATTCCTTAGAGATCGTTGCTGTTTCTATCCATGTGCAATTACAGTATTTGTGCTGTTTACAAAGGCCTGTTCCCACTAAGTGTCCCTTATCTGTTTATTTTAGGTGCAAAAACTTTCAATACTCAAATCACTTGTGTTTTCCTTCTTTGTCTCCTTTGACAGAGGGTTGCCCTGGTCTGTGCAACAGCAATGGAAGATGTACACTGGACCAAAACGGCTGGCATTGTGTTTGCCAGCCAGGGTGGCGAGGAGCAGGATGTGATGTAGCCATGGAGACTCTCTGCACAGATAGCAAGGACAATGAAGGAGGTAAGAGATGCCGAGCGTGAAAACACGTGTGTGCCAGAGCATGGGTTTATAAGTTACACAGTGTCCTGGTGCCAAAAAAACAATCTGATCCCTGTAGGTTAGATTGATTGAAAACTGTATGCGTGCTGATAGAGTGATTTTGCTCCCTATTTTCCCCGAAACAAATGCAAGACTATCATCATTCAGGGAAAAGGCAAGGTAACCACGCTACTGGGTAGTGTATGTTCTCCATCGCTTTTCCTAACCTCCGGATAGATGACGATTCTCCTCATCACGGTATATGCAGCCCTGTGACTGGGGAGCTCTAAAGCAGTATTTTGATAACTAAATATTTCCGAAAGATACAGGGCATTTCCCAAGCTCTTCTGATGAAAGGCAAGGATGGAAAAAAAAAAAGAAAGAAAGAAAGAAAGCAGCCTCCTTGAAGCTGTACTCCCCAGTGTCCATTTATCCTAAACTTCACAACCTGCTAAAGGACTATGGTCTTCCATGTAGGCCCTTGGTTCAGGAGTAATTCTTTCCCCTGTTGTGCGCATTTTCATTTCAGAGGATCAAGAGTGAGAGCTGGTGATTACTTCTCCGGTGATGAAATGGGGGCCCCTGACAGCCGCTCAGTCTTGGCATACCTTTAGGATTGAGTTTTTTGTTTGTTTTTAAGGTTTTATTTATTTATTCATGAGAGATGGAGAAAGAGGCAGAGACACATAGGCAGAGGGAGAGGCAGGCTCCCTGCAGGGAGCCCGATGCAAGACTCGATCCCGGGACCCCAGGGTCACGGCCTGGGCCCAAGTCGGCACTCCACCGCGGAGCCCCCCGGGCACCCCTCCCCTAGGGGTTTGTCTAGTCATTTGTTTATGAAATTTTGTTTATTTGAGAAAGAGACCAGAGGGAGAGGGAGACACAGGCTCTGTGCGGGGCCCTATGCGGGACTCGATCCTGGGACCCCGGAGTCACGGCCTGGGCCCAAGGCAGGCGCTCCACCGCGGAGCCCCCCGGGTGCCCCTGGGACTGAGTCTTTGGAAGCGGCTCGGATCCCGTCTGGGCCCCTCCGGCCATCGGGGCTGTCATTAGGGGTGTTTGCCCGTCCTCCCCTTTGCACCTGCTCCTGGCCATGCCCCCAAGAGCAGGACGGCGGAGGTGAAGAGTGCAGGTCCTCACCCTGCCCCGACGGGTGTGACCTCGCAGTCGCTTCATCCGTGACACGGGCACAAAGGGAGAGGCTGGGTAAGGACAGAGCGCAGCGCCCAGCCAGGGGCCCGCAGTAGACTGCTGCTCCTCCGCCTTCCTTCAGCTTCCATCGCGCTTGGCTGCAGTTCCCGGAGGCGGCTGGGAAGATGAACGCCCTTTCCCTTCCCACGTGGAGGAGACCTCACTACTGTCCTCAGGGAAGCAGCGTGACCACCAACATTGCCTCAACCTCCCCGCATCCACTCCCCAATGCACAAGCGCACACACACACCCCGAGTGCATCCACTCCCCAAGGCACAAGCGCACACACACCCCCACGAGTGCATCCACTCCCCAAGGCACAAGCGCACACACACCCCCACGAGTGCATCCACTCCCCAAGGCACAAGCGCACACACACCCCCACTAGTGCATCCACTCCCCAACACACAAGCGCACACACACCCCCACGAGCGCATCCACTCCCCAACGCACAAGCGCACACACACCCACGAGCGCATCCACTCCCCAACGCGCAAGCGCATACACACACCCCCGCACTCCCCAATGCACAAGCGCACACACCCCCCTCAAGCGCCTCCACTCCCCAAGGCACTGCGCACACATAACACACGTCCTACGAGGCGCGCACACACACCTCCTACACAGACTCGCACACGCATGCGCACTCCCGCTCCAGCCTGCACCTGCAGTCCATTCTCCAACCAAATGTTTGTGTCTCCTCTTTCCTCTTCTGGGCAACGCTCTGCCCTTCTTCACCTTTAGCTTCTAGCAAACTGTTCCATTTTCCTTTTTTTTTTTTTTTTTTTTTTTTTTACCTGGGATGTCAAGAAACCTGACAAGAGCCACAGATTTGAGCCACAGCTGCTTTTCCTCTTGCTCCTGCTGGCTGCGGGGGTCCTGAGCCCCAGAGCCGTGGTGCTCAGGACTCCTTGTCACCTCGACCCGCCTTCACCCTGCGCTTTGTGGAAATGGCAGTGATAATCGTCCCCGACCGCAGCCCAGATGGCAGCTTTCCTCGGTGCTGCCCCATTGTTTTCTGTTGCCCAGGGAGGAAGGAGAGCTGCTTTCCCTCCTTGATCTTATATTCCAGATTTTGTCTTCTAAAAGAAGATTACATTGAGGAGGTTACAAACTCTTCTCAGAGAGAAGCGAACTGCAGGGCCAGGTCTGCAGAGACATGGCTGAGTAATTTAGGGTCTAATCAACTCTTTAGTGTTGTTATCAGCCAAGGAGGTTTTTCTCCCTTGCCTCAAAATTTATCAGCTGTGAATTGGCCTGTTCCCCCTTTGTTTATTCTTATTAGCATGAAACTACGCTATCTCTAGGCTTCCCTCTCCAAGGGGAAATCTGAGCCGATAGAAGACCTCCTGTGGATTCTTTACTTATCTCCTATAATTTGTATTCCTGTCCCTAACCTAATTTTGTTGATCTTCTGAGAAGGAATCTCAGTGCCAGCTTTATTATACCCTGAGATCATCACCCGGGTGCCTTATAACCTAAGCCGGAGGGTTATTTGAACTTAAGCGTGGACTGTGTGAATAGAGACCATATTTTCCACATCAAACCCCAAATCAGGGCACATCATCTGGCCATTAAGGCGATCATTATTGTTATATGAGGTCAGTAGAGCCGAATGCTTAAAATAGGACCGTACCTGAGATTTCATGACATATGCTCGCTTGTGCTGATTGAGATCCATTGTTCAGAGTACGTTTGATGTCAAATGACAAATTAGCCAGAAAGTAGCCAAGCAGTTTGATTTAACTTATTAAGTGGTGAAGGAGGAAGAACAAATGAAGAGGTTGATTTGGCCCTAACTAGCATGTCATAGACGTAGCCACTAGTGCAGACTGAGCAACATTGTACAATATGATCTTTTTTAAAGAAAATAGAAAAAAATTAAAGAACAAAAAAGGCTGCTTACTATCCCCAGAACTGAAGAAAATACATTAAAAGATTTTAGAAGGGACAACACAGTTGGGGAAATAGTCATATTTATTTCTTAGACCAAGAATCTTCCTTCCCCTCTGAAATCCTACTTTTCTTTACCAAATCCATCTTGCTCCATCTCCATGGTCTAAGACTCTAGATCCTCAAAATCTAAATCTCACTAAATCGCTGTTCCTAAAGAGCGATTGCCTGTGGGGCCCCACTTCTCCTCTATGTCTCTAAAGTGTGTAAGAAAAGGCAGTCTTATGAGAGAATTCTTTAAGAGGCTCTTCTTTAAGAAACAGACTACCAGTAAAATGGATGGGAGGAATTTATCTGTAGCCCCTCCCTCAACACCCGCACAGTCGTAAGAAATAAATGTCCTGTTCAGTTGGACCCTGTTTCTTTAGCCCTCAAATAAACACCTGTCCTGCACTCAGGATCGCCAGCATTTCAGAAATAAGGGCAGTCTTTTACCCACAGTAAAGGCCCTGACAAAGATCCCCAGTCTGTTTGGCATCAACCAGGTGCCTCCCCAAACCGCTTCTTAAATCTAGCTCGGGGTGTCAAACAGAGACTGTTGGAACAGATGATCTGGACAAAGGCAGGCAAAAGAATAGAAGATTTTTAAATCACACAGTGGAAGTGAGAAATGAATGGTCACTGGACCAGGTAATTGTGTTTAACATCTCTTAACAGAGCGTGTATAGACACTTTGGGAGCAACCACACTGTATCCTGCCCTAGTTGAGAAAGCTTTCAGAGCAAAGAATCAGCAGTGTATGCCTAGCCTTGGCTTATAAATATTTCTTCTTCAACTCTTTCTTCACCTACAAAGCCTCCCTCTGGGCTGAGCCATTTCCCATTCATATTCCAGAACTCCCATCTGACAGTGAAGTTACTAAGATCAGAGAAAAGCCAGGTAAAGAGCTGGGAACTGGTCACCATTAAGTGCAGGGTGATGGGGACTGGAGTG
Organism: Canis lupus baileyi; assembly: GCF_048164855.1. Classification (NCBI taxonomy): domain Eukaryota; kingdom Metazoa; phylum Chordata; class Mammalia; order Carnivora; family Canidae; genus Canis; species Canis lupus. The sequence continues at coordinate 13,780,236 of NC_132852.1, forward strand.
TCACACCGTGAGCCTGTTCTGCCTCATTCTGTTAGCTACTTGAGCGTCTCCTTTAGTCAGCTTCTGAAAATGGTCCCGTCTGTCTCACAGTGTGCTCTACCTCAGGCTTCTGCTACCCCTCCACGAGGATATCCCTGGTATTTGTTATTCTCACCAGGAAAAGACTCTTGGGTTGCACGTGATAGAAATTCCACTCAAAGGGTCTTAAGCTTTAAAAAAAGGAAAACTTATTAGCTTATATAACTGAAAAACTCAGAGATAGCAGCACCAAGGTGTTTAAACAATGGGAACAGAAACCTGGGTTAATTCATCCGTCAACTCTGCTTTATTCCACATTGACACCGTTCTCTGATGGTCTCTTCCTCAGAATGACCCCCAGCAGCGCTGGGTTTACACTGCACAGCATAATAACCCAGTGCAAGAAGACAGCCTTTATCAAATGGTTACATGAGGCCTGGGTCTGAGCCGGACCCTCATCGGCCTGAATTCTGTCCCCTGCCCAAAGAAAAATTGAAATTCTTTCACCAGAAGAAAGAGGTGGATGGATGCTGGATAGGCAGAAAAACAGATTCCACTCTAGGAATATTAATAACTGCCCACAGCATTTAGTTTTAGTGTAACCAGGGCATATACCTCTGTACTATTTCATATAGCTCATAGACTTCTGTACTCTCAGGAAGAACTCCTTTATTCTTTATCTTCTTTTCTCCCCAAGAATTATAGCCTTCTCACATGAGAACAAGAAAACCAGTGCCGAACCTCAATATGCTTTCCATGCCCCAGGTTGGCAAGGCCCTCTCCAGTTCTCCCTACATATTTTTTTAATAAATTTATTTTTTACTGGTGTTCAATTTGCCAACATATAGAATAACACCCAGTGCTCATCCCATCAAGTGACCCCCTCAGTGCTGGTCACCCAGTCACCCCCACCCCCCTCCCACCTCCCTACATATTTTTATAAGCATAAAAAATATCGTTGTTTTTACCTAGCATACCCCCTGAGAATCTCATTCAGTAGAGAGTTTTGTCATTGTAAATAGCTCCCCATATGGTAGCCCCACTATGCAAGCAGCGAAATGCAAAAGCTTGCCAGAGGCAATTTTACCTTTATAGCAACTCAAGATACTTATTAACAAGACAGTTTCTTGGGGCGCCTGGTTAAAGCTCAGTCGGTTGAGCATCTGACTCTTGATCTCAGCTCAGGTCTTGATCCCTCAGGGTTGTGAGACCAAACCCCGTGTTGGGCTCCACAGTGGGCATGGAGCTTCCTTAAAAAAAATAAATAAATAACAAATAAATAAGTAGACAAGAGGATTTCTCCAAAATACGTTATCAGTTGTTACCATGTTCTCACTGTTCTAGTTAGAGTTTCTTTTGACATCTTTCATCCATGTATGGTCCTCCAGTGGATAGCTCCCCTGGGGGTTCTTAAGGCATGGGACCCAAGCACTCTCTTAGAGAGTAGGTGGTTGAGGACACAAAAATACTATCCTTTATGCAAGAATCGTGGCATGCCAAAATATGATGCCAGGAGTGTGATACATCTTACTTGTAAGTAGGTAGAGTTATTTTTTTGTCTCTCAGAAATATTATTTTGTGGGGATATGTCAGGAAGATGTACCTAGAACAGGCTTTTTTTTTTTTTTTTTTAGTGGAGGCTGATGATAATGGAGAGGAAAAGCACAATTCAGTTGAGGTTATTCAGAAATTAGAACGATAAAAACAGTCAGGCGGCGGGGGTGGGGGGCTAAAGAATACAAACAGAAGGTTCAGACTGCAAGAAGCAGTGGGAGTGTGCTAGCAGTAAAAACCAGAAGTGGAAAAATGAATGAAATGTTAATGTAAGCAGCAGGATGAGTGTGGTGAGTGGGCGGGGGCCATCTAAGTTTGGAGATTACCAGATGAAAATAAGGAAATATTTGAAAATAGGTTCTTAAAAAGTTCTAGCCGGAAGATGGGACTATTGTCTTCTCCAAACACATATTAAGATAACATTTAAATAAAGAAGATAGAGAATAACAGACCTGGGAAGAAAGGGTGGGGAGAATGACTTTTGAAAAGGGAGAAGTGGATATCATGGAAACACAAGCGTGGCATGCAGACTCTCAGAGGGTTAAGATATATTTTTCTGGTAGATCATGATCTGAGGGAAAAATTACTATGAATGTGAAACCCTGACTCCCACTTTTGGGGTGAGACTTGGGTTCTTCTGAACCCCTTTGCATGGAGTTTTTAGAGCAATGTAAATTGCCTTCATGGAAAGAGAAGTCCCCTTGTGCTCTCGGAAGCAAAGCACCCCACTAGCTTCCCAATCAAGTGCAAGGAACATGGGATTTCACCACTAGATTTGAGTAAGGCTTAGAGGGAGAGAAAAGTGAGAGCCACGCAGGCTGGAGCTCGAAGTATTTTACAGCCAAAGCCAGTCACTGCGACTTCAGGTTTCAGAAATGGGCAGTGCACAGGACCTCTTCAGAAACAGGTCTCCTTGTTAGACATTGTCTCTACCTCAAGAACCTTGGCGTTAATGGTGAGAGCTAGTCATAGTAGCCACAGGAAACAAATAGAACATTCTTGTTGTCAAAAGAGTTAACCGCTGTCAACAGTTTGGTGTGAATAGTTCTCCTTCATGAATGAGCATAGTACTGAGAGTTGGAGAAGGGTAAGAAAAGAAAACCAAGAGACTGTCTCCACTGTACCTTTAAGACATCATTTTGATCTGTTTCAATCTAATTATCTCTAGAAACTGAATCCATTCTTCCATTCCTTCATCAAATACATTACATTGTATGCTGACTTGGTGCCAAGAAGTGTACTAGATATTGGGGACACAGTGGTGAACTCAGCTCTCAAGGAGCAGCATGAGCCATTGCCTGAGCTGCTGGCTGAAGGAATGGAGGGGAACGGCTGGGGGTCCAGGGAGTAGGGGGCTAGAGAGCAGGTCAGAGGTCTCCAAGTAGAGGAAACAATAATGATGAAAGGTTTTTGAAACCATGGTAAGGAGTTCTAACTACTCAGAAGGCAGTAGAGGCCAAATAAAGGACTTTTTTTTTAACTAGAGAAGTGAAGTTATCAGACCTGATTTCTGCAAAATGACTTTGTCAGAAGTATAGAGGATGAATAGTTGGGACAAGACTGGAACCCAGGAAACCAGACTGTTGTGGAGACCTCGTCAAGAGGTGACCATGGTGGCCTGAAGGGCAGTTTCAGTGAAATGGAAAGAGAAAAACTCAATAAATATTTGGGGTGAAGAAAAGAAAACCTGGTAATTGATGGAGTGCAGAGAAAAAGGAAGGGAGAAAAGGAGTCAAGGATGACACTCAGGTTTCTGCTTTGAGAGACTGGATGGGTGGGTTGTAGAACCATTCACTGAAGTAGGAAATACAGAAGAAAACAGCATATTTAGAGAAGATTAGATATCTTGTGTTTTAGACCCACTAAGTTTTTAGATATTACCTTACATAATATCCAAATGGAAATATCTAAAGGCAGTTTGTGGATTTGAAGTGCTGAATTATCAGCCTAGAGACATAGACACCAAACCTACAAAGAGACCACTGATGGACACACACACACACACACACACACACACACAAGAATAGTCAGAAACCTAAACATGATTCCAATTCAGTCATAAATAAATTTCATGCATATCACAGAACGGTGACTTTAAAAAGTAATGAAAGGTTTTATACACTTTGAAAATTCTGGAGTCTACAAATAAATTATTCCATCAGAATTTCTATCTCTACCTCTAACTTGGAATAGGGGAAGGGAGCTTCCAAATACTGTGGGGTAGGGCAGTAGACATTAATTATCTTTTGAATAAAAAAAGAAAATTCATTAAAGGGAAATTTATGACTTTTTATCCAGTCATTAAATCAAGGCTTTGAAAAACAGGTTCAGGTATCCATAGCTACTTGAAAGAAGAAAGTGAGTTTTGACAAGCAGATCAAAGCCAGCATAGGGGTAACCTAGGGAAAGACCTGGCCTCAGAAGTTTTCATGTAAATCTGGTAAAATATGCATCATCTAAATTTGCCGGAAACAACGTCAAGAGTGATTTGAAGAATACAAGGGAATAGGCAGGGTAGAAACATTAAAGCAAGACCAGAGGCTGGCAAGCTATGACCTCTTGGCCAAAGACTGTTTTTGTAAATAAAGTTTTATTGGAACACACATATTCATTTCCATAATGTCCACAGCTGCTTTCACGCTGTAAAGGTGGAATCGAACAGTTGCAACAGAGACGGCATGGCCCTTTGCATGCCTAAATCACTTACTATCTGGCACTTTGCAAAGTAAGTTTGCCAACCACTGTTATAGTCCAGGGAAAGCCTAAGGTAAAAAGAGAACATGTTTTAAAATAATAACTACAGCCATAATGTTCAGGATTGAGTGGTCAGAAGCACAAACTAAATTATCTGCTTTACATCAAAGAAATTGCAAAGGAAGAAAGGCCCTTTACTGATCTTTGAAGTTGTTTTTCATTAGGTTTTGAGCATTTCTGATCTAATCTTTAGATTTTTTTATGATTAATTTTATTAGATATGATGTGTACACCAATATAAATTTAAGCCAACCTAATATTCCCAATACTAAAAGGAAACTCAATGATTTTGAGAAGCTATTCCACAAAGACAATTTTACTACAGTCTACATTTGGACAAGTGGATAATCAACTTACTTGTACTAGATAGCCCCAGCTATAAAAGTACAAAGAATGAAAAATGTTTTCCCAAGTTATAGAGAGCCGGATTCATAACCATCCGTCACTTGCTTGGGCAAGTTACTGATAAACTCTGCAGAAAAATAACAAACCATGTGTCCCTGCATCTTGGCTATTGAAAATGAGATTCTTCCTCTGATTGATGTTAGCAGAGAGGCTTGTAAAAATGCATTTCCAACTGATTAGTTCAGAAGGTGTCAATCTCATGCAGTTTTATGACCTGCAGACTACATGCCAGATGTACATTTGCTTTTTATAAACTAACAAAGATGAATGACTAAATTTGAGCATTCCTCTTTGGCAACTTGTACCATATATTGCCTAAAGGAAGATACCGGAGTAGTGTGGGGGAAGAGAGGACGCCGGGCATTTAACCTTTAATTTACAAGACTAATGGAGATAAAATACAATAATTGGAAGTACTTTCTCTAGTGTGCGTAGTTTCTATTTAGGTTGAAGAATGAATGTAAGGGAAAACCCTGCAAGAATATAAAATATTTGTGTTAAATGATTCTCCCAAGCATATGCACACCTATTAAAAAGCCACGGAGTGAGAACTCTTAAATTTATCATAAAACACATAATTTAAGGATTCCTTATAGTCTCAATACATAATCATGAATTGTTATTGAAAGGATTTTATTTTTTAATTGATTTCTTTTGGTATTGGGGCAATAGTTCAAGAGTCTACTACTTTAAAAAGCTGAATCTTTAATAACTGCTTCTATTTCTTTGAAAGAGGTAGAAAAAATAGACAATATATTGCATTATTATATCTTCATGAAAAGTAAGCTTATAGCATAGTTTTATCTTCCTTCCAGAAATATGGAGAAATATTTAGACATTTTTGATCTTCATGGCCTTTTGGCTAAGAAAGTAGTATTTCGATAAATTTATATAAAGTTTCAAAGCACAGTTTCATTTGATTTGCTTAAAACATGATTTAAATTTTTACCAAAGGGATAAAACCACACTTTCAAATAAATAACACATTTAAAAAAAAAATAACAGACACCTACATAAAAATGTAATTATCATAAGGAAACAATATGTGGGAAGATCTGCCTATCAGAAATTCTGACTCATCATGGTAACAAAAAAATTAAAATATTAACGTAAAAGGGGTCCAACACCATAAATTTAATTCAAGTATTCATGTTTTAAGCTTGTTTTTCACAGCAAGGGGAAAGTGTAGGGATTTTTAGTTACAGTCTCTAGATAAATTAAGTCTATTTCAGTTTTAAGAGACAGAAAATCTAACCCAAACAGGCGTAAGGAAGAAGATGATAGCTTGGCTTCTGCAACTGAAAAGCCGGGGAGCTCAGATGTGGCTTGTTGCAAAAACCTTGAAGATGCCAAGATGACCTGTTGTTTTTCTCTCCAGTTCTGGGGTCTGCCTCTTGAATGGCTGTCTTGGGAAACAGGTTCTCCTGTAGCAAGCAGCTGGATTGAGGTAGCAACCCCAAGCTCACAGCCTTACAGCTCCAAGCCTCGGGGGAAGAGGGAGGAGGAATCTCTGCAGACAGTACCTGCAATTCACTCCAGTTAGACAAGTTAGGTCGAATGGACATTCCTTAACCAAACATTCAGGGGGAAATGCACACAGACTCAGAGGTGGGGACGGATGGATACAGAAATGGAAATGTAGAGCTGTTGCCCAAAGAAGAAGAAGTGAATGTTAGGAGAAATCATAGGTGTTCACTGCATTCTCCTTCAGGTGGGCGAAATGATTTAAGGACATTCATCCAGGACCCCTCACCTTTTGTTTGTGACCTTACCTGTGTTGTTGACCTACTTTTAGACTGGATAGCATAACTCAATTTAGTCTGTTTCCTTTTGTCTCAGTTTGCTGTCAGATAATGAAGGGGCAAACTTATATTCTATTAATAAGAGTGGCCTAAAGCCAAAACAAATGGCTAGTGCAGTTTTCTCTTAAATAAAAGTTATTAAAAAAAAAAAAAACCCTTGTGTAAATAAAATATGTAGGCCAACTAGATATTTTCAACTGAGTTCCCAGAATAGGGTCACACGGATACTTGGGTTTGAAGATTTTAAAACCATTTGTCCGATCTCTCAAAAATGATTTGAAGTCCTCAGAAACTAATGTTTTTATTAATCTATACTGAGAAATGTCATTTGCCTGCCATTCAAAATTTATGTGTCAGCTGCCCAGGGAAAGAATGATCTTCAGAAATATTGTCACCAAATCATCATAACCTGGCACTCTTGTCCACTAATGAGTTGGTTTATATGTTTCAAACAATATACGTAGGCCATTGAATGTGGTTTCCTTTTTTTTATAAGATTATATTTATTTATTCACGAGAGACACAGAGAGCAAGAGAGAGGCAGAGACACAGGCAGAGGGAGAAGCAGGCTCCATGCAGGGAGCCTGATGCAGGACTTGATCCTGGGACTCCAGGATCACGCCCTGGGCCGAAGGCAGGCACTAAGCCACTGAGCCACCCAGGGATCCCCTGAATGTGGTTTTCTTTTGATGTTCTGGAGGAGGCACCAGCAAACTCTTTCTCTCCGGTACACTTTTAAGGTCACCAGCACTTTCGGTCAAGTTTTTTGTGATAGGCTTCTTATCATTTCCAATATTATGGCTCACTTACATTTGCCACATTTTATTTATTTTAATTTTTTAGATTTTATTTATTTGAGAAAGAGAGAATACAAGCAGGGAGGAGAAGCAGACTCTACCCCTGCTGAGTGGGGAGCCCAATGCAAAGCTTGACCCTCCTACCATGACCTGAGCTGAAGGCAATCAACCAGCCCAGCCACCCAGGCACCTCCATTTGCCATTTTAAAGTTACACCTCCATTTTAGCAGAGACATGCAAGGGGCTCAGGATTCTATGTAAAATTTGAGAGATGCCTTAATTTTATTTGGAACACACTTTAACTTCCTCGGGAAAGCTATTTCCTTGAAAGGCAATTGGCTGATCTCAACCATTATACGTTGATTTGCATTTGCTTCACTTCACAGACTTTCATTTTCTGACCCTTTCCCAAATTTTAGACCTTCACCCTACGTAGGTCCCAATCCATTGACCAGTAATGCTCATTATGTTAACTCCTATGCGTTTTCTCTAAAATAGAGAAGGCTTCAGTAATTATTCTTAAAACTAATCTGTAGTCCTTCCTACTGCTAATAGATTGTTCTAATCAGTCATTTTTTATTTCTTACTCAGAATCAGCCATCTCCAATCCAAACATTTACTCTGTGTGAAAGCGGCTGCAAGTATTGTATTAATATTTGATGTTTCCAAAAAGTCTGCCTCGTAGAAATTACTCTCAGATGGGGGGTGGGGGGGGGGGCCGATTCCTTGGATCTGAAAGAAAACGAACCAACAAACAAAACGTGTTGCTCATCACCGATTAACAAGAGGAACTCTCTTACTGGCTTCCACTTCTCTCTGCAGATGGGCTCGTTGACTGTATGGATCCTGATTGCTGTTTACAGAGTTCCTGCCAAAACCAACCCTACTGCCGCGGATTGCCTGATCCTCAGGATGTCATCAGCCAAAGCTTACAGTCCCCCTCACAGCAAGCTGCCAAATCCTTCTATGATCGAATCAGTTTTCTTATAGGATCTGATAGCACCCATGTCATACCTGGAGAAAGTCCTTTCAATAAAAGGTTAATGCATTTTTTTCCTTACATAGATAGATTTGTAGTGATATTATCAATAGTTAAATGCACTTTATATGAACTGCTGATGACTGTGAATTTGAGGAAAGTGCTTTTTCTTCTAATGCAGTTTTTCCTCTTTCGGCAAATACCTCACCAAACTTCACATTTCAAGTATTTTTGACACAGTTCACATACTTTGTCAATTCCAGTACCTGAGCCATAACAGGACATCCCATTAAGGAGTCAATAAATCTTCATTTAACTAGTTGATTTTGTTAGCACAGTTGGAAATGTTTCAAAAGAAGCAGTGAAAAGACCCCAAAAGGCAAAACAGAAGTGAGCTTTTTTTTTTTAGCTGAGCTCGCTAAATAATATAAATTATGAATTAATGTAATGGAACTGCTAACGGCATGGCAGTAAGATTGCATAAGCTGTTTGACTGGTGCTTTACAGAGCAGTAATGACCTGAAAATAAACCAGTAAGTGAAAGCAGGTGTCTTGTGTCTCACTGAGTAAAAGAAGATGATTTACACTAGAACTCCTGGCTCTGCAGTAATTTAACAGCATTAATGCAGTTAAACCCAGCAGTTGATTAAAAGTTGTTGCACAAATGTGCCTTATTGCCCCTTTAAATCTTGTTCTTCTTGGTCCCTGCAGATTTATGGATTGCCTTGGAATTAATTGGAAGGTATACTTTTCTTCATGTAAGCACCAGATATATGACTTATGAAAAAAGCACAATTTATAATTTTAAAAAATTCATCTCTAAATTATTGGTCTTGATAACTCTCCAAAAACCAGATTGCAACACATTAAAACTCAGGGTAAACACCAGGCATTTAGAGAATGTGAATTACATTGAATTAAAAAGGACATTGTCTCGGGACTATTTCAGGTCTGTTTTTTGTGAATAGCGAGTGTGTGTGACAGTGTTATTTTATCCTTACGTTGAATTATCTCTAAATCATGATAATGTTGGCCTGAGAAGACAAATGTTCGTTTTAATTCTTCTACTTTTCCCACAGCCTTGCATCCGTCATCAGAGGCCAAGTACTAACTGCTGATGGAACTCCACTTATTGGAGTAAATGTCTCGTTTTTCCATTACCCAGAATATGGATATACTATTACCCGCCAGGATGGAATGTGAGTCATTCCCACTGCACTCTCTCCGTTTGAAATATTTTCAGTATAAGAGCTAGGCATTCTTATATCACCCATTATGTTTTATTATCCCTTTTAATATAGAACTGCAACAACTTTTAGACTCCAGAAATCTGTGACAGCTCATGTGGCAGAGACATAAAGTCACATGCCCATGTAGTTCTTTGAAAGTTGATTTCATTTGCCAAGACATGATAACATGGTTGTGGTTTTGTAGGGGAATTTTCTTTGTTTTAGAAGATTCATCGACATGTTTAGAAGTTACATTCCGTATCATCTGTCACTTAAGCTCAGATTGTTCTGAAAAAAATGAGTAGATGGGTAGATAGATAAAGCAAATTTGGGAAAATGTTAATAAATTGGTAAATCTAAGTAAAAGGTGTGTGGGTGTTTGTTGAATAATTATTTTAATAGGCTTGAAATTATATACAAGTTGGGAGAAAAGTTGGTTTTCTTCATAAAGCATGTTTGAGGAGCTGAGCATTGTTGGAAGCTGTATGGGATCCAGATACCTAGCTAAGTAATCTTGTTTTTTCTTAGGTTTGATTTGGTGGCAAATGGCGGTGCTTCTCTTACTTTGGTATTTGAACGCTCCCCATTCCTCACTCAGTATCATACTGTGTGGATTCCATGGAATGTCTTCTATGTGATGGATACCCTAGTCATGAAGAAGGAAGAGAATGACATTCCCAGCTGTGATCTGAGTGGATTTGTGAGGCCAAATCCCATCATCGTGTCTTCTCCTTTATCCACCTTTTTCAGATCTTCTCCTGAAGACAGCCCCATTATTCCCGAAACACAGGTAGAGTGTTCTAGCAGGCAGCACTTTTAAGGAAACATCTTCAGTTTATGTGGTTTCCTTCAAGAAACCTTCAAGAAAGATTGCAAAATTCCAGCACTATCCTTAGTAATTCTATAGACTGAAACAAAGAATGTGGGGGGTACATATGCATGTGTGCGTGTAAGAATAGGTCATACTGTCGTAGGATATCTAGTTATTCCTTAAAGATCTACTCAAAATACTTTACTTTTTGTTCAAGCTACACTATATCTGTATATATTTATTAGTCGTAGCCAAATGGAAAAACATCTTAAACTCAACAGGTAACAATGCTTTTGTTCATTCACTCAATCACTGGAAAAAAGTTTTGATACTGCTTGACATGGTTAACAAGCACTATTATACATGGTCATTACTCTCAGTGACTTACTGTTTAATTAGAAGCAAAAGTGTGTTTCAAAAAAGATAATTTTTAGCAACAAATGTTCATTAATTTTCTCAAGATATTTATTTTATCAAGAGAAGTTGGTATTATGTCTTAAGTTCTAATAATTTATAGTAAAGCCTATTCTCCTCCACGAAAAGAAAACTATATACCTTTTTTTTTTAAGAATAGCCATACTTTCACTATTCCTTTTATCTACTGAAAGATCTAGAGATCATTTTGCTTCCTCTTTGTTTCCAATTATAACTTTGAGGCCTTAAAGATAGGACGTTAGGTGCAATAATAATGGACTTTATTCATAAATAAGTAAAAATATGTAGTCTTTATTTTTTTTAAGTTTTATTTATTCAAGAGACAGAGAGACAAGGGGGAGGGGCAAAGGGAGAAGAAGAGAGATTCTCAAGGTGACTCCCAACTGAGCGTGGAGCGAGCTGTGGGGCTCCATCCCACAACCTCAAGATCGTGACATGAGCCAAAATCAAGAGTTGGTCACTTAACAAACCAAGCCACCTAGGTACCCCCAAAATATGTGGTCTTTTAAAATAAAGCAGCACAGGAATGCCTGGGTGGTTCAGTTGGTTACTTGTCTGCCTTTGGCTCAAGTCATGATCCCAGAGTCCTGGGATCAAGCCTCTGCATCAAGTTCCATGCTCAGTGGGGAGTCTGCTTCTGTTTCTCCCTCTGCCATAGCACCCCACGCCATTCATGCTCACTTTCTCTCAAAAAAGTAAACTCTTTTTAAAAAAATAAAATAAAATATAGCAGCACATAGCAGCTTGTCACATTTGTTCTTCTCTGCACCAGGCACTGTGAGAATGGAATGAAGCAGTAAGCCAATCAGATGTAGTACCTGTTCTCAAGGAGCTTACCAGCTAATGGGGAGAGAGACAACAAATGTATAAATATATGTCAGGTTGTGAATAAGACTTATTTTTTAAATCTAAAACAGAGTTAATGGATGGAGGTATGATGATATAAAGTATGGTCCAGGAAGATCTTTTTGACAAGTTGATATTTCAGTTGAAATTTTAAGAAAGTGAAAGAATAAACCCAAAAATAAAAGGGTATTCCAGTTAGCACAAGAAGCAAGTGCAGAAGCTCCAAGGGAAGAGAATGTTTGGCTTGTTCACAAAATGGCAAAGAGGCCAGCAGGTGTGTCATGAGTAAAGGGGTGACACGCAAATCATTGAAGACCGTGGCAAGGATAAGGACTTCCTACTTTTAGTAATTGGAAGCTGCTGGCAATTTTTAAGTAAAACAATAACAGTTACTGATTTCCTTCTTTTTTTAAAAGATTTTATGTATTCATCTGATGTGGGGGAGCAGGGTTAGAGGAGGGGGAAAGAATCTCAAGCAGACTCCTCGCTGAGCAAGGAGCCTGAGGCAGGGCTCCATCCCACAACCTGAGATCATGACCTGAGCCTAAACCAAGAGATGAACACTTAAGCAACTGAGCCACCCAGGTGCCCCTACTCATTTCCTTCTTAAAAGGATCACTACAGTTGCTACACTAAGAATGTTCTATATTAGGCAAATGTTGCAACAAAGGAGACCAGGTAGGAGAGAGTCTCAGTAGTAGGAGAGATGCTGGTGGCTTGGACAAAAGTAGTTGAGGTGGAAGTGGTAAGAAGTGGAGTCCAGGGGAGAAGATGGAAGTAAAATGTAAACTTGGGGTCATCAGTGATAAAGATAAACATCAAGCATAGGATGAGATCCCCTAGGGAGGGAGTGCAGCTAGAGGGCAGAGGAGATAAGCTGAGAAGGTGTAGGATAACAGATAAGAACTCTCGCAGGCAAATGTAATACAGAAGAGACATGTCAATGATTTACTGCATAACAGCCAAGCCAGCTTTGAGCTGAAGCTTTTGGAAATTCATTGTAATCTTATGCAACATAGTACTTCCTTCCCAGGGGCCATCTTGCAGTAACTCTGAATTTCTTAGCCAGTCCTTAAATAGATTGAACCTTGAAGCAGTGTCTGTCTGTCTGTCTGTCTGTCAATCTATAGGTGGCAAATATTTAGCAAACTGAGTCATTGAAATGGATTTCAAGTTGTCAACAATTGTAGGAATACATGAAGGGTTTTTTTTCCCCATCCATCAAACAGTCTGCAAACATTTAGTAGAAATTTACTGAGAGCCTATTATGTATGAGATGCTCTACTAGATAAAAAGAATAATAAGACATGGATTCCCACCATTCTAAATGTGATCAAGATTTAAAGGAAGAAGTCTGAGAGTTCGAAAGAGAGGTCTATTCCTAAAGAAGCCAAAAAAGCATCACTGGGGTTGGCCTTCAAAGTGGGGAAAGGATATTCCAGACTGAAGAAAATGTGTGAGCCACTACATGGTGGTAAAAACATATGATGTCATATTAAAACTGGTGAACTACTTAAACCTAGGGCATATAAGAGAAAAGGTTAGGGCCAGATGGCCCTAAATACCATACAATGGAGACCTTGAATTCTATAGGCAATATGGAACCAGGGGGCCAATGGCATCTCTTCAGATTTCTTTAAAGCTAACTCAAGTGGCAAAATGGGTAATTGGTAGAAGAAGACAGATAAATTAGTGAACTGACTACTGTTCACCGTATTTCCATACATATCCAGCACTGAGATGGGGAGGGCACAACACTCACAGTGGTGGTGGAAGTAGAGGAGAGGAAACAGATCAGACCAAGATTTGGAAGGATGTACTTTTTCTTTAGCTGAAAAAGTAACCTTTTAGCTGAAATATGTAACCTTATTTATTATAAAATATTTATCAGGGATCCCTGGGTGGCACAGCGGTTTGGCGCCTGCCTTTGGCCCAGGGCGCAGTCCTGGATATCCGGGATCGAATCCCACGTCAGGCTCCCAGTGCATGGAGCCTGCTTCTCCCTCTGCCTGTGTCTCTGCCTCTCTCTCTCTCACTGTGTGCCTATCATAAATAAATAAAAGTTAAAAAAATTTTTTTAAATAAATAAAATAAAATATTTATCAACTTATCATAAAACAAAACAAAAACAACAAAATCAAAGAAAGCCTTTATTTTTTATGTCATATTTTTAATTGTAGTTTCTAACTGAATATTCAATGGGCTGAAGAACGGGGCTTATAGATCACGCAGCTGGCAAAAAATAAGCTTAATGGTTTATTCTTCCACTCTGGCTGGATTTACTTTCCCCACTAATGCAAAATAACATGGTCAAGTTAAATTACATAGGAGAAACACATGTTTTAATGAACAAAATTACAGATATTTGTTCCATGGAAGTAGGTTAATGATGACAAAGATAATAATCTGTTATTAAAATTGGGAATAACATGTAATATTTTGAATTAGAGAAGCAGCCCCTACCAGATCACAGGGAATATATATTTAATTAATGAAAGACTGTATTACATATAGAAAACCTATCAGATTTGTGAGAAATCATTTTGAAAACAAAAACAAATTAAGAGGAAACAAATTATATGCCTTAGGGTTCCATCACTTACATTTTCAGGGCCATTCAAGAGTCCCGGAATCCATTTTTCAAGCGAACCCACTGATATTTCACCCCAATGATGGAAGAACAATGAGTTGTATTTAGATTATTCACCCTGTAGCCTACAGCCACATAAAAGTGCTGTCAATCTTAAATGTAATGTTCTCCCCGAGTCTAACAGAGCTCTCGAAAGTTTCTATATGTCCATAAACTGTTTTGCTTGAGACAGTGTATGGCTGAAATCAATGGGCATGTTTGATAAGAAACCCCACTCCCTGTGGTAAATAGGTGCTGTGAGAGCAGAACAATGTCTTCTTACTCCACTGTACTGCATTGCATCACTCTTGATGCCAACATTGGCTCACAGGCCAGAATGGAGGTTTCCTCAACCCATTCTTATGTCCTACTTACTTAAATTGACCACTACAACCTCACTATCGTGTGTTCTACTTAAGTCATTATAATTTGGAGATGACAGATAGGCATCAATCCTAACTGTTCTGTGCCAGAGGAGCTGGATCCTACTGACCACTGGATTGCTATGCTATGATTTTTCTAACACAATATGTAATCCTTTATGTCTGAAGAATGAATCTCAACAGGGCAACATGAGGAAATCTTTGAAAATGTTATTGAATTCTTAGAAGACAAAACAGTGACTTCCTGATGCAGATTCTTGAGTAGAGATAGCCTTGCACTTTGCAGTATATGTATTGTAGTAAACCTATCAAGAGCTACCATTGTTAACCCAACTAGTAGGAGCTTGGTTGTTAGCATCTGCACTATCTAGAAAGATCTTATACACCACATAAAATATATTTTTTTTCAAAATAAGTAATGTTTTGGCATAATATACTTGGTGTACGTCAGTATGAATTTGTTGGCATTCGTTGACCTGGTCACATTGATGGATAAATTGTGGGGCTAAGAATATGATTTTTAAAAATCTATAAAGGAAACTGTTCTTAGTCAGGCCATTATTTTAACTTTTCAGTCCAGCTTCAATTCAAAAAGTGTACATTGAGTGTCTTGCATGTGTGTTCAGTAACACACTAGTTGTTCTCCCAGGGAGGATTTATGCAGCTCTGAAATATTACTGCATCTACCATCATATCAAAAATCAGTGGTGAGTCCTAGCTCAGTGTTTAACTAATTATGACAAATATGCTGTTGTTCTGTTGCCTTTCAACATGGATACAGAATTCACTACGATTTAATCCAAATGAATTGGTCTTTTTTGTTAATCACTCCCATCTTTCTAGGCTGTGACCAGTCAGCTGCCGAGGCCATAGGCAAGGGCTTAATCCCTAAATGAGCCAGCTGGTGTAGGCCAGATCTTTGGCCTGGACCACATCCCTGCTCTGAGCTAACCATCTTAGAAATGTCTGCTCTCATTCTCCAGGGCGACAGGGGTGAAAGATGGGTTAGCGAGAATCGGCTGTGACTATGAGCCAACAAGTCAGTGCATGTCAGCCTGATGGAGCAGTCACTGTGTCTCCTGTATGAGGAGTAGCACCTGAGGTGTGATTAACTCAGAATGAATGACAAGAAGCTTTTAGGAGGAAAAAAATTGGGCTGGCAGCAGAGTTATTTTTAATTATTGAATAAAGTAACCGCTCAGATGTGTATTTGGGATTAGTGACTCTTTGGTGTCTTATTTTAGTTGCAATATTCAGTTCTTTTAAATCTGTTTTACCTAATAGCTAGTTATCCGTGATCACAGTTTGAAGTTTCCACTTTATTCAAACCTAGGTACTCCATGAAGAAACTACAATTCCGGGAACAGATTTGAAACTTTCCTACCTGAGCTCCAGAGCTGCAGGATATAAGTCAGTTCTTAAGATCACCATGACCCAGTCCGTCATACCATTTAATTTAATGAAGGTTCACCTCATGGTGGCTGTGGTAGGAAGACTGTTTCAGAAGTGGTTTCCTGCCTCGCCAAACCTGGCCTATACTTTTATATGGGATAAAACAGATGCATATAACCAGAAGGTCTATGGTCTATCGGAAGCTGTTGGTAAGTTCTATACTGGTCTATTCTGCATCCAGAAAAAATTGTCGTGAAGTCATAACTAACATGAAATTGATTGTCACCATGGAAATCTGTGGACAAACAGAGAGGAAAGCAGTAAGGTTGGCCTTGGGGAGTTATAAGCTGGTTGATTGAGACCTACCATGGGACAAGGGAATATATTCCATATGATGAGAAGCAAATAGCCCTTCTTTTCTGGCTGAAATTATATCTTCCAAAATGTTTTGAATGAGATTCCAAGTTGTCCTATCCTTTCCTTCATGTTCTTTTTCCTTACTATTCTCCTTCCTTCTTGCTTTTTTTTTTTGTTCTTTCTAACTTTAATCTCCTTAGTTTTCCTTATCCTTTTTTTATGTTTTCTGTATCTAACAATTAGGGTAGTTTCAACTCATAATGATTTTTAAAAGGATCCAGACAATATTTATGTCCAAAAATTATTTCAGCTTTTTTGAGCAGGAGTCAACTCAGTGGACTGACATTCTTAAAACATCAGTTAAGCCCATTGTTTCACTAAGTGATGGCACAGTGAGATCGAAGATTGGCCTGTTGAGATACATATGCTTAAGAGCTTCATGATCAGGCCAAGAACAGCAAAAACTAATGGATGCTTTTGGTTCCATTAGGTTTTACCTGAGAATATCATAGACATTTTATTCTGAAATTAATATAAACTTGGGCTTGAATTCATTCAGATCAGTCAGATAATTGCCACTTCTCCCTTTACTTTGTTCTAAATCTTAAAAACCATGTTTCATTGTGACTGGGACACTTTTCAATTGTGATTTGTTCACAGTCATTTACTGCTCGTGTTTTCGTTCATTCCTGATAGTAACATGTGAACATAATGTTGTAATCAGACTATCTTCTTTGCTGAATTGAACCTTACTTATCGTAAATATTTTCCACAATTTAATACTCTTGGAAACTAAACAGCTCTAATTATTCAGATAGCAAATATTATTTTTGTTACCATCTGATCACCACCTGAGGCTGATTTATCTGATCTAATTACATAACCAGGTGCCCAATCTGGTCTTCATTTTGTGCTGTGAACCCCTTGTGAAAAAGTGGTGTGAGGGAAAAAATACTAGTTTCCCATGAAATCAACAGAAAAATAATATTGAAGATTGTTTCATTGAAAGACACCTTTTACGTGGTCAAATCTTCTCATAGAAAAGTAAACTACACATAAACGAGTGGAAATATAGTCTTAGAATACAATTGTGGAAAAAAGCAGTTTTATCAAAATAATAGAATAAATTGCGCTTCTGCCTGTGGTTGAGAAATTGAACTGTAATTTCTCTTGATTCCAGTGTCAGTTGGATATGAATACGAGTCGTGTCTGGACTTGACTCTGTGGGAAAAGAGAACTGCCATTTTGCAAGGCTATGAATTAGATGCTTCCAACATGGGTGGTTGGACATTAGATAAACATCATGTGTTGGATGTTCAGAATGGTAAGATCTTGTTCACACTTAATATCACTTACCTTCAAATTGATTCAGTTGTGGCAACATTTTATCCTAAGCATGCTGTAGGATTAGAATTAGTAGAAAAAAAATAAAGCTATATCTTTTAAAGACTATAGGAGTCTGAAGTGAGAACTACCTAATATTCTTCTTGTGGCCTTTGAATCATTCATAAATCCATCACCAAAATACTTCTCCCATTTAAATTATTTTGGTGATGCATTATAAAGTACTCTGTGATCTTCTTCACCACAGATTCATCTAGGAGTATCTAATTCTATAGTAAATCCATGATTTGATCCAGAGTGCTGTAGGAAGATTTATCAAAAGTAGAGGGAGGGGAACTCTTTTGAAAGTAAAGAAAAAAAAAATCCATGTAACTTTACCAAAATATTTCTAGCAGATCTTAATCTTTAAGTGACTAGTCTATTCTAAGCATGTAGATTTTTTTCAGTTCTTAGATTGTGAGAAAAAAATTGTTCTTCTGCACAAATTGAGTTAGATATACTCTCACCTAATTTTTTAAATATTGGGAAAAAATAAATGAATAATCTGAGAAAAAAACAAGAATTTAGAGTAATTATTTATAGTAAACCTTATACTATAAATGAATATGCTCTGAAAGTGCATATTTTGGATCTCACAAATAGACATAAATTATTTTATAAAATTTGACATGCTTAAATCTCATAAGGAATATTATTTATTTTAAACAAACTGTTCTCCTCACTGTGTGTCTAACATTGTGCCCACGTGCTGGCTACATCTTAGATCATCTATAGGTACTTTTCTAGAAAAGCAAAACCTTAAGGTGACTTACTACTCTAGCCACCTGTCCTAAACCATATCATGCTAGTAACTCTCTACGCTCCCTTTCCAAATAGCCAGAGAAGGATATTTCACAGTCTTGGCAAATCATCTAGCTTTGACTTTGCAAAGGTTTTTGGAAGGTTCAGAATTTTGAATGGATCATGTCATACAGCTAAATGTTTATGAGTAATGGTCACTTTTTCAGATTAATGTCACTTTCATATTTGTTCCTTTTTATTTGAAAAAAAAATGTTGGAACTGGAAAGGGTACATTTTAAACTTTCATTTTTTAAATATATTTTATTCATTTATTCATGAGAGACACAGAGAGAGAGAGAGAGAGAGAGAGAGGCAGAGACACAGGCAGAGGGAGAAGCAGGCTCCATCCAGGGAGTCTGATGTGGGACTCAATCCCAAGTCTCCAGGGTCATGGCCTGGGCCGAAGGGAGGCACTAAACTGCTGGGCCACCCGGGCATCCCCATTTTAAACTTTCAAATGTACTAAATCTAAGTTGTGTCCAACCCAGTACTTGAGAATGCCAGTGCCTTCCCTCTAAAAGAAAATAGTACTGAGCAAATCAGTAGTAAGAGGAAAAACAAAACAGAAAAACCCTCCATACCTTTCCCGCTTTACAGCAGTGTGGAACTCTGTCCCTGTTCCAACTGTATCCTGGACATAAGATTGCCATTCACTTAGCACCCCAGAAGGCTGGGAGCAGAGCCGATAGCTAGTGCCATGTGCAGCACGCGCTTTGGAGAAATGAGGCATCCAACCATGAAGGATGCTCCGTATGTTATCCCTAATCGTCCGAGGTGTCTGAAGCAGTGGTATTTCGGTCTGTCATGCTAGTAACACAAGGCTTAGTTGTAGTCTTTCAAAATGCAAGCCATGTGCCAAATGTGCTCATGGCTGCTCTTGATTAAGTTATGTGAAATTGGAGTGCCTGGGTGGCTCAGTGGGTTAAGAGTCTGCCTTTGGCTCAGGTCATGATCCCAGGGTCCTGGGATCAGTCCCTGCTGAGTAGGGAGCCTGCTTCTCCCTCTCCTCCTCGCTGCTCATGCTTTCTCTCACTGTCTCTCTCTCTCATATACATAAAATCTTTTAAAAAGTTCTGTGAAATTATATTTCACACAATTTGACATATTGCTAGATTCCTTCAGAAGTTCTTTATAAACAAAATCAAAGGGTCTTCTCCAGGAGCATATTATTATCATGAGCATATAGGTTAAAGTTCATAACTGATTACCCCAGCATTTCACCAAGATGTTATGAACCAGTAGGGGGTCTACAAGCAAAAAACTTCAAGAAAGCCCATACCATAAAGCCCATATCATAACAATGTTGAATTATACCATTATGATCCCCAATACTGAGTACAGTATTCAGGTGGATTTGAAAAACTTGTAGGTATTCTATATATATATATATATGTAATAAAAATACACACACATGCTTTCTCTACCAGAATAATATATAGTTCAGTTTCATTAAAAGATCAGTAAAAACTGGGCTACCCAAAATTCTGTCCTCCAAAAAAAAATGCTATAAATTATAAAATATATAGTGTTTTAAAAAGCGAGGTAACCTAATTCACAGGGAAAACTGATTGTGATTTCAAATTGTATCTGAAAACAGTTTGACAAGTAGTGGCTTCTCAAAGTGACATGTGTCTAATTGAATAAGCAAAGTGATTTGTAATCATGACAAGGTAGATGAGCTATGAAATGTATTAAAAAAGAAGGCCAAAATGAAGACACTGACAGGTGTTTGCAGGCCTGGAATGTGGAAGTAAATATTCTAATCTTCATCTTTCTCTTCTGTCATAATAGAGGAGAATCATGAAGGACCAGTCGTTTAAAGTAATGACTGAATAAATCAGGCTCAGCAGAGCACTAGGCTGGCTTGTAGGATTCTTCCGGTGAAACTTACAGACCTGGCTCTTATAGGAAAATATAGTTCCCTAATCGTCAAATAATGTAACCACAGAAAGAAGAATCTGTTTGATATCATTAATGTATTCTTTGAATATTCAAGGCAAAGGGCTTTTCACATGTTGTGAGAATCCAGGCTTATTTGGGTTATTTCCCTTAAATTTCAATAAACCTATTTTATCTTTCCTGATATCTTCTTGTAAATTTTCTGTGATTATTACATCACTCAAAAAGCATTTAAAAAGTAATCATAGAATCCACCTAAAAATGTGCTGTGCTATAAGAGGAACATAATTATTCTGATCTCTTCTTCACTTTAAAATTATCCCAAAGTGGGAGGAAAAAACACTTTCCTGGGTTTCCTGTTTGTACTTTCATGCACTGATTCTTTTAACAGTATATCTGTGAAAAAGTATAACGATTGGCTTAAAGAACTGCTTTGAAGTAGAAAATATTCAATAAGTATATAATACGTACAACTCCAAAGTCAAAGCAGCAGTTGGTTTATATAGATAATGACACTGAGGAGTGTCATGAAATATGGATGGGACAATCACAGCTGACCATCCAGTGTACCTCAGACCAAATGAAACCATTGATCTGCTCTCAATATAATAATGGCAAATGAATAAAATTAGAATTGCAACTCCTACCTAGTTTCTAACTATGAAAACATATAATATTCATTGGGATTTTTTTTCTCAGCCTTTCATTGAAGATCATAATGGAGCAGACTGGCATTTTGTCTTAAAATTATTGGCACTTTCATGCCTTAAAGCATAATTCTCTTTAAATAATTAATTGCCCTTCCATAACAGTTTTGTTATGTTTGGACTTTTGAATAATTGTGTGTGTGTACATCCTCATGTCAGGTAAGATTATAACCAAGAAAAATGTTCTTTGACAGGATAGTAGGATGTAAGGGGTTTAATATTTATTTTCCATAAAGTAGTTTTCACATTTTCAAGATTAGTGATAAACTCGTAAGGGAGAAATTCATATTTGTGGCACACATACTTATGGATTGGATTAATATATTTTAGCCACATTTAGCAATTAGGGAAACTTGTTATCCCCTAAAGAATATGTAGAGCATGGTTCTCAAACTTGGTTGCACATTAGGGTCATCTGGAGAC
Organism: Canis lupus baileyi; assembly: GCF_048164855.1. Lineage (NCBI taxonomy): Eukaryota > Metazoa > Chordata > Mammalia > Carnivora > Canidae > Canis > Canis lupus. Next base: position 13,801,841 of record NC_132852.1, read on the forward strand.
TTTTTTTTTTTTTTAAGATTTTATTTATTTGAGAGAGAGAGAGAGAGAGAGAGCGCCCACAAGCAGCTGGGAGAGGCAGAGGGAGAGGGAGAAGTAGACTCCCTGCTGAGCAGGGAACCAGACAGAGGCTTGATCCAGGGCATCAGGATCAGGACCCGAGCCACCCAAGTGCCCTATCTGGAGAGTTTTTTTTTTTTTTTACAAGGCTGTCCCCCAGACCAATTAAGTCAGAATCTTTCAAGATAAGATCCAAGCATTAGTATTTTTTTTACAGCTCCACCAGTCAATTACAATGTGTAACCAAGTTTGAGAAACCAATATTGACAATTTGGGCTCTTAATTTTTCTGGTTATTCCTTCCCTTACATTCATAACAGACAGCATTTTTGGCATATCCTTTGTATTTTGCCAAATAACATTTTACACCAGGTAAATGAATAGAGTTCTTGTTCTTTCCAAGAGAATTTGAAGTAAGTTTTTCCAGGCTGTATCTACAAAGCACTGAATTTTAGTTAAATCTAGAGCAAACATATTTACTTTTCATCTTTCTACTTTTTAATCACAAGAAAAATGCATTTTATGTCTTCTAGGTATACTGTACAAGGGAAATGGGGAAAACCAGTTCATCTCCCAACAGCCTCCTGTTGTCAGTAGCATCATGGGCAACGGCCGAAGGCGCAGCATCTCATGCCCAAGTTGCAATGGCCAGGCTGATGGTAATAAACTGTTGGCCCCCGTTGCATTAGCTTGTGGGATCGATGGCAGTCTATATGTAGGGGATTTCAACTATGTTCGGCGAATATTCCCTTCTGGAAACGTAACGAGTGTTTTAGAACTAAGGTATGTCTTTCCTTAATTTGGGCTTTTTTTTTTTTTTTTTAATTTTATTTTTAAGTAATCTCTGCACCCAACATGGGGCTCAAACTTACAACCCCAAGATCAAGAGTTGCATGCTCTACCAACTGAGCCATCCAGGCACTCCCTTAATTTGGGATTTTTACCAAAGCTAAGCATGTCTTTATTAAGAGTTCAGTCTTTATGTAACATTTAGTCTAATGTAACATTTTATTTACGTAAGTATAATTTCCCAGTGTTTAAAGTTCTCCCTGAAAAGAGATTAGATTCTTGGTTAAAGTTGGGAAAAGCACAACACATATACGCTGTACCATAAATATATAAAAGAATCTATAGTCAGCCAACATACACAATGTCACTGATTCCAGGGCATTTTCTCTGCTCCAGTAGGCCAGAACCATGATTTTTAAATACCTTTAGTTGTCTTAAAATTGCCTCATGATATAGGTTGTTATTCTTTTATTGCATATTGGTTGAAATTAAGAGAGAAAATATTTCCCTACAATATCCAGACATAATAGTAAATGAACTAAGGCTATAACTTTCCATTAGAATATTGGATCTTCAAGTTGGGGTAATCCATTAGCCATAATACCAATAGTTAAAGTAACAAATTGTTGCTTTGCTTTGTTCATATAAGCGCAATTATTAAAATCATCCTATTCTGTAAATTATTTGATAAGCCTTGGCCTACAAAATTCATTTCCAGTGTTACTTCTGCTTAAGTTGGCAATTTTCCATTCAAATAATTAAAATCTCCGTATGCAAGTTATTATATCTTAAAAACTTTTTCTAACTGTGCTCTTTTTTTTCCCCACCTTTTTTATCTGCTTCCACCAAGAAATAAAGATTTTAGACATAGGTAAGCATTTTGCTGAAAGGTTACTGTTATGTTTCCAAATGTCCTTTTTACATTTTGATGTGATTCTCTGACATTGTTTCCTAAGAGCATTTCATCATGAGAGAGGAAACTCTGTATCACAGAACATCTAAGGAATTAAAACTGCTTAAATGAACCATTATTTAAGTAGCATATTGCAAATAACATTATGCAATATAATGTGAAAAGCTATTTTCAAGTTAGTTAATAAAATAAATTTTGTCACAAAAAATTACTATAATGAACCTGTCCATATAACAAAAAATACTTCTAAACTTGTTACTGGCTCACATAATCTAAGCCACATTGAACAGAACCAAATCTGAAGCAGAGTAGGAGAGTTTAGGACAAATTTAGTTTGACCAATAATCGGGACAGAACCTGGTTTATTGGACCTAAAGCTTATTCAATGTCAAGGATTCTGTTTAAGAAAAAGAATCTAAAAATATTTGCCAAGATCATGTAATCATGTTCCCTGAGACCTGGCTGGTCTTACAAGGAACCCATACAAAGGAACACTAAGGCTTTGTTAACTTCCTGGTAAATTCATCACTGCTGTAGTTTATAATTTCCCAAGTTGAGAGAGTTACTAGATTTGAGTGTTAAGAAGTCATGTTTGTATGGACAGTATTATGAAGGAAAAGACTTTCTTCAAAGCTAAGGGTGAACTACAGTTGAAGCAAATAGGTAGGTTCAGAAGTTTTTCAGATTCTATTTGCTATGTATACTTAGCTAGAGAAGGCATAGTAAAAGCTTGTGTATAGACACTTTTGACTGAAAAACTTTCCCCAGGACAACAAAAAAGGGGTAAAAAAACAATATATTTTTAAAGTGAAGTTCACCAAAATGGCAAGACATATTGGGCCTGCTAGATCTAGTTTGTCTAGGAAAGTATCTAATGAAATGATATCAGAAAAATTAGTGATAGCGTATGTGAGATCCTTGAGATGAATACATCAGCATTACCCACTGAAACCACGTTGTAGAGATTGACAACTAGGAAATAAGAAACAAAGTTCTACTAGAAGATGAGTAGCTATTGCATATCAATATGGCCAGGCACGGCCCCATGACCTTTCCCTGAGATCCTCTATTGATCTTGTGCTATCAGCTAATAGCTCAGTCACATGCTGAGATTAACACTAAATTTCTCCAGACTGCTGAGCATGCAAAGCTCTGCTATTAGAACCCACAGCAGAATATCAAAATTTTTCTGGCCTTGCCTTCTTGGCAACTATGGAGAAAAGAGGAAAGACAAACAAGTGTGTACACCACGTAAATGTGAAAATGCTGGAGGCAGTACAGAAGGAACTATCAAAGCAGCCACCTTTTAACAAACCAGCCTATTACATGCCAGGCTCAGTGCCAGATATTTTATATACTTTATTGCAGATCCACACAATAGTCCTTTGGGATTACAGATGAGGTCATTGAGGCTCAAGGAAGCCTTGGGGAAGCCTTTTCTTCCCCAAGACACATAACTAAGGAATGGGGAGTGGAGATTTGAACCACTCTAAAAAGTGTGTTCATTGCAGTACACCTCACAGCCAGCTTTTATGTGTCCAAATGGCTGGATTTCTGTGGAATAATTCTCTGGGTATACAGAAAGCTAGATTCATTTCACAATCATTTGACAAATTACTTAGAGCTATAATCTCTCTCTCTGGGAAAAAAAAAACTACATTGATTAGAGGTTAGAGATCATTTATTATTAACAATACTTCCTAATATGAGCTCATTATGTACTAACTCATGGTGTCTGGCAGTGATACTCATTGTAATCCCTCTCTCATGATCCTCCTTAACCTTTCTCCTCTGTACTTTATCCTGGCTAAATTTGAGCTCCTGCATTTCCTTTATGCACCATGCATGTAAAATATGCTGTTTGGGCTTTATACTGATTCATCCTTGTTAAATCAGTGTTGCCTGGTCATTTCTCATATACTAGGCACTTTGACAAGTAGTAATATAAGAAAATCCATGGTCTCGGACCTCACCGTCTCGTTGGGGAAACAAGATATATATGTAACAGACTAAGTAAGCATTCATTGGCACGTTATTATATCCATGGCTTATACTGTGATAATAACTCTATGGAGGACATGATTACTGGGAGATGGGGATGTGGTAAAGGAAAGTTCTCTACAAGGTTGATATTTGACCTAGGTCTACAAATGGAGTCTGCTCAAATGGAAAAACAGAAAGTGGGGGAAGGTACGGATGGGGAGCAGTCATGAAGAAAGAATGCAGAACAAGTGAAGTTCCTGGAGTTTATGAAAAGACATGAGCAAGACCTGTTTGGAGAGGAATCAGATCTACCTGGATAGAGTAGGGGATCCCTGGGAAATCATGAGAGATACAGAGAGAAAGTCAGAGTAGAGTCAGATTGATCAGGGCCTGAGTGCTCTAAGGAATTGCTCTTCTGTCCTATAGGACAACAGAGCCAGTGGCAGCCATTGTGCCCAAAATGATGGCATACTCGGAATGGCCCTTGAGGAAGATGAATCCCGTGTCAGTGTTGAGGGTGACTTGAGGATCGGTTATTTTTTTTTTAATTTTTATTTATTTATGATAGTCACACAGAGAGAGAGAGAGAGAGGCAGAGACATAGGCAGAAGGAGAAGCAGGCTCCATGCACCGGGAGCCCGACGTGGGATTCGATCCCGGGTCTCCAGGATCGCGCCCTGGGCCAAAGGCAGGCGCCAAACCGCTGCGCCACCCAGGGATCCCTGAGGATCGGTTAGAAAGCTGTTGCCTGAAGACATGAGATGCTAGGTGCCTAAATGAGTATGTCTAGCAATGAAGGAAACCCACCCATAAAATAAAAAAGGAAGGCAGAGAATGAACATACTGTGTAAGGATGATAAGGAAGAGTAAGATGCATCCATATCCAAGGTTTTTGAGACCGTGTCATCAAAAAATGACGAAAATAGGAATTCTGTTTGCTCAGTAACTAATCATAACTGACCTCACAAAAGCAAGATACTTCAACTCACTGGAGCTTCTCTATTTGGCTTAAAAAATAAAATTCTTTTCAGATGCTGCTTCCTATTTGCGTATGTTACCTTCCTCATCCTAGCTGATAGGAGCCTGTTGGCTTTCTCCTCCTCCCCCCTGTGCTGGCCAGCATACAAGTCATGAAGCGTTTAGGGACAGATGATAGGAGGAAAAAGAAATTTGAAAATGTGTCTAAATACACAAAAATGAACAGTGTAGCCGGTTGTTCATAATTGAGTAATATATAGAAATGCATGATCCTGGTCTTTTACTGTGTTCCGTATGCTATTAATAGTCTCGTTAATTGGATTGATGGGGAAAATAAATTAATAAAACTATTCAATCACAAAATAAATATAAAACACATAGTCTTACTATTTTAAAATTCAGAATATACTGTCATACTGAATTTAATAAGTACTGCCAGGATATTTTATCAAATTAGAGTCTCTAGCTATACTTGAAGGAATGGATATAAATACTAATCAATCAACATATTAAATTTTTTACATAAAAGGAAGCTTCTGAAATCCTTAAAATTTAAGATTCTCTTAGCTATGCTAAACATTTTCCCCTATGATGTTTATAGTATTAGTTTGCAAACAAACTCCTTTTGTAGGTAGTAAATTTTAGCTCATCTCTCTTCCAATTCTTTAAAATTCCAAAATAAAGGAACTTAAATTAATTAACTCTAATGCCAGCTAGGAAGCAATAAAACACATAGGACTAAAAATCAGCTTTGTGAATTTTATATTACCAATTAAAAGATCAAAGAAAATTCCAATCACGGGTCCGTGAACTTGAATCAATTAAAGTTTTTAGAGACAAGAATATGAACGCTTGATTCAGCACTTCTTATTGACTTAATATTTAAAAATCAAACAGGCACAGAAATTCCACATCCCAAAACCCTGCTTGCAGGTATAAAAAAGTATAAAATGCAGAAAAGAGGCATTTTATTGTTATACATAAATATTATTTATGCTTTCCTGTTTGGTAGAGGCTATGGCACAATTTCCAATAAAAAGATGAAAGTGCTAATGATATCTATTCTATAGCTTGTTCTTTGCAAATATTTCTCTAGTCTAAGAAGGTTGAATTAAGACAGAATGAATAAGCGAATATAGTCTGCATTTACCATTGGATCTGTGTCCATGGAGAAGCTAGTTCCCTTTGGAATCGTGATAATCTAGGCAGTAAAGGATGAGTTCATCAAGGTGCAATATACTAAAAGTTCCTAACTTGCTTTGATTCTGCTGCCATTAGTCAAAATCTTAATGTTATTTTAAGTCTTTCTGAAATGAAAATCAATTGTACCAGAAGGCCACTGTGCTTCTCCTGGTGAACAGAGAGAGACCCCTGCAAACCATGCATTCTGTAAATCCCCACACTCCAGCTACCAACGGCCAGACATACTCAGTCACTGTAGCCTCAAATTTTCCACATGAGATGTATTACTGACTTAAAAACTCACCACCCATTTGTGCCAACACACCAACCTCCCAAGAGCTTTGGCTTTTCAGGAAGTCAGAGTGCAAATACTAGCTCACTCTCAGAAAACTCTGCTTACATCAGGTGTCCTTGAATCCCGGACCCATCCCATATATTGTTCAGAGCTTCTCTTTGTCCAGTCAACTGAAAGTTTCCAAGCTCTTTTTTTTTTTCTTTTAGTTCTTTGCTACTGATCCCTCTTTTCAGATAGGAGGGGCTGGGGCAAAAAGGAGCTCTAATTTGCCATGCTAGGCTGCACTGCAGAGAATTTATCCAGTTCTCATTTCCTCACTTTATGCTTCTGTGGGGAATATTTCCAGAGGTAAATTCTCTTCTCCAAGACCACATACTCCTCCACATTTGTTATTCTGGACAATGGAGTTGTGTGCAAAATTAGAGCCTTCATTTGGCAGACATTTTTAAAACCATTGGCATATGTTGCTTGATTTAGAAATTTCTGTATCTTCAAAGAAGGAGATGCTTCAGGACAGGAAATACCAAATGTGAGCACCACTTTGGACATTCTCTTATTACTATCCCACTGGAATAAAACTGACGTCAATAAAGGCAAAGCTTATGACTTGAATGTCCATTATTTTTGGACTCATGTCCTATAGCTCAAGCAGCTACCTCAAAAATCTGTTGTTTTATTCTCAAAATGAGGCACACCATGAAAGAGCAGGCATAGTTTTTTTTTAATATCATTTTTATCAGGGTCCTGGAGTTTTTATTCTCCTTTATTGTAAAGCCATAATTTATATAGTTAGAACTGCTCGGTATTAAAATTCTCCCCTATACACTATGAAAAGAAAAAGGCAAGGTGCAGAGCAGCATAATGGCTTTTGTGCAAAAATGTGTATATGTCTATAAATAGATACCTCTTTTAGGGTATATGCTTTTTATCATGGAATATTGGAGAGAAGAAGGGCAAGTGAGAATCCTTTCACTTTTCATTTTGTACAGTTCTGTACAGTTTATTAGTGGGTAAATAGATGGGGAGATCATGATTTAAGTTTTGGGTTGTTTTTAATCATCTTTGGATTGAAAAATTGAGTAAATATTCTTTATTTTTGAAACACTGTCCTAGAAGTTGCTCTTGAAGGATTTTTCTACAAATAGCCTTTTCCACAGGTATTTTAGAAAAGATTTGTAAAGAGGGTAAAGAAAGTGAAAGGGATTTCATGATTAAGTCCTCCTATCCCAGGTTTCTGATAAAGGACATCATTTAAATGAATAATTCTGCATATTACCCACCACTCGAAAAATTACTGAATATTCCCAGACTACCCCAAACAAAGGTCTTTGTCCTTGAGCCAAACCATATGTATCTGAACATCAAGTCCTCTTGCTTTGAGAATTCAGAGGAACGATTGATTATAATACTTCAACACTGAGAAAAAAAGACCCTGGCATGCCCTCCTGGAAATGATACCTTTCTACCCTTTGAACCTGTAAAAGGAAGAGACTTCTTGACGCTATTTTCTTAAAAGTGACCTTGTGGCTCTATAAAGGTATTTTGTATGAATACTTAACTCCAACTGAATTTACATTGGATTGCATTATTCATTTACCTTTATCATCATTACTCTAGAAACAATTCAAAGTGGATGTTTAAAAAAGGGTCTGCATTGTTTTAATAGTCTAGGATCTTATAGCATAACAACAGGACCAAGGAAACAAATGTGAACCTATCCAAATTTAGATAGTTATTTTTTTCTTAGTAATATTGCAGAAAGCTGGTCATACTTGAGGTCATTAACAGTAATTATTTCACTCCTATACTGTGGAAAGTTACAAGGCAAAAGACATATGGTGGTGTCAGAGCGGGCAGAACAAAAGCAAATATTAAGAAAAGCTAATGCTTATTGAGTATGTGTTACGTACTAGACATGTTCTAAGCATTTTACCTGTATTAGCTCATGTCACTCTGTCAGCATCCTATGAAATGTTTATTTTATTATTATTATTATTATTATTGTTATTATCATCATCATCATCATCATCACCTTTACAGATAAGGAATCTGAAGCACAGAGTTAAGTAAATTGCTGAAATTCATACATTAGTGAATGATGAAGCTAGGATTCAGACCCCAGCAATCTGGTCCAGAGATCATGCTCATAGATACACAACTGACAAGAAAATGAACTGTGTGTGTGTGTGTGTGTGTGTGTGTGTGTGTGTGTGTGTGTGTTCTCATAACCAGCCATATGACTATTTATAATTAATGTATAATTGAGGAGATAGGAAAGACTAGAGAAGTCTTTCCAATATCATGTCTTTCAAAATAGACCCAATTTGGATGAGTTGCAAACCTGTCACCAGCTGTATACCTGAAAGCCCACTCTGTCAATGTCAGGCTGTTTGTAAGGGGAAAAAGAAATCTCTTAAAATTGCCCTGAAGGTTATATTGATATGTAGCTTTTCACTTCATCACAAAGTAATCAACTACCACATTAAGGAACACAAATGTCTGTCGCACTTAAAATTTCAGGCATCAACTTAAGAAGGTGATATTGTAGCACTTAACATGGCAAGTTGACCACTTGGTACAACCCCGTAGTGCTAAAATGAGAATGAGTTAGTAAAACCAAGTTTATCATCAAGATAATGTGGAATCTGATAGATTCTTATCTGTTGACATCTTTATGGGCACACCAAATTGTTTAAACTCTTTTTAGAATTTTTTTTTCCAGAAGGCAGTATTTGCGCAACGTACAAAATTACAGCAATCCTAAGAATGTGGTGTGGAGTGTTTATAAGGAGATTAACTTTCTAATTCCAACTAAGTGTCATAATCTGTCCATTCCTTGATGTCAAGTCTTACCACTTTTTACAGTGGGACATAAAACATTTCACATTTGCATTACTTTGTATGCATAAAATTGAGGCACTATGTTCTGTGAACAAATGCTTGCATCTCACCAAATTCATAGACAGGTCTCAGAGCAGCTTAATTTACAACTTTAAAAGTAAAATGATGGATTTGCCATTCTGCCTCACTGCATTAGGCCACCAACTGAGACTGCCTCCTACACATGAGTGACCTCATTCCAGTGTTTAACCCCATAGCTCGGGACAAACATCATAACTGCCTCAGAGTGCCTTTCTGGATGATGATAGAGCAACCAGGACACGATGCTACATTTTTGTCAGGGGCAGGTGTTCACGTGATTGGGATTTGTAGCAAACAGGAGGATTCCCTCTGATGAGGCGTGAGTGAAATCAGTAGTATATTATACTTCACTAGAGTTTGACAGAGACACCCTTCCCATGGAGTAAACTTTATGTGTGTCACTCAAGGGCAATTTATTAATGGCTTTTCATCAAACCAAAAGGATTTAGAGAACTTGCTGCTCTCGTTGTTTTTGGCTAAAAGCATACTGCCTTCTAAAGGGAATAATTTTCAAGATGACTGTTTTAATAAATTTAATAAATTAGAAGCTCTGCAACGAGCAAGTGAGGAAAACAGCCCTGTCAGAGCTCAGTTATTCTTTGAAGTCGTTATTAAATATGCTGTTCATTTTCCAGTCTTTAATAATGGATTTCAGTTTATAATCAGTTTTCTCATGATCGGTTTTCTTTTGCTTTTAATTCTCCCCTGTGTATTAGGAGTAACTGTCTTGTGATGTTTATGTATGATCCTTTTTTTACAGCAGCAACCCAGCTCATAGATACTACCTTGCAACCGATCCAGTTACGGGAGATTTGTATGTTTCTGACACTAACACCCGCAGAATTTATCGCCCCAAGTCCCTTACGGGTACAAAAGATTTAACTAAAAATGCTGAAGTGGTCGCAGGGACCGGGGAGCAGTGCCTTCCGTTTGATGAAGCCAGATGTGGGGATGGAGGGAAGGCAGTAGAAGCAACGCTCATGAGTCCCAAAGGTACTACCATTTATCAATTTGGGGATTTCTTTTTATTAAAGAAAAAAAAAAAGATAGAAAACCCAGTTAGTGCCTGACTCTGTTTAATGCTGAGTCTAACATTTTACCCTCAACTGTGTTCTAGAAAGCTGTTTCACATCTAGTGTTCTTTCAAAGCCATTTAGCGTGAAACTGCTAGAATCCTAAGTTGATTTTACAGTAAATATGAGGCTCTTGGCATTTGTTATCATACCATTTTTTTCAACTTTTCGAAGAATAAAGCAACTAGTCCATAGTATTCAGGTCACATCCTGTTAAACTTCAAGAAGTGTCCAGATTCTTTCATTGTCCTGGAATCTCTTTGTCATGAATGAGTCCCAGGCCTCTTTAAAAACCATCACTAAGCAACGCTATTAGTCCTCACTCAGTTTGGAGCTATTAAACTTTTGTTTCTATGCCATGGGAAAAAATGCTTGCTGTGAGGAATTTCTAGAGGTAACAAGGGCTAAAATTCTATGTGATAAAGGTTTCTAGCTTTTAAACCAGTTGGGACTGACTCCTTGCTCATGTATTATGCTATTCATTACAGTGTTTTTTGGTTTGGGTGTTTTTTTTTTTTTTTCCATTATAGCTAGCAACTGTTATGTGAACAAGGACTGGAAAAAAGCATTTGTTGTACTGAATTATTCATAATAGCAAATTTCATTGTAACAAGGTCAACGAAACACTAACCTTGGCTTAGATCTATTTTTGTTAGAATATAGTTACTCTAAGTTCAGAGTAAGAGAATTGGACCTGTTTCTATAATTGAGAGGTGACAACATTATACAGAAGTTATAATTGTATATTTAAAATGCAGTCACTGCCTATCTGATTTGTACACTAAGTGGAGATTCTTACAAATTTCGACTATTTCTTGATTACATTTTAACATTGATTTGTGTTTTAAATGCCTCTGTTGGGTTTGTCCTAATGTATTTGCAATCTGCAATCCTACCTGCTACCGGTCACCCATGTTATCCTTGGGGTTTGAGTGTTGAATTTAATGATGAGCCTGTGAATGTGAATCACATTGAAAAATCGGTCACACTTATTTCTCTTTGAAAAGGGATGGCGATTGATAAGAACGGATTGATCTACTTTGTTGATGGAACCATGATCAGAAAAGTTGATCAAAATGGGATCATATCAACTCTTCTGGGCTCTAACGATCTGACTTCAGCCAGACCTTTAACCTGTGACACCAGCATGCACATCAGCCAGGTAGTTTAAAATATTAAGCTGCTTGTTTGTTTTTCTTCTAAGTATCCTGGTTTCCTAGGTCAGTAGTCCATGTTAAACTGGATATATCATGTGTGGCCCCATATTAAACTGGATATATCATGTGTGGCGTTCATGGTAATAAAGCCGTTCCATTTAAATGTATTTCAGGAGCTGATAAAAAGTTATTTTCTTTTATCGTTCTGCATTTGATGAATTCAATGAGATTACAGAACAATTAGCACTTAAGAAATGCTAAAGCATCCGTAATAAAATACCAGTAAAGTAGCATGCAGATATTCCAAAAAGAACAAAACAGCTTAAATCTCTAATCTTTTGATCACACGAGCTTTTTAAGTAGTAGAGAGCCCACTATGATTAGTCCCTAGGGACTTATATTTAGAATTAGGACCTTTACCGTTGGCTTGATTGAAAACACAATAGAACGCTAATGTATTCATAACCTAGAAAGCCTCAATGTTTGGCGGTTATTACTGCTATAGGAACATATGTGTTCCTATCTCATTGATACCTCTTAACTCCCTGCTTAGAGATTCGTTTGCTATTTGGCTATAACTTCCAAATCTTTCAGGGAGCTGCGTTTTTAACTAAAATGCTATTTCCTACATTTGTCTCCCCTCGAAATTTTTAAGTTGATTTTACAGTAGCTCGTCCAGGAAACAATTTTAAAACAGTTGATCAAATTAAGGGTAATTTCCTCGAATGGTCTAATTTACTCTTCTGGCAGATTAACTACAGCACAGTCACTGACTAACCAGACCCTTTCTTTCTATTATGAAGGTACGTCTGGAATGGCCCACTGACCTAGCCATTAACCCTATGGATAACTCCATTTACGTCCTGGATAATAACGTGGTCCTGCAGATCACTGAAAATCGTCAAGTGCGCATTGCTGCTGGGCGGCCCATGCACTGCCAGGTTCCGGGGGTGGAATATTCCGTGGGGAAGCATGCAGTTCAGACAACACTGGAATCTGCCACTGCCATCGCAGTGTCATACAGCGGGGTCCTGTATATCACTGAAACCGACGAAAAGAAAATCAACCGAATAAGGCAGGTCACCACAGATGGGGAGATCTCCCTGGTGGCGGGAATCCCTTCAGAGTGTGACTGCAAAAATGATGCCAACTGTGACTGTTACCAGAGCGGAGATGGCTATGCCAAAGATGCCAAGCTCAGCGCACCTTCCTCCCTGGCTGCCTCCCCCGATGGCACCCTGTACATCGCAGACCTGGGCAATATTCGGATCCGGGCCGTGTCAAAGAACAAGCCTTTCCTTAACTCTATGAACTTTTATGAAGTTGCCTCTCCAACTGACCAGGAACTCTATATCTTTGACATCAATGGCACTCACCAATATACTGTAAGTTTAGTCACTGGTGATTACCTGTACAATTTTAGCTACAGCAATGATAACGATATTACCGCGGTGACAGACAGCAATGGCAATACCCTTAGAATTAGACGGGACCCGAATCGGATGCCAGTTCGAGTGGTGTCTCCAGATAACCAAGTGATATGGTTGACAATAGGAACGAATGGATGTTTGAAAAGCATGACCGCTCAAGGACTAGAATTAGTTTTGTTTACTTACCATGGCAATAGCGGCCTTTTAGCAACTAAAAGCGATGAAACTGGATGGACAACGTTTTTTGAGTAAGTATATCCAAATTCTGCTTTGATTATAAAATGCTGTGATATAGTAATGCAATCTAAGGGCATTACTTACAATCTTAAGGGCAGGTGGGATCCGGTTTGGGGGGACCTGGAGCTTCTGTCTCTCTAAAAAAGAAGAAAAAACTAGACCAAAAAAAAAAAGGGGGACCCAGGCAATGAGAAATTCTAAAGCTTACATGCCATTGGCATCACGGTCAGTCTACTTCTGCTTAAGGGTTGACATTGTGCTCCATACAGATCTAATGTATTAACAGCAAACCTTTGGAGAAGTGGACTACAGCTTTGGTTTTAGGCATAAACCCTCTGGGTTTACATTAGCCCACGTGATAAAGCTGCCACTACAGAGGAACTTTAAAAACATTCACAGTGAAGTTAGCTATTTACGTTAATGCTACAAATGTCCTTCTTAGCAGAGAGAAGGCCTTAACTTCTTACAATCAGTTTGTGGAGAATCTAAACTGTACTTAAAAGGACCTTTCCACTAAATGCAAATCAGCAAGTGCTGGGTTGCTGTGGAAGCGTATGAAAAAGGATGAGGCTCATCCTGCCAGGATATTCTTCTACTAAATATGTGAGTGGTGGCCCAGGCAGTGTGCTATTTGAACAGTCACATTTTGCGAGGTCAATCAGAATGAAATGAGAATCAGCCATTGTATATTTTATGGGATATGTACTTTGCAGTGAACGCATATGTAAAATCATTTTCGATTACTGTTCACTTCACTAACATCTCACAAACCATAAGGGGAAATTAGATGTACAGAGATGGCATGTTGACAAATGCAAAATAGTCCTTGAAATGAATATTGAGTTCCTTAGTGTGATTTTTACAATGATGTGCTGGAGCAAAAGTGTTTTCTGTAGAGTACACCTCTAAAATTATAATAAAAGTCAGTAGAAAAAATGATCCAATATACAAATATTTTCTGTACAACTTTTCTGGAATGGATCTTATACATAAAGCTGAGTTCTCCTGTAGCTTGAATTGCTTTTCTTTTTTGACAGATTCCCTTTTAATAAAATGAATGTTACCCAGCAGCATGATTTTGTCAGAGGAACAAACCTTTTCAATTGAATTACATTAAAATTCTGTTCTTAGCATTCCTTTTGCTCATTTTAGGATCGCAATAGGAAAGGAATAAATTGGAAGTTAATGGAAAGCACTTCCTTTGCACCATTTTCAAAGTGATAGCAGGCTATATTGCCAAAGAGGCAAAAAAAAAGAGTCCAGGAAAAGTGCTACCATCAGATGAGACTGGGCAGGAGAGCTGCTCTGATTTTAAGACTTTCAGGAAATGATGGTGGCATTGGTAGGGTTTCAGTTTAGTTAAAAGCAGGGAGGAAAAAAAATAGAGAAATAAGTTTTTAGTACAGTCTAGGACTCAAGCTCTGCTCTGTCAGCCTCTTTGAAATGTGTCCTTATTTGTTCGCAGGAAATGACACCTGCATAGAGGTTCATTGTGTGGGTGACTACTGACACATGAACTTCTTGCAGCAGTTACAGTGGTTGACTTAATGACCTACAAATGAATTTTAATCCTGTTTGGAAGATTAAACAAAGGGATATACTCCATTGGTAGGGTTGATGTGGACTAATATAAACAAATTTAGGATTTTTACCTTTTTTAAAAAGTATGGTGCACAATGAAGACATATTTCTCTGGTAACAGATATTCTCCAAGAACCCCAGACTTAGTTAAGAGACAGCACAGCAGCGACAGTAGAGGTTGAGCTGGCAAGCCAATCTCACGACTATGAGGGGCAAGCATTGTTTTAAAGAGTAATTTTGTTACAAATAAGTCTGTAATGAACTTAAATACATCACAATCATATCTTGACAAATACAAATTCATTACACATCATATTTAAATACAACTATTAAGTTATATCTAAATAAGCTAAGGAAAGGCAACTATTACCAAAAGCATTACTAAAATATTTTACCAAATATAAGCCTCATAATCGTGTATATTGAGACATATAAATATTTATTTATTTACATATATATAAGTAAGTATATATCGCATAATATATACATATAAATATATATTTATATCTGTAAATATGCACACACATATTTTGGTTATAATTTAAGAATATACTGATTTAATAAACCGGTGCTTAAAAAATCATTTTTCTAATAAAATGAACAGAAATATTGCTTTTTAAAAACCATGGCTTTATCACTTTTTCTCTAGATGTGTGTAGCAAAAGACAAGACTAAAAAAATGTCTAAGAAACATTTATGCATTTTGGTAGACAGTGTATTACAGTATGAGACAGAACAGAAATAGGGCACTTAGCCCAAGTAACTCAGAATCATCATGTCAGAATAACAAGTGATCTCTTTTTCCTTTTTTTTTTTTTTTTCTGTACGTTTTTATACTTTGGCTGTGAAAGAGCAAGGGCCTACCTCTTCTATGTGAGCTTTAGAAACTTTAAAACACATTCAAAAGTAAGTGCACAAAAGGAAGGGGAATGCTGTTTTCAGACACCGTCTCCAGTAGCCCTCTCTGTTGAGACAGAGCAGCGCATTTTGTCTGCGTAACTTTGCAGGTATTGCTGGGCAGACTTCACGCCAAGCTCTACTCATCAGCATCTTGACAAGAGTTTCTGCTTACTACCTCCTGGCTTGGACATGTAACTGGGAGAAGGTGCTCAGGGGCAGCAGGGGAGCTAGGTGCCCCCCACCAGGCTTCCTTGGTGTTCACTGACATTGTTGGTGAGCCAGAATGCTCCTGCAACACTGGAAATATCTATCACATTCCCCTTTATATCTGTGCAGCACTGTGTGTCAAATTTAGACCTTAAAAGGATATTTGGTGATTTCATAAAGGAAGGATACAGGAGCTTTGAGGCAGAGTTCTACAAAAACCACAGGGAGATTGTGAGGCGGGGAGGAGGATCACCATTCCCAACTGAAAAACACCTGTTTTCTATGACTTTCATGACACCAGTCCCTAGAGCTGATGCAGGCCTTAAAATTATCCTTCTGCACAAATATTTCGCAAAGAGAAATTAAACTTATCGGCCCAGATTCCCAATTGTACATGTCCAGCTTTCTCCTTAGCCTGGTGTCTTAAAAGCCTGGAGATTAGCAGCTTTATAGGATAGGAACAGATGGCACAAGACCCAAAATCAGTAAATATGCCTACTGATAAAAGTATAGTTGCTATAGCTTCTACCAAAGAAATTTTAAAAGAGAATTAGCTCAATTACTTACCTTATATGTTTTTTCTCAGTACAAACTGAGAAAGCATTTTATAAAATGCAAACCAATTATCTTTGTGTCCCCCGCAAGTCCTGGAATGTTGCAGTGCATACAGATCTCTTCCAATAATGGTTTGCTGGTTAAAGGAATAGAGAGAGAAACCAAAGATATGGGGGCACCTGGGTAGCTCAGTGGTTGAGTCTGAGGTCATGATCCTGGGGTCCTGGGATCGAGTCCTGCATCAGGCTCCCCACGGGGAGCCTAACTTCTTCTCCCTTTGCCTGTGTCTCCACCTCTCTCTGTGTCTCTCATAAATAAATAAATAAAACCTTCAAAAAAAGAAAAGAAAAGGAACCAAAGATGTAGACAAGAGAAAATGTATTTATATAGAAGAACCTGATAGAACCCATAGCTGACTCTTGCCCAGGCTCCATGGAAAGCACCATATAAATTTTGCTCCCTCCCTTTCTGAAGTAGTTTGGACTTCTCTGTACAAATAGTTGATACTGAAAGTCTTAGCAATTTTCATTCTTTGTTGTCAATACTTTTAGCTAAATTTACCCAGTATTACATGTTTATTCAGTTTCTTTTGCTTTACAAAATCAGGACTTCCTCGATTGGTCTATTAGTAAAATAATTAAGGAAAAAACGACTTCATACTGATAGCACTCTCTTCTGAAATATTGGTCTTAGAAATTAGCTTGGAGTAGAGACAGAAAACATGTCCCAAGCAGGTGTAGTTGAAGTATTTTGTTGTACCTGCAATCAGAAAGGAGGATTCTGGGAAGAGAAAACCCAGTTCCCAAATTGAGATTCTTATCAGTGACCAATAAAATAGGGGGATTTTTTAGAGTGTACAGATAGTTTCCAAGGTACAAGAACCTTCATTTCAAAAACTAGAGATAGCATTGTCTCCTTAGCAGCAGTTTCTCTCCTTGTTACTTGTAATGATGACGTCCCTATTGTGACTCGTTAGGCAAGTGGCCAATATCCTTAGACGTGCTACTGGATGAGATGATAGGAAGAGTGCAGAAGGCAGCAGAGGGTTTGTAACTCAGCTTTGAAATCTCGGAGACAGACTCATAAGTTTCATGAACTGAATAACTTATATTTTACTGATTGAATAAGCCATCTCGTCCAAGACCTCCTCTTCCATTGACTTGACAGGCGGTACAGAGGATGTCCAACTAGCTAATGGAGCCCCCTTGTGTGAGGACACTGTGATAAACCTCGTTACTCCCTTCCCTCAGTATTAGGGACTGTGTCCTGCTGGTCTTCATACCATTTAAAATATCAATTATCACATGTTACGATTCCTTAGCTAGAATAATTCCAGGGTGGTCAAAAAGATCTCACCTGCTAAAAATGTGTTATTTTAAAAAGTTGAAACCCAAAGTGAAACCACAGTTCTCACACTTGACTGCACACAGAAGCAAATCCAGTGTATTGAATGGGGCAATAGAATAAATTATTCAATAGTAAATGGCATTTCACAATTCTCTGCTTGCTCACCCCCGTAAAAGAACTGTTTAGGCATATCTTTCTGATGTTCTTCTGTCTGGTTAAAGAAGACAACTTTTTTTTTTTTTTTTTTAATGCTATGTGTTCTGATAAAGACACACCACCAGGTTGGTGGCAGTTTTTCTATCTTGGGACTTTGGGTATTTAGAGCTTTGTATTTGTGGAGCTGACTCTGTGATCTTTCGTGAACTATATTCAGATTTATAGAGTAAATAAACGAGTTTCAGCTTTTATGCATTTATGTAGGTATAGATGGGTCTCTAGCTTCTCATTCGGGTGCTTTATTGTCCCTCATTCAAGCTTAGCAATTTCAGAATGAGCTTCTGAACCATTTCTTTATAATGAACTTAACTCTGTGCCCATGGCAAACCTATGACTCCCAGTGACATCGGCTCTGATGCTCTGGGAAGGTATCAAAGAGGGATCTCAGAGGAGGAAAGACAGGCAGCGTAAAGAGGGCCTGGGACTACAAACTCAAACTAGTGCACAGAAAGCACAGGTAATTTGGAAAACTCAATGACAGTTACTCCAAATTAGAAAAGATGTGTCCATGCCCGTTGACACTGCATCATGTCTAAATAGCCTGACATCTGTGCCGTGTTGTGTTCTCCTCGTGGGTGTTTTATGCAGTAGCCTGTGATGTTAGAAAAACTCTAGAGGCATCTTCCACAGGACAAAACTAAGGGAATAGCCTTTCGCCTGATAGGCAGCTGACATCCAAACCTGAATGCTCAAACCCTGAAACTATGTTTCAGCACTATTTCTGCCCAAAAAGGCGTCAAAAACAAAGCCCATTTTATAAATACGTACCTAAAGATGGCACTAGGCCCCCATCCATTTTTCCTTTTTTTATTTTTCTTTCTTTTCTTTGTTAAGTTTTTGTTTTAATTCCAGTTAGCATACAGTATAATATTAGTTTCAGGTGAACAATAGAGTGATTCAACACTTCCATGTGACACCGGCACTCCTCTCCAGTGCCCTCCTGAATCCCCATCACCTATCTCCCCATCCCCCCAACTCTCCTTTGGGGACCCTCCATGCGTTCTCTGCTTACTGTCTTCATGGAAGAAAACATTTGAGACATTAAGAATGATTTTTAAGAAATTAGATCACTTAAAATCATGGAGAAACACTGTAGAGTTGATTTCCGGTTTTGCTATTTTGTTTAATTGTTTAATAATTTTGCTTTGAATTTTTAACCAGAATGTGTATTCCCAGGGACATCAGTTAAAAAGAAAGTGCAGGCAAATGAATAAAGTGGCTGCTGTACATTTCAAACATTAACCTGAGCTCTACTAAGGCAATGCTTTTATTAATACTCGATTTAATCCAATTTTTTTCTGCAGTCTAGTTTTAAGACATAATTAGTTCTGCCCAAGTTTAAAAGCAGAAAGGGAAATATGGTATTTGTATGTTATTCCTAGTACTGGAAAAAATCCCAGGAAAAATAAAAACAGATCAGATTTTCTCAGTTTATCTCAATATAATCCATAATATAAAATTTCTCATATTTTCTCAGTATAATTGCAGTGTTTCAATAGTTGCAAGGCTACATTGACCCCTTCGGTGTGTTCCATTTAGCAAATTAATGTTCTGGATGTGCTAAATTGCTCCATAATGGTTCAATGCAGCTTCCAAAAGTGTTGAATTCCCTCTTTAAACTAATTATGTAACTGTCTAAATCTGATAGCCTCTTGTGTGTGTATATCCGCAGCTTCCCTTTTACACAGTGATGATCCAATGATTTATGCTAAGACTGAGTTATATACACCAACCATTTTAGAGGATCGTTTGATGACAGCATAAGAAGTTGCACGTTGATTACCAGTGAAAGGGAACTTCTTGTTTTTTAACAGTCACAGAACTGAAGATCCACAGTTGGGTATTTTCCAGAGACTAACCAGTATCTCTGGCTCATCTGTGACATCAAAATAAAAACAGCTTCGGCAGCCCTCACTCCTGGCTACCCTACTTCTCAGCATCCCAGAGAAAGCCCCTTGCCTGTATGCCAGGGTCCTGGCCTCATATCACCCCAGTTCCTAACCTAGCATCCCTCCTATCCATCAGTACCACATCTCCAACATACACACTTACACACCTCAAAACACATTTCCTAGACCTTGGTTCATTCCAAAGTTTGGTAAATCTGCAGTTCATTAAGTGAGAACTCCCCCCGCCCCCCCCAAAAAATAAATTTTCTGACAAGATGTTAATGTAAAGAAATACCACATTGTATCCCTGGCTAAAAGCTAGGTTTTGTTCCGTTTAAATGTATTTTAAGAATTTAAGTCTTCTACAAACTAAGATGTTCCCATCTTTGGGCCTTGTAATGAAAAGCGGTAGATACAAAGCAAAAGCCGCAAAAACTTGTAGTTTATCTAAAGGCATAGTTAACCTTTAAGTACTTAGTGAGTATAAGGCAAGCATCAGCTAGAAGAAAGACTTCATTCTATTTTTTTAAAGATTTTATTTATTTATTCATGAGAGAGGCAGAGACCTAGGCAGAGAGAGAGGTAGGCTCCCCACAGGGAGCCCCATGTGGGACTTGACCCCAGGACCCCGGGATCGCTCCCTGAGCCAAAGGCAGATGCTCAACCACTGAGCCACCCAGGCATCCCAAGACTTCTTTCTATTTCCAGCTCTAGGAATGGGGAAAAAGGAACCACGTTCTAGTAAAGGCAAGCAAAGGCTGCCCTGAGGGATTGGAAGAAAGTTCTTTACTCACAGATGAGGTTTTTTAAATGGATCATTAGAGTCAAAGTAACAAAAGAAAAATTGCAAGAGTGTTCTAAGGCCCAAGAACAAAATGACTGAGAATCCGAAAGCATCACAGAAGTCCTGCGTGAACCAGGACATAGCCAGGATGACGGAGTTGTAGACCCTTAAGACCAGGAGGAATGAGTTTATATACAGTGATTATTTGTCATTTAGAGCCAGGGAGAAAGGTAACGCCTTGAAGCTCACCTCCGTGCACATACCTGTATGTGCATATGCAATTCAAGATTATCTCACGGCTTATTAATTTAATGAAGAGTTCTGCTCTTTTAACTTGATTTGTGAAGTGTACTCCATCCTCCTCAACACGGAGGGGGGGCCCACAGGTATGGTTAGTCAGTCCCACTTGGGACTGGTCCAGGCAACGCCAGCCCCAAGGGAGGCGCTTTTTTCCCAAAGTGGCTGTGGCACCTAAAAGAAAGTGAAAGTCTTTAAAGAAAATGAAAGTCTTCCCATGTGACACTGCAAAGGCATGCTGATTAGCAAATTATTAATTCATTTCAAACCTCCTAGGCATCAGTAAGCTGGGAATTTTGTGCTTGCCCTTTGGACGTCAAGCACTTCCCATTTTCCCAGTGACTCCCTGGCATTCCTTTACTCACCCGCTCGCTGTTCGTTCAACGAGGACGGGTCATGTGCCAGGTGCTGGTGCTCGACGCTGGAGTGCAGAGTGGACGGGCACGTTGGCAGGAAGCCCAGGAGCAAGACAGAGACGCAGGGGATGGGAAGGATGATGAGTGAGCGCAGAGATAGAGGCCCTGACACGCTGTGAGAACAGGGACAAGGACCATCTCCTTGAGGCCAGAAACTCTTCCCAGGGTGGGTAATTTTGAAGCTTAGTCTTAAGGATTATGAATGAAGGCTAGCAAGACTCTTCTTGCTCAGTTGCTCACGTCTAGAGTGTTCTAGGCCAAAGAAAGCATGCCCTCAGGAGGCAGGAGGACAGCTTTTGGAGAGACCATACGGCCCGAGCATAGCACATGTGTGGGGAAGGAGGAGGAGGGGACCGAGGGAGGTGGCAGGGCTTGTGTTGACCAGTGTGGTGGGCTCCCATCCTGGACAGACAGGGCTTCGCAAAGGACTTCAGCCGGGAAGCAGTGTGATCAGTGTGGTGACAATGCGAGGATGGCTTTATGGAGGAAAGGAGAGGCTGAAAACGGGAGGGTGGGCAGCAGGAGACAGCAGATGGGGTTCAGAGAGGAAGGCCCGAACTCGGCTGGGCGCTGAAGGCCCAGGAGAGGAGGCAGGCCCACCAGTAGAAAAGGAACTGGGGCTCCCGGGTGGCTCAAGGGTTGAGCATCTGCCTTGGGCTCAGGGCGTGATCCCGCGGTCCCAGGATCGAGTCTCGCATCAGGTCCCTGCATGGAGCCTGCTTCTCCCTCTGCCTGTGTCTCTGCCTTTCTGTGTATCTCTCATGCGTGAATAAATAAAATCTTTTTTTAAAAAATGGAAATCACACAGGAAAGGAAGGTAGAAGGTGTAGTAAGGAGGGAGTGAAATGTGGATTTACAGGCTGAATTTTCTGCAGCTTGAGAATAAAGATGGTGCCTGTGTTAGTACTTTGGGGTCCACTTTCTGCTACTGGATCCTCTTCCCCTGGCTCTTGGGAAGCCTCCAACCTGGGCGCTCTCCCCTTTCCCAGCCCCGTTTGCTCCTTAACCACCCCGGTGTGACCGTCCCTGGCTTCCCCTTGCTCCTTGCACTGTGTGATACTCCTTTTCTCTCAAAGCTTGTGAATAGACAATTTAGTCTAAATGCCGTTCCATCTCAGGTTCTGGATCCATCCACCACTACTGTTGCTCTTCCTCCCAAGTCTTTTCACGTTCGCCTCAGTGTCCCAAATGGTCGGCAGTTCACGGGTCCCTTGATGCTGCTGTGTCTCCACGGTCTCCCTGTCACCATGCAAGGCATCACCCTCTCCCGGGGCGGGGGGGGGGGGGATGGAGTCTGGATGGGGCAAAACAAGGGCCAAAACACAAAGAGGAGGACAAAAGAGAGGCGTGGGTCTGACCTCCGAGCACTTTCCAGCCTCGTGAGCAGATCCAGGAGGATGAGGGCACATCTTTGACACCCAGCTCCCGCTTGACATCAGCTCCCTAGCAAGCCGAGACCTGCCCAAGCCCTGGTCTCTAAACAGATGAGTCCCGCACATATCAGCCTTCTTCAGTCAACAAACAGTTGTTTGGTTTTTAAGAAAAATGACTTAAATATGATTCTTCTCTTAACAATGGCTAATCCAGAATCTTTCAAACCCAAAGGGAGCTAATTCTGGGATGTCCTGACTTTGGAAGCCTTTGTCTCTTGGATGAACTTCAAAGCTGGGTGGTGCCTCCTGTCACTACTCCATCATGTGGTCATCATAACTGTGTGCGGAAGAGGCACTGGGTCCCTTGCTTCGGTGTGATCTCTGAAAAACAGGTCCCGTGGGTTCAGCGTTCAGAGAGAGGGCTGAACCAGAGAGGTGAGGAAGGAAAGGTCCGCCGGTTCCCTGCTTCTCTGAACCTGTCTCCTGAGGTATTAGAACAAGACAGTAGTGGCTCACTTCAGGCTACTGCCATTTCTGGTTTAAGGGAGCACAGCACTGGCCGAATTTTGCCCCCACCAGCCAGACCTGTGGCAGATGACAACCTGGCAGCAAAGAAATGTTAACAGGTGTTAGCCACCTCCCCACCCAGGCGCCGTTCTCACCCCTGCTCATCGCGATCCTCTTAGCACTCGAGACAAAAATGATGTAAATTAAGACTTTCTTGCGTCCTTCTTCTTTTGCATTTTGCCTGTCATTCTTGGTACTATGTAGGTAGCAGTCAACTCCATACCAGGTGGACGCATGATTTTGGAAGTTGGCTGATTGCTCTACTTTCCATGATGATGGAAGCATTTTACATTTTCTCTCCAGAACCTGAGCTTCGCCGATTTCTGACGCATCATCTTGCTACTGAATTCAAAGAAATTAGGACTTTGAGATAATTGTTAAAATGCGTACACCTCAGATTCGTATTCGTTTCTAGAATTGGGTAGATGTAAATTCTCTTGATACTCGTGTTACAGGTCACAGCCCCGTTATTAGGGTTCCCAGTCAGCCCACCACTGGAAGTTTAAATCAGGCTCTGTTCTGCTATTCTTGCTGTTGAGCACGCCCTTCATCAGGAATGAGCTCAAGGAATGATTTGTGCATGCGTTTTGTTATGATAGGGTGAGTCCTTTTGTCCTACTTCACCGCAGTGACAGGTAGGGTGTCCATGTTAGCATTGTGGGGGAAAAAAGTATTGCCATGATGGATGGTGAGATTAAGGGAAAGTTTTTTTGGGGGAGGAAAGGTGGGGTTTGCTGGCTAATTAAACTATGGAAGAAAATTTGAACCTAAGGAACCTTCCAGAATTTGGAAGCGAACCTTCTCCCTCTGTATCAAGGGGACAGTGAGGAGAAAGGCAGGTTGGGTAAGTCTCCTTCACAGGCGTCCTCACTGTGACACTAGCCTGAAAGCAGAGGATGTGCCCTCACTAAGCAGCCCCCAGAGTAGGCCTATCCTGGGATGGCCCAGGAAAGACAGGGCAGGGCCAGTCTAAACTCGGACTTGACCATTTACGCCCCCTCCAGAGGTCTCCAGAATGTGGCCCACCTGACATCTGCTGTCTCGCCTTCTCAGAGCGGGCCGACTTTGGGCTGGAGAAGCCCATGCATGTATATACGGATACCTCAGAATAAAACCTACATCCAGCTTCACTCTTCTCTGGGTGAAGAGCATAGAGGTTTGGGAGAGAGGCATCTCGAACATGGTCCGAGTCGATACGTAAGTCTGCGTCCTCTTTGAGAAAGACCAGCTCCGTGTCAGGCTGGATGAGAAGCCCACGCTCAGCCCACCGCTCCTGCAAACGGCCCCTCCTCTGGGTTCCACCTGCTTCTCCAAAGCCCGACTCTCACGCACACAGATTTCTCCCAGAAGCAGGAGATCATTTTTAAAACGTGACATTTGATTAAAGAGGCCATCTTGTGGGAAAACACTGTTGACAACAGATGATCCTGTTGCTGGGTTTCAAAGGCAGTTGGCGAGGACGGCACAGTGTTTCCACTCGAGCACATTTGCCATATCGATGGTCTATTGACATCGTGATGGTAACCGTCTGACTCAGGCAGTTTTTCTCTCCGTTGAGGAGCTGCAGATGTGTGAGCAGACAGGCCGTGTAGGAGTGGCGTCTGGGAGGGTGAGCTGGGCCCCGTGAGCACGGGGAGGGGCAAGGAGACCAGTATTTAGGGTTAGGGCGGTGGTGGGAAGGGATCCGAGGGATCCGGAGGGAAGCGAAGGGTGGGCGCCTCTGTCTACGCCGAGGGGAGAGGCCGTCTTCACGTCGGGATGAGTGCGGCATTTCCACTGACAGGGCCTGAGGCTGACTCTCTGGGCCATTGGTCGATAATCCCACTGCTTAGGAAACTTAAAAAGAGATTTAAAAACACACCGCACAGGCTAAAACAGCAAGTCTAGGCAGAAATGCAATCAAAATTAAAGACGAACAAATAGATAAATATCAGCTCAGGGCATCCCATCAGTGGAAGAGCAGAAGGTCATGAAGAGCCGGAGGGAGTGTGTCTTTGCCAGGGAGAGTCCTTTGTGAAGAGGGTCAATTGGGAGCAAAAAGAATGTGCTGTGTTAGGAATTTGAAGCTCTGAGGCTGAGCCCAGATGAGTGGGCTGGAGAGCACGAAGCTGATGTTACACCCAGATTCCCTGGAGCCTGGGGCACTGGCCGTCCAAGAGGCTGATGAAAGAAAAGGGGCATCTCAGGTGCACACGCTGGGCAGGGCCGGTTCGCCCCCCAAAAGGCCGAGCACCATTGGGTAAAGCCACTGAGCTGGTTCCATGGGAGGGCCTCTGCTGGCGCGGAGGGCCAGAACTTTGCAGAGGACAGCCGGCCGATCGCCGTCTCCCTCCCCTTGTGGAAGAAAAGAAGGGCTCACCCTTGACTACTGATTTGTTTCTCACTGCCTTCCTCCAAGGCCCCTGGCCATGGTAATGTCTCTGTTCCGTCTCGTTTGCGTTTCCTTGACGCAGGTGCTAATCCGTGGGGAGGGTTTTCACTGATCCACACTGACACGAAAACCTAAACGACATGGAGAATTTTTTCACCAAGCTTTACTTTATTCCTTTTAAACCATGGTCTCTTGCCCGGTCGTTAAGTCCTTTCTACCTTTGGTTTGCTTAAATGGCCTTTTAGGAAATGATGGGGATAACAAGGTAATACTTTTTTAGACAAAAATCTTCTATGAGGGGGGCAGCAGTTTGGCGCTGCCTTCGGCCCAGGGCGTGATCCTGGAGACCCAGGATCAAGTCCCGTGTCGGGCTCCCTCCATGGAGCCTGCTTCTCCCTCTGCCTGTGTCTCTGTCTCTCTTTCTCTCTCTCTGTGTCTCTCTCATGAATAAATAAATAAAATCTTAAAAAATCTTCTATGGGTCCCAGATCTTTTTTCTTTTTTTTTTTTCTGGTGGGTAGAATTGGCAAGCCTGGGAGGCCGCTTGATGTGTGGCCTCGCCCCTGGGCTCCTCCGGCCCCGCCAGCACATGAGCCTAGTGAGAGCCTGGCCTTCCCTTGCCTCCTGCAGCTGCCCTAGGCCCCTGCACCCGATTCGGGGCTGATGGACCCTCCTCTGCCCATCCAGCCACTGCTCTGCAGGCACCAATTCAGGACTTCCAGGGCTCAGCTGGGAAGCGGGGCCCCTGAGATCCCGGCTTAACCCCGTGCCCCTCTGAGTTGCACTGCCTGCAAAGGTTACTTGTATTTTTATTTTCCGAAGAACCAAAGGCTGATAGGTTAAGAGTCTGAAGTGTGCGGCCTCGCAGGGTCCGTGGCGCTGCGCTCAGCCTCCTGTGATACCAAACGCCTGCCCAGCAGGCCCCAGAGTGAGTGGGAAGCCGGCAAAAGAGTGGAGGCAAAGGTGGCAGAAATGCTTCGTGCAGGAGAAAGGTGACGCTCCCGCTTAGATGGAATGGAGCCAGCAAGCAGAAACAGGCAAGAGGGTCAGAAAGGGGCAGGCGAGTCACAGCAGCGAGAACGGAGCCGCGACACGCTTGCAGGTGGCATCATCTCTCCAAAGCTGTCGTTCGACACTATCGGGCAGGCTCTGGTTTGCAGAAGGATCGTGGGCCTGGGGTCCGGCGTGTGGAAGCCCCAGCAGGGCCCGGTCATCGGACGCCAGGAGAGCCTGATTGAGTCACCTGGGCGCATCGTATTTCCCTTTTTCCATCTGTAAAATGGGAGGGGGTCGGGGGAGAATGTAGCACCGAACTGCCTTTGATGCAGGAGCGTTCATACCCATTATGGGTTTCTTCAAAGCACCATGGCGTGTGAGAAATGTCAAGAGATGCCAGGTTTGTGTCCAGGTGAAGACTGAACCTTAAGCTGATTTTTGTCCATAATTCTGCAGAAATAAGCTATGCCTTGTTTGTTTTCTCAGGAGCAATAGTTTCTTTTTAAAAGCAATGACCGCAATGAGCCGTGTTGGATTTCTTTCATTGACGTCTTCATCTGCTGGGGGCATTTGGGTTAGTGGGGAGGGGAGCGAGTCTGCCTTTTTTCATTTCAGCTCTGCCTTTTATGGGTCCAAACAATGATTGCACTTAACGGCGCATTTCCTTTCTCTCTGCTTCCCCGTCCTCGCTTGCTTCTCCCCCGAGTGCCCGCATGTGCCGCCGGCTAGGCCGTGTGCCACGTTGGCGGAGCAGGTGCATCAGGCCCTCCATCTGACTGATACTGTCCCCTCGGAGTTAATGGGATCGCCTCATCGCTGGGCCCCAAATAGACATCATTTCTCTCCTTCCTTCCTTCCTTCCTTCCTTCCTTCCTTCCTTCCTTCCTTCCTGTCTCTACCATGGTGCTATCCTTGCTGAGTCTTCTCCACCTTCATGACCTTAAGTACTAACCACAGTTTCCAAAGCTACTTTTTGACCCTCTAAACCCGGCTTCTTTTATTGCAAAGTATCATTTAAGTCCTTTTTTCTACTTGTTCTTCCCTGCTGTCCTATATTTACCCCTATTATTGGGATGCTCCCCACTTTTTCCCGTCCCCTGGGAACTTTGGTCTTGCCAAAGAAGACTGTTTCTCTTCTGTTCTGCATCTGGGCTTAGTGTAGGTCAAACATGGTGCTAGTCTTCATTTCGTTTAGACTTTTCCTTAACGAAGCAGCCTTAGTATCGATCTGAAGCCCAGACTTACACATGCTGTTGTCCCAAGGAAGTTCCTCGTGTCCCACCTGGAATTTCCGGGGGGTGGGGGGTTCTCTCTTCAAACCACACTGTCATTTTTGAAATGTTCTTTGGTGCCGCCACAAATAGAAAAGTCACCGCCAAATCAGTTCTTTACTAACGTTGTAGCTGTGATGCATAATTATGATTCTAGGGCAGCTTTTTAAGATATATCCTAACATTTTAATTATATGTTCCACTTCTATTTACTATGCTTAAAAAAACGAAGTGTATAATGAAAAAGCAGCTAATCATGAAATGTCAGGAAATAGGACATCGCATTTCAGTAAACATAACAAGTCATCATTCAAGAGCTCACCCATTTCTACAACGTCAGTCCAGACGAGAGAGATTATCACCACCCCTGCCAACATTTAAGTCCCAATATACCATTATAAAGTATTCAACACTGAGGCATAAGAAACTCTTTAAATGGCTTTATTTTATTACTTTGTTGAAGACATTGCAAGATGCTAAAAGAATATTTTTACATATGCAAATACAGATGCGTATATATGCATATTGTTTTACAAAGTTGTATATATTCATATGGCACTGCCGTAGACGGCCTAAGTTAGTAAAACTTTAAAAACTGATATAACAGCGAATTAAATCTTCTTTGTAGGAAATATGGAGAATACTAAGGAATTTAATATCAGTAAACATGTTCCCTTTGAAACAGCAAATTAGATGTGCAGGCGGATTTTGGTCACACTTCAAAGAATAATATGCTGAGGTGGAGAGCTAGTCTATTTACTCTTGCTCTCGCCGGTGAGGTTTTTCTGTGTTAAACAGGCTTTTGATTACTTCAAAGCACGTTTGAAGTCCTCACTCTGCATGGCTCATGCACAAAGACAAATATCCTTCCAAATTTCTGCAGCTAATATTGCCTCCCCTTATGTTTATAAGTAAGGAGAACCAGCCGTTTGCCATGTAACACCAAGTCGTTGCCTCCTTTATTTAGCTATGACAGCGAAGGTCGTCTGACAAATGTTACGTTTCCAACCGGGGTGGTCACAAACCTGCACGGGGACATGGACAAGGCCATCACAGTGGACATCGAGTCATCCAGCCGTGAAGAGGATGTGAGCATCACTTCAAATCTCTCCTCGATCGACTCCTTCTACACCATGGTTCAAGGTAAACATGAAAGCATAATTTTAAACTGATAACCTTAAATGCCACTAGCACCCCCCATAGAATGCGGTGACCCCGCTTTCTGAGATGAGCCAGCAAAGGGAAGGTGAAAACACAAACCTCTAGAGATGTTGGTGAAGCAGTGCCGTGACTAGTGTTTATTTCGTGATAGCTACATATCGTAGATCACCTGATGGAGACCCCTGCTTCCAAAAACAACTTCATTGCAGCTCTTCACCTGCATCATCAACCCCTTTCTGAGTCATCTGCTGCAGCTTTGGGGAGTGGGTCCCCTTCATGGCCGTAGAAGTGCAGTTATTTGAGACCGATCACATTCTGAATCCACACACGACCCTTCATCTCAGTCCACATGTGATGTGATCACTGGAAATTCGATACCAAATTCTGCATGTCCATCTATGTGATAGCTAGACTTTTTTTTTCCTCATTCAGTCTATAGGCGTATATGTCTGATGCATTCATGATGGAACCTCCTGCCATGTTCCTTTTTGACATAATCTTGGAAAAGCCTGTTTACAGTAGTAAAAAGTTACAATTGTGAGGTCATAGCTCTAAGAATAATTACTAAATCTGAATTAAACCGTTGTGACTCATTATTTTTACCAGTTCCCTCAAGTAATCTCTGCAGCCATCTAAAATTGATACTGCTTGAATTCATTTCTTACCCAAATGGTCCAATACAATTCAAAAATTTTAAATTGAGGCAGTAGCCTATAATGCAAGGGGAGGAGTTCTATACAAAATAGAAGGTGGCTCACTTTTTTAAAAGTCCATTTCAGAGGAATATCTTCCTATATTTTTGGTATACAATGTATAGATATGAATCTTTTCAGAAGATGTTTAATACACGATAGATGGGTGTAGAGGAGGGGAGTCTTCTGAGGCCCTGGCAGTGACAGCCGTGACATACCAGCCTCCCGAGGGAGCACTTATATCGCTCTTGGCAAAACCTTTCACTGCATGTCTGTGGAGACTGGCCCCTCGCTTATTCCATCAGACCAATGAGAAAAAGAAATCTAAAGTGGAGAAGGATTTTATATGCTCCTGAAGTCCTGCCTTCACTATTCAGCTAAGTCTGTTACAGCACGAAATGCCAGAGATCAAAGTTCTTTTGCTTTGTTCTAAAAGGACATCCTTAGGTACTCTTTATCTCCTTATATATGGAGTTCAATGTTTTAGAAACGTCTGTCAACTCTAACTGCACAACCAACCAAATGTTTAGTTCTGATTTGTAGTTTCCTATTTTCTGCTCCTTGTTTTCAGATCAGTTAAGAAACAGCTACCAGATTGGTTACGATGGTTCCCTTAGAATCATCTACGCCAGCGGCCTGGATTCACACTACCAGACGGAGCCACACGTTCTGGCCGGCACGGCTAATCCAACAGTTGCCAAAAGAAACATGAGTCTTCCTGGTGAAAACGGTCAAAATTTGGTAGAATGGAGATTCCGAAAAGAGCAAGCCCAAGGAAAAGTCAACGTCTTCGGCCGAAAGCTTAGGGTAAGCAACATTCAGAGAGTAGGTGACGTGTTCCTGAGGGTGGGCCTGGCGCTCATCCCCTCCTCATCCTCATCCTCCCTGAGCCAAACTCAGGGCAGCACCTTCCCTGACAGCTCAGGTTATAGCCAACCGTCCAGCCATTAGATCATTCGTAATAAACACCAGCTATTGGAGAAAAGCTTTTTCTCAATATATCTGTGATTAAAAACCAGCTCTTCCCTGAGAAATCAGGAAATTACATGGCGCACAATCCCAGATAGCCTGGATGTCAGTCCATTGTTGTTTTACTAACATTAGCTTGATCATCTTACACTTCTCTTTTACCCGCTCACTTCGGATGGCTTCCCAATGTGGGGATGAGGATAAGTAAGAGTTAGCTTAAATACTGAAAAGTGTCCCAGAATATAAATAGGTACATGGAAAGAGATGGGCTGGCCATTGGAAGGTGGATTCTTTCTTTGCATTCTCAATATTTTTGGAGTATAGTTTGGACACTTGGAAGAGCATCCATAGCAAAACCTGACTGCTTCCTCCTTGCTCTTGATTTACATTGTTTCTATGAGAAATGCAATGATATTTCTGATTACGCTAGTGTAATTGATCTTTGCAAAATGTTCTGCACACTACCTTGTTGGGTGTTTTTTTCCCCTTCCCTCTCACCCTGTGGGCCAAATATATCCAGAAAGCGAGCTGTGATTTATGACAGCTATTTGGTAGAAACAACATAGATTAGGTACTAAAACACAGGTTACACAGAACCACCTTCAAACCACTATAAACTGAACCTGATTCATCAGATAAATGTAGACAACTATTCCTAAAATTACTTCCCCTTGCCATGTAGGGAAAAAAAAAGGATTTAAAATTAAGAAGAGAAAAAAACGTGGAGCATACCATTAGTGTCCTTTCTCCTGCACCAAAAATGGTTAAATTATTCCTGTAAGAGGCCAATGTGATTTACCTTGACAATGCTTCAGGGTAAGAAATAGGTAATACATATTGTCTCTGGCTATTTCCAAGAAATAGAAATAAAGCAATAAAGGATCAGTGGATCAAATACAGCCCATATCCAGCCAACCTACAGATTACATTCTGAGTCCACTTCAATTTCAAAGCAGGTGTT
The DNA here is from genome assembly GCF_048164855.1 of Canis lupus baileyi. Taxonomy (NCBI): domain Eukaryota; kingdom Metazoa; phylum Chordata; class Mammalia; order Carnivora; family Canidae; genus Canis; species Canis lupus. The sequence continues at coordinate 13,833,409 of NC_132852.1, forward strand.
TGGGACTCTCAGTTAGGGACCTTCTGGCACCAGTGCTGTGTCCTCCCACCTCCCGTATCTCCCAGACTGTGGGAGCCAGGATACCTGAGCTCCAAGCCCTGGGCTCAGGAGCTGTGGCAGGCAGGAGCTAGGGGACGGGACACTGGAGAGGAGGTTATTCAGAGAGAGAAGTAAGGAGAAAAAGGGAGAGAACCCTAGAGGGAAGAGCAACAGAGTTGAAGGTAAACTCACAGGAGAGAAAGCCGCCAGTTCCAGAGTTGTTTGAGGTCCCTTTCATAGGGTTGGTCTGTTGCCCTGTAGACTCTAGCTCCCGCCTCGCCCTCCACTGAACCTGGGAATCAGCGGCCTGCACCCCCATGTACTGCCCCCACCTACTGCTTCTTCCCAGGACCCCCGCTTCCTAGGGCCATGGTGAACTAGCAGCTAGTTCACAGGCTTTATCTTATCCAGCCATCCCCACCATGGGCATGATGTACATGCGCACGCACACGCACACACACACACACACACATGCAGTCATCACACCTATCCTCTGACACAAGACTTCATTCACCAAAAGATACAAAGATGCTGCTCACATTTGTGCTCCTCATTCTGCCCACCAGAGAAGCCACAGCACTGAGCAGATCCCAAACCCGTGAGTTCTAGCTCCACTTCTTGCTAATAGTAAATCTTACAGGAAAATCATAACGTCTCTGAAACGTCATTTTCCTTATGTATATCAGGATATGCATATAGGATATGTCATATTATCTAGAGAATATCATAACGTGAGGACATAATAGAGACATCAGCTACGTCTAGACATCGCCTTTAGAGCACAATGTATATATTATACACATTGAGTACCGGTGATGGATAAATACCATTTACCCTGCCCTGCCTCCATTGCACACAACTGTTACAGCATCAAACGATACCACCTGCAGGTACTTTACAAATAAAAGGCATGATTATGGGCAGCCTGGGTGGCTCAGCAGTTTAGCGCCCGCCTTCAGCCCAGGGCGTGATCCTGGAGACCCGGGATCAAGTCCCACGTCGGGCTCCCTGCATGAAGCCTGCTTCTCTCTCTCATTGTGTGTCTCTCATGAATAAATAAATTAAATCTTAAAAAAAAAAAAAGAAAAGGCATGATTATATAGTCCCTAACCCGGAGAATCACTACCACATACGTGTACATTGGGCGTTTATACCCACCCAGCAGGTGGATAGAAAAGAGCCATTTAGCACCCAGGTTAGGAAAACAGGGCAAAAGAGGGAAGAGTAGTAAAAACGCTTTGCCCGGAAGCTGATCACATAACACGCTGCCTTCTCTTCTTTGAGACAAGCCGCGTCTGAGCGTGGCCTCTATCTCTTCATAACATGGCTTTTCTAGGCATAAAAGAAAATCGGGCAAAGGAAAAGAGAAGATCCTGTTGTATTATGTCGCTGGTTCTCTGCCTGATTCAGAATGAAGCAACTACCTAACTCGGGGGGAAGAGGAGCCAAGGGCACAGAGGCTTGGGTGCTGTTGCTTCTACCTAGCAGAAGCCACACGCCTCGGCGAGATGTCTCAGAGCACGCACCATGTAAAGTGGCCTGTTCAGTCACACTGGAAGACTTCCAGCTGATCTGTGTGATTGCTGTCCTGCAGACAATGCCAAGATCACAAGGGAGGGTCTCTTACTTTCAAGATAAGATTGGATGTGCCAGCTCTGACTGCTAATTTCATTCCTCTTTGGTTCAGAGGGAGAAACTCAGGGGAGAAAGTGAAGATGTGAAAATCCGGTTTAAGGACTGGACCTGGAATCTGCCAAAATAAGGAAGAGAAGTAGAGGGAAAAGGACAGAAGACTAGCGAGGGACTCAGTTGTCCAAAAGACATCCCAGCCTTTCCTGAAACAGAGAACATCCCCTCTCTTCCCTTGCCTTATTTTCTAGCAGAAACTTCTTTTCGTTTTTAAGGGGTTTGCCTAAATTCAGCTAGGTGCCTGACTCAGAGTGGGCGCTCAAATATTTATTCAGTGGACGAATAAGGAAAAGCCAACCTTGTAATATGGATCATCTCACTGCGTCTAGTTCCAAGGGAGAAGCTACATGAATAGCACATCCTTGCAGGTGTTTGACTGCTATAAACAAACCTGACTCTAAATAGATCACGTAGCTGTAATTGATATAACACCAGATACTGTCATTTAAAAAAAAAATTTTTTTTTAAAGCAAAGGGTAGAAAAGGAACATTAATAAGAAACTAGCAACATGGAAAGCATTTTCTGTGAAACACGCATTAAGGGGAAGGGAGATCACAGTCGGAAATCGCAAGCAAATGAAATCATGAGAGGTGTGGGAAAGCATTGCAAAATGAAGATTAGACACTCCAGAGCTTGCTTGTTTGTGGCTAAGTTAAAAAAAAAAAAAAAAAAGACACAGGCATAAAAATTGTGTGTCTTTCTCTTATGTTTGGTAAATGTTCCTAGTTGGGTTTTTTGGGGGTTTTTTGTTTTTTTGTGGTTTTTTTTATTTATTTTTTTTGTCAGTGCTGGACTTTGGAACCAGCCTTAATCAGTTACTAAAAAGTGCTATGGCATTCTGAAAAGAAAGATTTATCTTCTAAACTTGCCCAGAATTCAGATGCTTAAAGGAAAAAAAAAAGTCAGTGAGTTCAAAAAAGAAACTCTCAAAAGTCAAAAGGCAAAGGTGTGTTTAAAGGCATATGTAGGTACAATAGGACACTTGAACCTTATTCTGCGAGTCACGTTTGTGTGATGTGCTGTTTCTCCCTCAACACCGAGTGGCGCGGCCTGAACAGGATGGTCCCACGTGGTTAGCACCTGCTGACGTGCAGACAGATGCAAAACAGTCTGCAGCCAGTTGAAGTTCCAGTGGGGACACAAGGGAGTCATGACGTTGTCGCCAAGTATACTGGGTAAACGAGCCAACCCTTCCTCACTTCGCTCTACAACATCCTGGATACGTGACTATCATCCGATGGTGCTTTATGTCTTTAAACATAAGGACGTTGTTCAACATCTTTACGCCTTAGTTTGTCTAGAGGGGAGATGATAACTACCCTCACCCCCGCGTCCCGATATCAAAGGGACGCTGTGATTCCTCACAGGCAGGACATGATCTTTGAAAATGAGGATTCTCCATGCTTACTTAAAAAAAAAAAAAAATGCTATATATCACAGAGGACTTCGTGGTGATCTCTTATCCAAACACATTTGGATTCATTTTTATAGAGCTAGAGGTACGGTAATGATCTGATATGAGGGTGTTCATCTTAGATGAACTGTTCAATTTAAATTGATATTTCTTATATTAAAACTACTAAAAGGTCACTGGGGCACAGAACAATGCTGGTCCTTTATGATTGTCAAAAAAAGGGGGAAAAAAGGGTTGAAACGTTGCCATAATTACCTAAAGGTATAGTTAAGTAAGATCCTGTCCTAGAACGGAAATGTCCCCTGACTTCTGCACTTTGTTTGTAATACCCGAAGGGGAAAGTTTGGGCGTGTGTGGGAAGAAGAGAGGAAACAAAAGATCTGTTAGTATCTTTTGAAATTTTACATGTTGAATAACAATGACTGGTGTCTGGAAACAGTAAGAAGGGTTGAGACCTTGGCTCATTTTGGGAATGTGGGGGGAAACACAGCCACATGCTAATTCTTTCCTCATTGCTCCGGTCTGAGGACACAAGAAAGGCATTGCACACAGCGTTTGTCTGGATAAAAAGAAAAATTTAAACTTGAACCCAGATGTTCGGTCTCACAGCGCTTCTAGATGTTTCCATATGATGGCACGTTCCATATGGTGGTGCACACACCGCGGCTACACACCATGAGATTGTCACCTGTATGCCTTGGTGTCGCGCAGCCGTACCCACGAACCAGAGGAGGAGGAAGGGTGGCAGGGTGCAGGCGGTGGGAAGAAGGCCCCAGGCCGCCCTACGCCCGGCTCCCTTTCATACCCACGCGGTTGTAGCGGGTCTGCAATCCAGATTGCTCGTGCTCTAACCGGAGGCAGCACTGCAGAGATAAAGGGCGGTTAAGGAAAGCAATAAAGAATTGAAATACAAATTAAAATGAATACGAAGCAAAATGCAAACAGATGGGGCAGCCCTGTGGGCAGCACAGTCCATGGAAACGGCCCAGGCAGTCGGACGTGGCCGCGCGCAGGCCGGGACAACCCACGGCAGGAGAAGAGAAGGCTCACCTAAGCATGCACAGCTGTCGTCGGTGTTTCCTCTTAAAACACGATCGGAGGGATCCCTGGGTGGCGCAGCGGTTTAGCGCCTGCCTTTGGCCCAGAGCGCGATCCTGGAGACCCGGGATTGAATCCCACGTCGGGCTCCCGGTGCATGGAGCCGGCTTCTCCCTCTGCCTGTGTCTCTGCCTCTCTCTCTCTCTCTGTGACTATCATAAATAAATAAAAAAACTTAAAAAAAAAAAAAAAACACAATCGGAGAAATACGGTCAAGAACCGTAGGAAACCCTTGAAATTGTGCAGAGCCTCTTCTTAGGGCGTCAAAAATTCTGTGCAAAGATGAGCTGGATGTTGGCAGTTGCATATGGAGTTAATTTGCTATCGAATCAAATCGTCCCGCAGGCTTTAAAACGTGTATCCGTAACATTAGCTAGCAGCTGCCTTCCAGGGTGCGTGGGGCGCGCTGCAAACCTCGACTCGTGAAGCTCCAGCCGGTTCCCGGGGCGGGGGCTGCCGTGTAGACTTCCCCGCGGCGCAAGACGGAAGCCCAGACCTTCAGCGGGCCGGGCTGTCCGCGTCCTCGGCCGAGCTGCGGGCCCTGGGCCAGCGCTTCACGGATGGACAGACGGCTTCAAAGTCCTGCTGCTGCTCCACCCCGTCAGGTGTGGATGTGGGGTTTCCTGCCCCCAGGCGCCTCCCTGCAGCGCATACACACGCACACAGGCCTTTGCACGCTGCATTCGGCTGTGGCACGGCGGGGGCGGGGCATTACAGGTGGTTTCCACCGCTGCAGGGTCTGGACGGCGGAGCCAGGACAGGACGACCTCCTAATCCCATCCAGCGCTCGCCGGGAGAGTTTAAGTTTAAAGAGTATTTTTTCATGGGGCGTGTTTAATGCCCATGATAGAATGCACACATTAGTTTTATCCCAGGTTTTATGTAAATATGCAGGCGTGTTATGTCTGTGCGTGCACACAGGTGTGGGTGTGGTGTGTGTGCATATGTGTATCACTGACTAGCTGGAGCTAGCTGACACACGGTCATGTAAAATTAGGATTTTCCCATGTAATTTTTAACAGTCCAGTAGTCAGTGCACATTTTGGTAGGTACAGGCTATCACCATCCAAACGCTTCTGTCTTGGTTCGGAAGATCTTCTCCTAGGGGGTCCTCAGGACGCTGCGGACCGTTTTTATTTTTATTTTTATTTTTTTTTTATAAATTTATTTTTTATTGTTCAGGTTGCCAACATATAGAATAACACCCAGTGCTCATCCCATCAAGTGCCCCCTGCAGACCGTTTTTAAAGTTGAGTTTTAACCAAGGCCACATGTCCACTGTGGTAACGAATACTGGTTTTACATGTGCCCTGGATGACAGACAGTCATAGCCAGGTGTGGTCGGAGATTCGGGCCATGGCACAGGGCCGCACGGAGACCCTACTACCCTAACACGGTGCTAGGTTTGTATGCTAAGCAGGATAGACCATGTAGATGTGGGGGTGAACAGCTGAAGTCCCTGCCAGTCCAGCAGATGTTATTCAAGGGAAGGGCGTTCTAAAACTTGGGACATTTCAGCACGGGGCCAAAAGCAGTGATCGTGTTTGTAACCTCCTCTATTTAAACTCATTAATAATTTACAGTAATGTGGGTTCCAGCTTCTCCTTCACCGTTCTTCAAAGGGCCGGAGTCACACTTAGCCACTTTTATTTCATGTAGCCGCGGTGATTCTACAAAACAGCTATTTTCCCATGTCTTCTGGAGGGAGAGGCTTTGAGTAATTTCCAGACATTGTCATGTTTACTGCCTTCACATCTTCTGAACAGACTTTAAAGCGAATACGTTTTGGTATTTTTCTTATCACTTGCTTAAGTTTACAACATTTAATTGAAAAGGTTTTGAACAAATGCCAGGCTGTCTTTCTGCTTAATGAAACCTTTTAAAGGGGCTGTTAATCTACTGCCTTGCACTTGTACCCAAGAAGTTGCTAAATTAATTTACTGACAAAGGGAATCAATCATCATAAATGGTGTTTAAACAATAGTGGGGACTCTGAAGAGTAATAAGGGACTAGCGTTGGAATAGCATGATTTATGTTATCATCCTGTTTGTGTTGTAACAGGTTAATGGCAGAAACCTCCTTTCGGTTGACTTTGATCGAACAACAAAGACAGAAAAGATCTATGACGACCACCGTAAATTTCTACTGAGGATCGCCTACGACACGTCAGGGCACCCGACTCTCTGGCTGCCGAGCAGCAAGCTGATGGCAGTCAATGTCACCTATTCGTCCACCGGTCAGATTGCCAGCGTCCAACGGGGAACCACTAGCGAGAAAGTCGATTATGATGGCCAGGGGAGGATCGTGTCTCGGGTCTTTGCTGATGGTAAAACGTGGAGCTACACCTACCTAGAAAAGGTATGCCTGCACAGTAAGAGTCAGAGGAGGGAAGCGATGATTCGGATATTTTAGCAGTCGCCCAGAGCCCTGCGGTGGGGGGAGAAAAAACGGGGTCCTGTGAAAGAGCTCCATTTATTATTCTAAGTATCAATATGGAAGTCACATCGGAACGGCAGTGATGAATTTCTGCATTAGTAAGAGTAGTTTTCCCTTAGTTAAGTTCTACTACCTAAGACCCTTTTGAGTGATTTATGCCGCAAACAAACAAGCAAGAACACTGTCCACCTGCCAAGTCCATACATCGACAACATCCACAAATTAGACCTTGAGCATGTAAGTCATTTGTAAATAATCTCCGTGCTGGCTCTTTCATTTAAGAAAGAGCCTTACGTTAGCACAGTTGAAGCTGTCACTTTTGTGTTGTTGCTGGCAGAGCTTCAACATAACCATAAAAAGCACGTAGATCCTATTTATACATTATTAACCAAAAGAGGCTATTTTTTTCTTAAGAAAGTCACATTTCAGGTACTCGGAGGCATCTCTCCTTTCTTCTGCATATAAAAGGTGTAAGCATGCTCGCTTAGGCTTTCCCCCGTCCTTAAGCACTTGGCACGAGACCCAAAAAAGACTTAAAGTTACCCATGTGCAAAGTGCTAAGTCACACTCAGAGATTTGAGGCAGTGGCTGTGGTCCAGGGGGAGGAAAGCAAAAGAAAAAGGATACGGAATGGGCCACTGCCCTGCAATTCCCTTCTTAGAAAACAGAATCCACCAAAGAGCATATTCGTGAAATGTTTTGTTTGCCTTTGAGACAAATGTTAGCACTAAGAAGTGGCTCTGTTTTGAGTTACAGTGGTTGTCACACCTCAGGGCATGCCACCACCAGGCACGCACCAGCCTAAGTCACAAACTCAACTCTACGGCTGTTGTCTCCAGCCTTATGTGCATTAGTAGGCAGGGGAGCCCGTCATCCCAAACCCAAGTCTGCACTGTTGTTGTGCTCCCCTCCCACAGTCTTGCTTTCCACTAGAGGTGCTCTGTCCAACTCCTCAGTCTAAGCCTGACCCCACTGCCCGGGAGTCATCTCGTCTACTTCTAGACAGGCTAGACACGGACCACCCTTCCGGAGAACCAGTGTCAGGTTCAGAGCTCACCATGGATGCCTCCCAGCTCTGGAATGCTTCCAGCCAGGACCCTGCTTGCCAGTCTTTTCTCTTGCAAACTCTTTATCTGCTCTCCTTCGAAGAGATTCACCATTGAGACAGTGGACTAGCCCATGAGATGACAGTTTCCCTCCACGCTAATCATCACACTCGACAGTTACCCAACCAGTGATTTGTTGAGAGACCCCAGAGTAAGCCCCTCTACACACATACCTTCCTGGGAGCGAGTTCTCATGCCTGGAAAAACACTTCACCTGCCAGCTTAACAAACCACAAGACAGCGGAGTGGATCCCTACTTCATCCTAGAGCACTTTTCCCAATTTAAATCAAGTACATTACAGAGAAGTGTAACAGAAATACCCAGACCCTAAAAATTGATAGTAGTGATCGTAAGGTCATGGGAAAAAATGTTTAAAAGGGGACAAAGAGTATTGATAAGAGCCACTGTCACAAAAAGACACCAGCAGTAACTGAGATCACATTCATGTATCAGTGGGGATCATCTCTCCCAAATCCCTAAAATCCACCCAGACCATTTCCTAGTGCTAGGATAGGCACACTAAGCCAGTACTTAAAGCAGCACAAGTGATATTTTACTAACCACCATCGGATGTGATTTTAAATGACTACACAACTAAGGCCTAACTCCTATGAACTCAGCAGTAATCCAGCCTTCCTTGGCACAGTTTTAACTATTAGGAACAGTTCTCAAGATGTCTACTCTACAGCCAACAGACAAAGGCTGCCCCTACATACACCTACAGAGGAAACTCTACAGAAGCCTGTCACGCAAACTGCTTTCAAAGATGGTGGACAATGAAGAGAAAGGGAACAAGCCTTGGACAAGGGATTGTGTGTTTCTGTGGGAAAAGCAAAGCAGAAGTCCCGGGAGGGTTCCTAACACATGCATCCTCCTGGATCTGCCATCGTTGCATTTGGTCTAACAGGGTTTGGGGGAAGCTTCCTCAAAGGAGGGACTCAGTTGCCCATGCTCTGTATTACCACTGAGCTTTACCGTTCACTGTTGAGCCTCAGGGTTGGGCTTCTCTCCTGCTGGCCTAATAAATGATTGCCTTGTGTCTCTCTGCAGTTACTTGCAAAATAAGCAGAGCTCGTTTCAAGGTATATATTTGTAATTTAGCACCAAAGTAGAAGGTAGCCCAGAAACCATTCTTAAACAGCAGCCGAGACACAAATGAGATTTGGTACTTACGAAAGGAAATTTCAGAATGTAGATTTTATTGTCATCCCACTTACTGACAGGTAAGAATTTGCAAACAAACAAAAAAACGTATCTGGATCCATATCCCTATCAAGCGCCTTTTTACGGCTCTCGTTCACGTTCACCGTGTGATTTAGCAGTGTTTGTTGACGTTGATGCTTTATATACACATTATCCATTTTTGACTAATTTTATGTCTCTTCATAAAGTAATATTTTGAACGTTTTGCTCCTCCCCCAAATGCACTGGAAATTAAAACATGATTTGAGTGGCTCTTCAATCAAATGAGGGGGAAAAGCCACCTTACTAAATAATTGCTAATTATGGATAGGATTGCATTTCCCATATGCTGCTTTCTCCTTGAAATATTGTCTTTAAAGCAGCTTTGCTCGTGCCTGTATTGTGACTTATCCAAATCCATCGACAATCTGCTGCTTGGCTGTGAATGCCTAGAAAAAGAATGGTACAATCATGACAAGTGGCACATTATGAATCTTGAGCCACTAATTGCAGAACCCCTCACAATTAAGCATCCAAGCAAATTAGGCAGGGAATCGTTAACAACATGTAAGGTCAAGGATAACTCAATTAAAATGAAAATCATTTTCTCAAGCGAAATGTTTGTGTATTGGTGGTCACCGAATCTGCTTTTGCTTCCCCCGTCCACAAATATTGAATAACAGTATGTTCTCTCTTTGCAGTCCATGGTTCTCCTGCTTCACAGCCAGAGGCAGTACATCTTCGAATATGACATGTGGGACCGGCTGTCTGCCATCACCATGCCCAGCGTGGCTCGCCACACCATGCAGACCATCCGGTCCATTGGCTACTACCGCAACATCTACAACCCCCCAGAAAGCAACGCCTCGATCATCACGGACTACAATGAGGAAGGGCTGCTTCTGCAAACGGCCTTCTTGGGTACAAGTCGGAGGGTCTTATTCAAGTACAGAAGGCAGACCAGGCTCTCAGAAATTTTATATGATAGCACAAGAGTCAGTTTTACCTATGATGAAACGGCGGGAGTCCTCAAGACCGTAAACCTCCAGAGTGATGGTTTTATTTGCACCATTAGATACAGGCAAATTGGCCCCCTGATTGACAGACAGATTTTCCGCTTTAGTGAAGATGGGATGGTAAATGCGAGATTTGACTATAGCTATGACAACAGCTTTCGAGTGACCAGCATGCAGGGTGTCATCAATGAAACTCCACTGCCCATTGATCTCTATCAGTTTGATGACATTTCTGGCAAAGTTGAGCAGTTTGGAAAATTTGGAGTTATATATTACGACATTAACCAGATCATTTCCACAGCTGTAATGACTTACACAAAGCACTTTGATGCTCATGGCCGCATCAAGGAAATTCAGTATGAGATATTCAGGTCCCTCATGTACTGGATTACAATTCAATATGATAACATGGGTCGGGTAACCAAAAGAGAAATTAAAATAGGGCCCTTTGCCAACACTACCAAATATGCTTACGAATATGATGTTGATGGACAGCTCCAAACAGTTTATCTAAATGAAAAGATCATGTGGCGTTACAACTACGACCTGAATGGAAACCTCCACTTACTGAACCCAAGTAACAGCGCACGCCTGACACCTCTTCGCTATGACCTGCGAGACAGGATCACCCGCCTCGGGGATGTTCAGTATCGGTTGGATGAAGATGGGTTCCTGCGTCAAAGAGGCACAGAGATCTTTGAGTACAGCTCCAAGGGCCTTCTCACTCGAGTTTATAGTAAAGGCAGTGGCTGGACGGTGATTTATCGTTACGATGGCCTGGGGAGGCGCGTGTCTAGCAAAACCAGTCTGGGGCAGCACCTGCAGTTCTTTTATGCTGACTTAACTTACCCCACGAGGATTACTCATGTCTACAACCATTCCAGTTCAGAAATTACTTCTCTCTATTATGATCTCCAAGGACATCTTTTTGCCATGGAAATCAGCAGCGGGGATGAATTCTACATTGCGTCAGATAACACAGGGACGCCATTGGCTGTTTTCAGTAGCAATGGGCTTATGCTAAAGCAGATTCAGTATACTGCATATGGTGAAATCTATTTTGACTCCAATATTGACTTTCAACTGGTAATTGGATTTCATGGTGGCTTATATGACCCACTCACAAAATTAATCCACTTTGGAGAAAGAGATTATGATATTTTGGCAGGACGATGGACAACGCCTGACATAGAAATCTGGAAAAGAATTGGGAAGGACCCAGCTCCTTTTAACCTCTATATGTTTAGGAATAACAACCCTGCAAGCAAAATCCATGACGTGAAAGATTACATCACAGGTAAGCAGTTTTTTTCCTTTTCAAGTACCGAATTACTTTAATCCTTATATGAATACACAAAATGACTGGAGTTGCTTTCTTTAGCCTGACACTTCACTCTTGCAAAATCAAATGCCTAACCTTTTATTTTTTTTTTTAAGATTTTATTTATATGTTCATGAGAGACACAGAGAGAGAGAGCCAGAGACACAGGCAGAGGGAGAAGCAGGCTCCATGCAGGGAGCCTGACATGGGACTCGATCCTGGGTCTCCAGGAGCATGCCCTGGGCTGAAGGTGGCACTAAACCGCTGAGCCACCTGGGCTGCCCAAATGCCTAACCTTTTAAATGTGTTTTTTTCCCTCTATGGAACCATAGAGAAATCAGAAAGGGAGACTGAGGCATAGTTTGTTACTTCCTTTTCTGTCTCCAATGCCCAAGGCCACAATTTTCTGAAATGACATGGAAACCAGTCACTTATGGAATGGAGGTGACATTGGGGGCAGGGGGTGTGGAAAACAGGATGAACTTGGGAGTCCCCAAATTGGAGTTCCAGTCCCAACCCCTCTCCTGTAAGTTGTGTGGCTTTATAGATAAGTCACATAATTTTTTTTTAATCTGTTCCCTTAACAATGAAATAGGAGAATAATGCCTCCCTAATGGCATAAAATAAAATACATGCAATTCTGCTTTAATTAGTAGCTACCTTACAAATGTGTAATGATGGTTTTTCTTTTATACATGTGTGAAGGTCTAGTGGAGGAATCGGGAAACACAGCAGAGGGCTGTGTAAACATCTCGTTCCTGGGATGTTTAGCTCTCTCCACCACCATCAGGACAATAAAGGAACAGTTTCTCCCAACACTTGCTTAGCCAGTGGATCCTAGTCCTCTTTGCACTACTGTCTTTGTGCTATTTGGTGCAGCTCCTGCATGGCAGCGCTACTAATAGACACACTAATTTTTCTGTCAGTACGGGGTAGTAAGATCTTTCCGAGTTTAGTGCATGATCTAATTGAAACAGCTCATCCCACATCTGCCACCACAAAGCCACCAGGAAGAGAGTGACAAGGTCTTTGCAAGCACTGCTCTAGTTCCTTTAGTTCCTGACTTCTCCACTCATCCTCCACTGCGTGGATTCTGAATCTTTCTGCTTCCACCTTCCATTCCTGAGTTATGCCACCGTAATTAACCTCTCTACCCATTTCTGTTTCCTGGAAGAAGGGTCTTTCCCTGTTTTCTTTTTTTTTTTTTTTTTCTTGGTTTGGTTTGGGGTTTTCTGTTTTGTTTTGGCTTGTGAAATGATGCTTCTTCAGGCTGTCTCTTCTCTTGCTCAATATTTGAGGCCTCCTGAGATGCCTGTTTTCCCAGTTCTTGGTACACCTCTCAAAACGCTGCCCCCTATTCATTTCACATCTGCTTCCTGCTTTCCCAGACTGCCAAAAGCTTGTCCTAGCTCTCCTCCACGTGAACCAGCTGAAACTCCCTTCTTTCACAATCTTTGTTCAGCAACACCTTCATGGTGTTCTCCTTCAGGTTTCTCAGCAGACACTGGCATCTCAGTCTCATATTCTGGCAATACTTTTCAGTACTTAAGACCCTGTGACTTTCTTTTTTTTTTTTTTACTGTTACACAGCTATTGTTCATAGGAAAACCTTTGTCCCTGACACTAAGGAGAATTTTCTCCAAAACATAAGACCACCTGTCATCTTATATACACTCTAATACACATGCACACACAACCCCCCCCAAAAAAAAAAAAAACAACCACTCTCTATTCTACATGGTGAACTTGAGATTTCTCTCTACCACCATCCCCACCACCACCACCATCCCTCCTGTTAAAAGAGGGCAAATACCACTAGTTCTGTAGCCATACGATGCCTGGACAAAGGACCTGCTAGCCTGGTGATGAGGTGAGAGTTTGTGCCCTTGAGAAGGAAACAGGAAGCAAGCGGCTCTCCATCATTTTGACAAGCAGTTTACCACTGGTTATTTAGGAGGTGTTGACAGGGGCTGCTCGAAAGGCGGGAAAGCCCACAGCTTCTGAATCCATCCTCTCCTAGCAACATAGACTGCAGGGAATGCCATAGCAGCACTTTCTGAAAAACATCAAAAGAGAGATGGAACAGCATAAAATATATTAGGTGAAATGCAATTTCAAATTTTCCAGCAATGTGCTTAATATATAAAATAATCTACACCCAACTGTACTCATAAAGCTGCAAGCCTGCTGAGTAGTTCTGTAACATTATAACCTCCAGAATAGAATAAAAGCCTTATTCTGAGCTTAATGGCTTTTGGAGTCACATGGCAATATTTTAAAATACCATTTTAAAGGTTTCCAGGTTCTCTCCCCCAAAAGTTCGTCTCCACCTGTGCACAGCGAGCCTTTGAAGTCCTAGCTGATGGTAATCAGAACTTCTGTGCCCTTGGCCAGCTCTGCCAGCTTTCAGCATTCATCTTTGATTAAGAATCAACTGTTGATTTTAATTCTCTCAATTTAGGGTTTTTATTTATAGAAAATGGGTTGTGGAAGCTGCATATCCTTGGGCAATCGCTTTTGAAAGCTAATAACACACAACTTCTATTTAAGACCAGTCTTTACTACCAATTCCCTTTGTTTTCCTCAACTTTGGCTCTTTCATGCCGCCGTGCATTGTTATTACTCTTTTGTATCACTTATCACTAGCACAGGATGCGACTTCCATGTGTGACAGTTTATCTAGTCTCGGTGAGGATCTATCGGACTGTGTTTTCTGTAACCTTTGCCATAGTTGTATTATTGAGGCTAGTGGGTCTTCAAGTCTGAAAACAGAGAGTGGGTTCTGAATTGTAGAATGAAGGCAAACATGTGCTCCTCTTCAGGTTATTATTTGTGAATTTTGGGTTTTCTAAAGGTAAGAATTTAAATTTATGAAAGCACGGAATGACTCTAACACCTTTCATTTTGAACATTCTTCTCCTAGATGTTAACAGCTGGCTGGTGACATTTGGCTTCCATCTGCACAATGCTATTCCTGGATTCCCTGTTCCCAAATTTGATTTAACCGAGCCTTCTTACGAACTTGTGAAGAGTCAGCAGTGGGATGATGTACCGGTAAGAAACAAAGCAAAACTAGGAAAAGGTGATAGATGGCTTCTGTGTCTTATTTACCCATTTAATCAAACTGCCCTTGTGAAAGCTGCACCAAAGACAGTTAATTTTTTTTTTCTTTTTTACTCTTTCAGGGTAGAAAAAACATCACATTTCTGCTCAGCAAACCAGGGGCCTGTTAAACAGGCTTAAATCTGTTTTTAGTGATGCTAATAAAAACATAAAAAGACATTATCAGAAAGTAATAAAATGAGGGAGCTCATTTTTGAGTGCAAGATTTCTACAGAGAACCCCCATGAAAGTACATTTATAGCACTTGGGACCTTAAGGCAAAAAAATACAATAAACAGGAGGGCAGGGGATTCCTGTTACAAATTAGCAGCCCACAAACAATGCCACAAAGTTCAACTTCTTTAAAACATGAACAGTGTTTCATGGGAACAGATTGAAAACAAAAATACAATGTCCTCTGATAAAGCTCCATCTGCAACTAGGTGTTTATAGAATTTTCCCGAAAATAACATTTCAGGAGGCCTATAATTGTTCTGAGAAATAAAAGAATGGAAAATTGCAAAGTCAAAGCTGCCATTTCAGAAAATGGCCCTTTTAATTCCCACCATTCAGAGATCAGAAAGGAATGTACAACAAAACACTAGAATTTCTAGCTTAAAGCAAGAATAATTAAAGATCAAGAAATTGGGTTACCCCATAATGATAAGAAGAGAGTGCAGAGTTTCTTAGAAAGATTAATTCCCCCCCCCCCCCACTTGAGCAATTCCCTATAATTTCAGTGAATACAAAGAGAAAAGGCAATCATGGCTAACACACACACAGGATAGTCAATGCCAGCACCTCTGTTTTCTGGTACATGTTTCATACTAACATAAAACAATTGTTTCTTCAAGATGTCACCTTTACATTGAAGAAGCAAAACCCATCAAGTTTCCCAGATCTGGGAGCCATTTCTAATTTGCAGATATATCTACGCTGATAAAGTGCCATGCAGACACACTGAAGTTCCCTAATGCATTTGGACAGGGACGTCCTAATCATGCATGACTTTACAACATGTCTGGGAACACTTAAGTCTTACTGTACAAATGCACTCGCCAGCTTTTTTCCTAGGCAGCCTCGTAAATACGGTCCAAGCTCTCCGTCAAGAGAGGCGCAGCATAAGGACAGCTTGGAGAATCTCAGGCAGAGACATCGAGGCTGCCCCAAGCACAGAGAAACAAATGTTTCTTTCACTGCCGCAGATGAAACAGATGTTTTTTGGGAAACACCGGCCAAACATCTGGCGGCATACGGAATGGCTGAGTTCAGATGCCCCCAATTTTTTTTTAAAGATTTTATTTATTCATGAGAGAGAGAGTGAGAGAGGCAGAGATGCAGGATTCGATCCCGGGTCTCCAGGATCATGCCCTGGGCTGAAGGCAGGTGCTAACCCACTGAGCCACCAGGGCTGCCCCAGATGCCCCCAGTGTAAGACACTTGCCAGCGTAGATGGTCCACTGTCCCCAAGTCTACGAAAAAAGCCTTTGTTTTCCTACAGTGATCAATACTCCCCTCCAGCCTGTCCCACCGTTCACTCCACTTCTGCAGTCACACGGGCGAAACTCGGTTGCCAGCTGCGTCCTCCAGGACAGGGAACAGGGCTTACCTAAACCGGGGCACACGAGTTTCCCAGCATGTGATGTGGGACACAGTGGTCCCGGCGCCGCAGCCTTCCAGACCCTTGCTGGTGTTGGCGGCTTCCTCCTCAGGCTCCCATGGGGACCGAGGCCCTGAGAACCCCCGAGTGGGACGGGTGTGGGAATGGGGCATCTAGAAATTAAAAGAGAACTAAAACCATATTTTGCCCACATCAGAAACTAAAAGGCTCTTAAGGAATACATGTTGGGGGGCGGGGGCACCCGGGCGGCTCAGTAGTTGAGCGCCTGCCTGCAGCCCAGGGCGTGACCCCGGGGTCCCGGGATCGAGTCCCACATCGGGCTCCCTGCATGGAGCCTGCTTCTCCCTCTGCCTGAGTCTCTCATGAATAAATAAAATCTTTTAAAAATAATAATACACGATGGGAGTCCCCTCTTTTTCGGTTTCAAAACTCATCTGGACCTACTTGAGGGGAGGGGACCTTTGAGTGTGTTCCTGTACCAGAGTCTAACAAGCCTCTTCATCCCTAAAGAACCGGCTGAGCGTTTTGTGTTTTTCAGATTTTATTTATTTATTGAGAGACCCAGAGAGAGACAGAGGCAGAGCCACAGGCAGAGGTAGAAGCAGGCTCCGTGCAGGGAGCCCGATGCAGGACTCGATCCCGGGTCTGGAGGGTCACCCCCGGGCTGCAGGCGGCGCTAAGCCTCTGGGCCACCGGGCTGCCCCCAATGAGGGTGTAATAAATGCCTGGGGGCCTCCGCACCCCCTCACCCTATCTATCTATCTATCTATCTATCTATCTATCTATCTATCTATTTATTTATTTATTTATTTATTTATTTATTTATTTATTTTTGATTGTCGTGAGGCCTGGGCCCGCGCCAGGAAGCTGGGCTCGACCCCGGCGACCCGGGCGCCCCCGAGCTACAGCTGGACTCTAACCCCCCCCCCCCCCCCCCCCGTTCCCTCCTGCAGCCCATCTTCGGCGTCCAGCAGCAAGTGGCGAGGCAGGCCCAGGCCTTCCTGTCCCTGGGCCGGATGGCGGAGGTGCAGGTGAGCCGGCGCCGGGGCGGCGGCGCGCCCTCGTGGCTGTGGTTCGCCACCGTCAAGTCGCTGATCGGCAAGGGCGTCATGCTGGCCGTGAGCCGGGGCCGCGTGCAGACCAACGTGCTCAACATCGCCAACGAGGACTGCATCAAGGTGGCGGCCGTGCTCAACAGCGCCTTCTACCTGGAGAACCTGCACTTCACCATCGAGGGCAAGGACACGCACTACTTCATCAAGACCACCACGCCCGAGAGCGACCTGGGCACGCTGCGGCTGACGAGCGGCCGCAAGGCCCTGGAGAACGGCATCAACGTGACGGTGTCGCAGTCCACCACGGTGGTCAACGGCAGGACGCGCAGGTTCGCCGACGTGGAGATGCAGTTCGGCGCGCTGGCGCTGCACGTGCGCTACGGCATGACTCTGGACGAGGAGAAGGCGCGCATCCTGGAGCAGGCGAGGCAGCGCGCGCTCGCCCGGGCCTGGGCGCGCGAGCAGCAGCGCGTGCGCGACGGCGAGGAGGGCGCGCGCCTCTGGACGGAGGGCGAGAAGCGGCAGCTGCTGAGCGCGGGCAAGGTGCAGGGCTACGACGGGTACTACGTACTCTCGGTGGAGCAGTACCCCGAGCTGGCCGACAGCGCCAACAACATCCAGTTCCTCCGACAAAGCGAGATCGGCAAGAGGTAACCCCCCACCCACGCGGGGCCGGCTGCCACGGACGCACGGACCGACCGACCGACCCACAGGTGCACCGCGGCCCACCCCCACCCCCGCCCAGTGCGCACGCGCGGCGGCGGCTACAGCAGGTGCACCGCGGCCCCCTCCCCCCAGTGCGCACGCGCGGAGGCGGCCGCAGCAGGTGCACCGCGGGCCCCTCTGCCCAGTGCGCACGCGCGGCGGTGGCCGCAGCAGGTGTACCACGGCCGCCCCCCCCCACCCAGTGCGCACGCGCGGCGGTGGCCGCAACAGGTGCACTGCGGGGGGGCCCCCCGCCGCCCAGTGCGCATGTGCGACGGCGGCCACAGCAGGTGCACCGCGGGCCCCGCCCACTCTGCGCACGCGCGGTGGCAGCCACAGCAGGTGCACCGCGGGCCCCTCTCACTCACTGCGCACGCGCGGTGGCAGCCACAGCAGGTGCACCGCGGGCCCCCCCTCCCACTCAGTGCGCACGCGCGGTGGCAGCCACAGCAGGTGCACCGCGGGCCCCCCTCCCACCCAGTGCGCACGCGCGGCGGCGGCCACAGCAGGTGCACCGCAGGCCTGCGTGTCTCTTGAGCCTGAACCACACACCTTTGCTCGGATGTTCCTGTAGCACAATCCGAATGGGACTCTCCGACACAGAAGAGCCTTCCAGGAGAATGGTACTGCTATTGAAATAAATACAAATTAAATAAAACACACACACACAAAAAAAAAAAACTTTTTTTTTTTTTCTGAATGACCTTAAAGGTGATCGGCTTTAAAGAATATGTTTACATATGCATATCGCTGCACTCAGTTGGACGGGAACTATTACAAGGAAAATCCATAAGTGAAAGAAAGGAGGAAAAAAAAAAACAAAAGGGGCCTAAACGTTTTTGCGCTTGGGCCCTCTGTTCCTTCGAGGCACTGTATTTAAGGTAAAAATGCATACAGTGTCTCCAGATATTACCGAATTGTCGACCTTTGCTTACAAGAAGTAGTCTCTCTGCATAGGATGTGATCTATAGCTCTGTTAATTTTAAAATGTGGGGCAAAATTCCTGTTTATAGACAACCCAGCTGCTTCCCCTGTGCTGCTTTGTAAAAGGACATTGGCACAAGTGACTCCTGCGCCGGAGGGGATTTCATAATGGATTTTACAATGCTAACGTGGTTTGCCTTGGGGGAAAAAAAAAAACAAACTGGCAAATAGAATCCTTGTCACTGATAAGCAAAGGAAACCCTGATTTTTTTGTAAATTATGTGAGACAAGTTGTTTATGGATTTTTATATGAATTACAATTTACTGTACATCAAATATTAGTCTCAGAGGAGTTAATTTATGTAAAGTGTTTAAAAAGTTTATACTTAAAAATAAAATGATAAAAACATGTGAACTGTGTGATTTTTTTAAAAAGGATTGCACCTTTTGTTATCTGTTATAGCTGTACAGTATAAATTATTATATTGTAGAGATATAACGACTTATGCCTATAATGTCCAGAAGTGTTGATATTTTTGTATTAGGTTGAAAAAAAAAACGTGCAACTTTCTATCACTAGATGGATAGGACAGTGCAATCCTAAGTGGGTGGCTAATCAGAGAACTGCTCCCTCCTCTTTCTTCTCTTTTTCATCTGGCCAGTGTCCTCAACCATTATCGACTAAGAGGCACAGTAGAAAACTAAGGCTGGTGGAATATAGCAGAAGATACGAAAATAAAATAAAATAGCAACTGGGCCGGAGAGGTCCTCTCCTGTCCCTGGCAGTCGAGGGGAGTTGATAGAACTAACCACAGGGTTTTTACTGTCACCATTCCTTGAAGCTCCGTCTCATGATGGAGGCGAGAGACCACATCAGATGCTCCGGGAAACGTTGGTGAGAAGGAAAGGATCTGATGTAGTCGTGACCGTAAACATGTGTCTTAAGACCTGGGAAAGATAGCAGAAACCGAGCAGCGGTGCGAGGGCCAGATGGAGAAGGTCAGGGTCACTCTGCTAGTCTTGGGTTTGGACCGTCAGGTCACCAAGAGAGACACAAAAGGGAGACAAAAGCTCCTGTAAGCCCTCACGACCCAACCGTCCTGGGAGCTGGTTTGAATGGCAGCCTCTGCTCCGTCTCGGGGAAGCCGGGGGGGTGGTGGAGGCAGATCCAGCTGGAAGTGAATTGACAGCCGTGCCCTCCTGCACGCGTGCGAGCGGGACCGAGCACAGCCATCTGCACTTCTGTGTCGGCCCAGCCGCTCTTGCAAATCTCTTTCGTGAGCACTAAATTCAGCCACAAAAATATTTTTAGAAAATATTTCTCAGTTCATTGAGCTATAGTACACACTGTTTTCCTCTATGTATAATGGTGATAAAATATAGCAAGTGAACATGTCGTAAATATAAAGGTTCAAGTGATGTATTGAAAATAATTTTCTAACTGCTTTGTATGTATCACATACTCTAAATTGCACAGTAGGCGTGTTTATTAAACAGATTGGCTGGGAAAGTTTCAAAATAGCTACTGAATTTACAGTATCAGTGCTATTACTGTCTTTGTGTATTTGGTAGAGCATACCGAAGTAATTAATCTTCTAATGAATGCTGATATTTTATTAGAATGAAAGCACAGATTAGCATTAATATTTTTTATCCTGGAAATCCTTTGGCAAGTATTATGAAGCCCCGATTTAGAAAACTATGAGATTTCAAACCACATAAACATGGCTCTGTTTTACATTTTATTTTTTAACTGTTAACTTAGGTGTTTGCAGTTCTGTTCGATGGAATTTCTGCAGGACTGTATTTAGCATGCTGTAAGTACTTTTGGTTGAAATAGGCTCTGAGTCTAAATTCTCAGAAATGTCTCTGATGTATTGACCATGAAAAGCTTGTACCACATGACGGAAGTGAAATCATAATCCTACCCTCTTCTCGACATGGACTGGTCCTCTACACTGGCACCGATAAGTAACAGATTGGGAGTATCTCTTGGTGCTTATTTTAGATGAAGTCAAATCAACCCAATTAGTGTCTTGTTAGTAGGTATAATGAGCCTATTTCTTTCTAAAAAGACTTGTGATCTGGACATGCTTTTACAAGAAATAGTGACCTTGGGGAATATGTAAACAAAAGACCTTTTTCTAAGAGTTGGGGGGTGGGGGACTGTATAATGGAAAGAATTAGCTTACAGAAAAAAATAAAGAAATTGATATTCAAAGTATTTTAGGCAAAGCCAGTCAAAATGCTTTCATGATATTTTGAGATGTAAATTTTGTCTGATTTGTATTGTTCTTTTCATTTGCCTTCTTAACTTTATATGTGACCTGAATTTTCCATAACTTGACTATAGATTGCATCTAGGCATTCCAATAAAAGCCAACCCAATGTGTGTGTGTTTATATATTTTTTTAAAATCTGGGGCTAGCCAGCATGTGTTTTAGGGCAGAGGATGCAAACAGATGCCTTGTTGGGGGTACTGATTCATCTGCAACCCAGTTGGTAGGTAATATCTTTTCTTTCCTTTTTTTTTTTTTTTTTTTTTAAATTTGTGTCCACTGGCCAGACTGCCAGCTCAGCAGCATACACTTCACAGGGGACTCTTCCCATGGCCTACTTTAGAAAAACGTTAAATACACCCCCACAAAGCCAAACATTATCACCGTAAAGAAGAAGAAAAAAAAAAAATACTGCCCATTACTGCTCGAAAACAGGCCTCGTTCCTGGGATCCTAGCAATAAGTGCTTAATTAAAACACTTGATTAGAATAATCAGTTTAGGCCTGATAGGCTCCCAGCCTCCTGGAGATGTCTAAATCTACATACAGACCGGCTGATGAGAGGATGCTTTAGTTCAGCAATTCCAGGCTGGCAGGCCAGGGCTTTGATTTCAGTCTGAAAAGGCGGGCTTCATCACGCTTGCTTTGTAGTGACAACATGTTGATCCAACAAGAATCAGGTCACTCCACTTGGCAAACTGGTCTGTTTTTTTTTCCTCCTCAAATTAGAGTTTAACGCGCTCCAACCGGGGAAATACAGAAAAATACATGCGGATTCCTACTTTCGTTTTCGACACTCCTTTCCTTAAGAGCAATGTCTGAACAAATGCAAAGAAAAGCACTGTAGGTAGAAACTGTATCTTAAAGAATTTTCTGGATGTGGGGTATGCCGCCGGCACATCTGTGAAATTCCCATCCACCTGTTTACATTCATCACAAGACCCAACACTTGCATGTGGTTTTAAGTGCCAGACCTGAACATAAGCACAACACCTGATTATAAACACCTCAAACCGACACCAGCCCTCAAGCAACTTTAAAAGGTGAGGAGAGAATCGAATCCTGCCCCGAATGACGCTGTTTCTCTCACCTGCTGAACAGCAAATCAGCTGTCGGAGGTGCTTTTGAAATGGAGGGTTCCAAAAGGGGAAGCCAGAAAGGCAGTGATCATGTCCAGTCTGGGGCAAACCACCCCGGGAAGCGCCCACGGCATCCCCCTCGCTGTAATGCAGAGAACTGCACCCGCCCCCTTGGGGACAGGGAGCTCCTGCAGAGGGGAGCCCCCACCCCAGCCTACCTCCCCGCACTGGAGCCTTGCAGGACCGCTCAGCTATTAACTCTTTTCACAAATACCCAGATTCTATCTCCCTTTCCCTGAAAGCAGTGAGCTGCTCCCAGCACCCCAGTCCAGGAAATGCATCAAATTCTAGCAGTGGAGCCTGAAGAGACTTAGACAAGTTGGAGTGTGTTGCTCAAGTTTGCAGAAGCGGCTCAGGCCAAGGTGAGCAAAGATTTCCTGCCAGCGAGCACCCTCCACTGCCTCAGCTCCTCTCCTGATAACCCTACCCAGGAAGGCCCTGGGGACACCCCTTTCCACTCTTACTCCCTCAGGGCAACCAGTCTTTGCAAAGCAGCCGGAATTTAGAGCCATGAATTGCATTTTTCACCATATAAATGTAAAAATGCCCAGGCCCACTCACAGGGCACGCATCCTGAGCTCCCCTCTGCCTGCCAACGTTTCTACTTCCTCAGCCCCCTCGTCTTAGATAAGAAAGTCTGCCTTGCAGTATTAATGACTTCAGAATTTCTAACAAGACTTCTGAAAGAATGGCCACTGCTTTGCACAGATGCCGGTGTCAGGCTATTTATCTAGATCTTCCATAAGCTATTCATCTGGCTTTGGTCATCCCACTAAGCCAACGAAAAAATAAAAATGAGTTATAAGTCATCGTGACCCATTTTAACCACAGAGTTAAGCCAGAGTAACAAGGAGGTACCGAGAAGCCACCGAAGTTTTCCACCTTCTAATTTAAACCACATAATGAATGTCCTCTCTTGCCAGAGTTCCCATTTGCATTTCACCACCTCTGCTAGCAGTGGTCTCTCGATGTCAGTTAATTACTGAGAACTTTTAGGTAAATTGAGAAAACCTTTTCATTTATGAACTGACTTAAAATTCGGTTGGGGAGGAATACAGGATTCCTGGAGTGTCCCATGTGCAGAGAATTTACTAGAACTGATTCTAAACCTAGAGCAGCACCATTATTCAGTTTAGCGTTAATGGGTTCCACAAAGCAAATTTAATCAATCCTTTTGGGACCTAAGCTGGGGAAAATTAAAATTAGGAGCATAAATTGTGACTTCTAGGGCAAGACAGTGGCTTGGTTACATCCTCCTGCTTATAGAGTGAATTGTGAGCTGGGCCCTAGCCACGAGCAGTCGGCCTGCATTTCGGAAGGGAAATCGCCTCCTTTTCCATGTGTGCAAAGATTTCCTGAATTCCACCCACAGTGGCTATTTCTGTGATGCATACAGAAATATGCAGGCGACTCACTCCGTACAACGGACAGGATTTCCAAGCGGTCCACTGACTGGCTCAAAATGAATTCCTTAAAACTCTCACAAGCTGACTTTATCAGGGGGGTGTGAGGGAAGCATAAATACCCAAGGAGAGAAAGCGACAAGTTCTGTGACCAGAAGGCTGAAAATGGAAGTGCTCAGGGGCCGTCTGTAAGGACGCACCCCAAGGGTCCTTTCGACCTGGACTGCCTACCACAGAAGTGAGTAATGACCTTTGCATACGTGCAGAAACTGCCCTATCCCAAATTTTCCTTCAGCACTAATGCCAGGGAGATTCTAGAGACGCTGGTCAACCGATTCTATAGGACCTTCTACAAAAATCATCCCAGGACTCCTGTCTGCACATGCATGAGGCCCTTTGCTCTCACCAGCCTCCCTCTCGCCCTCTCTCCTCTCTTGCTGGATCTACCCTGGCAGACGCCGTCTGGGCTGCAAACCCTTCAAGTTGTAAGGAAACATGCACGTCACTGAGGCGTAGAAGGAGAACCGTACCCCTCCGGGCAGTAGACCAGGTTGACTTTAAAATAATCCCATCGCAGGAAGTTAGAGTCTCTTGTCCCCCAACTTACTTACAAAAGGTCATAAACAAACCGGCTTTTAAACACCTCCTCCTTCAGCTATGACATTATTTCTAGTTTTGACCTGGGGAGAGAGAAAGAGAGAGACAGAGGCCTGGGGTTCATGCTGGGGCTCAAGCTTTGACAAGTGCCACTGCATTACACAGAGAAGATGCAGGGGTGACCCAGCAGGAGGAGCCCAGCCGAGCACCCTGAGGGAAGCGGCCCCTGGGGGGAGCAGAGGGCCCAGCATCTTTCCTAGGTTCCCTCCGTCGCGGGCTGCCCTCCTGTCCTCCCTCCAGCCCAGGCCTCTGGCTCCCGTGCAAATGAGAAGCCAGCCCAACAGCTGGCCCGGGGCGGGCGGGGCCTTCAGGACCTCTCTTCCCCTCAACAGCCCAAGGCGGCTGGGGGCCAGGGTCAGCCGGGACTTGGGGGCCCTGGAGGCTGGGCCGGGCCCAGGCACTTTAGGGGAAGGGCTCTCGCGCCCCCTAGTGATGAGCATCGCTGGCGAGGCCGGGCCGGGCCCAAGCCGCAGCCCAGGCCTCGAGAAGCAGCCACCACCTGGGGCCCCCCCTTCCCCGGCTCCTCCAGTGCCACTGATCCTCGGTCCCCCCATCTTCGCTCTGCCCACAGAGTGTCACACATAAACCGATTACTTCTGCTTCGTGCACTCCCTCACCGAGGCCCGGTCCTTGCAAAAACTGCTGCCGGGAGATTTCCTGGCACGTCAGGCAGAAACTTTGCCCCACAATGTTCATCCTGCTTGGCAGATCAAAATAGGGCCCTGCCTCCCAGGCATTGTCCCGCGGGCGATCTGGGTTCTGCGGCCCCCCGAAAACAGGGATTTCTCAACGATCACATTGTTTCCCGTTCACTTTTCATGTTTGAGCAGTCCTGTTGCCGGCCAGAATTTCCCAGAAGGACACATCATTTATATTCAGAGTGGTGTTTTATTTCTGCGGGAGCCAGGCTCTCACCGAACGTGCTAGAGTGACAGCCTGGAAAAAGTGAACCCCCTCCACCCTCACGGGGCAGCTGGGGCCTGAGCGGGGCCTGCTCCCCACCCCACCCCGCCTCGTCTGGGCCTCAGTGGTGGAGACACCCATCTCCTTCATCTCCTTCATCTCCCCAGCCCTGCGGCGGCCCCACGAGGAAGGAAGGGGATTGAGCCTTTTGCCCCCTTGTTGTCACCCAGAGAAGCCAGCGGGTGGCACTTTCACGTGGCAGCCCAGGCTGGTGTCCTGCCTTCAGAAGAGGTCTGTGCTAGAGCCCGTTGTCATTTTTGGAGGCCTGTGAGACCCACGGCCCATACTCCCTTCCCAACTTTGCATGGAAGTGAAAAGACCAAAGTTGGCACATCGAAGCCAGAATATCCCTTAGATTAAGACCAACCTGAGGGACGCCAGGGTGGCTCAGCGGGTGAGCGTCTGCCTATGGCTCAGGGCGTGACCCCGGGGTCCCGGGATCGAGTCCCGCATCAGGCTCCCCACATGGAGCCTGCTTCTCCCTCTGCCTGTGTCTCTGTCTCTCTCGTGAATAAACAAATTAAATAATTTTTTAAAAAAGGATGAAGCTCACGTGAAACATAAAGGAGCCTGCTAGCCAGATGCCAGAAGTAGGTAACACACCCCCACCTCACCGGCTCCGTGGGCCCCGGGCGGGCCCCTCCTGGTGGGGTAATGAGGCCTGCCCAGCTCACCAGGAAGGGGGAGTCCGTCTCCTGCCCCTGGGGGCCCAGGTGATGGGGGAAGAGAAGCCAGGCAGGAGCTCTCTCTCTCTCTCTCTCTCTCTACACACACACACAGCCGGGTGCCCACACCCCCTCGGAGTCTTGCACCTCATCTCAGAGCCACAGCCTCGGGTTCACCTGGCCCTGGCCTCCGGCCAGGTGTCTCTGTGCCCTGAGCAGCACCTCTTCCCTGCTGTGACGCAGGGGGCGTGCCTGGTGCTGCCTGGGCAACCAGTCCGCGAACACACGTTCTGCCCTGGGAGCTGAGCCCAGCCTCCAGAGCAGGAGGCCTGGTTTCGAGAATCTGTCCACACCCCGCTTCCAGGCCCCTGCCCCCACTGCCACCCCCATGTCCCAGGGAACCACGATTCCCTCTGGGGGCGAGGACCAGGGCTCGGGATTTCTAGAAGGCGGGTCCTCCCCAGTTACTCTGGCGCTTGTTAAGAGGGGGACACGGCCTTGCCTCGCTCTTGTAAATCACGGGGAAACAGGACCAGCCCTGCCACGACTCAGGGCTCTTTCTGTGGCCTCCGCTAATTAGTGCTTTCGTTAATCAAACTCAGCAAATCCCCGGAGAGGCCGTACAGCTGGGAGAAGCCCCAAGCCGCGGAGACCGTCTGCGAGTCCCTACTCGGCCTGGTCCAAGGATGCCCAGCGCCCCTGGCCCTGCTCCTCAGTTGTCCACACCTCAAAGTGGGCCCAGACCTGTCCCTCGAGCCACTCCCTCCAGTCCTCCCGTGCCCGCAGCTGCCTAAGAGAGCCGGAGAGAGCCAGAGTCAGAACCAGAGCAGAACCAGAGCAGAGCAGAACCAGAGCAGAGCCAGAGCCAGAGCCGGAGTCGGAGCCGGAGCAGAGCCAGAGCCAAGGCCAGAGCAGACCCAGAGCAGAACCAGAGCAGAGCCAGAGCAGAGCCAGAGCAGAGCCAGAGCCAGAGCCAGAGCAGAGGCTGAGCAGAGCCAGAGCCACAGCCAGAACAGAGCCAGAGCCAGAGTAGAACCAGAGCCAGAGCCAAAGCCGGAGCTGGAGCAGAGCCAGAGGGGAGCCAGAGGGGAGCCAGAGCCAGTCCTAGGTGAATACCTTAGGTTGTCACCGGCTCGACACTAGACAGACAGCCACCGGCCGACAGGAGAGCATCGGGTCTCCCCGGGTGTCCCTGGCTGTGGGTCCTCTGCTCTCCAGTTTCGGCAGCCAGCACAGAGGGCTTAGCCTGCCGGGCAGATCCCCCCAGGGCCTGCGGTGTGGACACCCACCTCCTTTCCCGGGCACCCCCAGGGAGCCAGAGGGAACCCTGCCGAAGGCCAGAGCCTGAGGAGCCTTTGAGAACCCTCTTCCCACGGTTTGCAGCGGTTTTTACATGTGGATCTTTATGCCAATTAAATCTCACATGAAAGCGAAGCAAAGGTCCAGCTGCCCCAACCGAAGTAGGAGTCCTGCAGGGGACCGGCACTGCAGAAGGTCCCAGTAGAGAAAAGCTCCTTGTCCTCTAGGATTTCAGGTCTAGTTGGGAGGCAGACACAGATTGTTTCTGAACAGAGTGGTCGGGTGCCCAGGTGGCTCAGTGGTTGAGCAACTGTCTTTGGCTCAGGGTGTGACCCCGGGGCCCGGGGATGGAGTCCCGCATCGGAGGGCCTGCTTCTCCCTCCGCCTGTGTCTCTGCGTGTCTCTCAGGAATGTGCAGGGGGATGAGTGCACCGGACAGGGCAGGGCTGCATGCACATCGCCAGGATCACTTCCAGTGGTGCAGACCCGGGAAGGCCCCACAGCAGGGGTCTGGAACTGGGCTTCCTGCAAGGCTTTTTCCACCTCCGCCAAGCTAGGACCTGGCCGGAGCCCCCCGGCTGGTGCTGCAGGACAGAGCTGTAATCCCACTCTGCCCATCTACAGAACCCACGCTCTTCCCACTCATCTCGCTACACCTAACAGCCAAGTTCCAAGCTCGGTGTATGAGGCCCCAAGCCAAGCCTCGTCAGACCCCCGCCACTCAGTCTCTGGCCTCTCCAGGGCAGGACGTGCTAGACACATCCTGAAATCCGGCTAAGTGGACTTTCTCCATTTTCCAAGAAGCCCCACCCCTCCAGGCCTCTGTGCCTTTGCACAGGCTCCTCTCTGGACCGGCACCCGTGTGGCGGCGCCCGAGCAGGTCCGAATCTGGTGGGCGCACTGTGTCCTGCCCCAGCCACAGGCAGGTCTGGCTCCTCGGCCCCCACGAGGCCCGGGCACAGCGCTGGCCCCAGGAATGCTGGTGGTTCGACAAGCACCCCTGTGTTTGAGTTCTAAACTCACGGCGAAATCCTAAGTAGCTGCCTCTCTGCGAAACATCCAGAATGCCTCCAAGACAATGAGCCCTTATTTTGAAAATAAACCTAAATTTTAAAACATCAGCCATTTACGGTGTAGGGAGAAATGGTCTAAATTATTGAGGAACTAATTAACACTTCCAAGTGAAGCAGTGGCAGGTGGTGGGCTCCCGTCCTGCTGGCGGCCCCGAGACGCTGGACGTGAGGGGCACACGCTCCACACGAAACACAAACCTGATGCTTCTGTCTGCACATCAGGGCCTGTGGGTTCCCTCTGATGGGGGGGAGGCTCTCTCCCCAAGCCTGGTGCCTCTCGGGGGCACCCGCCTTCCTCGCCTCCCCCCTCTCCACGCTGGCCCTGTTAGGGAGAGAGCAAGCACAGACCTTGTCGTTTCTGTAGACGTTGAACAGTGTGGTATCCTGTTCCTGGTTCTTAAAGTTGGCAAATAAAAATGGTCTACCTCTAAAACTGGGTGAGAGTGCCTGGCCGCGTGCTCAAGGTTCCGAGCACACGACTGACCTAAGACTGAGCCCCGTCCCAGCCTGAACGGGCTCCCTTAGGGCCCGCTGAGGCCCCTCAAGGCCCCGGCAGGATCCCAGGTCTCCTTGCCCCTCTGGCCTCACGCCTCCACACAGGAGGCAGCGGGGGAAGGAGCCGTCCTCTTCCAGCACAAGCAGCCTCCTGGGCCCGCCTCGCCGGCACCCCATCTCCATCCCTGGGCACCTCCCCACAGGAAGACCCTGCAGAGGGCCAGAGCCCGAGCATCCTTGGAACATCCGTCCCATGGTTAGCAGTGGTTTCTAGTTGTGGGTCTTTACGCCAACTGAATGCCTTCATTGGCAGGCACCAGGCGCCCAGGGGTGCAGACAGTCAGCGGCAGGAAACCTCTCCCATCCCGGCTGGTGTCTGGCGCGAAGCTGCACCCGACGTGCAGCAGGACAAGCTAAGCCCACCGGGGGCTGGGACCCTTGGAGGAGGAAAGTCCTCCCCCAGGATGAAGGCAAAGGGACGGCCAGCAAGCCCAAAGCGCCCCGCAGCCGCTCTCCCCTCCAACCCCACACTCAGGCCCTGCGCACCACCGGTCCTTCAGGGCCAGAGTCCCTGCGAGGGGCTGGCTCTCGCCGCCTCGCGGGGTCACTCTGCTCCTGAACGATCACTCTGCCTTCTGCTGCTGCTGCAGCTGCTGAACCTCCTGGTCACTGACTCCCTGGGGCCCGTCCTCCGCCCCCCCCCCCCCCGCTCCCTGCAGAGCCGGGTCCCCCCATCACCTCCTCCTCCTTCAACCCCTCCTCTGCTCTGGCATTCAGGCCTTCCACTCCCCCCATCCCTGCCTCCCCGGGGGTCCTCCTCCATCTGCTGCTGACCCCAGTGTGGGCTTTCCCGGGATCTGTCCTTGACCCCCTTGTGCTGTGGCGTCTCCCCTTGGGAAGCTGGGGTACCAGGTGGGGACTCTGCCCCTTTTCCCCATTTCTACATGCTTCACCCTTCCAGGGGGGTTGCCCGGGGATCTCTGTAGACCTTTAGAGAGACGGGTCTTCTCTAGGCCGCTGTGGTATCGGGAGGGGGGAGAGGGGGCTTCTGTGGTGCACAGGCCTGGTGGCTCCCAGCATGCTGGACAGTGTTCCCCTCACCTTTAGAGAGAGCCCGACGCCAGAGATACATTATATCCCCCTCTGTGAGCCGTTGAATCCGAGGTGTGTTGGCCACAGTGGCCACCCTGGCTCATGGAAGGAGGCCAGAGCCACAGTCCCTCAGCCCCGGAGGCCCAGGCCTGTCCACGCCGGCGGGTGAGGCCAATGGCAGCTGTGGGCACAGGGAGTCCCAGCCCCAGAGGCAGGTGGATGGTCGACCCACAGGCCCTGGGGTGGGGAGGGGTCTCTGGAGCACACCCCACGCTGATCAACAAGCCTCTTCTGGAATGTGATCAGCTCCCAGGCTTTCTGTGCCTGTGGACATTGCCACCACACTTGGAACTGCTCCCCCTGCCCCCTCATCCTCTTCCTCCTCCTCCTCCTCCTGGAATCTGTCTTTGGGGGACAGCACAACAGTCCTCCTAGAATGCAGGCTGTGTTCTCAGCGTCACCTGTCTCCATATGCAAACCGGTCCCCATCTCCTACAGATTCCTCCCAAATGGTGCGGCCAGAGGTCAGGCCCTGGCCCCCGTGGAGTCCCCTCGCCCCCTCCCAGCCCCAGGCCTTGTAGGCACGGGCCAGACTCGCTGCCAGCGCCCCCCCTCACCCGCCCCATCTTCTCTGCCCCAATCCTTTAATTCCTGTTTGCGAGAATTCCACACAACTCCGCCAACGGGCTTCTAGGTTTCCCACCGGCCCGAGTGCCCCTGATTTACTCCACATGCCCTCCGCAGCTCCGCCCTCCTCCCTCCTCTCCCTTCCCCAGGAGGGGAATTGAAGACCCTTTAAAATAGAGCAAATCAAAGTGCAGAGGCTGATGCCAAGTGCAGCTCTGCAGGAATCACTGGGAGGCTGGCTCCCTCCTGCTGGAAGGCCTCCCCCAGGCAGGCATTGTGCTCCCCTCTGAGCCTCCCGCCTCCCTCCCCCCCCCCCATGTTTGAATCCTGCCAGACTTGCATCCAGCTGGTAGAGATGATGTTCAGACTGCAGGCTGCTGGCAGGGCTCGGGGAGCCAGGAGAGAGGAGCACGAATGGGTTTAGAAGCGGCTCTGCGGGGCTCGTCAGCCTCCACCTCCACCCTGGAGGCCCTTCTGTGCACTGAGGGCCCAGGGCAATGGCAGGCCGGGGAGGCAGCAAGCAGGGCGGCAGGCTAGGAGAGACGTATCAAATACAGGACTCCCAGCTGAGATGGAATTTCAGACCAACAAGAAATACCTGTCAGTATTAGCATAGCCCATGCCGTATTTGGGATATACTTACACTAAAAGATGTGTTTGTGGTTGAGCCAAAACTTGCATTTAACGGACTACCCTGTTCTGTTCTGTTCTGTTCTGTTCTGTTCTGTTTTGTGTGTGCTAGATTAGGGCAACCCTAAGGTAAACCCTGGTGGTGTCTCTTAGACTCATGCCCCTCCAGCTGCACGGACAGAAGAGAAATGAGCGGCTGCGCCAGCTCCCCAGGGCTGCCCTCACAAAGCACCCCAGACCAGGTGGTTTAGCATCTTCTATTCATGGAGGCCAGAGGTCTGCAATCCAGGTGCTGGTAGAGCTCTGCTCTCTCTGAACACTTGGGGAGAATCTTCCCTCACTCCTTCCAGCTCCTGGGGGTTGCCAGGAATCCTCGGCATCCCTTGGCTTGCGGCAGCATCGTTCCAATCTCTGTCTCTGTCGTCACGCGCCAGTCTCCGGGTGTGCCTCCCGGTATCCGGGGTCTCTGCTTGTAAGGACGCGAGCCCGTGGAGCAGGGCACACCCTGGTCCAGAAGGGCCCCATCTGCCTTGACTGCATCTGCAGAGGCCCCGTCCCCAAAGGAGGTTCCCGGTGGACGTGAATTTGAGGGGACACTGTTCAACCCGGTCGACGTTCCCTCTGCGTTCACTGACACCCACCTCACTGAAAGCTTTCAGATCCCGATGATCATAAAATCGACCAAAAAACAAATATCCCATATCTGCTCCCAGAGTCCATGAGGCCACACTGCCCGAGTCAGGGCGCAGGAGCTGACCCTCTGGAACGCCTCTGGCGTGAGTGGGGGAGGCCGGAGCTGCCTCTCTCCTCTTCCTGCAAAAAGCCCATCAGAAACGACCCCCCGTTGGGCCTGAGAAACACACCCGATGCCACCACCACCAGCATCAGAAAATCGGGGCCTCGGTGTTCATGCACCCGGGCCCATTCGCCAAGACGCCCCTGAATGTCCCTGCGAGGCTGCGAGGCTGAGTTCTCTCGGGGGGGAAAGGAAGCCTCTTCTGAGGTGGAAACTGCGTCTGGGCCTGTGTACAGGCTGCGTGGCCCGAGCGCCCCGCGCCCCTGACCGGTCCTGCTGGCACACAGACCGGGCGTGAGGCCTGGCCGGGGACGTGCCCGCAGCTGGTACAGGGAGGAGGTTCACGAGCTGCACAGGGTCCTAAGACGATGCCCTCAGAGGGGCACATTGGAAGCCCCCAGGATCGCGGAGCCCCCAGAGCCCTAGGCCTCTGGCCCCCCACAGCGGTGGCTCAGCCCCAGCGTCGGTTCGGGCCCGGACTGTCATGCACACGCACAGTGCTGCGCGGCTGACAGGCCTGCTCGGAGCCGTTCGGAGGGGAGAAGCCCTCACTCCAGTTCCCTAGTATCAGTAATTAATTAATGGAGCCCAAAGCCTGGGTCCATAGTAAATACTAACAGCAGAGAGTAGTCCGCGACGTACCGCAGTGAAACCACCGCACGCGCACACGCACGTACACACACGCACACAGGCCTGTTGGCACACTGCGGGCAGCTCCTTCTCAGGGCCCTGTCTGCCTCCCTCCCCTCGGCACGTCCCTCGGGCCCCAGGGCAGCCTGACTGAGCAGCTGGGCAGCAGCCTCTGGCCCCACTGTACCCGCCACACGGAGAAGGCACCATTCTTGCCCAGGCCCCTGGTGACCTGTCTCAGGGGTGAGCCGGGTCAGGCTGGGGCTCCCTCCCTATCAGCTGGGTCTGCAGGAGAATGCTTGGTTTTTCTGGGCCGATGGCAGCTTCGCTCTGCCAGGTAAAGGCCTGAAACATCTTCCATCCCATCCTCCCGGCCAGAGGCCCTCCCCCTTACACACCTGCGGGATTCCTCACAGAAATGGGAATTCAAAGCCTTGAATCCTCCATTATGTGGCCTCTGCACATGGCTTCACCTGGTGTTGAGAAACTCAAGTGAGTAGGTCTTCAGGGCACCTGGATGGTTCGGTTGGTTAAACGTCTGACTCTTGACCTCAGGGTCATGGAATCGAGCCCCAAGGCAGGCTCCACTCTCAGCAGAGAGTCTGCTTGAGATTTTCTCTCTATCCCTCTGCCCAGCCCCCTCTAAAATTAAATACACAGAACTTTCTTTTTACGGATTTTTTTTTTTAAGATTTTATTTATTTATTCATGAGAGATATATATAGAGAGGAGCAGAGACACAAGCAGGCTCCATGCAGGGAGCCCGATGCAGGACTTGATCCCAGGACTCTAGGATCATGCCCTGGGCCGAAGGCAGGTACTAAACCACTGAGCCACCCAGGGATCCTCTTTTACAGATTTTATTTATTTATCCATGAGACATACACAGAGAGAGGTAGAGACACAGGCAGGGATAGAAGCAGGCTCCCTGCAGGGAGCCCAATGTGGGACTCGATCCCAGGACCCCGGGATCATGACCCGAGCCAAAGGCAGACGCTCAACCACTGAGCCACCCAGGCGTCCCATACATAAAACTTTAAAACAAGACAAAGCAAAACACAAAGACAAAGGTGTAGGTCTCTGAAGCACTTAGGATGCGCTGATCTTTCCGAGCATTCCAGCACCTTGAGTGTCCTCAAGAGCCTGCTGTGCCAGGATCTGTGAATCATTTGTAAAGCGGCATAATGTGAACTTGACAGGCCCTGACATAATTAACAGAATATTTTAATATAAAGAGGAGTAACTCGTGTCTGAGTAACCCACACACACCCACGGGGACCCCGTCTTCCGTCAAGATTGTTGGTTCAGAGGCAGACTTTCTCCCTCTGATGGGGAAGTGATGACACAGCCCACCCTGACCCAATGGGAGGGCCGAGCCCAGAGACACCCCTGTGCAGGGGAGAAGCGACTTCAAGAACTGCTGGAAAGAAAACAAAGGATCCTTGAGTCCCGCAGCCCCCCTGTCTGAGGCCAGAGGGAAGGGGGCACCAGTGGAAGCCAGCGTCTGTGACAGCAGGGAGACCCCAAATAACAGGAGCCCAGAAAGAAGCCAAATATGGGGTGGGGTGAGGTGGAAGGAGCCGTGAGCAGGAGAGGCCACTGGGCTGGCGGCCCTGGGACTCCGTTGCTCTTCACACGGGGCCTTCCTGAGTGTCTGTGATGAGCAGTCACGGGAGCAAAATAGAGCTGAAGCCCAAGTTTGCAAAGCCCGAGACAGAAGACCGTCCACTGTGGTGGTCGAAGAAAGCTTACAATCCACGTCATCTGACGCAAGCAGGATGGTGGGAGGAATCACCACTGTGCTGTTGGCGCTTGGGCCTGCTCGCTAATCACTTTGCCTAAGTGACTGCTGTTAGGGTGGCCCTGCCCGTGGACCCACTGAGCATCTCTGGGGTCTGCTCAAGGGGGGCCCTCCAGCACCAGTGGACCCTTGACCCACAAGCCTCCAGCTGTCTGCTCTTTGGGCAAGGGCCCCCCCAGGGCCAAAACTGAGAGCTATCATGTGTCCTTTCTTTGCTTCTCTTCTGGGACGTCCCTTAACACTAGGCAAGATTCCAGGGAAGGCCACCTGTGCGCCAGTCACAACCCCTGTCACCTTCAATGACGAATCGACTGCTTGCCTAACACCCAGCGCTGAGCCAAGAATGGCCGAGAAGATGGTCACCACATCCCAGCCTTCTCCCGGCACCGTGTGTTGGTTCACACAAACGCAGAGGAATTCCACATGGTGTACCGTGGAAAATGGGCGGGAGAAATTATTCTGGGTCTGGTCTTATTTATTTATTTATTATTTATTTATTTATTTATTTATTATTTATTTATTTATTTATTTATTTATATTTTATTTTATTTTTTGGGTCCAGCCTTTTAAAAAAAATCATTTATATTTTTTTATCTATTGTATCCAGGAGAGAGTTGGATGCCATAGCCAAGTTTCAAAGTAGAGTTGTGCTTAGGGCCTTCTTCTCCAGCATTCGGGTCCCCTCCAACGCTGGCGTCTTCAGAAGGAAACCTCCACGCCAAATGCTTTCATTTATGAGTCAGAAACCCCAGCTGGGCTCGAGTCAGGAAAAGTGATTTTAGCGGAGGGGCTTTAACACAGGAATTGGTTGCATAGGTGATGGAGGGCTGAAAGGGAAAGACCGGGTGAGGGACACGGGAGCACAAAAGATGGTAATAGGAGGCAGCTACTAAGCCTAGGTGGGGGGAACGATGCAAGGGGCCCCACGGAGCAGGGACACTGGGACACTGACCTCCCGGCCGGGGTGATGCCCCACTAGCTGCGGGCTGGCGTCTCTAACAGGCATCAGGAGGCAGGTTCAGGGAGCAGAGGTGGAAGTGGCAGTGGAAGGAACCGCTGCTGCGCCCAGGACAGGACAAAGTGGTGCTGCTGGAGCATCAAGGACAAGAACAGGGACCCAACAAGAAACAGGGAGTCCGCCTCTCCCTCCTGCTTCCCGGCTGCCCCCTCCTAGGGGCCCTTTGGGCCTAACCACCCGCAGGAGCCCGCCTGCCAAGGACACCTGCAGGTTTGCAATCCCAGCCTCGGCTGCAGGAGCTGAGGACAGGAGCCTGGCTTTGGCGCGAGACGGGGAAAGGGCCGCAGCACTCGCTGCATCTCCGCGCCCCCCATCCCCCCGGCCCCCATCCCCAGTCCAGCCTCGGCACCGGCCTCTCCCCCAGGGAGCCCGCCCTCCTTGGGCCAGAGGCTTGAGAAGCAGTCACTGCAAAAGATGGGTCGCGGGAGCCGCGGGTTTCAGATCACATGTGTAGACTGAGGTCGTTACGCCCCCCCCCCCCCCCCCGCTGCCCCGGGATGTCGTCTGCGAGCCCCCAGGCCGCTCGGGGGCGGGGAGGGATGGGGAGGCAGGTGCTCGGGCAGGGCGGCCGCAGGCTGCTCTCCTGGCACCGGCTCCGTCCGCGGGCCGGCCGCCTGCGCCCCAATCCTGCCCGGCCTGCCCGCTGGCTCTGCAGGTGCTGGGCGCCCCGGCCCCCCGGCCCCCGCCCCCCGGCCCCCGGCCCCCGCCGCGCTCCGCCTGGGGGCGCCCCGCGCTCCTCCCGGGCGGCGCAGGCACTGGGGCGGCGCGCCCCCTGGTGGCGGCCGGCGGAACTGCTCCCACCCCGTCCTCCCGCCCCGGGAAGGTCGCGGGGTTCGCAGGCCCGGCCTGGTGCGGACAGGTGACTCCAAGGGGGCCCTCCTAGCAGCTCCAACTTACGGATGGAGGCATTAAGTCTTTTTTTTTTTTTTAGCTGGAGTTCAATTTGCCAACATATAGCATAACACCCAGGGCTCATCCTGTCAGGTGCCCCCCCTCAGGGCCTGTCACCCAGTCACCCCGTCCCCCTGCCCACCTCCCCTTCCACCACCCCTAGTTCACTTCCCAGAGTTAGGAGGCATTAAGTCTTAGAGAAACTAGATGAAGACCATGGACAGGCTGATCTTCCCCACTTGGAAAAATGATGAGAGGGCCAGGGACTCTCGGCCACACCCGCGTCTCTCGCATCCCCTGAGCCCTTCAGCTCGGTTGGCCTTGAAGTGACACTGTTGCAGCTCAGCCTGTCGCTGAGGGCCCCAAGTGCCCGCATCTGGGTTCCGAGGCCGTGTGAAGACCCTCTAACCACTGACATTTTTTTCTTTTCCCCATAACAAATTCCTTCATTCCACTCAGACCCCAAAATTTCTATCCCCTCCTCCAAAAAAAGCAAAACAAAACAAAACAACAACAAAAAAAAAAGAAAAGAAAAGAAAAAAAGCCAAATTCTCAGAATACTTAATTAATCTAGAAAATTCTCTGGCTGGAGAGATATAAACCCATGCATGAAAGAGCCTCACTTTCCTAGGTCCGATATTTGTGTTTTTAGAACACTTGGCTCATTAAAAGAAGAACAAGCCAACAAAACAAAGGAAAGAGGGAAGACAAAGGGGAGCAAGAAGGGAAAGGGACAGGGAGAGAACGAGGTGAGATTTCTGTTTTCTGTCTCCCCATGGTACTCGCCTCCTTTGCCAGGAAGTAGACAGTAAAGCACACAGAATGCCTGCAAACATCCCTCTCTGCCCTTGCTCTATTTCTGATCAGAAACAGGTGTTTCCAGAGTCGGGTGAAGGGCAGCCCTATCCTCTCCCTGCCCCCCCGCCCCTGCCCCCAGCACCTCACCCACTAGGTGTGGGGTGGCCCAGGGTTCAAGGAGACTTCCTCTGGGGATGGTGCAAGAAAAATTCTGCAGGGTTTCTGCAAGGAAGCTTCACGGGTTCTGGAGACCCTCCTCTTGAAGGCAAGGGTTCTCCCTACTTGGCACAGAGGGATGGCCTCCTGGCCAGGGTGGCCCCAGTCTGGATGCCCCCCCCATACCAAGGATACTCTCAACCCCATGAGGTCTCCTAATCTGATGCTGGCCAACCCCAATGGTTAGGAACACCTGGCTTGTACTGGCCCAGAACACCTGTAACTTCCAACCTCTGGTCCTCCTTGGCTCCTGGCGCCCCACAGAGTAAGTCTAATCCTCCTTCCACAAACGTCTGTGTTGTCCTGGCTGCCCCCTACCACCCACTCCAGCCACCATCCCCACCAAGTCTGCTCTTCTCCCATCCCTCATCCAGCCACTCTCCTCTGGACACCTACCATTTAAAAGGGTCATCATCTATCCCTGTTGAACTTGACCCACTAACCTAAGGGTGGTGGGACTAGCTCAGCTCTGAATACCATACTTAGAAGGCATCCAAAGATGCCAAACACAAGTCTTCGAGGGGAGAGTGCCAAGAGCCCTGTGGCAATCCACTAGAGACATCCACAATCCATTAAGCAACACTCCTTATTCATTCAGCCAGCTAACTGTCCATGTAAGTGTGCCAACTTCCAGTTCACTTTTTCCATCTTGTGCATAAAAATTGGTGAAAAAACCTTGCTGAGGTTCACATTTTTATTCATGCATGCATGCATTCATTCATTCACTCATCCATCCAACAAATAATTATTGAACTCTTAATATGTGCCGGGTACTACTGCAAGGGCTGGAGCTACTGTAGCAAACAAGATGGATGATGGCCCTTCTCTTGGGGAGTTTAAATCGATGGGAGGGTGGGAGAGGAGCGGAAGCGGTCAACAAACAAATAAATAAATTAATGAGATAATCCCAGAGAGTGCTTTAAAGAAAATAAAGGGACCTGGATTGTAGCACCAGCCAACGTGGAAGCAGGAGATGGAGTAAGACCCTGGTGATGGCTCGGATGCGCGATG
Organism: Canis lupus baileyi; assembly: GCF_048164855.1. Lineage (NCBI taxonomy): Eukaryota > Metazoa > Chordata > Mammalia > Carnivora > Canidae > Canis > Canis lupus. The sequence goes on from NC_132852.1 coordinate 13,871,602, forward strand.
CCTGCCACACATCTCTCTCTCATCTACCAGGCTCATGGCCCCAGGAATATGCAGGGTTGTGTGACCAGGTTTGTCCCGGGAACCCGGGGTGATGGGTTCTGGCAGTTTATTGGGGCCCAAGAGATTATCTCACTTTCCTCACTTACACCTTGAGAGCACCCCAGCGGAATCTTCTCTGGGGCTCTCTCATGGCTCTGAAAGTCATCCCAGCTCCCTGCCAGCTTCCCAAGAGGCGAGAGTACAATCAGGAGCAGTCAGGAGCTTTCCTTCTTTCTTCTCCCGCCCTGTCTTGGAGCTTATTTTCCTCTTTCGAAGTGCCTTCCACCTTCTTCCACCTGGAGACCCTTCTCTTAGAATAAAAAGCAGACGTGGACAAGCCCCATGCTCCAGACGCGCCCTTCAAAGCAGTGGGTCGTGTTGACCGACTCCCCCTCTCGCTCAACCTGCTGAACTTCTCACGCCCTTGATGTGACCTTTAACACCTTTGGACCTGCTCACATCTTGGGACAAGCTTGTGCAAGGCCAGCTATCATTGGGCCAGTGAGTTGATGCCCGCCTTCTGCTGCGCTGCCCAGAGCGCCCTGTGCAATGATCCTGGCTTCCCCAGGCACCTTCTCCCCACTCCCTCCTCCAATCATGATACGAGAACGACCCTCGGGAGACTACTTCTGAGAACTTCCCATCCCTCTAGCACAGGCCTGGAGTTAGGGTGCATACTTCGGGGGCTGCCAAAGAGACACAGTAATCAAGATCAATATGATCTTAAGGCAAAAAAAATTTTAAACCTAATTAATGCAAAAAAAATCCGATGAACAAAATACCACAACTTTAAATAAAGTCAGGATCGGGGGCGTCTGGGTGGCTGAGTCAGTTAAGCGTCTGCCTTTGGCTCAGATCATGATCCCGGGGTTCTGAGATCAAGCCCTGTGTCAGGCTCCCTGCTCAGCAGAGAGCTCGCTTCTCCCTCTCCCTCTGCCCCTCCCCTGCTCATGCTCCCTCTGTGCCCCCCACACACACACTGTCACTCAAACAAATAAATAAAATCTTTAAAAAAATAAAGACAGGATCAGTAATTTTCCTTTTGCCTCAGGTGCCCGCATGGCCTGGCACGGCCTTTTTCTAAATTGTCATAAAAATATACATAGCACTTATGTACATGTCTTTGGGGGTACAGTTCGGGGGCATGGCACGCATCCACACTGCTGTGCCACCATCACCCTGCCACTGCCTTCACCCACCTTCCCTCCTGAAGCCTGGTGACCCACCACCCCGACGCCCTGCCCCGGCCCGGTCTGCCTTCCTCACACCTGGGACCCCGCTCCCTGCCTGCCAGGACCACCCCCCCCCCCCAAGCAGATTGGAGTTTTCTCCCAAGTTCCTCATCACATCCACGTCGCTCTGTGCCGGCAGAAGCGGGGCAGCGGTGTCCTGGTCTGTTCTGGTACCTTCCAAGTTGGTGGGGGGAGGGGGTGGATCACACAGCGACTGTGTGGGCCCTGGGGCCTGGTCCGGCCTGGGCAGGTGGCACCCCTGAGCCCCACTGTGTGCGAGCAGGCCCCCACCCTGTCCAACCCTGGGGGGACGCGTTCCCCCCCAGGCCCAGATTCTGTTCAGAAGCCTGGATATGGAAAGGTCAGGCTGTTTCCTCAGCTGCTGAGAAAGCTTTTTCACTTGTTTGTTTTTAACAAGCTCGAGGAGGAAAAGGAGAAGCTGTTCTGGACAGTTGACTTGTTCCTCTTATTGGAAAGAAGAACAGGCTCCCCACCCCCCCCTTTTTTGGCATCTTCTGAGGTCGGGCCACGCTGGGATGCAGCCATCAGGTGATCAGTGAGACAATTAGGCCGCAGGCAAAGGGACGCTTGGCTCGAGTGCAGGGACGACATTTCCCCTTCCTTGGCTATCTATCGATTCAGTATCCCCCCCACCCCCTTCGTGATTCCTGGTTTAAACTTGTCTATGTGGGACGCCCGGGTGGCTCAGCGGTTGAGCATCTGCCTTTGGCTCAGGGCGTGACCTGGGGTCCTGGGATCAAGTCCCACGTCAGGCTCCCTGCATGGAGCCTGCTTCTCCCTCTGCCTCTTTCTGTGTCTCTAATGAATAAATAAAATCTTAAAAATAAATAAATAAATAAATAAATAAATAAATAAATAAATAAATAAAATAAACTTGTCTACGTGATTTACAGAGAGGCTCGGTGACACCTATTGTTTAGCTCTCGCTCTGGAGCAAGCACCCAGGGGACCAGGCTTTCCTGCCGCTGCCACCAGCCGGGGAGTCAGGGAGCCGAGGAGGCTGCAAGCAGACTCTGCCCCGGGGAACCCGGGCAGGAGCAGGGGGGACGCCGCCCCCGGGGCTGGGGAGCGGCAGGCTCTTGGGGAAATGAGACTCTGGGGCAAGCCAGGACGGCCACCCCACAGCCTCTGCAGGACCTGTCCTGCTTCCCAGCTTCCGCGAGGCCCACCACTGGCTGGGCCTGCTGCCCGCCCCCCCACGCAGAGACCTGCAGCCCCTACTCCAGACTGGCGGGGGAACAGTATTAATAACACTGACTGTGGGCCTTTTCTTTCTGTGCACTTATTACCAGTGCTAGGTGAGTGCTTATTATTAATAATAATAATTTAATGCAGACTTTACTGCTTTGTGTAACACTGAGTACCTGGATTCTAATTATCTGTCTTATTTTAATATTTATGGAATTAATCAAACTTTTTAATGGAAAACCCCACAATGAAATTACTGAGCGCATGCTTCAATGAAGACAGATGGGACGTGCTGGGGGAAGAGACAGCTGGACTTTATTAATATTACTGGAACCGGCTCTGTGATGTAGCCTGGCCCTCCCTGCCTGGAGCTCCGAGGCATGGCCCACAGTCGCCCCAAGAGCACCCCGACTGCAGGCCTCAGAAAGGGAGGTCTCCACAGCCCAGTCGGCCGGGGTTTCACAGGGCGGGACTGGCCTGTTCATCACCGCCCAACTGTCCATCCAGGTGGCCCACTGGCTAGGCCTGGTGCCGACAGATGCTGCTGGCTCACCCGACGCCCCAGCGTATATGGGCAGCAAAGCCAGACCGCGGCCTTGAGGCTTGCACTGATGCTGGCAAGGTCAGACCTGCAGCCACAAGCATTATCTCAAGCACGGAGGACCCCCAGCCCGGGCTGAGGGGGTGAGCTGATGGTCACCTAAGACCCCACTAAGGTGCTGTGGTTCCCAGGGTCTCAACAAGAGGATGACAAGTGGCTCTAGTTAAATAGCCAGGCTGCCATTCGCTGAGAGCTGACACCTGGCAGGCGCTGTGCAAAAGGCTTTCTGCAAATTTTCGGTGCTTTACCGAATTTTTCTTCAAATTTTCGGTGTACAGGGTAGTTCATATTTGCCTCTCCCACGTGTGAATACCAAGGCTACAGAGGCTAATGAGCTTGCCCGAAGTGACAGGCAATGCCGAGCCCCCACACTGAGCTCTGAGCTCAGGCCTCGGCCGCCAGGCCCCTGCCCTGAACCAGTGCCCTCCGTGGCTCTCACCTGCTCTTTGGAGTCTCTTTCTCTACAACTCCTCTCTCAGGGCCTGGGACCCTCAGGCTGCCCTCTGGCTTCCAAAGCCTCAAGCTCCTACAATCATGAGGGCCCTTTCCAACCCACTTTTTACCTTTCTCTGCAAGCCTCACCCCAAACACCTAGAGTAAGTGGGGAGCTGGAGAAAGCCCACTGCCCAGGCCCTACACATCAACCCTCTGGGGACCCAGCAGAGGTGAGAGGAGACGAGATCATAGAAGGTATCTAGGTGATTCCATTGTGCATCCAGGGTTAGTTACCCTGGGGTTCTCAGTTCTGGCTTCTCACAGGGAGCTTTGCAAAACACCCATGTTGGGGCCCAACCCCCAGAGATTCTACTTAATTCTGGGGATATTCCTTTAAGCTTACCAGTTGGTTTTAGTGTGTCATCTATGTGGAGACGTCCTGGCTTTGAATGAAAACCTATTGTCTGGGGGAGAAAATGAAGAAATAAATTTATAAAGAAATTCATTATAAATTCTGAAAATAAATTTTAATGGGGCGAGTGAAATGAGTGAAGGGGATCAAAAGCTACCAACTTAAGGGACGCCTGGGTGGCTCAGGGGTTGAGCGTCTGCCTTTGGCTCAGGGGATGATCCCAGGGTCCTGGGATCGAGTCCCTTATCAGGCTTCCCATGGGGAGCCTGCTTCTCCCTCTGCCTGTGTCTCTGCCTCTCTCTCTGTGTCTCTCATGAACAAATAAATAAAATCTAAAAAAAAAAAAAAAGCTACTAACTTAAGATAAATATGTCCTGGGGAAATAACGTGCAGCATGATTGTTAAAAACACTGTATTGCATATTGAAAGCTGCTGAGACAGTACATCTCACTTGTTCTCATCACAAGAAAAAAAAAATTCTAACTACACGTGGTATTAATTAACGAAACATTACGGTGGGACCATTTTGATACATATATATCTCAGATCCGTATGTTGCACATCTAAAACTAATGTAATGTTGAAGGTCAATTATATCTCAATTTTTTAAAAAGAAAATTAAAAAACAAAGTATATACCCTAAAAAGTAAATACTCTTCCCACAGCAGTCACCCTATTGTCCTTCTTTACGAGAAGAAAAGGTTCTCACCTTCTCAGAGGGGCTTTCCCGGCTTCCCACCCCAGACCCCCGGCCCCAGGAGCTGTAACCCCACCCCCACACCCTGCCCCTGGCCCCAGTTTCCTTGTCTCCACAGCATGTTTCACTGTGCTGCCTTGAATCGCATCCCCCACCCCAAGCAAATTCATATCCTTCCAGAACCTGTCAACATGACCCTGTTTGGAAATAGCCTCTGTACCTGTGAGCTGGTTAGAATGACATCACAGCAGATCAGGGTGGCCCATCCAATGACTGGTGTCCTCGGTAGGAGAGAGATGCTTGGATACAGAGACACACGGCAGAGTGGTGGGGGGGGGGGGCTAGCTGTCAAAGGAAGACGCAGCAGAGGCTGGGGGGACGTGTCTCCAAGCCCGGGAATGCCAGCATCACCGGCAGCCTGCAGAAGCTGGGCAGAGGGTCTTCCCCAGACCTCTGGAAAGAGCAGCATGGCTCTGCCACCTTGATTTCAGGCTTCCAGCTCCAGAACCCCGAGACAATAAATTTCAGTTGTTTTATGCCACCCAGCGTGCAGTAATTCATTGCCAATACCATCCCCACGTGAGCCCGTGGCTTTAGCCCTGTGTTGGCTTGTCCCCTGCCCTGCTCCCCAAGTGGCATGATGTGGCCTTGTCTTTCTAGTCGCCACTGCAGCCTCAGCCCAAAACCAGTGCGTGGTGTGTAGCCAGGGGGACCTCAAAACATTTGCTTGAATGGAGAAAGGAAACTGTAAAAGCAAAATTCTGCCTCGGAAGGTAGAAGAGCAAAGGCCCGTTGAGCCTGTGCGGGCCAAAGGGGGAAGGGTTTTCCCTTGAACACTTGCTACACGGGGGTTATAGTTCTAAATGCTCTTTATAAGGATGTGGTCATTTAACTTCTTCTTTTTTTTTTTTTAAAGATGTTATTTATTTATTCATGAGAGACACAGAGAGAGAGAGAGAGGCACGGACACAGGCAGAGGGAGAAGCAGTCTCCATGCAGGGAGCCCGACGTGGGACTCGATCTCGGGACCCCGGGGTCACGCACTGGGCTGAAGGCGGCGCTAAACCACTGAGCCACCCAGACTAACTGAGCCAACCGTCATCTAACTTCTTTTTATTTTATTTTATTTATTTTATTTCGTCATCTAACTTCTTAACGAGCCTGTCAACTAGGTGCTGTGACTATTATCCCCATTTTATAAAGAGAGGAACTTTGGTTCGGAGCTGAAGTCAGCTCCCCGAGGACACGTATCATACGGGCAGGGAAGCAGAAGACCAAGCCCAGGGCTTGTGACACAAGAAACCCCTTGCTTTCCAAGGAGGGCGTCTGTCCCTGCCCGCGCCCACCCAGATGCCACCAGAGCGCAGCCCCGGAGGACAGGCTGAGCTCGCCGGCCCCTCGCTCCGAGAGGCCGTGAGCCTCGGCCTTGACAAACAAAAATGTTTCTCCAAAGTCCTCTTCTCCCCGTGGTCTTCCTCTATCTGCCTTCCGATCGCTCCTGGAATTGGAGCTAGAGAAGGAATTTATCAAGGGCCCTGGAGCCTTCTGAAAGATCACCTAAAGAGGACAAGCCCAAATTAGAAATGTTTATCTTGTTTCACCGGACTCTGCGTTTCAGGTCTTCCTAAAAAGGACTTTTCTAAGAGATGGAGAGGTGGATAAAACTAACCTACGTTAAGAACCCAGGTGAGGAGGAAGTGGAAATGACAATCTTTTTTTTTTTTTTTTTTTTTTTAATTAGGGAAAGAAGGGGAAAGTCGTACCCCCTGCTGAAGCAGATATATCTGATCCTGGCTGATCCTTTCACCAGGACCTTAGGGACCCAGGAGATTCTGGTCTCACCAAGCCCCGGAAGCCCAAGTCAGCTCTGTCTGAAAAGTCCTAACAAGGACACGTTGATTCCCTTTTATGATGATGATTGAACGTGCTGCTAAATCGAGTGTTCTGTGATTTACCTTTACCATGCCTCTAAATTATTCTGACATCTTTCTCCTCTTTGCCTCTGCTAGAATCTAGTTTTAATTAATTTTTAGTAACAAGTCAATTGTCCCCTGTTTGTTTCCCCTTCAAAATGTGTTCATCACCAGAGCCACATTAGTCATAAGTGACAGTCACCAATAAAGTCAATATCCACACAAACATAGACATCAGAGGTACCAAAGCCCTGCTCCTTTCCTGTCCCATCGACCATCTGTCCTCGCTGGCAAGGCTGCGCCTGACCAGGGGTCGGTGACCACCCCCATCCAGTTCGTTAGTCCTCTACTCAAGGAAGGACCTAGAAATGATGAAAGGTTAGAGAGAAACAGGTAGAAAAACCAAGGGCTGGGGTAATGTTGCTGCCAGTAGGGAGAATGAGCAAGGGGATGCGGACAGATGGGGAGGAAGGGAGTTCAGTTTTAGAAATTAGGAGACTGGGGACCCTCTCTTCTTAGTGAAGTCAAAGAATGCTCACTCCTGTCCTGGGAAAATAGGAATCGAAGAAGTTGGGTGGGTAAAGAAGGTGTGGTGTGTACATAGTGGAGTACTACTCAGTCGTGACAAAGGACATCTGCCATCTGTGACATGGAAACACCTTGAGGGCGTTATGCTGAGACAGGCCAGACAAGGACAAAACTGTCTAATCTCACTTATCTGTGGATGAGAAAAAAAGGCCAAACTTGTAAAAACAGGGAGTGCAATGGTGGTTACCAGGAGTTGGGTGTGTGAAGATGTGGGGAGGTGTTGTTTAACAGCATAAACTTGCAACCAGTAGATCAATGAGCCCCAGAGAGCTGATATAGTGATTATAGACAGTACCGTATTGGAAACTTCAAAGCTGCTAAGAGACTAGATGGTAATTGTGCTCACCACGAAGAAGAAATGATAATTATGTGACAATATAGAGGTGTTGGCTAACGCTACGGCGGTAATCATATTAGAATATGTAAATGCATCAGATCAATACCTTGTATACCCTGAACTTGCTATATGCCAGTTATATCTCCATAAAAAGTGTAGCCTGGCTGCTGCTCTGCCTCCCGTCGGGCACTTCCCTGTTCACTCCGCACTCTCCAGCCACCCAGACTCTTCTCCCTCCTTCCACTTTTTACCTTTTCAACACTTAGCATCATATATATGAAGGGCAGGTGACAAGACCTCACCCAGAAGTTGAAGAAAGACTTCCCAAGGGAAACCTAAGGGACCTGAGAAGTGAGTTCCAGGTGTTTCCCTGCGATGTTCCCCCTGGGAGGCTGGTCAGAAGTAGCATCCTTCCCACCAGCGAGCACCGCTGACGATCAAGTGATTATGTCCTACCCATGCAGATATCCTGTCACCTGTCTCACGGCCCAAGCTACCCAGTGGCCCACCTGTGGCCCCTGCACTTCCTTCTCTGCACGCCTGGTGGCCCTATGACCAAGATTTTCTGATTTTAAGGAATGGAAGATCAAATCATTCAACAAATACTCTTCAGGGTGCCCATATTTACGTTAAAACCACTCGGGAAAGATGGTGCAGATATATATGTGTGGATTAACTTTAATTAACTCTAACTCATTCCCTAGGAGGGCTTGAATAGCATCCAGTAGTTCTTGTTAGCATCCAGAGAACTATATTCAGGAGTCCACCCTTCAGGGGCAGAGACTCCATGTTCTGGTCAAGTCTGTACCACGGAGTTCAATCGTGGGCGCTGGAGTCTTAGAAATGATTTTCCCTCTTGCAGTTGCTGGTGTTGAGGCTGTGTGGTTGCCTAGAAACAGGTCTTCTGGACTTGCATGAACGGGCTGTGCCTGTCTGGGAGCCTCAGACTTCCTTCTGGGGACAAAGCCAGTCTGGGGGTGCTGGTCCCTCCACCCCAAAGACATTCAGCAGAGAACCTAGGGAGGTTACTTGATGTGTGTCTTATGTGTGTCCAAAGTAAATCCTTCCTGAAGGGCGGTGAGCAGGAACTCTGCTCAACCTATTGGTACAGGTGGCGTATTTGTTTGGGGCCTGCTAATAACTTCCTTTGCCAGCAATCAGCTAGCGACTTGCTTTCATTACACCTGGTAGTAGGATTCTAACACCCCCTAGAGAGGATTAGAAAAGACATATAAGGCTCTGCAATGGTAGATGAAGCAATATTTTCCAAAAAGTATGGGCAAATTGGTTTAGGCCTGTTCTTACCTGCTTGACTTGAAGAGGTGAGCAAGTAAGAAAAGGTTCCGATCTCCTATCTTCAAGTCAAAGAGGAGCGGGAGAGAATTATTCAAATAAAATGCTTACTTTTTACCAAAGCTCTGGCTTTTCGCTTGAGACCTCCTCACTGGAGATCCAAAGGCCAACCAAGCCAGGAATTGTGCTGTCGTTCAGCATTCATGCCACTCACAGGCTGTCTGCACCGTGGAGGCCAGGTGTGACAGCCCCACTCCCAGGAGCACTTGGAGGGGTCGGCGTGATGCTCCCCACACCCTAGGGCTCAGGAAGGGGTGGTAGGGGTGGGGGCGGTCTGTAGTTTGGCTCCTCCAAGCCAGAAGAGGAGACTCCATCCTAACCTGGGCATGAACGTGGAAAATCGAGAAGGCCTTGGTCCTGCCTTGCTCAGAGAATCTATCCGAGGCCAGTGAGCAGATAGCCAGCAGAATGAACTGCTGCCATCGCAACGTGCTGGGAACACACACTCCTCATTCCCTTCTGTGTTTGTTCAAAACTCCCCAGAGTAAGAACACTGCTTGTTGTGATTATACAAGCAAAATAAATACATTATTTAGCGATATGCATATATTTCTTTTATTACATTCTAAGTATGGAAAAAACAATCATGCCACTTAATAAACATATTGTTATATAATAAGTACATTGTATGTAACAAAATCTGTAGTATAAGGTAAATTAAGTATTAAGATAAAAATCAATATCTAGTGACTATGTCAAAAACAAGACAATTCCATTGCCAGATATATAAATTTATGTGTGCATGTGCCATTGGAATCATTCTTCAGAAACCAAAGTGTTTAAAGGTAGGTAAATGTATAATGACAAAAATAATTTTTATTTTTTTATTTTATTAAAGATTTTATTTATTTATTCATGAGAATATACAGAGAGGACAGAGAGAGAGGCAGAGACATAGGCAGAGGGAGAAGCAGGCTCCATGCAGGGAGCCCGACGTGGGACTCGATCCCGGGTCCCCAGGATCACGCCCTGGGCCGAAGGTGGTGCTAAACCGCTGAGCCACCCGGGCTGCCCGACAAAAATAATTTTTAATGGTGAACTTTATTAGAAACTATTAGAGTACTGGGTAAATGGGTAAGAACTATAAGTGTGTATAATAGCCATAGAAGGATAGCCATATTATACTAAATGAAAAAAATTTTCAGTCCTGTGTTCTAGTATAAACTCATAATTGTAATATCAAAAATAAAACATAAAATATGAAAAGAAAAGATAAAAATCAGTAAAACACCTAGCAATAGATCGGGTGGGCAATAGATCGGTAAGGGCAATAGCTTAGCCCTTACCTGTTCTTCCTACCTTGGTCACTTTCTGGAATTGAGGGCCCTTCCTTGGGATTCATGAAATCCAGGAAGCGTGGTGAGGGCTTTTGGTCTTTGGCCCCTCTGGGTGCACAGAGATGCCCGACAAACCAAGAGCACGCGGCTCCTCGGCTCCTCCCCCACGGCCAGGTCACCCACCAGAGCTGCCAAGGCCACGCGTGGCACTCAGTCCCTAAGGTGCCCGGGGGAGGTCCTGCTGCCTTCAGGCTCTGGGTGGGAGCAAGACGTGGATCTTAGCCATTCTCACAACCTGCACCTGGGTCAGTTAGCCTCCCTCCTCCCCGCCCCCCAACCCCAAGCAGCAGTTCCTTCCCGCCCCAACCTACACCCCCACCCCACAATGGCATCACTTAGATTAAAGCCCCAAGTGGGGATCCCTGGGTGGCGCAGTGGTTTGGCGCCTGCCTTTGGCCCAGGGCGCGATCCTGGAGACCCGGGATCGAATCCCACGTCGGGCTCCCGGTGCATGGAGCCTGCTTCTCCCTCTGCCTGTGTCTCTGCCTCTCTCTCTCTCTCTCTGTGACTATCATAAATAAATAAAAAAATTAAAAAAAAATTTAAAAAAAAAAAGCCCCAAGCGGGTAAACTGAGACTCACTACCTATCCTAACTGCAGTTTCACACGTCCCAGAAACGCCACGTTCAGCCAGTGGCCATGGCAATTCCCGGTCAGCACTAGGAAGCTTCCTGAGCCCCTTCCCCGTCCCGTAGGGGGGCGACCTTACCAAACATGATGGACCCTTTCCTAATGATTTCCCTTTTCCCTGCTCCCCCACCTCCTTTAGAAACCTTTCCTTTCCTGTAGCCCTTTGCAGCTCCCCTCTGCTCGCTGGATGAGACGCTGCCCGATTCATGAAGGGATTAATAAAGCCAATTAGATCTTGAAAATTCACTGTTGAATTTTTGTTATTTAACACTAGGGAAGCTCCAGTGCCGGAGGAAGGGAGCACAGCAGTCTCCTGTCTCCCACCTGTGAGGGCAGGACCGCGTGGATGAGATGCTGCTGGCCCTTCCCATCAGGTTACTCCGTGGCTCTACGTTTTTGACCAATCGCTGAGCCTGGGAGGCTGCTGCGGGGCTGGGGACAGACACCGGGGCGCCCTTTGCCCTGAGGACACACCAAAGCCAGCCCATCTGTCTGTGGCCAGCAGTGAGCCCCGTCCCCACCCCGTCCCCCATCCCTGCCACCCTCCACGCCGGGGAGAAGAAACCCAAAATGTGCTCCTGCTCACGGAGGGCGTGAGGGTTTCCTGCCCTGGCTTCCCTGCACCTGCCACAGCCTTGTCCCCTCTGCCCGCCCGAGCTAGGGCAGCAGCGAGCCTTCCCGGGGCACGGCCCTCTGCAGGGAAAGTCGCTTTGGTCGGGCTCTCTGCGGCGGGGGTCTTCGTGATCGGGGGCATTTTAAAAGTAATTGAAATGTTGGGCTGAACAGGAGAGCTTCCACGGGGCCACTGAGGAAAAGCCTATAACGGGGTCCTTGGAAAGCTTCAGTCACTTGGCTGGCAGGCTGCAGTGACAGGGAGCAGGGGGCCAAGGGCAGGGGATGGCCCACTGGTGTCCCATCTCCTTCCAGCAGAGCTCGGCTGACCAGGGGCCCAGCCCCTTCCAGCCGGGCGGCCTTAGGTGGGTCAGAGTGTGCTTCCCCCGCTGCCCTCAATTCCTGTGCTGAAGTCCTATCCCCCACCCTCCCTCCCGTACCTCAAAATGTGACCTTCTGTGGAGGTGGGGTCTTTCCAGAGGTAATCTGCTTAAAATGAGGTCATCGAGCCAGGCCCTGACCTGACATGACTGTGTCCTTATAGGAAGAGGACATTTGGACACAGAGACACACCCAGAGGGAAGATGATGTGAAGACACAAGGAGGAGATGGTCCTGTACAAGCCAGAGAAAAGCCTGGAGCGGACCCTGCCCTCACGGCCCTCAGAAGAAACCGGCACTGAGGACACTTTAGTGTTTTCACTCCCGGCTTCCAGAACAATGAGACCACGTCTGCGGTTGCTTTGTTACAACAGCCCTGGCAAAGTAGTACAGGCGGCTTCCCCGGCCTGCTCGCCACTAAAATCCCAGGCCAAGACCCTGTTTCACTTGCTGTTCACACACACACACACACACACACACACACACACACACACTGTAAAGTAATAACAGTAGGAGAAAACAGAGATTGGGTGGCGAGGAGCAGGAGGCCAGAAAGTGGTGAGTCTCCTTCAAAAGTGACCAGCCCCTCGGAAGCCACCCATCAGCTGGACTTCTGCGGAGTCTCACTGGGCAAAGCAGCAGGGGGGGCCCAGGACACCCCCTCTTTCTTGGTGCCCAGATCAAAAACCTTATAAAAGCAGCGCTGGGTTCTTTGAACCAGAATAATCTCATAGGTGCGGAACCCAAAGGGGTAACAAGGTTCAAAATTCCCAGGGAATCGTCTAGGCTGACGGGAGAGAGCCAACCGCGGCTACGCGGCTACCGGATTCCTGTCCCAGCACCAAATCAACATCCTCATCCCCCGGCTCGTCGGAAGCAGCCCCAGCCCGTAGCACGCAGATGCTAATGTGCCTTCGGCCGCCAGCCGGTGTTTTCAGAAAGCGTTCTCCGTCTGTGACAGGTAGGAAATTTGCATTTCCATTAGGGAGGCCTTTGTCAATTGTGAGTCATAAAAGCCCCAGAAGAATAGGGTTGGGGGAAACGCATTGTACTTTAAAAAGGAGACTTTACTGCACGGTTCGGCGAAAGGTACCAAAGGAGATAAAGGCTGTGGAATGGGCCTCGGGATTCACCCGGGCTGCAGAGAAAACTCACAATGAGGGAAAACTTATTAATGCACGACGCCTGTCACCGGACGCCCGGAGGGGGGCAAGCCTGAATGCGACTTTACTAGTTTGCAATTTAGTGTGTTTAACATTAAAATAATACACTCTCCGAGGGTGATAAGGGGCCCTCGGTGCTGCGGGCCCAGCGAGCGCGGCTCCCTCCTGCTCCGTTGGCTCCGGCTGGAATCTCCGCATTTAAAATCGCGGCTCTTGGCAGGGCTGGGGCCGTGATTTGTGTGTGCGATTTGTTTTACTCTTTATGTTGCTAAAGTCGGGGAGGCCCAAGAAAAAGGAAAGCTCCAGAATCCGTCCCCCCCCTCCCCCGCCGCCCCCCCCCCCCCCCCCCCCGCAGCCGCAAAGTCAACGCGCGGGCGCTGCTTCGTTTGTTACCTTATTGGCCCTTGGAACCGGGGCCCAGTTGAGGCACGCGGGGCCCCCCACCCTAGGCCTACAACTTGGGGAGAAGCAGGGCCGGGAAAGGTGCCACCAGGCCCGCCGGGAACACGCATTTCCCAAGAAGCAGGAGGCTCCTCTCAGAGGACCTCTGGCCTTTCCAAGACTCTCCCAAGGCCGAGAGTGAAGCCTCCTTGGTTAGAGACCAAGTGAAGTGAAGGATCGGGGTGAGCGCCAAGCACGAGGACGCCCACTCGTGAGCGGTGAGCAGGGTAGGGCCAGCCTGGACCGAGAATCCTGCAGCCCCCCGACAGCTTCCCTTCCTTCACCGCACGGGCATTTATTGAGTGACTACTGTGTGCCAGGCGCTGGGGCTGCAGAGGGGCTGGAGGGGACCAGATCCCTGCTCAACTGGGAAGGCCCCCCATCTCAGTGACACGGGGAGGCCCGGGAATCCATGTGATGATGTCATCAGTGATGCGGGCTCTCGAGAGAACAAAAGGGGGGCGTGCAAGGGTGGGGGCAGGAACTAGTTAGAGCAGGAGATGACCCAAGGCTCTCTGGGGAGGCTAGCTTGTCACAAAGAACATTCCAGACAGTGGGAACATACTGCTGCATCCCTATCAAGCTTGGGATTCACATGGCGGGAGCGGCGAGGGCAAGGCGGAGAGGGACCTGGGTCTGGGCAGGAAAGCAAGGCCAGGTCCTGGGGTCCCGCAGAGGAGGTGCAGGGCAGGATTTCAGGTAAGGAGGAGCATTATCTGAGGTGTATCATGGAAAGCTCCCGCAAGCAGTGAGAACGGATTTGGGGGCGCAAAAGTGGAGAGACGGCTGTGGTGCTGCGGCAGCCAGGCTGCTGCGGTCCTGGGGGGCCTCAGACACCGTTCCTCTCTCTTGCCCGACTTCTGAGTCATCTGATAGGAAACAGTGGGGAGGGCCTTGGAGGCTAACCTATCCTTCTCAGTGTGGATAGGCTAGGGATTAGAGCCGGAGGGCTTCCTAATCCTGACCCCCACGACTGATCAGCCCTCCCATGCCCCCGAGGAGGGGAAGAGCTGGCCCCTTGGAGCATGACGGAGAGCACCAGCCCCTTGCAGGTGGTGCTCCCAAGAGCAAGAAGGACAAAGCTGGGTTGAATGGGTTCCCGGTCCACGCTTCCCAAATTTCCCCACCGGCCTGGGCCCCGGTGGAGGGAGTCCAGGGCAGAGAGGGGACAGGAGGGGTGCTGACTGAGCTTCCCCAACCTGCAAGCAAACCTCACCTATGGAGGAGAGGCTTGCTGTCCCCCCAGGTGGCCAGGGATAGGATGTTAGTGCCAAGTGCTGGTAACGAAAACAGAGGGCATCTCAAGGGAACCTCTGATAATCCGTGGACTTGGAAATACATAAGCCAGACATGGTGCTGCCCCTGGGTGGCCTGCAGCCCCAACTTCCACTTGTTGTGCCAAGTCCAGTCATTAATTAAAATGTTAGCAATCTTCCACGGTCCTCCCCTGACGTACCTGCTCAAGCAGGAGCTCGCCACAGCCTCCTGGGTCCTCTGCGGAGCTGAAGGGTCTCCGTTCTTGTCAGAGCTTCACCAGAGCAGGAGAACGGGGCTCTGTTCTTCTAGGCCTCTTTGACAAGGGAAACAACTTCCAACTCCTTTGTAACCTTTGCTCATTTCTGCTTTTGATTTGCTGTGGCTTCACTTTATTGCTCTTAAAATTCAGAGAGCCAAGCGTGGCGTGAAGCCCTGTCACCCAGGCTGACCTCCGCTGTGTCTTTGCACCCGCGGATTACTCCCCGGTGATCCCTCCGTCAGTACTGGGTGGCACCGGCGATCTCATCCTGCTTCTGAGACCCAGGAGTCCCCGAGGTTTGTCTGCGGTGCTGTCTCCCACCTGGGGATGCATAAAATAGCTTGTATCCAGTCCTGAAAAGCATGTTATCCATGTTATTACTGAAAGACACCTTATTATTCATCAAACATCTGTCTTACTTAACTAGATTACGTTGACTTCTACTCCTGTCTTCAGAACCTGGCCAATTTGGAGGCATTTGCAGGTGCACAAGGAGAGGCCTCACGGCCCCTTCCAGCCTGGCAGAGTGTGGGGTCTAGACCGTGGATCTCCCAAGCCAGGGGGAACCACTGCCTGCCAGTGCCCATCATCCCCCACGTGCGCTGCTTTGGGCCAGTGTCTCCGAAACTAGAGGTTCTGGGGACGTGCCCAGAGCATCACCGATAATGAGGACAGAGTAAACTCTTCTCCAAGATCGCCCGACCTGCCCCTGGGCCTTGTGGCCTGTTACTCCCCACCTCGAGCGTTGTCAGGCTACCCTGGTTTCCTCACCGTAGTCTAAACCCCGAGAGCTCACTCCTGCTTCTGCCCTTCCCAGCTGGCTGTGGCCCCACCTAGAACCTGCTTCCTGCTCCTTCCCACATATTTCTAGCCTTCTTCCAGCCACAATCCTGCCCCTAAATGTGCCCTGAGCAGTGGGGCTGTGGATGGATTGGAAGCCTCCTCCTGCCTGGAACCCCCTGCCCCCCTCCAGGCCCTCCCCATCCAGGAGAACCTTCTGTGCCACTGGGAATGCTCTGTGTCTGCACTGCCCACACTTGAAATAGGCTCCATGAGAACGAGGAACTGGATTTTTGGTTGTATTCAATTTCAACTAATGTAAAAGTCACATACATGAGCTAAATTAGAAGCTTATTGAGGAAATGGACTTCCTGCTCCCCATCTGGTATGTTGCCTGGCAAACAGCAGGGGCTCAGGAAAGAAAGAAAGAGAAAGAAAGAAAGAAAGAAAGAAAGAAAGAAAGAAAGAAAGAAAGAAAGAAAGAAAGAAAGAAAGAGAGGGAGGGAGGGAGGGAGGGAGGGAGGGAGGGATGGAGGAAGGACATAAGGAGGCAGGCAGCCCTGGGACAAACCCCCTGCCCTGAGCCTGCCTGCTGCCTCTGCCCTGTCCTCCTGCCACCGTGCCGCCCTCGTTGCCCTCCTCCCTCCTGTTCCCCCCTAACTCCCCACCACCCCTCACCTGCAGCTGCTCTCAGATGTCTCTCTCGCTCTCCCTTCTCTAAGCTGTGGAAATGCTGTGTTAGGAGATGAACTGAGCCCCCCTCCCCTGCAGATTCATATGCTGAAGTCCTACTGCCCACTTCTTTGGAATGTGACTCAATCTGGAAATCGGGTCTTGGCAGATGTCATTAGCTAAGCTGAGATACGGCCCAACTGGGCGGGGTGGTCCCCTTAATCCCATCCAGTGACCCTATAAAAGGGGAAAATTTGAACATAGCCAGGCAGGCAGGGACACCACCACGGGCAGATGAAGGCAGAGATCACCGCGATGCTTCTACAAGCCATGGAAGACCTCAGGCGACCAGCAGTTCACCAGAAGCGGGGGGAAAGCCCTGGAACGTGCCTTCCTCACAGCCCTCGGAAGAAACCAAACCTGCCAAAACCTAGATCTCAGATTTCTGGCCTCCAGAGCTGTGAGACGATACATTTCTTTTGTTTAAGCCGGTCTGTCTTGGTACTTTGTTATGGCAACCCTAGGAAACCAAAATATATTCCGGCTCACCTTTTTTGATATAAAGGGATAAATTGGGACAGAGAAAGAAATCACATGTCCTCTAGGAGCTTTCTAGGTTGAGAGGTCTATTGTATTAGGCCAGTGTATTTTCCAGGATGCTCTGACTTCAAATTTTCTGTCCTAATTTTCCTTATGAATACACATAGTTCTTATTTCCCAAGCTCCGCTATTCCATTATTCCTTAGATCAGAAAACACAGGCCCAGTATGAACAATCATCATCAAAACATATTAAAAAAAATCCCTATTCCGGTGTGCCAGGGGCTCACAAAGCGTATTAAAAAGACGTTGCCCTTATTTTCTGGGACACTGAGTCCAAGGCCAGCATGTTGATTCTACAACGCCATTTATTTTAATTTGCTAATTTGTTCAAGGATGGTTATTGAGCACATAGTCTGCATCGCGGGCTGTGAGGTAGTTGTCTAAGTCTTAAGGATTAGCGAGGAGAATGGCGTATAAGGGAGATTGATAGAATATTTTATTTCAGGACCTGCTGTCTCCCGGGGAGCAGGGGGGAGAGGGCCATTTGCGAGCACATGGCAGTGACTGGCCGAGGGCAGGCAAGAGGCAGGAGTGCCTGCCATCCGTCTCTCTTCCCACCCCTGGCTCACGCCTGCCGCAGGCCTGTCGCCCCAGCCCCATTAGGACGCTGCAGGTGGCCCACCTCAGCCAGGCTGCCACCACAAGGCAGGCCTGCCCTCCTGCAACTTGGAAGGCACACGGAGAAAAATGCATCTATCTGGCTAAAAGGAGGCCTCCTCACCAGGCCCCCAAGCCAACCACTGGCTTCTGGCAGAGCGTGGCTCTGCCTGCCACATGCGGGCGGGCACAGCCACCAGGAGTTGGGTTGCTCTTAGCCTCGCTCGCATCCAAGAGGCAGCTGCTCCAGCAAACCAGAAATTAAAGGAGGCCCACGCTGCGCACCAGCTGACAGCCTTTATGAGACAAAATGGCAAGAGCCACTGCTGCTGCTCATGCTCTGGAGAGGCTCTGTTCAAGCAAGGCTCCGGGTCCCCTCCTAGAGGTTCCCCGCTGACCACCCCCAGCCTCCCTGGGGGCCTTGGTGCCCTGGACCGGAGGCTCAGACCCGGGCAGCTTCCCGGGCTGTAACTGCCATTGGTCAGCTCCCCCCCTGCCTTCTCTGCCAGACCTGGGCACTCTTGTCCTTTTGGCAAGAGCTAATACCACCTGTGGGATTTTCGCTTATCTCTGTAAAGTGGAGGGGGGGGGAGGCAAAGCAAGTTGTTATTTTAAACTAAAGCCAAAAAGCTTAGCCACCTCCTGGGAAAGAGTTCCCCTCCTGGGACCGGCTTTGTTGTGCCAAGTCCAGGAAAGAAAAGCAAATGCAAGAACAAAAGCGCTGCAGCCGCCTGGGCTCAAGGGCAGGTGGTGGGCCGCAGGCTCTCGTAGTGGCTGGACTGCTCCTGGTAACCCCACGGGGCAGGACCTGAGAAGGGGGTAAGAAGGTGTGGCTGCTGTCGCCCACCGAGAGGCAGAAATCCAGGGCTCCCCGACGCCCCAAATGGGAGCCAATCTGAGACTGCATTGTTTCGTTAGACCCTGACTCCCTCCCACCCCCACCCTCCCCCCAATTGGAGATAATTCCACCTTGTGCTCATGCATCTTTAGAGGCTTCATTAATTGACAGTGACTAAAGGCCTTGAAATCAAAATGCACTAGAACAAATAGCACTTCTCATGTAGAGAGGTCACGGCCCTGGCCTTCCAGCTAAGATGTCTGGATCATAATTCAAGACTTGCCACTAATGTTAGTGTGTGGCCTCGATATTTCTGTTTCCTTGCCACGCAGGCAGCTGTCTAGATCTGCCTTCCCATCTCTTTGCAGCACACGATGTTAGTGTTGGCTCTCCGGCCGCTGCCCCTCGCCCCTGTGGGTGCCTCCACCCAAGGTGGCCTCTCAGATCCCCATCTTCGCCTTCTCCCTTCTGGTTTGCTCATCCTGCACGTCGGGTCTCACCGTGTCCCCCCACCAGCCTCGCTCCTTCCCACAGGCCTGCTCGGGCCACTGCGTCTGGTTTTGCAGACTCTGCGGGCAGGGCAGATGCTGGCCCTTGGTTTCCCTGAACAGCCACAATGTAGTAGGTCCCCAGTGATGAAGAGGTGCACAGGGCTTGCATCATGATTGCTATAAAGAGGTCAACCAAAGCAGGACTAAGCCCTTCCTTCCTTTATTTCGTGAGTCTTCAAAGAACCCAAAGCCCACAGTCTTCTCAGTGGACATGGATTGCTTTAGGGGGATCCATTTCTAGGTCCTCAACTTCCTAAACCTGATGGGCCCCAGGATCTGTCCACATCACCCCTTCTTCTGCTCACAAAATTGTCCTCTCTGCAAGCAAAAGGAAGGCCTTACTCTGGATGGCCCTGGAACGTAAATACCTCTGGGACACCATAAAAGGGGACAATCGTAGAATACACTGTTCCCGAGGACACCTCGAGGGCATGGCAAGGAGAGCTTTAGACAGACTCTGAAGGGAACAGAGCCCCCACACCCAACCCACCCACCCAGGGCAAGGACCCCTGGCACAGCCCCACACTTCCACCCACCACCTGTCTCCCCTACCATCTATACCATCTACTGCCTTGTCATTCGGTTACATGAACTGCATGAGCTAAAACTTGCAACTCCAAGGTTTTAATAAAATAGGTCTTTAAGCCAGGTAGATAATATACAATATGCAGGAAAAGAAATCTTTCAGAAGGATTTAAATGTATCATTAAAATTTGGAGCTGTTTATCTAAAAATGTGTATCCCAAAAAAAGAGATTACATAGGGTTTCAAAATTATTTTAGGGGCTATATAGCAAAAAAGGTTGAGGCCACTGCCTGATTTCCCAGGCGGGGGGTGCGAGGGGGCAGGAGGACCCCACACCCCAGGTTTCTGTGACAAGGAGAAACCACACACAGCAGAAAGCCCAGGAGAGATGCACAGATACCGCAGGACACCCTGTTACTGAGAGATTTATCTAACACGCACCTCTCTTCCATCTTCTGCCTCTTGCATATTTCTAAGGCTTTTTTTTTTTTTTTTGGATTTCCTATTGTGTTTACAGAGACAAGCAAAAGGCTTTAAAAAGAAAGAAAAGGAAAGAAAAAAAGGAAAGGAAAGGTATATAAATATCAAATCATGATGCTGTGTATCTGAAACCAATACAATATCAATTACATATTAATGAAAGATATTTTTTTTTAAGATTTTATTTATTTATTCATGACAGACAGAGAGAGAGACACAGGCAGAGTTCTGGAGAAGCAGGTTCCATGCCAGGAGCCCGATGTGGGACTCAATCCCGGGCCTCCAGGATCACGCCCTGGGCCAAAGGCAGGCGCCAAACCGCTGAGCCACCCGAGGATCCCCAAAGATCTTTTTTTTAACGGAAGAAATTTAAACAACTGAGGAAGGAATTCTGAGACTGCACAGAGGATGAAATCAAAGTGATTGAGAAACTAAAAGAATTTAAAAAACAAAACCAAAAAACCCAAACCCCCAACACAAGAACAATAATCAATTAGTTTCCCTAAAAAAAAAATCTCAAGGGGAAAAAAAGTTAGGCTTTCCCTTTCCTGAAAGGAGATCCGTGAATTCAGTGGAACCCCTCAACGTGGGTAGGAAAACACCCTTTATTGTCACTAACCTCTGGCTGCAACTTACCATTTCCCTTCACTTTAAAGTGGGCTGTGAACCACAATAGCATTGGCAGTTCCTGTGCTTTGTTCCCAACAGAAATCACAGATCCGTTCATATTCTGTTGCAAGTTGCTGCAAATATCTCGAAATTTTATTTCTCCTTAGCACCACTTCAAAATTATGGTGGTTTTTAAACCTGTGCTAAATCTTTTCTAACTCATTAATTAAAAAACAGTATTTACTCTATCACAAAAGTGTTGCAAAAAATATTTTGATGACTGTCTATCAGCATAACTGGTTTCCATTGCAATCCCATGTATTTTATTTCATGAATTTAAAAATATTATTCTGGAAAAGGGTCCACAGGTGGCGAGAGGAGTGCCTTGGGCAACCCCCCCAAAAGTTTAAGAGCCTCTGCTTTAAAACAATGCTCCAAAAAAGAAAAAAAGATACAACTTTTTAAAAAGATTTCATTTTTTTTATTTCAGAGAGAGAGAGGGGAGGGGCAGAGGGAGATGCAGACTCCCCTCTGAGCAGGGAGCCCGATGAGAGGCTCGATCCTAGGAACCTGGGATCATGACCTGAGCTGAAGGCAGATGCTTAACTGACTGAGCCACCCAGGCACTCCTCCCAAAAAACCTTTTAAGTATTTATGATGACAGTAGGCTACAGTGGCTTAGGGAGGAGCAAATAAGCACCCACACTGGACAAACGGTGTGAGGGCAGGACCATAAAAGACCCCAAGAGACCTGCGGGTCACACTGGGTCTCAGTGAACCGGAAGCCTTTCCTGCATTTAACAAAGGGACCAGCTCAAAAAAACAAAAACAAAAAACAAAAAACAAAACAAAACAAAAAACCTGGTGCCTAAGCACACAGCAGCCGGTATTCCCCTAACACAGACTCAAGCCCTGGAAAAGCCACTGGAGAAAAACAATCTCAATGCCCCTGGTTTCCTGCAAAAATCTCAAGTGCCACACAGTGTTCCCTCCCAGCAAGGACCCAGGATGGCAAAAGTTGAGTTTGAATCCATTCCAGAGCTTCCCTCCAGCTCTTGCTGGGCTCAGTGTCTGAGATCACCACTGAAGACAGACACCAATCTCACTCCTAACTCAAAGCACCAGAAAATAAGCCAGAAATAAGAGCCTCTGGAAGTCAGAATGCCTGACACTGAGAAACTGGATTAAAATGATTCAGTGAAGGAGCGCCTTACTGGCTGTCGAAAGAGTATGCGACTCTGGGTCTCTGGGGTTGTGAGTCTGAGCCCCACGTTGAGTGTGAGATTACTAAAATAAATAAATAAAATAAAATAAAATGTAAAATTTAAAAATTGCTCAGTGTAGGCAGCAGCATGCACAACCCACTAGAACATAGTATTTTATTCTCACCATTTCCCATCCAGAGGAAACAAGGACACTCATGTTTTCTGGACAAAAGGGGACAAGGGGAGGCCGTTTTTCTTGGGAGGCCGTGGGGAGCTATGGGAAGACAACGTGGAAGTTAGAGCTGCATTCGACTTGGGGCCCAGGGAGAGCAAATAAACATTTCCATGTCCCAGTCTCCTCATCTACAGAATATTGCTGACCTGCCAGATTGCAGGGGGATGGGAAGGCCCATCTATCTTGGGCTCTTTCCTTCTTTCATGATAAAATAGACGAATTCTTCCCCAAGAAAGGCAGCAGGAAATGTTTCCTCGGGAGAAAAAGACTACAAAATTAATAAAAATGATGTGCTTTTTAGAACAAAGCCAGTCTTTTCCTTCTCTTTCATCAAACTTGAAATTCCGATGTCTCTGCCTCTCTCTCTCTCTCTCTGTATCTCTCATGAATAAATAAGTAAAATCTTTAAAAAAAACAAAAAAGAAAGAAAGAAAACTTGAAATTCCCTATCAATGCTGCGTGCTTCTCGCTCCTGCCAGAAATTTTTCTGGTCTCCTTGTTTAGACTCAGTCAGGGCTTAGGGAGAACCTGAAGACTTCTAACACCAAGGAGCAGAATTCCCTTCAACAAGCCTGTCGTGAGCAGGGTCCTCCCCTGGGCTTCAGAGACCAGGGTGGGCAGGCCGCCCAGGAGGGAAGCCGAGGCTCCGGGCTACAAGCCTGACAGCGGAGGACCTAAGAGCCCCCCGATTTGTTGACTGGGGCAAGCAGAGCCCCCACCCCAGATTAAGGCACCACACTTTTGCCAGGTTTTGATCTCTGTTGGCAAACAATGTTATGTTTTTAATCAGCCCTATATGAATTCAGTTTTCTTACTTTCCTTTCAGAGTACAAATTCACGGTAAAATACTTGAAAAGCCTTTTGGCTTCTTTCTGTTTGTTTATTTTTCTCTTTCCATTCAAATGAAAATAACGTTCACGCATCCCAGTAATAGCTCACTGCGGAGAGCACTTTATGCTTTTTTTTTTTTAATTTTTATCTATTTATGATAGTCACACACAGAGAGAATGAGAGAGAGAGAGGCAGAGACACAGGCAGAGGGAGAAGCAGGCTCCATGCACCGGGAGCCCGACGTGGGATTCGATCCCGGGTCTCCAGGATCGCGCCCTGGGCCAAAGGCAGGCGCCAAACCTCTGTGCCACCCAGGGATCCCACTTTATGCTTTTCTGAATGGCTTTGCCCTTCAGAGCCTCCGACGGGCGCATGTCTCTATTGCTCTCAGCTCCGCCGTCCCTAGCCTGGTTACACACGTCTGTGAGCCAGCACAGCGCCCTGGATGTCACCCAGCCCAGCTCATCCTCCCCATTGCCGCTCCTTCCCAAGTGCCCCTGGTGGTGTTGTTTTATTTGCAATACGTTTGCCAGCAAAGATCGACAGGCCCCTTGAACCCTTTTGGGACTGGCCTTTGGTCAGCTCATCTTTGATCTTCACATTCATACAATAATTTGGAAACAAAGTTTTGCTCCCCAGTGGGAACCAGAGTCTTCCCCCTCTGTGTGAAGCGAGCACTGGGCTTACTCACAGGGAGCTTCAAGGTGGCTCCGCTGTCCTCTGGACACTGGCGCTGGACTCTCTTTTGTCCTGGGAGAGACTTGGGCTGCTGGGCAGGAGACGAGCTGTCAGGTGAGTTGTTTCTTCTCATCGCAGCCTCCTTGAGCGGTGATTCTCTAGGTTTCCCTCTCTTTTTACAAGAGTGGGAGCTTTAGAGAGCTAGAGCAGCATACCACACAACTCACCTATTTAAAGTGGACAATTCAGTGCCTTGTCGTATATTCACAGAGTAGGGACACACATCCCTGGCATCTGGTTTGAAACATTTTCATCACTACTTCATGACTTCAAAGAGGACTCCATCTCATCAGCAGTCACTCCCCATTGCCTCCCAGCCTGGCCCCCACCCTCATCCCCCCTACCCCCACCCCGCAACCACTAATCTAGTTCTGTTTGTAGATTTGCCTATTTGGGACATTCATATAAATGGACTCCTACAATATATGGTCTTCTGTGACTGGCTTCTTTCACTTAGCATAGTGTTTTCAGGGTTTATCCATATTAGAGCACGGATCAATACTTAATTTCTTTTTATTGCTGAATAGTATTATATAGGGAGACCACATTTTATTTATCCATTCCTCAGTTGATGGACACTGAGTTGTTTCCATTTGGGGGCTATTTGTATAATACTCTACCAACATTCATGCACATGTTTTTGTGTGGACACATGTTCTCGTTTCTCTTGGGTACTTACCCAGAAGTAGAACTGCTGGATTATTTCCCATGTTTTTAAGAATCATTCTCCTCTTTCACCCATTGCTCATTTAATTCTTCTCAGCCCTTTGTTAAACAAGTATCCAGAGGTGTTTATGAGGTTATTAATTAGCAGTAGTAACAATAAAATCCAACATTTCAATGTTATGACATTCTCAACATTTACTTCTCACTCACATGAACAGTTTAATGCGGATGCTGCTGGTCGGCAGCCAGCTTCCCCGTGCGGTCGGTCATTCAGTGTCCCAGGCTCCTTGTATCTTGTTACCAAATATCTCCTCACTTCTCAGAAACAGCCTTGTGGTGTGACAGAGGAAGCATGAAATACTGGCGGTCAGCTGACAGACTGCCACACTGGGGTTCAGGAAAGGCTGTTAGCTGGCAGCCGGAGGGCACAGGGCGAAAGATTGGAGCCAGGATCTCAACGAGGTCAAGAAGGGGGATTTCTCTCTCTCTGCCCCTCTCATCGTCATGGAGGGGAGCTATGCCTGTGTTCAATGAGAGACTGAAACATGAGCAGGAACTGCTAACCGTTGGAAGCAGAGTTGTGGTTAGCTCTGGCCAGCTGCCATGAATGCACACCCATACGGAGAGGTCAGCATGAGTTTTTCCATGCCTGCATTCATTCAAATGCCTTCTGCTGGTAGCACTGTAGACCCCTCTGTCTCCTGGTAGGACTGTCCAAGAAGGGGTCCCCCTGCCTCTGGCCACTGGACGGATCGTTGACCCAAAGTAGACCAGATTAACCCTTCTCCATGGAATTGGAATCTTCGGCAATGTAACACAAAAACTGACCCTCCCTGAGGGTGCTGTCCCAAGGAGGGGTCGTCCATTCTTTTCTTCCTCTTGGATTCCTGAATGGTGCTGGGATCCCGGGGTTTTGGGAGCCTGGAACCTCAGCTCTGACTCTGTGGTTTGCTCTGCAGCCTTACAATAAGCCTTGTTAACTAAATCAGAGCTGTTTCTTGTCACTGGCAACAAAGAATCTCAACCAATACTGTACCTGAGGCAGAAACCCGAGGCTCATTCCAACATCCTTTCAACCTTCTGCACTCAAGTCCTATTGATTCTGTGTCCTACTGAGAGCTCAGATCTGTCTCCTTGCTGATAGACCTCCATGGCGGATGTTGAGGTTCTTACCATTATCTGCCTGAACTTCACAAGACCCCCTAACTACTACCTTCCTGTCCCTGTGGAAACTTTTCTAACATGCAAGCAAGGGTTTAAAAAATTACAATACCCCCATCAACGCAGTGAAGTTATGCATTCACATATTACTAGTGGGGTTGTAATTTTTATAACCTTTTTGAAAGGTAATTTGGCCATATGTATTGAGAGCCATTAAAAAAAAAAATACAACCTCTGATCCAACACTTTCACTTGCAAGAATCTTTTTCCTAAAGAAACGATCAGCGATCTGTAGGTTTATGCATGACAGTGTTCTCAGAACCATTCATTCACCCATCTATTCAACCAAAATGTCGAATGCTCACTATATGCCAGGCACTACTATTGCTACTTTTAATAATAAAATATTGGGGAAATAAAAGAATTGTCCGGTTAGGGGAAAGCTGTTAAATAAATTTAGTTATGGCTGTATGATAAAATACTATGTGGTCATTAAATACCATATTTTTAGAAGAATAGTGACACAGAGAAATTCACATTAAAGGAAAAAAGCCAGTTCCAAAATAGTGTATAAAGTATAATCTCAGTTTTGAAGACAGAAACACACATACACATACCCACCAAAAGAGTTAACAATGGCTATCTCTAGGAAATGAGATTGAGTGATTTTTATTTTTTTGTCCATGTCTCTATACATTTCCAATTATTAACGATAAACAAGGAAAATCACTTCAAAAATTACTTAAAAAGCAATAAGCAAATAGGATTGTGCTCTCATTCTATATAAAACCCATCACCAGTTCTTCCCCTGCAGAGTAAATGCTACAGAATTAGCTCTTCCAAGGTCTCCAAGCACCCCCCTTCTCCACTTCAGCTCATCCACCACTGCAGAGCACACCATGACCTTGCCCAGCTCAGGGTCTTCCCCCCTCAACCCCACCCCATTGGCTCCTCTTCCTACACTGCCTCTGTGTCTTTGTTCATTCCACAAACACTTATGGAGGTTCATTCTTGCACCAGACACCAAGAACACAAGGTGAAGGGGCGCCCAGTGGCTCCGTTGGTCAAGCGTCTGACTCTTGATTTCAACTCAGCTAATGATCTTGGGGTTGTGAGATTGAGTCCCGCATCAGATTCCATGCTCAGCATGGAGTCGGCTTAAGATTTTTCTCTCTTCCTCTACCCCTCTCCCTGCTAGCATGTGCCCCCCCCTAAAATAAATAAATAAAATCTTTTTTTAAAAAAGAATATATGAAGACAATAAAGAAGGTCCTGGCCTCATGGAGTTCATTTCCAGTGGCAGCAGACAGGTAACAAACACACACTGTATTAGCTTCCTACTGCTGCTATAACAAATCACCATAAACTTAGCAGCCTCCAACAACACAAATGTTATTGTTTGACAGTTCTGGAGGTCAGAAGTCCAAAGCAAGTCTTACAAGACTAAAATCGAGGGGCGCCTGGGTGGCTCAGTCGGTTACACATCTGACTCTTGGTTTCTGCTCAGGTCATGATCTTAGGGTCATGAGATCGAGCCCCATATTAGGCTCCTCACTCAGTGTGGAATCTGCTTGAAATTCTCTCCCTCCCTCTCTGCACCTCTCCTGCTCATGCTCTCTCTCTTTCTCAAATAAATAATAAATAAAATATTTAAAAGAATAGACTAAAATCAAGATGCCAGCAGGACTGGTTCCTTCTGGAGGGCGCAGGCAGGAGTCCATATCCTTGCTTTTTTTTTTTTTTTTTTTAAGCATCTAGTAGCAACTGGGGCCTCCCATGTCCTAGTGGTTTCCTCCTATTCCAAAGCCAGTTTGGAAGCATCTTCTCTTGTCTTTGAACATCTGTTTATCTGTGTCCATCTGACAAGGATTCTTGGGATTGCATCAAGCACACCCAAATAATCCAGGATAATCTCCCCATCCAAGATCCTTAACTTAATCACATCCCCAAAGTCTGTTTCATCATATGAGCTAAAATAGTCACAGCTTCCAAGGATTAGAACATGAACATTCTTGGGGACCAGCACTCAGTTTACCACATGTGGTTTGTCGTATGTGTTGAATGCTGCGTAAAAAAATAAAATAAAAGGCTGAGGGGCCCCTGGGTGGCTCAGGAAGTTAAGTATCTGCCTTGAGCTCAGGTCATGATCTCGGGGTCCTGGGATTGAGCCCTGTGTTGGGCTCTCTGCTTGGTGGGGAGCCTGCTTCTCTCCCTGCCTGCCACCCCCCTGCTTGTGCTCTCTCTCTATGTCAAATAAATAAATAAAATCTTTAAAAATAGCTAAATAAAAGGCTGAAAGTGCTGTGGACAAAAGGTAGTGAGTTTGCTCTTTATAGGGTGGTGTCGGGCACAGCCTCACTGATAAGATGATATTTGAGTGAAGACCCTACTGCCCTTGGCATTCCTGTGGTTGTCCTGGCTAAAGCCATTCATTTTCTGAGAATTAGTTCAAGGATCCTTCTTCTAAAAACCCTGACTCCATCGACCACTTCCCCTGTGGGTGAGTGTGGCCAACAGTGTTTCCATGTCTCACTATGATAACACATGGCATCCTGGGGGATCATTTCTGCGTACAAGTGGGCTTTCCCTAAGAGTTTATGAGCTTCTCTGGGGCAGAGTCAGTGCACTGTGACCCTCACTCCATTGAGCACTGTGCCAGGCACAGGTGTTCAGTAAGTAGTTGTGAAGCAGGTGAAGAAATGAGAGAGAACCAGGCTTACAGTCAATTGTGAACCCCGATTTTGCCTCCCCTCCTTAGCAGTCCACGGCACTGCGCAAGTTATTACACTTCCCCTCAGCTCTCTTCTCATCTGTGGATGAGATGACGATGTCACCTGCCTTCGAGGACTAATTTGGGAATCCAATGAGGATGAAGTATGTAAAACTTCCGGCGATTGGCTTGAAGGGGTTCCTTTTTTTTTTTTTTTTAAGATTTTATTTATTTATTCATGAGAGACACAGAGAAAGGCAGAGACACAGGCAGAGGGAGAAGCAGGCTCCCTGTGGGGAGCCTGACGCGGGACTCGATCCCAGGACTCTGGGATCACTGGCTGAGCCTGAGGCAGATGCTCCACACTGAGCCACCCAGGCATCCCAACTTGAAGGAATTCTGTTAAATTATATAAAGCTGTGCAGTAATATTTGAGGTGGAGAGCAGCTAACAGAAAAGTACATTTTGAAAACTTGTGACCAGTCACTTGAACTTAAGTTGAGGATCTAAGCTGAGTGCAGGCACTTCCCGCCCTGGCCTAAGCCTCTGGCTTGTGAGCCTTGTCTCATGTTCTATCTGCCACGGGGCCTAGAACATATTTGTTTAGCCCAACAAGTCTGTATTGAGCACCACCTGTGTGCCGGGAACCGTGCTAGATGCCGAGGCTGCACAGGTGACCAGAGAGACCCAATTCCTGGCCTCATGAACAGGACACACACTAAACAGGGCACCAGGCCCAGGCTCCGGGGCTGATGAGACTCGGGCGGCCGGGAGGGCCTGTGCTCTGGGCAGCACGGGGATGCTCTTTGCCTCCCAAAGCATGTAGGCCAGAACTCCCACATTTCCAGCTTTGGTGTCATTTTGAGAAAAGTCAGGACTTTCTTTTCTTTCTTTTTTTTTTTTAAAGACTGTATTTACTTATTCATGAGAGACACAGAGAGAGGCAGAGGCAGAGGGAGAAGCAGGCTCTCTGCAAGGAGCCCGATGCGGGACTCGATCCCAGGACCCCAGGATTATGACCTGAGCCAGACGCAGACGCTCAACGACTGAGCCACTTAGGCGTCCCAAGTCAGGACTTTCTAAAGACACTCCTGATTCTCCATGCAGGCTTCCGTTGACAGCAACACCGCTTTGCATCTGTGAAATCTGCTAGTGCACAATTCTGTCCTAATGCATCGGAAGGCACTTTATGACATCGTGCAGCGCGGGCAGGGACGCGCTTACCACTGGGACAATAAACGAGCCGGGAAGAGGGCGGCGCGGGCTCTCAGGAAATTTCCCTTTCCCCCTCCCTTAGCGCTGTAACCCTCCTGCTTGGTGTTGGATGTCGGCAGGAGGCCGGGTTTCTCTGCCCTTCCTGCAGGTGAGGGGCTCCTGGTGCCTCCTGGAGAGCCCCCTCCGGCTGCCTTTGCGGGGACGCCGTGCTCTTCGGGAGAGGGTGCCAGGATCACAGTGTCATTGGCACTCCTGCCCCGGCGGCCGGCGGAAGGCCACCGACAGAGCCGAGGCCCGCACGCCTTGCCCTTAGCAGTGGACGTGACCTCAGCGACTCTCCAGTCCAGGCTCTGGTCAAGTGGCCACGGCAATGAATCGTGTGGGGCTGGGGGACAGTGACAGGTCCTCGCACTAGGACGTCCCTGGTCCTGCCCAGCTCGTGCCAGGGCCCCCTCTCCACCTGCACCTGTGCTCAGATGTGTGCCTGACTTGCTCCCCTCTGGCCTCCCGCGTGACACGTCGTCTTTGCCTGGGATCAGCATCTTTTCTGCGATACTGCTGAGATTTTTTTCTTTCCTGCCCACGGGTAGCGGACACTGGCTGGGGCTCAAGAACGATGGGAAAGGTCAAATGGCCATGGCATCCACGAGGACCGATCTGGCTTATTTCGAAATTTGAATTTGGTTTTAAGTCATAAAAGGACTATAAAAACCTTGCACTAAATAAGGAAAACTATCCCATTCGGGGGCCTAATCCCGGCCCCGTTCTGCTCGGCTTCTCTCCCTCATTACACTTGTATAATACAGTATGGTTTCTACTGAGTCTTTCCTTCCTGTTTTTACACTTATTCCTGCTTCACTGACTTTATTATCGGCAGAATTTTGCAGCATTTTTTTTAACACAGCCATAAATACTATTCAATTCAACAAATGCATACAAATGGTTTCCATTAGAATTTTAATCTACTCTCAAAATGAAAGAAAAGCTTAATATAAATCTTTTTAAATTACCAGAACATAAATTCAGACAGGGACAGCTCCACCTAGACTACACACAAGGGGTCACATCCTGCTGTCCTCACTCATAAATTAATTGAGGTCTCTCGCCGCCGTAAACGAACAGTGCATCCCGGAAAGATCATATCTGTCAAGATTGCAGATTGGTTTCCCTCAGACTTCGTAAAAGTCACAGCTTACAATACCTTCATTATGCCGATGAGAATGGCTGTCTCCCCAACTCGAAAGATATAGGTGTTTTGTTCTGTTGGACCAAGATTTACAGAAAGCAATTTTCCTCCATGCAGGAGATAGGACAAACCTGCTGGAGGAAAAAAAAAAAAAATGTCATTTCACAACTTCTTCCATTCCATCACTTTTTTTACTGCTCGATGTAGATTCTCTCCCCAGTGCGAACGGGCTGGTGACATTTAATGGCTAAGTGAGGGAGTCGCCCGTGAGCGGAGGCCGCTCTGCGAGGGGCCAGGTGGCAGAGGCGGCGCTCCCTCTGTCCCCTCCCCGAGGCCGCCTGCCGATGCCCCCAGCATCCATCCACCAGCCCTCACACCAGCTTGGACACGAGAGCTCGTGGGAGTCTCGACAGGCTTTTGCAAACAGCGAAGCTGGCTCAGTTTCTCCCCACCGTCGCCGAGCCCAGGGACCGCGGCCCGCCCCTCTGTCCTTGGCCACCTTGGCCTTGGTACACTCTCTCCCGAGGACACCTGAAGGGCTTTTTTCCATTTCCTCATGTCATAACCTAATGCTGTTCGAGCAGAGCTCCTGCATATTAAATTGCCTTTTAGCCACCGGGAAGGGGGGCGCGTGATCTTCCGAGACAGGGCCCCTCATGTAAATGTATGACTGCTGGCACTCCCCCACCGAGGAGAAAGGTCAAGAGTAGCTTGGGGACCGGGGGTCAGCAAACCCCGGGAACCGTCACTCTTTCCAGCCACTTGGCTCTCCTTGAGTGGAGAGCCACCGTCCTGGGCTTCTGGCCCACAGCAGCCCCATCCCGGGCCTGTCACCGCCTGATCTCTGGGCCGTGGCCGGCGACAAGGCTGAGCAAGTCGGGGGCGGGGCGGGGGGGGGGGAGCGGCGGGCATGTGGAAGTGCTTTGGGTTCTGGGAGCTTCTCTGCACTTTGGGTGCCAGAGAGAAAGCAAAGGCAAAATGAAATCTCCATCTCTAAACCTCCTGCCAAGGAGGAGAGCCCGGACCTGGGGGCAGCAATCGTGTTAGGGACGGGGTTTCCTACTGGGCAGCCACTTGGTGCTCCTGCCAGGGAGGGCCGGGTGGGGGACGCCTGGTGGCTCAGCTGGAATGCCCGGGTGGCGCAGCGGTTTGGTGCCTGCCCTCGGCCCAGGGCGTGATCCTGGAGTCCCGGGATCGAGTCCCACGTCGGGCTCCCTGCATGGAGCCTGCTTCTTCCTCTGCCTGTGTCTCTGCCTCTCTCTCTCTGTGTCTCTCATGAATAAATAAATAAAATCTTGAAAAAAAAAAAAGGTCGGGTGGGGTGTCACCTCTACAGGCTGGTGAGGTTTCTGCAAGTCTTTCGACAAATGATGATCTCTATCCACATAAAGTGGCATAATAGCCTCTTCGCTTTACTGAGTGGCGCTGGCTGTTCAAGTGCTTATTTCTTGATTCTTAGCCCATTTGCCTTCCATTAGCAGTAATTCTGAGCCTGCAAAACTCCAATTACTAAGTGATAATAGAAATGCTGCTCTGCCTGGAATTCTCTGGAACGTGGGGTCCCGAGCCGCCCGGGTTCCGTGCACGGCCACGCTACGATTGTAGGTTCGCCCCGAGAGCGAGACATCTGGCCAAGCCCTGGGCGGAAGGCCCCGGGGTGGGGGTGGTGGAGGAGGGGGGTTCACAGCAGGTGCCTGCACCTCGGGGCCTAGGAAGCTGCGTGAAGCAGGAGAGGTGCGGCTGACACAGTCCGAGGCACTCAGAGCAGTGGCCTCTGGAGGAACCAGGCGTGAAGCAAGATGCTGAACGTGTGCTTCTCTGAATTCCTGAGTTGGGGGCAGGGGTGTCCCGGGAGTGAGTGATTGATGAGAAAGACAGAGCCAGGCTGGGGGGAGGCAGGGTGATAAATGGGGGAGCGGGCAGCTCAGAACTTCACCCAAACTGGGGAGACATTTCACCCTCTCTGTGGCCCCGGTGACCACACATGGAGGAGGGTGGCTGGTTTTGTTTTTGTTCTTTATTGTGATAAAACACACATAACATACTTTATCATCTTAATCATTTCCGAGCATGTAGGTCAGTGGTACGCTCACAACCCTGACTCCCATCTCCAGAACCTTTTCATCTTGGAAAACCGAAATTCTCTATTTAACAGCTCCTGATTCTCCCCCCACCCCCCGCAGTCCCTGGTAACCACTTTCTACTTCCTGTCGCTATGGATTTTAAGAGACCTTGTATAAGGGCAATCATACGGTGTGTGTCTCCTGGTGACTGGCTTGCTTCACTTAGCCAAATACTCCCGAGGTTCATCCACATTGTAACGTGCATCAGGATAGCCTTCCTTTTTTAGGGCTGAATAATATTCCACTATATATGTATGTATACATGCAGAATATTTTACACTTTGTTTATTTGTAGATGGCCTCTTGGGTGGATTCCATTTCTTGGCCATTGCACATGGCTCTCCTGTATCGAGGACACACATCAGACATTACAGCAGCACCCAGGTGGGTCCATCTGCCCCATCCAGCTCCTCCTAAAAAATTGGCCACTCTCTTCTCCTAAGATTTCCTGTCCTTGACACCTAGCTCCCTATACTCTGATCAGCGTTGTCCTGGCTTCTTACTTTCCAAGACTCCTCTCCCTCCAAATGTCTTCATTTTGCTCTCCTTCTGGCCTTCAAGAATACCTCTTTTTTTTTTTTCCATTTCTTTCTCAGCCTCAAAACTACCCACCACCCTTAGCTTGTTTCACCACCAAGTCCTTCTGCTGAATTTCACCAAGCACTAGGCTTTCCTCTCCCAAGATTTTCCTCAAATGATCTCAACTGCAAGATCCTCTTCTAAATATACTAGAAAGGTTAGACTTGTCTAACTTTTATCTATTTCATACCCAGGGACAAACGGATCCCAACAGACAAAAAGAAAATAGAATTTCTGGTGACCCTGATATTTATTTTGGTGATTTGGGGATTTCTTTTCAGAAATTTGTAAACCTTATCCCCCTTAGAAGAGTCATAACTCATGATGACTGCCATCCTGCAAAAACATGGAGGCTTTCTCACCTGAGCAAACTTCATCTAAACCTGTGTCCTCCCTAACAATAAAAAGTAGCAAAGTGAGGAGCATGTGGGTTTCTCTCCCACCCCTCTGAACTTTTCTGAGCAGCTTCTGGCTCAAATTGCTCACTGTGGCACCAGCCACATTTTTTTTTTCAGATTTTTCTTTTCTTTTCTTTTCTTTTAATTAGCAGACTTTAGTTTTTAGAGCAGTTTTAAGTTTACAGGAAGTTCCCACATTCTCCCCTGAGTTTTCTACCCCACACCCCCAGAAATTCTATTATTAACATCTTGCATTAGTGTGGTGCATCTGTTACAACTGATGATCGAATACTGATACGTTAGTATGAACTGAAGCCTAGAGGTTGCGTCAGGGTTCATTCTGTGTTGTACGTGCCATGTGTTGTGACGTATGTATAATGACATGTGTCCCACATTATGCCACGGAATAGTTTCGCGGCCCTGAAAATCAGCCGTGCTCCATATATTCATGCCTCCCTCCCCCTGAAGCCCTGACACCAGGCAAATTTAAAATCACTTTGGACCAATTTTCATGAGACTTGCCACTGAGAGTCTCTGATATGTTTGGCCTCATGTGTCCTTGCTCAAATCCGAAGGAAGGGAGGGAGCATTGATAGGACGCAGTGAACTCTAGTTCTGCCTGAGAGGCCACACACCGGGAGACTGGAGCAGAGGGCTGACTTACAAAACCTTTCTTCTGTGTCATTGTGCAAAAGATTTTTAATTGCAAAAAAAAGAGGGGGTATGTATTCTTCTGACACACTGTTCCAAAACAATGCAAGGAAATAAATGTTCGTTAAGTGGGAAATGATTGTATTTAAGTTACTAGATGATCTGTTTTTTGTTTTGTTTTGTTTTCTCTGTATAGTTCTCAGTCGTGGTCAGCTCTCTCCGTGCCTTCCTGGGACTTCCTGGGTCCCGAGTCCAAGCCCTGCTGGTTTCTTTCCCCTGAGCGGCAGCTCCATGACACCCTGGCAGGTGTCTCTACCCTGCTACCTTGGGACCAGACCCAGCTCTGGGCCCCAACAAGTTGGGGGTTTACCCTGCCCACTCTCAGTCCTGGCGATCACGTTACCATGGCTCTCCTTCCCATCCATCATTACTGAAACCCAATGACTGGGAGCCCTCACTTACTACCTGATTCTGACTCTGGGGCTGGCCCTGTCTCCAAAGCTGTAGCTGACCTGTCCCCCCCACCACCTACCACCCCCAGCTGTCCCACTCCAGGACAGGATCACAGGCCAGGGTCCAGAACGTCAGTCTGGCTCTGCTGTAACTGGCCTGACCACAATCAGCCCTGCTCTAAGATAAGAAAGCCTCTGAGGAACACGGCAGGGGCATCCTTCATAGAGAAACCATAGGACGGTACTCCCAGGAGCTGCACAATGCCAAGCGGACGCCAAGCAGCCACCGAGGGTGGAATCACAAATGCCTCTCTGGGAAACACATTGTATGTGACAAGCAGAATCCATTTACACCACCCCTCCCACTGTGGTTTCTCCCCTCAGCCCTTACAGGTGGAAAAGAGAGTCTGCCTGAATTACAGAGAGCGGGTCTGACCAAGACTTCCAGAGGCAAGTTCATCCCTTCACTCCATTAGTCATATAATACCTATTCAGAACTGCTCCCCACCCAGGCGCCTAGTGCCTGCTCTTGGCACTAGGGAGTCAACAGAGCATAAGAGAGACTTGGCTCCCATCTTGGGGGGAGACAAGGAGAAAACAAAAACATAAACAGAATAGTGACGGTGGAAGGCAACTGGGTGTCCTAATAGAGACCGGGGCCCAGGGGCTGCTGGGAGGGCAGGGAGTCAAGGTAGGCCTCTCGGAGGAGGAGGATCTAGAGAAGTGTGGAGATGGGAAGGGCCAGGGAGGGAGCTCCCATCCAGGAAGGAGAAATATTAAGTGCAGTAGCCTTGACCTACCTGAGAAAAAGTGCTCAAGAAACAAAGCAGCTGGGAGACCTGGTGGCTCAGTCGGTGCCTTTGGCTCAGGTCATGACCCCGGGGTCCTGGGATGAAGCCCCACAGCAGGGTTCTGCTTCTCCCTCTCCCTCTGCCTCTCCTTCTCCACCACGGTGTGCTCTCGCTTACTCTCTCACTCTCAATTAAATAACATCTTTTAAAAAATAGAAAAGAAAAAGAAATGAAACAGCAAGGTTGGAGCATCCAGAACAGGAGGGTAGAGAGGAGGCTGGATCTCCCCCGTGGTGGAAAGCCACAGTGTGGTGCCCTCATGCCCGCTTGAGCTGCAGACCCAGCTTCACCCCACGGTACTTAGCCCTGTGACCCCGTCGGGGCACTGGCCTCCAAGGCGGGACGCCTGTGTTCTGGTCCCGATTCTACCTCTCAGGCTGTGGAAGCCTGGGTAAGCCCCTTAACTGCACACCCCTCATCCACAGAGAAAAACCACAAGACCAGCTGGCTGTAAACTCTAATATTCTCCAGGGTCTCTAACATCCTCCGGGGGCTCTAACATTCTCCGGGGTCAGCTGCACCATGCTGCCCACCCACCAATGCGACTCGCAAACAGCACCTGGGCTCCTGATGTGGAGGCGCCGAGCTTGCATTTTAAGAGCCCAGGATCTTCCGTACAAACCCTGCTGCCATTCCTGAGACAGTGGAACCCTGCCAACCCTAGTCCAGGGACTAACAACTCACTTGGCCGGTGAGTGGTGTCACCGTGGTGTCCAAGAGAGGACAGGCAGGACGCCCACTCCTAGACAATGAGCCTCTTCAGAGTCCTGACTGAGCAGGGCTCTAAATGGAAACATCACCCCAGTTGAGCCGAGTGATGGCTCTAAAGCAAGTTGGCAGTACATCGGATGGCAGGGAACGGGGCTGCCTGCGCCCGAGGTTCCAGCTGACTCCCTAACCGGCCGCAGCACCTTGAGGGCCCGAAGCACCCAGTTTGCCGGCACCGCCACTGGGGCTGAAACAACTAATCCTTTCCTCAATTAAACTGGGCTCCCACGCTTCTCATCTGCTCTGGCCTCGAGACCCACATCCAGGCTGCAAACCCGGGGAGCCCAGGCTTCCACCTGCTTGGCCTGGGCGCCCTGCACCCCCCTACCTACACCGCAGGGGACCAGCTTAACCCGAGTGTCCCGTGCTGGGGGAGGCCCACCCCACAGCCAGTCCTTCCTGTAGCCACTCCTCTAGCACCCAGTGAGAAGGCCCCAGCTGCTCTGAAATCAGGGTGCCCCTGGGTTT
The DNA here is from genome assembly GCF_048164855.1 of Canis lupus baileyi. Lineage (NCBI taxonomy): Eukaryota > Metazoa > Chordata > Mammalia > Carnivora > Canidae > Canis > Canis lupus. Next base: position 13,908,388 of record NC_132852.1, read on the forward strand.
GATAAAGAGCCCAGGACACCTGGGTGGCTCAGTTTAGCACCTGCCTTCGGCCCAGGGTGTGACCCCAGGGTCCTGGGATCGAGTCCCGCATTGGGCTCCCTGCAGGGAGCCTGCTTCTCCCTTTGCCTCTCTCTGTGTCTCTCATGAATAAATAAATAAAAGCTTAAAAACTATATTAGTAGTGGCTCCATCAAAATATGCCAGGCAGCACAGGGCTGGATTCATGCGCATGTGTACTTCTGCACGGCACTTTGCTGGAAGGCAGACTGGACCTTCCACCTGCCCTGGGTGTGACGTGGGGCCAGCCTGCCACGCACGGTCAGCATCCCGGGGATGTGGTACAGGGAGGTGATCCGACACGGAGACCTGGGCATTGGACTGTGGGATCTGCACCATGCCCTTCCCCAGCCCCTGCTTCCCTCTCAGAAGCCAGTGCTTTCCCCTGGGGGAGGTCAGGTGGGGACCCTGAATCCGCTCCCTGCTCCCCTCCGTTTCTGACTCCTCCAATAGTACGAAGGAATCGAGGTCACAAAACATGCTGAGAACACGCTCAGTGTGGAGTTTCTTCCAAGTAATACTTTTCTGATTCATTTCATTAAGAAATTAAATAGTTGATCCATTTGAACTCTCATTAATAGATATTAAATGTTGCTTGTTATAAAAATGCTAATAAATCATTAGGTTTTTTAAAAATTAACCACCAAATGGCTAACAAATTAAATTTGAATAATTAAGTCTGATATTCCTAGAGAGGGATCACAGGGGGTGGTACATTAGAGAACCTGTTTTTTATTTTGTTTGGTTTTTAAACAAAAGGAGTCCGTGCTGACTGCTGGCTGGTGGCTCCCTGGCCCCCTTCCAGAAGGCCATGAGCATCTGCGAGGCAGCTGCCTGGGCGGGGACTGCAGTTTGCAGGGTGGCAGGGCTACCTGGGCTGCCGGGCCGCGTCCGTGACCTCGGCCTCATTAGTCCTCGCTCTAACCAGCCGCGCTAATCAGCGCCGACACGTGTTGTTCAAGTGTTGATGGCTGTGTTGCTTATCGCCTCTTCTCGGGCTGCCAGAGATAATTAAAAGCTCCAACTCTACTATGAAGATGGCCAATCAGCCTCATGTGCAGTTAGAAAGAACAACTCAGTGAAAAGGAAGTAGGAAAGAAGGCCCCACCAGGCGGACCGAGTTTTCATTAGAACTCAGAGCCCGTCTTGCCAACAGCCTGCCTGGGTGGCTGATGTGCCACCGCTGAACACTCCATCCTCTTAAAATATAACGCGGTTACTTGATTCATTCACTGTCTTTTATTAACATTTTAACACAGGGGCATTAAATAAGAAGAGAGTCTGTGATATTCTAATTTGCGAAACCATAACGGACTGTTTCATTTGTTCATCTGCAGCAAGCCAAGCTAGCCTGTATGTATCTATATCTATATATAGACATACATATATATAGGTTTGGTCTCTTTTTTCTTAAAGTGAAGACATTCATCATACCTTGCACACTCACTATGATATTAGGGGAGATAAAATTACAGGTGAAGGGGGAATGATAAACCCTTTAAAAAAAATCTCAGGCCACATCACCAGGCCACGAAGCACATAAATACAAAGGGGCAGAGCCGACAGTGAACAGACAGCTCCAAGTGCCCGTCAGGCTGGCACCACACTTGTCGAGGGCAGTGGTTCTCAAAGCATGGTCCCTCAGGCTCTTTCAGGGATTCCACATGGTCAAAACTACTTTCATTAAACTACTGAAATGAAATGTGATTTGCCCTTTTCATTGTGTTGATATTTGCATGGATGACAAAGCAAGTGGTGGGTAAAGTGTTGCTGAATCAAGGTGGAGCACCAACTTGTGCTAGTACCATTTACCACTACACACTGGGGGCAAAAGAGAAGAAAACAGACCCATTTCACTTAAAAATGTCCTTGGTGAAGCCTGAAAAAGGCTTGTATTAAATCTTAATTGTATTAAATCTTAACCCTTGAGTCGTTCTAACATTCCCTGGATGAGATGGGGGAACAGACACAAAGCGCCCATAGTGCATACCCAAGAACGGCGATGGTCTCCAGAAAGAGCACTTGCTCAGTTGTTTGAGTTGCAACCCAAACTAGCTTCTTGGCTCATGAAACATGTTCACCAGAAAGAAAGACTAAGAGACTGTGGTTACTCAGGTTTGGGTACATGGCAAACCTTTTCTTGAAAATGAACAAAGTAAGCCTATCACTTCAAGGAAAATGAACTGATAAAACTCAAGCTTTCAAGATAAAAGAGTCTTAGAAAACTTGCCACGGTGAGGTTGACAGTTCCCCAATGCTTAAAGGACTTTTCTAATGAGATCTGCTGTGATATTTATAGAAATGTGATTTGGGGATACTGTATAATGAAATGCGGTCAGCACTTGGAAGAGCTATGTAGCACAGTGAACCGGCATTCTCCAAATGACCAATGTTGTATCACACAAGGGTAAAATATCAATTCAACGTCAAAAGTAAACCACTGGATTTTACTGTAAGATAATAGGAAATGTTCACTGATGTGGTTTCGGATTTCACATAGCAACTCATCTTAAAGAAAGTACCATTTATCAAGTCATGGTGTGGTATCCAAGAATATTTACAATTTTCTGAAAAGGCTATTAAAATACTCCTCCCTTTCCCAGCTATATAGCTGCAAGTAGCCAGATGTTCTTCACATACTTCAGCTAAAATATCCCCCAGACAACAAGCACTCAGAAACGAGAATCTATTTTCTGTTAAAACTTATTTAAAAAGAGTTGTAAGACAATGCTTACAATTTAACATTCTCATTAAATATCTTTCATTGTTTTGGAAAATGGTTATTTTTCAAAGATATTTATGTTAACATGTAAAGGGTTTATTACTGTTACTTGAAATGAATTGAAACATTAAAAAAAATGTGTTTGAATCTCTAACGTGGTACATATTGATAGCTATAACCTACATAGATAGAAGTGCTTTGGAGTAAATTTCTTTTAAAAACAAGGAATATTTTTATTTTCTTCCCTTCTGATAAGAACTCTTAAAATTTACTTTCTTTGCAACTTTCCTATATATCATACAGCAGTGTTACCTGTGGTCATTAGGCTACACATTATATCCTTAGTACTTATTTATCTTGCCCAATAGTTTTTTTTTTTTTAATCTTGCCTGATAATTTTTAAGAGTAGCAAGTCCCATGTGGGGCTCCCGGCACGGAGCCTGCTTCTCCCTCTGCCTGTGTCTCTGCCTCTCTCTCTCTCCTTCTCATAAATAAATAAAATCTTTTAAAAAATAAAATAAAAATTTAAAAAAGCCTAGCCCTTGCTGACCTCACTGAGCAGCTAGCCAAGGTCCCCGTACGCTTACGTCTGGATCTCTTCGGACGCGAGAGGATGACCTAGGGGCTGGGCCGCCGGGGGTCAGGGGTGGAGAGCGCGGGCGCGGCTGACACCTGCTGATCCGGAGGCCGTGGGGGGCGGCCGTGCCGCACGCCGCTGTGCAGAGAAGTGAAGTCCCAGAGCAACAGACCCATGAGAAACGTGGGCCAAATGGCACTATTAACGATACCAAAGATGTAACAGTTTTCATTAACAAAAGTTCGAAAATAACCCGTGCAGCAGCGGGCGTTCTGTAGTGATGGAAGATCTCAAAAAGGCCAAGACATTCTGTAATCAGATGGGTCTAAGTGGAAACATCATCTCTGGGTGTTCCGCCCGGAGTGTGTATTATGGCCAAGTCCCTAATTCAAAACCATATGTAAGAATGCTTTATCTGAGACACTGAAGTTAAAAATAAGACATTTAAATAGTAATCTCCGTTCTCTCTCGAAAGATAAATGTGCCCATTAACCCTGGATGCTAACAGGAGGATTTCTTACGCTCTCTTTGACTATTTTTTTTTCCCCAAGACCTTCACGAGGAAATCAGTACAGAAAAAAATAATTTAGGAAGTTGGCTCCTGATCAGCTACTTCACTGAATTAAAGTGCAATCAGGCTCATGACTTTGAAAAAGAAATATTAAGCATGCGTATCACATAACTCTGTGAGGTGCGGTGCAAACACGCAGGTGGGATGGGAAGCGGTGGGGCACAAAGGTACACAAGACACAACACCTGCTCTTGTGGAGTTACTCATCTAGTTGGAGCAGGAAGAGAGCAACTTGAAAAGTTAAATGAAGTGTTTCAATAACAGTTCTAGACAGTAGAAGAGATGTCATAAAACAGTGCACAATTCATTGCCAAAAAGATTGTTGCTGACAATAACTGCTGCAGGATTTCAAAGAAAAAGGTCGTTTTGAGCTGAGAAAGGCCTGGGGAGACTTTACTGAGAAGGCAGGATTGCAGCTCAATGTGAGAGACGTAGAGGAGGCTGTGGGTGGGTAAAGGAGGCACATTATGAGCCTCTTAGAAAGACTTTTTAAAAAAATGTATATATATATAGAGAGAGAGAGACAGAGACATATACATATATATAAATATAAATACACTCTTCCAGGATGTTTAGGTGACTAGTCTAGGAAGGGAGGCATTCAGGGACCCAGGTGGATGGTGCCTGGTTGTAAAGAAATACTGGGACATTCAAAAGAAAATTTGGCCAAAAGCCAGAAACAATACAAATGTCCAACAAATGAATGCACAAAATATGGTGTATGGTGGAATATTATTCAGCCTTCAAAAGGAAGGTTCTGACACACACTACAACATGGACAAATGCTGAAGGCATTATTGGCTAAAGGAAATAAGCCAGTCACAAAGAAAAAATTCTGTATGACTCCACTTTGATGACATACCTAAGGGAGTTGAATTCACAAAGACAGAGAGTAGAATGATGGTTGCCAGGGGCTGAGAGGAGGGAGGAATGGGGTTAGCTGGTTAATGGGGACAGAACTTCAGTGTTGCAAAAGGAAAAGAGTTCTGCAGATGGAGGGTGGTGTTTGTTGCCAGACACGAATGTACTTAAAACAGTGAACTGTACACTTTAAAATGGTGAAGATGGTAACTTTTATGTGCATTATACATTAAGAAGTCTATTTAAAAGTGGAAAGAGAGAATAGCAGCAAGCAAAGGTACAGACTGGGGCTCAAGGGGCACAGAGTGAGAGAGAAGAGACTTGGCAGTTGGCCACCACAAGCAAGGGCAGCACCTTTCCCAGGCTCTAGACCCATAAGTCCCATCGGCTCCACCTAGGAATTCAACTGAGTGGTGAGCAAGTGGTACAGAGAACCCCTCTCCCAATTTTCTTTGGAAATATTGAACTCAATTTAATGAAGGGCCTTTAAAATCTCTTAAAATTTCTGACCTTGGAAATGGACACCTGCAGACATTCACCTCCGCCCCCTGCCTGTTCCCCACTAGCCTTTACACAGAGGATGTGGACACTAAAAGTAGACAATTCAATCCCAGAGAAAGTGCAGGTGGCCTCTGCAGGGCACCAGCACACGGACAGTGTTTTATTAAGCTTAGCAAAGAGGTAGGCAGAGCCAGCTCGGCATGATGGCTCCATCCGTCCGCACTATGCACCTGTTGGGGCTGCGGCCTGTCAGGGTCCTGAGTGGCTCCTCAATAAGGTCAATGTTCTGTATTTGAGAGTCACCACATGACAAACCTGACCGGCTGGAAGTTGGACTGACCTTGGGTACCTCTGTCTTCTTGTGGATCCATCTCATCAAACAACATAATGAAGATGTCTCAGAGTATAAAAGAAGAAATGGGTTGGAATAAACTTTGGCAATACTAATCTAGTATGCTCCATAAAGTCATTATAGCAGTTCCTTTGGATTCACCAATAATTTGAGCTAAACGAGAGAGAAAAAAATTTTGTATGAATGTATGTCAAGTCAGCATTTTGTGTTTCTCATCATTACATGAAAAAAATAAAAATATTTCTATATTCTTCAGATTGTGTATATTGGGGACAAGGTGTAGAAAATGTCAATCCTGAGGCTCATTATGATAATTATTTCAATGTGGAAGTTGCCATCTGGTAACAAGGGCCAGTGGTAATTAAGGACACATTGATAAGAAAACTCTTTAGGAGATAGATTTTTTTTTTCAATCACTGCTTAAGGATTTACTCCTTTTATCAACTCTTAATTTCTACTCAAAATAGTCTGTAGTGGATCAGGGTGTAGAACTACTTTATTTCTTAAAACGCATACTTTTTTCTTCTAGAGGAGCCATTTTGGTAAGTCAGAAAGTAATGACAAATCCAATTATCAGACCAAAAAAAAAAAAAAATAAAAAGTTGGCAAAACTGAGCTTTACAAAAGAACAATTCTATTACCTAGCCATCTAGGTCACCTCTAGCTGAAAACTAGGAAGCAACAGAGAATCCACCTGATGCACAGCAGACATTCAATAATTATTTGGAGATGCATATACTCTCACGGTGAAATGGCTTGAGATCCCTCCAACAGTTACAAAGGGGAAATTGGGCTAGCTCTAGGTCTTTTCAGAATTCATGGGAACCCATCAGTTGGTCTAAACGTGACAAGGTTTTTCCTGTAAATGTGATCCTGGATCCCAAATGCCCTGGGCCTGGGGATCTTTTGCCTGCCCCCACGAACGGTGGCCTGTAATTCTATACTCATCAGGGGACGCTGGCCCCTTGAGCTCTGGTCCTCCCACCGAGTCTTAGGCAAGGTCTCCTGGCTAATGACTTGCCGAAACTGCCATTTTTTAAGTGGCCTACTTCAAAAACAGAAACAACTGAGTATTAAACCTTCTTACCAGTGTCACAAATAGAACTACCTCCTCTGCATCCTTGGGCCCTTCTGCAACCATCTATTCTTGGACCTAAATATTTTTCATCGGCAGGTGGATAAAGATGTTGGAAGATCTGAAATTACGCCTGGCCCACGGGAAGTTTAGATCACTGGTCATACAAGCCTACGTTTTTATTCAAGCTCCTTTCAGTTTTTATTTTCTTCATTTGTAATTTAGGAAGAGATGAAAGATGGCTAATACATGGGTCTAGTTGGGCTTCGGGAGTCTTTAAGGACAGATTTGTAAAAACAAAATAAAACAAAAAAAAAAAACAAAAAGAAGAAACGCATAAAATGTGTCAGGGAAATGGAGTTCCTATCATTTCACTCACAAATTTTGCCTTTTAAATGTAGTTCTCCTGCCAACAGTTCAGTGAAAGATGGTTTCCTTATTGTCATTTATTAGCCGTGACAGGTAGCAACACTGCTCTCAGATAGAGTCTCCCTTTGCCACAATTATCTAGTAATGCCTGCAAGGCAGACGACTGCTCAAAACTCCTTCCTTCTGGAATGCTGCTCCCAAAGGCAACAGTTCAAAGCAAACCTCTATTAACTGGAACACTGGCTTCTGCAAAATCCTCTGGACAGGAAGATCCCACCACTCCTGTAGCGATACCAGAAACTAAGACATGATTGCCTACACGCCAGTCCCAGAAAATCAAGTTCAGCAACCGCTCTGTACATGGAAGCCCCAGATACCCGCACGGCGAGGATCACCACCGCCACATCAAGCACCCAACCACAGGCTGTCGGTAGAGGTGCTTCCTTCTCAGCAAGGATCTTTCCATTAACCTCCTCCCAACAGGGAAAAGAATACCCCCCCCCCCGATAAAATTCAATATAACCAATGGAATAGAATGTAAGATGGTACCAACATGAAATAAATGAGATGCACTACTGGCTTATTAGCCCCTAGACGTATTTACAAACGTGACATCAAAATTACACAGTCCTTGCTAACAGGGCTCGTGACTCATAATGTGCAGCCACATAAAAATCTGATATATTTTTTATCTTTAAGTATCTTTACTGATTTCTTCCTTCTATAGTCCTTTTGTTTCTATGCATCTTAGAGCAGGGGGCAAGTGGTGGGGAGGGCAGATAAGAGAGGGGGGGAAAAGAGAGATTTAGAAAGAGAGTAAGGTGATGGAGCAGTAGGAGAAGCCAGACCCAGAGTGTCACTGGGGCCCATCGGATGGCCGAGATGACCCAACAGATGGCCCGCACCTGTCACATGCGCAGGGCACGTGGAAGTTAGAGACCCTTCCTTACCCCCTCAACCCTTCCACAGAGAAGCATCACCGCCCATCAGCCCTGCGGAAAGCGCACGGCCCCCATCCCTCAAACTGTTCTCTGAGCCTGAAAACACATGTAACGTGTTTCACAGACAATACAGAAATGACAGAAATGGAGAGTTAAGCATACAATTAGGATATAAAAAAAAGAACACACTTCACTGTGGTAGATTTTAATAAGGTTTTAATAATCTTGGTAAGGAGCCACATTACAAAACGCCCCAGAATACGGAGTACAAAACCGCGAGGAAAAAAATAAAAAGGATTCATGAAAATGTTAAGAGCACTTTAAAACGGTAATCATCTTTAGGATAAAGAACCCATTTTCTTCTCAACAAAGCTACTGAGCGTGTTTAATAAAAATGAGAGGCGATGAGCGACGAGGTGCACAGGCGCGTCCCCCGTCGCAGTGACTGGGAGGCAGGTGAGCTCCGCCGCGCTGAGGCACAGCGCCAGGAGCACAGATGAGCCCCGTTACCGACAGATCTGGAATAAACCACCTCGAGGCAGGCTGGATTTCCTCACATTGCACGTACAAGGGAGGAATTAATTTACTCCCCGGTTGCAGAGCGGCCTTGGACGTGAACCATGCTGGCACTTGGAGGAGCGGCGACTCCTCGACACGGGAGCAGAAGCAGGTGCGTGTGCCCCCTCCGTCCACACGGCCCTGCGGCCCCAGCAGGCAGGGTCTTGGGGGTGACAAGGGGACACAGGCTGTCTCCTCTGGAAACAACTCATTACTCAGATGAACGGAAAAGCTCCCTGTGAGGCACAAACCAGAAGGAAGAGGCGAAACCAACAGGGGTCCCCACTCCTGGAAGGACAATGTGCCACCGCCCCTGGGGGCGGGGGGGGGGGGGCAGCAGGCCGGCAGATGCAGAGAAAATGCGCCCAGTTCACCTGTGCCATCCCGTTTAGGATTTGGGGGTGGCTGGGTGGGGGTTCCCCTCAACTCCCTAAAGCAAACACTTCTGCATTAGCTACTGTCATGTGGGCCCTATTTTTCTCTTTCCAAGGGCACTACACATTATGCTTCATTTGGGCCAGATGTTCACATCAGTGTGTCTGTTCATCCTGCCAGAAACACAGCGACAATTATTTATTTGTCCTTTCAGCACCTGTAGCAGCGAGGAGCGGCTGTCTAAAGCAGCAGAGCCACCAGCATCCCAGCAAACCCGGAGACCAAGGGGGAGGCGCCCCACTCCAGCCCTGTGCAACAGGCCATCCACAGACTCCTTTATTTTAAACCCTAAATCAATAGTTTAAACAGATGCAGATTCCATGTGACAAGAGAGAGAGTGAGGAAGATTTGAGGCTTTACATTCTTTAGATGTCTACTTTTGCTGTACTGGCTATTAAAAAGTTATGTGTAACTGCAAGATGAAAGGCATTAGCAGCTTCTTAGAAGAGGATGATCCCAATCTTTTGGAGATTTAATGAGATGTAACTCACTGAAGCTTCTGGCTTGGCATGTTGTTAATTGAATCAAAGTCAATGACAATCTTGCTGCACTTTGGTGTGAATTTCCTAAACATAAGGAACAAAATATATCAAGATATTATCCAGCGAGTAGTTAAAGCAATTTGTTTACTTTGGCTTAACCTACATTTTCCGTGGGGAGGAAAAAAATTTCCCGGGATTCACTTGATATCTTATCTCTATAGGAGCCAATTATAGTGCACCATACCGAGAGGAACAGGAACCAGAAACGACTAAGACAAAAAAAAAAAAAAAAAAAAGATGCATGGGGTGGCTCGGTTTGTATGTTCTCCAGCGAGCTGAGTTCATGAATTATCAGGGAGTCAAAGGATTTCTAACAAGTTAGCTGCACAACATGACACTCGATTACTAGTTTTCCCACCAGATTTATCTTCCTTCCTAAGAAATTTCTGCAGCCAACTTGAAATCGCTGGAAAGCAAGAGTAAATTTTCTTTTGCTTTTTGTACACGCCGCAAAAAACAAAACAAAACAAAAACAAACAAAAAAACCCAGCAAACTAGCTTTAGCAAGGAGTAATTTTTAAAGTCACATTCTAAGAATGCAGACATAAAATAAACCCATCATGTATTTTTACTCATTAGGGTACCTTCTGCAAACAGTTAAAAGGACAATACCTGGGGACTAATGGTATTCTTTTAAAAATAAGTAAAAGTTAATATCTAATTATTATTATTATTATGTAAACAATCTGGATTTGGAAGTCTCATAAGACACAAGAGCTCAAGAGATTCATTACACGTAACCTCTATCCCCGGGGGTGAACACGAGGGGCTGGGTGCGTCGCCAATTGCAGAACCCCACTGCTGACTGCAAATACCGTCAACAAATTGCTTTGAAAGCTTTCAGTCTCCAAAGAAGTTTCCACCATGAATCGAAGTGGCTGAACGTACCTGCAAGTAAACATACCTCCCAACCTTGGCCTGGCAAAGATAATCATAAAGGTCGCAATGGCTTCAAATCTCAATCTAAAACGTTGCTGTCGAAAGAATTCCTGGTGTCTCAACCTAGCAGGTTTCATCCTAAATTCTCAATGCCTGGCTTGTTGTACGTTTGCAAAATTCACAAAGGCTTAATGTTAATAGTACGGAACTTGTGAATTTTACTATTTCTCGCGACCAGAATCATTTAGTCCCAGCCCCCGGAAAGCTTCTAATATTTAAGTACAACATCATCAGTCAGACTGTCTTCAGGTACTTCTGTCCCTGCTATTAAAAACCCACCCCCCACATCATCTTGAGATCCCGTCACATGTAAAAAGATGCTTCCGAGTGTGGGAGTCAGATATCACGAGTAGAAATTAGACATCAGGGATCCCTGGGTGGCGCAGCGGTTTGGCGCCTGCCTTTGGCCCAGGGCGTGATCCTGGAGACCCAGGATCGAATCCCACATCAGGCTCCCGGTGCATGGGGCCTGCTTCTCCCTCTGCCTATGTCTCTGCCTCTCTCTCTCTCTGTGACTATCATAAAAAAAAAAAAAAAAAAAAAAAAAAGAAATTAGACATCAGCCAAGGTCAAGGACGCTTCTTCATAGGCCTTCACCTGCCTTCTCCCGACGCTGCCCCTGCTTACCTGAAGGCCACCCCAGCCATATCGAACAAGAGCCTTGCAGCCGTCATCTCGTCACTATCGTGGTATTTATCAGACATGAAAATAACTTCTTTTATACCTTCAAAGGCAACAACAGGAGCAGCCCCGTTAGTGTACACACATAGCTACGGCAACAGACGCACAGGAGCAGATGGAGCCTGTAGTGTCCGCGATTCATCACCTCTTCCGAGTGCGCTCGCACACAACGTCCACTTGCTGAAATACATATCTGCCCCTTCCGATACAGCAGACGATGGATTATATTTAATCTGCCCTCCAGTCTTTATGGATTTCTTTTTTAACAAATGCAAAGTGAAAACATGTCAAGTAGTCAAGCCTTGATCCGATTAACAATTTTTTTTTTTTTTTTTTACTGCAGGCAATCAAATTTCTTTATTCATAAGGCACACAAGGCAACTACTCTTCACTTAAGAGGCTGATGGTTGGGAGGGAAGGTGCGGGGCGAGCGGCGTGTGCTGGGGAAAATCACAGGTAAGTGCCACCATGCTTCCAAAAATGGCTCTGCGGACCCATGCAGCCGGCTGCAGGGCCAGCGGGACAGCAGATCCGTTTTCTTCTCCTGTCCCACGGGCCGTGTTATCTGGAGGGCCAGGAGTCTGGAGGGCACTTGATACACCACCTTGCTCCTCCACCAGCCTCCAAAGGGTCTACAGGACGCTGGGGTCCGACCTGGCCAAGGAAGACTCCTGGAGGGCCACGCACCACCGGGGAGGGAGCCCACGACCTCCTTCGACAGGAGCCTACCCTGGATTCAGATCCACCCGACCTCTTCCCCTCCGAGACCCATGGGCTCGTGATAAACAGCCCCTTTAAACCACACATCTGGCTAACATGATAAGTCTTTAAATCTCAAGCTGAGAGTTTTATGGAGATAAAGTGTAGCTGAATCTTAGATGTGACAGTATGAAAAAGGTGAAATATTCAGAATACAATGGTGTAGATTTATGGTAACTGTAACGTAAGGAAAACTTAAAGTGGTACCATTCGAGTCTCATGACATTTATATGCAAAGATATGTTTAGGTCCTCAAACACCTACCATATATTAATACAAATTAAAATTTCATATACGGACTCCCAGCTGACCTTGCCTCTGACAGAAGTTCATTTCTCTCCCTCTCCCCCTAATCTATGCACAGTATGTCAGAGAATAGTAAATTGACAGTAATTATATGCAATGCCTGTGTTGTTTTTTGGCAGCTTGCAGTTTAAGAAGTTGCAAACTAAATTAAAAACATGCTAGGAATCACGGAGGATGCAATTAGTCTTAGAATACCTGGCAGCATTCAAAACCAAAACACAGGAAATCTCTTGCAAAGTTGATAGTGCAATTAATTTAGATCTAAACAATAGCAATTTCGGATCAAGCACTTCTGCAATGAGCTGCTGATGGGCAGGCAGCAATGCAAATGTGACAAATGGAACCGGCCCAGCTCCTACCTGCCTGGATGATGAGCTTCGCACATTCATTACACGGGAACAAGGCGACATACATAGTACAGCCTTTCACATCGGCTGAGTTTTTGTTCATGATGGCATTCAGCTCGGCGTGGCACACTGTGGGTTTGGAAGAGAGAAAGAGAGAGAAACTTGCATCACAACTCATAAGGAGTAAGGCTGCTAAAGCATGCCACCCCCACCCCAAAACATACATAACATAGACTCAATTTTTTTACAAATTTATTAAAACAGAGAAAGTACTGGGGATACCAGATGAGGGCCACGTGGTCTGAGAGGTTGGCGATTTAGCAGCAAAACAGTTCGGCGGCCGCGGCCCTCCCTCTGTAAGCACCTGGAGCAGCCAGCAGAGGCCAAGGTCAAGTATCTTCACCCACCCTGAGCACACAAATAGCTCAGGGTTTCACCAGCCCTGGGGGTGTGGAAGCGAGCACATTAAATGGCTCATCTGTGCGTTGACATGCACACGCAGGGATATTTGCTGTGACCGTTAAGAGCGCAGGGTGTGATGTGAAGAGCAAGAGAATGAGGAAGTGGGGGGATCCCTGGTTGGGTCAGCTGTTTAGCGCCTGCCTTCGGCCCAGGGCATCGCCCTGGAGTCTGGGGATCGAGTCCCACGTCAAGCTCCCTGTGTGGAGCCTGCTTTTCCCTCTGCCTGTGTCTCTGCCCCTCTCTCTCTCATGAATTAATAAGTAAAATCTTAAAAAAAAAAAAAAAAAGAATGAGGAAGTGAAGCTGAGCACTTCTATCTCGAGGGATTTCCTTCACTGCACGGTTCTGGGCCCACATTCACACCAGGAAGATGCTGACAGAGGACCAGTGGTTTGTTTTATGTAAGGAACGCCTTCATCCACTTAAACAAAAGTCATGTTCTTCTTATACGGGCCCATCCCACCAACGGTCCCCAAACAGTGATCCAAGATCGTGCCCAGACTTGCTTGAATTCACAGTTAAAGGGAGCACCCTCCTGGCCACCCCTGCAAACCTGTAAGCCCAGCCAACTTCCCAGGGGTTGGGTGGGTGTCCCACCACCTAAGCCCTCAAGGAAGTAGAATCCCCTACCTGTCCGGGAGGCCCCTATATTGCTCTCTTACACTGTTATTTAAGTGTCTGGGTGTGTTGCTAACACTATAGTATAACCTCTCCCGGGGGGTGGGGGGGGGGGCAGTGATTTGCAGACTTGTCTGCACTTGTCTGGGGTGTGGCCTGGGATTAAGAGATGCCCCACATGATTCTAAGGCGCACACACATTTCACAAACACATTTCCTCTGGAAACTCCTAGGGGACCCAACACACACTAAACACACAAGTGCTAAAGCAAATGTTTGTTGAACAAATTAATGACAATCTGGCCGTGGTCCCAATCATACAGAACTGCCAGAATTATAAATATGGGGCCCTCAGGGGGACTCCCCACCCTCTCCAACCCACCAACCTCCTGCACTCATGTGGCCGTATGAAAGTATGGAAGCCTTAAATGAAGAGCAGCCTAAACTCCCAGCTCACGTACATTGTAGCTATGACATAGGCCCTGATCACTCTCTTTCGGTGCCCAGGCCTCCCATTTTCAGAACTGTAACTGTGATGCTGCAGGCAGAAAGCTGACCTGGGGGCCCTGCCAGGACATGTGGGGGAGTGCTCCCTCCAGCCCATGAATGCAATGACTGAGGAGGTCTTCGCTGTGTGTGGGAATGAACAGAGCCCTGGTATTGTAAGGAAATCTAAAAAAAAAAAAAAAAAAAAAAAAAAGTGCTCTGCTTAATCAGATCAGAGCCCATCAGAGAATAATCCCCGCCCGCCAGCCTCAGACGGACCCGAGCCACCATCCCAGAGAGGATGGGAGAGAGACAAGACAGGCTCTCTGGCTTGGAGGCCTTGGGGACACTGGCCTCAGAGAGGCCCCCCTGGTTCCGTCTACTTCCCTGGTGACCAAGATGTTCCCAAGCTGGGATTAACACTGCTCGGTGTTAAAAACAATTAGATGTAATTGTTTCTTTTATTTCCCCCTTGAGGGCAGAGACCAGTCGTCGAGGTTCTCTAACTCCCCCAGAGTCTAATGCGATGCCATGAACATAATGGGTGTTAAATATTTATTGAATGAATAAAGGAGGAAAAGCAGATTCCAATTATTGATGGTGACTTTGGGAAATACAGAAAGTCCTCTTAAATTCAAATGTCAAGAGTATGCTTTCCCATCTAATAAATATTTTTTGATGGTGTTGGTATTAATCTTCAGAACTGCAGAGTTTCTAAGTCTGTTCGGGAACAGTTACACCGTCGTCTTTTCAATCTCTAAAAATGGTCACATGGACAGCAACCATCGTCCTCCAATTCATCTGAGGCCGTTTGGGATAAAATTTAACATCATAAGGTCTGGATTCATTAATGAAAATTACCACATGAAATAGAATTCTCTTGGGCCGCATCCGCCATCCCTGTATAAAGGGTGGTTGATAGAAATAATACATGGGGTCATAAATAGAATTCCTTCCTCTTAGCCACAAAATCACAAGAAGAAAAATACAAAGCTTCTTGTCAGAAACATGAGGTCTACTGGGCTGTATGAACAACTGAGGGTCAGGCACTCAGGAGACTCATTTTTTTTTTTTTTTTTGGTTTCTCCCTTTGATCTTTATTTTTTTGTTTAAATTCAATTAACATAGAGTGTATTACTGGTTTCAAAGGTAGAGTTCAGAGACTCATGAGCTGCATATAACACCCACTGCTCATCGTATCACGTGCCCACCTTAATGCCCATCACCCAGTGACCTCATCCCCCCACCCCACCCCCTTCCAGCAGCCCTGTTTGTTTGCTAGGGTTAATAGTCTCTTATGGTTTGTCTCCCTCTCTGATTTCATCTGGTTTCATTTTTCCCTCCTTTCCCCTATGATCCTGTTTTGTTGCTTAAATTCCACATGAGTGAGATCACAGGAATAATGTCTTTCTCTGACTGACTTATTTCACTTAGCATAATACCCTCTAGCTCCATCCATGTCCTTGTAAATGGCAAGATTTCAATATTTTTTTTTTTTTTTTTTTGATGGCTGAGAAACATTCCATTGGTTTGGAGTCTTCCAAGACTCCTTAAAAGGGACCATTCAGTCCCCAATTCTACAGATCCCAAACTAGTCAGTGACCAAAACAAAGCTCAAGTTTTCTATCCACATTTGACTTCTCCTCATCTCTGCGCCTTCAACTTGTCATCACAAACACGCCCATCCAGCCTTCCCCAGACCCCCCTGGCCCACCAAACCCCATCTGATTAACACCAGCTTCCTTCCTCGGCCTACACCTAAGAGTCTGAGGAGAGAAAGCCCAGCAGGAGAAGCCCCTGCCACCTCAGCTTGGCCCCTGCCTAGGTCCATCTGTCTGATCCTGAGGCCTGAGAGGTTTCTGGCCGCTCCCCACAGCCTCCACAGCTCCTACCCGTGGTCTCCCGTCCAAAAGCATCCTGCCTTTCTCCTCAGGACTGACCCACGAGGGAGGCACCATCCCATCAGCCTGACCTCCCTCCACACTGTGCTCCGCTGGGTTGGTTTCTGGTAGGTCAGCCAGAGTGGAGCCTGGGGACTCCTTTACCAGGACTTGCCAACCACACTATCAGATGACAGGTGACTGCCAAATCTGCTTCAGGCCAGAGGCTAAGAACCTTCCCCGTACTCCCCACCTCCCAGGCAAGGAGGGAGGAAGAGCTTTGCGGCAAGTCAGCACCAGGTTCAGGGCCCAGTTGCCACTGGACGCTATGTGGCCCTTGATGAGGTGTGTCCTTTGGGTGGGCAGGAGTAAGAGACTGAGAAAGTACATTTCCAACTAACTAAATAAAAGTGAGTTTTGAAACATCAAGTAATCTAATTTCTAGCTTTTTCCTATCGTGTGTCCAGTTGCCTCCCTCCTTCCTCTAGAACAGCTGATCTTCTCCAAGACAGGCTCTCAACAGCAAATCAGGAGCCTTCTCTCCTAAGGCCAAGGGCACCTGCAGCCTTGGCCCGGCTCCCCTGGGGACCGTCCCAGACGGCTCCTCCCTCTCCCATCCTCTCCATCAGAGGGTTTACTTGGTCTCCACTCTCCATCTTCTCAGCACTTCAGATCTCTTTTCTTCCTTTAGAGATGAAACTGTCCTGCCTACAACTGCAAGACTAATTTATTTTTTAAATAATCATTTCTTGACTTCATAATGTATATACAAACCTCTGTTTTTTGCTAAACCAATACTTTACAAACTGTAGGTCAAGAAATCAGTGTAGTGAGTTACAAACAGCTTTTCTCCCCCTTTTTAACGAAAAGGATGAAAACAGAAGAATCAGAATGGGTCCCCTATGGCAAAGGTTAAGTCCCGTTCCTAAAAACTCTAAGGGTGTGTGTTGTGTCTCAGGCATGAACTAAGTTTGCTGGGCTGCCATGTAAAAAGTGTGTAAAGATGGGGGCGCCTGGGTGGCTCAGGAGGTTAAACCTCTAACTCTTGGTTTCACCTTGGGTCATGACCTTGGGGTCGTGGGATCAAGCCCTGAGTCAGGCTCCACGCTCAGTGTGGCGTCTCCTTAAGACTCCTCCTCCTTCTCAAAATAAATAAATACATCTTAAAAAAAAAAAAAAAGTGTGTAACTATGGAAACCTGTTGACTTCTGTAATATGTTCCTAGTAATATTTACAACCACTGGAGAAAAAAAGGCTGTGATTTGTAGAACCTCCCGATTTCAGTGTTGTGACTACTCGCATTTGGCCAACTTCAAGCTCCCGGCATGACAGAGTTGGGAAGAGAGATGCAGGAGCTGCTCAGGTGAGCTGGCAAGAGCTAGCTCCCACACACATCCCTGGATGGCCTTATCTACACCAAAACCCAAGGCCTTTCTGGTGGCAGTCTGCAACAGCTCTCCACTTGAAACCCTCTCAGGCACCAGATCCTGTGTAGCCTTCTACTTCTCTGTGGGTCCTTTTCATTTTCTTGCCTTTTGGGGGCATTTCCCAAGGTTTGATCCTGCTCTTCCCTTTTTCTCCTGTAGTCACTAAGAATTCATGCATTTGTAGGTTCTCAGATGGCAGATCTATTTAGGAGAGCCCTGGAATCTACAACTCCCACCCAGTGTCCCATCTTCTCCTCAGGCCCTTGCTTTGGATGGTCTGAGGTTTCTCTGTAACTTTTCTCACTATGATCAACACTTTGCAGATACCTGACAGCAATAAATGAAAGAATAAATCAATCTTTTTTCTAGTGCTACTATTTTTATTCTGTTGCCTGGCAAGAACTGCAAGAAGAGCTGCAAATATATGAGAGCAAAAACCAACCAATGAGGAGTGCTTCTGTTCATGACCTTGAGATGCACAGTTTTTATACCTGTAGTAAGAACAGGACCAAGTATCCCAAACATACACAGTCCCTAGGAAGTATTCATAAGATAACGAAATTGTCCAAAAAAAAAAAAAAAAGACAAAATTTCCAACTATCTACCTAAAATTATGCATCTATGACTAAGCAATAAGCAAAAGAAATCTCTAAATACTGCAAGTATATTTGATAAGCATGAAGAGAGACACAAAACCTTTCCATTATTCTCAACATTGTTTAAAAGGAAAAGACTCAAATGCTGAAAATAATCAGATTAATGCTTATAAAGTTCTTGACTGCCAGAAGGAGAACCTCTGTTTCAGGTAATTATAAAACAATTCATATGCTTTGGTCTTTTTTTTTTTTCTTTTCTATTACTAACTGTCAGAATTCAGAACTGCATTAACCTTGGACCACTGAGAAGAGATTGTATAATTAGAAAACTGTATTTTTCAAATTCCCTCTTACTAGGGCTTGATTAATCCTCACTGTCTCAGGTAGGCGGTTCCCTAGAAGTTTGACAAATTAACAGGATATATTCCATCCTGGCTAGATTTAAGAGATTCAACATTTTATAGATTTGACTTTCATCTCAGTTAATACAAGACTAAGACAACTAAGACAACATCTCTTTTAGAGAGTACTATTATTACAGTTACTTAAATAGGTTTTTTAAAGTCTTGAATGATGCTAAACAAAGGCTAACTGTGGCACAATAATTTGGTGGTAACAATGTGGCTCTACCCTCACCTCCTCTGTGTGTGCTACCGGGCCAGGATGGCAAATACTGGGCCTCACAAAATTTGGAGTCAGGAAAACTAAGTTTCTCTTCTGGTTAAAGAAACTCTACGGATTGGTTAAAACTCCCCATTTTTAGTGGTACAGAATGTGACCTGAAGAAAATGAGGGGTTTCCTGCTAAGGCTGACCTGAAACGGGGTGGAGGGAGGGCAGGCTGGTGCAGCAGCTCCCTTAGGGGCGGCCTGGAGGGTCACACGTGGAGCACCTGCTGCCCCTCCACTGGTTCCTGCACCACCTTCCGCCAACTCTCTCCAGGCTGGACCGGACGAGCCTTGGCAAGTCACCGGGGAAACAGGCCTCTGCCCAGACCTCGAAGATGGAAGGACAGTTCACTCGCTGACAAGCCAGAGGGACAGGACTCAAGGACCAACAAGCGTCTGCTTCTGGCCTTCCAGAATCAAAAGGTGGGAGGCTTCACCCTGCAATTAATAATTGACATGACATGGAGCCTGCTTCTCCCTCTGCCTGTGTCTCTGTCTCTCTATCTCTCTGTGTCTCTCATGAATAAATAAATAAAATCTTTAAAAAAAAAATTGACATGACATGGGGTACCTGAGTTCAAAGTTGACCTGTGCATTTTTTAAAAATAGCTCAAATGTTCATTTTTACGAGATATTCCACTTCTATTCTGCTGACAAAGCTTGTTATCATTACCTCTTGAAATAAGGACGCAAGTGCTTTCATTCCAGGGGTCCCGTCGCTGCCAGAGTCCCTGCACCCCCACACATCTCTCTGCCGGGGCTCAGTCACCCTGTTTCCTGTGCTCAAAGCCCCACGGGCGTGCAAAGTCCACTGAGGGGTGGCTCATGTACTTGCTTCTCTAACAGATCCATTTAGGGAACTGGGGCTTCTGGAGCTAAAATGGAATTTCAACTACTTATTTCTTAATTATTGAAAGATATCCTGACAGGGCCTCATACATCACTGCCAGCCTCCAAAGTACCTATCCTTCAAGTCAATAATTTAACAATAGAGTAGCCGCTACATGTAAGCCCCCCGCCAACCTACCACCACCCCCTAGAGCACCACCCCAGATGTCACCGGTTTTCACTTATTACGGCAACCTGAAATCCCAAACAAACGTTCCTAGAATTTAGCCTCCAGGCGAGGCCAACGCTCTACCTTGGATCTTCCCTTCATGAAGCTTCCATATCTAGAAAGAAGTAACCAGACTTGGTATCAGAGTTTTCAAAGGATTTGAGCTAAAGGCGGCGTAGGGAGGAGGAACACCTTGGATACGACAGCTGCATCATGTCCTGAAGACAACTCCAACCACACAGGCCCAGGGACCACCTGCAGCCTCTGCTCAACTGCCCTAGGGGTGCCCCCCCCCACCCGTAGTCTTCCTCGCTGACACCTCCTGGCATGCTCTGAAGCATATCTCACTATCTGGGCTTCTCAGACGGAGCCAGGGGAGCATCCTTCTCTGTACTGGGCGGCAGCAGGGAGGGGAGACAGGTTTCAACTGGAGGCATTTCCCGCAGGCGCGTAGGGATGTGTTCTGGCGGCAGGTGGAGGGCTCACAGGGCTGGGCGCAGCGGCTACAGGAGCAAGTGAGCCCAGTCCAGGAGCACGGAGAGAGTGAAGTAGTGGGAAGAGGAGGAAGCGAGGGGCTAAACGCACCGTTGGTAGGTAGATGGGGCACTGGATCTTCCAGGGAATGGTGTTTCTGTGGAAGAAAGGATCTGGGTTGCAAACGGCTTTTCAGAACAAGGAGGGTCTACACCGTGGGCCTGGCCCACACAAGCGTGCAAGTCCCAGCCTCGCTCAAGGACGAACAGGAATCCCTTCCTATCTCACAGGCTCACGATGAAAGCCACACGGGGGAAGTGGCGGGAAAAACCTCTGTGACCTATCAAGAACCGTGCAAATAACGCCCGTACGACCAAGGGTCGGAACTGGACTCATTGCCGGAGAATGGACAGCCTCACCCCTGCCTGGTCCTCGCCGTCATGAAGACGCGGGGGTGCCAGGTGCCAGGTGTGCCAGGTGCCAGCACTTCCGCCTCACCTGGCCACGCCGCAGCTGCTCGCTCCCCGAGCTTGGGACCAGGCCCCCCTGCCGCTGGGTCTTTCTGCCCAGAAGGTGGGGCCACTGGGCCTCACAACCTTCTGTGGCTCTGAGGGCCACACGGTTCCAGTACAGGGACCATTCTTATTGCAGCGTTAAGTTTGCGGGTGAGAATAAGAACAGGCAGAGGTGAAAAGGCAGAGGAGCCAGCCCGCGCCCGGAAGACACCTGGAGTCTGTTCTCTAACCGCAGGTGCCCAGACAGGGGTCTCTAGTGGGGGGACGGCCGGTCACTCACTTGCAAGTCGCAAGGAGCCTGATCGGCAAGTCTCGGGGCCCGCGGGGGGCAGCCTTGCTTTCCCCCCACTCATCCTACGTGCCCCTCGGTAGACCAAGGCACCCGGTTCTGGGGCCCAGCGGATGGCTCTTGCGGCCCCTGGCTTGTGCCCTGCGGGTCCCCTCGGCTGGCTACTCCTCCCAGGCCCGGGCTCCTCCACCCACTGCCCCTGGACCAGACCCCGCGGTGGAGCCTCAGCCCCTGGCCTGGGAAATGGGCAGAAAAAGACCCGTGGTCGTGACCAAGGCCCGTGGAGAGCACAGCCCAGAGGAGCGCCCCGGGGGAAGCCCGTGCTCCCTCAGCCCTCCTGCCCCCCTCCTGCCCTCCTCCTGCCCGGCTGCTCAATCGGAGAGAACATGTGTCCTTTCCTCTCCCTGCTGCCCCGGCCCAGCCCCTGCCCCCTTCCCTACCGCCTGTCGCTAAGGCTGCTGGCAGCAGCTCATGCCACCCAGGGGAGCCACTTAGCCCCAATGGTAGTGCTTAGGGCTAAAGAGATTTCTGACTGTGGTGTTTCCATTATTGACAATAAAGCCCCCAGAACTCTAATTACATTGCTTCCCCATGTGCTAAGGGCACACAATCAGGTCAGAGGGAGGAGGGGCTGGAAGTGCTGCAGGTCCCCGACGGGCAAGCCGGCCCCCTCCCTTCCTACTGTTCCCCAGAAATACCTGTTTGATGCAGAAAAATGTACTTGAGAAACATGAATAGAAACACAACACTCATCGCCGCGTGACAGCTTTGTGATGCAAATGCACACTGCGGATTGGGGCTTCCCCCACCCCCTGGCGCTAATCGCTTTCAAAGGGTACGCTGGGACCGAGCACTGGAAGAGGAGTCAGGACGCGCGGTCTAATTAATTCCGGCTCTGCGAGGCCCGCCTCAGGCAACTCGCTGATCCTGTTGCGGCAGCAGAAAATGGGGCTTCACCGACCTGACTCAGGCCTTCGGAGACGAGGCAGGAGCTGGTGACCCTGCCCTACTTTTCCAGGATGTGACTCGGGCAGGCCCTGCACACTGCGCTGGGCTCCCGCCCCCTGTGGCCGTCCCCTGTGGCCGTGGCCGGGCCCTCATGCTGCCCCCTCCCCACGATCCTAAGCCCAGGGGCTGTAAGGGATCACAGTCGCCCCTGCACCCCCACGGGCCCCAGTGTGGGCGGCCACCCCCGCTCCCCAGGGCCCCTCTTGTACCACTCATCAGGGAGCCTGCGAGGCCACCCCCTCCCACCCTCGCAGACCTTCCTCCTTTGCCCTTTCTGGATTCATCCATCTCCTCGTGCAGACGTAGAAAGCCTTCTCTGGGTCCATCTCCCAAGCCGGCCACCGCCCTCTGTCCCCCACTGTCTTCACAAACAGCCCGAACTCACCCCTGCACACCATCCCCTCCCCTGCTGTCCCTCTCCAGCTGGCTTCCACCCCCCTGCCCACGCTGGCTCTCCATCAGAGCTGCTCTCGGCAGCGACAACAGCGACCTCCAGGTCGCTGAACACCGAAGACGTCTGTGACCCTTCCTAAACCTCTCAGCAGCCTTTACCGTGGCTGACGGCTCTCCCCTCTCCCTGCCCTCCTCCACCTGAGTGCACCCTCCTTCCCTTCCTCTTCCACCCAACCTCTGAGGGTCGTGGTTCTCAGAAACCAGGCCCAGGCCCAGCCTTTGCACCCTCTCCCCACACCCCTTTACCCATTTCCAAGGCACAATGTCACCCGGATGCCAAACATGGCCACACTGCAACCCAGACCTCTGTCCCCACTCAATGCCCAACTGACTACATGACTCCTGAGATCTCACAGACATATCAGCCTCCAAGGTCCAAATCTTCCCCGCACACCGAGGTGCTCAGGCTGGAACTCCCTGGGGAGCCAGGTTTCCCTCTGTGACCCCCTGTCACCCAGCCCTCTTGATGCTGCCTCCAAAATACACCCTAGATTCACCCATTTGTCTCCATCTCCAACACCCCCACCCCTGTCACCACAGTGACACACATGCCACAGTCACCTCAGGGCTGGCATCCTCATTTCCACTCCTGCTCTGAACCATCCCCTCGTCCCCCACACACCAACTTAATCTTGTAATAACTCCTTACCCCATGGCCCTCAACCTCACCTCATTACTCTGACCTTGACCTTCACCGTGTGGGCCAAATTCTTTCCCTCCCACAGGAAGCTGCAAGCACCTTCCCACCCCAGAGCTTGCACCCAGCACTCTCTCAGTGAGGAATGTCCTTCCCAGCCCCAAACACTGACTAGCCTACCTTGACCTTGGGAATCCAGCAAATCCTTCAGCTATTCGCCTCCAGAAGTCACTTCCTCAGAAAGGAATATTCAACAACATCCGATTATTTCAGTAAGGTCTATCCCCACCACTGTTAGTCTGCGAAGTCCTTGAAGACACGGGCCTCGTACACGGGCCTCGTACATTTTATTTACTACTGCAGCGTGCCTGGCGTGGATGGAACATGCTGAGTGAATGACCACGGGTGAACATCCTCTGAAAACTGTCTCACGATTATAAAATAAGTCATGATTCTTAAAAAGGAAGGGACTCGGGAAGCCCACCCATCACCGACGACTTAAACAAGAGAACAGATGAGTCATTAGTATTTATCTCAGTTCCTAAAAAGTTGTAACTCACTTGCAGAAGGAAGAATGACACTGAGGAATTTTGCTTTTTCACCTAAACTCAAAATTAATGGCGTTTTGAACAAAGCCTTTTAATTGCAGAATTAAAAAATTCATGCTCAGTTATCATATTCAATATTTTAAATTTACCATGGCATCTATCATTTGGAAGAGGCACAGAGATAAAACTTACACCTCCACTAATGAGCTAGGGCCGACCCTCTGGAGAGGAGAGCGGGAGCAGAGGGAAGAGCGGTCCGACTCCCTTGCTCCCACCAAGGAGCTGCAGAGCTCCATCCATCTCGGGATTTCCCAGTGCCCTGTTGCAGGAAACAGGCTGATTCACAAAAAGATTTCTGAAGTCCTTCCTTTCCCTTTGGCCTTAGAATAACCTCTTGTGTCAGAGAGTTCTAAACCTGCCTCCTTGATTCACAGATTTCCTTGCACTTTGATGTGGGGTCTTTTTCTATCCTCCAACCTTTTTCCATCTAATGCCTTCGAATCCCAACGTTTGTGGGGTGACCTGTACTCTCCAACCATCCCCTCCCGCCTGTGCGCTCTGTCTCTGTGGGATTCAGAGTCATCTTAGAACTGGGGCAGAGTTCCACCGCTGGAAGGACAGAGCGAATGAAGCCTGCTTCTCTCCTTGCTAATGGGTCCACTCACACAGATGCGTATCCTCTGTGTGTCACTGCCACCAAGGGCTTTTTACAGCTCTGCAGCTTTCACCCAGTAAAGCTGCAGAGCCCCCTTCAGTCCTGCAAGCAGAGAGCAATGGCACCCTAATCTAATGCAATCAAAGCTATACTGCTTGATTGTTCCTTAGAATTCTGTCACTGAGGGGAGTCCTCGGGGATCATTTCTTTCATAAAGATATTGAGGAGTAAGTGTCAATTTATTAACAACCCCACAATGTCTGGGTGTAAACCCACCACACCTGAAGCCTGAGGTCTGGGTTTTTGTTTTAAGCACTGTGCAGGCTTTCTTAGCTAATGTGTATATTAAAGACATATAGGTAATCTCATCCAAATATTTTTTAAAAAGGTCCTAAGGAAGAAAAACAAAAGCAATATAAATGTCTGCAAAAATCTTCAGGAACCTGGTTGTATTGCCTATGTCCAAGAGCAACCAATATACACCTATTTTTTCTTTCTTTTTAAGACTTTATTTATTTTGAGAAAGAGACCAGGAGCAGGGGGAGGGGCAGAGGAAGAGGGAGAAGCAGACTCCCCACTGAGCAGGGAGCCTGAAATGGGATTAATCCCAGGACCCCGAGATCATGACCTGAGCTTAAGGCAGATGCTTAACTTACTGAGCCACTCAGGTGCCCCAATATACACATATTCTACTTTAATACCAGTATTAATAAAGTATACAAAACAGAGATTCTTCCTTGATGGAAAAAAACTCAAAATAAGACCTTAGTCATTCAGGCTGATTTCAGAGAAGATGAGCCCAAATCAGCAAAAACAGATCTATAATAAATCAACAGAACAAAGGCTAAGGAATCCCATTACTGGCAGGTGCCCCCTGCATCCCCTTTGCATGGTAGCCCAAAGTTCAGAGCCAAGACTTATCAAAATTTAAAAATTAAAGAAGTTCTGTTTACCACAAGGAATATCCACTTGCGCGCAGAAAATTAATGTGCTCACATACTTAAAATCTAAAATGGGCTGAATGCTGGGACGCCTGGGTGGCTCAGTGGTTGAGCGTCTGCCTTTGGCTCAGGGCGTGATCCTGGGGTTCCAGGATGGAGTCCCACATCAGGCTCCCTGCATGGAGCCTGCTTCTCCCTCTGCTTGTGTCTCTGCCTCTCTCTGTGTGTGTCTCATGAATAAATAAACAAAATTTTAAAAATAAATAAATAAAATGGGTTGAATGTAACCTTGAAATTGTATTGATAGTATTAAATTTCTCAACAAAACTTTTATTTTTAGAGACAGTACAAAGATAAACTTTAGTTCACTTCCTGTTCACTAATTTGGAAATCACTACCCTTGGATTATTGAATTAAGGTTTATTCCAAATTTCCATTAAGTAAACTGACTCTTTATAAAATACACACAAATGTGTGTATTTTTATGAGTAGGATGGATCCCTATGGATGAGCATTTTTGGTTTTCCTACATATGCTTTTCTACATATGCTTTTCAAAACTTATTACTATCTATACATGCTTTGTAGATATTCCTAGTAAAATAGTAACCTCTAGCTCTTCAAAAATAATTAACCCTGAATCTATAGATTAAAATATACAGACAAAAGGGTGCCTGGCTGGCCAAGTTGGTGGAGTATGTGACTCTTGATCTAGAGGTCATGAGTTCAAGCCCCACAGTGGGCATAGACATTACTTAAAAAATAATAACCAATAATAAAATAAAAAAATACATAGATAAAAATCAAATAAATTAACCCTCCAAAAATCATGATTTACTCTTAAGACTTTATGAACAGTTATACCTGAACATGAAATATCCTTAAAATTAAGCTGATGAATTTCCAGGGGGAGCCTCAGACATAGGCTGTTGTATTTCCCCATTTGTCTAAAGCATCACACAATGAAACCTGAGTTTGTCCCTCGATTCATAAAAATAATCTTTATTTCTTTCCAGGGTAAACTTGCTCAAAGGTTCCCCGTTGATTACATTAGTTATTTTGTACGAAAGGTCCTCCTTAGGCACACTGTCAGGGCCATGACCGCTCAGAGGCCGAGCAGCAGAGGGACGGTGGGAATCTGCAAGGGAAATTAGAATTCTGTAGGAAAAGAAACAGCAAGTCATCAAATCCACGGATCTGCCTAACACAACCGGAGGGCGTTCAATTTCAGCTAGCTGAAGGAACAAATTTGATCTTAATTACGAAGAAGCTTCTATAAGTTTTGAGGAAGTCACAGCTTAAGAAGGATCAGTCGCCTAACTTCTTGATAAATTAGTTTCTCAAGACTAACCTTTTGGATGCCAAAGAAATATATCACATGCATGGCAGTCAGGAAAATGTCAGTGTTCAAGGGGGTAAGGTAAATGGCTAAGTAATCACGAAAATGACATCTATGCATGCTTAACAATATGCTAACTCTCAAACATAAAGATTACATTTAAATATAAAATATAAAGAAGCACCGCCACACTCTGGCGAAATTGTTGAGAGTTGCTGTGCTCCACAATGCTGTTATTAATGCCAGCACTGTCCTCCCCAGCATCGTATGGTTTTTTTGAGATTTCCTGCAGAAACATGAACTGACCCTGGTTGGAGCCCCACATCTCCATTTCTGCCTGATGGATGCATCTAGAGCCTGGCTGCCACCCACTCTCCAGACATCAGGACCACGATCCTTCCATGATGAACAAGTGCGGTGCAGCAGGCAAAGAAAGCAACCCCGGGCTTCCTGATTGATCGGGACAGAAGAGGAGGCCAGGCAAAGAGGCAGGCTCGCCCACACGTCTATCACCGACAGGACACAGCATGACAGGCACACGCAGGCACGCTTCATGGGCATAGGGAACACGGTTTTAAAAATGCCAAGTTTTGAACAAGGCCTCTCAAGGATGAAGGATGTCGATCCCACTCCAACTCTCCGGTCTGTAAACTATGTCACCAAAATGTGTTATGAAAACTCAAGGAGAGCATGATACCTGAATTAGCACGAGTGTTTTACCTCCACTTAATAAAATTGGTATTTTGATTAAATGTGCTCCATTCTAATGAATTTCACAAAGAGAAAGGAGCTTAAAAAAATGTCAGCTGAATACTTCATCCTCCGTTTAGCAACCACTCCCTTCCTAAAAATAAAAATCTTCCAAAGCTTTTTTATATGGTTAAATTAGATCAATCTGCTGCTTCCCAGTTTTTTAATTGTCATTCGTGTGAAAAGGTGTCACTTTTAACGCTGACTTCTTCCTGCCACTTAATGTTACCGACAGCATTACTCTCTTTTGGATTTTTCAGGAAAAGAATGAGATAAAAAGCAGTTTCCGTGGCAGGGGCGGGAGGGGGGGATCTTCATTTTCCATATTAATACTACATTATAATCAAATAGTTTCATGAAGTTATGATCCTCAGGTTGGAAGAACAAAAAACACCCTTTAAAAATGCCTCTCCAGAGACACAGCCCGGAAAAAGCTCCATCTTCCTATTATGTTACAAGTATTCTATGCTTCCCTCCTTTCCACACTGTGTCAATCAAGACTAATGAGTCTAAACCTACAGAATTAACACGGAGAATTGAGTTGTATATGTTATGGGTAAACCCAAACTTAACACAGAAATGTGAAAAGCAAGCCCCGTGCATTTGGCGCAGGCCATCACCACGAGAGCCTTCGACCTGCTGGGTGTCACTTCTTCAACTAAGCCTCTGCAAGCTCAAGTGCTCGGCGAAAAGGAGCAAATGCGTGGTCCACTGTGCTTCGAGCTAAGCAACCTTCCAGAAAAGCTGAATTTCCAGGCCCCACAGGAGAAACAGCTGACCTCAGAATTGGGACCCGCCTCCCCGCCTGTGTGGCATTACAAAGGATACTTAACGTTTCTGGGCCTTTCCTTTCCCCTCCATAAAAGAAATGGACAGGCTTAGACTCTGTAGGCACCAATTCGGAGGCACTGCTATAGCTGGGTAAGGAGCACAGACCACACACACTGCGGGAACTTCATGCCCAGCACACACATGTGCCTTATCTACACACACAAAAATGCGGCTTGATAAAGTTCAGAGTAATGCAAAGCGTTACGGGCATCAAGTAGCTCTTGTCATCCACGGCTTTTCTCACTCAAAGATGCCAATGGGGGCGCCTGGGTGGCTCAGTTGGTGAGGCCTCAGACAACTGATTCCAGCTCAAGTCCTGATCTCAGGGTCATGAGATCGAGCCCTGAATGGGGCACCATGCTGGGCACAGAACCTGCTTAAGATTCTCTCTCTCCTCCCCCACACAGGGGAGGACTCTCTCTCTCTCTCTCTCAAAAAAAAAAAAAAAAAAAAAAAAAAAGATGCTAATGATCTCACTTATGTGTGGAATCTTGAAAACAAAATAAACAAACAAAAAAAGCTCACTGATGCAGAGAACAGATTGGCGGTTGCCAGAGTTAGGACCCAGGGTAGGAGTGGTGAAATGACTGAACGGGGTCAGAAGGTACAAACTTCCAGTTATAAAAAAAGTAAGTCTTGGGGAATGTGACATACAGCATGGGGACTACAGTGAGTAACACTGTATTGCATGTTTGAAGGTTGCAGGTAAGGTAGGTCTTAAAAGTCGTGGGGTTTTTTTTTTAAGGTATTTTTTGAGAGAGGGGGAGCGAGCATGAGCAGGGGGAGAAGCACAGGGAGACGCAGACTCCTCTCTGAGCAGGGAGCCCAATGCAGGTCTGGATCCCAGAACCCTGAGATCACGACCTGAGCTGAAGGCAGGCGCTTAATGGACTAAACCACCCATGTATCCCGATTTTAAAAGTTCTCACACACATGAAATTTTTTTGTAACAATGTAAGGTGACAGATGTTAACTGGACTTACTGTGGTGATCATTTTGCCATGTATACAAATAATAAGTCATTACGTTGTATATATGAAACCTAATATTATGCTACATGTCAACTGTACTTCAAAGAAATACAGGGATACTTTAACTGGCATTATATTGGGGTCCTGGAAGGGTTGTTGATATTAAAAGGGGGTCCTCACCTATTTAAAAGAACTAGGAAATCACTGGTCTAGAACTCTAGATGCTTCCTAAAGCTCCTTTACAGGGATTAGCACATAATCTATCTTTCCTCAGCAGCTCAACCACCGTTCATGTCGGTGAGGAAAGGAAGAGTTAAAATTAAGCCTACTCAGTTCCAGACATCATAGCTGATTTTTTAAATTATGACTTAAAAACGGAAGTTAAAAAAAAAGAAAGAAAAAAACCCCTGCATTTTGGCCAATTATCACCAAACATTTCTATTACATCCAAGGCTATCCAAACATTTATTTCTCTGTGGCCCAAAATCCTTTGAGAAAACAAGACTGAGGGCACAGTTTATATAGCTAGTCATCGTTATTTAGACTTAAAGCCCATCTTTACGTGTATTATGACGGCAGTAACACTAGATGCCTTTTAAAAAGCATTTAATACCTTCTACGACTTCTTTGCTACATCAAAGTACAAGTCTATTCTTGTGAAAGAAAACCGTCATTCTAGCACAGCTGCATGTAAAATGAATAATTGATAAGCAAGGGCAAAGAGCTTTGAAAACCTAGAAGTAGCATATGGATAGTACAAAATAATGCAGAAAGACAACCAGTGTCCTGAAACTCAGCAACTATTCATAAAACAAAACATAACAAAACAGAAAAATAAAGGTGCCTGGGTGGCTCAGTCGGTCAGGTGTCTGGCTTCGGCTCAGGTCATGATTCTGGGGTCCTGGGATGGAGCCCCGTGGCTGGTGGGGGGCAGGAAGGTTGTCTGTCCCTGCTCAGTGGGAGGTGTGCTTCTCCCTCTCCCCCTCCCCTGCCTCCCGTTTATGCTCTCTCTCTAATATATAAAATCTTAAAAAAAAAAAAAAATCAGTGAGGTTGGACAAATGCCTATATGAGGTTTGTATTTTTTAAATTCCATTAGAAAGGAGCTCTGAAAGTACTGCCTCCAAGTTGGGCAAAAGCCAATGTGTAAGAACAAACACAATCAGCTATTGCAGAAGTTTCGGAGCACTGCGAAGTCAGAGGCTGCCCATGGGCAGCAAAGCCTTTGGCCTCTCAGTCATTGCCACCCATCTGCCCGGGGCTCACAGTGACCCAAGAAGGTGGTCCAGGTCCTGCCAGGACAGTCACTCAGGAACAGAGGAGGACTCCTCTGCCCCCGTCCAACCACCAGCACCTTTTTACTGGGTAAAGAGGCCTCAGTGGGGCAGCTGGGCAGCCACAAACTCCTCCATTGGGCAGGAGGCCCGAGGCTTCTGCACGTGAAATAAGAATAAACATCGTGGTTTTCACACCTCCTGGTGCAGACCTTAAACATGTGGCCCTTTGCACTCTTGAACTCCTACATGGGACAGTGACCCGTACTGTGAAAAATCACGCTCACATGTCCCTCCGAACAACTGATGATTTCCCTTCTTTCTAACCATGGAAAGCTTACAGAGTCACAACCAGGAAGATGACAGAAAGTCTCTAAAATGGGGCACCTGGGTGGCTCAGTGGTTGAGCATCTGCCTTTGGCTCAGGCCATGATCCCCGGGTCTTGGGACCAAGTCCCACATCGGGCTCCACACAGGGAGCCTGCTTCTCTCTCGGCCTGTGTGTCTGCCTCTCTCTGTGGGTCTCTCATGAATAAATAAATAAATAAATAAAAATCTTAAAAAAAAAAAAGTCTCTAAAATGAGTTAGCACACGATGCATTTGATGCACTCCACGCAGCTGCCCCGCAAAGGCAGAGAAGTCAGTTCTACTCTCTCCCGTCTGGGACGGATCCTTCCTTCTCCCGCCAGCGGTGGAGTTAAAAGGACTGACGATGGAACCCCCCAATCACGGAGCTCTGCTTTATTCCTGGAAAACCCAGAGCGCTAGGCAGCCGCCCACCCCAACCCTGCCCTCAGGTCACCAGGCCTTCCTCACCTCCAGGCAGTCTTCTTTTTCTTTGGAAAACACAGCAGTTGCCCTGAGGCAATTTAAAAACTCATGGGGCTTATTGAACATGATTAAAACATTAGTAAAAATATTAGTACACAGTAGTAAAAATATATAAATTCGGCTAAATGTAGACTTGGAATTCTTGAGAAACCCGAGGACAGCCTACCATGGAAGAGTCAACAAAGCAGAAAGGTCTTACATCACTCCGCGACGCTTGCTTCCTAAAGGCATGATATTTCCCATCTGGATGGCCTTAATCTACTTTACTCCCAGCAGAGGCGGTTGGTTCATTCCCAGACATAAACACAGGTCCTCACAATACGAAAAAGCCAGCAACTAGCGTAGGCAGCTCCGTTTGCCTCTTTTAGAGCATCGGTTGCATATTCTCCAGGGAATTAAAGTGAGGCTATGGCTTGTCCCTCCCGGCCTCTGAAGTGGTTCTCCTGAGAGTTCAGATATTCAGCAAGTTATAAAAAGCATCCTTCCCTAATTTAAATTCGCAAATCAGAGGGGCTAGTGGGTGGCTCAGTGGTTGAGCCTAGGCCTTTGGCTCTGGGTGTGATCCTGGGGTCCTAGGATTCCCACATCGGGCTCCCCACGGCGAAGCTGCTTCTCCTTTTGCCTGTGTCTCTGCCTCTCTCTGTGTGTCTCACGAATAAATAAAATCTTATTAAAAAAAAAAAAAAAGTTGAAAACCAGAGCTGGCCAGGCAAAAGGTTTTGGGTTCCACGCATCTGGGTTATGGTCTGACTACCGTTTAGCCCCTGCAGCAGGAGGAAGATACGGAATCATCCATTTCCATTTGGAAAGCAGTTAAGGGGACGCCTGGGTGGCTCAGTGGCTGGGCACCTGCCTTTGGCTCAGATCGTGATCCTGGGATCCAGGATCGAGTCTTGTATCCGGCTCCCTGCATGGAGCCTGCCTCTCTCTCTCTCTCTCTCATGAATAAATAAATAAATATTTTTAAAAAAAAAAAAAAGGAAAGAAGTTAGGGTTCGAAGCCAACAGCCAAGAAATAATTCTTGATATGTCTTTGGTGTAAAAAGGTGGTTTTATTAAAGCATGGAGACAAGACCCGGGGACAGAAAGAGCTGCCCTGGGGTCATGAGGAGCAGCCTGTAATATACTTTCAAGTAGAGAGGAGGTTAGGGATATTACGGATAGGGTAAGTCTCTGAGGAATTTTGGAAGCAAGGTTTCCAGGATCTTGAGGGGGCTGGCTATTGTTGGGGAAAGGTCATTTATTACCGTGTAATAAAACCCGAGTCATGAGCCCCTTCAGATGCGTATCGGAGGGCCATGTGCTTGGAGATGACTGCTAACCTATATCTTGGTGGGTAGAGATAAAGGAAATTTCTAAAGGAATTTTTATATGTTAGGGTAGACTTACAGGATCCTGAGAGTTGCGCTAAGATCACCTTTTGCCCTTAGCCAAGTATCACCATGGAGGCAGCTGAGTCCCTAGAAGAATGTCACTCTGTCTGTTTTGAGGACTTGTCAACAGGCTGTAGGTAGTGAGGAAATTTAATAATGTTTCTTCTGCCTTAGTTTCCCACATCATAGCTCACAGCTGTTTCCTACTCCTAGGAGATGAGCTTGAGACTTCCTCAGTAGGCAGAGGGGCTGAATGAACCCTGCTTCTCATCAGAGCAGAGCCCTGGCCAGTACTCGGTTAGCCAGCTTTGCTTCCAAGTAGCCAAGAAACCACCGGCACAGCCACCGAGCACATCCTCAGCTACCTCCACCAGGCGCCGGGGCCTCTGCAGAGAAGGCCACCATCCATGCTCTGCAGGTGCACGGCCTGGCAGGTGCCAGGGAAACACAGCAGGCCCCCACAGGCAGCAGATCCCTGGTGCTCAGGGCCAGGCTGTGTGACCACTAACACGCTTCCATTTGTGGACTCTCCTTGACACGTAAGCATCAAGGGCAGGAAATGGATTTTTCTTTTGTCCGGCTATTGAGGACTAAAAAGATACGATACCTTCTGACCAACTACCTTATCTAAGCACCGTGAAGGCTATGCCACGAAGCAGAAGGAAACACGGAACAGGCCCTACCGTAAGGGTATTTGGTATCCAGCTTACTCGCTGCTGTCCTCTCCCAAGGCAAGTGGTCATCGCTGCACCCATTTGGCATTCCGTTATACCCGATGCCGACAATCTTGTTTTCTGCATTCACGATGCAGGCTCCGACCTACAGGGAAACGTGCCCAAAGGCTTGGTGACTTTGAGCGGCTGGTCTGCCCCTGGACACCAGAAGCTTGCAGAGCTCCAGAGTGAGCATGCGGCTTTCAGCAGTGTGTTAAGTGCTCCGTGTCTCCTTGCTTGCTTTCTGTGGCAGCCCCCACAAGCCAAGGAGAGCAGAACCCTTCACCCCAGAGGGGGTACAAGAAGTCGAGAGCGGTGGCATGTGAAAAAAGGCAAGCACACAAGGGAGGCCGCACAAAAGACAGATTTACTCTGCCTTTGAGTCGCCAGGCAGCCACCGAGCGCTTTCCTTCTGTAATGTGTTCGTTTCCAGGTATCTCTGTGTCTGTGAGTGTCCTAAGATCCTCCTACAAAAGTCACTTACCTGTGAATTTGGATCTTTGCTTCTCTGTGCAGCTAAGAAGGCCACTGCCATGAAATACTCAGGCCATTCCAAATAGTCATCACGTTTCTTGCAGGGAACTTCACTCATGCTGGGTCTAGAAGGAAAACAGTGCTTGAGAGAAGCAGCATTTTGGTCCACCTGCTTCCCAGCTCAACGCAACCACATCTAAACTCTGGATCTGCAAAGCCAGACAGTTTCAGTTACATTTAGAAATCACAGATCACGGGGCCCCAGAGAGCGTCTGGCCTTGAGCAAAAATATTAAATTATGTCACTGTTTCAGAAGTTCGGATTTGGCACGTCGTTTCACATTCCCAAATATTACATCTCTGTGCTTTCTCGTAGGATTCTTTTTTCCCCAATTATTTACACATGCCTGCCCCGCACACTGTTGTCACCTGTCGCCTCTTTCTCTTTTAGGAAAGGGAGTCAGCGGGAGAGGGAGGGAGAGAGGAAGGAGAACATTTATTGGTCACGTGCTGCCCACACTGTGAAGGGTCATACACATCGTCTGACCCAAGCCTCATTCCTGGCAAAGGAAGGAACATCCCATCCTACGGGGAGTCCCCGGAGTCCCACAGGATCGGCATCCACGCCGGTCAATTCCGCCGGAGTCGTCTCAACTCTGATACTAACCAGATAATCTGTCCCCTTAGCTTCGAGTCCGGTTACTGAATCAAACCAGGAGAAACCATGAGAAGAAGCGTCAAGGGCTCTTCCTAAGGCCAAGTCTCAGCGAGCGGGATCTAGTCCCTCGGTCCGGGCGGGCGCAGCCTCCAAGGGGCCTCCGACCCGCAGGGCGACCCGCAGGGCGGGCGGGGTCCTGTCCCGGGGGAGGCCCCGGCACCTGGGCGGAGGCGGGGAGGGCGGGCGGCGGTGCCCGGGGCGGCGGTGCCCGGGGCGGCGGGGCGGGCGGGAGCCCTCGGTGCCCCCCTGCGTGCCCCCCTGCGTGCGCCCCGCGCCCCGCCCCCCTGCGCCCCGCGCCCCGCCCCCCGCGCGCCCGCAGGCCTCTCGGCGCCCGCCCCGGCTCGACCGCGCGGGTCCACCCCCGGCCCGAGGCCCGCAGCCGCCGTCGCTGTGCGGCGCCCGCTCGGCGGCCCCTAGACGGGAGGGGGGAGGGGGAGGACCCGCGGGGGCCGGCGGGGTTCCCCGGTCTGCGCGCACCCCCGCCCCGAGGCCCGGAGCCCGGCTGCTCCGGGGGACACGTGTCGGCTCACCCGGCCCCGGCCCCGGCCCCCGCCCCCCGCCCCGGGAGACCCCGCGCCGCAGCCCCACGTGGCCCAGGAAGCGCCCGCGTCTCCGCCTCCGGCACCGGCCTGGGTCGGCTGCCCCGAGCGAGCGGGGCTCCGGGGGGGGCGCCCGGCCCGTCCGCGCCCCGCCGCCCCCGCCCCCGCCCCCGCCCCCATCAGGCCGCGTACCCGCCGGGCTGCTCCTCCGCTCGGTCCGCTCCAGGCCCCGCCGCCGCCGCCGCCGCCGCCGCCCCGGGGAGGAAGTCGGGAGAAGAGGCGGGGCCGCGCGGGGCCGGAAGGTGCTGCAGCCGGCGGCCGGCGCTCCGCGGAGGGCCCGGGGGGGGGGGGGGCGGGGGGTTCCGCCGTCGGGGCAGTTTGTGTTCCGCCCCGCCCCCGCCCCCACCCCGGCGCGCCCCGCCCCCTCAGCCCTCGCTCTGAATCTGAGTTTTCCATGAAAGGCGACGCGAAGGGGCCCAGGGCAAGGAAAACTGAAAAGGGCAGGAAGCAAGGGGACCCGCGTGGGGTCTCCGGCATGCGCCGGCCGGGTCAGCGTCCTGGGGCCCGCGGGCGGCGGTGTCAATGTCCTGGGGCCGGCGGACGGCGGGTGTACGGATTCCTGCCCAGGCCCGAGCTGGGCCGGACGCGGTGCGTCGAGGCACAGATGTCTCGAAGGTGCATTTGCATTTGCGCTTTGCATGGCTCGCTCCGTCTCCCCCACACGGGGTGGAAGGGCCGGAGATGTGCGCTGAAGCCTGCCACCACGCCTTCCCAACCCCACCACGGAGCACACACCTCGCAGACAACCCCCCTCCCGCCCCCCCGGGGTGGCCGCGTATAAAATTGTGCACACTGTAGTGTGACAACTGACTTAAAGATCAGAGGAAATGGGCCGTCGGTGAGCTTTCTGAAGCCATAGGCCCCAAGGAAGTAAATCAGATTTTCTAGAACTTCATTACTCTGTTCAAACGTGTGGCCCCTCATCCTGGGGGGACATGAGCTCCAGCACAGAGAATGACAAAAGAACCCTTCTGTCCTACACACAGGGCTTGAGGATCCCGTCGGCGCCCCATAAATAATAGCTACCGTAATAATCATGAGTTCTGATCGGCGCATCCCAGATCTGAGCCACTAATCCAAACAAAAGCTTGTTAACTATATTAATTTAGCCTAACGGGGGAAGAATGATGAGAATAAACAGTGGGTTCTATCTCATTTCTCACTACCGCAGACACATCATTCTTCATCTCCATGGTCCAGCCTGTAGATTCAATAATTAAATTATGTACTGCGTTTGGTGGATGCCGGGAAAGCAAAGAGAAAAATACTTCATCACTAACTATAGATTTTTTTTTTTTTTTTGCTTTGATAAGAGTCAGGCTTGAAAGAGCTACATAGATTAAGATGATGATTTTTAATGTCAAGTTAACTTTACTTGGCTGGCGTGTTGCCACTGAAACATATTATATATACTGAGCCCTCGATTCCCCTTGCCCCCCCCGCCCCCAATCCTCTGCTTGGTCTCTATCACACTCATCTATAGTCTTTGAGTCTTCATAGATCCATTTCTCTTCTTACCAATCTCCAGCCAATACATCACCAATTGCGGCTGGTCCTTCAACCACAACATCATTAAGCTTGCTTCCTTCCTCCGCTCTGTAAAGACTGTCATACATAATTTAGTTACTTCTCATCAGTCTCCATTTTGGTCAGCTCACACACTCCCCTCTGCAATAAATTCAGGATCCTGCTTGCTGCAAACACATTACCCTGAATGTTCCTGCATTTCGCTACAAGTCTCTCATCTTACAGGATGACATCATTCATAATACAGGAAACCCTCCTGATTCATAGTCTTAGAACTTGAGGTTTCAATTATTCTGCACCAACAGCCAACCCAGGCAGCCCACGAGGAAGAAAAATGCATTCCTTGGTTTATCTTGCTCATTAACACCTTGTAACTCCAAGTGTGACTGTTAAGTGTTAAATCTCTCTTGCTAATACCTTGTATTTTGGTTTATAATTGAGGATCTTTCTCCACCTACCACGGGCACAGAGGCTCACTATGTTTTCAGCCATATCAAGAGCAAGGACAGAGGGCTTCACAGCGGGGTGAAGACAGACATTTGTAAGGATCATTGTCCCAAGCTTGGCCTGACTCTTCTGTTTACAACACTGTGGGTTATCTATGCCTGATCTGTAGCATAACCTGGAACATATTGCAGGATTTATTTTTATTTTATTTTTTTTAATTTTTTAAATTTATTTATGACAGTCACAGAGAGAGAGAGAGGCAGAGACACAGGCAGAGGGAGAAGCAGGCTCCATGCACCGGGAGCCCGATGTGGGATTCGATCCCGGGTCTCCAGGATCGCGCCCTGGGCCAAAGGCAGGCGCCAAACCGCTGTGCCACCCAGGGATCCCCCCATATTGCAGGATTTCAAAGGTGGGGGATCCCGATTAAAAAGATGAAAGACAAGGTGGAACTCTTTGGGGACTCCTTCAAATGGAGCTTTGATGGCAATGATGCATGTGTGCTCTACCATGATACCGCTTACCCCTTCCTCCACCGCCTCTTCTTGCCCAAGAGAGACCCGGGAAGAGGCAGGGAGTCTGGAAAACAGCCGGTCGGTGCATCAGGGTTGTCATGGGAGAAGGGCACAGGCCTTGGATGCAAACCAGAGTTTGAACTTTAGTCCCATTTCTTATTACCCAAATGACCTTCAGAAAGGACTCACATTCTTGGAGACTGTTTCCTCATCTGCAAAATCAGTGACATTCAATCATTCAATCATGTTTTATTATTTTTCCATGCGCTCAGTGCTTCAAATACCAACAATGGACAAGATAGGCCAGCCCTTCCCTCACAGGGCCTACCACCCTCTCTCTAACAAAAGCTGAATAAATGAACCTCATTGTTGACTTGGTTAACACAATAAATGTTACAAAAGTTTCCTGTTAGAATATCTTGGTTCTTTAAAAAAAAAACAAAAAAAAAAAGATTTTATTTGTTCATGAAAGACACACAGAGAGAGGCAGAGACACAGGCAGAGGGATAAGCAGGCTCCATGCAGGGAGTCTCGATCCCAGGACCCCAGGATTGCAACCTGAGTCAAAGGCAGATGCTCAACCACTGAGCTACCCAGGTGCCCCACGGTTCCTGTTTTTCAAAAGAATAATTGTTTATATTTCCAAGAAGCTGTCCAAACTACAGAGAACTGTTTAAACCTTAAGTATGAGAATGACTGGAATATCTGCCAAACCAGAAAAGAAGTCAATGAAAATTCTAGAAAAGAAATTCCATATGTGTTCTTGTCAATATATACATTTTTATATGTATGTTAGAACATGAGGTCAGTTGTTCGTGTTCAATGGAAGACATGTATGTCTTCCACAGATTGATATATCAGAATATTAATATAAAAGAAATCAAGATTCCTAAATAAGATTTTTGTTATGAGGTGATGCCCCGGTTATCTTTATTGTCACACATCTTCAAAATTACAATGAAGATCAATGAGGAAAACGTTAACTTGGCGTATGCACAGAACTGGGTGCTTTGCTATTGTCTGTCGGTAAATGTTGGTTGACCAAATTAAGGGATAGACAATAATTGCTTTATTCCAAAAATTTTGGAGCATCCAACACATAAAGAGCAATCTTCATCTGTAAACTCTAGTCATACTTCTCTATCTGCTTCCTTTTTCTCTTTGCATCTATTAGACCTGGAAAGACATTTGATAAATGATGTCTTGGGGCTGGTGGATCAAGAAGCAAGGTGGAGCAGAACTGTTTTCAAGACTTGTAGTGTCTCAGTCTTAGGATTTCGGTCTTAACCTGCAAATAACCATCTCTAGAACCAGAGCAAAAGGCAGCTGGGAAGGCTGTCTGCTTTTTCATGGTTATGTCAACTCTCCCCACGACTTGCTTTTCCTCTACAGAGCTGAACTTGTAGCCTCTTTCATACATAACTGGTTGAAGTTGATGGAAATTACATGTCTTATCACTCCCTAAAAGAAAAAAAATACATAAAATGTAAATCTAAAAGAAATGGGCAATTTTCTTGTACCACTTTATATTTCTGTGTAAGTTACCAAGTGCCAATCACTCTTACTTTTTAAAATTCAAATTTGTCAAGCAGCATGTAAGCTTTCAGTGTTGTACAAGAAAAGATAATGCTTCATGTGGAACAGTCACTTACGCTAGTTCTGCAAAAGCGCCTACCAAAAGAGAATTTATCAGATTGCTGGTTTTATGGAAATATTAATGACCTCATTAAATTGTCCCTCTACTCGGGGGTCACCGTGAAGTCTACTGAAAGGTAATCATCAAGGTATTATGGTCCTGGATATAGAATTCTTTATTGCCATCACAGTCATCACTCATTTTGTAGTGTATATTCTAACTAATGCAACAAGGTGAGTGCCCGAGAACCATTGTAAGTGAAGGCTGCTGTTAAACTGTTTTCGGAAGTTAATGGCTATCATAACCTGCCTGACATGTTGTGTCTTCCTTTAGCTAACTGGAGAGCTCATGGAGACTAAACTTCTAAAATGAGAAAGCAAGAGTTAAATTAATATTTTAGTATTGCAGCTCACTATGTGCATGCATATCAAAGGTAATGTCTGGGGTCCTGCCACGACAACGATCGATGCCACGAGGTGAAACATTATCTTCTACATGCGTGAACAAACAAAATAGGGAAGGAAGCCTATCTTAGGTGAATAGGTATCGACACTGTTCACAGTAAGAAGTTCTAAGCTTCGACGCAGGAGGCGATGGGGAAGCAACATGGCAGGAACCAGGTCAGAGGCCTCCAAAAGTCCCATTTTTTATCAACCTCTGCCTGCTAGCGTGTTCGATTGACAACCTGGAGGTGAGGAAAGGTAGAGAGCTGTCAGCCATGGAATGTTTTGAGATAGTTTGATAGTAATGCTATCTTTAAATTAGCCCTGGACTGCGTTAAATATCAAACAAAAGGAGTAGAGCGACACTCGTGAAGTCATCCTTATGAGAAGGAGAGAGATTTAATAGTTTGGTGGTTACAGTAACCACTATCCTGCAAGAAAAATCAATAACTACACAGTGTTAGAATCACACCAAGAGCTCCTGGAGCTGAGCCATTTCACTGAAGAATAAACCCAGGTTCATTAAAGTAGAAAGTCAGGATGTGGTAGGAGGTCAAGCACAAACGCACCCTGGGCTCTTTTGTCCGGAAACCCAAGAAGATGTTCTTCTTTCAGGATCCAAGTATTTTTTTAAAACATAGAATTTACAGGGCTGGATGTGACCTTAGCAATCACTGAGTCCAGCCCCTTCTTTTTACAGATAAGGAAATAGTAACCCAGAAAGATTACTTGGTGTGCTCCCATTCACACAGCTGATCCGGTACGATTTCCTCCACGATGGACTGTTTGTCCCTCGTCCTGGAGCCTATGAATCAAACCACAAGTGTTTATTGAGAGCCTCTGTGGAAGGCACTCTGCTAAAAAAAAAAAAAAAAGAAAAAGAAAAAGAAAAGAAAAACGCTGAACGAGCTTTCTCTGATTCTTTGCCAGAGCAAAGATAAAACTCCATAGCAGGTTAACCAACATTACTGGTTAAGCAGCAATGGAAAACAGCAATAAAAGAGCTGTCCCCAAGTAGAACGTGATTTGTCGCGTGTGTCTTCTGCCTCAAGGAAAGTCCTCCCTGCCCATTTAAGATGTAGGTTATGGACACAAGGGTACCCCTGCTCCCCTCATTATTACTTCAATTTAGTACAATAGTCTCTTTATAACCAGGTTTGTTTGTTTTTTCACAAGAAATGCAAGATCCACAGGATGCAAAAAAAAAAAGAAAAAGAAAAGAAAAGAAAAAAGAAAAAGAAAAAGAGAGCCTGCACACATGTAGAGAAGCACCTGCACCTCACCCTTGAATATAAGAGGTTGCCCTAACTGTACTCCTGGACAACCAAGGGAAAAGATCCCATCAGGGGAAATCTGAATTTCTTTCCAGATCTGTGGTGAAGCCCAGACAAGGAAGAGGGAGCGTCATCTCTTTGAATTCACTAAGTATTAAATGTGAATGTGTCCCCCAACAGAATCGTAGCCCCCAAAACCAAGGAGTTCCAAGCAAATGAAAATATGTACGTACACACGAATACATGATCTTTCTGCTTTGTACCACTTAATTCAATCCTTGTTGAAATCCCAGGGATAACATTACCTTTTAGATAGAGTTCTACTATCTCCCACGTACACAAAAAGCATCACATGAAGTAAATCAGCGCATGCAGGATGAAGACCCTCTAGGATTGCCGAGCCAGGTGCCTGGAATCTGACTAAGAGACCGATGGCTCAAAACGAAGCCTGGCTGCTGAGAACCAACAATATCTACACAATAATGCTTACACCCCCATGTAAACTCCTTATCTTTGCCTTCCACTCCTTTATGTTGTTGTATTCATGGCTCCCTGTGAAACCCAGAGGAATCTATTTCTCGAAAGTCTTTAATAGCCTATTCATTCCCTTGCTATTCTCGTGTCACAT
This sequence comes from Canis lupus baileyi, assembly GCF_048164855.1. Taxonomy (NCBI): domain Eukaryota; kingdom Metazoa; phylum Chordata; class Mammalia; order Carnivora; family Canidae; genus Canis; species Canis lupus. Next base: position 13,950,036 of record NC_132852.1, read on the forward strand.
CGCAAACGGTATGTGTTGGCAAAGGGGGTGATAGCAAGTTTACATTGTAGAGGGTAATTTCCTTATAAAGGCATCCATTTGTTTGTTAACGGTCTGCTGCTGTTCTGGGGGGGGGGAGGGTATTCATGAGCCAGGTACCTGGATAGAGCCGAGAACTTCTTATTGTAAAAATAAATAAATAAATAAATAGAATAAAAAAAAAAAAACGGTGGCAAATTCTATTAGTGATTTCAGTGGTGCATTAAGCAGGCTATTATTAGAACTGACATTTCACATGCAGAAATATTCTTTACTTGAAAGTCAAGTAAAGGAGGGAGGGATTATTTAGAATTTTGAAAACATCAAAGAAGTCCCCTGCAAACCTATCCTCATAAACACCTCAACGGGGTTTAAGAAACGGGGTCAGAACCGATGCCTGTGATGCAAACGATAACACCAAAAATGGGATGGCTTTGCGAAGTGCTCATAGGCAGTGGCTGGGGAAGTCGATCCTTCTGTGTCCACAGCCAGACCCCAACGCTGGTGGGCTGGAGCCCAGCTGAAGGTTGGTGTTACTCACTCACAAGCCACAAGCCACTCCACAAAGAGCTCCACCGGTCAGACTCTCCTCCTGCTGCTGCCTAGACAGGTATCACAGCAGTCCCCGAGATGCTTGAAGAGTCTTTCACTGCATCTGCCTTTGGAGATACACAGTTGGCTCCGCAGAAGCTAAACATTTTTAAGAGCACAGCAAGAAGTAGGCCAGAAAGCATCAAAGCTTTATCGCTTTTTAGAAAACTTGATGGTCTTGCCGGTACAGCTCCCTGTGATATGGTTCAGTTGTAATGACAATGGAGAGTCTATCAGTGCAAACTGCTGATGAGACGTCGGAAAATGTAGCCAAGGGTCTTCCAAGCACGTTTAAGCACTGCTCTTCGGAGCTGCGCCTCTTAGCCTTGGAGAACCTGTTGGAGACTTTAAACAGGGCTTCGGCCCAGTGGCCGAGGGAGAACCTGAAATTACCTTGTGCGCTGGAATCAATATCGAGCAATAGTTTCTCTTTGAGAGAGATTCAATCTGGCAGAAAAGAGGCCGAGCAAGAAGGAAAGTGGGACCCTGGCTAAAACGCGCGCCTTAGAAATACGCTGCAAAGCAGCACCAATTAGGTGATGTCACCAGAGGCAGAAACCCAGAGAGACAGAATAAAATGTTAGCTGGGCTGCAGCGTGCTTCATTAGCACTCCCACAGGTCACTAAGCTTCAGGGCGAGCGTCCATCAGCCTGCGTGGCCCTGCGAGCCTGCACAGCCCCTGGGCCCGGCCCGCCTTGGTTGGTCTCCAAGTGCTCTCTAGTGGCCAGATGAACACCACATCTCCCCTGCACAGGAAGTAGGTGGGGACGGGATTTAGCCACAGACCTGTCCTCTTGGAAAGGCAACCTTGAGACCCTTTCTGTTGCAGTTAGCATCTCCTGGCCCCGTGGGAGCATTTTACAAGCAAACTTTGGCTTTTCCAGCTATTGTGTTGCAACCCATGCAACGCTCAGAAGTTATTAAACCCCGCCGTGTGATTTGTATCCTGTGTATTAGAGGCTTATCGAATTAACAGGGAAGCGTTCAGGTTCAAATTAATCCTCGCACGCTTCTGGGAGGTTCGTTAATGAAAGGTGTTTCTACACGGAATACAAAGTATGTTTCGTCTGTCCCTTGATCCGGCGACGCAAACACTCTGTACTGTGCTTCCAAACCACCTTGAACGCGAAAGTCACTGCGTTAGGGAAGGTGATAAGGTTACAGTATCAGGCTTGGTGGAAGGGGATCATTTCTTGAGCACCTGCATAGTCCAGGTGCAGCCCCAAATTTTATTTCTAGCATTCATGTAATCCTCGCACACAAAAATAACCCTCTGACATAGGAATCATTTTGTTCTCCCAGCCGGATAAGGCAGAGGTTGACGCACAGTTTTATAAAGGGCCAGAGAGTAAATCCCACCTGTGCATCTATACACGCCCCCCCTGCCCCCATTAGAGCGTGGAAGCGGTCACAGACAAAATGCAACCAAATGAGAGTGGCTGTATTCCAACAGAACTCTATTTATGGACACTGACATGTGAATTTTATGTAATTCTCACAGGTCTCAAATATTGTGGGTTTGGTTTTTGTTTTGGTTTTGGTTTCATTTCTGCCATTTAAAAAGGTAAAAACCATGGTTAGCGCACGGGCCGTACAAAAACAGGTGGCATCCGAAGACAGTGAGCTGCCCTGTGCACCGGCCAGGGTTTGCCGAGTCCTGTGGTCAGGAAACTGAGTCTCAATCTACAAGTGTGTGAGTGGTGGTATCCGTAGCCAAACGAGTCTGTCTGTAGGCTGTGATGAACTGGGTATCATGGGCTATGCCTCCGTTTCTACTACCTCAGACCTCTTCTGCCATCAACAGCAGAGTGAAATTTATCGTTTTGTTTGCTTGCTTAAGAAAAAGAAGAATCAAAAGAAAGCTCCAAGAAACGCCAAGACAAAGAGAAAGGAAGGATAAAATCATTGAGGGAAGCCAAGTAGGCATTAAGAAGCATGTCTGGTGCCTTCTTGGAAGACCACTATGTAAGACTTTATGGAAGATTTTCAAATCACAAAGAAGGCAAAAGAACACATTAGAAATTCATGGAAACATGAACAAAAAACTCGAAGGTGTATATCTAATCGCCTTCAGCAGTAAAATACACGTAGCAAGAGTTGCTTCTAGGAGAGAGACCCCTGCCACCCGGCACCCGCCCCAGAAGCACAGGTCTCTTGCCTTCAAAGGTGTCAGGCCTTAACTCATTTGTAGTCTGAACAACAATTTCAAGCCACAAAATCCAGGTAAATAAAATAAAAAGGTACAGTTTCCGGTATTTCTAGAATTTAGATTAAATTCTACCTTGAGGGATCCCTGGGTTGCTCAGCAGTTGAGCACCTGCTTTTGGCCCAGAGCGTGATCCTGGAGTCCCGGGATCGAGTCCTGCATCAGGCTCCCTGCATGGAGCCTGCTTCTCCCTCTGCCTGTGTCTCTGCCTCTCTCTGTGTCTCTCATGAATAAAAAAATAAGATAAAATAAAATAAAATAAAATAAAATAAAATAAAATAAAATAAAATAAAATAAAATAAAGAAACCCAGGTAGGATAAGGAATGCACCCATGAGGAGGGGGAAGGGGGCTAACAGTGACAATGGGAGATTTGTTACTTACTGAACAATTGATCAAATAAGTAAATATATTAAAAATTCTAGGAGCCCGGTTTCTGTTAGAGAAAGGGATGACAAATATGCAGGGAGGAAACTAGATGGACCCTGAATAGCAATTAAAGATGTCACTGTGAACTCATATTTTAAATCTATAAACAGATAAATTAACACAACAGGAGCCCAGAGTCTGGTGCTTATCACGACCGGGGGGTCCCCACTCCCCGAATCGCCCAGATGACAAAGCTTGAGAATACATGCACACACTGACACCCAGCATTCACCTTTACATCTCTATTAATTTCTATATCCAGTCAAATCAGCGATAATTTAAACATCAAAATAAGTAACGATGGTAACATAGTCCAGCACATTGAGTACAACAGGAAACCATCGGTTCCTACTGCTATAAACCCTTCCATCCATCCTTCCGTTCATTCATTCATTCATTCATTCATTGAAAGCATGTAGAGATAGAAGGTACTCACATAACTTCAAAGTTATCTTCCCCAAGAATATTTAATCCAAGGGAGGGAAAATGTAACTTTTTTTTTTTTTTTTTTTTTTTTTTTATGGTGGAGAAGCCCGGCAGACGCCACCTCCCCACGTGTTCCAAGTTAGTATGATCAACAATGGCACAAACCAAATTCACACACTGCTTGAGAAGATTCAAGGATAACATGGCATCACCACTGTGATACTTTTGCCAAAGACGCAGGACCCAGATCTAATAATGATCAAACGCGAACAAACCCAGACAGGGGAACATTCTACAAAGTAAATGGCCTATAATCTTCAGAAAGTGTCAAAGGCACAACATTCCAGGAAAGTCTGAGAAATGTTCTAGATTGATAAAGACGAAAGAGATGTACACTGAATGCAGGGCATAGCTCTGGACTAAATCCTTGGGGCGACTTGAATGGGGTCTAAAGTTTAAATGGGGGATGCCTGGATGGCTCAGTGGTTGAGCATCTGCCTTCGGCCCAGGCGTGATCCCAGAGCCTCAGGATCGAGTCCCACATTGGGCTCCCTGCATGGCACCTGCTTCTCCCTCTGCCTGTGTCTCTGCCTCTCTCTCTTTCTGTGTGTCTCTCATGAATAAACGGGTTAAATCCTTAAGGAAAAAAAAAGTTCAAATATTAAAACTGTCCATGTTAATTTGCTGGCTTAGAGGCTTGATTCTATAGGGGGATGTCTTTGAAGAAATAGACTGAAGTGTTCGAGGGTGGTAGGGCAAAACCTACCCTCAAATGCTTCAGCTTCAGAAAAGAATAATCCTCTGTTCTGTGCTTGAAACTTTTCTGTGAGGTTGAGATTAATCTTAAAAGAGAAAAATAAATAAGATAAAAGTATGCATGGAAACGTAAACGTTTATGTTACGAATAGCCAAGACATTGCTGGAGAAGAACAAGCTGAGAGAAGTTGCTTTACCAGATGTCAACACATATTTAAGTATGGTGATTAAGCTCATGTGATACTTATCAGCACAAAGGGAGATAAATGGGTTAATGGGACAGAAGAGAGAATCCATAAACAGGCTCACTGATAAATAGAGACTTCATAAATTACTAAGTTAGCCCCTGCAAGGGCAGTGGGGGGGGGGGGGCGGAGATAAATAGTGCTGGAATAACTGGAAATCCATGTGGAAAAAATTAAAACTTACGACTACCAAACACATACACAAAGATTAATTCCAGGTGGATTGCAGAACCAAATGTGAAAAGTAAACAATAAAACTTCTAGATCAGTGCTATCCGAAAGAACTTTCTACACTGTCCAGTACATTAGCCACTTGAAACATGATTAGTGCAGCTGGGAAACTGTCTTTAATTTAATTTAATTAAATAATCATATATGGTCAGTGGCTACCATATTAGCACGGATCTAGAAGATAATTCAAGATAATACATTAATAACCCTGTGTCAGAAAAAAAAATGTCTTAAATAAGATGTGAAGAGTACGAAACGGTTAAGAGAAAGTGATACATTCATTGTACTTAATTAAAACTAAGAACTTCTGGGACATCATGCTAAGTGAAATAAGTCAGTCACAAAAGGGCAAATGCTGTATGATCCCATTCACATGAAGTACCTAAAGTCCTCAAAACCACAGAAACACACAGTAGAGAGGTTGTTGCCAAGAGCTGGGTGGAAAAGAGAGGGTTAGTGTTTAGTGGTTATAGAGTTTCGGTTCTAGACTATGAAAGAGTTCTATTGCACAACAATGTAAATATGCTTAGCACTACTGAACTGTACACTTAAAAATGGTTAAGATGGTAAGTTTAATATTATGTGGTTTTTTTACCACCGTAAAAAAAAAATTAAAAACCTCTGTTCTTCATCAACAGACTGGGAAAGGTAAATTATAGCCAAGAAAAAGCATATTATATAAGTGATAGAGGACTTATATTTAGTATATACAAAGAATTCCTATAAGCCTCTAAGAAAACAATAGTCCAATAGTGAAATGTGCACGAGACTTGCACATTTCACAGAAGATTACACCAAAATGGCTGATGGATCTATATAGCATGTACTCAACCTCATTAGTCATCAGGGAAGTGAAAAGTAAAACTATAATGACAGTGCAGAACTGTCGACTCTCACGTGCCCGGTGGTGGGAGTGTCCACTGGTAGAGCCTCTTTAGACAACTGTTTGGCCTTATCTATGAGGTTGAGCATGACCCGGCAAGGCCACTACCAGGCACACACCCACAGAAGCCTGTGCACATGTGCGCCAATAAGCGAGCCTAAGATGTTCATTCTCAGGACACTTGGGTGGCTCAGTGGGTTACCCATCTGCCTTCAGCTTAGGTCATGATGCCTGGGTCCTGGGATACAGCCCCCAGTCGAATCTGCTTCTCCCTCCCACCCCTGCTTGTGTGCTCTGTCTCTCTCTCTCTGTCTCCAATAAATAAAATCTTAAAAGAGATATATAAATAAAATGTTCATCCCCATTCTCATTTGTAATAGTCAAAAAATAGAACACCCCAAGTATCCACCCACAACAAAATGGTAAATAAATCGTGGTCTATTCATACAGCCAAATAAAAATAAATGAGCTGTTGATGCCCATAACCCGGACTGATCTCACAAACATCATCTTGAGCTAAAGGATCTCTGCCGGTTATTCAACTGGCTCCCCACCAGGCTCTGCTACTAGGGGGCACTAGAGGAGGCCCCAAAGGCTGGAAGGTGAAATGCACCTGCTCCCCATACCTCGCCCCTCCACCCCCTCAGGCAGGATCAAGGGTTTCCCCTTTTTGTGTTTAACTGCTCACGGGAAAAGCATCACCTGGCCTCATGGGTGTGAGCTTCACTCCACAGCACCCCACCTCTTGGTCTTCTAAATGGTAATAATAATTCCAACCTGTTTTCTTTGCTCCCCGGCCCTAGAGATGGTAATTGCATCCTGAGGTTACTTGCTACCTGCGGGCTACCTGGTGTCCCTTTTTGCCTCTTCAAGTCTCCATGCCAGCAATTCTTCTATTAAATGAGATGATCTCTGTTAACATAACTGGTGTAGCTTCTATAATCTGATGCTACCAAACACAAAATAATAGTCTTTCATTCAATTTGTATAGGGTTCAGAAACAGGTAAAACTAGTGGTGTCTTTATAGAGACAGGATGGAGTCGTCCAGGGAGGGGTGTTTCTGGGGAGGTTGACAGCTTTCTGTCCACTAACCTGGATGGTGCTCACACAAGTGTGCTCCCATGTGATAAGTCACTGAGCTATTCATTTACATCCTTGCCTCTTTCTCTGTGTGGCTTGTGCTTCAATAACATTTTTTAAAATTAAACTTCTTTATGTGTAAGAAGAGAGATTCCGGAAATGGGAAAGTGCCAGCCTCTATAGCATTCTTCCTCCTTGTGTGGACCACTGGCAGGCATCAGGACTAAACGAGATTGTCATTTAAAATGCAGAGGACAGGATCCCACCCTCAGAGGCTCTAAGTCAGTAGGTCTGGGATGCCATTCAGAAGCCAGAGCTTCAACTGGCTCTCTGGGAGTGTCTTACACATATGCCAAAGTTGGAGAAGCCTCTTCCTGGAGATCTGATCTGTCTACCAGACGCAGCAACTCCCGCTAAACCTCTAAGAGGCCAAGCATTGGCTTTATTTTATCTCCAAATTCCTGTTCACTGGGAATTTCTCATGTATTTATTTTAATAAGGTTGCAGTGCAAAGGAACAACTCATATATTTGAAATAATGGGACTTCACTAATAACCTGCTTCTTCTGCTGAAGAAAAGACCAGAAGTCTGGAAACCCTCAAGAGATTTAGGTGTAAGATTGATCCAGATGATGGATGATTTGATGGGCCCTTTGAGAATCTGCTATGGAGACTCAAAGCTCACATTTATATGAATTTTATTTCAGAAGTAAGACCTGGCGACGTCTAGGAGAGAGTGATATGCCCCAAATTCTTACTGATCTGTTTAGGATGCTTCGGAATGAGAAGAAGCTAGCAAAAGAGAAGTCAGCAAGAATCAAATTCTTGCACCATTCCTAACAACTCTGGGAACCTGTTCCCATTTCTTCATTTCTGTTCCAATTTCTTCTCTTGAAAAATGACACTAGTATTTGCCCTGCTTTCTTCACAGGGCTGTTCTGAGGCTCAGACAAGACATGGAAAAGCCCATGTGCTTTGAAAAGCATGAACATCATGTATGTTTATTGAACACCTGACGTGGGTTCTGTGTGTAAACAGTCGTCAAATATTTACACAAATACAAGCCATTATTCATAGTCTACGTACAAGGGGTATGAAGCCTGCCTCTTCAGTTGTGACAATAGAAGAAAACAGGTGAAACCAAAAACTACAGAACAACTGAGACTTTTTTTTTTTAAGAGAAAAAAACTTCACAGATAAAAATCATAGACCCCTGGGTATCCCTGGGTAGCTCAGCGGATTTAGCACCTGCCTTTGGCCCAGGGCGTGATCCTGGAGTCCCGGGATCGAGTCCCATGTCGGGCTCCCTGCATGGAGCCTGCTTCTCTCTCTGCCTGTGTCTCTGCCCCTCTCTCTGTGGGTCTCTCATGAATAAGTAAAATCTTAAAAAAAAAAAAAAATCACAGACCCATGGGGCAACAAAATGTACAGTAACCACTGTTGCAAGGGCATTTAAGCATTTAAACTCTCCAAGGGGGACTCTGCAGAGAAGAGCTCTGTCAGCAAGCCCTCCTTCTTCCCCCAGGAATGCCAATCCAGGGTCCCTGACCTCTTTGGGCTCCATCCTGTGGTCAACAGCTGCACATTCATACTCACTCTCCTGTCCCTGTGTTTGCTGCTCCCACCACCCGGAAACGTACTCTTATTTCAGCTAATGCATTGGATCTCAATTTAGCTATTGAAAGGCTATTTTGTAATCGATCATTACCAATGATGTCTTTACTACTCTAGATTATTATAAACCATTGTCTACATAATGTGAAAAATCCATTCCAATTCCTCACCTCATGTAGACACAGGCTTCATCGTTAGGCACCAATCCTTTCCATCAAGAGATAGAGCATCATGTACTCCCTCACCCCCCAATTTAGCGCCAACAATTGGCTGACAGGTAGCAATTTTAAATATCTTCATTGCATTGTTCTTGACCAGATTCTGCTTTCCACTATTTTTGGTACTTCTGAGTCTATAATTTTAATATGCTTGAAACTTTGTTTGAAAAACTTAGAGTAAGTTTTCTTCTAAAATGTTCGTATGCTGTTATGGGAAGTATTATTTTAACATAGCCAAAGCTAATTGCTTCGTGCATTGAACAGAAGGTGAAGCAAACAGATCTCACACAGCTTCAAAAGAATTTGAATAACATTTTTGAATTCAGACCTGCATGATCAACTGAGATATTAACGAAAACTCTACCAGGATTTTTCTCTGATAATAACAGATATTGTATCGAATTCATTAGCACTTGAGTCATCAAATAGAAGATTATGTCGGGGAAAATAATGAGTTTAGTGATCACATGAAAACCAGTTTGACATATGCTAGGTCTTATTTTTAGTATCAAGGCTCGAAGGCAAAGAGAATATTAATAGACGTGTGTGTACTTTTATTCATCATAAAGTGATATAATTGTTGAGCTCACCAAAGCTTTCTGTTTCCAGAAGAGAGTAAATATTCTAGGTGCGACTCAAAAATAATAAGATTGATTGTTGTGGAGTCTGTCTCATTATGTTAAAATAAAATTCTATGTCCTCTTAAAGTGGTTGATCTTTTTCTATGATTCAACAGCCTTACAAAAAAAAATGACATATTAGTTGTTACCATACAAGTTTTACTTTATTTTCACCATTTGGAATCTTGAAATATATTTTGTCCATTGGCCAACCAGAGCTCCCTTGTTTCTCCCCCACACTGGCCAACCATAGGCTCTACATTTTTTCAGTTAAACCTGCTCTCTAGAAATTATAAAATGAATAATGCAATTGGCATATATTAGAAACATCTTAAATATTTGGAAACCCCTTACATATTTGGAAACACTACCACACCACCACCACCATCGTCATCATCGCTAAGATTTACTGCCTACTTCACATATATTGTATCAGTTAAATATCATAACAACTCAGGACAAATATATCCATTTCACTGGTTAGAAAACTGAGATTATAGAAATTAAGTAACTCACCCAAAGTCATACAGATAGTTAATCGTGAAGTCAGAAGCTAAACCCAAGCATTTTGACTCTGGAGCCTGCCATGATGCTAGGCTGCCTTGGTTTCTACATTATGCTGTGATCAAAAAGGGATGGACATAGAATACATAAATATATTGGGATACTAATGGGAAAGAATCCGGTATTTCAACAATATTTAATAGAATGAGAAGTTTTCATCATATCTTAAAGAGAAGAGAAAATTTCTTGAATACTCACACTTTGCCTAACATTGTGGTAAATTGCTATATATTCATTATCTCACTTAATCCTCATGTGAACATTCCATCTACTCTTATCTCCATGTTAAGAATGTGGAGACTGAGGGATGCCTGGGTGTTCAGTGGTTGGGTGTCTGCCTTAGGCCCAGGGCGTCATCCTGCAGTTTCAGGAGTCCCATATCCAGCTCCCGGTGTGGAGCCTGCCTCTCCTTCTGCCTCATTCTCTACCTCTCTGTCTCTCTCTGTGTCTCTCATGAATAAATAAATAAAATCTTAAAAAAAAAAAAAAAAAGAATGTGGCTCCAGAGTCCATGTACACAAGCACTGTGCCATGCTGATTTTAGGACAGAAAATCATATAAGCTGTATGATGTCTGTTTGGGTGATGAATGCACATACACATATATATGTATGTACACAAGTAGGAAGAAAAAAAAGACCAGAAGATATACACAAAATATTTAAAAGTGATTATCACCAAGAGTTGGTTTCTTTGCTGTTGAGTTTAATAAGTTCTTTATAGATATAGATCTTGGGTACTAGTCCTTTATCTGATACGTCATTTGCAAATATCTTCTCCCATTCTGTAGGTTGTCTTTTAGTTTTGTTGACTGTTTCCTTTGCGGTGCAAAAGCTTCTAATCTTGATGAAGTCCCAATAGTTCATTTTTGCTTTTGTTTCTTTTGCCTTCGTGGATGTATCTTATAAGAAGTTACTGTGGCCAAGTTCAAAAAGGGTGTTGCCTGTGTTGTCCTCTAGGATTTTGATGGAATCTTGTCTCACATTTAGATCCTTCATCCATTTTGAGTTTTTCTTTGTGTTTGGTGTAAGAGAATGGTCCAGTTTCATTCTTCTGCATGTGGCTGTCCAATTTTCCCAGCACCATTTATTGAAGAGATTGTCCTTTTTCCAGTGGATAGTCTTTCCTGATTTGTTGAATATTAGTTGACCATAGAGTTGAGGGTCCACTTCTGGATTCTCTATTCTGTTCCATTGATCTATGAGTCTGTTTTTGTGCCAGGACCACACTGTCTTCATGACCACAGCTTTGTAGTACCACCTGAAATCTGGCATTGTGATGACTACAGCTATGGTTTTCTTTTTAAATATTCCCCTGGCTATTTGGGGTCTTTTCTGAATCCACACAAATCTTAAGATGGTTTGTTCCAACTCTCTGAAGAAAGTCCATGATATTTTGATAGGGATTGCATTGAGCGTGTAAATTGCCCGAGGTAGCATTGACATTTTCACAATATTAATTCTTCCAATCAATGAGCATGGAGTATTTTTCCATCTCTTTGTGTCTTCCTCAATTTCCTTCAGAAGTGTTCTGTAGTTTTTAGGGTATAGATCCTTTACCTCTTTGGTTAGGTTGATTCCTAGGTATCTTTTGCTTTTGGGTGCAATTGTAAATGGGATTGATTCCTTAATTTCTCTTTCTTCAGTCCCATTTTTAGTGTATAGAAATGCCACTGACTTCTGAGCATTGATTTTGTCTGCTGCCACACTGCTGAATTGCTGTATGAGTTCTAGCAATCTTGGTGTGGAGTCTTTTAGGTTTTCTATGCACAGTATCATGTCACCTGCGAAGAGGGAGAGTTTGACTTCTTTGCCGATTTGAATGCCTTTTATTTCTTCTTGTTGCCCGATTGCTGAGGCTAGGGCTTCTAGTACTATGTTGAATAGCAGTGGTGAGAGTGGACATCCCTGTCTTGTTCCTGATCTCAGGGGAAAGGCTCCCAGTGTTTCCCCATTGAGAATGATATTTGCTGTGGGCTTCTCGTAGATGGCTTTTAAGATGTTGAGGAATGTTCCTTATCCCTACATTCTCAAGAGTTTTTTTTTTTTAATATTTTATTTATTTATTCATGAGAGACACACAGAGAGAGAGGCAAAGACACAGGCAGCGGGAGAAGCAGGCTCCATGAAGGAAGCCCGATGTGGGACTTGATCCCAGGACTCCAGGATCACGCCCTGGGACGAAGGCAGGTGCCAAACCGCTGAGCCACCCAGGGATCCCCATTCTCAAGAGTTTTGATCAGCAACGGATACTGTATTTTGTCAAATGCTTTCTGCATCTATTGAGAGGATCCTATGGTTCTTGTTTTTTCTCTTGCTGACCTGATGAATCACATTGATTGCTTTAGGACTGTTGAACCAGCCTTGCATCCTGGGGATAAATCCCACTTGTTCATGGTGAATAATCTTTATTTACTGTTGTATCCTATTGGCTAGTATCTTGTTGAGAACGTAAGTCTGTGGGAGAGAGGACTGTTTCTGATTCTTTCTTTTGAGGTGACATTTTCCTTCTAGTCATTTTGCTCAATACGGAGTGGCCAAAAACAAGTTGTACTGGAAAAAGGAGAAAAAGAGAGAAAAAAAAAAGACGAAGAAAAAAGAAGAGAAAAGGGGGTGGGGAAACAACAGATACAGAAAAAAACAAAAAACAAAAAACAAGGGAGAGTATCGTTGATTCTATATACTATAAATCCCTCCACTTCCCCCTGGAACTTTCCAGTGCTGCTTGGTCAATTACTTGCTTTTCCCCTGGCCTTGTAGGTGGCCTCTGGGGGAGGGGCCTGCTGTGCTGATTCTCAGGTGTGTGCACCTGGGGGAGCTGCCCAGCCCTCTGCCAGGTGCACGTCTCAGTGGGATTGTTTATCCTGTGAGGCCCCTGCTCAGTCCCAGGTACAGGGTGACACCAGGGGGGACAACCACAGTGGCGGTGGCCAGCTGTCCAGCCCTGGACTCAGCTCCCGCAGTAACCACCCCAGCTCCCCGTCCACAGGGGCCTGGGTGCTCCGGGGTGGGGCTGCCGGTCTGCACAGCTCGGGGCTACCCGGCAGCAGGAGCGACCTGGCTGTCCTGTGTCCTCCCGGCCTCTGCCTGGCCCGGGGGGCACCAGACCCTCAGCTGTGTCCCCCGATGCCCTGGGCTCCGGGCCTGCGACACTGTGAATGGACCTAAAGTACCACGATGTATCATTTAAAAGCATCAGAGTCAATTTTGTGTGAAGCTAACTTATCCTTTATTACAATAAAACTCTATAAGCCATTATACAGGTTAAAGAAAAACTCAAAATATAGAAACAGTAAAATGACAGGGGAGGGCAAGTCTCCACTGGGCTGCAGCCATCACCAGCCCCGCGGTGGGAGCTGGGGCGGGCTCCCGAGGTGGTCAGGGGGCTGCGCAGGGGTCGAAGCCAGTTGTTCCGGAGTCAGGTGGCAGCTCTGGCCCTCTGGGGACCCCGAATGCAGGCGCCGGGGCCTACTCCTCCGGGGTGGCCGCGGGTGCAGGGGGCTCCTCCTCATCGGGGCGGGGAATCATAGGTTCGACCAGCACGTGCACCACCTTCGCCTCAGGAGCCAGCACCTCGGCCTTGACCAGGTCCTCCTCTCCGGCACCCAGGTCCAGCTCGATTAGCTCAGGCCCTGAAGCAGCAGGCCACACAGCCAGAGCTGGGGCGGGCTCCTGGGGTGGCTCAACGGGTGGCTCCGGCCCCGAGGCCGGTTGCTCCATCGAGTTAGGAGGCGGCTCGGGCACATCCACGACCTCCAGAGCAGGGGCTGGCGCCTGCTCCTCCCCCAGGGCTCCCAGGGGTGCAGGGGGCTCCCCCAGGGCGGAGCGGTGAACTTCAGCAGTGACCACTACCTGCAGGGGCTCCGCCTCCCCAGCGGGCGCCGCAGCGCGGGCCGAGCCCTCAGCCCAGGCAGCCAGGACGGCCTCGATGCCCCCAGGCCCCGACGGGGCAGCAGGCCCCGCGGTCGGAGCTGGGGCGGCCTCCAGGGCGGATTCAGGGTGTTTTGCTCCGGCCAAAGCTGTGGATCCAAGAAGACAAAAAGTAGCACCACCAGGACGGACTGTCCACGTCCCTCCCAAGTCAAGGCCACTCTTCCCACCGCTCCCCGTGTGTGAGGGCAGGAGCCCTGGGAGGTGTCCCCAGGCTGCAGCCCGTGGGTGGGGTGTGAGCCCACCCCCTGCTCCTGGCCCAGCTGCACGTTGGCTGGATCCGCGGGCACCCCCTGTCCCCAGCTTGGCCACCCCCAGGCCTCCTCACCCCCAGCCTCTGGCTCTGCTGCATGGAGGCGTCTGAACTGCCTCAGGTGACGCAGGGCCCGGACTTCCACGTCTGAGCCTGGCATGTGCTGTCTTAGGAATTCCAGAAGCTTCCTCAGGGAGGGAAATTCTGGGAGCTGACAAAAGTCCTCCCGGTAGTAATCCAGCCATATTTTCAACATGTAGCAGATGGCCCTGGGGAGGGACAGGCGGGCACAGGCGTCAGAAGACAGGGCTCTGTCACATGCAGGTGTCCCGGGGAAGCCCTGCAGGACCCGGGGCCCGGGCCTCCCGCGCGGGGTGTAGGCGGCCAGTCCTGCTCCTCATCCCCCTGCCACCTGGCGGTCCTGCCTGCCACAGGCCTGCTCCCCGAGGAGGGGCTGGCACGTAGCCTCTGTGCGGGGAGCCCAGGCCCAGCGGGGTGACCATCAGCGTCTCTCCTGGGGAAGCCGGGCTCCCTCCTCAGCCTGGTCCCTGCGCACCTGCCCCTTGAGTCCCCCGGCAGGTGTCGGGGACGGGGGGCGTCTGGCCTGTCATTGCCCTCACTGCACACACTGTCGCTCTGGGAAGCTCCAAGCCAGGAGGGCTCGGGCTCTGTGTCCTGCCAGGCCTTGCCAGGAGCTGCCCGGGACCACCACCTTCCCTCCTGTGGCTCTGGGCTGCCTCCCTCCCGAGGGGCCCCCGGGGGTGTCCTTCCACTGACTCTAATCTCGCTTCTCCCACGGGGCGGGGGCCACCTGGTCCGGGAGCCCTCACCGGCCCTCCTGAGCACCTGCTGTGCCCCCGGGTCCAGGTGCCACCAGATTGGGGAGTGCGATGCTCCCCACCCCCTCTGCTCTGGGCCCCAGGTGTGGGGCAGAGAGAGGGTTGGGGGGGCATGGAGAAGGTCTCCTTAGGGGTCCCAGTGCTCTCCCACCAAGCCCGCACCCCATCTACTGCTCTCCTTCAGTCTTTTCCTGAAGGGCCCTTAGACCTTTACTGTGTCACGGGAATTGCAGATGTGTGGGGTGAGGGTGCAGCCCCCCCACCACCCCACAGCCCCCTCGCTGCCCTCCTGGAGAGGGAAGGCCCTCCTGCAGGAGCCGGAGTCACTCACAGTTTCCAGCGCTGCAGGTCCGCGTCGTTATCACCACATGCAGCTACGATGCACCCATATCTAGAGGAGGGCAGGGGCATCCCATGAATCGTGCTGGGGACGCGCCTTCTCATCATGGGGGCTGTCACCCTCTGACCCCGACTAGGCCGGAGACCCGGGGGCTGTCAGCTCTTGCGTGGGGCCACGGGCAGATCCCGGAGAAGCACCCGCACCTGCCGGGGCCTCCTGAAGGCTTGAGCATGAAAGGGCTCCAGCCAGGCCCATGGCCCATATCCGAGTGGTCCTGGGGCATCCCGGGGTCCCCCAGGCTGGTTGCCCCAGGACACAGACCCCCGATGGACTCTCAAACCTCCCTTTCAATGGGGAAACAGGCCAGCTCAGGACCCTGGTGACGGGGGGAGGAGGCCCAGGCCTCGTCACGGGGAGGAGTGACATAGCTGCCCTCCAGGACCCCGCTAGGCCCTGGGGGACCCTGCTCCAGGCGGGGGAGCAGCCCGAGGCCAGGAAGCTCACACCATCCCCAGCCTCCCCAGCAGCAGGTGGCCCAGCCCTGGGCTGCGGAGGGGCAGGTGCTCACTCGGTGAACAGCAGGTCCAGCACCTCGTCTGTGGTGGCAAATCCACGGTAATCATGCAAAAAGGTGAAAATGGAGATGATCTCCCTGCGCTGCAAGGCGGGCAGCAGTTGTCGGACTTCGAGCTCCAGCAGGTCCGTCCGGCTGAGCTTGGCCGGGACGATCCGATGCCCCATCCAGGCAGAGGCCACTGCACCCTGAGGTGGGACAGAGGGGACGTGCAGCCTGCAGGGAGCCGCCTGGAGGCCTGGGATCCCGCCCTGGCAGGCCCTGCGCGGGGGCCCCGTGGGCTTGAGGAGCTGGGGCTCCCTCTCCCGCTCAAGCTCCCTGCCTGTCTCTTACACAAACAGGACTAACTATGCAATAAAGAAACAATCTCAGAGGATAAATGTTCAAAATATTTGGATCAATCCAAGGACCTCAAGAGACACAGAGAGACAGAGACCGAGAGAGGCAGCCGCACAGACAGAGGGAGAAGCAGCCCCGTGCAGGGAGCCCAGGCGGGGCTCGATCCCGGGCCTGTGGGGTCAGGGCCTGGGGGAAGGCAGGCGCTAACCCCCGGGCGACCAGGCCTCCCCTGAGGGCTCTATTCTGATGTTCCCACACATCTGTGCGCAGGGACTCTGCATCTGGCCCAGGCAGGGGCAGGGCCATGGGAGCAGGTGTGGGGAGGGGGGGATCCAGACTCATGTGGGAGCAGGAGTGTAGGGGGAGCCCAGCCCCTGCACTCACCCTGAGCTCGCGCTGGCCTCCGTTAGCTGCGCAGGGCACCTCCCTGCTCCTGGAGGCGGTGGGGCAGACGACCCCTTCCTCCTGCTCGCACCCCACGACCCGGGTGCAGCTCTGTGGAGACAGTGCCCGGCAGCCAGGCAGGAGGCCTCAGCGCCCGGTCTGGCCCCCTCGGCTGGGCCACACCCCCAGCTGCCTCCACCCAGACACACCACAGTGCAGGCGGCACCCACCGCCCCCGGGGACACCAAAGGGATGTGGCTGCAGGGCCTTGGGGTGACTCCGGGGCGAGTAGAGGACCTCAGGAACCCTGTTTGCCCCCTGCCCACCATGACATCAGGGTGACCCTGAAGGGATCCCCGGGAAACCTGCCGCCCTGCAGGGTCCCCCAGCCTGCATGGGACCTGCTCACACATCCCTGGTTCCCTGAACCTGAGGAGGAGGGGATGGGGCTCCCAGGATGGTGGCACAGGGGGCCTGCCCTGGCCTGCGCTGTGTTACCGGAAGGCGCCTCCTGATAAAGGCCCGGATGCGTTGGTATTTATTCTGGAGCCAATGCCTACAGCATTGGAACAAGCCGCACCCCTGGGGTTCCTGGGAGCCAGAGCCCCCAGAGGTGAGAAGGCAGCAAGAGAACATCTTCTAGTAGCAGATGTCTCCAGCCAAGTGAGCCTGAGCTGGGGCTGCACTGGATGCAGGTGCCTGGTTACGGGGGTTCCAAGTATTGTTGGGCTCTGTGACACGGCAGTGACCTCACTCCCTGGGACCCCCTCCCTGACCCACTCCTGGAGGTAGCTGCAGGGGCAGGGCTCGGGGCTGCAGACGCCCCCCCCGCCTCCCTGCAGGCAATGGCCTGTGCACACAGTGACACACCCGCACCCCCGTCCACAGGCCCCAGAGAAGGTCTCTGTGCAGCCAGGGCCCCAGCCTGGACACACGCCTGGGTTCAGACACAACTTTCCATTCTTCCCCGGTTTGACCCCAGAGAAGCCGTTGTGCCCATTGGGGATGGTGTGCGTCTTGCCTGTGGGACTGGGATTATGCTAGTGGGTGCTTCACCCAGACATCCCCAGGCCACTGTGGCATCATATGTATGACCTTGGAGGTGGGTGTCACATGCAGGAAATACCTCCAACCACACGTTCTTCCTTGTTGTGTACATGTGTTCCAGGTCCACGGTTCCTGTGTGCACACACGTGGGCACTGGTACTCTCATTCTAGAAGCCCAGAAGTGACAGTCCCCCCGGGGGAGGGATGAGCAATAGCTCCCCACGGTCCTAGGCTCCTGAATCCAAGGCAAACCCTACAGAAGGTGTCAGAATCTTGGCCTAGAAGGTGTGAGGCCGTCCTTATCCTGAACCCCTGCCTTCGTGCGTTCCGGGCCCTTCCCTCGTTTCCACTGGGTGAGCTGTGGACAGCGGTGCACCCAGTGGGTTGCCTTGACCTTGGGCATTTGAAACCTGCCATCAGTCGCAGAACTGAACGTAGACAGGAGGCCCTGACTCTCCAGCCTGACCCCTGACTGAACTGAAATCATGTTGTGTGTCCACGTACACTGACCGAGAAACAGAGACACGGACACACATGCAGACCATGTGCAGAACTAGGAAGTTAGCAGAGGAGAAGCAACATCATTGAAGATCATTAAATAAAAAAAGAAAGAAAGCTGAATGTCGAATGGACAAAATGGAGAACTTAAAATAGAATCATGAAAAAATAATTCATCAAACCAAAAAGCAGAAAGAGGGATAAAGAGGCAGGAGCACATCGGTGACACAAAGAAAGCGGCAAGCCTCGACTGTGAGGATGATCGTGCCTCACGGACTCCACGGAACACAAGTCGAGCAACAAGCAGCACCTTCCAGCAAAGGCCTAAGCGAATTATTTTGTGTTGTTTGTTTTGATTTAAAGATTTTTATTTATTTATTCATGAGAGTGACAGAGAGAGAGAGAGGCAGAGACACAGGCAGAGGGAGAAGCAGGCTCCATGCAGGGAGCCCGACGCAGGACTCCATCCTGGGTCCCCAGGATCAGGCCTTGGGCCGAAGGTGGCGCTAAACCGCTGAGCCACCCGGGCTGCCCTCTCTTTCTTAGGAAAGAGAAATTTTACCACATTACAAACAGCGTAGGACACAATCACTTGTACGTTTTAAATAGCTTAGTGTAGGACCACCAGGTGACTCAGGGGCTGAGCGTCCACCTTCGGCCCAGGGCCTGATGTGGCCAGTGACCACCGTATTAGTGCTACAGTTTGGATCCTGGGATCCTTCTAGGTGGCCTTCTAGGTGGTCTTCTGAGGGAGGGGCCTGCCCCTTGCTTTTTCTTTTCTGTTTGTGTCTGTTGTTTCCCCACCCTCCTTTTTTCTTCTTTTTTATTCGTCTGTTTTTTCTCTCTCTTTTTCTCCTTTTTCCAGTACAACTTGTTTTTGGCCACTCCGTATTGAGCAAAATGACTAGAAGGAAAAAGTCACCTCAAAAGGAAGAATCAGAAACAGTCCTCTCTCCCACAGAGTTACAAAATTTGGATTACAATTCAATATCAAAAAGCCAATTCATAAGCGCAATTATAAAGCTACTGGTGGCTCTAGAAAAAAGCAGAAAGGATTCAAGAGACTTCATGACTGCAGAATTTAGATCTAATCTGGCCAAAATTAAAAATTAATTAAGTGAGATGCAATCCAAACTGGAGGTCCTAAGGACGAGGGTTAACGAGGTAGATGAACGAATGAGTGACATAGAAGACAAGTTGATGGCAAGGACGGAAACTGAGGAAAAAAGAGAAAAACAATTAAAAGACAATGAGGATAGGTTAACGGAAATAAGAGACAGCCTCTGAAGGAAAAAATCTACATTTAATTGGGGTTAACGAGGGTGCCAAAAGGGACAGAGTTCCAGAGACTGTATTTGAACAAATCATAGCTGAGACCTTCCCTAACTTGGCAAGGGAAACAGGCATTCAGATCCAGGAGATAGAAGACCCCCCCCTAAAATCAATAAAATCTGCTCAACACTTCAACATTTAATACTAAAACTTGCAAATTCCAAAGATAAAGAGAAGATCCTTAAAGCAGCAAGAGACAAGAAATCATAGCTTTTATGGGGAGAAGCATTAGGACAATAGCAGACCTCTCCATAGAGACCTGGGAGGTGAGAAAGGGCCGGCAGGATATAGTCAGGGTCCTAAATGAGAAGAACCTGCAGCCAAGAATACTTTATCCAGCAAGGCGCTCATTCAGAATAGCAGGAGAGATAAAGAGCTTCCAAGATAGGCAGAAACTGAAAGAATATGTGACCACCAAGCTGGCTCTGCCAGAAATATTAAGGGGGGGGGGGCCTGTAAAAGAAAGAGGAAGTCCAAGGGAACAATCCACAAAAACAGGGACTGAATAGGTATCATGATGACACTAAATTCCTACCTTTCAATAGTAACTCTGAACATGAATGGGCTTAATGACCCCATCAAAAGGCTCAGGGTTTCAGACTGGATAAAAAAGCAAGACTCATCTATTTGCTGTCTTCAAGAGACTCATTTTAGACATAAGGACACCTACAGCCTGAAAATAAAAGGTTGGAGAACCATGGACCATTCGAATGGTCCTCAAAAGAAAACAGGGGTGGTCATCCTTATATCAGATAAACTAAAGTTTATCCCGAAGACTGTAGTGAGAGATGAAGAGGGACACTCTGTCATACTTAAAGGATCTATCCAACAAGAGGACCTAACATTCATGAATATTTATGCCCCGAATGCGGAAACTAGGAAATTAGGGAAGAATTAAAAAGATTCATGCAAACTAATGAGAATGACGATACAACCATTCCAAATCTTTGGGATACAGCAAAAGCAGTAATGAGGGGGGAAATCCATTGCAATACAAGCATCCATCCAAAAAGTGGAAAGAACCCAAATACAAAAGCTAACCTTGCACCTAAAGGAGCTGGGGACAAAACAGCAAATGGATCCTACACCCAGCAGAAGAAGAGAATTAATAAAGATTCAAGCAGAACTCAATGAATTGGAGACCAGAAGAACTGTGGAACAGATCCACAAAACCAGGAGTTGGTTCTTGAAAGAATTAATAAGATAGATAAACCATTAGCCAACCTTATTAAATAAAAAGAAGACAGAAAAGACTCAAATTAATAAAATCATGAATGAGAAAGGAGAGATCAGCACCAACACCAAGGAAATACAAATGATTTTTAAAACTTAGTATGAGCAGCTATACGCCAATAAATTAGGCAATCTAGAAGAAAAGGACACATGTCTGGAAAACCACAAACTACCAAAACTGGAACAGGAAGAAATAGAAAACCTGAACAGGCCAATAACCAGGGAGGAAATTGAAGCAGTCATCAAAAACCTCAAAACCATCAAAAACACAAAAGTTCAGAGCCAGATGGTTTCCCAGGGGAATTCTATCAAACGTTTAAAGAAGAAGCCATACCTATTTTACTAAAGCTGTGCCGAAGATAAAAAGAGATGGAGTACTTCCAAACTCGTTCAATGAGGCCAGCATCACCTTAATTCCAAAACCAGACAAAGACCCCACCAAAAAGGAGAATTATAGTCCAATATCCCTAATGAACACAGATGCAAGCATTCTCAATAAAATACTGGCCAATAGGATCCAACAGTACATTAGAAGATTATTCACCATGACCAAGTAGGATTTATCCCCGGATGCAAGACTGGTTCAACACTCATAAAACAATCAATGTGATTGATCAGGTCAGCAAGAGAAAAAACAAGAACCATAGGATACTCTCATTAGATGTAGAGAAAGCATTTGACAAAATACAGCATCCGTTCCTGATCAAAACTCTTGAGAGTGTAGGGTTAGAGGGAACATTCTTCAGCATCTTAAAAGCCATCTATGAGAGGCCCACAGCAAATATCATTCTCAATGGGGAAACACTGGGAGCCTTTCCCCTCACAGGATAAACAACCCACTGAGCCATACACCTGGCAAGGGGCTGGGCAGCTCCTGCAGGTACACACACCTGAGAATCAGCACAGCAGGCCCCTCCCCCAGAAAACCACCTAGAAGGCCAGGGGGAAAGCAAGTAATTGACCAAGCAGCACTGGAAAATTCCAGGGGAAGTGGAGGGATTTACCGTATATAGCATCAGACGATACTCCCCCTTGTTTTTCCTTTTCTGTTTGTATCTGTTGTTTCCCCACACCCTTTTCTCTTCTTTTTTCTTCGTCTTTTTTTTTTTCTCTCTTTTTCTCCTTTTTCCAGTACAACTTGTTTTTGGCCACTCCGTATTGAGCAAAATGACTAGAAGGAAAAACTCATCTCAAAAGAAAGAATCAGAAACAGTCCTCTCTCCCACAGACTTACATTCTCAACAAGATACTAGCCAATAGGATCCAACAGTAAATAAAGTTTATTCACCATGAGCAAGTGGTATTTATCCCCGGGATGCAAGGCTGGTTCAACACTCGTAAAACAATCAATGTGATTGATCAGGTCATCAAGAGAAAAAACAAGAACCATAGGATCCTCTCATAGATGCAGAGAAAGCATTTGACAAAATACAGCATCCGTTCCTGATCAAAACTCTTGAGAGTGTAGGGATAGAAGGAACATTCCTCAGCATCTTAAAAGCCATCTACGAGAAGCCCACAGCAAATATCATTCTCAATGGGGAAACACTGGGAGCCTTTCCCCTGAGATCAGGAAAAGACAGGGATGTCCACTCTCACCACTGCTATTCAACATAGTACTGGAAGTCCTAGCCTCAGCAATCGGGCAACAAGAAGATATAAAAGGCATTCAAATCGGCAAAGAAGAAGTCAAACTCTCCCTCTTCACAGATGGCATGATACTGTGCATAGAAAACCCAAAAGACTCCACCCCAAGATTGCTAGAACTCATAAAGCAATTCGGCAGTGTGGCAGGATACAAAGTCAATGCCCTGAAGTCAGTGGCATTTCTGTACACTAACAGCGACTCTGAAGAAAGAGAAATTCAGGAGTCAATCCCATTACAATTGCACCCAAAAGCATAAGATACCTAGGAATCAACCTAACCAAAGAGGTAAAGGATCTATACCCTAAAAACTACAGAAGGGTTCTGAAACAGATTGAGGAAGACACAAAGAGATGGAAAAATACTCCATGCTCATGGATTAGAAGAATTAATATTGTGAAAATGTCCATGTTCCTCTGGGCAATGTACACGTTCAATGCAATCCCTATCAAAATTCCATAGACTTTCTTCAGAGAGTTGGAACAAATCCTCTTAAGATTTGTGTAGAATCAGAAAGGACCCCAAATAACCAGGGGAATATTTAAAAAGAAAACCATACCTGCGGTCATCAAGACGGTGTGGTCCTGGCACAAAAACAGACACATAGATCAATGGAACAGAATAGAGGATCCACAAGTGGACCCTCAACTCTATGGTCAACTAATATTCAGCAAAGCAAGAAAGACTATCCACTGGAAAAAAAGACAGTCTCTTCAATAAATGGTGGTGCTGGGAACATTGGACATCCACATGCAGAAAATGAAACTAGACCATTCTCTTACTCCATACACAAACATAGACTCGAAATGGATGAAGGATATAAATGTGGGACAAGATTCCATCCAAATCCTAGAGGAGAACACAGGCAACACCCTTTTTGAACTTGGCCGCAGTAACTTCTTGCAAGATACATGTACGAAGGCAAGGGAAACCAAAGCAAAAATGAACTACTGGGACTTCACCCAGATGAAAAGCTTCTGCACAGCAAAGGAAACAATCAACAAGACTAAAAGGCAACCTCCAGAATGGGGGAAGATGTTTGCAAATGACCTATCAGATAAAGGGCTCTTATCCAAAATCTACAAAGAACTTCTCAAACTCAACAGCCAAAAATCAAATAATCCATTTAAGAAATGGGCTGAAGACAGAATGGACGTTCTTCCCAAGAAGACCTACAAACGGCCAACAGGCACACGGGAAGAAGCTCAACATCACTCATCATCAGGGAAATACAAACCAAAATCAGGATGAGATGCCTTCTCACACCTATCAGAATCTCTAAAATGAACAACACAGAAAACAACAGATGGCGGCAAGGTTACAGAGAAAGGGGAACCCTCTCATACTCTTGGGGGAATGCAAGCCGGTGCAGCCACTCTGGAAAACAGTATGGAGGTTCCTCAAGAAGTTAAAAATAAAACTATCGTAGGTGTGACCTAGCAACAGCACTATTGAGTATTTACCCAGAGGATACAAGAATATTCTCTGACGGGGCACAGGCACCCTAATATTTACAGCAACATTATGAACATTAGACAAACTATGAAAAGAGCCCAAATGTCCATGGACTGATGAACAGGCAAAGAAGATGTCGTACATAGACAGACAGATAAACAGACAGACAGACAATGGAAACATTACTCAGTCATCAAAAGATGATATTCTCTTTTGCAATGATATGGAAGGACCTAGAGTGTATTGTGTATGTTAAGCAAAGTCAGTCAGAGAAAGTACCAGATGATTTCACTCATATGTGGAATTAAAAAAAAAAAAAAAAAGAAAGAAAGAAAAAACAGACGAATATAGGGGAAGGAAGCAAGAGAGCGGGAGGTATACCATAAGAGGTTCTTTAGTATAGAAAATAGCCAGGCTTCCTGGAGGGAAGGTGGGCAGGGGATTGGCATGGTGGTTGGCATTGAGGAGGGCACTTGTTGTGATGAGCACTGGGTGTTATAGGTAAGTGATGAATCACTAAATTCTAGGCTTGAACCAATATTCCAGTATATGTTAACTAACTAGAATTTAAGTAAAAACTTGAAAAAAATAAAGAAAGAAGACTCATGGAATGGTAAAGCTTGCAGGGACCATGGTAGTCCAGTAGCAAGCACCTTGTGCATTAAAAGATGAGGAACAGGCGCCTGGATGGCACAGTCAGTTATGTGACCAACTGTTGGTTTCAGCTTGGATCCTGATCTCGGGGTCATGAGGTTGAGTCCCACATCGGGCTCCATGCTCCATCTGGAGCATGTTCTCCCTCTCTCTCTAGCCCTCCCACTTGTGCTCTTTCTTTCTCTCTCTCTCTCTCTCAATAAAATAAATAAATCTTTTAAAAACAAAGATGAGAAAAACAAATCACATTTTCAGACACAGTGTAGACCCTGGAGCTACAAAGCCTCACGCATACCACATACACTACCCTGCCTGCCTCATCTTTCCTCAATCTCCCTATTCTGCTCTCTCTTCCTCCTTTTTCTTTCCTAGACACCATATGCTTAGTGAGGCCAGCAGGACCAAGAGTTAAAACTGTCCTGGCCGTGGCCTTTCATAAAGGCTTTCCTCAAAGGCACTTACCTTGAAGTTGAAGCCATGATGAGCCAGGAACAGAGACTTGTCTGTATGTGCAGAGTCAAAGAATCTGTAAGACAGCAGAGGTCAATTTTTAAAAATTGTATGCTAATTAGCAAGGCAATAGGACCTTCTCCACCATTTAAGTGAAAGAACATGTTTAGCTTAAAGTTCACCAGCTGTAAGCAGAGGATGGATTGAGTACACACAGCAGAGGGGGTCTAGTCAACTGGCCCATCAGAGGGAAAAACAACGAGCCCTCCACCTCCTGCCAAAACGTATTACAGGGCAAAGGCTTTCACCGTCAAATCTACCGACATGTGGGCCAGATGAACCTTTGTTGGGGGGCTGTCCTGTGAATTACGGGATTTTAACAGCTTTCCGGAACTCTACCCACTAGATGCCAGTAAAACATGGATCCCCTACCTGTGAAATCAAACATGTTTCCAGACATTGCCATACGTCCCATGGGAGACAAAATTACACCTGGTTGACAACTTTCATTCTATATCAAGACTACCAATAGATCGTACTGTAAAAAGGAAATAGTGTCTACTAGAGCTGGCCAATATGGTATGTGGTTATTACATATTTGATCTGTATGGCTAGTGTGATTGAGAAAGTTAATTTTTCACTTTATATAATTTTAATTAATTTTAATGTAAATTGTCACATGTGCCTGGCCAGTGACTACCAAATTAGTGAAGTCCCAGTTGTATAAAGAACTAGTTATGAAGCAACATTCTCTTAACAACCAACAGGTCAAAGAAGAAAAAATTCCTTCAGAGAATAACTTAAAGGGGAAATTAAAAAGCATCTTGAGGCCATCTGGGTGGCTCAGTTGATTAAGCATTCGACTCCTGATTTGGCACAGATCATGATCTCAAGATCTTGAGATCGAGCCCTGTGCGGGGATCTGCAGTGAGTGTGGAGCCTGCTTAAGATTCTCCCTCTCCTTTTCCCCGGCCCCAACCCACTCCTTGGTTCTCTTTCTTACATTTTCTTACATAAAGACATAGTATCTTGAAACAAGTGAAACGAGGAAACAATACATACCAAAACATTAGGGCTGCAGCAAAAGATTTCTAGGAGAAATCTTAATACGATAAACACATACAGAAAAAAAACATATATTAACATCTCAAGGAACTTTAGAATAGATGAATGGATAAAGAAGTGGTACACATGCGATACAGCCATACAAAAGAATGAAATCTCGTCATTTGGAATGATGTACATGGAGCTAAAGAGTAATGCTAAGTGAAATAAGTGAGTCAGAGAAACACAAATACCGTATGATTTCATTCCTTAGTGTAATTTAAGAAACCAAAAATGTGCAAAGAGGGGCACCTAGGTGGTTCAGTTGGTGAAGCATCTGCCTTTGTTGTTGTTTATTTTTTTCACTTCACAAGACTTAATACTCTTTCGTGAAAAGAACTCTTACTAAACTAGGAGTAAAAGTAAACTGACTACACATAATAAAGACCAAATATGAAAAAAAAAATCCCAACTAATGTGCAAAATAGCCAAAGACTCAAATTTTCCTCTAAAAACAGGATCAGGATAAAGTTCTTTACTCTGGCCTTTCTATCAAATATAGAAATCTATATTTCTAGAATCTTAGCCAGAGCAATTAGGCAAGTAACAGAAAAAAAAGACATCCAAACTGGAAAGGAAGAAGAATAATTATATTTTCAGATAACATAATCTTATAGGTAGAAATCGTAAGGATTAAAAAAAATTAGAAGCTGTAAACAAATTCAACAAGGTTGCAGAAATGAAAGCCGACACACCCAAAATCAGTTGCCACAACGCTGAAAAAAGTAAGATATTCAGGAAAAAGACTAACAAAGAAAATGAAAGAATCATACACTGAAAATGAGAAAACACATGTCAGAGTAATGTTTTAAAAACACAAAAAAATAGATATCCTGCGTTCATAGTTGATACACTTCATTTTTTAAAAAGATTTTATTTATTTATTCGTGAGGGACACACACAGAGAGAGGCAGAGACACAGGCAGAGAGAGAAGCAGGCCCCATGCAGGGAGCCCGATGCAGGACTTGATCCGGGGACTCCAGGATCATGCCATGAACCAAAGGCAGACGCTTAACCACCGAGCCAGCCCGGTGTCCCGATGATAGACTTAATATTGCTCAAATGTCAATGCTGCCCAAAGTACTTCACAGGTTCAAGGCAATCTCTATGAAAATCCCGATACCATATTTTCCAGATATCGAAAAATCCGTCCTAAAATTATTGGGAATCAAGGGAAGCCAAATAGCCCAGATAACTTTGGAAAAAGGAACAAAGTTGGATAATTCACATGTCCTCGTTTCAATACATCGCCCGGCTAAAAAAGTCAAAATAGCATGGCCCTGGTATAAAGGTAGATCTACACAGACCAGTGAAGTATAACAGATCCAGAAAGAAGCTCTCATGTATATGGTCAGGTAATCTTCAAAAAGGATGAAAAAACTACTCAATAGGGAGAGGAGAGTCTGTTTAACAAATGCTGTTGAAAAACAGAGTATCTACATGCAAAACAATCAAGTGGGCTCTTGCCTGACATCATCTACAAAGACTTAACTCAAAATGTATCAAAGAACTAAACATAAAAGTTAAAATTCTAAAACTCTTGAAAGAAAACATAGGGAAAAGATTCACAATATTAGGTCTGCCAATAATTTCTTTCTTTTTTAAACAGGCTCCACACCCAGGGTGGAGCCTAATATGGGGCCTGAACTCACAACCCTGAGATCAAGACCTGAGCTGACATTGAGGCACATGCTTACTGACTGCGCCACCCAGGCATCCACGGACCTGGCAGTGATTCCCTGACTATGATACCAAAGCACCAGCAAACAAGTAAACATAGACAAACAGGGTCTATACAACCTCAAAGTGTTACAATCCAGACAGTGAAGTGACGACAAATAGAATGGGAAAAATATGTGCAAATCATGTATTTGACAATAAGTTAATATACAAATAACTCCTACGAACTTCGTAACAAGGCAACAAGTAGCCCAATGAGAAAAAGGACGAAGAACTTGTACAGACGTTCCATGAAAGAAGATGTATAAATGGCCAATGAACCTATGAAATGATGCTCCACATCACTAACCATTAAAAAAGCAAATCACAACCACGGTGAGGTTCACCTCACATCCATTAGGATGGCCACTACAAAAATAAAATGTTGGCAAGGATATGGAGGAATTAGGACACTTGTGCATTGCTGATCGGAATGTAAAATGGTGCAAGCGCTATGTAAACAGTATGAGAGTCCCTCAAAAAACTAAAAAATAGAACTACCATATAATCCAGCAATCCTACTTCTAGGCGTGTAGGCAAAAGAATTGAAAGCAGGGTCTCCAGAGACGTCCATCTTCATAGAAGCATTCTTCATCATAGCCAAGTGGTGGTCGCAACTCAAATGTCCATCAAGATAAATGGATAAAGAAAATGTGGTGGCCTGAGGTCCTTCCCCACCTTCTCCAAGGCTTCAGCATGGTCCTGGTGAGTTGGGAGACTTTTTCCCAAAGGGACACGGGGCTCACTGTACTATGTGTATTGCTCTGCAGTTAGGTTTTGAAGGAGCGCATCCCTGCCCCCCCTCCCAAGGTCAGGCACAGGGGCCTCGCGAGCTGCACAACACGTCAGGAGGCCAGATGGTCCCCAAGGCCACTGAGCCCTTCACTGATGCAGGACTTCGATGCGATTCCCTCCTGTTGCCAAATCGCAGGGCGGCCCTGCACACCCTGCAGCCCTCGCACCCTAGGCTCCCACCCTAGGGAAGGTCTCCGTGTTGGCACCTCGAGACAGGGACGTGTGGGCAAATTCAAGGGGTGAAGCCGTACTGGCAGGGAGGAGCTGTCAAAACCCAGCTGACAATCGGACCTGGGATACTAACCTCTCCCACTTGAGGTCCTTGAATTGATCCAAAATTGTTTGAAAATTTATCCTCTAAGATTGTTCCTTTATTGGATAGTTTGTCTTGTTTGTGTGAGAGACAGGCAGAGAGCAGGGAGCAGGAGAGGGAGCCCCAGTTCCTCAAGCCCACTCGCACCAAGCCCAGGGCCTGCCAGGGCGGGATCTCAGGGTGCTGAGGCCACGACCTGAGCCACAGCCGAGAGTCACATGCTCAGTGACTGAGCCGCAGGCGTCAAGGCCCGGGTTCCTGCCGTGGGGACTCCTGCCCCCCACAGCCCCCGAGAGCTCGGGCTGCGGTCTGTGCTCCCAGCCCAGGCCTCCCGGCGGCTCCCTGCAGGCTGCACGTCCCTCTGTCCCACCTCAGGGTGCAGGGGCCGCGGCCGGGAAGGGGCGTCCGATCTGCCCGACCAAGCCCAGCCGGACGGACCTGCTGGAGCTCGAAGTCCGACAACTGCTGCCCGCCTTGCAGCGCAGGGACATCATCTCAATTTTCAGCTTTTTGGATGACTATCGTGGATTCGCCACCACGGACGAGGTGCTGGACCTGCTGTTCACCGAGTGAGCACCTGCCCCTCCGCAGCCCAGGGCTGGGCCACCTGCTGCTGGGGAGGCTGGGGATGGTGTGAGCTTCCCGGCCTCGGGCTGCTCCCCCGCCTGGAGCAGGGTCCCCCAGGGCCTAGCGGGGTTCTGGAGGGCAGCCCCGGGGCCTGGCCTGTGGCGGGTCGGCCAGAGGGGCTGTGCCTGTGCTCAGCAGCCGTCCTCCTCCCCGTGACCAGGCCTGTGCCTCCTCCCCTCCCCCCCATCACCAGGGTCCTGAGCGGCCTGTTTCCCCATTGAAAGGGAGGTTTGAGAGTCCATCGGGGGTCTGTGTCCTGGAGCAACTGGACAGGGGACCGTGGGGACTCCGGGGCACCCCGGGCCCACTCGGATATGGGCCATGGGCCTGGCCGGAGCCCTTTCATTCCTCAAGCCTTCAGGAGGCCCCAGCAGGTGCGGGCGCTTCTCCGGGATCTGCCCGTGGCCCCACGCAAGAGCTGACAGCCCCCGGGTCTCCGGCCTAGTCGGGGTCAGAGGGTGACAGCCCCCATGATGAGAAGGCGCGTCCCCAGCACGATTCATGGGATGCCCCCCGCCCTCCTCTAGATATGGGTGCATCGTAGCTGCATGTGGTGCCAACGACCCGGTCCTGCCGCATTGGAAACTGAGTGACTGGCTCCTGCAGGAGGGCCTTCCCTCTCCAGGAGGGCAGCGAGGGGGCTGTGGGGCGGGGACTGCTGCACCCTCACCCCACACATCTGCAATTCCCGTGACACGGTAAAGGTCTAAGGGCCCTTTAGGAAAAGAACAAAGGAGAGCCGTGGATGGAGTGTGGGCTTGGTGGGAGAGCACTGGGACCCCTAAGGGAGACCTCCATGCCCCCCCAACCCTCTCTCTGCCCCACACCTGGGGCCCAGAGCAGAGGGGGTGGGGAGCATTGCACTCCCCAATCTAGTGGCACCTGGACCCGGGGGCACGACAGGTGCTCAGAAGGGCTGGTGAGGGCTCCCGGACCAGGCGGCCCCCGCCCCGTGGGAGAAGCGAGATTAGAGTCAGTGGAAGGACACCCCCGGGGGCCCCTCGGGAGGGAGGCAGCCCAGAGCCACAGGAGGGAAGGTGGCGGTCCTGAGCGGCTCCTGGCAAGGCCTGGCAGGACACAGAGCCTGAGCCCTCCTGGCTTGGAGCTTCCCAGAGCGACAGTGTGTGCAGTGAGGGCAATGACAGGCCAGACGCCCAAGTCCCCTGATGCCTGCCGGTGGATTCAAGGGGCAAGTGCGCAGGGAGCCAGGCTGTGGAGAAGCCCTGCTTCCCCTGGAGAGACGGTGATGGTCACCCCGCTGGGCGTGGGCTCCCTGCACAGACGCTTCATGCCAGCCCCTCCTCGGGGGGGCAGGTCTGTGGCAGGGAGGACCGCCAGGTGTCAGGTGGACAAAGAGCAGGACTGGCCTCCGACAGCCCCCACGGGAGGCCAGGGCCCCGGGTCCTGCAGGGCTTCCCTGGGACACCTGCATGTGATGGAGCCCTGTCTTCTGACACCTGTGCCCACCTGTCCCTCCCTAGGGCCATCTGCTGCATCCTGGAAATTTGGCTGGATTATTATCGGGAGGATTTTTGTCAGCTCCCAGAATTTCCCTCCCTGAGGAAGCTTCTGGAATTCCTAAGGCAGCACATGCCAGGTTCAGATGTGGAACTCTGTGCCCAGCGTTACCTCCAACAATTCAGACACCTCCATGAAGCGGAGCCAGAGGCTGGGTGTGAGGAGGACTGGGGGTGGCTGAGTTGGGGATAGGGTGGGCCCCACGGATGCATCCTCCGTGCAGCTGGGCTGGGAGCAGAGGGTAGGCTCACACCCCCATCCCCACGGGCTGCAGGCTGGGGGCATCTCCCAGGGCTCAGACACGTTGAGGAGTGGGAAGAGTGGCCTTGATTTGGGAGGGACGTGGATAGTCCGTCCTGGTGCTGATACTTTGTCTTCTTGGTGCTACAGCTTCGGCCGGAGCAAAACACCCTGTACCAGCTCAGGAGCCCGCCCTAGCTCCGACCGTGGGGCCTGCTGCCCCGTCAGGGCCTGAGGGGATCGAGGCCGTCCTGGCTGCTGGGGCTGAGGGCTTGGCCTGCGCTGAGGCGCCCGCTGGGAGGCGAAGCCCCTGCAGATAGTGGTCACTGCTCTAGTTCACTGCTCCACCCTGGGGGTGGCACCTGCACCCTTGGGAGCCCTGGAGGAGGAGCAGGTGCCACCCCTTGCTCTCGAGGTCGTGGATGTGCCCGAGCCACCTCCTAACTCAATGGAGCAATCGGACTCGGGGCCGGAGCAACCCCTTGATCCACCCCAAGAGCCCGCCCCAGCTCCAAATGTGGGGCCTGCTGAAGCTTCAGGGTCTGAGGTGATCGAGCTGGTCCTGGCTTCCAAAGAAGGATAGGATGTATTTCAAACATTAGATCAACTTAGATTATCAAGACAGAAACTGAAATGGGAAGGGAAACACTCATAGTTTTCTTTTCTTTCTCTCTCTCTCTCTCTCTCTCTCTTTTTTTTTATGGTGCCCTCTCAGTATCACCAGCTGGCATTTTTCCTGTGACAATTACTGGAGAAACAAGTGGCTCTTATCCCAGCAGTCAATGAAACACACAATAGATATTTAGAAGAAAGAGAATCGCCAACCACATGCAACACAGATGTCAGAAATGTAAAAGGGTTGGATAGAGTCTTCTTTTTTCTCAAAGTTTCACAAGGCAAACAACATATTTCCATCACACCTACTTTTGAATACAGTGATTAATTCAAAGCAGATCTCTATGCCTCGGTGCTATTGACATTTGGGGCTAGATAATACTTTGGGTAGGGGCCACGTGCATTGTAGGACGGTTAGCAGTACCCCCGGCCTTTATCCATTACACTCTGGCACCTCTGTCCCGTTCCAACAACCGAAAATATCTCCAGACATTGTCAAATATCTCCCAGGCAGTGGAAGTATCCTGCTCCCCCACTGGTGAGTGAGAACCACTGGTGTAAAAACCAGTTTGCATACACAAATTTTGGGTTGTAACCTATTTCTAACATACTTTATTATCACTAAGCATTGAAAAATATCCATAGTACTCAAACACAAAATGCTATCTCTTCATAAATCCCAAATGGTAAGAATGGATATATTAGAACAGTGTTGAAAATGAGCAGATTTTGTTCCCCCAAATCTACCAGAACTCTTTGAAGGCACAAGTCTTTCTGCTACTCTTAAAATGTGTCATGAAATTCGGAAAACACAGAATTACTTTTGTAAATTCATTTTTAATTGAAAATCTGATAAAACTTTATCTCAGCTCTTGAGTCTCTAATATCACCCAAGAGCAGGAAAGTGTTGCTAATCCTAGTACAAATTTCTCAGGATAAAGCACATTTCACCCCCAGATTACTTGAATTTCACCATAAAGGTCATAGTTTTCCAGTTGCATTGTACTGGAATTCTTTTATATGCAGCCATAACAAAATAATCTCTTATAATAATCTGTTATTTTATTGCTTTATAAAAAATATTTTAGTTTTCTAAATATTGAAGATCCCAGTCATGGTATATAGAGAAAGTATCTTCAAGATACTTTGATTCAAACTGAGTTTTCATTACTTTTTAACAATATCCAGATGTTACATATTTTGTAATACGTTAAACATCATTAAACATTTTTTTTTTAACTTTTAAAAATTAGGTACTTTTAGAAGAGATAGGCCAAGATGGCAGCATAGGAAAACCATGAACTCACTTCCTTCCATGGAAACGCCACATCTATAGCTACAAAAGTAACTCCCCCTGAAAAAGAACAGAATCACTCTCTAAACAGCTTCTTCCACAGCAGGGGATAAAAGGAGGCACACTGAGATGGCAGGAGAGCCAGAGACAAGGTCTCACCAAAACTTCCAGCCCTACTGCAGTGACCTACAACAACAGGGAGGGATATCACTTCTTCCTGAGAAGTGAGGCATTTGTGCCCCACGTCAGGCTCTCCAGCCCTTGGGACACGTATCAGAGACACAAGGCCCTAAAAATGTCCGGCTTTGAAAACCAATGAGGCTTATAGCCAAGGGATCTGGGGTCTGTGGGGATCTGAGATACTTCTTCTGAGAAGCTCACATGCAGATGCAGTCGTCCTGGGATGCAGCCCAAAGTCAGTTTCACTTACGGACAGTCATCCATGATGTGGAAGCAAATGATCCTCCTTGTGACGTAGCGTCAGTAGCCTAACACTTCATCACAATTCCTGTGTCACTCGCCTCCCTTCATCTTATGGTATAGACATTTTACCATCTCAAACCATCACAAGGAGAGTGAGTATAGCACAATAAGATACTGAGAGAAACAGATGACATTCACATAACTTATACTGTAGTAAATAGTTAAATATTTCATCTCTTACTGTGCCTAACTTATAAATTAAACCTTATCATAGGTATGTCTATAAAGGAAAAAATATATATATAGTTTTCAGGCATCTACTGGGGGCCTTGGGATATATCTCCCACAGATGGAGAGGCACTACTACCCAGGCTATTCATATATGAAACTCATGGTCATCACAAGGCAAAACCCTATAGAACATACACAGAAGAAAATGAGAAATAAATCTAAATATGACACTAAAGAAACCACAAGGGAAGAAAGCAAGGGAAGATGAAAGGAACTAAGAACTACAGAAATAGCCAGAAAGCAATTGACAAAGTGGCAGTAGGTAAATACCTATCAATAATTTCTTTGCACCTAAATGGACTAAATTCTCCAAAACGCAAAGAGCAACTAAATAGGTAAAAAGTCAAGACTCACCTATCTATCTCCTCTAAGAGACTCACCTCAGATATAAGGATACACACAGACTCAAAGTGACAGGAAAGGAAAAAATATTTCATACAAATGAAAAACAAAAAGAAAGGTAGGATAGATGCCTGACAAAATAGACTTTAAAACAAAGACTAGAGGGAGGGGGCAAGATGTCGGAAGAGTAGGGTCTCCAGGTCACCTGTCCCCACCCACTTAACCTAGATAACTTTCAAATCATCCTGAAAACCTATGAATTCGGCCTGAGATTTAAAGAGAGAACAGCTGGAATGATAGAGTGAGAAGAGTTCGCACTTCTATGAAGGTAGGAAGATGGGAAAAAAAAAAAGAGAGAGAAATAAAAAGCCTCCAAGGGGGAGGGGCCCGTGAAGAGCCTAGCTAAGGCCCTGTGGCGAGTGCGCCCAGGAGGGAGGGCCCAGGCCCAGAGGAGCAGGAGCTGCACCAACCTTCCCGGACAGAAAGGCGCTGGCAGGGAGCTCGGGCAGGACCCCAGGAGGGCAGGGATGCCCTCAGGCTCCTGGGGGCACTAACAGACACCTGCGCCCCGGGGAGAGCACCCACACACTCCAGCCGAGCTCCCTAAAGGGCTGCAGCGCTGGCCCCGTGGGGCCCAGGAGCAGCTCGGAGGCAGCTCAGGGAGGACGGGGCTGCTGGAGGGGATGGGCGGCCCAGGAGCGATTGCAGCAGCGCAGGCCCCGGAGCCCAGGGCACCGGGGGACACAGCCCAGGATCCACACTCCCCCCGGGACAGGCAGAGGCTGGAGGGCCAGGACAGCCAGGATGCTCCTGCTGCCGGGCGGCCCCGAGCTCTGCAGATCGCCCGACCCTGGAGCATCCAGGCCCTTGCAGACTGAGACTCCATAGTTACTGCAGGAGCTGAATCCAGCGCTCTGGACAGAGGTCCAGAATATGTATTTGAACAAATCATAGCCGAAAACTTTCCTAATCTGGGAAGGGAAACAGGCATTCAGATCCACGAAATGCAGAGATCGCCCCCCTAAAATCAATAAAAACTGCTTAACACCTCAACATTTAATAGTGAAGCTTGCAAATTCCAAAGATAAAGAGAAGATCCTTAAAGCACCGAGAGACAAGAAATCTCTAACTTTTATGGGGAGAAATATTACATTAACAGCAGACCTCTCCACAGAGACCTGGCAGGCCAGAAAAGGATGGCAGGATATAGTCAGGGTCCTAAATGAGAAGAACCTGCAGCCAAGAATACTTTATCCAG
Organism: Canis lupus baileyi; assembly: GCF_048164855.1. Classification (NCBI taxonomy): domain Eukaryota; kingdom Metazoa; phylum Chordata; class Mammalia; order Carnivora; family Canidae; genus Canis; species Canis lupus. Next base: position 13,985,428 of record NC_132852.1, read on the forward strand.
CAAGGCGCTCATTCAGAATAGCAGGAGAGATAAAGAGCTTCCAAGATAGGCAGAAACTGAATGAATATGTGACCACCAAGCTGGCTCTGCCAGAAATATTAAGGGGGGGCCCTGTAAAAGAAGGAGGAAGTCCAAGGGAACAATCCACAAAAACAGGGACTGAATAGGTATCATGATGACACTAAATTCCTACCTTTCAATAGTAACTCTGAATGTGAATGGGCTTAATGACCCCATCAAAAGGCGCAGGGTTTCAGACTGGGTAAAAAAGCAAGACCCATCTATTTGCTGTCTCCAAGAGACTTATTTTATTTTATTTTATTTTATTTTATTTTATTTTATTTTATTTTTAAAAAAATTCTTTTTTTAAAAATTATTTATTTATTTATGATGTCACAGAGAGAGAGAGAGAGGCAGAGACATAGGCAGAGGGAGAAGCAGGCTCCATGCACCAGGAGCCCGATGTGGGATTCAATCCTGGGTCTCCAGGATCGTACCCTGGGCCAAAGGCAGGCGCCAAACCGCTGCACCACCCAGGGATCCCGAGACTCATTTTAGACATAAGGACACCTACAGCCTGAAAATAAAAGGTTGGAGAACCATGTACCTTTCAAATGGTCCTCAAAAGAAAGCAGGGGTAGCCATCCTTATATCAGAGAAATTAAAGTGTGTTCCAAAGACTGTAGTGAGAGATGAAGAGGGACACTATATCATACTTAAAGAATCTATCCAACAAGAGGACTTAACAATCATCAATATATATACTCCAAATGTGGGAGCTGCCAAGTATATCAATTAATAACCAAAGTTAAGACGTCAATCCCATTTACAATTGCACCCAAAAGCAAAAGATACCTAGGAATCAACCTAACCAAAGAGGTAAAGGATCTATACCCTAAAAACTACAGAACACTTCTAAAAGAAATTGAGCAAGACACAAAGAGATGGAAAAATATTCCATGCTCATGGATTGGAAGAATTAATATTGTGAAAATGTCAATGTTACCCAGGGCAACTTACAGGTTCAATGCAATCCCTATCAAAATACAATGGACTTTCTTCAGAGAGTTGGAACAAATCCTCTTAAGATTTGTGTGGAATCAGAAAACACCCCGAATAGCCAGGGGAATATTGAAAAAGAAAACCATAGCAGGGGGCATCACGATGCCAGATTTCAGGTTGTACTACAAAGCTGTGGTCATCAAGACAGTGGGGTCCTGGCACAAAAACAGACACATAGATCAATGGAACAGAATAGAGAATCCAGAAGTGGACCCTCAACTTTATGGTCAACTAACATTCGACAAAGGAAGAAAGACTATCCACTGGAAAAAAGACAATCTCTACAATAAATGGTGCTGGGAACACTGGACATCCACATGCAGAAGAAGGAAACTAGACCACTCTCTTACACCATACACAAAGAAAAACTCAAAATGGGTGAAAGATCTAAATGTGAGACCACATTCCATCAAAATCCTAGAGGAGAACGCAGGCAACACCCTTTTTGACTTGGCCACAGTAACTTCTTGCAAGATACATCCATGAAGGCAAGAGAAACAATAGCAAAAATGAACTATTGGGACTTAATCAAGATGAAAAGCTTCTGCACAGCAAAGGAAACCAACAACAAAACTAAAAGGCAACCTAGGGAATGGGAGAAATTGTTTGCAAATGACCTATCAGATAAAGGCTCTTATCCAAAATCTACAAAGGACTTATCAAACTCAACACCCAAAACCCAAATAATCCATTTAAGAAATGGGCCGATGACAGAATAGACGTTCTTCCCAAGAAGACCTACAAATGGCGAACAGGCACATGGGAATACTCAACATCACACGTCATCAGGGAAAAACAAACCAAAATCATGATGAAATCCCTTCTCACACCTGTCAGAATGTCTAAAATTAACAACACAGAAAACAACAGATGTTGGCAAGGTTACAGAGAAAGGGGAACCATCTCATACTCTTGGGGGTCTGCAAACTGGTTGCAACCACTCTGGAAAACACTGTGTGCACAGGCTGCAGGGAGGGGGGGGGGGCGTCTGCAGCCCCGAGCCCTGCCCCTGCAGCTTCCTCCAGGAGTGGGTCAGGGAGGAGGTCCCAGGGAGTGAGGTCACTGCCGTGTCACAGAGCCCAACAACACTTGGAACCCCCGTAACCAGGCACCCGCATCCAGTGCAGCCCCAGCTCAGGCTCACTTGGCTGGAGACATCTGCTACTAGAAGATGTTCTCTTGCTGCCTTCTCACCTCTGGGGGCTCTGGCTCCCAGGAACCCCAGGGGTGCGGCTTGTTCCAATGCTGTAGGCATTGGCTCCAGAATAAATACCAACGCATCCGGGCCTTTATCAGGAGGCGCCTTCCGGTAACACAGCGCAGGCCAGGGCAGGCCCCCTGTGCCACCATCCTGGGAGCCCCATCCCCTCCTCCTCAGTTTCAGGAAACCAGGGATGTGTGAGCAGGTCCCATGCAGGCTGGGGGACCCTGCAGGGCGGCAGGTTTCCCGGGGATCCCTTCAGGGTCACCCTGATGTCATGGTGGGCAGGGGGCAAACAGGGTTCCTGAGGTCCTCTACTCGCCCCGGAGTCACCCCAAGGCCCTGCAGCCACATCCCTTTGGTGTCCCCGGGGGCGGTGGGTGCCGCCTGCACTGTGGTGTGTCTGGGTGGAGGCAGCTGGGGGTGCGGCCCAGCCGAGGGGGCCAGACCGGGCGCTGAGGCCTCCTGCCTGGCTGCCGGGCACTGTCTCCACAGAGCTGCACCCGGGTCGTGGGGTGCGAGCAGGAGGAAGGGGTCGTCTGCCCCACCGCCTCCAGGAGCAGGGAGGTGCCCTGCGCAGCTAACGGAGGCCAGCGCGGGCTCAGGGTGAGTGCAGGGGCTGGGCTCCCCCTACACTCCTGCTCCCACATGAGTCTGGATCCCCCCCTCCCCACACCTGCTCCCATGGCCCTGCCCCTGCCTGGGCCAGATGCAGAGTCCCTGCGCACAGATGTGTGGGAACATCAGAATAGAGCCCTCAGGGGAGGCCTGGTCGCCCGGGGGTTAGCGCCTGCCTTCCCCCAGGCCCTGACCCCGCAGGCCCGGGATCGAGCCCCGCCTGGGCTCCCTGCACAGGGCTGCTTCTCCCTCTGTCTGTGCGGCTGCCTCTCTCGGTCTCTGTCTCTCTGTGTCTCTTGAGGTCCTTGGATTGACCCAAATATTTTGAACATTTATCCTCTGAGATTGTTTCTCTATTGCATAGTTTGTCCTGTTTGTGTAAGAGACAGGCAGGGAGCTTGAGCGGGAGAGGGAGCCCCAGCTCCTCAAGCCCACGGGGCCCCCAGCGCGGGGCCTGCCAGGGCGGGATCCCAGGCCTCCAGGCGGCTCCCTGCAGGCTGCACGTCCCCTCTGTCCCACCTCAGGGTGCAGTGGCCTCTGCCTGGATGGGGCATCGGATCGTCCCGGCCAAGCTCAGCCGGACGGACCTGCTGGAGCTCGAAGTCCGACAACTGCTGCCCGCCTTGCAGCGCAGGGAGATCATCTCCATTTTCACCTTTTTGCATGATTACCGTGGATTTGCCACCACAGACGAGGTGCTGGACCTGCTGTTCACCGAGTGAGCACCTGCCCCTCCGCAGCCCAGGGCTGGGCCACCTGCTGCTGGGGAGGCTGGGGATGGTGTGAGCTTCCTGGCCTCGGGCTGCTCCCCCGCCTGGAGCAGGGTGCCCCAGGGCCTAGCGGGGTCCTGGAGGGCAGCTATTTCACTCCTCCCCGTGACGAGACCTGGGCCTCCTCCCCCCGTCACCAGGGTCCTGAGCTGGCCTGTTTCCCCATTGAAAAGGAGGTTTGAGAGTCCATCGGGGGTCTGTGTCCTGGGGCAACCAGCCTGGGGGACCCCGGGACGCCCCAGGACCACTCGGATATGGGCCATGGGCCTGGCCGGAGCCCTTTCATGCTCAAGCCTTCAGGAGGACCCGGCAGGTGCGGGCGCTTCTCCGGGATCTGCCCGTGGCCCCACGCAAGAGCTGACGGCCCCCGGGGCTCCGGCCTAGTCGGGGTCAGAGGGTGACAGCCCCCATGATGAGAAGGCGCGTCCCCAGCACGATTCATGGGATGCCCCCGCCCTCCTCTAGATATGGGTGCATCGTAGCTGCATGTGGTGATAACGACGCGGACCTGCAGCGCTGGAAACTGTGAGTGACTCCGGCTCCTGCAGGAGGGCCTTCCCTCTCCAGGAGGGCAGCGAGGGGGCTGTGGGGCGGTGGGGGGGCTGCACCCTCACCCCACACATCTGCAATTCCCGTGACACAGTAAAGGTCTAAGGGCCCTTCAGGAAAAGACTGAAGGAGAGCAGTAGATGGGGTGCGGGCTTGGTGGGAGAGCACTGGGACCCCTAAGGAGACCTTCTCCATGCCCCCCCAACCCTCTCTCTGCCCCACACCTGGGGCCCAGAGCAGAGGGGGTGGGGAGCATCGCACTCCCCAATCTGGTGGCACCTGGACCCGGGGGCACAGCAGGTGCTCAGGAGGGCCGGTGAGGGCTCCCGGACCAGGCGGCCCCCGCCCCGTGGGAGAAGCGAGATTAGAGTCAGTGGAAGGACACCCCCGGGGGCCCCTCGGGAGGGAGGCAGCCCAGAGCCACAGGAGGGAAGGTGGCGGTCCTGGGCGGCTCCTACAAGGCCTGGCAGGACACAGAGCCCGAGCCCTCCTGCCTTGGAGCTTCCCAGAGTGACAGTGTGTGCAGTGAGGGCAATGACAGGCCAGACGCCCCCCATCCCCTGATGCCTGCCGGTGGACTCAAGGGGCAGGTGGGTAGGGACCAGGCTGAGGAGGGAGCCCCCTTCCCCAGGAGAGACGCTGATGGTCACCCCGCTGGGCCTGGGCTCCCCGCACAGAGGCTTCGTGCCAGCCCCTCCTCGGGGAGCAGGCCTGTGGCAGGCAGGACCGCCAGGTGGCAGGGGGACGAGGAGCAGGACTGGCCTCCGACAGCCCCCACGGGAGGCCGGGGCCCCGGGTCCTGCAGGGCTTCCCCGGGACACCTGCATGTGACAGAGCCCTGTCTTCTGACGCCTGTGCCCGCCTGTCCCTCCCCAGGGCCATCTGCTACATGTTGAAAATATGGCTGGATTACTACCGGGAGGACTTTTGTCAGCTCCCAGAATTTCCCTCCCTGAGGAAGCTTCTGGAATTCCTAAGACAGCACATGCCAGGCTCAGACGTGGAAGTCCGGGCCCTGCGTCACCTGAGGCAGTTCAGAAGCCTCCATGCAGCAGAGCCAGAGGCTGGGGGTGAGGAGGCCTGGGGGTGGCCGAGCTGGGGACAGGGGGTGCCCGCGGATCCAGCCAACGTGCAGCTGGGCCGGGAGCAGGGGGTGGGCTCACACCCCACCCACGGGCTGCAGCCTGGGGACACCTCCCAGGGCTCCTGCCCTCACACACGGGGAGCGGTGGGAAGAGTGGCCTTGACTTGGGAGGGACGTGGACAGTCCGTCCTGGTGGTGCTACTTTTTGTCTTCTTGGATCCACAGCTTCGGCCGGAGCAAAACACCCTGAATCCGCCCTGGAGGCCGCCCCAGCTCCGACCGCGGGGCCTGCTGCCCCGTCGGGGCCTGGGGGCATCGAGGCCGTCCTGGCTGCCTGGGCTGAGGGCTCGGCCCGCGCTGCGGTGCCCGCTGGGGAGGCGGAGCCCCTGCAGGTAGTGGTCACTGCTGAAGTTCACCGCTCCGCCCTGGGGGAGCCCCCTGCACCCCTGGGAGCCCTGGGGGAGGAGCAGGCGCCAGCCCCTGCTCTGGAGGTCGTGGATGTGCCCGAGCCGCCTCCTAACTCGATGGAGCAACCGGCCTCGGGGCCGGAGCCACCCGTTGAGCCACCCCAGGAGCCCGCCCCAGCTCTGGCTGTGTGGCCTGCTGCTTCAGGGCCTGAGCTAATCGAGCTGGACCTGGGTGCCGGAGAGGAGGACCTGGTCAAGGCCGAGGTGCTGGCTCCTGAGGCGAAGGTGGTGCACGTGCTGGTCGAACCTATGATTCCCCGCCCCGATGAGGAGGAGCCCCCTGCACCCGCGGCCACCCCGGAGGAGTAGGCCCCGGCGCCTGCATTCGGGGTCCCCAGAGGGCCAGAGCTGCCACCTGACTCCGGAACAACTGGCTTCGACCCCTGCGCAGCCCCCTGACCACCTCGGGAGCCCGCCCCAGCTCCCACCGCGGGGCTGGTGATGGCTGCAGCCCAGTGGAGACTTGCCCTCCCCTGTCATTTTACTGTTTCTATATTTTGAGTTTTTCTTTAACCTGTATAATGGCTTATAGAGTTTTATTGTAATAAAGGATAAGTTAGCTTCACACAAAATTGACTCTGATGCTTTTAAATGATACATCGTGGTACTTTAGGTCCATTCACAGTGTCGCAGGCCCGGAGCCCAGGGCATCGGGGGACACAGCTGAGGGTCTGGTGCCCCCCGGGCCAGGCAGAGGCCGGGAGGACACAGGACAGCCAGGTCGCTCCTGCTGCCGGGTAGCCCCGAGCTGTGCAGACCGGCAGCCCCACCCCGGAGCACCCAGGCCCCTGTGGACGGGGAGCTGGGGTGGTTACTGCGGGAGCTGAGTCCAGGGCTGGACAGCTGGCCACCGCCACTGTGGTTGTCCCCCCTGGTGTCACCCTGTACCTGGGACTGAGCAGGGGCCTCACAGGATAAACAATCCCACTGAGACGTGCACCTGGCAGAGGGCTGGGCAGCTCCCCCAGGTGCACACACCTGAGAATCAGCACAGCAGGCCCCTCTCCCAGAACACCTTTTCAGAGGAAAAGCAAGTTATTGACCAAGCAGCACTGGAAAGTTCCAGGGGAAGTCGAGGGATTTACAGTATATGGAATAAGACGATACTCCCCCCTGTTTTTTCTTTTCTGTTTGTATCTGTTGTTTCCCCACCCCCATTTTTTCTTCTTTTTTCTTCATCTTTTTTTTTTCTGTGTCTTTTTCTCCTTTTTCCAGTAAAAGTTGTTTCTGGCCACTCCGCCCTGAGCAAAATGACTAGAAGGAAAAACTCACCTGAAAAGAAAGAATCAGAAACAGTCTTCTCTCCCACTCCTAAATTAGTTACAAAATTTGGATTACAATTCAATATCAAAAAGCCAATTCATAAGCGCAATTATAAAGCTACTGGTGGCTCTAGAAAAAAGCAGAAAGGATTCAAGAGACTTCATGACTGCAGAATTTAGATCTAATCTGGCCGAAATTAAAAATTAATTAAGTGAGATGCAATCCAAAGTGGAGGTCCTAAGGATGAGGATTAACGAGGTAGAAGAACGAGTGAGTGACATAGAAGACAAGTTGAGGGCAAGGATGGAAACTGAGGAAAAAAGAGAAAAATAAAAGATCATGAGGATAGGTTAACGGAAATAAGAGACAGCCTCTGAAGGAAAAATCTACGTTTAATTGGGGTTCCCGAGGACGCCAAAAGGGACAGAGGTTAGAGACTGTATTTGAACAAATCATAGCTGAGACCTTCCCTAACTTGGCAAGGGAAACAGGCATTCAGATCCAGGAGATAGAGAGATCCCCCCCTAAAATCAATAAATACCGCTCAACACCTCGACATTTAATACTAAAACTTGCAAATTCCAAAGATAAAGAGAAGATCCTTAAAGCAGCAAGAGACAAGAAATCACTAGCTTTTACGGGGAGAAGCATTAGGACAATAGCAGACCTCTCCACAGAGACCTTGCATGGCGAGAAAGGGCCAGCAGGATAGTCAGGGTCCTAAATGAGAAGAACCTGCAGCCAAGAATACTTTATCCAGCAAGGCGCTCATTCAGAATAGCAGGAGAGATAAAGAGCTTCCAAGATAGGCAGAAACTGAAAGAATATGTGACCACCAAGCTGGCTCTGCCAGAAATATTAAGGGGGGGGGGCCCTGTAAAAGAAAGAGGAAGTCCAAGGGAACAATCCACAAAAACAGGGACTGAATAGGTATCATGATGACACTAAATTCCTACCTTTCAATAGTAACTCTGAACGTGAATGGGCTTAATGACCCCATCAAAAGGCTCAGGGTTTCAGACTGGATAAAAAAGCAAGACTCATCTATTTGCTGTCTCCAAGAGACTCATTTTAGACATAAGGACACCTACAGCCTGAAAATAAAAGGTTGGAGAACAATGGAGCATTCGAATGGTCCTCAAAAGAAAACAGGGGTGGTCATCCTTCTATCCGTGTTCTTGCCGTCTCTCTCACTTGGTGGAAAATTCACCCAGAAGGTCTTGGGTCCCCCACCTCTGGGTGTGAGTCCAAAGGACTGTATCTGGGTCCCTTGACCTTGTCATGGAACAAGCTGGCCATGATCAAAGGAGAGGGGACACCACAGATTTCCTTCCCTCTCTTCCACAGACATGGAAGAGGAGACCCGAAGATAGATACCCCTGTCCTCCCGGCCCCCATCCCCATGCCTCCCTCTGATTGGAGGAGCTGACCAAAGCAGCCCTAAAGGGCCATAACACTTGACCAATCCAGCTGCTGGCAGAGGGGGGAACCAAGCATTTTCCCAAGTGGCATTTTCATCTCGCTTTCACCCTAAGATTGTCTTAAGCAGCAGCCCAGCTTGCCCAGCCCCTGGTGGGTGGTGGGAGAGAAGGAGAGCTGGCATTCCTCTAGGTGGCAAGCGGCGACTCTACACCCTCCACCTGCCCCAGGACTGGGTTGGATTAGAAAAATGCTTATTTTTCTTGTATCGATGTAGAAACTCTATTTTCTCCCAAAGACACTATTTTTGCAGCTGTTTGAGGTTTGTATATTTTCCATACTGCAGAGCTTATGCAAAATTGAAGAAGAATGTTAATGTTCAAGTTTTCTTATCCTGTGTTTAGAAGTTGTTTTTTGCAGATCTTGGTGTTAATAGACCAAATAAATATTTCCCTCCCCCCCCCCAAAAAAAAGGTATTGATTTCTTCTGTATTTTCCTTTTGGATTTTGTAAAACAGAAGTTTAAGACCACAAGTTGGAAGAAAGGTCACATTCTTTAAACAAAAGTACATGGGGCTCTGAAAGATTTGTATCTCTGTGCTTGAACTTGTATGGCCTTAAACCTGTTTCAGCTTTAACAATAGAATTTTACTTGGGCAATATTTGCCCATTCTGGTGTAACTTAATGTGACTCTAGTGCTTAACAGCTGCCATTGAAGCTAGTATTCTTATTCAGTTCTATAATGTTAGAATATCTTTTGTTGAAGATATGAATGAAGTGTGCATGTGCATCAACTTTTGAATTCACTTTTGTGCCATTTTTGTAAATACAATAGTTTTGCACAACCTCTCAAAAAAAAATACCGATATCAATATCAATACCAGGCCCTGGGCGGAAGGTGGACGCTCAACCCCGGAGTCACCTGGGGGTCCTAGACTTAGCTAATTATTGAATAGACTGTGTTATTTTCCAGTCGTCTACTGCTTTTTTGTTTCTTTATCATTTATTTCTGCTCAATCATGATTATTTCTCTCCTTTTGCCTTTAGGCATTAATTACTGCTCCTTTCCTAGCTCCCTTAGGGGTCAGGCTAGGTTGTGTATTTGCACCTCTTCTTGCATCTCGAGGTGGGCCTGTATTGCAGTATACTTTCCTCTTAGGACCACTTATAGACAAGTAGAGCTTTTCCTCCAAGGTCAGCAGAAGTTTGATACTGTCCGGTTTTCATTTTCATTTGCTTCCATGTATTTTTTATTTCCTTTTTAATATTCTGATTAACCCATGTATTGTTTAGTATGGTATTCTTTAACCTCCATGTATTTGTGCTTTTTCCAACTTTTTCCTTGTGATTGACTTTAGGTTTCATAGCATTGTGGTGAGACATTATGCATGATATGATCTCAGTCTTTTTGTATTTGTTGTGGCCCGATAGGCGACCCAGTGTGTGATCTATTCTGGAGAATGTTCCATGTGCGTTCAAGAAGAATGTGTATTCTGGTGCTTTCAGACAAAATGTTCTGAATATGTCTGTTAAGACCATCTGGTCCAGTTTGTTATTTAAACCATTTTTTCCAAAAAAATAAAAAAATAAAAATAAATAAACCATTTTTTTCTTGTTGATTTTCAGGTAGATTATCTGCCTGTTGCTCTAAGTGGTGTGTTAAAGTCTCCTAATATTGTATTATTTCAGTGACTTTAAGTTTGTTTTTAATTGATTTTTAGGTTTGAGTGCTCCAGTTTGGGGGGCATAAATATGTACAACTGTTAGATGTTCTTGCTGGATAGATCCCTTTATTATATTATAGTGCCCTTCTTCATCTCTTCTTACAGCCTTTAGTTTCAAATCTAGTTTGTCTGATGTAAGTGTGGCTGCTGACTTTCTCTTGATGTCCATTTGCATGGTACATGGTTCTCCATCTGCTCACTTTGAATCTACAAGTGTCTTTAAGTCTAAAGTGAGTTTCTTGTAGGCAGCATAGAGATGGATCTTGTTTTTTATCCATTCCGATATCCTATATCTGTTGGTGGGAGCAGTTAGTCTGTTTCCCTTCTGAGTGAGTGTTGATAGATATGAATTTAGTGCCATTGTGTTACTTGTGAGGTTGCTGTTCCTATGGATTTTCTCTCCTCCTTTGTAGTCTTTGTGGCTTGTGATCTTTCTTTCCCTCTTGAAAAGTCCCCTTTAATATTTCTTGCAGGGGTAAGGTAGTGGTCATGAACTCCTATTGTTTTTGTCTGTCTGGGAAACTCTTTTTCTCCCCTTCTATTCTGAATGACAGCCTTGCTGGAAAAGGATTTTTGGCTGCATATTACTCCCATTCAGCACATTGAGCACATGCTTCTCCCTTCTGATCTGTTAGGTTTCTGTGGAGAGATCTGCTGCCAACCTTATTTCTCTTCCACTATGATTATGCAGGGGACAATCCCAATCTTTTGGTATCGGTTAAGACCTGATTTGTGACCCAGTAATTTAATTTAGGGATTTCTTTTCCATTGCTGCTCTCAGGATGTTTTCCTCATCTCTATATTTTGCAAATTCTACTCTTATATGTCTTGGTGTTGGCCTGCTTTTGTTGATTCTGGCCAGAGTTCTCTGTGCCCCCTGGATTTGGATGTCACTTTCCTTCAGCAGATTAGGGAGGTCTTCAGTATAACTTCCTAGGGTAAGCTGTCTGCCCCCATTTCCCTGGGACACCTATGCTCTGCCTGTTATTATGCTTTATGAGGTCACCAGTTCTTTAAGTCTATATTCGTGATCTTTTTCTTTCCTTTGACTTTTCAGCTTCATTATCCCCCATAATTTAATTTTTTAAATTACTTATTCATTCTTCTGCTTCTTCTATCCTTGTGCTCATTGTATCTGGTGGATTTTGCATCTCGATTACAGGATTTTTTATTTCAGACTGACAAGTGTTTAGATCTTTTATCTCTGTGGTAAGGGACTCTCTGGTGTCTCTATGCTTTTCTTAAGCTCAGAGAGTATCCTTAGATGTTGTTTTAAATTCTGGGTCAGGCATATTACTTATATCTGTTGGAATAGATCCCTGGCTATGACCTTTTTTGTTCTTTCTTTTGGGATGAAGTCTTCCCTCTTGGCATTTTGCCTAAGTCTCTGTCTTCTAGGTGTTAGGAAAGCCTTTATGTTTCCTTGTAATGGGGGTCATGACTGTATTAAGAAGAGGTTGTATGCTGACCAGGTGGCGCCTGGGCTTCAGGAAGTGTCTGGAGTACGCTGTGTACTCTGCTGCTGTGTTTTGGCAGCTCTTTCCCTCAGGTCACCTGTGCAGTGTTTCCGCCTGCCTGCAGTGAGGCCCTTGTCCAGTGTGTGGTGAGTTTTACCTAGGTGTGCTGCGGTCATCTTGGTAGAAAGGCTAGATCCAGTATCCTCTAGAGCTGGTGTTGTATCACTTCATGGTGATGGGGAGTGGGTGTGGGTGCTGGGGAGTAGGTGCTGGTTGTCTGGGGGGGAGAGGCCCAGCTGCCCTTTCGGCTCTCAGGTACACTTGCCCTCATAAGAAAGCACCTGCAGAGCATAAGGGGTTGGGGATTGGTGTAAGTTTTCAAGCTCCCGCTTTGTTCTCTATACTGCTGCCTGAAGGCCTCAGTGTTGACTAGGAGCGGATAAAAATGGCATCACGCACTCAGTGTTCACACCCACAGCTATTCAGGAAGCCATCATAGAAGAGGGAACCATGTCCCCTCATTGGCCCCAGGCTTTCCTCAGATTCCTGCCTTCCCCCTGTCTGTGTCTGAGCTGTCTGACCCCCAGTGGCTCAGTGCTCCTGTTTTATCTCATGCATGCTGGCTGGGTTTCAAAACTCCAAATTTTAGGGACCCACTGTGGCATGGAGCCACACTAATCCTCTGGGGGAGGGTCTGGCCCATTGTGGCCGGTGCCACTGTCTCTAAAGGGCAGTCATGTGAACACACCGGGGCTTGGTGTTTATGGTGAAGCACAACGAAAAAGCCAGTGTCCAGGTTAGCTGCCCTCAGCAGCTGCCTCTGCTCCTATGGTAATGCGTGGGGCAGTTCAGTGCTGTCTGCTGCCTGTTTTGTCCCTGAGCGGCAGTGCCACCTCTCCCAGATGCACTGCATTGGTCCCAGGGGATCCTCAGACATGCTGTCTCCTGCTGGACCTCTGCCCCCACTCCCCCAGGAGCACTTCAGAGCTGGCCAGGCTCCACCCATGGGGATGGCGTGGAGTCCTGAGACTCCAGACTCAGCTCCACTGCTTCCAAGACCTTTCTATAATCAGCCCCTTTCGCTTTCTCCCCTCGATGGCTTTGGGGAAATGTTTCTCTTGTGCAGTGCCCCGCGCATGTCCTCTCCCACATGCACTCTCCTCTCTCTCCATGATTTTTACTGTTTTTTATACTTTTGTATATTTAAAATTTTTCTTTAATGAGAATTTATTTTGTTTTAATTAGTGAAAACATTATTAATGATATAAAACTAATGTATTACTTGGGGTGAGGCACTGAGCTCTCTGGAACCCCCATCCTATATAAGCAAAACTCTCCCTCCATCTTAAGCCTCTTGCAGGCTCACTCCATTTTCTGCCTGTCACTGGAACCTTGAACTGACCTTGCGTTCCTACGTACAAGGGGACTAAGGCCACTCCAGACCATCACTGTCCCCTCCCTGAGACTTATGGCAGCTGTTGGCATTATTCTCTCCTCCACTGTTTGCTGTCATTAGCAAAGCTGGTCTCTTTCCTTCGTGTGTCTCCCCCCATCCTCGGTCCTCATCATCTTTCTTGACAGATTCAATATCTACATGGATGACCTGCCTAATGCCCTGGATCCTCACTTCCTTGGCTTCCTATGGCCAAAGAAAGACCTTTACTTCCACTCCAGTACTGTCATCCTCTCCCATGTTGTATACACATCATCAAAACTTGTATCACCTTCAAAATATTACACACACTAACCCCAACTTATCTTCTATGACACTTCCACCATATTTCACATTTATCACGACATAAAATCCATTGACTTCTCCATCTCTATCTGCCTTTTCCTTTGTTCATATTTCTTCTCTTCATTAGGCTCCATGGCCCATCACTGTAATGACCTAGCGCCTCTCTCTCTCTCCACTACACTTGTCTGAACCTGGATGCCCACCAGCCCCAAGTCTGCACCCAGATGTTGAACTTTGCCAGATACGCACAACAGGGCAAATCGGCTTTACAATTTGTGGTCCCACAGCCCAGATGACCCCTCATTGTCACCTACCACCCCAGTGTTTTTATTACTGGTAAGATTACTGTCCCTGTTTCCAGGAGAACTTTTTTTTTTTTTTCTCTCCTCTTAAACCTTCTGCTCTTCCCAGGTGCTCACTCCAATCTTTCATCACCTTAGCTTATACTGTGTTGAGAAAGCAGGAGCTACCAGATGCTTACTTCCTTACCTTCCACCATCAGATTTACAAACTTACTTGCATCCATTCTGTTGTTCATCTTTCCCTTTCCTCATCAACTGAGGGAACGCTTCCTTTTTTATCAAAGTCTAATCCTTCCACGTGTTTTCTGGCTCCCATCCCTTCTCAAGGAATTTGCTCCTTAGTAATCTCTTCTTTTTTCTGCAATAACTATTTTTCCTTAGCTCATTTCCTATGCCATGCTAACACAGGATCTTCCATCTTTTAGCATTTCAGCATACGCTAGGCAAGGCCAAGAGTTAAGGCTCTAGTTATGTCATTGAGTAGACATCCCATAAAACCAACACACTCACATGCACATATATGTGAACCCAACATCTAACAAGGAATTTTCTGAGTTTCAACTAACTTGTCTTTTCACCCTTAAAGACCTGTATCCCAGATTTAGATTCAGCATCCTTTCTGAGGTTATTATAAGCTGTGGTGACCTTAACTTATGGAATAAACCTTTTTAAATGGATTTTTTTTCTCATTCAATTATTTAGGTTCAATGTTTATGTGACAGTGTTGAGAACTCTGAATATGTTTCCATCATATTCAAAGTATTTCTACTCTCTGGACACCTCAGGGTAATTTCTGACATTATGACAAATATAAAAACCTGAATGACTGAACCTGTGAGTGCAAGTAGTTATATTATGGCATTATAAAGTAACTCTCAGAAGAACCCATTCAGTCATATTTATTAGAGTTCATTTCTATAAAATAAAATTTCACACTAGGGAATCTCAGGAATAGTTGCTTTATATGGTTCTAGGCTTTGCTTCAAGCAAAATAGGAAAAAAATGCTTCTGGCACTTCCAGAAGAATACAAGAGGGAAGATGGATCTTGATATTGTTGGTCATAATTGTTAGCTGCAGTATTGACAAAATATGACTATATATATTTTGTGGAATTTGTTTAAACTTATGAACTTTTATATTTAGTAGCTAATATAAATAAAATACAAATAAGCAAATATTTTTGTTCATATATATAAATAGGCAAACTTAAATCTGTCAAAAAATGACTTTTGAAGTATGGTAGATTTCTTTGGTCTTCCTCTTCACTCTTGGTTATCTCGCCTTTGGAAGAGTCCTCCTCCACTGGCTTCCATGATACCCATCTCCTTCTTTTCTTCTGACCTCTTTGTCTAAGGAGTTTATTCTCCTTTGATGGTTTCTGTTCCTCCAATCCCTGCTTCTCATTCTACTCTTTCTCTGGGGATCTCACTCATGCCTTTTCACCAACTGCAGATGACTTCCATGTGCAAAGAAGAGCCCACATTGCTCTTTAGAACTTTAAAATCAAGGATGTATCTTCCTGCTGGGAATCTACTTGTGTGACCCATGGGCACCTCAAGCATCACATGCCCCAAACTCATATAACCCTTCTCCCAAATATGTTGCTCCTTCTGTGTTCCCTTGTTCAGCAGATAACAACTTTTTCCCAACATGAAACATTGGGGCTCATCTGAGACTTCTTTCTCTCCCTTGTCTTAAAATTAATTGTTCAATATCTCCTATTGAAACTATAGCCTAAATATCTTTTAAGTTTCTCTATCATCTCCATCTTCACTTTTGATGACTTGATTGATGAATCAATATTTCTGTAATATTCCATAATGTTCTCCCTTTTTAAGAGATGATTTGTGAATCTGCTCCTTACATTATTGTCAGAAGGATTTTCTTAATATGTACATAATATCATGTCCCTGCACTGCTCAAAATCCTTTAATGTCTCTTCTTTATTTTTTAAAGCTTTTAAAAAATTTTAATTCCAGTTAACATACAGTGTTATATATTAGTTTCAGGTGTACAATATAGTGATTCAACACTTATATACAACACCCAGGGTTCATCACAACAAGCATACTCCTTAAAATCCACCACTTCTTTCACCCATCCCCTCACCCACTTCCTCTCTGGTAATCATTAGTTCTCTATGATTTAGGGTCTGTATCTTGGCCTGTCTATTTTTTCTTTATTTATTTGTTTTGTTTCTTAAATTCCATATATGAGTGAGTCATATGAATACCTCCCCTTTACTCTCAAGAGAATGTTCATACTCAGAGTAATCTACAAGGTGTTTTTTTGGTTTTTCTTGTTTTTTGTTTTTTTTTTATTTATGATAGTCACAGAGAGAGAGAGAGAGGCAGAGACACAGGCAGAGGGAGAAGCAGGCTCCATGTACCGGGAGCCCGACGTGGGACTCGATCCCGGGTCTCCAGGATCGCGCCCCGGGCCAAAGGCAGGCGCCAAACCGCTGCGCCACCCAGGGATCCCTACAAGGTGTTTTTGATATTACCTTTCTCCCATTCATACCCATTGCACCAGAATTGATCATAAACTGCATTTGAAAAGGGAGACAGAACATGAGAGACTCCTAACTCTGGGAAACGAACAAGGGGTTGTAGAAAGGGAGGTGGGCGGGGGGGGAGGGGCGGCGGGGGGGAGGGGTGACTGAGTGACGGGCACTGAGGGGGGCATGATGGGATGGGATGATGGGTGTTATGGGTGAGCACTGGGTGTTATGCTATATGTTGGCAAATTGAACTCCAATAAAAATAAATAAATAAACTGCATTTGATTTGCAAATATTGCTCTGCCTCACCTCTCTTTGCCTTTGAACACACTGTTTGCTGTCTTTCCCTGGAGTGACTTTCTTCCATTTGCTACCTAGCTGACTCCCACTTGTCCCTGTGAGAGTGAGCTCAAGCAACATCTCACTTAGGAAGACTGTCCCAGTCTGATTATATATCTCCCTATGTGCTAACACACTGTTCTGTTCATACAGCTATCAGGCAATATAATACAGCAATACTCATTTATCTTCTTGTCTGTGTCCTTCACTGGATTGTGAAATTCCTAAGTGTCAAGCTCTGTCTTTTTAATCTCTATATCCACATGGCCTAGCAAGTAATACTTACAAACAAACATTAAATAGAAATCTGTGTTAGCAACTCCTATCAAAGAATTTCAGCGCATTGGGTCATTCAAGTATTATAGTTGATATTGAAATTGAACATTGGTGGTGATACCCACAATTAAACATTCATTTTTCTAAGAACTTCGACTGGGAGCACTTCGACTCCCAGCCACGGCCGATGACAGCTTCTCCTGAGGACAGACACCCAGCCCTGCGGCCAACCTCCGCCCCCCCAATGGACAGATGGACACAGAGCCTCGGCGGCCACTGCTGGCATGGTGTGAGCGCCGGGAGCCTCCCGCCCACCCCTCCCAGAGGCCCAGCCAGGGGCCACGCAGACATGGGGACCACAGAACCGAGATGCACTTTAGACCAGCGTGTGCGAGTCCAGCTGCCATCACCTGCCCAGCCAGGGAGCTGGCCCGGCCTACGGCAGGCCCCTTGCGCTAACTTATTTTGCCCAGCTGGGGTTGTGGAGGGTGCCTCTGGGGTGCACGATTCCCTCAGCTCTGGGTTTAATGTATTATATTTATTTGGGGTGACAGCCCCAATAAAGGGTTGGAAATGGAAAAAAAAAAAAAAAAGTGGGGGCCATAGATTTGTTGCCATGGAAAGGAAAAAGTAAATTTTAAAGTGGTCTGCGGAAAGTTGCCCTAATGATTGTAAATCCTCTAATGGCATTATGGTAACACCATTAATTACAGATATTGTTCTGAATTCTCAATGCATTTTTACTTACAAGAAACCTAACTATTTTCAAACACTCTCAGTCTCACTTACGGTTTCTAATTTGCATCCAGCTGGAATGTAGTTAGCTGGAGATTTTGAGAGGAAATACTCTTTCATCATTTATACAAGTGCTGCAGCTTCTATAATCTTTATGAGGTTCATATGAACCACTAATTTGTGACAAGATCAGTTGACATTTTATAGATCATCAGAATCTTCCTTGAGGCAGAATTTATTCTTGCTTCTAATAGCCAACAGTCACAAAAGTATTCATGTACCTGCTAACATCCATATTCCTGAACATCACTATACAACTTCATTGTACTGTACAGCCTTCAACAGCAATTCTTTCTCTTATTTCCAATTATTTTTGGTTATGAAGGTATAAAATTATGAAAACATGAGGATTAGAATCTTCTTTTAACATTTTCCTTGACTATGTTCTTTACTGGAAAAATGAAATTATTCAGCTAACATGGAGACTTACTTAAACCCTCCATTTCTTTTCATTGTCAGTCTGCTTCTTTCCAAGGGAAAGAGATAGTTCATTCCTTCAGCATGAAGGACAGAGAATCCTAATTCTTCTAGAACTCCATCTTAGGAGCCACACTCTTGTTGAGATTATAGTCTATAACATACCCCGCCCTCATTTTTTAAAATTCCAAGTGTTTCTTTAAATTCTAGTTAGTTAACACATATGGTAAAATTGGTTTCAGGTGTAGGATTTAGTGATTCATCATTTACATATAACACCAGTGCTCTCCCTTTTGTTTCATCAATGTAAGCATAGACAGGAATCTCCAGTATCCAAAGGTCAGGAGACACAATCATGTGGTAGTGTGCAACAATAGTTCAGCACCAGACAGTGGGACAGCACTCCACCGCCCATCTTTGATTGTTTTCAGTTCTCCCTACACACCATCACCCAAAATTAAACACATTAAATGATTTTTTGGGATGCCAGAAGAAAAATATTAGAACTCTTATATATAATTATTGTTTTTTCTAAAAATGTAAAAGTTTGTTTCATTAGTATTAAATATTAAATATATGGATAGACAGGAGCACACGTGTATAACTTTAAATATATATATATATATATATATATATATATATATATATATATATATAGCGTGCATCTCAAAATATTTTTACTGATATATACATAGTCAAATGAGTTTTGAGATTGTTTCTAGAGATGACAGGGCACCAGTGAAAATTTTGGTCACAGTAAAGGCATGATGAAAGGAGAATTTTAGGAAGAACAACCTAAGAACAATACAAAGGTTAGATATTAGAAAAAATATACGTTGAATTTAAGAAAATTAATTAGGAGTTATTTCAAGAATCTAAATATCAGCTAGGCTGGCAGCGTTGGGGAAACAGGAAGCCATTGCAAAAGATGTTGTAAAAGCAGAATCTTAGATGTTAGAAGTGAAAAAAAAGTCTCAAAGAATATGTGGAAATTTCAAGCTAGGCTGGCTGGGACAAAAAACAAGAGTAAGCAGGTATGGGACTCAAAACACGGTGTAATCACTGCTGGCAAAAGGGTCCACATAAATAATGTGGAATCTATGTTTTTGTTTTTGTTTTTTTTCTGGAAATCCTTATAGTAGGACATACATAGTTGAATAGCACAAAACCTTACAGGGAAAATCAAGATTGTGGAGCAAGATTGAACTCAAATTTGTGAAAGCCCTGTGAATTTTTATGTTCAAAAAAATAAAACAATACTCAGACCTCTCTAAGTATTTTTTAACTTTATTTGTTTTCAATTTTTTTATTTATTCATGATAGACATATAGAGAGAGAGGCAGAGACACAGGCAGAGGGAGAAGCAGGTTCCATGCCGGGAGCCCGATGTTGGGACTCGATCCCGGGACTCCAGGATCATGCCCTGGGCCAAAGGCAGGTACTAAACCACTGAGCCACCCAGGGATCCCCTAAGTACTTTTTTTTAAGAAGGGAAGGTGCCAAGGGAGAGGGAGAGAGAGAACCTAAGCAGATTCCATGCTCAGCGTGGAACCTGAGGGGGGGCTTGATCTCACAACCCTGAGATCATGACCTGAGCCGAAATCAAGAGTCAGACGCTTAACTGACTGAGCCACCCAGGTGCTCCAGTAGTTTTTTATCAACTAAGTAAGTAATAAATATTAGATAAGAAACAGCAAACAATCAAGGAAATATCAATAACACGTACACATATATAGTTGGTAATAATTATAAGAAATTAATTTCCACTTCCCAGCTATAATACACCAGAAATTTTTCAGGCCTTTGTTTTCAAGATGTGCTTTGAAATTTTTCTTATTTTTTGTTGGTAAAATGGCATGATACCAAAATTGTTTTGTTACTGTTGAGCCTTATCCTCCAGATTTCTTTCTGATATTTAACTTGGATACATTAGTTTCTATTTCCTGGATCGCTCTGTGACTCCAAAGATACAAAGTAATTTGAACATTGAAGATATAAAATCTTTGGGTAACTTTTAAATCACCTTAACCTAGGTTCTACCTACAATAAAGTACATGACAACAGTGTTCCTTACTTTTCCCCTAGACAACCTCTGCTGGCCTTTGTGCAAATAGAAAAAGGTCCTTCCTTTGTGTAGATGCAGCCCCTGACATCACCGTCTGCATTTCAGACTCCATTCTGACCACTGGCCAGACAAGCTCGTACAGTGCACAATTTCTGGTGGTTTAAGCCCATCGGTTTATGACATTTTCTTACAGCAGCCCTAGGAAACTCATTCACGCACCTTCACCCTGCCCTCATCTCACACCCATCTCGGCTTGATGACCAAGAAGAAAAAGTGGCCTGGTTCAAAGATGAGTCCATGCGCTACATTGAAGTGACCTACAAGCTGCACTGTAGATCCAATCAGAGGTGGCCCTAAGAGATAGCGATGAGAAAGAAATCCTCCCAGTGGGCACTGTATCTCGTGATCCCTTTATGTTGAAGTGGTTTGGAATAAGTATATATGTGGACTTGCAGGCAGTGGTGAGTGGTTTGGGCTCACTTGTTAAGGGCATGGAAGGGATAAGTGTGGAAGGAGACAAGGAGTTCTAGGGAAGAGGCATGGGGATGCCCCTATGGAAGTGTTCATGCAGCGTGAAGATTTTCCATTGTACAGTAATGCTTATCATCAGAGAGCTTCTGCTATGGAAGAGGCATTAAACAACCAGACAGATGGTCCGATTGATGTTAGCCAGCCTCTAGCCTTGCCACTCCAGTGCTCACAAACAGAACAGTCATCAAGGCACAGATGGAGGAGCATTATGGAATTTGCTCTGGCTGTTCCCTCTCCCTGGAACACTCTTTTCCATATTTCCAATGTCCTTGGCTACCTCTCTCCCCTCTTTCTAATTCCAGACAATCTCTCCTTAGCAAGACACACCTGCAGAGGCAGATTTATATATGAAGGTGGCGAGCTTACGTCGCAGGACACACACCTCGTACCAGCCCCTGCATGTGCCAGAGCTGCTGGTGGTTGTAGAGTGTGGAGAAGGCCACAGCTATTTAAAATTATGAAGCATTTCTTTCTAAACATTTCTGGTAAATTGCTGAGTCAGAAGATAGGGACTCAACTAATTTCCTATATTCTTTTCTTACTCTAAATAAATATTCTCCTAGAGGACTAAGCTTTTATTCACAATTTTGTACATGTCTCTTGAGGAGGAGGACCCCCACCCCCAAACTTGTACAGGCTTTGGGTCCCACCACATCTGGCAGCCCCTGCCTTTCCCAGCTACTCTGCCTAACACTACACCCTCTGGGAGAGGAGAAGGCAAAGGGAGGAAAATCTCTGAACACCTGAGCATTGACCTGGAAGAAAGTATTTAAGCCGGAAGAGAAAGCTTTAATTGGCAAGCCTCCCTCCCCACTGCCACAAGCCTACCACACACATAGGCTGAAGGTTTGAGAACCAAATTGTCGGTTACAGAAAATAAACCATGTATTCTTTGCATGTCTCAGTTGTAGTATATTGCTTTTTGAAGACCAAGTCAAACCCGTGATAGAAGTGCCTGGAGTGGGCGGCCCAAGTGGCTCAGCGGTTTAGCTCTGCCTTCAGCCCAGGGCCTGATCCTGGAGACCTGGGATTGAGTCCCAAGTCGGGCTCCCTGCGTGGAGCCTGTTTCTCCCTCTGCCTGTGTCTCTGCCTCTCTCTCTTTCTCTCTGTGTCTCTCATGAATAAATAAATAAAATCTTAAAAAAAAAAAAAAGTGCCTGGAGTACACAGAGCAACTGGTGGTGATATGCTTCATTCTTCCAGTCTTTAGATCACTCTCCGGCTTATTAACTTGAATGTGGATGATGTCTGGTGGTAAATGTGGGGTGGGTTGAGCTCAGGGCCCTCCTACTCAGCCATTTCCCGAGCTCTTTCAGTATGCTTTATTCTGAAAGGTCCAAGCATCCATGAAAAGAAGGTACGCCATCAATATTTTGGTCAGTTTTATGAAACATAAGTCTTTGTTAGTGCTTTCAGTTGCATGTGTGCTGACTTTTGACTAATGACGGCATCTTCCAAAATAAGAGACACCTGGTGGTTTTTATCCTGCTCGGGATGCTTTTGCAAAATCTTGCTTTAAATTAGTTATCACATCATTTACAGCATTTTGTTGTGCAGCCTTTGGGCATGTAGCTTCTGCTATATGAAAAGTTAGATTAAGTTAATGAGATTTAAAAAAATATTTTGTAAAACAAATTAATGAAGCAAACAAATACACCTTTATTGATGGTCGCATTTCTACTACAGTCATGGGATAAGGGATACACACTATGGACACACACACACACACCCTGAGCCTTCGATGTAGAAAATCATCCTCTTTGGCAAAAGAATACATTCATCTGACATTTTAGAAAGCTGGAAATACAAAATATTTGGTTTTTTGAGGTACACAAAAACCCACATTGCCTTATTCCCCTCAGGACATGGCAGGAAGCCTTCCCACTTGGACAAAGGCTAGTTGCTCAATAGAAAGTAGAAATGGAATTCCACCCATTGGTAATTTCCATTCCATGAAACACATACTTTCATCTGTTCCCAAGTCTTCCAAAAGATTAGTACCCTCGGTGGTAAAGGGAAATATCTACAGATTGTCATCTCGTTTTTGAGAGCCATTCAAAAAGAAAGACACATACTACAGGCTTGGGACCAGGAACAGATTGAATTCATAAAAAAAAGGCACAACCAAACTGTTCATCTCTGGTACATAAAAAATTACCACTGTTGTTGTTAAAACCATATGTTCTAGGTAAGGGGACAGGTTTTGTATTCACTCTGACATTTGTTCCGAGGAATGTTAACATACTTAATGCGAGCATGTGCTTAGCAGCCATTTGCAAATTTGAAAAGTAACCCGGAGTTCAAAAAAAAAAAAAAAATGAGTGAGGAAGATAAAGAAACCTCATCTGAGATATTTCTCAATTATCACTGTGTCTGCATGTGAAAGCAGAAGTGAGGACCTGTGACACTTGTCATTATCTCAGAGCTTTAGGTATGCAGATTCAACCTTTAAAAGTTTGTTCACTCCCAAGGAAAAAAAAAAAAAACCTTAAAAAATGTTAAGCAGCTATGAAGTGGATTCTGTAGAGGCCTTGGTCACTGGAAGTGACAGTGATTTGCATCTTTCAGCTGAAACTCAGCTCAGTTCCTTAGTCCCAGGTTTAAAAAAACACTTTCCACTTTCTATTGACGTAGAGCATAGGAAGCAAAAGTGAAGGATAGCAATGCGCATTAAACAGAAAAAAGTACAAAGCAGATGTGCTCATCTTGATGAAGAAAAACCAAGTGAAGACAACTACTTAACTTCCACCCATTAATGGGTGACCAGTTCCCTAGAACCCTCTTACCTTGACTTCATTCAATCACTGTTCCTTCTCCCTACCCCCAAGTCACCAACCACACTGACTTCTAGCATGCTAGATTTGTTTTGTCTTCATTTGAACTTATAAATGGACTCAAGTGTATGTTTGCACACAACAGATGCATAAGTTGACCAATACATTCCTTTGTGTTTGGCTTCTTTCCCTCAGCAATAGGTCTGAGACAAATCCACGCTATTATGTAGAACAATAATGCGTTCATTTTCATGACCAGTAGCATTCCATCGTATGAGTAGGCCACAATTTATTTATCTACACTCTTGTTGATGAGCTTTTTGATTGTTTCTAGTTTGGGCTGACTAATGCTATAATATTATTGTTAATGTATTTTGATACACAGGGGTCTGCTTCTTCTGTTGGGTTCATACCTGCTAAAAAGAGAACCATAGGCCCAACATGGCATCCCTTGGGTTAAAGCCCCAAGTCCATAAACCAAGACTTACTACCTAACCTAACTGCAGTATCACACCACCTCCCCTCAAGAAATGCAACCTTAAACCAGTCGCCAGGGGACCTGCCTGGTCAGCACTAGGAAATTTACTCATAGACCCCTTCCGTTCCCCTTAGGAAGACAGTTTTGCCTAAAACAATGGATTCTTTGCTAATAATTTTTCCCCCTACTCCCTCTCTATCTTTATTTTATTTTTTTAAGGATTTTATTTATTTATTCATGAGAGACACAGACAGAAAGAGGCCTCAGAGACACAGGCAGAGGAAGAAGCAGGCTCCCTGCAGGGAGCCCGATGCAGGACTCAATTCCCAGACCCCGGGATCATGTCCTGAGCCAAAGGCAGATGCTCAACCACCAAGCCACCCAGGAGTCCCCCTTCTCTACCTTTAAAAACCTTTCCTTTTCTGTATCCTTTGGAGCTCCCCTCTACTTGCTAGACAAGATTCATGAATCAGTTAAATAAAGCCAGTTAGGTCTTTTAAATTTCCTCAGTTGAACGTTTGTTATCGAACATACCTCAGAGCGAAATTGTTCCATCATACAGTACAACTTTATGTTGAATGCCAGTCTTCCAAAGTGGTTATACCAATTCACACTACCACCAGACATCCCTCCCCATCCCATGCTGGCATCAGCCTTTCTAATTTGACCATTTGGGCAGATTATAATTGTGTCACACCGTAGATTCAACTTGCATTTCCCTGACAACTAACGAGGTTGAGTATCTTCTCATGTTTATTGGCCCCTTAAATGTCTCCTTTCCTTTTTATTTTTTAATATTTTATTCATTTATTTGAGAGAGAGCGAGAGAGCACACTTAGCAAGGAGAGGGACAGAGGGAGAAGCAGACCCCCTGCTGAGCAGGGAGCTATCCAGGTGCCCCTGAATAA
Source organism: Canis lupus baileyi (assembly GCF_048164855.1). Lineage (NCBI taxonomy): Eukaryota > Metazoa > Chordata > Mammalia > Carnivora > Canidae > Canis > Canis lupus. The sequence goes on from NC_132852.1 coordinate 14,010,167, forward strand.
AACTATTATTCAAAACTATTGATTGCTTGCACCCGGTCAAAACTATAATTCAGTTTTGCAGTGTATCATCTACCTTTTTCTGATTGATTTACAGGATTCTTGTGTAAATTCCAGAATCAATTCCTTAGTTTGTTATGTGTATTACATATATATTCCATAGGTTTTCTCTATATCTCTATAGCTTTTTAAATTCTTTTAATAAGATATTTTGATAAACAGAAATTCTTATTGTTAGTGGTCTGATTTATCAGTCTTATGACTTACTGCTAAATCTTTTAAGTCATAAAATGGATCTTGACTTTTACCAAATTCTTTTCTGCATCTCTTAATTGATTTTATGAATTTTCTTTTTTATTCTTTGAACCTTGATGAATTACAACTCCTTGATTTTTATTTTGAAAAATTTGAAACTTAGAAAACATTTAAAAGAACAATTCAATGAACACCTATATATCTTTCACTTATATTTACCAATTATTAACATTTTGCTGTGCTGGTTATATCTATTTATCTATCTATCTGACATCTATCAAAAGTACACCTGACAAAATATAAATTAGTGATCCCATAGGGCAAGAGAGGAATGTTGAGATTGGGCTGTGACAGCTAACGGCTTTCATTTGGGAGAGACGAAAATGTCCTAAAACGGGTTGCCTTGATGACCACACAACTCGGTGACTGTGCAAAAATCACTGAATTGTGAATTTTATTTTCTTTCATCTTTTTTGATTTTAAGTAGGCTCCCGCCCAACGTGAGATGTGAACCCATGACCCTGAGATTGAAAGTTGCATGCTCTACCGATTGAGCCAGGCAGGCATCCCTGAATTGTGCCTTTTAATTGTTTCTTATAAAATTGTCACCAAAAAAAATTATTGCAGATCTCATGACCTTTTCTCCCTTAAATACTTTAGAATGCATCTCCTGGGCACCTGGGTGGCTCAGTCAGTGAAGTGTCTGCCTTCGGCTCAGCTCATGATCCCGGGGTCCTGGGATGGAGCCCCACATCGGGCTCCCTGACCAACAGGGAGTCTGCTTCTTCCTCTGCCCTTCCCCCTGCTCGTGATCTCTTTCTTTCTCACTCTCTCTCTCAAATAAATAAATAAAATCTTAAAAAAAAATGGAATGCATCTCCTAAGAACTGGAGCTAAGATGTTCTATAAGTAAACAACATTTTTCTGTGATCCAGAGAGCCAGCGTTTCCGCTAGACTGTGTGCGTGTGTGTAACTGTGGCAGGTGGGTGAGACACCCACAGTTTTAGAGGCCACATTCCATTGAAAACCTTCCATACGCAGACCTCAGATGTAGAATAGAGACTTTTTCGAGGCCTTTTCTAGCCCTCTTCAATTTGGTGAGCCCAAGTGAACGCAGCTCCTGCTAAAGCAATGAGAACAGAAGTAATGAGTACAATTTTCTTCTCACTTGCTCAAGAGCAGATCTCTAGCCGTGGACTTGACATGGACAGCGCCGGTGGCTAAGCCGACGCAGTCCACCCTGACCTTGGAAGTCAATCAGGGAAGACAGTAGCGCTGCTGTCAGCCTGGGCTCTTGAACGACGTGCGCGGGGAAGGGGTCACCGCCACCCCACAGCACACCCCTGAGCTGCAACTTGAATTGCTGTCTTGTTTGAGTCACTACGTGTTCTGTGTCCTCTGCTGCCGCAGGCAATGGTACCCTAACTGATGTCATAGTTTCTGGAATCACAAGAGGAAGAGAGCTGTTCTGCTGCCTTCTTCTGACATTCTCTCATCGAATGTGTAGCTGGAAGAGACAGGCCCCTCACCTGCAGCCACGCTCCCAATATTGGTGAATCACTGGGAAAATTCACCTCGGAAGCCAGGAGGATTTGAAGCAGCTGCTTGACAAGGAAAAGGACCTGGCTCACTGGCACCCAGCCACTCTCTGTTCCCTTTCAATCCTCTACTCTAGCGTGCATCCGCCTACCAAGGAGGAACACATCTTCACATTTGCAGCCCTATCAGCTGTTCTCCTGCAGAACCCCGAGCCAGCAGCTGTCACTCCTCCTGTGACAACAAGGCCAGAGTTAATTTTTCCGAGCATATCTACTTTGTTAAGTAAATATTGATCCTGGTTCTCAATATTTCTTCTTTTACTGTTTTATTTAATTCTCTGTGTCCGTAGGCAGCTTTGGTCTATGTGCACAAGGCTGACTGAGCTAATTCCTATGACACCTGCACACTTGGCAAATTTCCCTCGATAAGAAGTCCTAATGTTTGGGTTTTGGGTTGTTTTTTTGTTGTTGTTGTTTTTCTATCATATAAAAGTGAAGGAACCTCTTGTTTTCCCACCAGCATTTGGCATACGCCCAGAGGCATTTTGAAACCATCTGAGATTTTCAGGGAGGACTATTTTAAAAATATCTGAGCATAGACAAGAAGGAAAGATGAGTGCTTTCAAATGCATGTTTTTATTACTAGAAAGTTTCCGGAATTCTAAAATTACATTACAGTCCCCAAATCCTTTTTATTTGTTTATGGACCAGAAAAGGCTGAGATAGAATCCAATATAAAGCCACATGCAACAATATTTCCTAATATTAATATTCTGTGGGGGGAAAAGGTGACATTAGAGAGGGATTCATTTCTGCTAGATGCATGTTTTTACATAAATTAATGCCTGAATGTACAGTTTCACTGCAGAGCTTTAAGGTGGCAAATCAAAACCATAGCAAAGATTCATCTTGCCTCCTTTTCCTGTATGTCCTGAACAAACAGGAACCTTGAGGCCCCTGGCTGGCTCAGTCAGTAGTGTGTGCAACTCTCGATCTTGGGCTTGTGAGTTCCAGCCCCACATTGGGTATAGAGACTACTTAAAAATAGAATCTCTTAAAAAAAAGAATATAATACCAAAATAATAAAATAAAATAAATAAACAGTAACCTCGAATCATGGTTTCATCACTATCAGAGACAGTGGAATCCCATCAAATATCTGTAGCACCAACTATATCAAAATTATCAAGGTAAAACCAAAATCTCAATTTCCCCACTTCAGGCAATGATCTACAAGTACAGTTCCTCAGTTCTCCAAAACTTATACCTACTCAATGCCTTCAAGTCTTCTCTAATGCTTAGGTGAGAAGAAGACACATTTTGCTCTTTAGACGGATTTTTAGATTGAAACTCAAATAATGTGGGCTGTCAGTGAAGAGCACATAGTCATCCTTTCTTTCATCTAAACAGAAGGCCCTAGGCACAGGCCTCAGAAGAAAATTTCTGAAGACGTGTGGAGAAGCCCAAGAATGTATGCCTATGCACCTCTATAAATATAGTTAAATCTACCTACAGCGATTGCATAAGGTATACATTATATCACACCAGAGACTTTTTAAGAGGTGATCCTTCACATGTATATAAGTTTAAAACAAGACATTTTCTGCATTCAATAAGTTACTAGCCTCTGAGACTCATAAGAGAAATTCTGAATTGACAATTTTCCTCCGGAAAAGGTATGAAAGAAGGACCCTGGCAAGCAATAATTTAATAATTTTCTCTTCTGTGTAACATTCAGTAAGTCCAGTTATTTTCTCTAACCAAGATCTATAAGTACATCGAGGGTAAATGATACTGCATCCACTGGACGTATTTTACATATATTCTGGCTAAAGACCAAACTCAATCTAATTTCCACAATAAATGAAGAATAATTGGAAAAGTCATGCATCTTAAAGCCTTATTTGCTTTTTCTTTTAAGGATTAAAGGAAAATTTGTATAAGAAATTTTATAAGGTTCAATCAACACTAAAAATTGTCTTTTAAAACTTGGATCTGGTCTGAAATGTTATAATGTGAAAGGCAGGCCCATGAAAATTCATGAACTGCAAAGAAAGTTCTCTTTAACTGTTAGTCACCCCAGAAACCCATTATTAAATTAATAATTAACCCTGAGAGGAGAAAAATAAAATTAAGTAAATACATAGACCAAAGTATGACAGACTGGAGCTGAATAATTTTGTACTGGTGCTATTCACCAGCTTTGCTCACTCTGAACATAGTTTTCTCATGATGTTCAGCCAGGATCCTCTCAGCCCAGAAGTCTTTATATAACAGGATATTGGTGTAGTTCTATAACCTAAGACCCAATGAGGTTTATGAAGATATTCTATAAGAATGTCATAGTCTTGAGGTATCTGGCTGGCTTAGTCGGTGGAGGATGCAACTCCTGACCTCAGGGTTATGAATTCGAGCCCCATGTTGGGTGTAGAACTTACTTTAAAAAATAAAATAAATTCTTAAAACCAAAAAAGACTGTCATGACTTCACTCTGAGTGAGAATTTTGTACACTTCCTATTAATTTGAGCATCATTATGTACAACCATGAAGAAAGCTCAATAAAGGGACACCTGGGTGGCTCAGTGGTTGAGCGTCTGCCTTTGGCTTAGGCCATGTTCCTGGGGTCCTGGAATCAAGTCCTACATCGGGCTCCTCACAGGGAGCCTGCTTGTCCCTCTGCTGATGTCTCTGCTTCTCTCTCTGTGCGTCCCTCATGAGTAAATCAATAAAATCTTAAAAAAAAAAAAAAAAAAGAAGGCTCATTAAAATCCTCCACGCTGAAAAAGGTGGAATGTTTTCTATTTATTTGGCCTAGCATCTACAAAAGCATTTCCACCAATATACTCAATGGTGAAAGGCTGAAGTCTCTTCCCCTGATCAGGAACCACGTAAAGATGTCCTTGCTCAGATGTCATTTCTCACCATTTCTATTCAACATTCTTCTGGATGTCCTAACCAGTGCAATAAGGCAAGAATTTAAAAAAGAAACCCATAGATTGAAAGACGAAAGTAGAACCATCTTTATTTGCAGGTAATATAAGCGCGTACTAAGAAATTTACAAAAATGCTACTGCAACCTAACTGGTTAATGTATCAGGGCCACAAGACATATCCATACATCAAAAGCAATTATATCCCTATATCACAATAAACAACTGGAAATGAAATTTTAAGATAGTATCATTTATAATAGCATAAAGACACAAAAGACTTAGGGATAAGTTTAATAAGATATATCCAAGACATACTTTATACATATTAAAAATCCATAAAACACTACTGATAAAATTAGAGATCTTAATAAATGGAGAGATAAGCTTGCTCCTGAATTGGATACTGTTACGGTGTTAATTCCCCCCAAACTGATCTCTAGTTCAGATATTATACCAGTAATAATCCCGGCAGAATCTTCTTTTGTAGAAACTGAAAAACTGATTCTCAAATGTATATGGAAATGAAGAGACCTAGAGGAGCCAAAACTATTTTGAAAAAGAACAAATTTGGAAGACTTACCTACTTGCTCTCAAGGTTTCTACAGAGCTGCTATTATTAAGACAATGTAGTTTTAATACAAAGACAGACACTTAAATCAATGTTACAGATAGAGAGTTCAAAATTAGAGCCACATGTATTTATGATCAACAAATTTTTTACAAAGGTGCCAAGGTAATTCAATGATGGAAAGGATTATCTTTCAACAAATGGGGTTGGGACAACTAATTATCTATATGGAAAACAAAATAAACCCAACCTTTACCTCATACCACACATAAAAATTTCTCTTGTGGGCTGAACTGTACTCCCTGTCCCCCCCCACCACCAAATTCATGTGCTAAAGTCTTAACCCTCAATACTTTGAAATGTATTTAGAGATAGGATCTTTAAAGAGATTATGAAGTATAAATGAAATATCATTAGGAAAAGTCATATTTCAATATGACTGGTGGGATTTTTTTTTAAGATTGATTGATTGATTGATTTAAGAGTGTGAGCACATGTGCTAGTTAGGGGTGGGGGCACAGTGGGAGAGAATCCTCAAGCAGACTCCTCACTGAGTACAGAGCCTGACCCGGGGCTCCATCTCACAATCCAGGAGATCATGACCTGAGCCAAAAACCAAGAGTCGGACACTTGACTGACTGAGCCCCCCAGGTGCCACATGACTGGTGTTTTTATAAGAAAAGGGGATTAGTCAACTATACTTCAATAGTAAAAACTTAAAAAAAAATCCACACGTGTGCCCCCAAATATGTTAATTACTATGAAATGTATTATATAAAAATTAGAAACTGCCTAAATTTCCTTTACTATGGGATTGTGGAAAATAAACTTTACAATCTGTTAAATCAATAAATCAGGAACTGGAAAAAAAAACCCTGTAATTCTAAAGAAAGAAGAAGAGATCAGGGTATAGACACTCAGGAAAGATGGTATGAGTATGCAGGGAAGAGATGGCCATCTACAAGCCAAGTGGAGAGGCCTTGGACAGAACCAACACAGCTGACACCTGGGTCTTAGCCTTCAGGCCTCCAGAATGTGGAGAACATACATTCCTGTTATTTAAACCACTCAGTCTATAGTACTTTGCTGTGGCAGTTCTAGCAAACTAATAAATATCCCTTAAAAAAATTCTTACCCATTAATACATCTGTAATTTAAAAGTCTCCTCACAAATAAAGAGCAGGTTCAAATGACTAACTAGTTCCAGTTCTACCAAAGAGTCAAGGAATAGATAATTTCCATTTTTTCCGGAAAATGGAAAAAGAGATTATGAGTCTAGCCTGCAGAGAAGTAAAAGTTATGAACAAAATATAAGCAAACCAAATGCAGCCATGTATTAAATCCTCATTGGGCTGATTTTTAAGAATTCAAGGCCAATTAATGTAATTCACTCATAAAAACGAATCATCAAAGGAGAAAATTAAGGTAATCCAGAAAAATCACATGATGACATTCAGCGTCCATTCATAATAAAAATTCAGGAAGCTGAAAATGAAGAACAACATTCTTAATCTCTATAAAAGACATCCCCCCACAAAAAAATCCTAAGAACATTATATGTAATCAGGAAATGCTGAAAATATAAGATCAGAAACATCATTCTTCCTCTTTACAATTATTTCAAAGGCCTAGCCAAGCAGTAAGAAAAGCAAAAAACAGGAAAATATAGAAGAACTAGTCAGAAAGAAATAAAATTGTCATTATTTGCCAGATGATACAACTATCTACATAGAAAACTTCAAGAGATCTGAAGGTAAATCATCATAATTAATGAGAATATATAGCATGCTTGCTGGATAAAATCGATCCACGAAATCCAATATACACTGATGACAATCAGTTAAGATACCTTTCACAATAGCAACAAAAATATAAAAAGTACCTAGGGAGAAATCTAACAAAAGATATGCAAGGCCTCTGGAGACTACTTTTTTTTTTTTACATATTTTTTTATTGGAGTTCGATTTGCCAACATATAGTATAACACCCAGTGCTCATCCCGTCAAGTGCCCCCCTCAGTGCCTATCACCCAGTCCCCCCGTCCCCCCGCCCACCTCCCTAGAGACTAAATTTTAAAAGATCTTTAGGTTAAAAATTAAAGTTTAAATACTCTATAGTACAATGGGTTTTACCCTCAGATGCCTGCTATATATATATTAGAATCTAACCTGATATTATATTTATATTATATTTATTGTATTATTTATATTATATTATATTATATTATATTATATTATATTATATTATATCTCCCCATTCTAACATGTAATGTGTAATGACATCATGTGTTTGTAAGTAGCCCGAGTTACAAACCATTATTCCAGGATAGAGTAGCATGGGCTGGAGGAAGGGCACATGGAGCTTCCAAGGTACTAGAAATGTTCCACGTTTTCATTTGGGTGGTGGATTCCTTGCAACATTAGTCCTTAAATCACACATATGCATCTTATACGCTTTGCTGTATTTTACATTTTATTTTATTTTTTTGTATTTTACATTTTAGTGTAACACGATATAATGCCCCCTTAGCAGCAGTCATGCAAGAGTTTTATTATTTATCATACCGTTCCCTCCCTAATGCTGCGACACATTAAATTTGCTGGCTTCCTTCATCGTTGCAGAAATTTGAGACTGCTTGAAGTCCTACTGCTCATCATAGAAAATGAAACAACATCAGAAGCAAAACACAAACATCCGTGTCTACCATTTTGAACAAATGGACCCATCAACAAATGAACCCAGAGGCCCTGGGTGGCACCTAGATTTGTCACATTGACAGAGATAAGAAAGTAGGACAGTGGCTATCAGGTGCTGGGGGGTGATGGGATTACAAAAGGAAGGGTATGTTCTATTTAATGGGTATGGGTTCTAGTTAAGGAAGATGAGAAAGTTCTGGAGACAGACGATGGTGATGGCTGCACGAGCATGGGACAGAACCTCACTGTACATTTAAGAACACTTCAACCGGTCAACTTTGTGTTATGCAATATTTTATCACAATCGGAAAAGGGGGAGATTTCTGTTTCGAATGTGAGGTTGGCGCAGAGGAAGACATTAGTGAAACAATAAATCATGAGGAAGAGCTCACTTCTAAAGAAACAGGATATTTCGCTAACCCCTTAATTATGTTTGTTCCCACTCAAAAGCTTGGAAAGAATTGATGTTGAAACGTGAGGCATCCCTTCCACCAAAGTGGTGGGATATTGTGAGGAAAGCACTGTTAGCTTGATCTCTGTACCTGAACAAATCTCCTCATGTTTGTTGTCACACTTTGATGTGTGCCCCCAGCCAGCAAACTCCCTGCGTGGCTGTGTAAACTTCTCGTCTTGCCCTCGACCTCGGTGGTGACCTGGCATGTCAGTGACTTCTGGCTGAGGTAAATGATACAGCTCGGTCATAAAAGCAACTGCCGGATCTTTCCCTTTTATCTACCTCCATCCACTGTGAAGTGTCTCTCCCCCACTCCCTCCTACCACGTATCAAAAACCCAGATAAAGGGGAAAGAAGTTATCTGAAGCATTGTGTGCCCCCTGTAAGAAATCCAATTATTTATGGTCACTGGAGACATTTTCTGTTAAGCGTGTTAGTGAGTGACCTAAATGTATAGTTTTCCTCCCACCGTTAGCAGAGCTCTTCCTTTATCTCGCATTGAAAAATCTTAAATAGTCCTTTGCCTTCTTCAAGATAAAGACAAAAGTTAGTAGAAGACAATTATGCCCTGTCACGAGGCAGAGAAGATGGAGATGTTGGAGGCTGATCTTCAGATATCGTTTTCTTGCCTCTTTTTTTTTTTTAATTGTTCCTAGGACGATGGCTGATGTAATTTCTTGAATGCCAGCTGAGGAGGACCCCAATCCAGAGCAGGCCTGCCTTAAGTTCTGCGGCCAAGGAAGTGACACAGGAGAATTCAGTCATTAAAAGGACTTCCAAGGTCTCCTGGAGGAGTGAGAGGGTAGGCCCTGAGGCCCGGGGTGGGGGGGGGTGGGGGGGGTCTCGAGGTAGACCTGAAGATTAGTTGCATCTTGTGAGAAGCCATCCACCTACCCAACCCTTGGCGCCAGTCCCACCAGAGCGGTCAGAGGGCTCCACACAGGACTCCCACCTGGAGGCTCCGTGAATTGAACCATGTGAGGGCTGGAATCTTTGCCTTGGGGAGTGTTCCCACTTCAGGTGGCCCCACACAGCTCAAGGGAAGGAGGTATGTTCGTTCAGCCCCTTGAAGCCCTCTGCCCCCGCTGTGTGGGAGATCAATCCACCAGCGAAGTTCCCAAGGAGGAGTTGAAGAGGGAAATGCCGGGATGGGGATCTAGCCACCGCCTCTTGTTGCTGGCTTTGGCCTGTGCCTTCTCTGGACTTCATGTTCAGAAAGGATGAGAAAAAGCAGGAGGAGCCAGGGCTCTAGATCATTCCCAAATGATGGCCCCAGATCACCAACGGCAACAATGGTGGATTCCACAGTCACCTATGCTTCTCAGGCCTCCTCCCCTTGCTCGGTGTTCCCAACTTCTTTTCTTCTTCTTCTTCTTTTTTTTTTTTATTTTATTATTATTTTTTTTTTATTTAAGATTTTAGTTCTTTATTCATGAGAGATGGAGAGAGAGAGAGGCAGAGACATAGGCAGAGGGAGAAGCAGGCTCCATGCAGGGAGCCCGACGCGGGACTCAATCCCGGGTCTCCAGGATCGCGCCCTGGGCTGAAGGCAGGCACCAAACCGCTGAGCCACCCAGATGTCCCTCCAACTTATTTTTTAAATCATTATTGTGCCCAGAACATGCCTTTTAAGACACTTTTTTCCTAAGTGCCTCCCTCCATGAAGTTTTAAAAGCACAGGTATACTGGATATCTCTATTGCAGTCTATGCATACAGTTGTGGTTTCTCATGAGAATAAGGCTTCTATCCCTTCCCAAGAACCAGATTTTGCCCCCTTGGGGGTAATATCACCCGTGTTGAAAATGCTTGCCCTCACTCCTTTAGAGAGCCAGTTGCAGTAGATGTGGCTTAAAGACAGAATATATCATGTGGCATCACGCCGTGGCCCACCTGGTAGGGTGGCTGACGCTGGAGTGAGAACATCTGGACCTGCCCCCCAGCTCTACCCTTTCCTAGAGAGACCAGCTGATGGAATTTAGGAAATCCTCATAATCTCTCAACACTCAGTATCCTCATCTATAAAGCAGGGATAATTTCTACCTTCAGGGGTGTAGGAAGAAATAAATGGCAAGATGTGTATTATAGCAACGAGTGCCTTCTTCTCTTTAGTTTCTGTCAAAAATATCATCTTTTTGGTTTATGGGGTCTATTTTGTGTTCTCTTTTTTAAGATTTTATTTATTCATTCATGAGAGACACAGAGAGAGAGGCAGAGACATAGGCAGAGGGAGAAGCAGGCTCCTCATGGGATCTCAGGACCCCGGGATCACCACCTGAGCCAGAGGCAGACCCACAACCACTGAGCCAGCCAGGCGTCCCTATTTTGTGTTCTAATTTAGTAAGATTTTAATCTCTTTCCTGGGGACACACTAGATTGAAAACTAATCTGCAAATGAACATGCAATGTGTTGCTGCTGGTGTGGAAATGGTGTGGAAATGTTAACTACTTGGAGCTAGTAAACCCAAATCATACATCAAGGGAAAATAAAAAGTTATATACATACTCACACTTTACAGCTCCCTGAAATTTCTTTGCACTTGAGAAATTGAGCTCATTAATCTCTCACTTTGCCCTACTTTCCTTTCCCTGTGAAGTTTCACAAGTCTTTACTGAAGGCTTCTTGGCGAGGATGTCAATAAAATAGAGTTCCTTCTTTCTGAGGGTGGGCTCCACTGGGGACACCACTCAAGAATTTTAGGACAAGCAAGCCTCTCAGGTGAAAGTTTCAAAGACGGCTGGCTTTCTCCAGTCTGCTCCACTCACCCCACACTATCCACCCAAAAGTCAGAGTTTTTAAATTGAGCCTGTTGATGGGGTTATGCCAAGGATGGGGGTGCTTTGGACATTTTGTGATGGCAGCAGTAGGGCTTAATGGCAGCCTAATTTGGGAAGACGATGAGGCACCTAGAATGGCTTCCAATGGTGTGTTTCAAGAGATACTATTCGGCCAGCAAGTACATAATGTACCTTAATGTGTGCTTAAAATGAAGAAAGTCACAGTTGTTTTAAATAAGAAAATAAATAAAATTAAATATCGTGAAATATCAAAAGCTAATATGAGTTTCTGGCATCGGAGCCCATGCTTCCCCCACAAGAGTGGGCGGTGAGTGAGAAATATTCCTGAATTGGATTATTACCCGCCATCAGAGTTTGGGCATCCCTGGAAACAGGGACTGATGAGTCCGTTTCCCAAGGAGAAAACACTCCCCAGGGAGAGAATTCATTATTATGTCCCCCTGCACATCATAGGGGCACAACAAATACTTATTGATTTGCAGTTTTGATTTTAGTTTAGAAAGATAAGCAGTCTACAGCGTATATAGGTGATGATACGCTGAGGTAACAAATAAGTCCTGACATCTCCGTGACTTAGGGTCTAATTAAGGCTCATTTCTAGCTCATACTTCTTTTTTTCTTCTTTTCTTTTTTTTAATAAGATTTTCTTTATTCATTCATGAGAGACACAGAAAAAGAGGCAGAGACTCAGGCAGAGGGAGAAGCAGCCTCCATGCAAGGAGCCCCAAGTGGGACTCGATCCTCTGGAATCCGGGATCATGCCCTGAGCCAAAGGCAGGCGCTCAACTGCCGAGCCGCCCAGGCGTCCCCCAGCTCACGTTTCTGCCTAGGACTGGTCCCCACCTAAGTACAGGGGCCGAGTGTGCAGGGGATCATGGAGGGGCGGGTGTGTTGATGGGCACTGCTGTCCCTGCCACACACAGGTAGGCTTCATCAAATCTAGCTTTCACCCTTGTCAGGTGATGGCTTCCTCCTCATTATGCTTTCTATTGATTTGTCTTTTTTTTTTTTTTGTAGGGAGTGAGGCTAACTAGAATTTCTTTCTTTCTTTCTTTCTTTCTTTCTTTCTTTCTTTCTTTCTTTCTTTCTTTCTTTCTTCTTCTTTTTCTTTCTTCTTTCACTAGAATTATTTCTTAAAGGACTAGAAATCCCTCTCCCTTTCGAATGTGTAAGCCCAGAGAGATTTGCAGCCTGCCTGCTTTGGAGCAGCAAACCCCCCACACAGTTGCCTTGAATAGTAGGAGCTGTGAGTTCAGCTATTGTGTAGTCCCTCTATACAAGCCACAATTTGAGAAATTTTAAGCATAAGGGGTCAGTGGGTATTGCTGGATATAACAAATACTCATGAGCTGACAAATTCAGCATCTTATTTACCACTGTCCATTTCCTTGCTCAGGGTATTTCTGGAATCAAATCGGATTTTGTCTCCCAAGACTGCGTTGCTTCTGGTAAAAGCCAGTACCCAAACCTAAGGGTTTATCTGGAACGTCCAGACATCTGGGACGGCAGATAGTGAAAAATGGGACTGTCCCAATTAGCGCAGATGGCTGGTAAGCCTGTGGTACCATGGGCCATTTTCAGGTATGAGATCAGTTGCGACTATGCCAAGTTATTTCCTTTTATGAACTTTTAATGTTTTTTGGCATCCTGGAAAAGTGCAATCATAAATGAAAGAGGGCTCATCAATATTAGCGTACAGTCCTACCGTTGCATGGTAATGTCATTAATTATGCATTGCTCCCACCCGGCAGTGTGTTTCAAGGGAATGGAAATTGAATACCAAGTCTTTTATTCTTGTTTCCGCTCCAGCTCGAGTCATTAGTGTCCGAGCACCCCCTGCGTCCCCTCCGTCCTCACCCTCGCACCGCATGCTGCTGGCCACCCCAAACGGCCCTACCTTCCCCTGAACCCACCCTCTTCCTGCAAATCCCAGCAAGTGGGCCCTCCTAGGTGAAGAAGAGGCTTAGGCCAAAAGAGCCACTCATTTCTCCGAGTGCCAGTCAGCACAGTCGTGCTCCCAGGAGGGCCCCCCCACGAGCCCATCCCCTTTGCAACAGTGGAATTGCTCGCCGGCCCGCTGCCTGGATGCACTTGCTATTTCTGCCCGTCACCGGCCACGTCCAGCGCAGGGACAAGCTGGGACAAGCACTTTCCTCGTCCAAGTGAGTCGTTTGCCCAGCAGCTGGGCTCCCTTCTTTTTTCCTTTTTAATGAATAGACTTTATTATTTAGAATAAGTCAGAATAATTGAACAAGTAATATAAACAGCTGCCCTATATCCTTATCCCCTGGCACGGAATTTCAGCAAACGTCCCACAATGATGCAAGTTTTAATAATTGGTGGAAATTTAATAATTGGCTCCCTTCTGGAGCCGCTGTGGTTTCTCATCCCCCTGCAGGCGGAGAGAAGGTTGCCTCCACTTGCAGGCCCAGCCCTCTCCTGAAAAGATTTAAGATTTTAGTTCTTTATTCATGAGAATAAGGTGGCAGGGTGTGAGCCTGGGTGCAGAGGCCTGCGGCCCGGGGCTCTGCAAACCTCCGGGCCCTGATCCAGAAGGAAGGACGGTGTGTGCCAGATGGACAGGGAAGCAAAGGGGGGAAGACGAGAGAGAGGTGAGGGCCAGAGCCAGCAGTGGGGACCATAGTCCCTGAGATGGGTGCAAGCGGGGGCGGGAGGAAGCAGGTGCGGTGCCCTCCCCGTGCACCCAGGACCCACCCGGGCCTCAGGGCCTTGCTGGCTAGGACCTAGCCCCAGGAGCCGGAGGGTGCTGCTCGGGTGCCTCCCCTCCAACTGCAGGAGACCCTGGGCCCGGCCATCCTGCCTTCTCATCAGACACACCAAGCGCACTGCCTCCAAAGATACCGATTTCACCGCAAGCTAAAGAGGAGGGATGCCTCTTCTGTGAAGCCTCCCCTGGTTTCTCCCTCTCTTAGCCCTCATCCTGCCGCCTTGTGTTTGCACCTGTCTGCAACCCCCTACCCCACCCCCGGGGAAGGTATCTTGCTCACCATCATATTCTCAAGTGCCCTCCCTCCCACCCCAACCCCCACCGTGCCCCCCCCCATGGTGCCTGGGACACGGTAGGAAATTAACCAGTAAATCAGTTACCAAATGAATGAAAGGAACACGTTATTTCACATAAAAATGCAATGCTGGGTGGGATATGCTTCGACGGAGAAGACCGAGACTAGAACCCACGGTGGAAGGTTTGTCCCTGTTGAGCGGTAAGTGTATGCAGCCCTCCTGGACATGTCACCACGGAGGAAGGGTGGGGTTGGCTCATTCTATTTCCTTTCACGACATTTCTGACCACACAGTGGTTTTTTTGTTTTTTGTTTTTTGTTTTTTTTTTACTTAATCCTCTGAATCCCTTTACTTATTCATTCTTTAAGTTAATGTGAAAGAGTCATTAACCATGACTGAGTTATTCAAACCACACTTCCATCTCCGGATATTTGTATGGCCGGTTGTGCATCCCTGGGAAGCCGCTAGAACAGTTGGAGCAGGTGTAGGGAGCAGCTCTGGGAGCTGAATTCGGGCCAGAGCGTCTTGTGCTGTGACTGCTGACAAAGCTGTGAAGGACTCGGGTGCTGGTATACCCAGCAGGTAAATGAAATTCAATTCAGACAATCTTGTTAAAATAGTTAAGTGAGGGCAGCCTGGGTGGCTCAGCAGTTTAGCGCCGCCTTCAGCCCAAGGCCTCCTGGAGACCCAGGATCGAGTCCCACATCGGACTCCCTGCATGGAGCCTGCTTCTCCCTCTGCCTGTGTCTCTGCCTCTTTCTCTGTGTGTGTGTGTGTGTCTCTCATGAATAAATAAATAAAATCTTTTTAAAAAATAGTAAAGTGGGGTCCTATGGATGACAATAGATTATGACAGAGCCCAGCGCTCTGAGATAGCCAACGATCAAAGAAACGGAAACCAGAATATAGTCATTTTATTTCCAAGGAAATTAAGAACGCTGGCTTATTCACTCTAAGGGACACCTTCTCTGTGGACAGTTTAAGGAGTTTCGTTTTTAGAAACGAAAATCTTACAGCTTTCATGATTCGATTCGTTTTTCTCTGGTTTTAAGTGATTGATTCAAATTGATCACCTTGAAGAAAAGAAGAAGTGAAGAAAACGGTACCTTGTAGAAGTCTTACCAGCTAGAGACACAGTGGAGTGGATCAAACCAGTCCGACCTGGTCGACCCCATACAACTATATACAGTGACCGAGTCTCCCAAAGACCCTGAGCTGCTGGGCTATTCCAAGTGGCCCTCCCCACCCCGATGTCTACATCCTGGCCTTCATTCTGTGGGTCTTCACTACTGTTCTTCCACCAAAGATCACAACTCAGCTATGGTGGGCTGACGATGGCCCCCAGACATAAATTTCTTTGGCTCGCTCGCAGGATTAAAAATTTGCATTAGATGCTCCCTGTTTTTAAAACAGGGAGACCTTACATTTTTAAAATATCTAGATTTCTATCTTCTTAAAAATCAGAAGTTGCAACACCTGGCAACATTATACGGCCACAGTGAGCGCGACTGCCTCTTTAATGACACCGGTAAAGGTAACAGTGACAATAGCTAATCGTATCCAACAGCATGTATTGTGGGCCACACACTATCCTAAGTGCTTTGCATATATTATCCTTTAATCCAACATCAACACGATGAGGTGTGTGCTATAATTATCTCTAATTTCTAAATGAAGAAGACAAGGCACAGAGAGGTCAAGTAACTTGCCCAAAGTCACACAGCTTTAAGGGACAGAGGTAAGATTTGAACCAAGAAGTCAGGCTCCAAAGTTTGAACAGTTAAGTCCTAATAAATATAGTCTTCCAGAAGATTCTGGCCAGGAATGGACTGTTGTAGGCATATGGATGTCTAGACGTGAAAGTTGTTGCAACTAATGCATAATGATTAAAATTTGTATGGAATCTAGAGTCAGACTGCCTCCATTTGAATCTGGGCTCTGCCGCTGGGAGAACTTGGGCAACTTGATTAACATCTTTAAGCTCTAGTTTATCCGTAAGATAGGAAAATAGTACCATCCCCATGGATTGATTATACTTTACAGAATTGAAGAACTAAAGTCCTTACCACAGGTAAGTGCTGACACATAGTAAGTGCTTAATTAATACTCACCATTATTATTATTTTATCTGGGGTAGCTCTTCTCAAATGAGAAGCTCATTTGTGTTAGACTAAGAAAAGTCTTCAGCCTGCAGCACCTTCTCCAACTTCTAACATTTGTAGTTTACAAGAAATGTTTACAGACAAAACTAATATGCTCCATGCCTAAGAAATAGTGTTGAAGTATTATTTAGCTGGAAAGCATCATTATATAAAATAAAACTAATGTCTTTTTTAAAAAGATTTTATTTATTTATTAGGCAGAGAGGGAAAGTGAGAGAGCACAAGCAGGGGGAGTGGCGGAGGAAGAGGGAGAAGCAGGCTCCCCACTGAGCAAGGAGCCTGGACCGTGATGTGGGGCTCGATCCCAGGACCCTGAGATCATGGCCTGAACCAAAAGCAGACATTTAACCGACTCAGCCACCCAGGAGCCCCAAAATAAAACTACCTTCTAACTTGAGTTTCTCCCAGCAGGTGTTCATTGAGCATCTACTATGTTGTACTCATCATTGCATCGCTAATGTTTCAGCTCGGCTTATGGTGGGAATGCAAGAAAGATTTGTAAAATGAATAAAAGATAAAAGTAAGAAGTTGACAAAAACTTTTGTTCTTACAAAAAGGTAAAAAAAAGAATCAGGAAAAAAAAAATCCTGAGAATCGCTTCATGGAGAGTAAGCAAGCAAACAACCAAAAAAATTGTAATCAAAGAAATTTTTCTTGCTAGGATCAGAATACATTAATACTAATGAAAACAGAACCAGACCCCTTCTGACATATTTTATACTGTTTAAAGATAAACATTTGTGCACCGCAAGCCACCAATGGATTTAAACTCCAATGAGGACTTTTAAGCCATCTGCTAGTCTCCTAATGAGGCTAGTAACTATCATTGTTTACAGTTAGGCACCAGGGGTCATGGATATTTGTTATAATGAAATCTGCAATGCATCACTGCAGAATCTAAAAGAGTCTTTCTTCACAAGGGCTAATTACAAATATAATAAAACAACATTAAAAAAAAATCTCTTGAAGTCCACAGAGAAACCTAACTTGGCACAACAAGTAGAAACCATCGTACCCACTCTGTTTTTGTTTTATGAATTCTGATTACAGAAGCCAAATCATGTTGAACTACTAACAATACAAAGCCACCAATGGGTCCTTTGCTTCAGGTCACTTAATCACGAGGTGCTTCGTGAGCCATCTGGATCCAGAAGACATTTGCTCTGACACGCTAGCATAAAGTGTGCAAACGCTTAGCAAGCCCCACAGATCATTTTAGGGAGTGTGATTTTAATAAGGTGCTACTTGGAAGCTGTGCCCGAGCTGAACTTGCGGATCCATTCATTTAGTCGGGGGGGGGGGGGGTAGGAAGAGGATGGGAACAATTGCTTAGGATCACAGAGACAAAGAGACTGATTGGCTGACTGAATTTTTACCTTCCGATTGGCAGTTTTAGCATCCCAGAAATGTAGTCTGAATCATAATTGCTTTAATTTGCATATTGTGGCAGTATTTTCCCAGTCCACCCGGGGAAAAGTATTGGCCTATTACAATGATTGGTGCTATCCCCATGAGTCCATTATGTTCAGCATCTCAGACTAGGAAAATATGTAAAGCCTCAGTATAAAGGGGTTCTTATAAAATGTTTCATATTGGTAAGACTGTCAGACAGCACCTGAGATGTCAGAAATGAGATAATGCTTTTTATTTCATTTCATAAAATACCTGTGAATAGTGATAGTAAGACTACAAGAATAAAAATATATTTGTAGAGTGTTCCCCACATGTTCCAAACCTTTTAAATAAAAACCTAAACTAAAAAAAAAACAAAAACAAAAAAAAACAAACCAAAACCAAACAAATAAACAAACAAACAAAACCACGAAGCAACGCTCATATCCCCTTGGGAGAGAATGAAATTTGCCAATACAATTTTTAAAATAGGAGAGAAGTTAGGTGGATGCACTACCGAATATCAAAACATACTAAGCTTCCGTAAGGCTGTATGATACAGGAGCGAGAATAGGATGCTCAGTGAACAGAACAGAAAGTAAAGAAAGATCACATGAACGGAACCCATGAAATTGTGCCTAAGATACTTAAGAAAGTATGTATGATACATGCGACGTTTGAAATAAGTGGAGAAAATTAAAAGTATTCAGCCAATAATACTAAGATAATAAGGTAACTTTTGGGGGTTGGGAGGTATTATCCTTATGTCTATTCATACCCCAAAATAAAGTCCAGGAATTAAGAATTATATGTGAACTGTGCAACTACGAAAAAAATCTCTTAAAAATGTAAGTAGGGATGCCTGGGTGGCTCAGCGGTTTAGTGCCTTGGAGTCCCAGGATCGAGTCCCACATCGGGCTCCCCGCATGGAGCCTGCTTCTCCCTCTGCCTGTGTCTCTGCCTCTCTCTCTGTGTCTCTCATGAATAAATAAATAAATCTTTAAAAAAAAAATGTAAGTAGATACTGATATCATCTCTGGGATGGAAAAGGCAAAACCCACAGAGCTGTGTGGCTCACAGACCACAGGTGGTCAAGCAGCCCGCAGGCGTTAGCAGAGGGAAAGCTACACGCTGGTTTTGTTCATATACACATCATAAATTTTAAATGTAAGACAAACTAGGATTTTCACAGAAACGTCAATAAAGTCCTAAAAATATTATGGGTTTAGGGGTTGCACATAAGCCACAAACCCTGTTGATCCTTTTGGAGGAAGCACCATCCGGCAAAGAGGATCTACTACATTCCGGCTTACGTGCTTCCAAATCATTTCCGTGGTACCTCTTGTTTAATCAAACATGCCTTTTTATTTTTTCATCCACATGTTGCATGTTAGCTCTATTTCACAAAAGGGGATCAGTGACCCAGAGTGGTTTGTTGAAGGATAAAAACCGTAATGAAATAATAACATACAAACTGTGTATGACTCAGAAGACCATTGTTCCCATATGGAGTGTGCAAGATTCCAGTTGCGAATGTAAATGTGACGATTTGCGCATGGTGGGACAGGTGAATCCGTGAAGGTGATGATTTCACACAAGCTTTGAAAAAAAGAAAAGTGCGAATAAAACAGGATTATGGTATCTGAAAATTGAATTTTCATTCCACTAGAAATCCATTCGCTCTTTGTCCCTAGCATGCTTTCTGCATTGAAATTTTGTCCCCCCACGACATGAAGCCATCAAATCTTTGTATCATTTTCAAACAAGCCAGTGACCTTTCTAGCATCCATGTAGAGTTTTCTGGAAGAAAAGCAAAATACTGTTTTCTAAGTATGAAGCTGATTAGTTTTATCCCTAAAGGCAATGAGGCAGTGATGGTACTGGATGTTGGTGACACAACCATTAAGAAATGTAAAACCAGCCCCCAAATTAATGGCCAATATGATGCTTAAAGGATGAAGGGAAAGAATTCTTGGCAAACTGCCTCTCTCACAGGCCACTGGTGGACATCACACCGGATCGATGGCAGGCCGAGCGAGAGAGTTCTTGCGACCAAACATCTTGCTACCAGCACATTTCTCTCTTTCCTGCTGGACAAGAGCTCTGAGAGGCAGAGCACAAATCTGCTCCTGGTATCCGCACGGTCCAACCATGGGAAAGATGTTCTTTGTGGCTTTGGATTCTATTTATCTCTGAAAATCCACACTACATAAATTGGTATTTTCTTGTCTCGTTAATGATTATTTAACCAATTAAATGACAATTTAGCCAGTTTTGTCCACTGCTTATTCATGGGGATCACTTGCCGGGCAAGAAGATATGTTCTGACCTTAAAGTGTTGAAGGAAATAGCGAAATATGTAAATTTCCCCAAATTGCCAGCACGAAGCGTACACTGCGTGAATAAAATGATGGTCAGTGTACACCGCCTTTCCACACTGGGGTACGCTGGCAATTTAAGGAAAGAAGATCACACAAGATTTCAAAGTCTGTAGACAATTTCCCGAACTTCATTAATGCTTTGAACAATCATTCTATAATTTCCAGTGACTCATTATGGGCAATTTCATAGAAATTTATTTCTACCATCTCCCAAGTTGAAAAGCTCAGTCTTAGGGCTTTGACTGTGACAGGCTGTTGAGTAGCATCCCACAGAATAGAGAACACAGACCAGTTAAAAAAGCTCCTCATGCTTTTTAGGTTTTTATTCTATCTTAATACTCGAAACTTCAAAACCTTCAAATCCTTGCCACCAGTCCTGAAAACCTGAAATTTAATCAGAATAAACTAGAGTGGGAGCATAGTTCTGGGGCAAGACAGTGAAACCATCCCCTAGTTCCTATGGAATAAGAACTGGCCCTCTTTCTTGATGGGCAGCAAAAGAATACACATTCCATGGGATACCCGGGTGGCTCAGGGGTTGAGCATCTGCCTTTGGCTCAGGACCTGATCCCAGGGTTGAGGGATCAAGTCCTGCATCGGGCTCCCTGCAGGGAGCCCGCTTCTCCCTCTGCCCATGTCTCTGCCTCTCTGTGTGTCTCTCATGAATAAATAAATAAAATATTTTTTTTAAAAAAAGAATATACTTTCCAGATCAGGAGCTGCACACCCTTTAGCCAGTGTGAGTTAATCTGCTCTCATAAAGGTACCATGTGCAGAACAGCAGCTAACATTGGGGTATTACGTGTTAAATTTGTGATAGTCCACTGTCGTCTGCTATGATCCATCCAGATTTCTCAGCAGTCAAACTGGTGAGTTAAATGGGGGTGTAATGAGGATGCCATTTTTAATTGTTTGGTCAGACTTTGAGTTATGTGAGTCTTGGAGGGTGCCACTAAGCTCTGCTATCCCCCTGAAATAATTTATCTACTATCATGGTCAGAAGGGTTACTCTTAACACCTTCCACCTGGTCTTTCCTTCTATGATAGTTCTTATTCCACAGTCAAGGAACCGTGGTGAAGATTCTGGTCAACCTGGCTGGGTACCCCGGAACCAGGGAAATAACCGTTGCACGGTGAGAGGAGGAGGTGAGTGGGTGGGCAGGACACATGGACTCAGTGTGAAACAGACTTTATCAAGGACTTTATTTTCTGACATCCACGTTTCTTAATTTTAACAGGGAGGCCACAGTGACATTTGGCTCCCTGGCTATCAGAGGCAACTCCAGTGCTGTTCCCAAGAGCCCTGGAAAGACCCGGATATCCCCTTCCTTCTAGTATATGGCGCCCACATAGATGCCCAATGTTCTCCTTTGGGAACATTGAAGGACTCGGTACCATATAACCTGTGCAGGACATTCAGTATATACAGGGCCTTCCTGCTGGGGACCTGGCCTCTACTTCGGATGGTGAGCTCCCAGGTTGAGAACCAGCTTAGAGCTTGAAATTGGGCAAGAGGCTGCAACTTTCCATTGGAGACGGCTGACTTTGGCCCCCAATCATCCAATATCTATCTCTTTTTAAAGCTTAAAACTGTACCAAGACATTTAGTATGTTAAGCAAGACCCATTTACCTCGCCTCTGGAATCACCATGTCCTATTAGGCACCAGAGACTCCCCTCCAGACTCTGCTACAGCTTCCACTACAGACTACCCTCTGTCGAACCCTCCCCTCCAGCTGTCATTACAGACTCACTGTCCTTACAGCAGTCACCCCATCTAGCCCCCGACAATTAAGTTCTGCCTCTTGTACTGTGGACAGACTATTAGAGAGAGAGCGGCTACGGTGAGAGCGGCTCTGTACCTGCGTCTCCCACTGTCAGCCCTGGCCTGCGGAAGGCAGCCACCTCTGGGTCTGTTAGTGATGCTGGCGCCCCTCACCAGGGCATTCCCACATTCCCTCTTTTTTTTTTTATAAGAGTTTATTTATTTATTTATTTATTTGAGAGAGTGAGAGAGAGAGAGAGAGAGCCCGGTGAGGGGTAGAGGAAGAAGCAGACTCCCCGCCGAGCAGGGAGCTCGATGTGAGGCTCCATCCTGGGACCCTGGGGTCATGACCTCAGCTGAAGGCACACGCTTAACCAGCTGAGCCACCCAGGGGCCCAGTGCATTCCCTATCACCTTCAGGAATGAAGTGTCCTCCCCAGAAACACAGTCAGCTCATCTTATACAGGAGACCTTCTCTAGCACACCCACTTCTTTCAGGTTTGGTTCTTGGCTCCAGAGTCTAAGCAGTTTTGCCATCTTTTTTTTTTTTTTTTTTAAGATTTTATTCATCAAAGACCCATAGAGAGAGAGGCAGAGACATGGGCAGAGGCAGAGGGAGAGGGAGAAGCAGGCTCCATGCAGGGAGCCCGATGGGGGACTCGATCCTGGGACCCCGGGATCACACCCTGGGCCGAAGGCAGACGCTCAACCACTGAGCCACACAGCCACACAACCCCCATCTTTGTTCATTTTCCATAAGCCAACACTTTAAGTTTCTAAGAGTCATCGAGCAGGATATTAGACCCCACTCCAGGGGCTCTTGCCAAGGAGTTAAATCCTGAGTGATGGGAGAGTGTTCCCACATCGACAAACTCCCGACTAGCGGCTTCCTATCCCCCCACCCCACCCCCTGTTCCCAGCCCTCCGCAGTTCACTCCCAGCAGACTCACGGGTCCTGCAGGATGCGTCACCCAGGTTCTGCAGCTGCTTTGCTATAGAGTCCCTGCCTCCCCTTAGCAGGTTTAGCTGTCCCCCAGTCACATTAATTTTGGGCCCTCTTTCTGGATCTTGTGGTCTGGAGCAGAGGGGCAGGCAGATCCTGAGGAGGACAAGCTCTCTTTCTTAGAAGGCACTGTCTTACCACCCAGTCTTTGGGCGACAGGGCCCCGGTGTCTTCCCACCAAGCACCAGGCACCAGAGGAGGGGGTACACTTCTGCAGCCCTGCAGCTCTCAGGGGAATATCACTGTTCAAAGTTCTCAAGCACGTCTACCTCGATACCCCATCATGAGCCTTAAGGT
This sequence comes from Canis lupus baileyi, assembly GCF_048164855.1. Taxonomy (NCBI): domain Eukaryota; kingdom Metazoa; phylum Chordata; class Mammalia; order Carnivora; family Canidae; genus Canis; species Canis lupus. The sequence continues at coordinate 14,033,430 of NC_132852.1, forward strand.
CCTGTTTGTTCCCCAGCAAAGCCCTGGATTTATCTTCCCACCAAATCAACTCTTGCTTCTTTTCTTTCACATCACAGAAAAGAAGTATCTGTTGAGAGCATTGGGTTAAGTGTTGGAACACATTGGAACACAAAGAGATAGGGCTGGTGCCTTCCTTCACGGCCTTTCAGTGTATGAGGGAAAGCCAAAGATGCACATCAAAAGCATGAATCCAGAGGGACCACTATTTAAACCAAATCTCTTGAAGTCACTGCCCTCGTTCCTGAAGCACACCTAGAAGTGTCCATGAATCACCCTGCGAGGCAGCTCCCCCCTCAGTGAGGCGGCATCCGGTGAGGGTTTAGGACGTGGTCTCCATCCACTGTGTCACTGGAGAGCTACCACTCCTCCCTCACCCAAACCCACCCTCACATCCCTTGGTCACAGATTTTGCTGGGTACTCTTACACTTCTGTCCTCTCCTGACCCCTTAGATTTGTCACACCCAGCTCACTTAGCATGGAACCACCTTGGCTGCCTCTGGTAAGACCCCTTCTGGTTGCAATTGTCCCCCCGAGGCTGTCCCAGATGGGCTGTGTGAGTCTATGAACTCAGGGACACATCGTTGTGTAGAAAACTGTTTTTCTGTTTTCACACTGGAGACTGTTTGGTTCTGAACTCAGAGCACCTTTGTCCATGTTTGATCAATAAGCTAGGAATGGGAAACACATCCCGGATTAGAGAAGAGACCCTTGACAATGCGAGAGTGAGGAAAGATAAAAACAAACCCTAGGAAGACAACAGGTCACTGAAAGAAAGCTGTCTGTTCCCAACAGACAGAAGAAGCCCTCCCCCCCCCACCTGCTGCCATCACTTTATCTGGCCCTCCTTGATGCCCCATGAAACTCTCCCTCTTGCCCCTGAGACATGGCCCTCCTGGCTCTTTCTACCCAGCATATAACTAGGGATGTGCTCTCTGTTTCTTTCCCTACATCAAATAGGCCTCAAGAGCATGAACTGTCTTTATTATGCATCTCCCCCCATCGACTTGGCCCCCCTTGGTGGGGCTGGATGGGAAATATCTTCCTTATGCAGGAAGGCAGGAAGCATTTCTGACTAGAGGTGTCCGCAGCTCCAACATATGTGAATCCAGGATAAGCCAGGAAGCGGGCCAAACCACAAGTTGCTGAGAACTAGAGTTAATTTTGCCAGAGCAGACAGATATAGGAAGCAGCCGGGACAGCCAAACATCAGGAGAACTGGGCAGAGGCCCAAAGTTTGAAAAAAGCATGTGGTCAGTGATTCACAGATGCTTAGAGACCATGAGGACCTCAAAGGTCATGTGACATAATTGAGACCCTGTGAGCTTAAGGAACAGGACTTGAACTCCCCTCCATCCCCGAGTGATAAGAACAAGCAGGGCCTGGTTTTCAGAGAAACTGGGATCCTTGGGCTGAAGAATAAAAACTTAGGAATTCTGCAACTAGAAATCCGGGTACAAGGAGTGTTCAAGGTTAACCGTGGTCCTAAGGTAGAGGGGAAGAATCAGTTAACAAATGAAATAAAAAGTCAGCACGGCAAGGTCGTTTCAAATCTATTACTAGGCAAAATGGAGACAAGCAGAAGTACTTATTGAATAGATGGATGGATGAGAAGGATGAAAGGTACTAGACCATCCCCATACCAGGCTAGAAATCTCACATTCTTACCTGCCCAGGAATCAGGTCGGTTCCAGATTCTGGACATTCCAAGTGAGGACCAAGTGGTCCCTACTGCGGAGATGCTCCATGCCATAGGGTTTCAAAGGGTGCACCAGAGCACGGCAGGGCTTAGAGGTAGACGACATAGCGTGAGTGCCAACACCTCAAGCTAGAAATGTTGGTGGCTTGGTCTTACATTCTACCTCTCAACCCAACTGACAGTCCATATCAGCTCATCAGCCACGTGTGTGAGCCATCTTAGAAGTGGGTCCTCCAGCCCCCGGTCAAGAACTGTAGCCGAGGCCAAGTAGAACAGAGATGAGCTGCCCTCCAGGCACTGCCCAAATTACCAAAAATGAACAAATGAATCAATTTGTTGATTTCGGCTACAACACTGTGGGGGGGGGGGGTTGATACACAGCAATAGGTACCCCGAACTGTCCTGTTGTTCCTTCTCCCTCATTATTTCTTATGTTTGTCCCTTCCTCTCCATCTCTCTTGCCACTCAATCATTTTAGGACCTCATCAGAGTCTACCCAGTTTCCTGTCTTTTGCTTCCTTTCTTTTCCACCACCCACTTCCCAAAGGCATCCCCCCAATCCGTTCTTCAGAGTAATTTTTCTAAAACACAACTCTCCTAGGAAGCCTTCAGTGGCTTCGCTCTGCCATCAGAATAAAATCCAGTCTTCCTCACTGGGTATGTGAGGTCTTCCATGCCCAGGGTCCTGCTCATTCATTCAGATTTCAAAATCTCTCCCTCCTTTGCCACACTTTACAGTCACGTTGACCTACTTATAGTCCCCAAGTGGGCCATGCATTCTTCAGTGTCTGTGCATTTGAGGACACTCTCTCCACCTAGAGTGCCTTTTCTCAACACGTGCCAGGCTAACAACTCCAGGTAGAAAACACTCAGCTCAGGCACCACCTGTCTTTGAGAGCTTTTCTTCATCTCTCTCCACTTCCCACCTCCATCTTCCTCTTTCTCCTCCTTCCCACTGCTGGGATGACTTCACTGTGTTCCCATAGAGCCCCCTGGATGCCTCTTTTCGGAGCTTACGACACTATGATATTTGTATACTTATCTTTATGCCTCCACCCTATTATTATGGGTTTCTCCATGGTGGGAACAGCATATCTCTGAATCCCCAAAGCACAGCACATTGTCTGAACAGCACAAGTATGTACAGCCCAGAATATTTTGTTGAGTAAATGAATGCAAGTCATTGCAGAGGATACGTGATGTTTGTTTTCCTATCTCCATGATCTCGGATTCTGGAAACATTACTGCAGCGTCCTTCGGAAAACCATTTCTGCTGCAGTCTGCTTATGAGTTTCGCATGAGGCTGATCCCACCTCTGACTGCAAGAATGAGTTCACGTAGGCTCAAGCCCATTATCATTTTCCATTCCCTTGCCCCAGTGTGCTCCATGATCGCTACAGGGTTGGGGATTTAACCCCAGAGGATCCAAGGATCCAAGTTGAAGCTTCTGTAAAGAAAGACTTGCACTCTTTATGGCATTTAGGCCTCAAAGATGTGAGGTTTGTAGTGGCATTCCTCTGCAGCATCTTGCAACCAGGATGGGAACACCAGAGCTTCGGGAAATTAGGGTCAGGAGTTGCCATTGTAGACACCTGAGAAAGAGCCCAACCTAGAGGAAGCGCTGGTGGCGGGAGAGGGTTTGGGGGTGGGGAGGCCTGCAACATGGTCTCTTCTGTCCATCAGGCCATCCTCAACTGGACATCTAAGTTTCTGCTTAAGCCAGGCTGAGAATTGTGTTAGATGATATAGTCATGGTGTTCTCCCTAAAGAAGTTCATGGTGTAGCAAAAATCACTCATAGTTTATGATAATCAGCCTCGTGATTTTATACCATTATCTCAAACACTGTTCAGTTTTACATATGATTATGATTATTGTTGTTGTTATTATTATTATTATTATTATTTGGTTGTATTAGCTTCCCGACGAGATTGGCTGCTCTGTTGGGTCTAGATCTTAGACCTTTTCCAGCAGAACGTGCACTTAGGGAGGACACTCGATATATGCTTACTATACCGATTGTGCAGAAATAAGCCAAGACCGAATGAGAACAAGCAAAGGTGATTTACTCAGAACTTGCTAGAGCAAGGAAGCAGCCGTCATCACTTGAGTTTTGGCCGACTCACGGGCAGGTTGAGGAATGGGAAAGCCTCACAGGGGAAGGAAGAGAGGCCTTCTGGTGTGCTCTGATTGGAGACTTGGCACTGGGCAGCTGGAGGTGACCTGAATCAGAGCATTTGGTGTCATTGGTTAGGGGTCACATTTGGCTTTCTCTGGTTGGTCTTAAGTTGGAAGTGGGAGCAAGAATTGGGGAAGCTGTCAGTTATCAATTAAATCTTGGCCATTTGGGACCAATTGATACAGAGTTACTGTTTGTTTTCCTATACTGCTACTAGAGATAGTAGTCTGACTTCCTAGAAGTCTGATTCATAGCAGGGCTGGCTTCCTGGGCTGATTGCTGCAGGCTGTGAGTCAGTTTTATTTTCACATATGGTCTGGCCATTGTTCGTTTGTACATTTAGTCTATTGATTGAATCCTTTCTCAAACCTACATCAACAGACAGACTTTTCAAGAATAGTTGGAATTTTTTTTAAAGAGTTGGAAATTGTTGTCTTTATTGCTAAAACTTAAATAAAAATGTGTCTAGTATTTTTAATGCTTAAGGGTTGATTCAAATCCAAACCTGGATTTGGAGAATCAAACTCAATCTGTGGTGATATTTAAGACAAGCTCGAAAAGAGAAAAACAACTCTACCCACATAAACCAGACGGTAATGAATTGGATGCTGCACCTAGTGGTCAACAAAATAAGCCAAAGGGCATCTCTCAATCTGTGTGGGGGTCTTCACCGTGGCTTCCGTAAAAACTAAAAAGTTACTGAAGATTAGGAAAGACAAGTTTTCCTTATTAGCCAGAAGTTCTAGAGAGTTATTGATACATTTCTCCTAGTAAATAACATACCAATATTAGTCTAACCCAAGTGCAGCCACGAACTCAGGGCTACAGGGAATATTTTTAGCCTGAAGGGACCTGAAAAGGGCACAACAAATTTTTTTAACAAAAAAAAAGGAACAAGAATCTAAGATAAGTTTAATCTTTGTAAAAATTCCCCTGTTAAAAATAGACAGTGTATCAGTAAGAAAGTCAATAATCAATTTGACAAAGTCACAGCTACATTTTCACAGTATATGTTCATAAACTTTAATTACTGGAATTAAAAGAAAGCAGCCCATATGGTAAGAGTATCTTAAAATGTAAAGTGACAGATGTCTATAAATATTAAAATTCCATAATTATCAGTACAGTTCATTAATTATCTGTCTTTGGATCATAAAAATAGGAATGATACTTATTCACAAGCATTCAGTCATTTAATGAGGAAATAAGACGTGGCATCTTCTACAACACCATATTTATAGGAGGAAAATTCAGTGGGGCAGACTAGGGCCTTTTTAGGGTAGTATTTTACTTTTAATAAAAACATTTGTGTTGACTTTTAATACACTTCCTAGTGTGGATATCGCAAACCAGAGCTTAATTTGAATCTACGTAGACTGAATTTCCTCAACATTTTTTCTGAGGCCTGAAGAAAAACACTAGAACTAGGAGAATCTTGTATATTGATGGGAAATAATTAGGATATTGCTTGACCTGTTTGATATCAACATTAATATTGAGTCAACACAAGAGTCCTGTTTGGCTCTCCTTCTACTAGGGAACCTTACTGGGGGTTAGGGCAGAGTGATTTATGGCTTCCTCTCAAGATGATCTAAACCAGGGCTTCTCAGACTTTCATGAGCAGATGAATCGCCTGGGGATCTGGGTCTCGGGTGGGGCCCGAGTTTGCATTCCCGCGAAGCGAGAGATGTTCTCCGCCAGGCCCAGGATTTTGAGTAACAAGATCTGCATCACTAGCCACCAAAAAGCCCTCGAAAGTGTCTTACGATTATCAACATCTTCATATAGCATGGCTTGTCAAAAATTTTAGGAGCATATTTATTTATTTATTTATTTATTTATTTATTTATTTTTTAGGAGCATCTTTAAAGACATGTTCATAATGTATTTGTCAGGCCTTTAGCTCTGATTGCTTTAGGGAAATTTGTTCTTCAGGGCAAACCTCCCAATGGGAATCTCCACGAGCCCAGAGACAGGAATTCCTGCCTGTCAGGGACCACACAACGCCGATGGGGCGAGCTCGCCATCCCACCTCTCTAGGCAACACGATGGTTCAAAAGGGTCATCGGTAAGTGTGAACAACGGGGTATTATAAACGCTGGTGATTTCAGTCAAGGAGGCTCTGTGTTGTGAGATATTCGGAAGTAGTCCAGGAAAAGATTTTGACTTGTCCTTTCAAATCATTCATAACTAAGTCACCTGGCCTTGGCCTCCTTGGACCATGGGGATAGTCTGTGTGATTAGATTCATTCCCTTGAAGAGGGTTGATGGCGAGCTCCTTTCCCCTGGGCCTGCAGGGCAGGGGCTGGGCAGGCACCACTTGTTTACTGCCTACACCCCGCCAGAGGCCAGGTGGGAAGTGAGGGGTGTGGGTGTCCGAGACCTGGAATTCCAACACCGCCCCCGGGCAGCTCAGGCACTTAGCTGGAAAGCTGCACACACACTCCTTTGTTCTCCAGAGCCTTCCTGGGTGCCCACAGCTGGCCGAGCCCCACCTCGTAGAATGCAGCGATTTCTCACGGTGCTCACCCCCACCTGCCTGGCATCATGCTCGAGTGCCCAGTCTCCCCTAAAGCACTGCAAGCAGAGACTGCGTCTCCTCCATCTCCAACAGGCACTCACGGAAGATGTGGGGACGAAGGGGCAAATCCAGGCTGGGATGCACTAACACCGACCACAGTGTTACTGCAAAACGAACGCTTGGCTTATTCTTAGAACACGTGTTACCCTACCTCTGACAGTGCCACCTAGGTAGCGTGTTAAAATGTAGAAATCAGTTTGAGAAGTGCTTTTTCTATAAATCTTTTTTTTTAAACCATTCATTTCCAATGCTGTGCCATGGGGGTGCTATTCTGGGGTCAGTACATCAGTTCTTTTACCCCCAAGTTACAACCAGCAGTTGGCTGCCTGTACCCCATTGGTGATGTTGCCTGGCTAACAGCTCTGGACTCCGTGGAGAGGTCACAGCCGGAGTGTGACCGGACCCAGAGTGTGAGCACAGCAGTTAATTCTCTGCTACAGCTGAGGAGAAAAGGGGGGTTCTTGGCTTAATACATTTTCAGGGTTGATGGGACCCCCCCTCTTATTCTTTTTCAAATTTACACTCCTGGTTGCCACAAATCTGTTTCACTAGATGCAAATTGCCATTTTGTTTTATTCTACTTTTCTTTCATCTGGATTGCCTTATTCTGTCCTATTTCTTTTTTTTTTTTTCTATTTCTTGCAGGTTTTCACCTCTTCTATTTGCCAAATCTTTCAACTCTGTATGTATTTAATGTCTAGCATTTGCAATGGACTGAATACCTTTGTTCCCCCCCCCCCCAAATTCATATTCTAACCTAATGCTCAGTGTAAAGGTAAACCCAATGTCTGATACAATGGTTTGAGAGGTGATGAACCCTTCATGAGGGCGATTAGGGCCCTTATAAAAGCGATCCCACAAAGTCCCTTGTCCCTTCTGTCCTATGACAGCCCAGTGAAGAGAATGAGGAAGCAGGTCTTTATCAGACACCAAATCTGCCAGCCTCTGGACCTGGGCTCCAGCCTCCAGAACTGCGAGCAGTACATTTCTGTTGTCTGTAAGCCCCCCAATCCATGGTGTTTTGTTACAGTGGCCTGACCACACCGAGACACCATCTAAAGTGGAGTATCTAAATAGTCGTCTTCTTGTTTATTTAAACTTTCTTAAGGATTATTCATTACCTGTTCTTTTATCGGTATCTTAATTCTATGTATTTTCTACGTCATCACTTCCTTTACTCTTTCAGTTGTTTTTCCACTTAACATCCACATGATCCCAAAACAAAGCAAACAAAAAACCGAGTTCACGGAATTAGTACAATCGCCTGTGAGCCCACTGTTTGGCTTTGCTTGACATTTTGCCAAATTGACTTTAGATTTTTCTTTCCGTGGAAAATGAAAAAAGAGCTTACGGAAGTTCTTTTCTATTCTTATTTTAGTAAAAACAAAATGTTTTCATGAATTGACACCGAATTTGATCAAACATTATTTCTGTGTTTTCTAAGACACTCTCATTCTCTTCCCTTTTACTCTGTCAACGCGATAAATAACAGAAACACAATTTTCTAATTTTAAGCTATCTGTGCACTCTGCAATAAGTCCAATTTGTTCAAGATATATTCTTTTATTTATATATTGCTGATGCTCAGTTTGCCAAAATTTATTTAGGGTTTTTGTGACTGTGTTTACAAATGAGTTTCTTTATAACGTTCCTTTCTCTCGCTGTTCTGGTCAAGATTGTATTCTTCTTTTTCTATTTAAAAGAGTTTTTATACCATTTAGATAATCATTTGTTATACACTTAACACATCTGGGGGGGGTGTCCTTTTATAACTTCTGATAAAATTCTTCCTTGATTCTTCTGATAAAATTCTTCCCAGGTTTTCTGTTGCTTTTCAAGTCCCTTTGGATAAGTTATATTTACTTTGGGAAATGGTTCTTTTTATCTGTTTTCCTACTTACTGGCATCAAATTGTGATAAGCATTCTCTTCTGATTTTCAGAATCTCTTTTTCCTCTTAAGCAGCGTCTCCATTTTAGTCCTCAGGTGTTGTGTAAGGTGCTTTATCTCATTTTTTCCAGCTCAATCTTACTTGCACACATTACTGTTTCATTAGCTTTTGCACTGAATCAGCTTTGGGCTTTACAATCTTCTCTGTTGTTTGTTTCTATTTCATCAATTTACACCTTCTTTTTTTAAAAAAGGATTTTAGGGGCACCTGGGTGGCTCCGTGGTTGAGCATTTGCCTTTGGCTCAGTCATGATCCCGGGGTCCTGGGATCCAGTCCTGCATCAGGTTCCTTGCAGGGAGCCTGCTTCTTCCTCTGCCTATGTCCCTGCCTCTCTCTGTGTCTCTCATGAATAAATAAATACAATCTTAAAAATAAATAAATAAAAATAAAAAATATTTTATTTATTAATTTGAGAGAGAGAGAGAGAGAGAGCTTGAGAGAGCATGAGCAGGGGGAGGAGCAGGAGGAGAAGCAGGCTCCCAGCTGAGCAGGGAGCCCTGTGCAGGCTCCGTCTCAGGATCCCTGGATCATGACCTGAGCCAAAGGCAGATGCTTAACTGACTGAGCTACCCAGGTGCCCCCTGATGGGTTTTTATATAGCCACTCGATCATGCCTGTTGTGCTATTAAAACCTTATACCTCTTTTCCTAACATTCATTGCCTTGATCTCAATTACAGACAGTGATTTGTTAAAAGTCTGTGCAGCTGTAACTCATTCACTTGGAATCATCCAGCAAGTATAGCATGATTTATTTGCTTATTCTGTTGCTGCACGATATTGTATGACAATAACTTCCTCCGAATCTTTAATACTTACCTTGATTCTCTTGAGTGGCTCCCAACTCCTCACCCAGGGGTGAACATCTAGCTCTGAAATACTTTGGACACACTGTATATATTACTTTGTCTTTCACACTCAAGAGACTCTGAAGTTATTTATACTTAAAGTTCTTGGAATGCAAGAGTTGCTTAGTTACTAATGAATCATGTCATGCCTCTTCACCTACAGTCACAGTGCTCATCTTAGATAAGGCACATAATGAGTGGTCATCAAATTCTTGTGAGTCGTAATACTGATGATGCTTGATGGGCCGCCAGCAACATTGGAGAGCAGAATTTCAAGTTAGATATTTTTTAAAGCAAAACTTTTTTTTCCGCGTTGAACTGAAGCCTACAAAATTCATCCGATGTTTTTCACAAAACTGAAATATTGTAAATGTAGTAGTGTCGTGAAGAGGTATGAAATCAAGCCCCAGACCAATTTGAGAATGAGCATGTTGGAGATCCGGTGGCTTCTCACCTCCTCCCACAGGGCCTAGCTGGCCACGCTTGCGTGGCGCTGGTTGATGGGGAGCTGCTGATTCCAAACCCATCCCGGAGAATGGAAAGGAGAAATCCTAGAGCTGTTTTGGTGGAAGGCTGTGAGGTTTCCAGCAAACCATCAGTTGCTTCTCCACCGTATTGCCCAATTAAATAATCTATAGCAGTAAAGTGTTTTATGTGCTGTTAAAGACAATAATACAGCAAACATCCGCATAACAACCTGAACCAAGAAATAAATAGGCAGTACCCCAAAAGCCCCTTCCCCCTCACTTCCTATCCCCAATAGAAACAACAACCATTTATCTTGACTTTTTAAAGAATCACTTTCCGGGCAACTGTGTAGGTCAGTTGACTGGGGGTCCAACTCTTGGTTTCGGCTCAGGTCATTGTCTTGGGGCTGTGGGGTCTAGTCCCATATGGGGTTCTGCCCTGGGCATCGAATGTGCTTGAGATCCTCTCTTCTCTCCCTTTGTACCTCCTCCCGTCCCCACTTGCTCGCTTGTGTGTGCATGCTCTCTCTCTCTCAAATCAATTAATTAACTAGTTAATTGTTTTTTTAAAGAATCATTTCCTTACTTTTCTTTGCAGTTATAGCATTTACAAAAGCATAATTTTGTGTTTTTAAATTTTATATAAGTGGAATCTTCCTGTAGTTATTATTTTGTGATCCACTTCTTTTTTTTAAATTGTGGTACAACACACATAACATGAAATTTACTGTCTTCACTATTTTTAAGTGTACAGCTCAGTGGCATTAAGAACAGTCCCATCATTATGCCACCATCTACCTACAGAACTCTTTTTGTCTTACGAAACTGAAACTCTGTACCTATTACATAATAATTCTTCATTCCCCTCTGCTCCAAATCCCTGTCACCCACCATTCGACTTCTGTCTCTCTGAATTTGATTAGTCTGGGTACCACAAATAAATGGAATCATACGGTATTTGTCCTTTAGTGATGGGCTCATTTCACTTAGCATAATGTCCACAGGGTTCACTCTGCCACAGTAGGTGTCAGAATTTCCTTCCTTTTGAAGGTGGAATAATATCTCATTGTACGTACAAACCACATTTTGTTTACCCATTCATCCCCTGATGGACACTTGGGTTGCTTCCACCTTTTGGCAATTGTAAATAACATTGCTGTAAAAATGGATGTATGGATCTCTCTTCGGGTCTCTGTTTGCACTACTTTTGAATACATACTCAAAAGCAGTATTTGCTGGGTCATATGTAGTTCTAAGTTTTTGAGCCATTACCACACTGTTTTCCACAGCAGCTGCACTATTTTATATTCCCACCAACAAAGCACAAACATTCCAGTCTTTCTATATCCTTGCTAAGACTTGCTATTATCTGTTTTTTTCTTTTTTTATAGTAGCCACCCTGACGGGTGTGAGGTAGAATCTCACTATGTTTTTGTTTTGTTTTTTAAAGATTTTATTTATTTATTCTTGAGAGACACAGAGAGGGAGGCAGAGACACAGGCAGAGGGAGAAGCAGGCTCCCTGCGGGGACCCCGGGATCACACCCTGAGCTAATGGCAGATGCTCAACTGCTGAGCCACCCAGGCGTCCTGGATCTCACTGTGTTCTGATTTGCATTTCCCTAATGATTAGTGATGTTGAGAATCTTTTCATGTGCTTTTAGCCATTTGTATATCTTCTTTGGAGAAATATCTGTTCTCGTTTCCCTATGTCTTAATTGGCTTGTTTTCTGTTGTTGTGTTGTAGGAGTTCTTCATATATTTTGGATATTAACCCCTTAGCCAAATATATGATGTGCAAATATTTCTCCTATTCTGTAGGTTGCTTTTCACTCTGTTAATTATGTCCTTTGGTGCACAGAAGCTTTTAATTTTGATGTAACCTAGTTATCCAATTTTTCATTTTTTGGTCTGTAGTTTTTTGGTCTCATATCCAAGAAATCATTGCCAAATCCAATGTCAAAAAGTTTTCCCCTTTCTTCTTCCAAGAGTTTTATCGTTTTAGGCCTTAAGCTTAGGTCTTTGGTCCATTTTGAGTTAATTTTTGGATACATTACAAGGTAATCTTCATGTTGTTGCATGTGGATATCCAGTTTTCCAAAACCATTTGTTGAAAAGACTGTCTTTTTCCCATTGAATGATCTTGGCACCCTTGTCAAAAATCATTTGACTGTATATGTAAGGACTTATTTCTGGGTGCTCTATTCTATGCCATTGTTTTAAATGTCTGTCCTAATGCTGGTACCACCCTGTTCTGGAGCTAAGGTCTTTAAAGAGATAACTAAGGCAAAATGAGGTATTTAGGGCGGGTTCCAATCCAATATGACTGGTGTCCTTACGAAGGAGAAAACTTGGCAACAAAGAGCGTTTATTTCCCATCCTCTAGATTATACATATGTTACCAAGGCTTTTGCTCATCCTGATCCCATTGAAATTTCATGATAAGTGTAATGCATCATTGTCATATCATATGAGATGTTTTTAGCTCTCTCCTTTGATCAGGGAAAGGGGTTATTCTAGTGATTTCCATTTAGACTTCTCCACTCTGATAGCGGCTAACCCACAAGCCAGGGAAGTTACTTTGACTGTCAAGAATGTTGATTCCAATTATACACTCAGGGACTGGGGAAATGACTATTGTTTGGGTCCATGGACTCAAGGTCACTGTGGACTGGACCTTAGCCAGGACTCCGTTTATTGCCTGGCCCCTATCAACCTTCCTTCTAACAGTAGGGGAGGAGCATGAAGATTCTTTGGGTCTTTGGGTTACCAAAGTCAACTCAGACCCTGTGTCCAATAATTTTAGAAATGTCTGATTATCTCCCTTCCTCCAGTGTATTGTCTGCCCACCTGTTTTGCTCCAGGGACAACACAGTTTACAAGCCATCTTGCCATGTCCTTGTGGAGGGGGCTGCTCCTTGGTTGTTGTCTCTAACCTTTCAGTGGTCACTGTGATTGTAGCCTGCTGGCGTCTGGTGTGTGAGGGCTGGCACCTAGCTTCCACGACTGTGGGTTCTTATCATCCTATGACTGGTAATGAGCCCAGCTTCTCCCATCAGCCCTGACCTGCGGAGGAGAGCCACCACTGAACTTTCCACCAGCCCCTCTCTGGAGAGCATCTCAAATGGCCTCGGTGGAGGCCCTCTCATAGAACATTGCCCACGAGTGGTTTCTGGTCTCATGTAATCTGGCCATGCTTACACGTCTCAGACTCTAATCATTTGCCAGGGTAGCTGAGGCATTTTTATTCAGCTGTGTACTGTTCATCCCTTTCTCCAGGCTTCCAAGAGCCATCTCAGCAAGGAGTTTGCCCCATTGCCTGAGGTCCTTGCCAGGTTATCAAATCTTATCTCCAGAGAAATTATTTATCCAGGCTGACATGGCACCAGTCTTTTTTTTTTTTAAGTAGGCTCCATGCCCAGTGTGGGACCCTATGTAGGGCTTGAACTCCTGACCCTGAGATCAAGACCTGAGCTGAGATCTGCTTAACAGACTAAGCAACCCAGGTGCCCCAACATTGCTCTAGTCTTCACTGAGCATCCTTAAAATTCAATTCCAGGGCTCCATGCTGGCTGATTCCCATCATCCTTACAGCATATGGTCTCTTTCCTCCCTCACCACACCCAGTGTGTCTTCAGCTGATTTGTACTGGGGTTTAATCTAGCTCTTATCCCAGCAGCCAAGAGAGGAGGCAGGATGCTCCCAACGTGGGACAGCTGTTGCCTTGGGGAGAAAAAGTCTCTGCAGTGTCTTCCAATATATCAGAAGTGTCAACTCTTCCTAGAGGAGGGTAGGTCACGTCTGCAAGCCTGGGGAATGAGGAGTTGCAGAACCAGCATCTGCAAGGCATCCATTCACATGTCTCCATCCCATGGTTCAGAGTCCCGAGTTTTCCCCACTTGGGCCCTAACCTTTGGGTAACAGATCTGCTTTGGCTTCATGTGCAAGCCTCGCAAACATGGCTGATGGCCCTGTCTTCAGCCTGCCTCCACTGCCTGCCCTCCCGCAGGACAGAAGGGCCCCTTTGTAAGCTACCACCAAGGTTCTCACACTTAGTCATTAACTGCTTGCTAATGGCCCTTAGTTTCTCATTATCCCTCTGTAAGACCCCAATACAATTTAGCAGTAACCAGCCAACTGTTTTTATAGGCATGGCTCACCCCATATTGCTTGGATGCCTGCATTACCGCCACAGCCCCTTCACTGGCACATTTTTTCAATTGCCGCTGGGAAAATCTTTAGCAATGAAGCCTCTCCTCTGTGCCAGGGGCTACTTGGCACCACTGACTAATGGGGATAGTGTCATAGTGTCCTCCTGGCTCCCTTGATATATGTGGAGCAGTCTCAAATCCCCATTTATCATCTCTTGTCTTGGATTATTCTGGGCACCAAGTCATCCAGAAAGCAGACACCAAGACAAGAATTTCTTAGGGGAGATGCCAGTGAAGGAAAAGGAATAGGAATTGGAGGCGGGGGTTATACTATAATGGAGTTCTGGTCCCCAATAAAGAGAAGAGGGAAGAAAGGAAGCTCAGATGGGGGAGTCTTAAACCACAATGAAGTTCTAAGGAAGCTCAGTAAGGCTGTTGGGGAGGGGTGGGTGGCGCTTAAAACCAGAGTCACCTGTCCCAAGAGTCTTGTGTCTACCAGAAACAGGCTTCCCTCAGGGTGCTTGCCATGCTCAGTCACGGGCTGGGAGCAACCTGTGGAAGACCGGTCCTCTGCAAGAATGTGGTGATGGATATCAGAATGTAACAGCTGGCACCATCAACCATTATGATCCCCGCCGAGAGATCTGAGGTGCATTTTCATGGTGGACTGTGCAGATATAGGGTTTCTCAAGCACAGACTATGAAACAAGTACGTTCAGATATTCAGAAGTAATAAAACTAGCTCACAAATATCTCCAGGGAACCAGGCTCTATAAACACTACATTAACAAAGAAACAAGTAGAACTTCTAAAATTGAAAAACTCTATAGCTGAAATTGGTTACTCAAATAGAGTTTAATAGCAGGCTAGAAAGATCTAAAGAGAAAATCACTGAACTGGATGTTAATCAGAAGAAATTGCCTAGAATGCAGGACAAAAGACAAAAAACTACGGAAAAAGAATAAAAGATATAAGAAGTAGAATAAAGTCAACTATATATTCAGCAAGAGTCTAGACAAAGAGGATAAAACAAATAACTAAAAGACAGTATTTGAAAGGATAATAACTAATAACTAATAAAAGACATAAATCCACAGATTTAAGAAGCTCATCAAATCCTGAGCAGGGAAAATAAAATAAAATCCGCATCCTGACACATCGAGTGAAACTGAGACAAAACAGAATAAATACATTTTAAAAGCCTAAAACAATAACATTTTTTTAAATCTAAAGAGAAAAAATGTTTAAAGTAACCAGAGAAATCTCATTGGAAAGAGTTACATTCCAAGGAAGCGCTTCTGCGTTGCTGAGGGAAAATAAATGTCAGCCTAGAATTATGTCAGGAAGGAGGGCAAATGAAGACACTTTCAGACAAACAAAACAGAATGGTTACCCCCAGCAGAAGCTCACTAAAGTAAATTCTAAAGGATATACTTTTAAAAAGGCAAATGATCCCATTTCAAGGGCCACAGAGGAGGAAGAAAGGAAGAGAAAAGGATGGTATAAAATAAATGTTTGGATAAGTCTAATAAACTGCATTAACCAACAATAAAGATGCCTTTGGGAATTAAAAAACTGATAGAGGGGCACCTGGGTGGCTCAGTCAGTTAAGCATCTGCCTTTGGCTCAGGTCATGATCCCAGGGTCCTAGGATCGAGTCCTGCAACCGACTCCCTGCTCAGCAGGGAGTTTGCTTCTCCCTCTCCCTCTGTCCCTCCTCCCACTTGTACTTCCTCTCTCTCTCTTAAATAAACAAATAGTTACTTTTTTTTAAATGATAGAAACATAACTTGTATAATCCCTGTGTAGGGAAATTTGGCAATACCTACCAAAACTACAAATGTACATACTCTTTTTTTAAAAAAAGATTTTATTTATTTATTCATGAGAGACAGAGAGAGAGAGAGGGGCAAAGACACAGGCAGAGGGAGAAGCAGGCACCATGTAGGGAGCCCAACATGGGACTCGATCCCAGGACTCCAGGATCACACCCTGGGCCTAAGGCAGGTGCTCAACCGCTGAGCCACCCAAGGATCCCTAAATGTACATACTCTTGGATTGTGCAATTCTACCGGGAATTCTAGGAATTTACATACTTATTATAATTAGTCTACCCCATTGTTTTTACTGCAAATATGGATATTTTAGACATATGTACACTTAGTGGAATGAACAGAATTCTCAGAATTCTGAAATTGTGCAATTCTTACTAAATTCTTTGATCCTCGCTGACTTTGTGTTTACCCTCACTGGATTTATAACTACTTCTATTTCTAAATGTTTTACAATTGAATCACAATTTAAATGCATCCAGGAAATTATCTTATTTGGACATTCCATGAGACATTAATCTATGAAATAGCAAATTTTTTATGTTATAAACAAAATAGTCCCTAATTTCTGTGTTTTGATTGCAAAATATTCTCATGTTGAAGTGTTCTACATTTCTAAAGGTTTAGCGACTTGTTTGAATTCAAAATGAATTTTCCCTAGTAACAGTTTTATTAATGATGATTATGTTTAGAAATAATCTCAAGAAAATGGATTTAACCCACAACAAGTTGAAATGGTCCATACTTAAGATGCAACATACCAAAAGCAGCATTTACTATTGCTGGAAAATTGAGAAAGGGAGAACTATAAATCTTTTTCTACAATGTTGATGCCTCTGGAAAAGTGGGTAAAAGTGGTGCAGACACGATTAGGTGAGAAGACAAAAAGAGACTTTTGCAGAACTCCGGGCCCCTTGGAGGGCTTGAGAATTTTGTGGAAAATTTGTGATTTCCTTTTTTCCTGCAAAAATGTCTAAGAGCATAAGATTTTTGCTTGAAGTTATGATGACTGTTTCGTTGGTGCACAAACGGAACCTAAGAAAGAAGAAGGGAAATAACCATTTCTCAGGTAACCACGTAAGACCTGAGGGAGGAAAGAAGGAAGGAGGATGAAAATTAGTCTGTTCCCAAGAAAGCAATTGCATGAGATTAAATACACTGAATTGCAAAAGGTAAAAAACCAAAGTAAAGGAGATAGGGACAGGTCTGCCCCTGAGTAATTATTACCAGGCCTGGCTCTCAAGGAAACTCAGTAAATGTTTACGAAACAGCAAACCTGAACTGAACTCAGAGTGTAGGTAGGATGCCCTGGAGAAAAGTTAAGGAAAAAAAGAAAAGAAAATAGTTAAGGGGTAAATGTCAGTTACCCCTATGAACCGCCAGGTGGCAGCATCATCTCATGACCCCTCAGGTGTCCCAGGTAAAATCCCGGCGGGCAGGAGGAGGAGACAATCTACAAACACAGAATTTTTGTATTAACAGATGTTCATTAGTCATGTGTTCATAATTTGGGAAGAACCTGAATGGATCGCTCTCAGATCAAGTGAAGTACACAGCTGGAGGAGAGTAATCTTGGAATTTCGGTTCCAAACTCCCCCAACATATTTTGACCTGAAGTCATTGTTCTTAAAAAATTGTTCCCCCAAAACTACATTTCTAAACACTAGTGTCAAGTTAAAAACACATGCAATGGGACGCCTGGCTGGCTCAGTCGGTGGAGCACATGACCGCATGACTCTGGGTCTCTGGGTTGTGAGTTCAAGCCCTGTTTTGGGTATAGAGGTTACTTAAAAAAATAAAATCTTAACACACACACACACACAGAGAATGGGTAACATAGTAACAGTTTTGATAACCGATATTCAGAAACAATTATTGCTTCAAGATGTTACCTATCTAAGAATGGTAGCTGTGAACTGACCTATTTCCCCAAAATACAATTATTCAAGCTTCATTATTTCAGGCTGATTCACACATGAATATTCCTGCGTGTATTACTAAAATAAAAATCAAGTGAAACAGATTAAAAACTATATTTAATGGTCCCCAAAGAAACTCTTAAAAAAAAAAAAAAAAAACTCTCTGCCCATGCCAGAGAATGATACCAAATAGTTTGAAAGTTTAAAGCAAGTAAAGTAGAAGGTAAGACAAAATATTCTTTGAAGGTGTTGACAAAGATTTGAATAAGCCCTTAAGAGGACAGGAAACAACTGAGAGATACGCTTTTTTTTGTATTTAATCTCTGGTTTATCTAAGTGCTGATTGCCAGATTGGGGTCAGGTTAGCGACTCTCCTCTCTGTGCTCGGAAGGTTCAGGACCTGCCTCTTCTGCGTTCCGTGGCTGACAACCATCCATCAGCGTGCTTCTGTTCATCTCCAGTTCATCTCCAAAATTCTCCTCTTCGCGCAGATCCATCCTCCTTTACCAAGAATTAGTTCTCTGCTGAACATCTGCCACTGGGAACCTGTGGATCTTGGAATGCCCAAGAACAAGATAGAAGTCAGGTGTCATTTCCTTTTCATTGCTGTGTGAGATTTCACACAATAATTCTTTTTTTTTTTAAGATTTTATTTATTTATTCATGAGAGACACACAGAGAGAGAGAGGCAGAGACACAGGCAGAGGGAGAAGCAGGCTCCATTCAGGGAGCCTGATGTGGGACTCGATCCCGGGTCTCCAGGATCATGCCCTGAGCCAAAGCAGATGTTCAACCACTGAGCCACCCTGGTGCCCCTCACACAAGAATTCTAACACCTATGCATGAGTCATTAGCCTCACTGGACACGCATTTGGTTGCAATGGACTTGAGTCTCATACTCCTGACACTTTCTAAGAAGTAACACTAGGCACTGATCTTTGCAATAGTGAGTGCAGGGCCCTGGTATTTGTGATGTTTTATAAACATGCCTAAGATGAATGAGGGATGCAAGCACCCCAATTATTATCCTCAGTTCTACAAATTAATGTGGATAAGATGGGGTCAAAACCACAAGGAGATATCACCTCACTCCGGTGAGAATGGCCATCATCAGAAAGACAAGAGACGGACAAATGTGGGTGAGGATGTAGAGAAAAGAGAACCCTTGTGCACTGTTGGTGGAAATGGAAATTGGTGTAGCCCCTGGGGAAAACAGTATCGAGGTTCTTCAAAAAATTAAAAATAGAGCTACTATATGATCCAACAACCCCACCTGTGGGGATATACCCGTAGGAAACAAAAACACAATGTCAAAGAGATATCTGCACCCTCATGGTCATGGCAGCAATGAACATTTCCAAGAGCCAAAGCATGAGAACAGCCTAAGTATTCATCAAAGGATAAATGGAAAAAGAAGTGGATGTATATATATGATCTGACTTTATATGTGGGATCCAAACAAACAAACGAAAACTAATAGAAGAAGAGATCAGATTGGTGGTTACCAGGGGTGGGCAGGAGGGGGTATTGTCAAAATGGGACACCAGGTACAAACTGGGGAGCCTGGGTGGCTCAGTTGGTTAAGTGTCTGCCTTCAGCTCAGGTCATGATCTCAGGGTGCTAGGATCAAGCCCCACATTGGGCTACCGGCTCAGTGAGGGGTCTGCTTCTCCCTCTTACTCTGCCCCTCACCCTGATTGTGCTTTCTTTCTCTCTCTCTCTCTCTCTCTCTCTCTCTCAAATAAATAAGTAAAATCTTAAAAAAAAAAAAAAGGTACAACTTCCAGATACAAGATAAATAAGTGCTAGGGATGAATGTACAACATGCTGACCATAGCTAACACTATGAGTATGATACAGAGGAAGACTGTTAAGATATAGTAAATTCTAAGATTTCTCACCACAAGAAGAAAATTTTTTTTCTTTTCCCTTTTTTTTTTTTGTATCTATGAGGTGATGGATGTCAACCAAACTTATTGTGCCAATCCTTTCACAATATATGTGAGTCAAACCACGATGCTGTACACATTAGACATACGTGCTATATGTCAACTATGTCTCCATAAAACTGGAAAAAATAAAACAAAGACACTATGGGTGTCCATGAAGTTAAAAATACCATTTATAAAAAAAATATCAGGATTTCCTTTGTTTTATTTACTATATGAAGCCTACTTTGAAGGGATGTTATTGAATATGCAGAAGGTAAGGGCAATATATTTGCAGCATTTAAATGATTGCTATTTACAAGATGGGCAATCTACATGGACTTCAAAATAGTCTGACATGGGGGCACTGTAAAGAATATTGGGTGATTTTGTGAATATTTAAAAAAATATATCCCTTAAAGTTAAAAGGGGGTGTTTAATAGAGCATGGGAAACCATGACTGCCATTGGAAGTAATTTGGGCTTTATCTGTTAAATTAGGCAACAAAGAGCCACTCAGATATTTTGAGAGAAAAATTCTATCATTTGTGTTGTAGGAAAATAACTCCCTGAAGGATGAATAGCTGAAGCTGAACGTAGGGAAGCAATGTAGGTGATGATGGGTCCCGGCTTTGCATTGTGACTGGGAATGGGGAGAAGGTGAAAAGCAAGGGGAACTCTGCAGGCAGTGGGTTTGGGGGTTTGGGAGTCAGGCATGAGGAGGGAAGGAAATTCACAATGCTTGAGTGACTTCACATCTCGGGTCACTAGGAAGATGATACAGTCTTAAAGGAGGGAGGGAAAAGTATGATCAGACAATGGATTGGCTGTGGGAGTTTCTAGCAAGACATGGCTATGAAGATGTTTACCCTTGGACAAGTCTGTGTAGACCTGGGGTCGGAGGGGTAAAATGAGGGCTCTAGATGCAGAATTCTTCAGCACAAAAGCCATAGTTGGGGCCATGAACATGGGAAATAGAAAGGATATATGAAGAAAAATACAGAACAAGAGTGCCAAGAAGGAACCTGGAGAGAGCATTTATGTTGGGGCAGAAGGAGGGGCAGAGGACCCAGGGGAAACCCCTGGTTGTTCACACCCAGAAAGAGGGGACAATCAGCAGGGTTCAAGGGCAGGGAACCCACAGTGGGAGCTTTCAAGGTGAGAGCTCGAGACTGCACCGTGTATTCGTTTGTTGAGGCTGCCATGACAAAGCACCGGGATGTTAGTACCACAGACCACATGACTTCAGTGACAGAAACTTATTTTCTGAAAGCTTGAAGTCCAGGATCCTGGTGTTGGCAGTGCTGGTTTCTTCTGAAGGCCTTTCTCCTTGGCTTGTAGATGGCCACCATCTCCCTGTGTCTTCTTCACATGGCCTTTCCTCTCGGTGTCTGTGTCCTGATCTCTTCTTCTATTAAGGACACCCTTCACAGCAAATTAGGGCTCATCCACATGACCTCATTTTACCTTAATTGTCTCTTTCTCCAAATACAGTCACATTTTGAGATTCGGGGGGTTAGGACTCTCACATGGGAATTTGAGGGGAGCACAATTCAGCCCATAGTAGGCTGTGAGGTCTGAAAACTCCTCACTGGTAAACTAAGGGTCATACAGGCATCATCCTGACCACAGCTAATCCTTACTGAGCACATACTGTATGCTGGGCCAAGTCTGAACACTTCACATGTATTAGCTCAGTTTATACTCTCAAAGGCCCTGTGAAGTAGGTACTACTATAATCACTTCTTTCCCAGAGAAAGAAATAGACATGCCACAGGGTAACTTGCCTAAGGTCACACAACTTGGCAGATTCCTTGGGCCTAGCTTCTGCTCATTGAATTTTGGTCAGTGAATTTCTTTTCTTTTCTTTTTTTAAAGATTTTATTTTTATTCATGAGAGAATCAGAGACATAAGCAGAGGGAGGAGAATCAGGCTTCCTGCAGGGAGCCCAATATAGGACTCCATCCCAGGACCCAGGGATCACACCCTGAGCTGAAGGCAGATGCTCAACCACTAAGCCACCCAGGTGTCCTGGTCTGTAAATTTCTAAGTTTGCTCTCAGCAGCAACAGAGATCTGCAAAAGTAGAGATGTTGCTGCCTACTAACTGGAGCAGAAGCATGTTTCCTCTGAGCTGGCATTGACTGCAGGCTTTCTCTGCAGTGGGAGGTGAATTCTGGTGGCCAGGAGCAGCGATGAGGACAAAGGAAAAGAAACAGTAACTAATAGCTGGTTACAATGCCCCAGATTGAAAAAATGCAAAGGAAGTGACCCTATGATGACTTCAAACTTATTACATCTGCTATGATTGTACATTGATCTAAGTTGTGCTTCTTACTTTTGGATTTGGGAGTTTTTTTTTTTTAACTTTTTTTTTATTTATTTATGATAGTCACACACACAGAGAGGGAGAAGCAGGCTCCATGCACCAGGAGCCCGACGTGGGATTCAATCCAGGGTCTCCAGGATCGCGCCCTGGGCCAAAGGCAAGCGCCAAACCACTGCGCCACCCAGCTTCTTACTTTTGGAATTGTAGTCCCAGAAAGTACGATAAAAGGCAGTGAGGAAATATTCAACACTGCATTTATATGCTCAAAATAAAAATTTTAAAAATCTGTAGGTTGTACAAATATCTTTTAATCTTGTATTTTCCATTGATTTTGGCTTTATTGGCTTTTTTTTTAAGATTTTATTTATTTATTCATGAGAGACACAGAGAGAGAGAGAAGCAGAGGCACAGGCAGAGGGAGAAGCAGGCTCCATGCAAGGAGCCTGATACGGGACTTGATCCCAGGACTCCAGGATCATGCCCTGGGCCAAAGGCAGATGCTCAACCACTGAGCCACCCCAGGATCCCCTCCCCCCTTTTTTTTAAAGCTTTATTGGCTTTTTAATCAGAGATAACTTTGTGATCTTCGGTTCCAAGTTAGATTTTACCATGAGAAGACTGAAGAGAAAGAAATAGTAAGATAGGCACACGGAGACGCTCATGCACATACGTGCACACACACAAGCTCAACAGATACACACGGAAATAAAGATGTGAGAGGAAAGGAAATAAAGTCAGGTTACTAAAATTAAATTTCAAGCAGCACCAGTCAGTGAGGGTCCCTAAGAAAAGCTTGGTCACTTTTATGTAGAAGAGAGATTCCCAAAACAATGGCACCAAAGACTGGAGAATGGCCCCAGAAAGGTCTTGGAGTGCTTCACTTTTGTAGATCTCCCTCCAGAACAGTCTGGAACAGGAAACCACAAGAAACTGGATGAAATTAACTGCCTGAGGGTGAAAGGGACTGCTTCTGTGAAAACTGAGAGGTGATCTGTGGCCTAGGCTCTGTCCACTGGCGAATATCTGGCCCACCACAGGTACAAGAGAAGACCCTTGACACCAGACCTTGGCAGTATCTGCAGACTGGTGTTGGGAGGCCTGTGCTCTCCTTGCTTCTTTGATTCGTTCATCATGGTCACATCTCATTGGGAGCATCTGATTGGCGGAGCCCAGTCCAGCACCACACCGGGAGCATCTGATTGGCTGGGCTAAGTTGACCTACTGCCAGTATTCTCATCCTGGTTCCTCTAGTGGGAAGAATTCCGAGCCTTCCATCAGGTCCCCCACACTTGGGCATACCCAAGCTTAGGAAGAGGATTTAGATGTTGGGAAAAAGAAAGCCCATTACAGTGTTTACACAGCTATTGTCAGAGACAGGGCACTGCTTGGAATCGTGAGATTTCTAAATTAGAAACTTAAAGAAATTAAATTTATTCAGTAAGGACAAAATATTTTATTTTTTTAAAATTTTTTATTTATTTTTATTTTTTTTATTTTTTAAAAATTTTTATTTATTTATGATAGTCACAGAGAGAGAGAGAGAGAGGCAGAGACACAGGCAGAGGGAGAAGCAGGCTCCATGCACCAGGAGCCCGATGTGGGATTCGATCTCGGGGTTCCAGGATCGCGCCCTGGGCCAAAGGCAGACACCAAACCGCTGCACCACCCAGAGATCCCAGGACAAAATATTTTAAAATATACTCCAAGATTATATGAATTACCTTTTGGAGTGAGGAGCCAAACACAGAGGGGAGGGAAGGATGCAAAGACAGACAGGACTGTCAGAGCCTGGAAAAGAAAAGGGGAGAAGGGACAATGAACCAATTCCTGTGGCTCTCCTATGCTAGACACATTTAGATACAGTATCCCAGGGCTCCCTTCAGTTGCCTGAGGAAGATGCTTGTGTTTCATTGAAGGAATAAGGACTTTGGAGCTCAAAGAAAGGTGATTGTTAGGGTCATCCAGCTACTATGTGGTACAGCCGGCAATCCAGCAAAGATCTTTCTGGCTCCCAAAGTCTAGGCTTTCCCCTTGGGCTACTGCAGCATCATCTAATGCTCGTAAGGAAAGTTGCTGGACGTGCATACACAAAAAGAACACAGTCCAAAAAAGAGTGAGCAAAAGGAACACGCACACATTTCTCCATATTCATGCACGTTTCTGTATCACATTGACTGAAAAGGAAAGAAGAAAGAAGGGGAGAAACCCTAGCAGATTTTGAAACAGTAGTCAGACTCCACAGGTGGATCTTTTCATGTGCCGGGGTGTGGGATTTCAGGGCGTCACTCTTTCCCATGCTGGTCTGTTCTTCACAGTTGCTCAGCAGCTCTTTATACCTGCTCCTCTATGGTCCTGGGCACTTGAAGACCCTTATGGCCAGGGGAGGTACAGATTCTCAGTGAAGCCAGGATAGCAAAGGCATTTCTGTCTCCAGGAACCCTTGAATGGAGCCAAAAGCTGGACTTGGCCAATAGGTCAGAGGTTGCTTCACCCCTTTGTAGGGAGAGTCTCCCAGCTTGCACCTTGGACTTTTCAAAAGGGGGCCAATAGTGTTCTCTGCTAAAAGGAAAAGCCTCTGTTGTCAACATTTTTTTTCTTTGAGAAACCAAAGCAAAACATAGGAGTGAACTTTGTAGCTATTTCACTCAAAAACCAAAGACCAGCCACATGGTTCCCAAGCCAACAGTGATCTGATTGGCCATGACTTCTCACTGTGTGTTTGCAAACACAGCGTGTATATTGTCTGGTATATATTTGTGTACAAAATTATTGTAAGTTCGGACTACCTTTCTACAGTTCAATATAAATCAATACTGGCCCTGGGATACATTTCTCTGCCTTTACAGAGTGAAACAGAAATCCACCAAGAGGTTTAGCTAATATGTGGCTCTAGTGAATGTATTTAAGTCAAGAACGTCTCATTCTGCAATTTCTCTGGGCATTGGGCCCAAATTAGTTTTATGGTGCTCCACTTCCCATATTTATTTTTAAGTGAATGCTTTATAAATTATTACTCTATTATCCATGATATAAATTTTGATGGGTCAATATATAAGAATGGAAAAGCATAAGGCTACGCAACTTACAACCACAATGGCAGAAGAAAGGGCTTTTCATGCCAGTTACAATGGACGTGCCAAAATAGAATTTTCTGGCCTTTATGGCAGTTCAGAGTCCATCTATTTCATCTGCTATTTGGCTGTCTGAATGGTTGGACTTTATTTCCTCCATATTATACTGAACTTTTAAGAACAAACACAAATTTATAGCAAAGGATTGTGCACAGATGTGTACCATTACATATTTAAATAGGTTTTATATGCACCTCACTTTTATATCTAAATAATGTAGTGTATGATGTTTTAGAAATGTGTTTTTTGAGCATTTAACCTATGACTCTCACCAGTTCACCAAGTGTACTGGAGAGTGTCTTACACAAAACAGCCATTCAAGAATACTGGATTTTTAGAAGGAATTATTACTCCACTTAAGCTGGAATTATTCTAAAGAAAAATAATTTAGAATTAATATTATTTAAAGATTTTTGTCTGTGCATTTTTTAAAATCCTAATTATTCTTAATTGTCCCTGCCCCAAAATTTATTTCACGAGGTTTGATTGTGTAACACAATAAAAATGGCTATACCTAAAATATACAATATTTCAAAATAAATCATAAGACAGATATTTCTTGGCATTTATAGATTACTAGTCAACATTGCATGAACTGAATTAAGATAAACTCTTATCAAGCTGGAATCATAGATCTAGAAGAGATTTCAAGATGCAAATGGTGTAGCCTCCTCTTGTGCAGGTAGATCAATCTACCTGTTGTAAAAGGCAATGGTTGCCTTTGCAAATTTAAAATATCTCAGGGCTCCTGGCTAGCTTGGTGGGAAGAGCATGCAACTCTTGTTCTCAGGGCTGTGAGTTTGAGCCCCATGTTGGATGTAGAGATTACTAAACAAACAAATAAACAAAAACAAACACACACATAACACTTTAAAAAATACATATATCCATAAAAGGAGACCTCACCTGATTTCCTGTCCCAGGACCATATGTGATCTCACAGAAAAACTATCTTAGGTCTACCTAAGCTAATATTCTTTTGTTCAGCTCTCTATTTTGATTCCAAAATCAAAATTGTAGGTTTCCATATAGGAAAGTTGTAGTACAGACTCTTTACCCTATCTCCACTAATGTGGAAATCTTATAAAACCATGGTCCATTGGCCAAGCAAAGAAATTAATGCTGGAGCATTATTATTCACTAAACTCCTGACTTTGTTCAGATTTCATCAATGTCTTTTTATTTTATTTTATTTTATTTTATTTTATTTTTTATTTTATTTTTTCATCAATGTCTTTTCTGATCCAGAATCCAAAGTGGTACCTTTTAGTCATCATATCTACTTAGTCTACTCTAATCTATGATTGTTTCTCATTCTTTCCTAGTCTTTCATGACGTGTTTTAGAGAATGTCCCCCAATCTTGGCTTATCTGATGTCTTTCTCATGATCAGACTAAGATTAGGGGTTTGGGGGAAGCATAATGCAGGGTGAAATGCCCTTCTTAGGACATCATATCAGCGTACATGTTATCAATATGACATCGTTAGTAATAAATTAATCTCGATCACTTCATGTTGCCAGATTTCTCCACCATAAAGTTACTATTTTTCCGACTTTGTTTTTTAAAATGAATCACTGACTCCTGCTCATACTCAAGGCGGAGAAGAGGCTCCATGTCCTGGAGGGAGAAATATCTGCATAAATTATTTGGAATTCTCCTCTGAGGAAAATGTGTTCCTTTTCACATTGATTTATTCAACATTTACTTATTATTGGACTCATGTGTATTTATTTTATTTGCAGTTGTGATCCAAAACTGTGTTATTGATTCTCAAAATTGTTCCAGCTTTGGCCATTATAGGCTATTTCAGGTTGTTGTGTTAAAAGGTACCCGTAAGGTTGTAATTCCCAGGGGGTGACTGAGTGACCACACAGAGAGGCTAATGACATGGAAAGAAGAATTTGTCACTTACAAATTCACTTAGAGAGAAGGGGACACACCTCACCACACAGGGCCACAGTGGGAAGCATCAGATTTGGTCGGGAGATGCACACAGGAATGAGGGGAAGGCAAGACAGAGAAAGACAAACACTTCAGGATTCATTTGAATAATTGTGTCCCTCGGTGTCTGGTACCTGGCCCTGCATTGATACAGCGCTGGGGAAATACTTACTTGATGCGTGTGATTCAATGAAGGAGGTGGTTGGAGATACAGATTGGGGAGTAGTTAGAGGGCTTGTAATAGGATTTAGACACACCCACAAAAGTTGGATTGCAGGAGAGCTATAAACCATTCTGGCCATTAGTTTGGCCCTGTAATGCCAAGTAGACAAATACAGAATCTAAGAAACAGGGTTATAACAATAGGCTCTTTCTATATATATCCCCACTGTTTTGTTCTTTGATTATTTCATTACTTTCTGGCACTACAGGATGCTCCAGGCTCATCCTGTACTTTTCCTGCTCTTGCCCTAGAATTGTCCATTTCTCCAAGGATTCCTGGTTCTTTTATTGAGAATGGTATTAGAAATGAAGACCTGGGGGCCCCTGGGTGGCTCATTTGGTTAAGCATCTGCCTTTGGCTCAAGTCATAACCTCAGAGTCCTGGGATCAAGCCCATGTCTGGCTTCCTGCTAAGGGGGTAGTCTGTTTCTTCTTCTCCCTTTGCCCTTCCCCCTCACTAATGCATGTTTTTTCTCTCTCTCAATAAATAAATAAATAAAATATTTTTTAAAAAGAAAAGAAATCAAGACCTGGTGCTGTGTCTAGTCCTTGCTGCTGAGATGTCATTATTTCTAGGTGCTCTAATGAGACAAGCTAGGAAATACATGTGTGCATACAAACCCATGAGTACACCCACAGCTCTAATTTATTTATCTATCTGCCTGCCTTCCTGTATTAAACTACATACGAGTTCATACTGATGCCTCCAACATTAATCTAGGGTTCACTCTATCCACTTGTTTATTTGTTTGTTTGTTTGTTTGTTTTTAACAGCAGAAATCTGGCTCAGGTCTACCTAAAGCGTTGCTAATAATAATGACTCGATTTTGAATGAGGACGGAAAGTATAGAGGCAGCATCTTCCACTCACTAACCTCGACTCTGCTGGGATACGGCCTGTAGGTCTGGCACTGGAGGCAGAGTCCCAGCTTCCTCACGAAGCTGCCTGACTTCGTGCAAATGAAGTGATCTGTGCTGTTTCCTCACCTCTCAAAGGCTGTTGGAAGGATTAAATGAGTTTGTATAAGTAAAGCACTGGGGGCAGTGCCTGGCTCCCATACAGTGCTTGATAATTGTTAACTTTTTAGGAAAGTCGATAGCAAAAGATTTATTTGGCCAAAATATCCAATAGCCAACGGTGACCTGATGATTTAAAATTTTACAAATGTTCGCAAGTATGAGTCATCAATTAACACAATATACAGAGAAAAATCATTTTGGTAGGAAAAATCTTCGGTGGTTTAATGTTTGCTCTGTATGAATCAATGCATTCCTCTGTGGCAGATGCTTTAACCATAACTTCTCCAAATTACACATCATTCCTTAGTGTGGTGGCATAAGACCTACTTTCAGTCCCCTTTTGTCATGATTATTGTTTTCTACTGGACTTATTTTCTTTTTTGCTGAGAAAGTTGACTTTTTTTTTTTTTTTTTTAATGTGAAGGCTGATCTTCCTTTGGGTTTGGAGTTTTTATTCTATTATGTAGTATTCCATCACTTTAATATCCCCAGTGAGAAAGCAGCACAGAAGTATTAGCATACAACCTTGACATTTAAGGAATATTCTAAATCTTTGCAGTGGCAGTTTCTTTAAAAAATGTAAAAATATCTGAAATATTTAGCCTTGACAAAGATATAAAAGATAAGTTCTGGATCTATCGTTCATCTATATCTCATTTGAGCATTACAGCGGCTCTGTCTACAGTCACTTTTTCCTTTAAAGTTCATGGGCTAGGGATCCCTGGGTGGCTCAGTGGTTGAGCATCTGCCTTCGGCTCAGGGTGAGGATCCTGGAATCCTGGGATCGAGTCCCACATTGGGCTGCCTGCGGGGAGCCTGCTTCTCCCTCTGCCTGTGTCTCTGCCTCTCTCTCTCTGTCTCTCATGAATAAATAAATAAAATCTTAAAAAAAAAAGTTCATGGGCTATTGGTTCATAACTAAGTAAGGTCTTGCATAGTTAGGTGGAATCAAGATGTTATAGAACCAGAGAGATCCAGGCACC
Organism: Canis lupus baileyi; assembly: GCF_048164855.1. Taxonomy (NCBI): domain Eukaryota; kingdom Metazoa; phylum Chordata; class Mammalia; order Carnivora; family Canidae; genus Canis; species Canis lupus. The sequence continues at coordinate 14,062,625 of NC_132852.1, forward strand.
TGGGTGGCTCAGTGGTTCAGCATCTGCCTTCAGCTCAGGGTGTGATCCCGGGGTCCAGGGATCGAGTCCTGCATCTGGCTCCCTGCAAAAAGTCTGTTTCTCCCTCTGCCTGTGTCTCTGAATCTCTGTGTATCTCTTATGAATAAATAATAAAATCTTTAAAAGAACCCCAGAGAGATCATTCAGGGTCATTCAGGGCAATACTTACAAAACTCACTTAATCAAAGGAGCAATGTAGAATGTATTCAAGAGCAGCTCAGGCTATTGATAAATACGCAGATTCCATTCCCTTGATCTGGATAGTCTGATGCCATAGTGTTGACCCTGCAAATCTGAAGGTTTATCCAGAGTTCCAGGTGACGCTCACTCCCCATTAGGCAGATTTAGAAACACTGATTTAACCCAAGACCCTGATTTTATATAAGGAAACCGAGAACCAGGTAAGAAGATCCACTTCCCTCTGTGGACTTCTCTTCCATAAGATTCATTAAGCTCCTGCTTGTAGATAGCACCACACCGGTAAATGGGGGTGGAGAGCAAGGTTTGGACAGCGCGTCTCTATGCACTGCTGGACGAAGTGTAAATTGGTACACCCTTCAAGATAGTGTGGCGATACATGGCAAAATATTAAAAGTGCTTCTCCTTTGACCCAGTGATTCCAGATGGAGACAGTATCTCTTAAGCTGTCACCAAGTCCACTTGTAACAGAAGCACCTGGGCTTCCTGCAGAAGGTGTAGAGTTCAGCCTTATTTCAACTGGTTGAATCAGAACTGGCAATTAGCATTTTTAACAAGGTCATCAAGAAGAAATCCTTGTGTTTGGACAGCCCTGATGGCTCAGCAGTTTAGCACCGCCTTCGGCCCGGGGTGTGATCCTGGAGACCCGAGATCGAGTCCCATGTCAGGCTTCCTGCATGGAGCCTGCTTCTCCCTCTGCCTGTGTCTCTCTCTCTCCCTCTCTCTCTCTCTCTCTCTCTCTGTGTCTGTCATGAATAAATAAATAAAATCTTAAAAAAAAAAAAGAAATTCTTGTGTTTAAGAAATGCTTAAAAAAGAAAGAAAGAAAGAAAAAGAAATGCTGCTCTGGGGCGCCTGGGGAGCTCAGTTGGTCAAGCATCTGCCTTCGGCTCAAGTCATGATCTCAGGGTCCTGGAATGGAGACCCCATTGGGCTCCCTGTTCAGTGCTTCTCCTTCTCCCTCTGCCTGCTGCTCCCCCTACTCGTGCCTTTTCCCTCTCTCTGTCAAATAAATAAAATCAGAAAGAAAGAAAGAAAGAAAGAAAGAAAGAAAGAAAGAAAGAAAGAAAGAAAGAAAGAAAGAAAGAAAGAAAAGAAAGAAAGAAAGAAAGAAAGACTGCCCTAACAAGCAGGAGGAATCAGAGCCCTAGTCGGGTGAGGAGGACATCATGGGGTGGGATATTGGGACGGGTAAGAACAGTGTGTGTGCATGGGTGAGCAGTAAAACAAACAGGGTGAGAACGGTGTCCCCATGGAGGGCCTGCCCAGCATAGGGTGTCAGAAGCCAGGCAGTTGAGAAGATCATCATTTGAGGGAGCATGTTGCCTCAATGTGGGGTGTGGGAGCCCACAGTGGCTAAGGAAGGCTCCACAAGAGGGTGGGCCAGGCGTCAGATGTGCATCTCACTGGGCAAAGCACAGTGGCACCCTTTGAGGTTAGTTACATTCAGAGGTATTGATTAAATATATAAATGGTTAAGGATTAGGAGAGTCAGATTTCTCCCTGTTGAGGATGGGAGTTACAAATACGGAAAAGAAACAAAATAGGAATGAATCCTGTGGTGTTGCATGAGAATTGAAGGAATTCAAGTGAACTCATAGTTTTTATTTTTTAAGATTTTATTTATTTATTCATGGTAGACAACACAGAGAGGGGCAGAGACACAGGCCGAGGGAGAAGCAGGCTCTTCACAGGGAGCCTGATATGGGACTCCATCCCAGGATCCTGGATCACGACCTGAGCCAAAGGCAGACGCTCAACCACTGAGCCACCTTGGTACCCTGAACTCATAGTTCTTGATATGCATGTGTACACATGCTCAGAGGGCCTGAGTGGTGCTCCAACAGCAGTGACTTCACCCATATGTTCATTTCTAAATACCTCCCCATTAAAAGGAACTAGAATCCTTGGAGAAATAGCTGATTCTAGCTCTGGGGCAGGGAAGGCCTAAAAGAAGGCTGGATTATCTTTTTGGGTCAGAAAACAAGGGTTCAAGGGCACCTGTGTGGCTCAGTGAGTTAAGCATCCTACTCTTAGTTTCCACTCAGTATCCTGAGATCAAGCCCCAGGAGGGGCTCTGCACTGGGCAGGGAGACTGCTTGAGATTCTCTCTCTCTCCCTCTGCTCCTCCCCCTTCACTCATGTGCACGTGTACTCTCTCTCCCTCTGAAAAAAAGAAAAAAGAAAAAAAAAGAAAACAAGCCTTCAAAGAATAATGGGGATATGTGACAGGACACGGGAGCCAGACTGAAGGAACTTCCATTGTCCAAAAAATTAGGGCGAGGGAAGGGCAGGGAGTTAATGTCTAATGGGTAGATACTTCATGTGTGGAAAATGAGAAAATTCTGGAGACGAATGTTGGTGATGGTTGCACTATAGTACTTCATGCCTCTGGACAGTATTGTTAAAAGTGGTTAAAGTAACAAATTTTATGCTATGCAAATTTTACCACAATAAAAAACGATGGTAATGGATCATAGCACATTGAATATAAAATCATCCTATGGGTCCCTCATGATAGATAATGATAATGGTACTGATAATAATAATAATAGTGCCAGGGGATCCCTGGGTGGCGCAGTGGTTTGGTGCTTGCCTTCAGCCCAGGGCATGATCCGGGAGTCCCGGGATTGAGTTCGAGTCCCACGTCGGGCTCCCTGAATGGAGCCTGCTTCTCCCTCTGCCTGTCTCTCTCTCTATCTATCTCATAAATAAAAAAAAAATAATAATAATAATAACAATGCCAAAAGGTGATAAGGAAAGTTCCTCATAAGAAAATGCTGTTTGCTAAATGTGGGGAAAGGCTTATCATTTTGGAAAACCATCAGTGTAAGCATTGATGTATGTAAGCATGGAGCCTCAATAAAATGCCAAATCCAGTGGGCGAAAGATTTGTTTGGGAAAAGGATATTCATGCCATCTCAAAGACTCACCCCACAGATAGCTGTTAACCACGAAGGAGAAAAGATATCTTCCAAATGGCATCAGACGCACCTGACAGTCGCCGTGTTAAGCGAGTATGTTGGGTACCACCAATGGTGGCACGAAACCACCAAACCTGCCTCCCAATGTGATAAAGCGGGAAGCATGCAACCTGACCGTGAAGTTCTCTTGACACGAATTTTAATCTGAAACTAATCCTGAAGAACTCAGCTAAAACCAGATTGTGAGATGTTTTGCAGAGCTGCTGGCTTAGATTCTACGTCCTTGTCACGAAAGATTAAAAAAAAAAAAAAAAAAAAAAGAAGCAAGGGGATGTTTGAGATTAAAGGGGACTTAGCAGACAGGATAACTAAGCACCATGTGATGTCCTTGGCCATGTCCTGTTTTAAACAAACAAGCCAATAATAAATAGCTAGAAAGGACGTCTTGGGGCAACAGAGGAAATTTGAATACTGGCTGTATATGAGATAAAATTTATTGTATCATTTTTAATCTTTTAGGTTTGATAATAACACTGCGGTCATATGGGAGAGCTTCCTTTTTTTAAGGAGATATGTATTGAGATGTTTAGGAATCAAATGTCATATTTGTAATTTACTTTCAAAGAGTAGAGTAAAAAAGCCTGTATCTTGATCTATAGACAGAAATGAAAGCGATGTGGCGAAATGTTCATATTTCCCACTGAATCTGGAAGGCAGATATGTAAATACTCGCTCGCTATCCTTTCCATTTTTCTGCGGTTTTTATATTTTTCAAAATAAAAAGTAGAGTCCAGGTCTCTCAGGGATGTCTCAAGAAGTAAATGATTTTGGATTTATTTTAAAGATACTAAAATAAGAGATACCTGGGTAGCTCAGCATCTGCCTTCAGCTCAGGGCGTGCTCCCAGGGTCCTGGGATCGAGTCCCGCATTGGGGTCCCTGCAGGGAGCCTGCTTCTCCCTCTGCCTGTGTCTCTGCCTCTCTCTATGTGTCTCTCATGAATAAATAAATGCAATCTTTTTTTTAAAAAAAAGATACTAAAATAACTGTGTGACACCACCAAAATGTTAGATACTTAAAGGCATACAAACAGCACAACCTCTGGGAATGCCCAAGTACTGCCAATCAGCATCCCAATCTAGCAGGACTTTGTCCTTATTCACCTTTTAGACTCCAGAACGCCGTTCATAGTAAGTAAGTGCTTAATAAATGTTGAATGGGTGAGTGAGGCATTTGTTTTATTTTGTGACTGGATGTTTTAGGCAACTCCTTAAAAAAGGGATTTGGTTTTAATGCAGAAAGAGGTGAGGTGAAGTGAAGGGTACGAACAACAAAAAAACTGGTGTGCACGATGCAGCTCGGGGCAGGCTGCCCCCCACCCCCACCCCCGGCCTTCTCGCCATCCCCACCTGACCAGTATAGGATGCTGTTCTAAAACCCAAAGTGTTTAGTAAGCGATTGAGCATTCCTTGTGTAGAATTACTGTTGTGCATCATTCGTTATGGTTTTAAAAAGTTCTGGTATAGGATAGTAATTTGAATTTGTGGGTTTATCATAATTGGATCTTATTTGTATGTATGTTCCCCAAATCTGTGAATAAATAAACAAGGGAACCCTTAGTCTATTTTAGAAAGAATAAACTTTAGTGTGCCATTTGCATTCACACACTAATTGTGCTAATTGTAAGTAATTTTTTCATCTGTTCATTAAAGCGTGTTTCCCAGGTGGTGGAGTAGGTGGTAGATATTCCTCACACTTCGAGCTATGGTATTTCTGTGTGTGTGTGTGTGTGTGTGTGTGTGTGAGTGTGAGAGAGACAGAGTGAGAGAGAAAGACAGAAAAAGAGATATTGAACATACAGAGAAGTGTATAAAACATGCAGACATAGTGTAACAAATAAATATAAAGCAAACAAGTGAAAAAACAGAACATTTTTAGAGTTCCTCTTCCCAGGTCCTGCTCCACAAGTTCAACACCATCCATCTCTTTTATTTTTTTTAAGATTTTTTAAAAATTTATTTTTTTAAATTTATTTATTCATAGAGACACACACAGAGACACAGAGAGAGAGGCAGAGACACAGGCAGAGGGAGAAGCAGGCCGCATCCTGGGACCCCGGGATCACGTCCTGACCCAAAGGCAGAGGCTCCACCCCTGAGCCACCCAAGCATCCCCCATCCACTTCTTTATCTTGACCTTTGTGTTAATTATTCTCTTGTTTTTCTCTTTTACCTCTTTGTATACATCTTTAACCAACATGGCTTGGTTTTACTGGTTTTGTGAAGTTTATATGAATGAAATGACACTATACAAATCCTCCTGTTTCTTGCTTCTTCTATCCGACTTTATGTTTTTAAAGATTCACCTAAAGGCTTTTGAGCAGCGGTAGATCAGCCTTTTAGTGTTGTTGTCTTGTACTCCATTGTTTAAATATATCACAACTAATTTATCACTATACTCTTTATTTTGTACATTTGCATACTTCAGTTTTGGGCTACTGTAAGCAATGCTGCTATAAAAATTCCATTTTTAAATGATTTTATTTATTTGAGAGAGACTGAGAAAGAGAGAGCATGCCCAAGTGGAGGGAGGGGCAGAGGGAGAGGGACAAGCAGACTCTCTGCTTGCTGAGTGTGGACCCTTGCAAGAGGCTCAAGTGTTGGCCTCCTTCCCGGGATCCTGAGGTCATGACCTGAGCTCAAGTCAGGTGCTTGACCAACTGAGGCACCCAGGCGCCGCATAAACATTCTTGTACTGGGATCTGATGCATATATATATTTCTCTCCCTCTCTCTCTTTTTTTATTTTTTTTTAAGATTTTATTTATTTATTCATAGAGACATACAGAGAGAGAGGCAGAGACACAGGCAGAGGGAGAAGCAGGCTCCATGCAGGGAGCTCGACCTGGGACTCGAGGATCACGCCCTGGGCCAAAGGCGGCGCTAAACCGCTGAACCATCCGGGCCTCCCCAACCATCCGGGCGGCCCCCCTCTCTTTTTTTTAAATAGGCTCCACACCCAGCATGGAGTCCAATGAGGGGCTCAAACTCATGACCCTAAAATTGAGACCTGAGCTGAGATCAGAGTCAGACACTTAACCAACTGAGCCACTCAGGTGCCCCTATATGTGTTTCTCTAGAGGTCTACCTAGGAGTGGAATCACGAGGTCATAGGGTATGGATATCCTCAATCTTCCTAGATAATGCCAAACTGTGGTTATACCCACTTGTATTCCCACCTGTCATTGATGAGAATTCCTGTTGGTACACATTCTTGCCAACATTCGATATTATTAAGCTTTAAAACTTTTGCCAATCTAGTAGTTGTATAAGTTTCTCATTGTGGTTTGAATTTTCATTTCATTGTTTACTAATGATGTTGAGCACCTTTGTATATGTTTATTAGCAAAACAGATTTCTTCAAACACGTTTTATTCCATAGACTCTTTTCCCCCTCATCAATTTGAATATTCCCAAATAAGATGCATTTAAGAGATTGTATTGTAGATAAGTTTCCTTTTTAAAAAAAAAAAAAAAAAAGATTATTTGCTTTAGAGAGAGAGCGTGTGCATGTGTGAACCGTGGGAGAGGAATAGAGGGAGAGGGATAAGCAGACTCCATGCTAAGCACAGAGCCCCATACTGGGACTTGATCCCACAGCCCCAAGACCATGACCTGAGCAGAAACCAAGAGTTGGATGCTTAATGACTGAAACACCCAGGTGCCTCTGTAACTAATTTTTTTTTTCTATGTTTTTAAAAGTAGGCTCCACATCCAATGTAGGGCTTCAACTCATGACCCTGAGATCAAGAGTTACGTGTTCTCCTACCTGAGCCAACCAGGCACTCCAACTGTAGCTGAATTTCTTTCTTTTTTTTTTTTTTTAAGATTTTTATTTATTTATTCATAGAGACACAGAGAGAGAGAGAGAGAGATTGGCAGAGACACAGGCAGAGGGAGAAGCAGGCTCCACGCAGGGAGCCCGACATGGGTCCCGATCCCGGGCCTCCAGGATCACACCCCAGGCTGCAGGCCGCACTAAACCACTGCGCCACAGGGGCCGCCCCGTAGCTGAATTTCTTAAAACCAAATTCACAGCATTGAGGTCAACATCAGAAAACCAAGAACTGAGGGGAAGAGAGAGGATGAATGAGGAGAGAGAAAGGCTGTTAAATAATAATTAGAAATAAAAAGTTTTTCTTTAAATTCAATTAACATATGGTGTATTATTAGTTTCAGAGGTAGAATTCAGTGCTTTATCATTTGCATATAACACCCAGTGCTCATCACATTACGTGCCGTCCTTCATGACCATCACCCAGTTACCCCTTCCACCCACTCCGTCCTCCAGCAACCCTCAGTTTAGTCTGTTATGGTTTGTCTTCCTCTCTGATTCCGTCTTGTTTTATTTTTCCTCTCTTCCCCTATTACCTTGTTTTGTTTCTCAAATTCCACATATGAGTGAGATCATATGATAATTGTCTTTCTCTGATTGACTTATTTTGTTTAGTATAATACTCTCTAGTTTTATCCACATCATTGCAAATAGGAAGATTTCATTTTTTTGATGGCTGAGTAATATTCCATTGAATATGTACACCACATCTTTATCCATTCCTCCTTTGATGGACATCTGCCCTCTTTCCATAGTTGGGCTATTGTGGACACTGCTGCTATAAACATTGGAGTGCAGGTGCTCCTTCGGATAGCTACATTTGTATCTTTGGGGTAACTGCCTAGCAGTGCATTTGCTGAATAGTAGGGTAGCTCTACTTTCAACTTTTTGAGGAACCTCCACACTGTTTTCCAGAGTGGCTGCATCAGCTTGCATTCCCACCAACAGTGTAAGATGCTTTCCCTTTCTCTGCATCCTCACCAACATCTGTCATTTCCTGACTTGTTAATTTTAGCCATTCCAATCAGTGTGAGGTAGTATCTCATTGTGGTTTTGATTTGTACAGAAATAAAAATTTTATTTATTTATTTATTTATTTATTTATTTATTTATTTATTTGAAATAAAAAATTTAATGGAAAATTCAGAGGAGTTGGATGGGAGACATAAAATTCTCTCCACAGAAGAGGATACAATCCATCCTTCTTAAGAAGCTGTTTTTCATAGACTGTAAAGTTGGGGGTTGGGGGGTTTGGGGGGAGCAAATTAAAAATAGTAAAAAGGAAGTAGAACCTCATATTATTTCATTATATAAGAAAGAAATGAATACCTACTCCAGGTCTATCCTACAGAGTATGAGAGGTGCCCTCTGAGGGCCTCGTTCATATCAATTTGGTATTTAAGCTTTAGTTCCTTTGCACTATAAGATGGAGATTCTAAGTGTTCGATATCTTTTTAGCAACTGTAGAACTTGCTCAGTGTGAGGCTTCTGTCTTCAGTGAACAAGGTAAAACCTAACCTGTTTGATGTTGCTTACTATTGAATTGGAGTGATGGTTGTTGAACTAAGGTGTTGTTATAATAATTAACTGGAGGGGAAGTGGTTATGGTAATCAAGGTTTCTGGTTTGGCCCAGCACGGGGAATTCTTAAAGATCACATACCTGTCTTCTTAAGAACTGTCTAGACGATAAATTTTAGAAATTGTGGATTAGGGTTACCTAGTCACAGTAAGAGAGATGTTATTTATTTCAACAAGTTCGGTGGCAAAAGAGCAAAAACAAACAAACAAACAAAAAACCCTACTAGATTGATTCAGGAAAAAAAAAAAGGAACGTTCTCTGTATTAAGAAGTTTCAGTTTATATAATCCCTGATCTCCTTGAGGAAACAGTGGATATTAAAATATTGAAAACCTGTTCATCTTGTCCTCTACAGGAGTCGATTCACTAGCGTAACGATAAAGGTTATGACAAGAATTCATTCAGAGATGATTTACACGCTAGTAACTAATTCTTACACACATCCTGAAAATGGAGACCACATTTTACAAAGAGATAAACTAAATCATATCAAATTACTGGGGACTTAGAAGCCAAAAATAGGATTAGAGATGGCTTGCTTAAATCTAGTACTGACGTTTCCTTTCCAATATTCAGTCCTGAATCCTCAGCCCTCCCCAGGCTTTCAGGTGGATGACTCCCCACCACACATTTGCAGTCCTGGAATCCTGACCTTTCACTTTCTGCTGGGTATCTCTAATTTCTAGAAACAACCTCCATATCAGATCCCCCTTTGGACTTCCTCATTTATTTCACTACTTGAGTCTCTCTTGACTGCCTAAAATCTTGGACTCATACCAGACTCCTCCTTCTGGTCTATTCACTGTGCCCTTCTTAATCTAATCAGTGGCAAATTCTTGCTAGATCATTTCTTTTCATCCCCCCCTTGCCTTATTTCTAATGCAGACCTTTATCTCTCTCATACCTATACTATCACACCAGCCTCCTAACTGCACGGCTCCAGCCAGTCTTGGGCTCTTTCGCGCCAGATTCCATCTTTGAGATTTGCACATCTGTTTCTTTGCACAAGCATGCCCTACACTGCCAGGCCATCCTGGGGGGGTCTGTGTCTGTATTCCTCTCTACCCCATCCCCTTTCTTAAATGATCATTTTTCTCATGTGTACTTTTTGATGGGACCCCACTGAGAGCCTCTGTTCTCTATAAAAACTCCCTTATGGAGAGCCCTGGGTAGCTCAGTTGGTTAAGCATCTGCCTTCAGCTCGGATCATGATCCCTGGGTGCTGGGATTCAGCCACGGGTGGAGCCATGGGGTAGGGCTCCCTGCTAAGCAAGGAGTCTGCTTCTCCCTCTTCACCTGCCCCCTGCTTGTGCTCTTTCTCAAATTAATCTTTAAAAATAAATAAATAAATACTTGCTTACTTTACTGAGAACTCCGAGAGTTTTTCCTCTGACACTAAGAAAGTATATAAGGCTACTGTATTATTCTTTACATTTTGTGATTGGCCCCATCACAAAAACCTCCAGTGAGGTTAGCAAGCATCTATTTGCACCTTGCTTTTTTCACTTAATGTATCCTGGACATCTTTGTTTTTTTTTTAAATAAGCTCATATGTGTTTATTTAATGCTCTTTAATTAATTAATTAATTAATTATTTTATTGGAGTTCAATTTGCCAACATATAGCATAACACCCAGTGCTCATCCCACCAAGTGCCCCCTTCAGTGCCCGTCACCCAGTCACCCCAACCCCCTGCCCACTCCCTTTCCACTACCCCTTGTTCGTTTCCCAGAGTTAGGTGTCTCTCATGTTTTGTCACCCTCACTGATATTTTCACTCATTTTCTCTCCTTTCCCCTTTATTCCATGCCCAACATGGGGCTTGAGCTCACGACCCTGAGAATGAGAGTTCATGCTCTACATCCCCAGTCACCTCTTTAAATGCCTGTTGAGTATGGGTGTTCGATAACTCATTTAATCGGTCCCCTGCTCATGGACCCTGGTGGCTTCTCCAGTTTTGTTATCATCAAACATGCTGCAATGAACATCCTTTCCTCTCCTGAGGAGCTTTCAGATCCATAGGTAAAATTGCAGCACTGGGATTGCTGGGTTAAATGTATATATATTTTCAATTTAGATTGATATAACTAATTATCTTTTGAAATAATTTGCACCCTTTAGTTCCATTTTAGATATCACCAATTTTCCTGCCACCCGGGATTTAGACATTGACAGTGGTTTTGTTTAATGGTGGCTCCTCCCCTTAGACTTTTAGTACTAAAGAGAATGTAAAGCCAGGAGAAAAGGTAAATGAAGTCCAGAAAACAGACTCTTCAGTGGCTAGCATATAGTTCCTTACCCTGGGAAAATCAGCTATCCAGGACAGCAGACTGCACCATTTTTCTTTGCCAGTGATCAGCTGGAGCTAAATAAAATCTACATGTATCTTTTTATAAAATAGGGATAATCCGGAGTGCCTGAGTGGCTCAGTCAGTTAGGCATCTGCCTTCAGCTCAGGTCAGGATCCCAGGATGCTGGGATTGAGCCCCCACATCAGACTCCCTGCTCAGTGGGGAGTCTGCTTCTCCCTCTCCCTCTGCCACTCTCCTTGCTCATTCTTTCACTCACTCTCTCTCAAATAAATAAGTAAATACATTCTTTTTAAAAAATAGGGATCATCTTTATATTTATTTTATTTTTATGGATGTGAATATAGATAAAATAAAATCTCACCATCTTAGCCATTAGGAATTCTCCAGAATGATGGTACTGTGTAAATGCATGAACTCAGAACAGCAGAGTTCAAGCCTGATTAAGACAAAAAAAAAAAAAAAAATCAGTGACTCACTTGTCATCTTAACTGCTTTTGTGTGACCAAATGTTTCCTGTGCCCACCAGTGTGAGAGAAGTGAGCTTGTCTCTTAATTGCTTTAGAGTTTTGTTTATCTATTTAGCATTTCTTTTTTGAAGTCCCAGGATTTATGGAACAATAAATGCCGTTTACCGCTGTGTGCTATTTTGGAATCCCTATCGGTTTTCGGAGTTTGGGTAAAAATATTTATCTGAAAGCTTATCAAATTTGAAATTGTACCAAGAAGTATTTTGCAGTAACTCATTCCAGAGAAACAAATTAAATAGTGGCAACAGCAGAGTTACTTTCAAAAAAATAGTAGGATGCAGACATTTTCATATAATATATGTTTTCTAATGGGTGGGTGGGGAGCCTGGAAGGAAGGCTGAAACAAGAGTGGTTTGGCTGGGTTGCTGAATGATGCTGTTGGTATACGCTCACATAAATTTTGTCTGTGCATGAAAGCCAGTGTAGAGTGATGGAAAAAAAAGCACCGACACCTTCTCACACCTTCATAGTGTGAGAAATTAGTTTTAGACAGGTCTCATTTTCTTTTCTTTTTTTTTTTTTTTTCTTTTTTCGACAGCACTTGGAAAGCCCAACCTTAGGATTACCCACCAGTATCTCGCTAGGAACCAGAGAAGCTTGCCTTGTGTGATCACGTCTTGATGAACAGAGTGGGGCAAGACAAGGGACCAGCAGGTAGGGTAGGGGCTGCTCTTTGCCAAGGGCAAGCTTAGTTTCCTGGGCGCCAAAGAGGAAGGCCTAGAAGGAAAAAAAGGAATGGATTCCCCACCTCCTGCTCCCGTCCGGTTTGTTCCTCCCCACGAGTGAACTCCCCAGAGCTTCTGGTGGTTTAAGGTTTCTGCTGCCGAGCAGAGTACTCCCAAGTGCAAATACAACTGCTTCTAAGACTCTCGCGCAAGAAGGCCGGCCCAGTCCTCGCCGTGGAGCTGTGCCCAGCCTGGCCCCCCGTCCTGACTCTTGGGGGGACCTCGCTCCTCCACCTTTGAGACTGACCGCAGACGCCCGGCGGCCTGGGGATCCAAACGCTCCGCATCCCCCACCCCCCAAACCGCGCCGCCCCCTGGTGAACCCCAAGGCACCTGGCTCCCCTGGGGCTCTGGGAATCCGGGAGGGAGACCGCTTGGTTCCAAACCCTGAAAGCCCGGGTCCAACGCCCTGGCCCGCACGCGGTGGGGGACGTCGGTACCCGTTAGCCGGGGATTAAGCGAATTCACACCAAGAGGGGAATCGACTGAGCTCCGGGACCTTCTGGGGCGGTTTTGCTTTAAAAGAAGCTGTTACTAACCCGGAAGAATATGAATGGGGGACGGTGTAGACCTGGCTGGAGAGGAGTCTAGGGACTGGGGGGCTCCCTGGCCAGGCCGAGGGCCTGGGGCGCCGAGCCCAGTCCTGCCCGAAGCCCACGGCCCAGCCGGTCCCCGATGCCCTCCCGGGCGCAGTAGGGGATGAATAAAGAAATGCTTGTGGCTCCGGGAAGAGCCGCGTTCCATCTAGGGCACATCAGGGCCTAGGACAGCCTGGCCTCCGGGCGCAGCGGGGCCCCTGCGGCGGGGTCGCCCACACCCCACACCCCACACCCCACACCGTCTAGGCCGCCGCCGGGCTCGGGGCGGGGGACTTCCCGCGGCGGGGGCCGGGCGGAAGGGACTGGCTTGGGGACTAGTCCACGTCCCACTGTCCCAAAGCCCCGCAGCGGCCCGCCCCGGCGGCTGGCCTGCACCCTGCAACCCCGGAGGCCGGTGGCCCGCGCGGCCGAGGAGCTGGGCTGGGGGGCGGGGGGCCGTCGCCGCCGGGGTCAGCCTGAGCCCCCCCCCCCCCCCCCGCAGGCCACCGGGGCGGGCGTGTCTCGGCGCTGGGACCGCGGGACCCGCCTGCGCTTTCCGCCGCGAGGCCCGCGGCCTCTGGGCTGAGGTCACGGAGGGCCGGGCGCGCTGCAGAGGCCCCGGGGGCGACACCGCCCCGGACACGCCACGGACGCGCTTCTGCGCGCTTTGGGTGCTTCTCCCTCTTTCCCGGCGCCCGCGCCCCGCGCCCCGCGCCCCGCGCCGGGGCTCCCCAGCAGCCCAGGGCGCGGCGTGGGGGGCCTTTGTGCCCTCGCTGTGTGCCGGGCCTCCTTCCTCCGAAGGGAGCTTCTCCCCCCACCCCTTTCCTCTCGAAAGCCTTGTGGTTTCCCTAGAAGTCGGCCAGAAGTTGAGAAGGTTGCGGCGCGCTCTCGGGCTCTTCCCCGAAACTCCACAAACCCGAGGCGTTCCGCCGCGGGGAGCTCTCTGGGGGTCCCCGCGAGGGAGCGGGCGGTGCATTCCTTCGCCGTCCTCCCTCCCACCTGGTCCCGCGGCCCCCACCCCGCCCCGCCCCGCCCCGGGCTCGGCCCTCGCGCCCCGGCTCGTGCAGCGGGCGCCGGGAGCGGCGGGGTTAAGCCCTGGAATGTGGCGGCGAGGAATGTGCATGCAGATGAGCCCGGCGAGGGGCGGGGCGGGGCGGCCCGGGGGCGGGGCCTATGCTAATCGCACGCAAATGAGGAGGCCCGCCGCCGCCGCCGCCGCCGCCGCCGCAGCCGCCGCTCCGCCGAGCTTCCCGGATCCGAGCCCAGACGGCGGCGGCTCGGGCAGCCTGGGCGCCGCGACCCTCGGCGGCCACAGGGGGACGGGGAGGAGGAGGAGGAAGAGGCGGAGGCAGCGGCTGCGGCCGCGAGGAGGAGGAGGAGGAGGAGGAGGAGGGTTCGCTCGCCAGCTCCGACGCAGACATGGTGGACTGATCCCCGGCGGGGCCGAGAGCAGGGTTTCCTGGGGCGCCCCCCGCGCGTGGCCCCGCCGCCCCGCGCCCCGCCGCCCCGCGCCCCGCAGCCCCGGCCCCGCCGCCGCGCCCCGCGCCCGGTCCCTATGGAGGCGCCGCTCGCCGGCGAGGCCGCCGACCATGCCTAGGAGGGCCGGGAGCGGGCAGCTGCCGCTACCCCGGGGCTGGGAGGAGGCCAGGGACTACGACGGCAAGGTCTTCTACATCGACCACAACACCAGGAGGACCAGCTGGATCGACCCCCGGGACAGGTGGGCGGCCGGGCCGCGGGGCTGTTGTCCGGGAGATCCGGCCGGTCGGCGGCGCGGGGGGCGCGGGGCGCGGGGCGTCGCCGGCCTCGGGGTGCCGGGAGGGGGCGGGCGGGAGGCGCCGGGGGGGCGGGGGCGGGGGCGGGGGGCCGGAGGAGCCGCCCCTGGCAGGGCCTCCTCTGCACGCCCGCCTCCGACGCCCCCTGGGACCTCGACACACTCCCGGCCGGGAGGGAAGGGTGGATCGGCCGGCGCCCGGGGCTGGCGCGGGGTGTCCGGTGAGCGCCCCCCCGCGCCCTCCCCGCCGCGAGCTCGCCTCCGCCTGGGGCGGGCCACGCCGGGGCTGGAGGGCAGCCTCGGCCTTCGCGAGGCGGGACGGGCCCGCAGCCTCCCCGCAAGGCCGACGTGCGAGCCACCTGCGGCATCTCTGGCCTGCCCTGGGCCGCCTGCCGGCCTGCAGGTCCCCGACGGGGCGCACCGGCTCAGGCCCCAGGTCCCGCGCCTGCAGCGGGGGGGGGCGGCGGCTCCGGGCGCCCCTCCGCTCCCGGCCCCGCCTGGGGGTGCTCCTAGCCCCTCACAGCCTGGACACGCTTTTCCTGGGTGGTGGTGGGTGGTGGTTTACTGCGTACTGTTGTACCTGAAAACTCGAACCGAGTCCTCGATCTTGAAAAGGCCAGTTCTGATTTGAAGAAAGAAGTGCCCTGAACGCGGACACAGATTGAGCTTATTATTAGCATGATCTCTTTTCTTGTAAGTTTTCATTTTCAACACACCCTCTTTAGTCCTGCTCCGAGGTCAAGAGGAGAAGCGCAACCAGATCGGCGTCTTAAGAAGTTCAGGAGCTGAAAAGTCTTCTGCTGAATGTTCCCCAGCGTTGGTCCTCTCTCTCATCTGTCTTCTTACCCTTAGAAGGAAAATTTCTGAAAGTTAGGACATTTTTTTTTTTTTTTAAGATTTTATTTATTCATTCATGAAAGACCCAGAGACAGAGACAGGCAGAGGGAAAAGCAGGTCCCATGCAGGGAGCCCCACGTGGGACTCGATCCTGGGTCTCCAGGATCATGCCCTGGGCCCAAGGGGGCACCAGACCGCTGAGCCACTCGGGCTGCCCGAAAGTTAGACTTATTTTAAGAGGTTAGACTATTGTAAAAGGAGATACTCCTTACAGTAAATTTGCAAATTGGCCATGAAAGAGGTGTCCCAAATCGTCAATTGGGGGTTTATCATTTTTAGGGGCTTTTCTTACCCCTTTTCTCAATTTGAAGTTGAAGTAGTTTCATACTTGATGTCTTCCGTTAACTTTTATCTTAAGAATATAGTTTTCTTGAAAGCTGTCAAGGAGTAATTATAAGAAAGTCATAAAGGACATTATAAATTTATGGAACAATCCCTATTCAATTATCCATGAAGGTATCAGTCTAGATTGCCTTTCTGAAATGAGAAAAGGCACCTGTGCTGAGGTTCTCTCTCGCCACAGCCTGGCTGCCTGTTGCTGGCCCGATGAAAGTTATGACAAGCATCACACCTTCACAGTTTCTCCAGACATATTCCTTGTTGTCATAAACTTCGCGCTCCAGGTCAGTTATTTGACTTATGCCCTTGCACTTGAAACTGTTTAACGGATAGTAAATGTCAGTGATGATGGTGTGCACCCAGCAGTGACTTTTAAGGCACCTGTATAAATATTTGACTTTTACAGATATGTGGTAATTCTGCCTTCTCGTACTCAGGAGTTTCAGGTTCTTGAAATTGCAGTGAATTCTTGAAATATTTAGGCATTTCGGATCCTCTTCATTTCACATGTTCAGTTCTTATCGTCTCATTCGTATTTACCAACAAAGATTATAAGAATATGTAATGCCTGGGTAAAGCAAATAGTGAGTGAAGTAAGATAGGACTTGGCTTATCCATATCACTACTTCTTAAACAAGTCAAGCATGCCTTTTATTTTAAACTGTTAATGGATTAACAATTATTATGAACTCTGTTTTCAGGAAACTGGGTAACCAGTTCATTTGATGTGGATAAACAGTTTTGAATAAGATGACTTGTTATTATTCCAGCTTTCTTTGAAGCAGTGAGATCTTTAAGTATTTGGAAGTATAAATTTGGTTATAAACATTTCTGGATCTCACTGTGAGTTTTAAAGAATTCTATGACTTCGGGGTCATTACTGACATACTCAGTTTAAATCTGTGTTTTCTTTTTGGGCAATGAAGTGACTGTAAGTCTTGCTAAATCGTGTAAGAGGATATTTGGAACAACTATGAACTCTAGTCATTTTTGTTAGACACTTACCAAACATATGGAAAAAGAGATGTTACACAGGCCAATTGGAGTGTGCCCATTCTCCTACAGGATCAAATTACAAATCCTGGAAGAAAAGTGACTTGATAAACTGTGGGTATGCAGTACTTTGGAACTTTTAAAGTCATTTAATTGAAGTAGGCATGTGGACTTACTTATATTTATGTTAAGAAAAATTCTAACAGTCTTTCAGAATTGGTGAAGTATTTCTGATTATATAGATAAATATGCAGATTTAGCGTGGGGAGGAAGGCTGGAGGTTTTTACAAGAGCAAAATTTTGTTCAATGAGTAGTGATTTTAGAATACCGAAGTATTAAAATACTTCTAAGCTTTTGGAGGTAGATGAGACAGTGCAGACTATGCCGGGACATGATTAAAGTTTTTATTCCCCCACCACTTATTAACTGAGTAAGCTTAGCTGAGTTTGTGAGTCCCTCTAAACCTTCATTTTCAGCTCGAAAATGAAGATAATACCACTTACCTCATAGGGATGGTTAGGGGTCCATAATTAGGGCCCGGCCAAATAGTAGTAGTAGTGGTGATGCTGTCATTCCGCTTTAGGAACCGAGCGGTAGTTCAGGTTAGCCCTGGAAATAGTGAATGTACTGGCACATATTTATTCAGTGTTTATTGTGGGACAGTCACTGTGCTAAGCTCCTTAACTGTGGTCTCGTTCTGTTCTCCCATTAGTCCTATGAGGTAGTACTATTATTATCTTCTGGTTACAGATGAGGAAATGGAGTCATAGAGACATTGTCGTTGCTATGAAAAGTGGCCAGGATTTGAAGTCAGATAGTTTGACCCTTGAGCCTGTGTCCTGTGTCATTCCTGTAGACCACTGCAGTACCTGGATATGCTCAGGGGTGTTTGGGTGGAGTAGAACCTCTTGGTCTACTGTTGATTTTTCAGGCTGATTGACCAGTCTTTATTGGTCTTCAAAGGTTCCTGTTAACTTTTTAGGATTCTGAGATCCCTGAGTATGTAGGGTCTGGTTCGTGAATGCCTTGGGAGCAGGGTTGGAGGCTCACCAGGTTGACCCCATTGAACGACAGGGCAGGGCCAGGTAGAACTTGGAAATTCTGTGTACTCTTGGGCATGTCAGAAGTTCTGTTTGGGGAAGAGTTAAGAGCTCTGTCTAGATTCTGAATAGATTACAATTTTACTCTAACGGTCTTGACTTTGCCTTCCTCCCTCCCCCCTTACCAATTCTGGGGAAATCACCCTGCCCATGATTCCTTGCCTCCCACTCCCACCCCCCAGTAGGTCAACTGGTATTTACAGGCCTACTCCCTCCTTCCCCTCTTGTTTTGCGCACCATGGACACCCTTTGACCACACCAGTTGGTGTTTATGGTGGCTCATAGATCGTGGCCAAATGGTGTGGTGCTTAAAAAACACCCCCCTGCATTCAACATAGGAAAAGATTCATTGCCTTTAAGAGGAATAGGGGGGCTAGAGTGGGCAGGCCTCAGAGACTGGGTGAGTGGTTGTACACACTCTCAGTAGAATTCTGCTCGTTTCCTGTCCTTGGATGGAATGTTAACCTGAGATACAATAATTTTGTCTAGTTGAATGTAAACGATTTACCACCACACAAAAATTTGCTGATAGACATAATCTTTGGTTTATGGTTAGGATCAGATATTGAGTGACCTGTGTGCTTTCTAATCGAAGGGCAGAAGTTCTGGAGGGGCGGGGGGAGGGTGACAGGAGGAACAGGATGTCAGCTGGGCATCCTTGATGGCTGAGCTAACTCTTGGCTCTTTACACCCAGTTTATGGCATGTGATTAGGATCTGAGGAACTCTGTATTGTCTTTCTTTCAAAGTCAAAGCAAGTAATTTTGCTAAACCTACTGCTAGAGTGTAAATTCCTCAAGAGACCTAATTGCTTATTACTGCTTTCTGTGTCCTTTGTAGATGGGAGATGTTAAATGAATGTTGGTTAGGTCAATTAGTGAAGAAAGTTGTTAGATTAATGAAAGAATGCTAGTTGAGCTACTCTCTTCCAGTTCCTTATTGTTATGCTTTCGAAAAATATACCCATAACCACCAACAACCAGAGACAATTGATTTTCCAGTTAGATTAAAAATAATGAGAGAATTAAGCTACTACATTTTGACTAATAGTATAAATATGGGAATTATAAGAGCAAAGAACACAAAATCAGCCCTTATAGTCTTAATCACAACTGCCATTGTCATAGATTGTCGGAAATCATTCCTCTCCAGCCAGCTGAGTTTGGGTGCCAAGTGGTTACTGTGAATTATTTGAATGATTATGGTTTTTGAAGTGTGGAGAGGTTGTTAAGGAAGGGTTTTTTTTTGTTGTTGTTGTTGTTTCTTTAAACACTCTGGGAAGCACTAATTTAAGCTCAACTGTGCTGTCTTCCAAAAATTCCCAAAGAAGTATTTCATGTTTTCAACACAGTTTGCTATAATGCTTGCAGGAGGGAACAGTAGTTGCTTCGTCTATGACTAAGATTTCTTCAGTGACTTTAATAGTCTATAGTTCGCAGTGTAATTTTTTTTGGAAGACTTAGGGCAGCACAGTACTTGCTTTTCCAGGAAAGACTATTATTTATAAATAAGTAAAAATTTTTTTAAGCTGCAAATCACTAAATTGTGAGTTAGCTAGTCAGCCCTTGTGGTGTGTGGCCTTCAAGCAAGCCAGTATTTAAATCTCCTGTAGGAGCTACCAACTTAAGGGACGCCTGGGTGGCTCAGTGGTTCAGCCTCTGCGTTCAGCTCAGGGTATGATCCCAGGGTCCTGGGATCGAGTCCTGCATCAGGCTCCTCGCAGGGTGCTTGCTTCTCCCTCTTCCTATGTCTCTGCCTCTGTGTCTCTCATGAATAAATAAAATCCTTAAGTAAGTAAATAAATAAGTAAATCTCCTGTAGGGAAGCCCAAGAGCACTGGGACCTACAGAAGCTGCCCTGCAGCCTGATAAACTCTTGCACTGCCTGCCTGTGGGACTAGACATATTGCCTTGTAAATGGTCCGTGCTTACTTTTCTTGACTAAATGTCAGTAGGAAAAAGATGCCACCGGTAAAGAAGGGCATAGTCAGCTTCATTTTGCTGATGCGGGAGTTATTGAGGTGATAGGAAACCATGTGAGCCTAATACAGTGTAAATTCCGTGAGGTCGGACCTGAGTCTCTGTATGCTCTGGCCCTCTGAAGTTATTTAAAATTGGTTGACCTGGTTTCTTGTTAGAATTTTGGACTAATTCATTTCTGAAGCTCCTGTGATTGGAAAAATTATCACAGAAGTATACAGAATAGGAAAAGGGTTTTTAAAGGGTGTGTGTCTGGAAGTTTGGGATTAAACATGATTTACCAAATACAGTGGTTCAGAATGTTTCCATTCTCTTCAGTGGCTTTTTTCCCCAGTGATTTATTCTATTTTTTATTGAGATTTTTTTAAAAATCGCATAAAATTCTCCATTTTAACCATCTGAAAGTACCATTCAGTGGTTTTTAGTATACTCCCAGTTCCTTGCAACCATAACCTTTCTGTAATGCCCGAACATTTTTATCATTCTGAGAAGAAAGCCCGTACCCACTGGGAGCCCACCTTCTATTCTTTCCCCACCTCTGCTGCCTTTGACAACCGCCAGTCTACCTGCTGTCTTCATGGTTGTTCCTATTCTGGAAATGTCATGTAAATGGAATCATACCATCTGTGTCCTTCGTGTCTGGCTTCTTTCACTTAGCACAAGTTTTCCAGGTTCATCTATGTTGTAGCCTGTGACAGAACTTCATGCCTTTTTATGACTTTGAATAACACTCTTTTGTATGGAGTAAACACTCCGTGTATCTACTCATTGGTCGATGGGTATTTGGGCTGCTTCCACCTTTTGGCTATTACGAGTAATGCTGTGAGCATTCATGTATAATTTTTGTACGAATATATGTTCTCGAAGTTCTCTTGGGTAGATCCCGGGAAGCGGAACTGCTACAGCATATGGGAATTCTATGTTTAACTTTTTGAGGATCCGCCAAGCCTTTTGCCATTCCCACCAGCAGTGTCCAAGGGTTCTAGTCTCTCCACATCCTCACCAACACTTGTTATTTTCTGTTTGTTTTGTTTTGTTTTAAGCATTTCTCCAGGGCACGAGGTGGCATCTTACTGCGGTTTGGATTTGCATTTCCCTCTGCAGAGTGTTTTGCTGGCCTTACTGTGACCCAAGCCTCTCACTTTTTTTTTTTTTTTAAATTTTTTTTTAAAAAATTTTTATTTATTTATGATAGTCACAGAGAGAGAGAGAGAGGCAGAGACACAGGCAGAGAGAGAAGCAGGCTCCATGCAGGGAGCCCTATGTAGGACTCAATCCTGGGCCTCCAGGATCATGCCCTGGGCTGAAGGCGGCGCTAAACTGCTGAGCCACCTGGGCTGCCCTCTGGGAGGATTCTAACCCAGCTCAGGTTGCTTACGATTTAGTTTGTGTTGTCACCATTTAAAAGGTGGAAGAAAATTTGAATATTGTCTGTTACATTTTCTTTAAATATCCCTTTAATTCAGCCTAAAGGTGAGGAGGAGCAATTGAGAGGAATTAAGTGTAGAAGACGGTGCAAAAAACATATGAACTTTTGTCTTCATCTCAAATATGATGTATTTAAGAGGCCTAGCTATAAATCATGGAAATGATGGGTGTATATATATGACCAGCTTATTAAACATGAGTTGATGTTTAAAAGCTTTCAGTTTAGTAATATACGGTAAGGATCATGCTCATTTTTTTAAAAACGATGTTATTTATTTATTCATGAGAGACACAGAGAGAGAGAGAGAGAGAGAGGCAGAGACACAGGCAGAGGGAGAAGCAGGCTCCATGCAGGGAGCCTGATGCGGGACTCGATCCCGGGTCTCCAGGATCATGCCCTGGGCTGAAGGCAGCGCTAAGCCGCTGAGCCACCTGGGCTGCCCAGGATCATGCTCATTTTTATTGTTTAAAAAACAACAACAACAGCAGCAACAGTTGGAGGAAAGCTGGCAAACGCTGCCTTGGCTAGGTGATCAAGGTGAGTAGCAGCGGTGATAACTCATGGTGATGTCCCCTTGGTGTGATGTGATGATAATGACACTTTTTCTTTGTAGTCTTTCTCCCCCAAAACTATCAGAACCCCGAGTCTAATCATGAGAAAAACACCCACCAAATCTCAGTAGAGGGACATTCTACAAAATCATCTGACCTGTACTCCTTAAAACTGTCGTGGTCATGAGAAACAAGGAAAGTCTGAGAAACAGTCACGGCCAAGAGGAGCCCAGGGAGACATGATGACTAAATGTAATATGGTATCCTGGATAGGATCCTGGAACAGATGAAAGACATGAAGTACAAGCTAAGAAACTCAGAAAAAAATATGAATTGTAGTTCATTAGAATGTATCATTCCTGGTTCATTAATTTTGAATAAACATAACATCCTACTACTGGGTGTGGAATATATGGAAGCTCTGTACTAAGTACACTTTTTTTCTGTAAATTTAAACTGTTCCAAAAAAATAGTAGATTTTAAAAAGATTACCAAAAACACACAAAACAGTTGGAAGTGTTTTTCTTTAGTAAGAATGTGACTCTGCTATATAATTATGGGGTTTTTTTTTGTATACTTGGGAAACAAGGGTGGGCAAACTATGGCCCAGGGGCCAAATCCCAGCCTGCAGCCTTGTTTTTGTAGAACTCTCCAGCTGAGAATGGCTTTTACATCATTAAACGATTATAACTAATAAAAAGAAAAGACTATATGACAGAGATTATATGTCGCCCACAAAGCTTGAAATATTTACTCTGGCTCTTTACAGAAAAGTTTTGCCAACCTTTGGTATAAAGTGGGGTGATAAAGTTTCTAAAAATATTTTATTTTATTTATTTATTTATTTTTAAAGATTTGTCTTTATTTTATTTATTCATGAGAGACACAGAGAGAGGCAGAGACATAGACAGAGGGAGAAGCAGGCTCTGTGAGTGGAGCCTGATGCAGAACTCGATCCCAGGACCCTGGAATCATGACCCAAGTCAAAGGCAGATGCTCAACCATTGAGCTACCCAAGGGTCCCAAAATATTTTATTTTTAAAATTTTGTTTAAATTTAATTTGCAAGCATATAATATAATACCCAGTGCTCATCTTGTCATGTGCCCTCCTTAATTAAAAATATTTTGTATAAACATAGAGAAGAAATATTGATCTTATATGATAAAATGGCATGTTTGTATCAGTCATCAATGACCATTTATTTCATAAATAACCTGGGCTCTAGGCATTGTGTAGTATAATGATGAATCAGACATAGATGCTGAGTTTGAGGAGTTGCCTTGCTTATCTTAACACTTTTCTTTTAATGAAATGAAACATGTCACATTAAGTTTTCCAAACCCATTTTTCTCAAGTAGGCGGAATTGGATGTAGGGACCTGAGAAAAATGAACTTCTGGGGATATCATAGTTGTTTACAGTTTACTATTGGAAGTATAAATATAGTAATCGCTTTTGATAGAAACAGATTCTCCTGTGATAGATTGATGGTATGTATAAAATCACAAAATTGGTGATGATGATCAAGTGGAAAATAAGTCCATGTATTATTTTTATAAAGTGTGTGCCTGTCACAGCCAAGGATGTTCCAAAGATGCTGTGAAAGGCTAATAAGATTGTATTACTCTGTGAATGATTTTTCCTATATTGTTAGTCTTGATGCCAGTACAGAAATCATGGTTCTGGGGCACCTGGCTGGCTCAGTTGGTTGAGTGTCTGACTCTTAGTTTTGGCTCTGGTCATGGTCTCAGGGTCATGGTTTTGAGGCGCGTCAGGTTCTGCACTCAGCAAGGGGTCTGCTTGAGAGTCTCTCTCTCCCTCTGCCCCTCCCCTTGTCCCCTCTCTCTCTCAAGATAAATGGATAAAACTTAAAAAAAAAGAAAGAAAAAAAGAAAAGAACTCATGGTTCCCAGAGGCCAGTGGCAAGCAGCACTGAAAATGGGGCCCCTGGGAAGTGGAGCCTGGTGGGGTAACAGAGTTCAGCTTTGGGGACCGTACTTTCGCTCCTGTAACACTGGATGCATTGAGGTTTCCCAAGAGAGAATTTGAACAG
Source organism: Canis lupus baileyi (assembly GCF_048164855.1). Classification (NCBI taxonomy): domain Eukaryota; kingdom Metazoa; phylum Chordata; class Mammalia; order Carnivora; family Canidae; genus Canis; species Canis lupus. The sequence goes on from NC_132852.1 coordinate 14,086,514, forward strand.
AGGTGAACATTTAACTTACTTTGGTCTCCATGGTGGTGAGGGTAGGAAATGTACAGAAATGCACACATTATCGTGATTATTAAAATAGCAACTGACTTTTAGCTAAAAAGCATCCCTGGTATTTTGGTAAAAGAGAGCAGGGGGGCTTGGGCGGGCAGAGAGGCTTCTCTTTGGTGCCACTGGTGCTGCTTCTGCATGTGCGGCTTGTCCAGCGTGGCCTGGCTGCAGGGTCACCAGCTCCGAGCGCCGTGCTGACAGCCGTAGTAAGCACTGACGCACAGAGATTTGTGCTCTACGCTCCTGCTTAAGATTCTGTCTTCGTGCGAGGCTGTGGAATGTGTTGTGTACTTTCCTGACATTGCTCCATTTTATGAGAAGGTAATTTTATGAAGTGGCACTGATACTCCGTCATTTAGAGCATGGTAGACACAACTTTTATTGCCAAAGACTGCACGAGCGTGCGGGTTCATGTAGCGCAGAACTTCGTTCTGCAGTTTTCCTTAATGTTTTAGTTTTTCATAGAGATACAGGGAAAGGCCAATCTTTTGTTGTTTTTTTCTTTGAAATTGTGACAGTGAATGAATGTTGTGGAATTCATATTGTACATGATATCTCTGGGCTGTCAGCTTTGTCGGCTTAGGGGTCTAGCTGTGTTCGTGTCTGGCTGGTCAGTCGTTCTGTCCATGCTCTGTGTTCTTTCCCCCTTTGCCGATTATCAGGCTATTTCAACTTGTTAGAGGTTTACTCTCTCCCCTCATTGCCTCCCTTCCCCCCTTTCTGCTAAGTGGCCCAGCTCATGACATTTCTCATAGGACCAAATGACTATAAACCGGTATTTAACTTGGCTGAACATTAATGCCCTGGTTTGCTGTTGCAGATCCAGAGGGTGTAGGGCTGACTTGGTTGGCTAATACCCTTTTCAGCTTCCCCCCCAAAGGTATGCCTTTAGATGTATATAGATGCATTCTTGAGAGATTTCCTAATGTCTCATATGGAAGGAGCATCTGTGTGTCTGCATCACTAATGTTCTCATAAAATTGATTTCAAGTCAGTTGAGGATGGAGACCTGCTTTGCATGTGCACCATTCGTTTGTGCTGTCTGCTTAGACTGCCTGTCCTCACGGGGCACTTAAGAATGCTGCAGAGCCCTGTACCCATATAAATGAAATGTAAGTATTTGAAGGACCTTTGCCGCCTTCCAGCAGCTCCATAATCTGTCCCCAGCCTACTGACTTGACCCCCTAGTCACTTATTCAATTGTTCAACCCTTCATCAGAGATTTATTGAAAACACTGTATGGGGGATCCCTGGGTGGCTCAGCAGTTTAGCACCTGCCTTCGACCCAGAGCGTGATCCTGGAGTCCCGGAATTGAGTCCCGCGTCAGGCTCCCTGCATGGAGCCTGCTTCTCCCTCTGCCTGTGTCTCTGCCTCTCTGTCTCTCAGTGTCTCTCATGAATAAATAAATAAAATCTTTTTTTTTTTTAAAAAGAAAACACTGTATGCCTAACCAATATCTTGGGGACATGGCATTGAATGGAATAGGCAAGGTCTCTGCTTCTATGGATTTTATATTCTTGTTTAGGGATGACAAATGAAAAGGCAACAGTGAATGTGTTTCGATGAAAGTAAACTGGGGTGATATGATACATGGTGTCAGTGGAAGCTAGTTTGGGTGCCTTGGTAAGGAAAGGCCTTTTGAAGGAGCTGACTTTTCACGGAGATCTAGGTTGGCCCTGTGAAGATCTGAGATGGCCCGGGAAGAGGAAGAGCCTTAGTCCTGTTCAGTCTGCCGTGAAGGGCTGTGATAGCTGCTGGTAATATGTGGCTATTTAAATCAATCAAAAATAAAGTTAAAAATCTTTCTCAGTCTCACTAGCCACAAGTGAAGGGCTCAGGGGCACATGTACAGGTATAGCCACATGTGCAGTCCAGCAGTGCAGAAAGTTCTCCTGGATTCCACTGTCCTAAAATGCAAAGGAAGTTGGTAATGTTCAAATTGCTGAAAGGCAGCCCGCGTGACCACAGCGTAAAGACACAAAGGGACAAGGGTCTTGTGAGATGAAGCAGAGACATGAAAAGGGGTCTGACCAGGTAGGCCTTGTAGACCATCAGTCAACATTTTAAGGGCATTTGAGAGCCACAGGGTGAGTTTTAAGTTGGGTGGAGGGATGGAGGGATGTGTGTACGTGCATGTGTGTGTTCCTACTGTCTTTCCGTAAAGGGAACATTTCTTTGTAAAACCTTATCCATTTGTAACAAGCCATCACTGCTCTGTGGTAGGAGCCATTGCAATGAGATAACCTAGATGAGAAACCCTTAGATCTTGAACTAGAATGGTGGCTTTGGTAACGGAGAGCAGTGAATGGATTGGGATTTTTTTAGGTAAAAGGGAAGCAACTTGCTCATGCTCTGGCTATGTGAGGTATGAGGAAAAGAGAGAAATGAAGGATTTGCTGATAATACAGGTGAGGAAAGACCAAGGGAGGAATATGGCTGGTTAGTATGCAGTTGGATCAGTAATCTAGAGTTGAGGTCTGAGACACCTAATAAGACATACACGTGGAGATATCCAGCAGGCGGCCTGTTGGACTTTGGAAGATAGCTCAGAGCTTGAGATAGTAAATTTGGGAATACGTAGATAGTATTTTTAGGTGGTGGGATAGGATAACATCCCTGGGAGAAAAGGAAAAGAAGAGGTCCCAGGACGAAGTATAGACCTGAGGCTCAGTATGCATATATTTCTTGGTTTGTGAAACCTTGTTCCAGCCAAGGTGGTTTATGTATTCTCACTGGAACATCCCTTCTCCGTTGTGCTATGCTACAGATGACAGTGACAAAGATGACAGTGACAACGGTATAACTACCATCCATCTGTGGGGCCTTTCTCGTATGTCACCTCAGGCCCCATGAGGGCACTTGCTCACTGTTGGGTTTCTGTGTCTAGTTCTGTGGGAGCTCCTAACGAGTATTTATTGAATAAATGAAACCTTTGATAAGGCACCATTACTGCCCGCATTTTAGGAAACAGGCTTAACGGGTTAAGTAAGTAGTTTCAGGCACAAAAGCTGTGCAGCCAAACCCAGCCACCTCTGACTTCAGAGCTGTGCATTTAGCTCTGCACTGCCTCTGACAACTGCCAGGAAGAGCCCTGGGCCTCCTCTCTGGGGTTGGAAGTCGTAGCCAGTACATAGCCAAGTTTCAACACTTGGAGCTTCCCTTAACAACCTAGCCACATGGAGTCTGCCAGTGCCTTAACCCATATGGCGCTTGTTTTTGCATCTGTATTAAATCTAAATGTGTCCTCTTCACTCTTCAAATTGAACTCTTACTTTTTCAGAATTTATTTTTTATTTTTCCCAACAAGTTGGTAGGCTCTCTTTGGTTGAGTACTCAGGGGACATCCAACAATGTCTTGTGCGTATTTGGTACTCAAGTAAAGCTCAGTTGTCTGTGTCCTGCCTTATTCCAAGGTTTGAGATCCGATATACTATAAATCCTCTTTATCCCTTGTCTTCTGGTTCTAAAAACCCTTTGACCTTGTACCACAGCCTTCTCCCAATCCAGGCTTCTTTGGGCCTGTCACTTTCCTAAATGTGCCCTACACATCTGCACCCCCCTCCAGGTTATTAAGAATGGAGACTTTTCTTTCTTTTTTTTTTTTTTTAAGATTTTATTTATTTATTCATGAGAGAGAGAGAGAGAGAGAGGCAGAGAGAGAAGCAGGCTCCATGCAGGGAGCCTGATATTGGACTCAATCCCTGGTCTCCAGGATCAGGCCCTGGGCTGAAGGCGGCGCTAAACCGCTGAGCCACCAGGGCTGCTCCAAGAATGGAGCATTTTCAAAGCATAAAGCTGAGTCCTGGCTCTTCCAGATTCTTTCCTAGAGCTTAAACCCTGATTTAAACCCTGATGGGAGATCCATTGTCTGAGAATACCATGGTTTTGCCACAAGTGTGGAAATTACAGACCTTGACTGGAATTCTCTTTTACTTGTAGTTGAGCGTGAGTCTTGGGGGAGCAATCATCTTCTATAAATTGCCATGTTATATTTTGCTTTACACTGCTTAGATTTGGATACAAGCCCTAGCCTTTGTAAATAGGAAGTGATAGAGACTCAGAGGGAGTGTGGTGTGTTTTTTACTTATGCCACGAAACTTACCTGGAAGAACACAGGCCGTCACGGAAACGGTAGTTGGAGAGGCATCTTGTAACGTGCACATTCTTTATCCCTGTCACCAGTTACTGGGCTTTTATTGGTCGTTGTGGGAGCTAAACAATGTATTGTGTATCTGCTTCTGTCTGGAAATCTAGTATTCTTACATTTCTACTTTTGACTTGGTTTGAGATCCAAGTTTGTGAATTTTAATTAAATGGCTTAGATTATGCATGTGAAAAATCTTTTGTTCCTGTGTTGCTATGAGCAACAGTTGTTAAAGTTAACTTTTCCCTTTTTTTTTAAAGAAACGTGGACAAATAAATATATGAATTTTAGCAGGTTAAAAAAAGGTCATCATTTAGTGTCGTGGATGTTCTGCTCCTAAAATAAATCATTACTATGACCATGATTATCATGGAGAAGGGAAGAATGCAGTAGAAGTGAATAATCATCCGACACATTGACAAAACATTCCTAAAATACTATTCAAATGAGGAAAGACTTTACGGGGCTGCAGCCGAGTAGCCAAGCGTTGAGTCCTTTTAGTTGGTGGCCCGTCTGACTGCGTTTACTGTTGTGGCTGAAAAGAAACTGTGTGTAGCGGTTTGCATTGAAAAACCATGACTTATCTGAAATTTCCCAACTTTTTTTTGTTGTTGTTGTTTAAACCTTGCCTCTTGTCTCCCCGCAGCACACTTTATCTCGTTCTTACAGCCTCCTTTTGTCCTGCTCCTATTTGTGTCCTTGCCCTCCACCGTATTCAGGCTAAACTTCACTGACTCCCAGTGATTGCTTCGAAGGGCTTTTGGGTTCTGTTGTGTGATTTTTGATTATACTCCTTTGTGCTGTGCAAACGAGCGGTGTTTACCTAAATGAGTGGTGGGAGCCCAGGACTCAGGTTTGGCCCATTTGAATGAAAATCGAGAATGTTGCCCTGGCCCTGCCGAGAGCTGCTGCCTGCTGGATGCACCCCCCAGCTCACGCTCCAGAAGGGCGCCCAGAATTTGGCCTGGCCTGGCAAGGAAGCCAGCTCCCCGGTTAGAGGCCGGAGGGCCTGGCCTGGCCGGGTTAGGGATTTATAGTGATAATGTCATTAATTCTCCCTGCGAGAATACAGGACTCGGGGAAAGAGACGCCCTTTGTCCTTCTCCTGCTTTCTTGCCTCTGCCCCAGCCCGCTCTTGAGACTGAACCCCCAAGCGCCAGCCCTCTACACGGTGTGCAGGAAGGGATCAGAACTTTCTTTGGGATTTCAGATCCTCTTGCGGCGCTCTCCCCCTTCAGGAGAGGGTGTCCGGCCCCTCCTCACCCTAGCAGCTCTGGAGCCCTGCACTTGTACTTTGGAAAACAGTGGTTTCTTTTTCGAACAAAAGTCTTATTTTTAATTCTGAAAATTGAAATTGGGTCTTTATTTTTGGTTAGGCTACCAGTTTTTAAAGCACAGATAGAGTGCTGGAATGCTAGTTCTAGATAATATATTCTGGGATAAGGGCCGGGATTTAAAATGAGCATGTAGTGTTGGAGAAGGATGGTCATTTAACCCATGCCTCTTGTATAAGAAGTTCATTTCCTTTCCACTCTTGTCAGTTCTTGTTCCAAGGTCTGTCTTTAACTCCCGGATTCTTTATTCTGATATTCATCTATAGTGATAATTAGAGAGTTCTTAAACGGTCTATCCAAAGAACTTGAATGTGTTTGTTGGTGGGTTTTTGAAGAAAGTCACAAGGGAAATGGAAATTATCTAAACATCTGGTTTCATCAAGAGATGGAGGCGATGGGACGCCTGGATGGGACGCCTGGGTGGCTCAGCGGTTGAGCCTCTGCCTTTGGCTCAGGGCTTAGGGCATGATCCCTGTCTGGGGATCGAGTCCCACATCAGGTTCTATGTGGGGAGCCTGTTTCTCTCTCTCTCTCTCTCTCTCTTTGTCTCTCAGGAATAAATAAATAAAATCTTAAAAAAAAAGATACGGAGGCGATGTCCTATCTGTGGAGATGAAAGGTTCCCTTTGCAAGTATAGGAAGGATGTTTTTACTGTTTTAAGATTAACTCCTCTAAGTTAATTAATAATTTCAGGATTTAAAAACAACTAACAGGTAAGCTGGTTTTCCTTTTCTGGCCTTGAAGAGGAAAATGAAGAATTAGTTGGAAAACCAGTTATTTTAGAATTTTCAAGGTCACAAGGTTAGCTGTCTCAAAGTGTGTGTGTGTGTGTGTGTGTGTGTGTGTGTATACGTTGTATTGAAAAACACCTTTATTCATGTTGAGTAATCATGGCACATAGAAATGAAATACTGTGAATTGATAAAGACATAAGGGTGCTGAGATTCAAAAATCTCTGCTGTGGTCCTATTTGAGCTAAAGCATGCACACCCTCGTATACACGCCTACCTTCTAATACTTGTCAACTGGAATGTTTTGAGCAAGGACCCTTTATTGGCAGTTACTTTTGGGGAGTAAGACTGTAATTGGGGAAATGACTTATATTTTCTGTAATTACTTCTGGGCCACTTTTTATTATTATGTGCATAGCTTACTGCTTATTGAAATTAAACTCCTCTCTACAGAGACGAAAAACTCAAATGTTTTATATTTATAACTAAAGAACATTTGTTAAAATCTTGATATCCCTAAATTTCCATTCATATTTATTTAAAAAAATTTTTTTTAAAGATTTTATTTATTCATTAGAGACACAGAGAGAGGCAGAGAGAGCAAGCTCCATGCAGGGAGCCCAATGTGGGACTCGATCCCGGGACTCCAGGATCACGCCCTGGGCCGAAGGCAGATGCTCAACCTCTGAGCCACCCAGGCGTCCCTCCATTCACATTTAATATCATATAATTTTTGCTTTGTCTGAATTTAGGGGGAAATTCTCTTAAATTCCTCTGGTATAAGATGGTTGGAATAAATAAAACACATATATTAATTTTTAAATGTTATTTATTGGTGTTATTAAGACTAACATTGTGGAGGAAAGCAATTTTTTTTTTTTTTTGGAGGAAAGCAATTAAATTGATACGTGGAATTTTTGCTGATGATTGTTTCCCAAATATAGAGGTAGAAAAATGTTTATAACCTGTTGGTCGTCAATGGAGAGAACATTTCTAATATCTGTATATTTTAGTTTTGCTAGGTAAATAGTTTAAGCACTTTCTTATCCAGTTATCTGATTTAATTAGAAAATTAAGTTTAAAAAGTTACATTTTATACAGTGAACATCATCTAGGGGCACCTGGGTGGCTTAGTGGTTGTATGTCTGCCTTTGGCTCAGGTCGTGATCCCGGGATACTAGGATCCAGTCCCGCATCAGGCTCCCATAGGGAGCTTTTCCTTCCGCCTGTGTCTCTGCCTCTCTATGTCTCTCATAAGTGAATAGATAAAATCTTAAAAAATATATTTAAAAAAAAACATCATCTAAACTTGAGGTATCTTTCTTCTGTTTCAGAGAGGACTATTCAAAGGCACTTGGCAGACCATGGCCTAGAACCTGGATCCTCCCCACACCTGTTTTTTTAATGGCCTATGACCTAATCAAGGGTTTTACATTTTTAAATGGTAGAAAAAAAATCAAAAGAAGAGTACTTCGTGACATGAAAATTATATAAAATAAAAACTCGAGTCTGTAATTCAGTATTATTGGAACATAGCCACACTCATCTGTGGACATACTGTCCTCTTTCAGACTATAATCTTTTTTGTTTGTTTGTTTTTGTTTTTTTTTAAATTTTATTTATTTATGATAGTCACAGAGAGAGAGAGAGAGAGAGGCAGAGACACAGGCAGAGGGAGAAGCAGGCTCCATGCACCGGGAGCCTGACGTGGGATTCGATCCCGGGTCTCCAGGATCGCGCCCTGGGCCAAAGGCAGGCCAAACCGCTGCGCCACCCAGGGATCCCCTCTTTCAGACTATAAAGGCAGAGTTGAGTAATGAGACAGAGGCTCTGTGCTCCCAAAGGTAAAACATTTATTATCTGTCCTTTTTTACAAAAAATTTGCTCGGGCCTCAAATACGGTAATAATAGAAGAAAATAGGGATGCATTTTTTTTTGTGGAAAACTGTTGATTACATTGCGTCTTCTTGATATAGATCATTTAACTTAATAATTTGACCTGTGAATGTATATTGGACCTGTGGCTGTGTGTGTAAACCAACTCACCTCCTTTTCTTTTCTTTGCTAACTTTTTTTTTTTTTTTTTTTAAGATTTTATTTATTTGCGAGGCAGAGTACAAGCAGGGGAAGTGACAAGGGAGATGGAGAAGCAGACTCCCCACTGAACAGGCAGCTTGACATAGGGCTTGATTCCAGGACCCTGGGATCGTGACCTGAGTTAAAGACAGACGCTTAGCTGACTGAGCCACCCGGGGTCCCCTAACTTTTCCTTACTTGAGTTAAATTTCATTTTGCTATGTTATATTTTTGTAAGCCACCATTGACTGAGCTCTTAGAATTGGTAATCTATAGTAGTATCCCAATTATTTATTGAGGGTCTTTTATGTGCTAGAAATATAGTAGGTGTGCTAAATATATTCTCTCATTTAATTATCACAGCTTTTTAAAAAAATTGTGTTCGGAAACACATATTATAAAATTTGCCATCTTGACCATTTTTTAGTGTACAGTAGTACACTAGTATTAACATGCACATTGTGTTGTGTCACAGAGCTCTAGAACTTTTTCATCTTGCAAAAGTGAAATTATATCCATTGAATAGCTCCTCTTTTCCCTCTCCCCTGCTGCTGGCAGCCACCACTCTTCTGTTAGTTTCAGAGAGTTTGACTTAGATACCTCATTGAAGTGGAATCATGGAGTACTTACGTTTTTGTAACTGGTGTATTTCACTTAGCATAATGTCCTCAAGGTTCATTCATTCATGTTGTTGCATGTGACAGGATTCCTTTTTTTTTTTAAAGCTGACTAACATTCTGTTATATGTATATACCATATTTTCTTTATCCATTCATCTGTTGGTAGACGTTTAGGTTGTTTCCATTTCATGGCTATTGTGAATAAATAATGTTGCTATGAACATGGCTATGCACATATGTCTTTGAGACCCTGTTTTTAATTTTTTTGGATATATACCCAGAAGTGGGACTGCTGGATCCTATGGTAATTCTATTTTTATTTTTTGAAGAACTTCCATAGTGTTTTGCATAGAGGCTGCACCATTGTGCATTCTCACCAATTGCACAAAAGGGTTCTAATTTATTTACATCCTTACCAGCACTTGTTATTTTCTGTTTTCTTGTTTTAATTTTTTTTTTTCTAGTGGCCATCCTCATGGGTGTGAGGTGGTACCTCAGTGTGGTTTTGGCGTGTATTTCCCTGATGATTAGTGATGGTGAGCATCTTTTCATATGCTTATGGGCCATTTGTATGTCTTTTTTGGAGACGTGTCTGTTCTTTTGCCCATTTTAGAATTGAGTCATTTGTGTTGTTTTGGAATTGAGTAAGTTCTTTGTATATTCCAGGTATTAACCCCTTATCACATATATCATATATGATTTGTAAATATTTTCTTCCAGTTCATAGATTGCCTTTTCACTGTGTTATTTCCTTTTTTGTGCAAAGTTTTTAAGTTTGTTTTTTTAATTATTTTTTATTTTTTAATTCTTCAAAAATTTTTATTTATTTATGATAGTCACACAGAGAGAGAGAGGCAGAGACATAGGCAGAGGGAGAAGCAGGCTCCATGCACCGGGAGCCTGACGTGGGGATCGATCCCGGGTCTCCAGGATCGCGCCCTGGGCCAAAGGCAGGTGCCAAACCGCTGCACCACCCAGGGATCCCCAAGTTTTTAAGTTTGATGTGATCATATGTGTCTATTTGTGCCGTTGCCTGTGCTTTTACTGTCATAACCAATAAATCGTTGTCAAATCCGATAGGAATTCTTCTCCCTATCTTTTCTTATAGGAGTTTTAGTTTTGAGCTTTATATTTATATCTTTAGTCCATTTTAAGTTAATCTTTGTATATGGTGTAAGGTAAGGGTCCAGCTTCATTCTTTTGCATGTAGATGTCCAGTTTTCCCATCATTTATTAAAGAGACTAACCTTTTCCTATTGTGAGTTTGAAAAAAAAAACCTGAGGGTTAAAAAAGTATTTTATTTATTTATTTGAGAGAGAAAGAGCGCTCAGAGGGAGAGAGACAAGTAGACTGCCCGCTGAGCGTGGAGCCCCATGTGGGGCTAGATCTCAGGACCCCACGATTGTGACCTGAGCCGCAGGCAGATGCCTAATTGACAGAGCCACCCAGGTTTCCCAAGAAAGCTGAAGTTTAACTAGAAGGTAGAGAACCAGAATTTTACTGCAGGCTTTGAATTTATACAGTACACTAAGTTTGTCACTTTTCAGAAGTCAAAGGTCATTAGTACTTATCCCAAACAAGAAATACCTGAAGATGGAATGTGTTTCACTTTTATGAATGACTGTGTATGTATAGAAAGTGTGTATGCATGTTTCCTGTCTCTCCTGCTAAATTAAAAACCCACTGGAAGTTGGAATGCAAATTTTTTGCTGTGTTTCCCAGCACTGCATATGTCACGTGATGGGTAGTTAGAGGTTGGTATGCACCTATAGGAGTGTGACCTGGATTTTATAATAATGCTTTTTATAATAATGCTTTATAGAGTGTTTACTATGAGCCAGGAGCTCTTCTAGGCTCTCCACATATCTTAATTTATTTAATTCTTACTAAAACACCTTGAGGTAGATATGTTCATATTTCTTTAGCATTAGCCTCCTAACTTCACTTCCTTGTTATTCACTTATATGAAAAGTTCTCCCACCTGCCCCATCTTTGCTGTCTTTTCTGGGCTCTGCAACTCCACTGTTACTCTGATCCTCCATCTTTACGAACTAACTGAAGTCTTTCCCCATTCTTGTAAGAGGTGCAAGAAGCCCCATTATTTTAGCAAGTCAGGATCATAGCAATTTTTCCCCTTTATTTAAAAAATTTTCTCAGTTTTTGAATAGGTAATTACATGTTACAAAATTCAAGAACAAAAAGATAGCAAAAAGTAAACCTACTCCCCACACCTCTTGGTGCTCCATTTCTCTCCCCAGTGGGTGTCACCAGTCTCTTGTGTATTGTTCCAGAGATCTTCTATCATATGCAAGACTATATGTGCACATATATAGTTCTACATATATCTTAGCTTTTTTTTAAAGATTTTTTTTTTAATTTTTAAATTTTTATTTTTTTAATTTTTATTTATTTTTTTAATTTTTATTTATTTATGATAGTCACAGAGAGAGAGAGAGACAGAGAGAGAGGGAGGCAGAGACACAGGCAGAGGGAGAAGCAGGCTCCATGCACCGGGAGCCCGATGTGGGATTCGATCCCGGGTCTCCAGGATCGTGCCCTGGGCCAAAGGCAGGCGCCAAACCACTGCGCCACCCAGGGATCCCTTTCTTAAAGATTTTATTTATTTGTTCATGAGGGACACAGAGAGGCAGAGACACAGACAGAGGGAGAAGCAGGCTCCTCACAGGGAGCCTGATGCGGGACTCGATCCCCAGAACCCAGATCATGCCCTGAGCTGAAGGCAGATGCTCAACCGCTGAGCCACCCAGGCGTCCCCAGCTTTGTCTTTCTTTTCTTTTCTTTTCTTTTCTTTTCTTTTCTTTTCTTTTCTTTTCTTTTCTTTTCTTTTCTTTTTTCTTTCTTTTCTTTTCTTTTCTTTCTTTTCTTTTCTTTCTTTTTTCTTCTTTTCTTTTTTCTTTCTTTCTTTCTTTCTTTCTTTCTTTCTTTCTTTCTTTCTTTCTTTCTTTCTTTCTTTTCTTTCTTCTTTCTTTTTTTTTAGATTTATTAATTTATTTATGATAGACATAGAGAGGGCAGAGACACAGGCAGAGGGAGAAGCAGGCTCCATGCCGGGAGCCCGACGTGGGACTCGATCCCGGGACTCTGGGATCACGCCCTAGGCCAAAGGCAGGTGCCAGACCGCTGAGCCACACAGGGATCCCCCAGCTTTGTATTTCTTGATACAGTTGTAAGTAATACTGTTTTACACCTGGACTGTTTTCCTCTTAGTGTGTGTTTGAAAGTGTTCCATTCTGTTGCATATAACTGCCTCTTAATGTTCTATTCTGCGAGTATGCTGAGCCTTTTTGAGCCATTTCATTGATGGAAATTTGAGTTCCTCCCTGTTTTTATTTTTCTGTTACAACAGTCTTTCACTGACACTAATGTGTATAAGTTTCTTTAAGACAAGTGAATTCCTAGAAGTGAAAAAGCCGGGTCTTCGGATATGTATTTACAGTTTTGATCGGGTGCTCCAGCCCGCTGCCCATGGCGGCTGTACCTGTTTCTACTCCCGGCAGCTTTCGAATTAGTGCCTTTCCCCCATGTCTTTGCCAAGCACTGTATTTCAAAACATTGAGTATTTTTTTTACTAATGAGAGATGCAAATTAAAATGACAGTGAAATGGCATTTTTCACCTATTATGAGTGAGATCCAACATTTTTTCACTTACTTAAAAGCCATTTATTTTTCCTCCTCCGTGAACCAAGTCTTCATATTCTTTTTTTAAAGATTTCTTTTTAAAGATTTTATTTATTTATTCATGAGAGACACACAGAGAGGCAGAGACATGGGCAGAGGGAGAAGCAGGCTCCCTGCAGGGAGCCTGATGCGGCACTTGATCCTGGACCCTGGGATCACACCCTGAGCCTAAGGCAGATGCTCAACCAAGGTGTCCCTAAGATTTTATTTTTAAGTAACCTCTACACCCAACGTGAGGCTCGAACTTAGAACCTCGAGATTAAGATTTGCATGCTCCAATGGCTGAGCTGACCAGGCGCCCCAAGTCTTCATATTCTTTATTTTTTTTTGTTGGATCATTGCTGTTTTTATTACGGATTTGTAAACTTTATAGTAGGCAAATTATAAAATCAGTTGGGCAAAAATGGATTACTCAAGAAAAGGTGCAGGTACAATAGGCCACGTGTATTAAAAAATAGAGTTTGCATTCCTGTGCTTTCCCATACACAAACATTTGTGCACTGATTAATGTGGAAAATCAACATGGAAAGAACAGATTTTAAGCTATCAGGAAATTATAGGTAGGTGGGTATCTGTGTCACAGGGTAGTGTGGACAAAGTTCAGATTGTTTCAGAAAAGATTCATTCGTTTGGTGACAAAAAATTTGACATGGCAAAAGGCGCAAATAAAGTTAAAAGATGGAAGAAGTGGGGGGCCAGTGTTGCATACAACCATAAAAAGTCAATATTTGGGTGAATAAAAATTTGTTATCCTGAGTCAATGTGAACCCAGAAGAAAACGGGGTAAAAAGTTTAACAGCCAGTTCTCAGAAAAAGGGAACAGGCTCATCAATGAATTTTTGGATTTCACTAGTAAGTGAAAAGGGAAACGCAGAGTAAGAATCCCGATGAAATACCATCTCATTTTCATCAGATTGACTAAGGTTAACAAGCCTGATCACCTCAAGTGTGCAGGGGTTGTGGGGTGGAGGAGCTTCTATCACTGCTGATAGAAATGTGGGCCGATAATCTAAGGAGAGCCAATGGCAACGTGTGTTGTTTGACACATTTGTATTCCTACAAATTCCATTTGTATGCCCCAGAGGAACTCTTGCACGTATGTACAACCAAGTTCATAGTAGCCTGATCTGAAAAAGCAGAAAATTGGCAACAATCCTAATGTCCATCAATAGGGGATTGTAATAAACAACTTTTATGGCTTAGTTCTATAATAGAAATGCTATACAGCAGTTAAAATAAATGAGCTAGAATCTTCTTCCATATATCAACATAGATAAATCTTGATGACAGTGTTTGGAGAAACAAAGCAAGTCTCACAAGTATATGTATATCACTCATGTAAATTTAAAAAAAAAAACCGCAAAACTGGAGCATATAGCTTTTGTGGATACAAACGTATGTGGTCAGGATTTAAAAACAGGAATGACCTACCCTGCCATCAAGATAGTAATTGTCTCTGAGGAAGGAAGGGTGTGAGGTGGGGTCTGTCCTCCAAGATATCCATATTCTTTATATTTTTACTTACTATTATTTTTAATTTTAATGTAAATTCAATTAGCCAACATATAACACCCGGTGCTCATCCCATCAAGTGCCCTCCTGAGTGCCTGGCACCTGTCATATTCTTTATATTTTTAAACCCGAAGGCAAGGATGGCAACATACCGTTCCTTAAATCTTGGTGTTGTACACACAGATCTTCATTTGTCTCTGTATTTTTTGATATGCTTTAAATCTACATTTGGATCTTTTCCACATGCCGTTTCTCTGTGTACAGTTTGTGCTTTAAGCTAATAATATAATGAATTTGATTAATTAATTTTGAATTTTGGGATGAAGCCCACGAGTTGCTGGAGTGTTTTCTAGTACTTTATTTTTACGCTGACTTCCTACAAAGAATTTGGAGCAGTTCAAGTATCATCAGAATTGTGTGTTCCTTGCCGTTTGGTAGAGTTTGTGTTTATAATTTACTGTATGTATTTAATCTCATACTTTGCCTGAAGGGTTCATTCTTGGATGACTGTCTCGGTATCTATATGGCTGATTGGGTTTTTGTCCCTGTCTTCAGGGATCAGTTTGGTATTTCTGTTTCCTGGAAAATTACCAGTGTTTCAAATTTATTGGACAAGATAATCCCTTAATGTTCTCTTCCCTTCTACTACATCTGTGGTGGTTTTCCTCTTCTCATTCATTACTTGGTGTATTTGTGCTTTTTCATTCTTTCCCCCCAGTTCAGGTCAGCTAATTGCTTAGTTATTTGGGTATTTCTTCTTAAAGTAACCAGTGGTCGAATTTATTCTTAATAACTACTCTTTTTTCAAATTCAGTACTTTTTGCTTTTGTCTTTATTCCTTCCTTCCTTATGCTTTGTTTTTCATCTTTTTTAACTTCTTGAGATTGCTTAATTTATTTTCATTATTATTTATTAATGTTAGCAGTTAAAGCTATGAACATTCTTTGGATCCGCTGGGGTTCAGGACATTCTATGCCACAATATGACAGATTCCATAATCTGTCATTGTCCTCAGCCATTGCCCACTCTTCATCAAACCTAGCATAAAAATACACAGGCCTGATTGCTTCTTTGGATCTTCCATTTCCTTATGAAGACTTCCATGTCACATAACTTTTTAAATAAAGTTTTTGTGCTGCTTTTCTTCTGTTTATCTTTGCCCGTTTAATTTTTAGACCCAGCCTGGGATCTTAGCAGAGTCAAGGAACCCTTGAGCTTCTGATATGTTATAATTTTATTGTTATTTTTGTACTTCTTCATCAATATCCAGTTTTGAATTCCTCCTTAGGTGAGAATTTAGAATCTCTGGTAACTCAGACTTTCTCCAGAAAAGCGTAGAAATGACTAGCATGCTAAATTTTTCTAATATTTTGTGTAGCCAAAGAAATTATCCCAAGTGCAGGAAATGTCCCCAGGGCTGCACCCCTGCCACAGTGTTTGGAAATGACAAGGGGCTATTAGGTTTGCTTTTCATATGCTTGAGGCATTGGGGAGGGGGTGAGGCTGGTCTGGAATTACAGGCTTTCCTTTCAATTGTCTTCATTCCCCTGATGGCTCAGGGCTGGAAGCTTTTATGTAAAACATGGCATTTTCCTTGGAATGAAGGTGCTGGGGTATGCTCAATTTTGC
Source organism: Canis lupus baileyi (assembly GCF_048164855.1). Lineage (NCBI taxonomy): Eukaryota > Metazoa > Chordata > Mammalia > Carnivora > Canidae > Canis > Canis lupus. The sequence continues at coordinate 14,102,320 of NC_132852.1, forward strand.
CAGTTCTGTTTTCAAGTAACTCACGGTCAGGGGTGTCATGGAACCTGTACCATGGGAACTCAGATCCTGAATTCACATTATCTGATGGATGTTTTTAGCTTTATATGGGTGCTCCCAGACAACTGTTCTGTTGTGGCATTGTATCCTTCATATTATTTTCATAATTACGAAATATTTTAAATAAATTTGTTATGGTTATAAAAATGAACGCTAAAGAAATCAAAAATGCTAATATTGATGAGAAATGTGATGACTCCTTCCCTTCAATCAAATAAGTATTTGTCTACATGTTCAGTTGTGAGAGAAAATTAAAATTAAAGGTATGTTGCTATTGTATCATATAGCATCGTCTACTTCTTGACTCTCTCCTGCCCCCACATCACATTAGGCATTTGGACAACTTTTCATACTCAACCTTGGTTTCATACTCAAGTTTGCTTTTTCAGGAATTTTTTTAATATCAGAGTAGAAGATTCTGTGCACTTCTTGTTTGAATTTATGCCAGTCTGTAGGTGTCTTCAGAGTTGCAGCAAAATTCGTGCTCATTCTCCTATTTTTCCCTCCAAATTAGAAGAGAGGAGGAACCTCCCACCTTCCCAGCTGTACTGAATTGGAAGAGCCTTTAAGACCTTATGATGGATGCATACAGTGGGTGAGATAGGATGTATCATCACCGTTTGCTTCCAGGGCTGGACCAGGGATGAGGCCTAGGACACAGGACTCACTGTGGCGCTTGTGTAGGTTTGATGTTGGCCACGGCATGGCGTGACCCCAAGAGGCAGTGTGACCTCAAATTCTGTGTGCTGTGACCTTGGCTTGCCTCACCCTAGTCCCAGCCCTGTCTACTTCCTCCACCTGTCCATGTTTCCTACTTCTGCAGGGGCAGTCTCTATAAGCTGCTTTGTCCTCAGAGTAACAGAGAAGCCACCAGCTTGTCCATTCCAGTATCCAGCTACCTTTTGTTCACTGCTGACCAGAACTGGGTGAGAACCAGTTATTGTTATGAATTGGTTGAGAGATGATGCTCGTGCTGCTTCTTCCAGGGTTGCTACATATTCTATAGCAAAAATCTGCTCCCCGTAACTTGTTTCTAAATTTAGTCCTCCAGGATTCTGTAATGACAGAGAAGGCTGGCAGATGGAGTGACCCTCGTTCTTCCTCAGCCGGGTCACAGTGCTCCTCAACATAGAACCTGGTGGTAGATATGTGATGTTCTTTCTGCCCACTCTTGTCATTTTCATGGCAGCTAAAACTAGAGGCTTCTTGGGAATAGCAGAGGAGCTGATGTAGATGAAATGGAAGCAGTTTCCTTAGAACTTTCTAGAATTTCTGTAGTATTATATTTTCAGGACAAAGGATAGATTAGCTTTTACATCATACCTGGTTGAATTAATATGAAGGATAATTTGGAAAGTCTCTAAGGCCTGTGCATGCTTACACTAGTTTATTTTTACTAGTCTGAGAATGGGGAGAGAATTTTAACAAGGGAGCAGTATGCTGTACCCAAGCTCTCTATTATTTACTACACTCTGAGACTAGTTGCATTTTGAACGAGGTGCAGGGATGAATGTGTGTATGTATTCAGTATATCAGTTATTTATTGCTCTGTAACAAGCTATCTCTAAATTTAGTGGCTTAGTGGGTGCCTCCTTGAGTGGCACCAGTAGTTAGTTATGTGACTCCCACGCTCACTTTGCATTGGACTTCTTCAGAGTATGATCCACATTTCTCTAGACTGAGTGGAGTTTTCCTGGCCTGGTGAATACTTTTTGTGTTTTAGGCTTTTTACTCTCCCCACGTGGAATTCTTCTAGTCCTCCTCTCTGTTGTGATCTGTGTCCTCATTAGGAGGTGCTTTAAGTTTTTAGTCTCCTTAAATACATCTCTTAACTCTTCATTCGATCACAGATATTTAGTGCATGCCGGTTGCGGAAACGACACCTCTTTTGTTGAGGACCAGGCCAAGAATGGGCATGTGGCCTCTTTTGGCCAGTGAGAGGCCAAGGGAAGTCCACCTGAGGTCAGGGAAAAGCTAGAAGAGAAGACAGTTTGTCTTGTTCTCAACGTTGTTTGGCCGGGAACGGTGGCCATCAGATGGTGGGGGAAAGTGGGCAGAGGCGAGGTCCTTGACATCACTGACCCACACAAGCAGTCCACTCTGGAGTCTCCACTGTCTTTGTCTTGGGTGGAATAAAAGGTTTTCATGTGTGAACTAGTGTCAGTCCCAAAGCTTTCATTTGCAGCAGAGAACTTGTAACCTCACCATGGCCCTCTGCATAGTATTGCAGTTTAGGGGGATCCCTGGGTGGCTCAGTGGTTTAGCGCTTGCCTTTGGCCCAGGGCGCGATCCTGGAGTCCCGGGATCGAGTCCCACGTCGGGCTCCCAGCATGGAGCCTGCTTCTCCCTCCTCCTGTGTCTCTACCTCTCTCTCTCTCTCTCTCTGTCTATGATAAATAAATAAATAAATCTTAAAAAAGTATTGCAGTTTAGAATGTAAGATTTGGAATCTGATGGACTCTTAACTTTGTTTCGGAGCCTACATGATTATGTCATTTAATCCTTCTGATATAATCATTTTGTAGATTAAGAAAAGTAAGGTTCAGAGGGAGCTGAGCTTGTGAGTTGGGCCTGAAATAAAATCAGATCTATTTGACCCAGCTTCTCAGAGTCTCATTGTTTAATGTGAAAAATGGGGCTGCTCTATAATGCCGACCTGCTAGGGCTGTTGGGGGATTAAATGAGCTACTTTAGATCACGTGAGCCCAGAGTCTGTTATACAGACATCATCAATAAATAGCTGCCACTGTTTGATTATTCCTGTTGCTGTTATTATTCCCTACTCTCACCACTTTAGTATGGTGTCTGGCATGTTTTAGGCTCTTCACAAGTATTTGCTGACTCATGAATGATTCAATGGATAATTCCTCTGATTCTGTTAATTACAGAGCTTTGGCATACAGTCCCTCATCGTGCATGCTATTTAACTGCTTCTGTAAGGTTCCTTGCCTCCCCAGGGACATTGACTTTCACTTTCCTTGACAACAGGGACCACATCTCACCCTTTCCACTTCTCTTTACTACCTGGTTCAGTGATAGACATTTGAAGTTTATTAAAAATTAAATACTTGCCATATTAAGAAGTGTTTTTCAAGAACTTCCTGTGTGGAACAGTTGGCCATTTTCATTGACTCTCAACATTTTCATAGGAATTCAGAGTTTTGTAAAGTATCCCATTGTTACCAGTTTTTTGGGCCAGATTAATAGATTGAAGAGAATTTATTTTATGGATCACTTCCGAAATTCCTATTTCCCTTATGGTAGCACTGTATATCAGAGGAACTAAACAAAAAATTCTTCATAAACATTTCCTTTACTCATCACATACTCAGTGAGACATGAAAAGAATTATAGTGCCTCCATCTCATGAGTTTGTTAATAACTTTTTTTTTTTGCTTCCTGAGAGACAAATGAATCTGAATTTTAATCTGAGTTTCTGATTTCCAGCTTATTCTTATGCACAACATCATACTTTCTCTCAGGAACTATAAATCTGTAGTCCCTCTTAGGACAGCACATGAGAACAATGGACATTCCATTCCGTCTGCCCTCCACATAAGAAGGTTATGGCACAGGTACAATGAGACTTTGTAGGGATAGTTTACGATAAATGTGGTTGGAACAGCCCAGTAAACTCAATTCCTCTGTTTTAATCCATTGCTTTACTATTGTAACAGTCCCCCCACCTGCCAAATACAGTGCTTGACCTCATAACTTTGCTATATTTGCATTACCCATAAATATGGAAGGGTTGTCCTTTTGTCTGTAAGTTAACAAAAACTTTTGGAACCTGATTTTTTCTTTCTTTTTTAGTTTTTTTAAAATTTTTTAAAGATTTTGTTTATTTATTCATGAGAGACATAGAGACATAGGCAGAGGGAGAAGCAGGCTCCCTGCGGAGAGCCTGATGTGGGACTCGATCCCAGGACCCCAGAATCATGATCTGAGTCAAAGGCAGATACTCAACCACTGAACCACCTAGGTGCACATCTTTTTTTAGGTATTTTATGAAGAATAGATAAGCATTTTTTGTGAGAATAAAGTCTGATTTGCTAATAATGATGTAGAATTGTAATATACAATTGCCTTTTATTTCCAAATATATTGAAGACTTAGTGCAACACTGTTAAGGTGGCATTCAAGGAGGTCGTGGATCCTTTGGGTCTTAAGGTCCATGACTAAAAAAGATCTAAGAGCCTTTGAAATGCCTCGATATTTCCTTTCTTTCAATTGCTCATCTCCTTGAAATAATCTTCCACACTCAACATTCAACAAATATTTATTGGGCATATGCTCAGTAAATGATGTGACTGATGCCCGACTACTTAAAAAAAACAAAAAAACAACCAACAAGCCCTGATTCATTTTCCTGCCCGTTGCTCTACTATAACTGACTTTTCAAAAGTAAACAGTGGCCTTAAATCCAGTGGCGTACCGATCAGGGTTGCTGATCCAGGAAAACAGAAGCTATTCTGTTTTCTAGGGTGTAGATGGCTTAATACACAATGAGCTGCTCCTGGTGAAGCAAGGAGGAGCTGGTGAAGAAGATGGGGAGGTCTGAACGAGAAGCGGCTGCTCCTCAGAGTTTGCCTAGAAGTGACTGTAGTTGAGTGTGGCCTAGTGGGGGGTTTTTCTAGATCTTGGGAAGGAAAGCTGCAGTCCCGGGTGGGGGTGGGGGTGGGGTTGGGGGTGTTGTTCCATCCTCTGCCTTCATTCGAGTCTTCTACACCTCACGCCACTCCCATCCCCACCAGAACCTTCCAGGTGAAGGGGCCCTGGGACAGGCTTTGCGGCCTGTGCCACACTGTGGGACGCACCAGGTGCCAGCCCCCAGTCCAGCACACGAGGTCCTCCCCAGGCTTCCTCCTCTTAAGCCCTCCTTTCATGTATATGACCCTGTGGCTTCTTACACCTGCTTGGAGCTTGTCTGCCTTGCCTTGCCTTGCATGAGTTTCTCTCTTCGTTTCGGTCTCCTTCCCCTTCATTTGAGGCCCTCCTCCCATCCCACCCGAGCCTTAAAGCTTCGTGTCACAAGTCGGAAGAGTTTTGTCCTCCTGTCTTTGTTCTTCACCAAATTCTCTCCTTTTGGGACTATTGCTGCCCTCACATCAGTGGTCGTTCTTTTGTGTTAGCAAGCCTCCCTGTCCTGAATCTGTAACGTAGACACCGAGTCCCCCATAATTCCAGTCATTCACTAGCAGCTTCCTCCTTTACTAAATGTATTATGTAGACAATGAAAGTCTCTTGCAGTTTCAACTCAAAAGAGGTTATATTGTTAATTGGTTGTTATGGATTTGTCCCCCTTTTAAAAAAAATGCACTGACATACTTTTTGTAAACCAAATGGGGTAAATTCAATATAGTTTATACTTTGAGCTTTTCACTTATTATCGTAGATATCTTTCCCTATAGTTTATGCAGCTTTAATGCAAGCTTTTAACTAAAAGTTATTAACTATAGCATCGGATAGAAGTTTCTTAGAGTATTTAAACTTGTAGTGTGGGGGGATCCCTGGATGGCTCAGCGGTTTGACGCCTGCCTTTGGCCCAGGGTGTGGTCCTGGAGACCCAGGATCGAGTCCCACGCCGGGCTCCCTGCATGGGGCCTGCTTCTTCCTCTGCCTGTGTCTCTGCCTCTCTCTCTCTCTCTCTCTCTCTCTCTCTGTCTCTCCTGAATAAATAAATAAAATATTAAAAAAAAAATAAATCAACTTGTAGTCTGTATGTTGCTATCGATAGGCATTGGGATGGATTGTTTCTAGTTTTCTGTTCTTGTAAACTACACCCATCACTGCCCTTATATGTACAACTCTGCGCTCTTTTTAAATTTAAATCTTCTTTTTTGAAATTATTTTAATCTTACAGAAAAATTGTAGAAATGGTACAGAGAACTCTGGCTTACCCTTTATCCTGGCTCACCAATAATTTTGAACATTTTTGCTGCATTTGCTTTATCATCTTCTCTTTTGAAAATTTATATATAACTTTGTTTTCTAAGCGTGTGAGAGGTGCACACAGTCCCTTCACCCCCATCCTTCAGCTCGTATATTCGAGAACAAAATTGTCTCATCCAACCACAGCGCCGTTTCCAGATTCGCAGAACCGATGCAGTTACTCCTCCAATCTGCTGTCAATGCGGCCCTTTTGTCAGTTGCCCCGGGTGATGTCCTTTCCTTCCTCTGGCGGAGGGTTCAGAGCTAAGTATTGCATTTAGTTGTCACATCTCTTTAGTTTCCTTTAATCTGGAACGTGGATCGTCAGCCTTTTAGGACCCTGACATTTCTGAAGAGCACAGGTCAGCCGTTTTATTACACATTCCTCGGTTTGGGCTTGTTGGATGCTACGCGGTGATTAGACTGTTGGCTGCACATCCCGGGCAGAATGTAACGCTTATGTTGTGTTACGTGTGTCCCTTTTCATGTGTCACAGCAGGGATGCCTTGTGTCCTCTTCCTCCTTGATTGCGCTGCTTTTAATCAGTCAAGGTGTTGTCTTGTTTCTCCACGTGTTCCTTCACTTGTGTCCTCTAAACCTCCCGTGAGCTCCTCCTCTCTTTGCCAGCCCGCCGGGGACCATCCCGGCCGAGGGGAGCAGAGACATTATTGACGACTTTTTTCCTTGCAGCTAACAAGCAGTCTGTGGAGAAACACTTTGAGATCATATAAAAGTGCCGTTGCCTCCCAGAAGTCCCCTTAGATTGAATGTCCAGCGATGCCTGCCCTTTGCCTGTTCCCGTCTGTCCTCTGTACATTGCAGAATGTCCTCTTCTTTCTTTCCCATGCTCCCCACTTTTATTCCTTATCCGGGGTAAGAACCAACCTTCCACTGTCCCCCATTTTTATGTATCCAAGTATCATCATTGTGGTCAATAAGGCGTCATTGTCCTGTGGGTACTTAAATTCTGGCCCCGTCAGTGTACAGGATTTTTTTTTATGGGATAAATTTCTAGATGTGAATTGCTGTCTAAAAGTGTCTTTACGCTTTTCACAGGTATTCTCAGTTTTTCCCTCCCCAAAGCATGTTTGTTCCCACCAGCAGTGTTGGAGGGTGCTCATTTCCTTACGGCTCTGCTGATTCCGGGATCTCTTGTCTTCCTGTCTTTCTTGATCTGACAGGGGTGGGGTGGGTGTAGAGCCACATTGTTTTTTCTTTTTCTTTTCTTTTCTTTTCTTTTCTTTTCTTTTCTTTTCTTTTCTTTTCTTTTCTTTTCTTTCTTTTTTTTTTTTTTTTGAGTCACATTGTTTTAATGCACATTTCTTCAATTGTTAGATTGGATTCTTTTAATAGCTTCCTTGGAAAATGTTTTTATCATATTTAAATCAGATTGTCTCTTATGATCTGCACAAGCTCTTATTTAAATAATTAGAACAGTTAATAAGTCATTTGTTAATGTACTATATATGTGTTTGAGTGTATATATTTGTACACATACATATATATGTATATATCTATATGTACATGTATATATATAATCTATATATACAACCTATATGTACACACACACATATATATGTTTGTCCATATAGATTTTATGGAGTTTTATGGTGTTTAATGTTTTAAATTTTTATTTAATGAAATCTCTCAATTTTCTCTTATGTTTTTGGGTTTTATCAAATGCCTAGCAAGGCCTTCTCTGTGTGAAGATTATGAAAATATCTTTCTAGGGGCAGCCCTGGTGGCGCAGTGGCTTTGCACCGCCTGCAGCCCGGGGTCTGATTCTGGAGACCCAGGATCGAGTCCCACGTCAGGCTCCCTGTATGGAGCCTGCTTCTCTCTCTGCCTCTTTCTCTCTATGAATAAATAAATAAAATCTTAAAAAAAGAAAGAAAATATCTTTGTATTATTTTCCAGTCTTTTTAAAAAGAAATTATTTTATACATTTAATCTTCAGTTCATCAGGAATATATTTTCCCATTATTATTTCACATGTCCTAGGCCAAACTCCTCCCCTTTCCTTTGCAAATCAATGGTACCTTCCAGTGATGTCTGTGCCATTCTAATTTCCACCACGCAAGCGCAGGTCTTCTTTGACTCTTCTCTCAGCAGAAGCCTCTTTCCTTGGCTCTTACCCAAAGACATCCCCCTTGTTCTTTTCCTTAACCTTTGACCCTCCTACTCTGTTTTTTGATTGGGTCTTCTTTTAACTCCTTAAATATGAATGTTTTTCAAAATTCTGTGTAGGTAGGGGCCGTGTACCTTGTTGCCATCATGTCATTGGGGCTGGCCACGATGCTCGACACATGGAGAAGCTGAATTTATTGCTGGAGTATCAGTGAGTAAATGTACTTCTGTCCTTGTTTGCCAGCTATTTTCACCATATCTCCACATTGACATTCAGATATTATCTTCGAAAGAAAATGTCCCGAAATAGTCTCATGCAGTAGACATAGGATATATAAACAAGATATTTTTTAACATTCTCATGAAGTTCATGGCAAAATATGGACTAACCTTTTTGTTAGGCACAATAGTGATTGAGTGACCACTCCCAAGAGTTGTCAGCAAGGGAGAGGGGGCTTGGTGGAACATGGAGAGGGTTATTTTGGGCTTCTTCTAGGATTTTGACAAATCTGAGTTCACTCTTTTTTTATTAGTATCTTAGAGGAACATTCATCAGATTAGCAGATGGAATAAAGTGGGGAAGGATCAAGTACATGAGAGATCACAATGGAGTGTGTATTTGGATGAAGTGATGAGCTGAATGAAACTAATGCAACAATGTGAGGCCTTTTAGAAGGGTCTAAAAACTTACTGTATAAGTACAGGATGGTCTGGTGGAAATGTAAAGGGAAATGACTTAAAAGTTTTAACTGATAATTTGGGTTTAACCTAAGTAAAGACTGTGATCTTATTTCTGAAAATGTTAAGGTGCCCTTATATGATCAGAAGAATAAAGTCTGGTTTTTCCTATGAGAAATTATATTTAGAATCTTCTATCTGGTTTAGGAATGCCAGTCCCAAGGACATAAGGGATGGTGACTGGGAATTATATCCTAGGAGGAATGGTTGGTGAGAAGGCAAATTCTTAGCCCGAAGAAGAGACTATTTTAGGAGTCAGGGAGGTGTCACATAACTGGGTGATCATGTGATATATTGTCCAAAGCAGGACTTTCTGTAAGTGAAAGAGGTCAGTATTAATAATTATGCTGGATGACGAGCATAAACTAGGACTCTCTGGGGCAAGTGGAAACATATGGTCATCTACTTATAATAATCTTCAAACATTTGAAGGTCTGTTACGTGAAAGAAAGATTAGACCTCATCTGTGGGAGAGAGCGGGCCAGTGCACACAACTACGAGAAGACATGCGTCTTTCTCCTTATAATGAGCCACCATCTAGCTCTGATTCTTTGTTGGGGGGTGGGATGGGCTGCTTTACAAGGTGGTATGTTTCTCATCACTGCTGATGCCAAGAATTTGTATAGCTGCCCTTTCTAAGTCTTGATAATACACAGCTGAGATGAATCCGTTGGTACCAACCCATCAGATACTTGTGTCTGTATTCTTTCTGGGTACTATGCAGATGTCCCTTTCCTCATTACGTTTAGCTTAGCCGGCTGTATCCTGGTGGCCCTGCGCCCTTCCCTGGAGAAGGTTAGAATCCCTGTCTGATGCTGTCCTGGTAGACCTCGTTGTGCGGTTGTGGCATCTCTAATGCTGCAGAATCTGCCCATGCACCAGCAGGCAGGGCTGTCGTGCCTTTTGTCTCTGCCCCCCCCCCCCCCCCCCACTTCAGCTCTTCTGGTTCCTGAGGGCGGGGTGGGTGGGTGGGGAATCTCCGTATCTGCTGCCGTCGTTGCCTCTGCTGCTGTTGTCTGGTTTGTCTCTCTTCCTAAATATCTTTCTTTTAAATGTTTTATTTCTGTGAGTCATGGTTTTTATGCTAAATAAAAGATGTAGTTTTTCCCCTCGTGGCAGAGCCATCTCGTAAAAAACTTTAAGATGCACAGACTCTGGATCTGTTTATTTCTTCCTGTGGGTGTTGTGGTCATTCCTTGGGTTCTGCAGGGCACTGGGTTACGTGCTTGATTCTTTGCTACCTTGCTTAGTCCTTCACAGCAACTCTAAGAGGCAGATGCCACTGTTCCCATTTTATTTTATTTTTATTTTTTATTTTTTAAGGTTTTAGGTGATTTCTCCCACACATGGGGCTCGAACTCACAACCCCAGGATCAAGAGGCACATGCTCTTCTCACTGAGCCAGCTGGGTACCCTGACTGTTTCCACATTATATGTGACGTTTAGAAAGATTACAGCCAGTAGGCATGCAAACTGGATCCAAACCCAGGTCTCTTAGTTTGCCCTATATTTATTTATTTGTTCAACCAATATCTGAATGTCTGCATCGTGCCAGCCTCATCTTCCCCAGATTCATAGCAAGTCTCCTCCCCTTCTCCCCACAAGCACACAGTTGAATCCTATGGGGCACATTTTATGCTTTCAGGGTGCCAGATTTCTTCCTGCTTGGTTGGTAAGACAGACCTGGCCATTGTCCCTGTGTTGTTTGGAGTCTAGTTGAGTAAACAGATATAGAATAGTAGTTTTGTTTTAAATATCCTGATGTTAAGAGAAGTACAGAGTGTAATGGCAGCGTGCTATGTGGCCCTTTACTACCCTGAGAGTTAGGGAAGCTTTCCAGGGTGGCTGAGGAAGTGACATTTACATGGAAACCAGAAGGATAATAGGAGTTAGCTAGGAAGGAGTGGGATGAGACTGTTTTGGGGGACAGAAGAGAGTGCTTGTGCAGAGTCTCTGGCCATGGAGGAACTTGATGCCTTGGAGGTTCAGAAAGAATCTGTGTGTGTGTGTGTGTGTGTGTGTGTGTGTGTGTGTGTACACGTGTGTGTGTGTGCATGAGGGAGAGGAAGAGAGAGAAAGTGACTTGATACAACACTGGGGAGATAGGTGTTCAATCAAGGTAGTTTATCCTGAGGGCAAGATATTTTTCTTTCCTTTTAATTTTATGTGTCTTTTGAATAGATAAAACAATCACATAATTCGATTTTCAAAGGACAGCAAAGAGTAAGGCACAGTGTTGGCCCCTTCCCACCTCTTATCTCCCCACCTCCAGTTCCTTTCCCTGGAGACATCTGTAGTTTCCCTTCCTGTGTGCCCTTGCAGAGATGCTCTGTGCACGTACAAGCACATATGTAGGGATTTATTTTTCCTTACCCCTTTTAACACAAACAGCAAAATATGACATAGACTGTCTTGCATACATTACTTTTCTTCAGTTAACAGATTTTAGATACTGTTCCATGGTGGTAAAGAAAGAGCTACTTTGTTGGAGTGCAGTGTCCTCAGGAGCTTCCTGGGTGTAATCTGAAACTGGCCTCCATTTGTGGAAAGCAGGGAGAGACCCAAGAAAGAAGCAGGCCTCTCCAGATTGGTAAGTGGCAATTTTAATAAGCATAGGGAGCTTATATACACGGCTTATGTGGGCAGCAGGGAGATGAATGGATCCCTGCACCCATCTGCCAAACCTTAAACGTTTATATGGAGGCCTTAGCTGGGTTCAGTCATGTATACCGTGCAGGTATTCTTAGCACCGTATCACTATCGCAGAGCTGTTGTCCTTGGAGCAGCTTCTGGGAGCGGGAAAGACAAGCAGAACCTGCTTTCTAAGAACAGGGGGGTAGTGAGGAGCCTCTGATGGCTGGGTCCAGTTCATAGTCCATTTGGCAGTTATGTCTTTCTAATGATCTCTCTCTATATTTCATTCTTTTGTATGGCTGCATGATATTCCATTGCAAATACGTACTCCAATATATGGAAGCCTAAGAGAAATAGAAAACAGATTGTTAGGGAAGAACAGTATTGCAAAGGTGGAAAATAACCAGTAAGCCATTAATATTTCAGGCAGGAGGTGATGTCACCTTGGATTCAAACAGTGGCAGTGGGGCTTATGTGATCAATTGATCTACAACAAAGGAGGCGAGAGTACGTAATGGGGACAAAAATATCTTTTCAACAACTGGACAGCTACATGCAAAAGAATGAAACTGGGCCACTATCTTACAGATAGGCAACAATAAACTTAAAATAGATCAAAGACCTAAATGTGAGCTCTAAAAGAAAACATAGGCAGTAATCACTTGGACATTGGCCTTACTAAGACGTATTTATAAATATGCCTTTGTAGGTAAGGGAAACCAAAGCAAAAATAAATTATTGAGATGAAACCAAAATAAAAAGCTTTTGCATAGCAAAGGAAACCATCAACAGAACAAAAGGCAACCTACTGAATGGGAGAAGATATTTGCAAGTGATATATCTGATAAAGGGTTAATATCCAAAACCTATAAAGAACTTCTGCTCAACGCCAAAGATCCCAAACAGTCCAATTAAAAAATGGGGAGAGGACATGAATAGACAGTTTTCCAAAGAAGATATACAGATGGCCAACAGACACATGAGAAGATGCTCAATATCACTCATCATCAGGGAAATACAAGTCAAAGCCACAAGGATATCACCTGACACCTGTCAGACTGACTAGTATCAAAAAGACAAGAAATAACAAGTGTTGGCAAGGATATGGAAAAAAAAAGAATCCTTGTGCACTGTTGGTGGGACCGTATATTGGTGTAACCACTCTAGAAAATAATGAAGTTCCTCAAAAAAAAAAAAAAAAAAAAGAACTACCATAAGATCCAGTAATGTCACTCCTGGATATTTACCCAAGGAAAATGAAAACACTAATTCAAAAAGATATATGCAGTGCTGTGTTTATTGCAGTCAAGGTGTGGAAGCAACCTAAGTGTACATTCATAGATGAATATATTGTATATATTACCCATAAAATGAACATGTTTATGTGTATACACACATACACACAGTGGAATTTTATTCATTCGTAAAAGAGAATGAAATTTAGCCGTTTGTGACAGCATAGATGGACCTAGAGGGTATTAAGTGACATAAGTGAAATAGAGGGACAAATACCATATAATTTCACTTATATGTAGAATCTAAAAAACAAAACGAACAAATAAACTGAAACAAAGTTAAATACAGAGAAGGAATTGATGGTTGCTAGAGGGGAGAGTGGTGGGGGTAAGGGTGAAATAGGTGAAGGGACTTAAGAGGTACAGAGTTCCAGTTATAAAATAAGTCATAGAGATGAGAAGTACAGCGTAGGGAATATAGTGAATAATACTGTAATAATGTTGTATAGTACCAGATGGCAACTACACTTGCTGTAACAGCACTGAGTAATGTATAGAATTGTTAGATTACTATGTTGTACACCTGAAACTAATTAGAATGTTGCATGTCAACTATACATCAATAATTTTGTTAAAATGTGAAGAGAAATAATGGTGGCGGAGACAGAGATTAATTGTATATAAGGGAGACTTAGTGTTAAGTAGCAAGAGGATCTGTTGATTGGTGGCATATTAGGGGTGAAGCACAGGGATGTCTTCCAGCCTTCAAGCTTGAGCAGTTGGGTGGACAGTGATGTCATTTTACAAGTTGATTAACATGAAAGGAAGAGTAAGATTGAGTTCAATTATACATCTGTTGAATGTAAGGAATTTGTGAGACATGCAGGTGGAATGTAAAGTTGTCATTTGACTATTGGAGTCTGTAGCTCAGGACAGACGATTAATCCCGGAATGTAAATTTGGGAGCGGTTATTGTATAGTGATGCACAGTTACAACAATGGTAATTCACGTTTTGGGAATGCTTGGGAATGCTTAGGGAATGCTTGAATCACCCTGATTAGTGACCTGGCCAAAATGTTGATATGGTGGAAAGTGCTTTAAAAAGGCACGTCCTTCTCCTTTTAGTCTTTGAGACAATGATACACAGTTGACCTGGAATAACATGGGTTTGAACTGCATGATTCCGCTTACATACAGATTTTTTACAGTATGGTACTGTTAATGTTTTTCTCTTTCTTACAATTTTCTTAACATTTTTTCTCTAGCTTGCTTTATTGTAAAGCTACAGTAATACAGTATATAATATGTATAAATATATATAACACGTATAAATATATATATACATATATCATACAAAATATGTGTTAATCAACTGTTTAAGTTACTGGTAGGGCTTCTGGTCAATAGTAAGGCTATTAGTGGTTAAGTTTCCGGGAGTCAGGTTATGCACAGTTTTTCGATTGCATGGGGGTCAGTGCCCCTCACCCCCACGTTGTTCAACGATCAACTGTACCCAATTCTGTAAGGTTGTTGTTAAAGTCTACTGAATGAGTTTGTAGAGATGATCAGTTTGTTGCTCGATAACAATTAGCACATGAGTTAAAGTTTGTTGAGGAATTTAACTCAGTGTGCTGCCAAGATGTTGGCTGTCACACAACTTTGCAAAGCTTATTTATTACAAATGCATAACAGATAGTTGGAGTTTCGCAGTTTTTCTTTTTTTTCCTGGCCACTCCTTTATTCATGGTAACGTGTTGAGTTCCTACCTTGTTCTGGAAAGATGTTCATATTTAGTGTTGCCTGGAGGTAGTCATTGTTTCCAGTTGCTTCTTTTGCTTTGTAAACATTAATTTCAGTTACCTGAGTGTCATTGTCTTCAACCGAGATCTCGGAGTTATTTTAACAAAAAGCAGCAATGCATGTTTACAGCAATGGTATTTTTTACCCATATTTTCTAGTAACAAAACTTTAGACCTCTATGAACTGTGGTTAAAATATGAACTGTCCCATATATGGGACATATAGCTTATTGCTATCGGAAGTAAATATAATAATCCTCCTAGGCTTTTCTTATATAGCCACAAGTGTCTTAGTCCTGAGTTTTTTCCCAAGAAAGGGTAGAAATGGAAGGTGGAGGAAGTGGCTTATGGGGAATTTGGCTCCTCTAAGGTGGCTACCTTAATGAAAGAAATTTCAGAGCCATTGACCTAGTATAATGGCCATCAACTCTGACCTAATCAGTAACTTAAAATTATACATGCTTTGTCCTTACTCTAGAAAGAAACCAAACCAAAAAATTTTAGAAATTGAAAGTATTATAAAAAACAAAAAACATTATATAACTATTTAGCAACTGAGACTATTCTGAGAGTTAAAGTATAATAATTATATAAGGAAAATAGGGTGGTAGATATAAAGCTTAATATCTGATAGATACATTCCCTCTTTTGAGAGTCTTAACTTTCTGAAAAACTTTTAACCACATTAAAACTGAGTTCTTTGTCACAACTTAGTAATAAGAAAACAAACAACCTAATAAAAGACAGGGAAAAGATTTGGGCAGACTCTTGACCAAAGAAGATACACTGATGAAAAAAAAAATGCATGAAAGATGCTCAGCATCATTTGTCGTTAGACTGCAAATTAAAACCATAGTGAGGGGATCCCTGGGTGGCTCAGTGGTTTGGCGCCTGCCTTCGGCCCAGGGCGTAGGCCTGGAGTCCCGGGATTGCGTCCCACATTGGGCTCCTTGCATGGAGCCTGCTTCTCCCTCTGCCTAGGTCTATGCCTCTCTCTCTTTCTGTGTGTCTCTCATGAATAAATAAATAAAATCTTAAAAAAAAATAAAACCGTAGTGAGATACCACTGTGCACCTATTGGAATGGCTAAAGCAGGCAAGCATGCTGTTGTTAACACTCCTGGTGAGGATGTGTGGCAGTTGGAGCTCTCCTACATTGCTGTTGGGAATGTAGCATAGTGCACATATTTTGGTGAACAATTTTTTTTTAAAGATTTTATTTATTTATTTATGAGAGACACACAGAGAGAGGCAGAGACACAGGCAGAGGGAGAAGCAGGCTCCATGCAGGGAGCCCGACGTGGGACTCGATCCAGGGTCTCCGGGATCAGGCCCTGGGCTGAAGGCGGCACTAAACCACTGAGCCACCGGGGCTGCCCTTTGATGAACAATTTAATCCACCTTTACTACTCAATCCAGCAATCCCACTCCCAGGTTTTTATTCAAGAGAAATGGAAGCATATGCCCATTGATTACTGAGTGGATAAACAAACTGGCACTTTTTTTTTAATTTTTTTAAAGATTTTATTCATTTATTTATGAGAGAGAGAGAGGCAGAGACACAGGCAGAGAGAGAAGTAGGCTCCATGCAGGGAGCCCGATGCGGGACTTGATCCTGGGACTCCATAATCACACCCCAGGCTGAAGGTGGCACTAAACCGCTGAGCCACCCAGGGGTCCCCAAACTGGCACTTCTATCCCAAGATTCTACTCAGTAGTAAAAAGTAACAAGCTATTAATACATGAAACAGCATGGATGACCCTCAAATGCATTATACTACATCAGTGTTTATCAACCTTTTAAAAACTACTACATCTCCTCTAGGCTTTTTAGATTTTTTTCCCCCTAACTAACTGCCCATTTCCCTCATGAAATTTTAATGCCACAGATATGTCTTTCGTACTGGGGCCCTTTGGAGGACCTAGACCAGTGTAATATAAGGTTTTTACACCTGCAAAGACCCAATTTTTACCTCTTTGGGGACAGTATTGCCCTCACTTCCCCATTGCGGTTGCATGGGCTAAGTGAAGAAAGCCAGATGCATGGATTTATATGCCATTCTTGAAAAGGAAAAACTATCAAATCACAAGAAAGGTCTCTGGTTACCAGGGTGGAAGGAAGGGCCACATAGGAATATGAGGGAACTTTGGGAAGTGATGGAAATGTTCTGTTCCTTGATCATGGTGGTGGTTGTGCTGTAGAATGCATTTGTTGGAATTACAAGATTTGTACCCTGAAAGGGTAAATATTATGGTATTTACAACCTTAATAAGCCTGCCTTTTCTGAACATAGTATCCTGGGTTAAACTTGGAATGCTTTATGGGAAGTGAGAAGATTGGAAGCATCAAAGGCCAATTATTTTGGAATCTTCTATCACAAAGTGTGGTCCATATACTGAGAGATTCACATATGAAATCATAAACTCACTAAAGTTTCTGGAAACACAAATGTATGTGCATATACATACACACACGTACACACAATGGGAAATCCAACGGGCAGTCAAAGAATAGTGTAAATGGAGGTTGTCTAGGGTGTCTTTGAGGGTTTGATGACCCAACCTCCTGAGGACAGAGGCTAATCTAGAGAAACCAAGATTAGAAGTCCTAGTTTTTCCTAAAACCAAGTTGAGATTTAATTTACAGAAAGATCAGAGAGGAAAACCTGCCTTCTATTCCTTACTGGAAGCTGGCATTTGTCAGTGTGACTTTGGGTAGAAGCTTCCAATTTCTGTAGCATCCAGTGGGGGAAAAGTTTCTATGCTATATTTACTCTCTTATTTTTTTTAATATACTTTTTTTTTTTTTTTAAGTAAGCTGTAAGTCCAATGTGGGGCTTGAACTCATGGCCCTGAGATTAA
Source organism: Canis lupus baileyi (assembly GCF_048164855.1). Lineage (NCBI taxonomy): Eukaryota > Metazoa > Chordata > Mammalia > Carnivora > Canidae > Canis > Canis lupus. The sequence continues at coordinate 14,119,703 of NC_132852.1, forward strand.
GAGTCGTGTACCCTACCTACTAAGCCAGCTAGTTGCCCCTACGTTTGCTTTTTTTCATAGTTAAGTCTGAGACTTTGTCCCCTTACTGCAGTCTCCAAGTGAGGTATATGTTATCATCTGGCATCAAGAGGAGCCTGGAGAAGCAGGGGTGGTGGAAATACAGGTTTTGCTTTTTGGTATACCTTTCACAAAGGTATTTGAACTTGCAAGTGTTGCCAAGAAATGGAGTTTCCCCTTCCATTATAGTTCTTATGTATAATCATTGTATGCATCTGATTCTGAGCCAGAATGTTATATTTTTAAATGCTCTGGTGACAAATGATTTTTTTTTCTTCTTTTGAAAGCCCTTACTGAATTGTCACATATTTTGGGAAGTTTCCCAGATAGTGGTATCAGGAATACTCTGCTGCTGCTAATCTCCTACTGCAATAGTAGGTACAGGGGTTGTAGTGAAGGTTGTTAACTTCTGCAGATATTAAGGACCACCCTTAAGGGGCTGTCTCTTAGGATATCTGAAAGTCATGAAAAAATATTACTGACTTCATTGATCATGGAGAGACAGGTATCTTGTCAATGCCTATTAGTTGATACTTACACCATGCCTTCTGGGGTTGGAGAGCACTTTTTTGTAGGAATACAGGGGATACAGATGAAACTGAAGATACACAGTCTTATACGCAGTCTTCAATTTAAATCGCACTTTCAACTGGCCTCATGGATCATTGTCCCAACTCGTCATCTCCTGGCATTACTGCAAGTGCTTCTATAAGATGAACCACTGTTGGTGTTGACCTTAATTTGGCTGAGATAGTGTCTTTCAGGGTTTTTTTTTTTTTTTTTTGAAGTTACTTTCTCTTTCCCCCTTCCCATGCTGGTCTGTTGGGAATGAAATCATTATGTGTAGCTCCCCTTTAGGGAGTGGGAGTTACCTTTTACTTCCTTGAAGGTGTAAGATGTACATAAATAAAAAACAATGCCTTTACAAGCTGGCAATAGAAAATTTGAAGCCAAATTAAAACGGTATCATCACAAAACCCAATGTACCCAAAACTATCATCTTTAAAGTGCTTAAATTGCCAGTGTTAGGAATGACACTATTTAGGGATGCCTAAATGAATGGGGAGACATATTCTTGAATTGGAATACAAAACAGTAAGGATATCAGTTCTTTTCAAACCGATTAATTTAATTCCAGTAGAAATCTCTATAGAATTTATTTCCTCTGAATATACACAAGCTGATTCTAAAATTTATATGAAGAGGTAAGGAGCTAGAAAAGAGAAAAGAATTTTGTGATGGAAGGTAAGTTTGAAGTAGTCACACTATTCCATTTTAAGACTTACTGTGAAGCTTTAGTAACTTTATTAGGGCTTGCCAGAGAAACAGCTGGTAGGAGATATATTTAAGGAATTGACCCACACAGTTGTGCAAGGTGGTAAGTCCAAAGGTAGGGTAGGCCAGTGGGCTGGAGGCCCAGGGAAGAGTTGATGTTGTAACTTGAGTCTGAGGGGGTTTGATCCTCAGGGATCAATCTTTATTTCCTTTTTTTAAATTTTTTAAATTTATTTATGATAGTCACACAGAGAGAGAGAGAGAGAGGCAGAGACATAGGCAGAGGGAGAAGCAGGCTCCATGCACCGGGAGCCCAATGTGGGATTCGATCCCAGGTCTCCAGGATCGCACCCTGGGCCAAAGGCAGGCGCCAAACTGCTGCGCCACCCAGGGATCCCAATCTTTATTTCCTAATGCCTTAACATTTAATATTAATTTCTTCCAGAAAATACCTTCAAAGTGACATCTAAACTCAGATTTGACCAGACTCTGGGTATTGTGGCCTAGTCAAGTTGAAGACAGTGTGGGATTTGTGAAAATTAGATCTGCAGATCATTGAGACATAATAGAGAATCTAGAGATAAACTTATACAAATATGGGCAATTGATTTTTGAAAATGGCTCAAATGCAGTTTAATGAAGAAAGGATACTTTTTTCAACAAATGGTATAAAACAACTGAACGTCGGGCACCAGGGTGGCTCAGTCAGTTTAAAGTCTGACTCTTAGTTTCTATTCAAGTCGTGATCTCAGGGTTGTGGGATTGCCTCTGGCTCTGCACTGGATGTGGAGCCTACTTAAAATTCTCTCTCGCCTTCTCTCTATTCCTCCCCCATCATGCTTGTGCATGCGCTCTCTCTCAAAAAAAAAAAAAAAAGAAAAAAGATAAAAAGAAAAAAAACAAAACCAGTTGAACATCTATGCAACAAAAGAAACCTCTAAATTTAACATTATATACAGAAATAAACTCAAAATGGATCATAGATGTAAATGTAAAATTTAAAATTAAAAAAATTTTAAACATCAGAGAAAATTTTCATGACCTTCTGTTAGGCAAAGAATTCTTAGACAAAACACCAAATGCATTATTCACAGAAAAGAATGATCGCTTAGACTTCATAAAAATTAAACACTTTTCTGAGAGATGTTAAGACAATGAAAAACGAAGCTTCAGCGGTGGTTGGCTGGCTCAGTTGGTGGAGCATGTGATTATTGATCTCAGGGTTATAGGTTCAATCCCCATGTTGGGTGTTGAGATTACTTACAAATAAAGTCTTTAAAAGAAATAAAAAGAAAGCCCAATGTACAGAATGGGAGAAAATACTTGAAAATCATGTATCTGACTATATTTTATATAAATTACTTTAAAATTCAACAATTGAAAGTATAAAGTCCAATTTAAAAATACCCAAAAGAAGGCCATTGAGGGTAATAACATCCTCAATGTAGAAAACCTGATAACTTTTCTTCTCTTGTCAGGAACAAGATAGGGATGTCCACTCTCACCATTGTTACTTAATGTAGTACTGGAAGTCCTCACCACAGCAATCAGAGGACAAAAAGAAGTAAAAGGCAGGGCACCTGGGTGGCTCATTTGGTTAAATGTCTGACTCTTGATCTCAGCTCAGGTCTTGATAATCAGGGTTGTGAGTTGAGGCCTTGTGTTGGGCTCCACAGTGGATGAGGAGCCTACTTAAAAAAACAAAACAAAACAATGATGAAAGAAATTGAAAATGACACAAAGAAATGGAAAGACATTCCATGGTCATGGACTGGAAGAACAAATATTGTTAAAATGTCTATATTACCCAAAGCAATCTATCAAAATACCAATAGCATTTTTCACAGAACTAGAACAAATTATCCAAAAATTTGTATGGAATATCCAGTGCAACCTTGAAATAGAAAAACAAAGCTGGAGACACCATAATTCCAGACTTCAACTTATATTACAAAGCTGTAGTGATCGATATAATATGGTATTGGCATAAAAAATAGACATGTAGATGAATAGAACAGAATAGAAAATCCAGAAATGAACCTACAACTGTACGGTGAATTAATCTTCAACGAAACAGGAAAGAATATTTAATGGAAAAAAGACAACCTCTTTCACAAATGGTGTTGGGAAAACTGGACAGCAACATGCAAAAGAATGAAACCGGACCACTTATATCATACACAAAAATAAATTCTCAATGGATGAAAGCTCTAAATGTGAGACCTAAAACCATAAAAATCCAGGCAGTAATTTCTTTGTCATTGGCTGTAGCAGTTTCTTTCTAGATACGTGTTTTGAGGCAAGGGAATTAAAAGCAAAACTAAACTATTAAGACTTTATCAAAATAAAAAGCTTCTGAACAGTGAGGGAAAGAATCAGCAAAACTAAAAGACAACTACGGAATGAGAGAAGATATTTGCAAATGACATATCTGATAAAGGGTTAGTATCCAAAATGATAAAGAGCTTATAAAACTTAACACCCTGCCAAATAAATAAAACTTAACACCCCAAAAAGAATCCAATTAAAAAATGGGCAGAAGACATGAATAGACATTTTTCCAAAGAAGACCTACAGATGGCCAGCAGACACATGAAAAGATGCTCAATGTCACTGATTACCTGGGAAATGCAAATCAGAACCACAGTGAGATAGCACCTCACATCCGTCAGAATGGCTAAAATAAAAAACGAAACAGCAGGTGCTGGCAAGAATGTGGAGATGGGACCCCTCCTGCATTGGTATTAACTCGGCTCAGTTCTTGATTTCAGGGTTGTGAGTTCAAGGCCTGCATTGAGCTCCACGCTGGATGTGGAGCTTTATTAAAAAAAAAAAAAAAAAGTTAAAAATAGAACTACCCTATGACCTAGCAATTGCACTACTAAGTATTTACCCAAAGAATACAGAAGTACTAATTCAGAGGGATACATGCACCCTGATGTTTATAGCAGCATTATCTACAGCAGCCAAATTACGGAAAGAGCCCGAGAGTCCATTGACTGGTGAATGGATAAAGATGTAGTGATGTGGGGGTGGTGGTGGTGTGTATAAATGAAATATTACTTAACCTTAAAAGAGAATGAAATCCTGCCATTTGTAGTGACATGGGTGGAGCTAGAGTATAATAGTGAGCAAAAGAAGTCAGTCAGAGAAGACAAATACCGTATGATTTCACTCATATGTGAAATTTAAGAAACAAAACAAATGAGCGAAGGAGGGGAAAGAGAAAGTGAGACAAACCAAGAAACAGAATCTTAACTATAGAGAACACACTGATGTGTGTCCTCCCCAGAGGGGAGGAGGAGTAGAGGGATGGGGGACTAGGTGATGGGGATTGAGGTAGGGGATGGGGGACTAGGTGATGGGATTGTGATGGGCATCGGGTGTTGTAGGGAAGTGTTGAATCACTACATTGTATACCTGAAATGAATATTACACTGTGTGTTAATTAACTGGAATTTAAATAAAAACTTTAAAAATGCCCAAAAGATTTGAGTAGATGTGCCACTAAAGAGGGTATACAAATGGTAAATAAGCAAAGGAAAAGATATGCAGCATCATTAGCTTTTAGGAAAATGCAAATTAAAACCACAAGGATAAACAACGGCCTGCCTATTAAGGCTAAAATGAAACAGTGGTGACCACAGCGAGTGCCGATGAGAGTGTGGAGTAACTGGGTGGCTCATGGTTGCTGATGGAATGGGAAATGGTACAGCTGTTCTGGCAAAAAAAGTTGGCCGCTTTGTTATGAAGTTACATAAAGACCTGACATATGACCCAACAATCCCAGTTCTTGGTATGTTTTCTAGAGAAGTAGAAACTTATATTCACCCTGGAACTGATACATGAATGTTTATGGCAACTCTGGTCATAATGCCCCTGACCTACAAACAACCCAAACCTCCCTCAGTGGGTGCAAGAATAAACAGACGGTGGCACATGTATGCAGATGAACACTGCTCAGCAGTAGGAACGAAGGCAACAGTTTGAATCTCACAGACTTCTTACTGAGTGAAAGACTTCTGTCTCACAAGGTTATAAACTGTGGTTCCATGTGTAGGACAACTCTCAGAAAGATAAATTCACGGCGATGGAGAACAAAGCAGTGTTTGCCAGGGTTTGTGGGGTTGGGAAGAGGTCGAACGAGGGAGCTTTTTGGTGTGAAAGATCTGTTCTGTTCTGATTGTGGTGGTGGTGACTCTGATCAATACTTTTTTTTTTTAAGAAAATCTTTTTTTTTTTTTTTAAGATTTATTCATGAGAGAGAGAGAGAGAGAGAGAGAGAGAGAGAGGTGGAGACACAGGCAGAGGGAGAAGCAGGCCCCATGCAGGGAGCCTGATGTGGGACTCGATCCTGGGTCTCCAGGACCAGGCCCTGGGCTGAAGGCGGCGCTTAACCGCTGAGCCACCCGGTCTGCCCTCTGATCAATACTTTTGTGAAAATTCGCAGACTGTATGCTCTCCAAAATATCAGTTGTATTGTATGTCAATTAAAAGGTAGCTCAGAATAAAAATAATATGTTAAGGTCAACACTATTAAAATCTTGTATTTATCTATGTTTGTGACTGTTACAATTGCTCTCTGTAGTGTCACATTATGTAGACACAGCCAGTGCGGTGGGCATTTTGATCTGTATCTACTAGTTTTTCTCTACTAGGAGCAGTGCTGCTCTAGGCACATTTTACAAGACTTCTCAGGCACATGTGCAAGGGAAGATTCCCCAGAGCATATATCTAGGAGTGGATCTGTTGGGTTGTACAGTTGCATGTGCAACTTTACTAGGGTAAAGCCAACTTCTCAAAAGAAGAATATTTTTGTAAAGCAGTTTACATTCTCTAGCAGTAAATGAGATTTCCCAGTTGTATACATTCTTGGCAACACTTGAATTTGTCTGCCTTCTAAAGTTTTTCATTTGGGTGCGTTTGAACTGGGGTCTCATTGTGGTTGAACATATTTTATGTTCAGAGGCCAATTTGTTTCCCTTAGAAATTTCTGGGTGGGTTTTTTGTTGTTGTCACTCACTCTCCTACTGGTTTGTTCATTTTTTTATAGATTCTCAAGAGTTCCTTACATATTTTAGAAACAAATCCTTGTGAGTTACATGTGTTGCGAGTGTCTTCTAGTTTGTGGCTTATTTTTTTACTGTCTTCGTGGAGTTTCTGGTGAATGGCGGCTCTTAATATAGTCAGATCTATCCATCTCCTCCTGCATGACTGTGCATTTGTTTCTTGTTCAGGAAACACATATCTTGAATCCTGAAGTCATATTTTACTATATTATCTTTGCAAAGCTTTAGAGATTTGCCTTTCACATTTGGGTCTTCAAATCCATAGGACTTGGTTTTTGAGTATGGGGTGTGGGGTGAAGCCAGTTTCACTTTTTCCTCTGTGGATCAGCGTGTCACCACAGTACACCATATGTACCCAAACATCTAACTTCTTCCCCTGAACAGCCGTGGTACCTCTTACATGTCAGCTTCTATACATCATGTTGGTCTGTGTGGGGATCTACTTTTCCTTTTGACTGTTTATTCAGTCCATTTGCCATTATCACATTGTCTTAAATACAGTTTTATAACAAATTTCAGTATTTAGTAGAGAAGGTCTCCTAGATTATGTATATGAAGACAGTGATTACATTGCAAATAATGACACTTTTGTTCTTCCTTGCTTTATCCTTAATCCTTTTTCCCCCTTTTCCTGCCATACAGTACCAGCTTGGACTTGCAATACACTGTTGAATTGAAGTAGTAATAATGGGCATCTTTGTTTTGCTGTAAATCCTACAGGAAATGCTTTCAATGTAAATAGGTATTTTGTAGACACCTTTATCAGGTTAAGGAAGTTCCCTTCTATCCCTAGCAAGCTGAGAGGTTTTTTTTTTTTTCTTTAATGATGTTGAATTTTATCAAAAGCTTTTCTGTTCTTTTTGAGATAATCAAGTGATTTTTTTTTTTTTCTGTGAATGGCCAAATATCATTAAATGCATTAGTTGACATTTTAATGTTAAGCCAACCTTGCATTCCTGGGATAAACCCAAGTTGGTTACGAATTATTATTCAGAGTTTAGTTTGTCAATGCTTTTTTTCTTTTTTTCAAATTTAAAGTGCTGTTTATGTAAGATGCATTCTTATTTCAGGGATCCTATATTTTCTCTTTTTTAAAATGGCTAATGATGATTATAGATTGTAAAATGTATTATGGTTTCAGAGATGTTAAAAATTTTAAAAAGTTATGTCTTTAAAAATTTTTTTAAAAAGATTTTATTTATTTATTCATGAGACACACACAGAGAGAGAGGCAGAGACATAGGGAGAGAGAGAAGCAGGCTCTCTGCAGGAGCCCGATGTTGGAGTCCATCCCAGACCCCGAGATCATACCTTGAGTCAAAGGCAGACGCTCAACAGCTGAGCCACCCAGGTGTCCCTAAAAAAATTTTTTTAAAGAAGGCTATTTATTTGAGAGAGAGAATGAGCAATGGGGAGGGGCAGAGGGAGAAAGAGAGAAACAGACTCCCTGGGGAGCCCAACGTGGGACTCCATGTCAGGATCCAGAAATCATGACCTGAACTGAAGGCAGATGCTTAACCACCTGAGCCAGCACTCACCCCAAAAAGTTATGTCTTAATGCCAATTAAATGTTCTACTTTGTGTTTTATATTTGTGTTCTTAAGTGAACTTGACCTACTATTGTCCTTCCTCGTTCTTTTCTTGTCGAACCTAGGTATTAAGGCTGTACACCATGATAAAGTGAGTAATGTGCTTACTTTTTCTATCTTGAATAGTTGTTGTAATAGTGTCTTTATTCTATTCTTGACTTCTTTGTTGAACAAGCCTACAAAATTATATAGATAGAGCATTTTAACTGCTGATACAGTTTTTTTTAATGTATATGAAACGATTCAGGTTTTCCTTTTTTTTTTTTTCCATTTTACAGTTTATTTATTTAAATAGTGTCTACACCCAACATAGGCTCAAACTCATGACCCTGAGATCAAGAGTCACATGCTCTTCTGACTGAGTCAGCTAGCTGCTCCTCTGTTTATTTTTGATTCAGTTCTTTTGAGTTTCACTTTTTAGGAATTTGTTCATTTCATCCATATGTTCAAATTTATTATCATAAATAATTCATAATAAATTTATAGTATGTGTTTGTTTAATCTATGCAGCACTTCTTCATTTGTGCTGTTGTCTGTTTGTATTTCATTCTTTTTTTCTTCATCTGTCCTTGTTAGAGGTTAGTCAATTTCATTATTCTTTCCAAGGAAATGAGTTTTGACCTTGACATTGTTCATTCTCTTTATCACTTGCTCTCTATTGCTTTCTACATCAATGATTTCCATACTTCTACTTGAGGTTGATTTTACTGACTTTTTAAAATTTCTTAAGAGGGATGTTTAGCATATTAAATTTTGGTCTTTTCGCCTTAAAAATTGCCCAAGAATGAGAATCCATGGAAGTATCTGAGTCTCTTGCAATAGGTAATAAACCTAACTACATGGTGCTTTACTTGAACCTTGTATATTTTTTACATGTAGGGTTTTCTTTATTATTGTCTTATGAGTTTTGTAATTTTTAACTCTTTTTTTCTTTTACTCATAACTATTTAGATGTATCATTCTGAATATTCAAACAACTGAGATTTGTTAATGATATGGATTTCTGATGTAATTGAATTGGAGTCAGAGAATGTGTATGTATAGTGCCAGTCTTTTGACTTTGTTGAAACCTATGTTTCATGGCCTATTATATTTAGTTTATGGCCTATTATATTGTATATTATCATTTAGGTGAACATTGCATTAAGCTTGAAAATAATGTGTATTCTACAGGCAGTTATTGCAATGATTCTTGTAGATTTGAGACCACTGACTGCTTCAGAGGGACAGTGGTCAAGTGCTGCCAGTAGACAGTGAAAGACAAAGGCAGATTTGCTTCATTGTTAAGGGCAGGAAGATATAATTCACATGGGGTCATAAATATGAACTATTAGCTTGGAACTTCTCAGTGCTTTCAAGAATATATTGAGATAACTTTTTAGTGTACATATAGAAACATTCCTCTTTAATAAGCAGAATTATAGTTTTTCTATTAAATAAAATAACTGATGAGCCCTTATACGAAAAGCACTAGAAAGAAAAAAATAAATTCTTGGGCAGCTCCAGTGGCCCAGCGGTTTAGCACCGCCTTCAGCCCAGGGCATGATCCTGGAGTCCCAGGATCGAGTCCCATGTCAGGTCCCTACGTGGAGCCTGCTTCTCCTTCTGCCTGTGTCTCTGCCTCTCTCTCTCTCTCTCTCTCTGTCTCTGTCTCTCATGAATAAATAAATAAAATCTTTTAAAATAAATAAATAAATAAAATAATAAATAAATAAATAAATAAATAAATTCCTTTCTTGATTTGTGTCAATTTTTTTTAAACTAATCTTATAGTATGACCTTAGTATAAAACAACAATCTTTACAGTTTTCATTCTGGACCAGTCATTGAATTAAGAGCCTAGAGCCCAGAGTCAGACTACCTGATTTCAGATCTTGGCTCTTCTACTTAATAACTGTGACCTTCTGTACCTCAGTCTCTTGAAATGAGGATACTGGGTGTATCCACTGCCAAGTGTTATTTTAGGAGTAAAACTTGTTAATTGTGCTCCTTTTTTTTTTTTTTAAAGATTTATTTATTTATTTATTTATTTATTTATTTATTTATTTATTTATTTATGATAGACATAGAGAGAGAGAGAGGCAGAGACACAGGAGGAGGGAGAAGCAGGCTCCATGCCGGGAGCCCGACGTGGGACTCGATCCTGGGACTCCAGGATCGGGCCCTGGGCCAAAGGCAGGCACTAAACCGCTGAGTAACCCAGGGATCCCCTAATTGTGCTCCTAATAATAGTAGCCAAAATTATGTAACTTTACTCTGCTATACACTGCTCTAAACCTTCACCATAAGTTAAATACTCACAACAACCCTGTGGGGCTGATTTTTAGGTTTGGGGAGGCTTAGAGGAAGCATAGAGATAGTAGTGAAATCTTTCCAGAACTGCTGCCTTTTGTTACTGAGGTGAGGGAATCACCCAAAGAGCTCCTCTCTGAGGATGACAGAGGTTTTCTGGGAAACAAGGGGAAGCATTTAGCAGGGGAAGAGGGATGGGTTTCTGAGGGATTTCACGGCTGTTAAAGATGATTTGATTTCCATCCATCCTTCACATATGATTAGCTTGGACTGCCGTAAAAAAATATCATAGACCCGGGGGGCTTAGACAAGGTGACGGCCAACTCGATTTCTGGTGAGGGCTCCCCTCCTGGCTGCATGGCCGCCTTCTCAGGCTGTCCTTACCCGGCCTTTCCCTGGGAGTGCGTGTGGGACTTATAAGTCTTTCTTATAAGGCCACTGCTCTCTCAGATTAGGGCCTCATCCTTATGACCTCATTTAAACTTAATCAACTCGTAAAGATCCCCTCCCCAAATACAGCCACATTGAGGGTTAGGGCTTTCACATATGAATTTTGGGGGAATACAGTTCAGTCTGTAGAATCCCACCACCACCCCAAGGAACAAATATAGCATCTTCTAAGACTAAATATATTCTCTACTGCTTTCTAGTGAATGTCAGGTTTTGTTTTGTTTAAAGTTATCACTGGAGTGGGTGGGTTCATATTTACATCACCAACAGGCTGATTCCAAAGTATCTGACATTTTTGTAGGCAGCAAGGTTGTATTATTTTGCTAAAAATAAGGCAGACAGTGGCATGGTTGTGGAGACCCTCAGAGTATGTCTTTCTTTGTGGTGGGAGATATGTACAATTACGCAGATGTACAAATCTGATATATTCATTCTTGTATTATACATATTTGAATATATAGATACAGTCTGGAAGTCATTCATTTAACAAATACGTAATTATCCTGCTATGTGTCAGGTACTGTAGATAGGCCTAGATAATATAGCAAAAAGCATAATAAAACAAGGTTTTGCCTTTATAGAGTATGTGCTATGGTAGAAGGATACATGCATAGGAAGGAAACAAATAGGGCAGCCCCGGTGGCCCACCGGTTTAGTGCCACCTTCAGCCCAGGGTCCGATCCTGGAGACCCGGGATCGAGTCCCTGCATGGAGCCTGCTTCTCCCTCTGCCTGTGTCTCTGCCTCTCTCTCTCTCTCTCTCTCTGTGTCTGTCATGAATAAATAAATAAAATCTTAAAAAAAAAAAAACCAAGAAGTAGACAAATAACATAGCAAGTGTCTATGTGCTGTGAAGAAAACAATACAGAAAGGTAAGGTGACTGAGTAGCAATCTTGGAGAAAATTTTAGAAAAGTGATAGGAAAGAAAGAGTGTGAGCCAGGGAATTTTCTCAGAGACAAACATTTTGGACAGAGTGGGTGAAATATAAAATACAAAGGCCCACTAGTTAGAATGTTCTTGGCAAGTCGTGTAAGGGTGATACCCACGGGTTCTGGGGTCCCATTGCCTGGAAATGCTCAATAAATGTTAGGTATTGCTGTTACTATAGTCATTATGGTCTAGATATAACTGCACAAAACAAAACTTTTTTGCACAAATGTACTCTTGTTGAAAGCTAAATTGTTGCAGGGATCAGCTTGCCTCTCCGCTGAAAATCAAGATAATTTATTTTTTCCAAGTCACTCCTTAGTTTATATACACTAAAAGGGTAATACTGTATTTCCCTAAGTTTTCCACCCAAGTATTCTTACTGCAAAGAAAGTTGAACCCAAAGGGTGTGTGTGCATGAGTGTGTATGTGTGTGTGTGTTCTGACCTTTCCATAAAGGGAACATTTTTTTGAAATCTCTTGTTTTCTTCTAAAGATTCATGGCAGTCTTCTGTTGTTCTAAAGACTATATTTGTGCTTATTTTAATATTTAAATAATGTCTTAAATGTCATGTCTGTTTGTGGCTTTGAATACCCTTGCCCCCAGGTACATTGCCTGGCCTGCACCAGTATGAAAAGCCCTGGACTAGAGCCATGTGGTGTATATTCTGGCTTACATTCAGCGGTAGGCTAATGTTACCTGAGGGTATTGGAGTGTGGGCTGGTTTCACTGTTCAGTATCCTGTAAAGCGAAACACAAGAATGTTCAACTTCCTTCCATAAATTATATATAAAGTAAAACCCAAGAAACTGCAGTTCCCCCCCCCCCCCCAGAATGAGCAATATAGAGCAAAGCCTAAAAAAGTCCAATCTGCTGTCAAGAATGAACAGTGAAACTCATCCCGTCACTATCAATTGAATCACCAGGTACAAGGTGTAGGAACAGACCTTTTCCCCAAGTCACTTTTATTTGACTTTGCAATTCATAATGTGACAGTCAACTTTTACAGGCCAGTTTTCTTTTGAAATTATTTTTTATTAAATTAATATTAAAATTAACTTGGCTGCCATTGAATATTTATTAATCGTGTGTGTTGGTGACTCCAGCAAGGCACTGATGCTGCTATACCCTTCACTTGCATCCTGGTCCTGGCTCTGTGCTGCTCAGAATCCTTCTCAACACCACGCTCCAGGAAGTTGTTACTAATTAATTAGAGCTGCCCTAGAGATGAAACTCATTTGCTAACTCTGTTAAGTATACATGAACTTCTTTGGATAATTGGGAACCAGCTATAAAATGGTGAACTCTGATTATTATTCTTTTAGTTGTATATACTTTTAATATCATAAAAACATGTTCAGAATCCTAGAATGTTCAGAATAAAACATGAATTTTATTTCTAGGATACTAAGTGAAATATATTGGAAGTTTTTAATCAAATTGAAAATGGTATATTTTTTTTTATAAATTTATTTTTTATTGGTGTTCAATTTGCCAACAAATAGCGTAACACCCAGTGCTCATCCCATCAAGTGCCCCCCTCAGTGCCCATCACCCAGTCACCCCCACCCCCACCTCCTTTTCTATCACCCCTAGTTTGTTTCCCAGAGTTAGGAGTCTCTCATGTTCTGTCTCCCTTTCTGATATTTCCCACTCATTTTTTCTCCTTTCCCCTTTATTCCCTTTCACTATTTTTTATATTCCCCAAATGAATGAGACCATATGATGTTTGTCCTTCTCCGATTGACTTATTTCACTCAACATAATACCCTCCAGTTCCATCCACCTTGAAGCAAATGGTGGGTATTTGTCATTTCTAATAGCTGAGTAATATTCCATTGTATACCTAGACCACATCTTCTTTATCCATTCATCTTTCGATGGACACCGAGGCTCCTTCCACAGTGTGGCTATTGTGGACACTGCTGCTAGAAACATTGGGGTGCAAGTGTCCTGGCGTTTCACTGCATCTGTATCTTTGGGGAAATCCCCAGCAGTGCAATTGCTGGGTCCTAGGGCAGATCTATTTTTAACTCTTTGAGGAACCTCCACACAGTTTTCCAGGTCACATTCCCGCAAACAGCGCAAGAGAGTTCTCCTTTCTCCACATCCTCTCCAACATTTGCTGTTTCCTGCCTTGTTAATTTTCCCCATTCTCTCTGGTGTGAGGTGGTATCTCATTGTGGTTTTGATTTGTATTTCCCTGATGCAGGTGATGCAGAGCATTTTCTCATGTGCATGTTGGCCATGTCTATGTCTTCCTCTGTGAGATTTCTGTTCATGTATTTTGCCCATTTCATGATTGGATTGTTTGTTTCTTTGGTGTTGAGTTTAATAAGTTCTTTATAGATCTTGGATACTAGCCCTTTATCTGATACGTCATTTGCAAATATCTTCTCCCATTCTGTAGGTTGTCTTTTAGTTTTGTTGACCGTTTCTTTTGCTGTGCAAAAGCTACTTATCTTGATGAAGTCCCAATAGTTCATTTTTGCTTTTGTTTCTCTTGCCTTCATGGATGTATCTTGCAAGAAGTTACCGTGGCCAAGTTCAAAAAGCTGTTGCCTGGATTTTGATGGAATCTTGTCTCACATTTAGATCTTTCATCCATTTTGAGTTTATCTTTGTGTATGGTGCAAGAGAGTGGTCTAGTTTCATTCTTCTGCATGTGGATGTCCAATTTTCCCAGCAGAAAATGGTACAAATTTTTGAGTTAAGTCATGATTTTGAATGGGGTTGATGTTCTTGGTGTGAACTTTTTTTTTTTTTTTTAAAGATTTATTTAAGGGAGAGTGTGAGTCGAGGGAGAGACAGAGAGGGAGAGAGAGACAGAGAATCCTGAAGCAGACTTTCCCCCTGCGCACAGAGCCCAATGTGGGCTCAATCCCAGTGCCCTGAGATTGTGACCTGAGCCAAAACCCAGGAGTTGGACGCTTAATGGACTGAGCTACCCAGTGGCCCCAGCATGAACTCTTTCTTAACAGGAAAGCTGAACAACTGGTGAATATGAAATTAAGATAATGGATGCAGACATAAAAAGGAAATACTAATAAACTGTTCTCAAGCGTCTTCTCCAGGTACCTGTATTTCAGACACCCATGTAAATGGGAACAGTCGATGTGCTACTTGTCCATCATCAGAAATTCTGAATAATTTGTTTCCCTAGTTTGAGTTATGTAATACTTGAAAGTAACAAAGTTAAGTTTCTTTTAAATAGTGGGTCAGTTTATTTAGGTTTTAGGTATTTCATTAGTCCGAATCTGGGAACTTCTTCTCTGATAAGCGTGTTATGTGTTGAAGTGGTTACAGAGATAATAATGTGAGGTAATAGTCTGATGAGATGTGACTATTTTGACTTGAATAAGTAATAACTGTTTACTGTGAAACTTTTGTGTTCAATTTAGTCTCCTATTTTAGCATTTCAATTGCAAATTGGAAAAAATTTACAAATTTAGAGAGGGTTTTATTAGAAGATTAGTACTGAAATGTACTTGTGCAAAGAAAACTGCTTGGCATTAATTTTGTAATTTCACAGCATTGCTAAATCATTCTTTGAAGGTTAAAATTAATATTTGAAAGTAATAATTAAGGCCACGGCTGCCAGGACTAATTGAAATTTTTGTAGAGCGAAAATGTATGATCCCAGACGTCATTACTCATTCAGGATATGTCTTACTAATAAGAGATTATTCTGGTTTCAGTTGTTTTCATACTGTTTATAACAGGACAAGATTTGTTTAATGATGTTTGTTGTACATGAAATGCTATTCATTGTATATACATATTGCATTATAATTAGAAGATAATTATAAACAAACATGATTATTTTTGAATTGGAGAAGGTGTCACCTCATTAACATCTAGCACATTCTCAAAGCCACTGTGCTTTTCTTGTATTTCTAAGAACTGGTTAGATTTGTTTTATTTAGCTGATGAAATCAGACCCAAAATATCCCAACCCAGGGAAGTATAGGCAAGCTAGAAGAATTTTTTGTGCTTCTTTAGTGTTTGGACTCCCATCAGTGGAGAGACGGTTTAATGAAGTTAGCCCCATAGTTGAGAAACAGAACCCTGGTAGTTGAGTATGGTTCTAATCCTGGCACTATGGGTTACTAACTAGCCGTATGGCAAGTTTCTTTGCCTGTTCCCTCATAGGCTTGTTTCAGGGATTAAATGTGTGTTAATAAAATGTTTAGGATCATCACTGCGTCATAGCTCCTGAATATAAATGACTTTTAAATAAATAAAAAACCTCCAGGCAATATTTATTTATTTTTATTTTTTAAAGATTTTTAGAGAGAGAGAGAAAGCATGGGGTAAAAGAGCAGAGAGAGAGAGAAACTCAGACTCTGCAGTGAGCACAGAGCCCTACATGTGGCTCGATTTTATGACCCTGAGATCACTAGCTCAGCTGACACTAAGAATCAGAGGCTAAACCGAGCCACCCAGGTGCCCCCAGGCAATATTTATTTTTAAGCTTTTTTGAAAATACACTTGGCAAATATTTTTTCTTTTTTTGTTGTTGCAAAGATGATAGATCAGTATTAAAGAAGAATTTAAAAATAATTATCCATATAAACAAGATGTGGTATATATATCCAATGGAATATTAGTCATCAAAAAATGAGACCTTGCTATTTGCAATGATGTGGATGGAGCTAGAGGGTATTATGCTAAGCAAAATAAGTCAATCAGAGAAAGACAATTATCATATGATCTCACTCATGTGGAATTTAAGAAACAAAACAGGATCTTAGGAGAAGGGAGGAAAAAATAAAACAAGATGAAATCAGAGACAGAGACAAACCATAAGAGACTCTTAGCCATAGGAAGCAGACTGAGGGTTGCTGGAAGGGAGGTTGGTAGGGGGATAGGATAACAGGGTGATGAGCATGAAGGAGGGCATGTGATGTAATGAGCACTGGGTGTTATATAAGGTTAATTAACATAGGTTAATTAATTGAATTTAAATAACTTTAAAAAAATCAGTAAAAAAATAATTATCCATGTGACCAATTTTTAAAAATAATGTCTGCATATTATCTTTTAATTATTATTTACTAGTATGCATATTTTATATTATTGAAATTATTATATATAGTAATCACTGTAGGTAACTGAATACAAATACAGTTGGTCCATCCTAGTTACCTGCTTGCTCAGGAGTGGGTTGGGGCTAGTGGCTGCAAACATAGCCACATTGGGGGGGGGGTGGTCATGAGGCGCTAAGCAACTGAAGAAACAGAACAGTGAGCCTTCTCCTACTCTGTGAGTGATCTTTCTCGACAAGAAGTATATGTTTATTAAACAAGTAGAATCACGGTGTCACTGACAGCCATTTACCCAGTACTGCAAAGAAGCCATCTCCTTCAGGGATTTGAGCTGAGATAATGATGCATTAGGAAGAGTATTGGACCGCAGGGCCAAGGGAAATGCAGTCTTGTCCACTGGTCTGAGCTGAAGGACCTTGGACAAGCTTTCTAGGTCTGGATAAAGTAAGGTGTCAGATCAGTTGGTGTTCTTTTTTCCACCCCTAAATTTATGTTGCTCTAAGATGTAAAGCTGCTATTTGATATTTTTGTTTTGACATCATGCTTATTTAAGATATCAAGATATTTTGAGTTTTGCTTCTTGCCCCCCTCATCCTATATAGTTTCTTTTTTAAAAAAAGATTTTATTTATTTGTGAGAGACACAGAGGCAGAGACACAGGCAGAGGGAGAAGTAAGCTCCCTGTGGGGAGCTCGATTTGAGACTCGATCCCAGAACCCTGGGATCATACCCTGAGCCAAAGGCAGATGCTCAACCACTGAGCCACCCAGGTGCCCCACTATATAGTTTTTAACAGTGTGAATAGAACAAGTAAAAAGTATGTTTATCAAAATTGCCCTGTAGCAGTTTGCTTGAAGAAATGATCTCTAAAAGGAAGAACTGCATGTGTCCAATTTTTTAAAAAGTGAAAAAATGGGTTTTTTTGGCCATCAGAAATACTTGAGGAATCAAAGCGATTTTCCCTTTTTGAAATTGACAAAGCCTTAAAAACATCATTACACTCAGTGCTGGACATAATGCAGGGAAATATAAGCACATAGTAGTAGTGAGACTGTAAATTGATAGATTATTTCTGGAACAAATGGTGTGGAAAAGAACACTTTTCTGGTCTGAACTTAATTAAAAATTAAGATTTGTATAAGGCAATAAACTGCCACTAATTCTAATATATATGTGTGTGTATGTGTATGTGTATATAGAGATGTGTGTGTGTGTGTGTGTATAGATAAAGGTGTATATACACACACACACAAAATCTGTATCTCCTCAGATTGTCATCCCTGCCTTCATCTCTTACCACTGTTGAGTGCACATTTCTGACTTCACTGTCCCGGATGTACCCAGTTCCTCAGGTTTTGAAGTTTTGGTTTGAGGACTTTTAAGGACTTGCTATGATGCACATAGTGGTAACCTCCTTAGTTGGATATTTCATTGATGGCAGGAAGGGGTCTTGGTACCAGCTTGGCTTGTGTCTACCCCAGACTCTGCCAAGGCAGAAGTTGAAGTTGTTTATCTTTTAGGGTACCTAAAACAATTCACTGTCAGGGTGATGGTGTCTGTCTTCTGTTCCTCCTACGTGTGGGGTCTCACACTGAGTGGGTTCTGGTGGAACTGGTGAGTGTATGTCAGTAGAGGGCTGGTCTCTTGAGCCCCTAACAAATTGGGCCATGATTTCATTCTAATTGTCAGCCTTGGGTGTTGGTAGAGCTGGACTTTGAGAGGACACCATTCCAGAGAATAAGAGGAAGGGGTGTCTTCCCTAACTGGCTAAATACTCTCAGCCTAGGCCAGTAACTACTAGTTTGAACACTTCAGTCAAGTGTCTACTGTATTTATTTGCAGAACTGTTGCTCCCATTGTCTTGATCTGAGACAGAATGGTTGCAAAGATATAAAGTGTAACAAGCCTCCTCCAGAACACAGACAATCTGTCCACTTCAGGATTTTGGATGAGCACTTTCCATAGTTGGGGCAGGGGAAGGCAGATGTGGGTCTGGACTCAGTTATGATAAAGAGAACAGCTAGTTTTGCTAAACCTTCTTCAGTTGACTTGGTAATTCTAAGAAAAGCCTTAAAAGCGAGATATAGGAAATTCAGGGTCCTCAGGAGTTCTCCATGCCCCAAGTACCATGGGTTTGGCAGAATGATGCTTTCTCTGGGACAGAACGGGGAAGGCTCACTTTGGATCTTTGTGTGTATGGGCCAGCCTGCCCATGAGGGCATCGTATGGCCTGGATGGATGCCAGGGCCTTCTGGATGTCTGTTTGTCAGCAGGGTGGTGCTGGGGCTGCTGATGTGACAGTACATTGTCAGCGGGAGAGGACTGCCAGGATGGGTAGCCACCAGCTGTGGTCTGGGAAGTGAGCCAGTGAACTCAAAAGTTGAATCTACACAGCTGGGCAGTTGAAGGAGCTGGAGTGACAAACAGGGAAGGAGAGGTAAGCAAGGACCAGAAAATGGGATAAGGAATCACAAGAGGGTGCTGCATGTAACCTCTCCTATTTCTAGATCTGTAGTTCTCAAACTTTTTTTTTATGAGTATTTTTTTTTAATTTATTTATTCAGAGAGAGAGAGACTGAGAGGCAGAGACACAGGCAGAGGGAGAAGCGGGCTCCACGCAGGGAGCCCGATGCGGGACTCGATCCTCGGTCTCCAGGATCAGACCCCGGGCTGCAGGCGGCGCTAAACCGCTGCGCCACCGGGGGTGCCCTTTAGTTCTCAAACTTTAATGTTCTTAAGAAACACTTGGAAAGGACAGTCCGGGTGGGGTGGCTCAGCGGTTTAGCGCCACGTTCGGCCCAGGGCGTGATCTTGGAGACCCGGGATCGAGTCCCACATCGGGCTCCTTGCGTGGAGCCCGCATCTCTCTCTGCCTGTGTCTCTGCCTCTCTCTCCCTGTGTGTGTCTCTCATGAATAAATAAATAAAATCTTTAAAAAAGAAAAAAGAAACACTTGAAAAGCCTGTTAAAACATAGCTTCCTGGGTTTATCCCAGAGATTCTGATTTGTTACGTTGAGCTGGGGTTCACAGTGAATTTGCATTTCTAACAGGCTCACTGTTGGGATCAGTGCTGTGTCCACGCTGGAAGAACCACTCTTCTCCATCTACCGTGTATCATAGGCAAACTTTTGTTATCCCTCCAATCTCAGTGTTTCTGGAGAGAAAAGAAAGAAAAAGGAACTTTTGAGTTCTTTTTCAATTCCAGATGCTTATATATATGATATAGCATCACTTAATTTTCACAAACATTAAGGTGTATAATCTGTGTTTTCCATGAGGCTCAGACAGACCAAATAATTTGCCCAGAGCCACAGAGCTAGTTTGTGTTATGACTGGTTTTCTGAGTTAATGCCAAATCCTATTGTAACTCATATTATTTTCCTTATAAGTGACTGCACAACAGGATAGAATTTGGGGCAGTGGAGGGAGCCTTCCCATCTGTGATAAGGAACACTCAGGTTACTCTGGTGTTATAGATTGTCCATTCATCAAGACCTAATCTATGGCAGTTGTACCAAATGAATTTAGGGATTTGTAGTGGGAAAAACCTCTTCAAGTTTTTGCTGAAAAATGTTGTAAAAGGATGATATTAAAAGAATAATGAAATTTTAAAAGTTTAGGGTTGAGCTGATAATGGTACAGAAATTTCTGGCATGCTTTACTTAGGATTACAGTTAAATCTTCTGAGAGATTTTGGGTGATGTTAAAACAAAGGTTGTCCAAATCGTTTCTTCTTCTTTTTTTTTTTTTTAAAGGTTTTATTTATCCATGAGAGACAGAGAGAAGCAGAGACATAGATAGAGGGAGAAGCAGGCTCCCTGGCCGGGGGCGGGGGAGAGTTGCCTGATGAGAGGACTGGATCCCAGAACCCCAGGATCATGACCTGAGCCAAAGGCAGATGCTCAACCACTGAGCCACCCAGGTGTCCCCAAATAATCTCTTTTAAGTTCTCTTTTCTGAAGCTTCGTAAAGATGAACATAAAAGCATATCAAGACAAGTATAAGAACAATAAGGTGGCACATATTTTTCAGCGATGAAATATGTATTTGCACATGCTAATGAATCTCATTCTGTTTCATTGTTCGATATGAATGGGAACAGCCTTTATAAAATGAATACTTAGAATGATTGAACTGAATAATCCTTTTGTTTTGAGTAGTTAAAAAAATAAAAGTAGGTTATAAGAAATTTTAGAACTCTGTGAAATTATAGCTCTGCAGTGAGTTGATCTTACTAAAACCGCCCTTAAACTCTGGTTTACCTTGCTGAGTACAAAAGACACGCGGAGCGTGTGAGATGGTGGCTGTCCCCCAGCGATGTAGGTGCGCACGTTTACCCCATCATGTGGAAATACCTGTCCGGACCAAACAGTGTGGTGGTGGTGGGTGTGTGTGTGTGTGTGTGTGTGTGTGTGTTTTTTAATATAAAGTTCTACTGAAGAATATTGTTGTTGTTTTAAGGATTTATTTATTTGTTTATTCACGAGAGACACACAGAGAGAGGCAGAGACCCAGGCAGAGGGAGAAGCAGGCTCCCTACAGGGAGTCCTATGTGGGACTCGACCCCAGGACCCCGGGATCACACCCTGAGCCAAAGGCAGATGCTCAGCGACTGAGCCACCCAGGTGGCCCTACTGAAGAATATTGTTAAAGACAAACCAGCCTTACCCCCAGGATTCATTTGGCGATGATGAATCCCATATTTCGATCGCTGCTAAGAAATATTGCGATGGAGGACAGACACTCAGAATAGAAAACCTACTTTAATCTTATTTAAGTTAGATGTAGAGGGGAGCCTGCTTCTCCCTCTGCCTATGTCTCTGACTCTCTCTGCATGTCTTTTATGAATAAATAAAATCTAAAAAAATAAATTAGATGTAGATCTTAGATTTTTAACTAGGTCACAAAATAAATTTTAAAATAAAAATGAAATAATAATAAAATAAAGTAAATAAATTTTAAGGTTAACCGCACTGCTTCAGTATCCTCCTCATTTTAACATGAGATAATGAGCACCGAGAAGCCTTGCTTTTCTTGTTAAGTGTGACATTGACCGAACTCTGCGTTTTGGCTCCCTGCTGCCTTCCCCGAGGCCCCGCGGCCTGTCCCTCTACCCGGATGGCACTGTTAGCCAAAGTAAGGAGACCCTGGGTTCAGCGAGTGATGGTCCTCTTCATTCCTGTGTCTGTCCTAGTCCTTGCTTGGTTCTGAGAGGCTTCATCCCTGTCCCTGTGCCACTTCTCTTCCCCAGCTTCACCTTCCCACAGCCAGGACTTTCCTCCTCAAGGTGGAATCTCGAGAAGCTCTTTTCCCCAAACCAGGGTATCCTAAATGAATGAGAAGAAAAGATCAGAAAAGCATGGGAGTATAGATGAGTAATTAAGAATACCCGCCCCCCAAACCACCTTCTCAGCCCCACAGTAAGGTGAGAGATTTCCTTTTGAAGAAAAGGCAGGGCAAATGTGAGCCTTTTGGAGTCCCTCCAGCATAACTTGAAATAAGAAGTACTAAACAGTCAAGGAATTTAAAGACCTCCTGGAGAGTCCTGGCTTTTTTTCAAAATGACCTCTTCAATCGCCTTTGCTAAAAAGAAGTTTTAAAGGGGCACCTGGATGGCTCTGTCAGTGAAACACCTGCCTTTGGCTCTGGTTGTGATTCCTGGGTCCTGGGATCCAGCCCCATGTCAGGCTCCCTGCTCAGCGGGGAGTCTGCTTCTCCCTCTCCCTCTGCCTGCCGCTCCCCCTGTTCATGGTCTCTCCCTCTCAAGTAAATAAATAAAACCTTTTTAAAAAGGTATTAAATTCAAAATTATTTTTAAAAAATTGGGAGAGAGGCAGGAGAAAAGGACTGTGTTACTGAAGCTCTAAGCAACCACAGCGCATACGACTAACGACTAATCTGGAATTACCTTTAGAATCTTACTCTTCTATTTTTAAACATTTTTATTGTTTAAAAATACACACATGCACAAATGACACATAAAACAAACGTGTAGCTTAATGAATTATTGTAAAGAGAGTACCCTTCTAACACCACCCAGAACACTAGAGCTTTGGCAGCCACCCCAGAAACCTTCTATAGCCCTTCCCATAAAACCAGTTGTCCTGATGAAGCTACAAATACCATGGGCTGATTCTTTTTTTGCAAAAATGCTCTCTTAGTATTTTTTAATCCACAGCTTTTCTCTTCATCCTGTTTTTTCTGATAGCATCTTCATTGTACAATTCCATATTTCTTTTAAATTGATAGAGATTTGTTCAAATATATATCCACACACACACACATACATACATACATACATACTTATGCATATTTTGGTGATGGAAAGCATACAACATTTGAGATGTTTCTTAGTGAGATTGAAAAAGTGATCAGTGTTTGAGCGGTTGATGCTCAGTGTCTAGATCTATGAATTGGGTGTTGTAAAAATGATGATCTTTTCTATAATTTCCTTTCACCTGCTGCTTGGTTACATATTAGTACAGAGGTCAAGGCAGGCTTCTAGGGTGCTGGGACCTATTATTAGCTATAGGATTCTCTTGGCCATCTGGTGAGGGCCATTCGATAGGCACGTGTCTTGGTTCTTGGGTTGGACAAGGAGCGAGTGGTCCTTGCTTATGAGTTACCCTGTTGTTACTGGTGAATTCTTTTTTCAGAAGACTGGACTCTGTGTCTTTTCATTTAAGCCACCCATGGTTTTTTTTGTTTGTTTTTAATCTATTCCTATTTGTTGGCAGATATAAAGACTTTTTTCACTATATGAGACCATTAAATATCATCCGGTCCTATCTCTTGCCTTCAGTGGGTTAGGTTAGGTGGAAAGTTTAAAGTCCTCACAGATGCTCACAGATGCCAAAGTTATTAATTAAAAAAAGAAAGAGTTTTAGAACAATAATCTCAAAAATTAAATCTTCATGTAAGTATCTGTATATAAGCAATCCATGTAAATTGGAATATAGAATTAGGATATATTAATGCAGTTACTTTCCTTAAAGTTTCACAAATGACAATGGAGATGGAGAAACATTGCTTGTCTCTTGGACTCTGGAAAGTATCAGTATAGTTGGACTTAGTGATAGAGATGAAAGTTATCTGTTCTTGTTTCTCTTATAAGAAAGAAAAGAATCGAACATTTATTTCCTTTAGGTCTGCTGATTTGTGTCTATTGTATATTTTTTATCTTCAGAATAACTTTGGACTGTGGGTGTTATTTAAAAGCTCCAAGAGGTTAAGTACCTTCCCTGAGGGATCCCTGGGTGGCTCAGTGGTTTAGTGCCTGCCTTTGGCCCAGGGCGTGATCCTGGGGTCCGGGGATTGAGTCCCTCATCAGGTTCCCTGTGTCTCTGCCTCTCTCTCTGTGTTTCTCATGAATAAATAAATAAAAAATCTTAAAAAAAAAAAAAAAAGAAAAAGTACCTTTCCTGAGGTCACTAGGGTGGAGAACAGACTGGCAGGAATTCAAGCCCTGCCTCAAGGCCTGGGTGGAGCTCTCTGTGCTTCACCACCTCTCAGGGACAGGAATATGAAGACTGAGTACATATACCAGATACTTTTTCATGGTAACCCAGCTAACATGTTCTATTTTGTGTGTTTTTATTTCATTTTGGTTTTAAAAGACACTATAATTCTACTTAGAACTAAAATAAACATTTAAAATGTGTGCCTGCTTAAACATGATTATTGTTATTAAAGGAAAATATCCATACTATATTAATGTTATTTTTTATTAAACTTATAATCGAAAAGTCAGTTTTTAGTAATATTGCCCTACAAATAATCATGATTAATGGGCTTGCTGTGTTAACAGTGACTTAACAGTAGCTCTTAAAAGCAAAATAATAAATTTTAAAAATCCAAATAATCATTTAATACTGTTTAGACTGCATTGTAAGTATTAGCCATAAAGTATGCAATTAAAATATTATACTTTGTTGTTAATTCTTAGACCTCATTCATTTGATCTTTTTTGCTGCATTTGTATTTGCATAACAGTTGGAAGTGTGAGCTTTTGGAGATCCATCTGTTTGAATTCTGGCTCTGCCTCTCCCTGGCTGTGTGATTTGGAGCAAGTTACTTAACCTCTCTGGGGCCTCAGGTTCTTCCTCTGTGAAGTTGTAGGAAGACCTAACTCACAAGTTTGTCAGTGAGGGTTCTGTGATTACATATGTGCTCAAAATGTGTTAACTATGACTGTAATTACCTTGAATTGGAAAAACTGATTCATGTGCCATTCTTGAAGATTTTCGTCCCCAAGGAATATCTTTTTTACTTTTCTGGATGAAACATTTTACATGGAAATGGTCAACTACTTTTGCTACATCCTCAGCATCCTGACTAAATATTGATTCTTATAAATATATATTGAGCCTGCAAATTGGGCTGGGAGCTGCTGATAGAGCGATAAATAATAGACAGTTTGCTGGCAAAGCTCTCAGTCCACTGTGGGGAGGGAATGAATGATTTTCACATGTGGAAATGGTACAGGGAATAAGGGGAGTTCCTCTCGGTTTAAGATGAATTTTATCGTTGGAGACGCTTGAGGGTTGTAGATGTCATCTTTTCAACTGCTTTTTCCCTCTTTTTGTTTTAGAGGAAATTAAGAGGAAACACATTTTTAAATTTTTCTCATTTGAGCTGGACTGTTTGTTTTGTGGAAGTGGACTGCAATGACAGGAATTGCTTTCTTTTTTAGGGGTACCTGAGTGGGTCAGTCAATAGTGTCCAACTTTTGATCTCAGCTCAGGTCTTGATCTTAGGGTTGTGAGTTCAAGCCCTGTGTTAGGCTCCATGCTGGATGTGTAGCTTACTTAAAATAAACAAACAAATGGGAGAATTTCTTCCTTTTTTTTTTTTTTTTTAATTACCTTACTTTTAAAATTTAGATGTGGTTGTGGACCTGTATTGTTATGTTAGCTTCAGGCATACAGCATAATGATTGTTTGTGTGTAATGCGAAATGATCCCAGTAAGTCTAGTTAACATCCCTCACCCTACAGTCACCCCCAGAGAATATCTCGAAATGTTCTTAAAGCCCTTGTCCTGAATGGAGAGGAAAAGAGACACCATATACAAGCTTTGAGTTTTCCCCAGTGCTGGATTTCTGCACTCACTAGCAGCATCCTCATTTCTGTAACAAATGGATCCGTCTTCAATAGAGACATACCTTTTGTTACCGCTGTACTTTGAACATGTGACAACATTTCACCAATTTAGCAGTATCTAATTAAACAATTTTTTATCATTTGGATTGGATGAAGTTCACCCTTCTGTCTGTGGTGGCAATATTTGCTGAATATCCTCCCTGGGTGGGATATTCCATTGTATTATAGAATAGGCGCGTGTCAGGTACTTGCAAAGCTGGAGCAATAAAAAAATGAAAGAAGGCAGGAGTGGTGGGCAAGAATTAGACAATTGATGATTTAAAAAATCAGAACTCTGTAGGGCTTCTCTATTCTTTCTCCATCCCTTCATGGAATTGATGGGCCTCTAGGTGGGCTCCGAGGATGGTCAGGGCAAGTGTTAGGAATCAGCAGAGACACAGTGGCTGGTCTTGGCTGAAGGGAGATTGGAGAACAAGGTTGGAAAAGAAGCTGGAGACTAGATAGTAGGAGACCCTGGATATTTGGGCTAAGATATTTGAGCCCAACTGCTTATAAAAATAGTCTTTCGAAGAGTTTTGATCAAAGAGTGATGGCATGGAACATGTATTTTAGAATGCAGAATGTAGAGGAGCGTAGCTAGAAAAGTTGAAAAGGAGAGTGCCTGGCAGGAGGGAGACTGGTGGAGATAATATTATGATAAGCTAGGGATGATACGGACTCCGTGGTCCCATGCTGGTATTGGGATGGAGTCATGTAAGACTTGTGCCATTATGCTTTCCTCTGTTGGCAGTCTGTTGGACCATATGCACTTGAAAGTAATAATATGTACTTAAAAAAAATCATATGATATACACTGTTTGCTTGGTTCTTCTCTATATGAGTGTACGTCAAATACAGAATCTATTTGTAGTCATTGTCGCAAGAACACCCAAGGGGAGGCTGAAGTAATGTATCCCTGTGCCACCAGGCAAGGTTGGTGATTTAAATCAGAAATTTCCAGCCTGTATGGTGGAGCCTGATTACTTTACATGGTTGTTTACTGTTTTGTTGATTTCAGAATTCAGATTTTTTTAGATGATATGCTAGCATAATTTATGAATTTCCAATTCTCTTTTGTTCTTTATTCTTTTTTTAATTTTTTAATTTTTTATTTTTTTTTAATTTATTTATGATAGGCACACAGAGAGAGAGAGGCAGAGACACAGGCAGAGGGAGAGGCAGGCTCCATGCAGCGGGAGCCCGACGTGGGATTCGATCCCGGATCTCCAGGATCGCGCCCTGGGCCAAAGGCAGGCGCTAAACCGCAGCGCCACCCAGGGATCCCTGTTCTTTATTCTTTAATTATACTTCTGTCTACACTGCCCTGGCCTTTTTGTTCCCAGCGGTTGAATTAAGGACTTGGCCAGAAAGTACACATTGGAAGGGCGGGCAAAATTTCTCTCTTTTTCTTTAACTTCTTATTTTGAAATCATTTCAGACTTACTGAATAGTTGCAAAAAGAGTACAGAGAATCCTGGGTGCACCCTTCACTGAGATTCCTCAAATGGTAACATTTTACCACCTTTGCTTTATCATCCTCTCTGTCCTCCTCTTCTCCTCCCTGGGTACTCACTCCCTTAGACATAATAATTTTTGTTCTGAACCATTTGAGACTAAGTTGCAGACCTGATACCCTTCAGCTCTAAACACATCAGTGTGCATTTCCTAAAAACAAGGGCATTCTCTTATACATAGTCATAGTACAATGATCTGTTTCTTGTACTTTATTCAAGTTGTGCTAAATTACCCCACTTACTGTCCTTTATAGGACACCCCCCTCCCCAGTCCACTCTACAACTTTCAGGCTCACCTGTTCTATTTAGTTGTAATATCTCTTTTTTCCTCCTCAATCCAGAATAGTTTCTCAGTATCTGTCTTTCCTTAAATGAAAATGAAAATGAACTTAACATTTTTCAAAGAGTACAGATCATTTGTTTGGTATAATGAATGTCCCTCAATTTGTGTTTGTCCAAGACTTAATTGTGATTAGATTCAGATTATCTGCATTTTTGCTACAAATCCTATAGAAGCGATCTTGTGTGCTTCTGTGGTGCATCGTGTCAGACGGAACATGCCATCTGTGTCTCCCACTGCCTGTGAGTTGTTAACTGTGGTCTCTTGTGTGGGGAGGTGTTCAACAGGGTTGTGACAGCGTCATCCCCTAGTGCAGTTGCTCCGCGGGATGGCTTGAGGGAGTCAGGGAGGATGGATGTGGCCCCCAGTGGTTGAAAAGTTATTTTGTCTTTAAGATTTCTAAATTTCCCTTTCTTGCTTTTTTTTTTTTTTTTAAAGCTTTACCATGCACTTTCCAAAGTGTGACTCTCTTTTACCTTTACCTTATTTTCCCCCCAAATAGTTGCCTTTCTAAGACTGCCTCCTGTTGTAGTTTTGTTAGCCTCTTTCTTTCTTCCTTTGTTTCTTTCTTTCTTTTGATTGTTTTTATTTATTTAATCATGAGAGATACAGAGAGAGAGGCAGAGGGAGAAGCAGGCTCCCCATGGGGAGCCACGATCCCGGGATCACGACCTGAGCCAAAGGTAGATGCTCAACTACTGAGCTACTAACAGGCGTCCCTGTTAGCCTGCTTCTTGTAGTTCTATCTCTAACCCATTAGTATAAGGTGGACTTTCTCTCTGAGACAGTGACTTTAGATCACTTTTTAAGGCCATAGCTACCACTGTCTTCTTTTTTCTACTCGGTGTTTTTTTTCCAGAATCCCCTATTCCTCTGACATAGCGCTTACAGCAGGGACATGAGGTATACAGTCAGTTCTGCTGTAATGCAATATATGCAGTTCTAAGAAATCGTCATGCTGTGCAAAATTGCACAATAAAAACCACAGTGCTTGTGGGAAAAATGGGTTTGAGGGGCATGTATTTGTTTGCTGGGACTACGGTAAGGAAATACCACAGGCTGGATGACTCGAACAACAGAAATGTATTTTCTCACACTTTTGGAGGCCAAAAGTCAGAGATCAAGGTGTTGTCAGCAGGGTTGGTTTCTTCTGACACCTGTCTCTTGGCTTGTCGCCTGTCTCATGGGCTTCCCCTCTGTGTGTCTCTGTCCTCATGTCCTCTTCTGATCAGGACACCAGTTGTGTTGGGTTAGGGCCCACCTGGATGACTTCCTTTTACCTGAGTTACCTTTTTAAAGACCCTATCTCCAAATACAATCACATTCTGAGGTGTTGGGGGTTAAGACTTAAACATATAAATTTGGGGCAGAAGGAACACACAATTCAAGCCAGAACAGGGCACAGCACTCAAAAAATGTCGATGGCACACTTTAAAAAAAGATGGGAACCTAATAAAAACTGTAGTGCCATTTTACTCATGTTAATCTTTAGAAATATAAAAATACTCTAGGAAATATGGTGCTTTAGACCTGAAGTTTGTGGGTGTGGCCATGGGCAGGATTGTAGTTTGTGAATTGTTTTATGAGATGGAAAGCTGTGACTCCAGACGTGGATGGTTGTGACTCGTAGCTCCTGTGGTGAACCAAGGTAGCTGTTAGATTTTTGAGGAGTGTGTGTGTGTTTCATATTCCTACCAGCTTGGGTCAGCTGGCTACAGTTTTCTGTACTTACCTATAGTTTCTTGCAGATGAACATGCTCACAAGCAAACTCAAAATTCTCATTATGTTCTGATTGTTCTCAATATATCAATCATGTTTGAACACCAGATTTTGCATTTTCAAAAAAGTGTTACAGCAAAACTGACAGTGGCTCACTGGGATATGATATTTATCTTTTTACTTAAAGGCAATTTGAAATTACTGTAGCCTTCTGGTTATCCCAAAGGTATGGGGCATGTAGTTTTATTTGTTCTTGGTTTTTAAAATTGTCTTTTTGTATTTTGGAGGATTGTTGGGAGACTTTGCTTTACACAGCTGCCCTCATTGCTGCCATGGTCCTTCCATGCAGAATTCCTCTTTTTAAAATACTTCCATCACAAAAACTTCATTTTGTCAGTTAATATATTTTATAGTGAAATTTTATTGTAAGCCCTTCTTTTCTTCTCTTCTGTTTCCATATGCCTTCTATGACCTGTTTGGTCAGAGCTTAGAGTTCTTTTTACTTTTCCCCAGGTTTCTTGTTTCAATAACATTTTTAAATCTTTAGCCTCATTAGCTAAAGATTAGATGAGTAATTTTTAAATAGGGATTGGAATAAAATAAAATCAGGCAGTCTTCACTTGGCGTGATTCTGAAGTGCACATGCATAAGTTGTCATGGTTTACCTGAACAGTAGCCAGTCTGTGGCAGCGTGGTTCACATGTCCGCTGCCCCAGTGTATCCACTGTGGCTGCACATGGTACTGACTTTGCTTAGTCCACAGATCATGGCCTAAGTAACGGATATGCACCATGATCAGTGACAAAGCACAATACCTTTTTCAGCTCCCAGTGGTGAGTCACTGGGTGTCTGTTATTCTGTTCACATACGGACAGCAAAGTGTGTAGTTGTATTGCCTTTTTGTCTCTCAGTGATAATCCCACACACCACTGTGCAGGGATGAATAATCGAAAAGGGGAACTGGCCAAGAAAAATGAAAATGCAGCAAACACATGAAAAGTGATCATGTGAGAAGTGAAATTGGAAGTATCTGCAGATTTGAAAACGTTGATAACAAAGCCAAGATGGGATGAAATCTTGGCCTGCAGGAAGCTGTGGGATGAACTGTCACAAATAAGTCGTGTAACAATGAAAACCAGGTAAAGTCACTTCAGCATCTCTCAGTTTAAACTGTACCAGGAACGGAAAGTTGCTTATGTTTAAAATGGAGTGTTTACTTCTCTTTTGGTTTTAAGACTGTCATTGAAAAAAATCCCAATCAGTTTAATTCTCATTCGGGCTTAATCGGTTTAACTTCTCATTGAAGTATGTTGCCACATTGAAAGAAAATAGTAATTACGTGGCTATTAAGGAAGAAAGACTGGTTTCATCATTTAGAAGTCAGCATGGACTGATTAATGTTCAGTCATCAGGTGAAGATATAGCACAGGTCAGGTTGCTGCTGAGAAATTTGCATCCACATTCCAAGGATTAGGCAAGGTGATTGATCTTCATCAACTGTTTGTGTTAATGAGTCATGTTGGAAGGCAGCCTCATCCAGAACTTGGGCCCCAAAAGATGTAAAATCTCAAAGTGACTATAAAGGAGTCAGATGCAGAGTAACTTTTCTATTGGAAGGCAATGCAAAGGGTGGCTTTAAATTAAAACCTGTGTTTATCTCTCAGTCTGAGAACCCAAGAGCATTAAAAGATCATGAAAAAGCGTCTCGACCGGGCACTTGGCACACAAATAAAAGCTCATTGGGTTACAGTATCGTTGTTTTGAAACTTGTTTCGATCGTGTTTTTGTCCAGAGGTAGGAAAAATAATTTGATTTTTAAAGCACGGTTGCTACTGTTAGATAACGCTCCAGGTCACCCTGAGTCTCTTGGGGACTTGAATAAATGGGAAAACTTGATTTTTACTAGCAAACACAACTTCATTAATGGAGCCAATGAACCAAGGAGTTATTTCGGCTTTTAAAGCCTATTATCGTAAATGGACTTTCAGACAGGTTATTGATGCTACAACGGGAGATCATGCATTTTCTGTAGCTGAATTTGAGAAGAAATATGACATACAGCTACAGCCTGCATGAGAAAATGTCCAAGCATCACAGCAGGAAGTAACAGTGAGTAATATGTGCAGAATGGCAGGAACTTTTACCACGCTGTGCAAATAACCTTGCAGGAATGGAGGCGCACATAGAGTTCCAGAAGAGATAGTTGACCAAAGGAATGTTGACATTGCCACCATTGGAGAGACTGGAGATATGGAGCTATAGGAATTTGATGAAGGCAAGTTTTTTTTGGCATACATGAGGCAAGTGACTGGCGGAAGGGATGAAGATGTCCCGGAGGAGGTGATGCCACCAAATATCTTCACATTAAAGGAGCTCTCAGAGATCATTCATGAAAGCACAAAGAGTAAGATGTTGGCAGCCAACCCGAACTTAGAAGGAATGTGACTGCTTGTTAAGTTATTGAAAAGATTCTCCCTTCATATCTTAAGTTATACAACCTGAAGAAGGCAAGCCCTGTTCAAACTACTCTTGATAATTGTTACTTTTTCTTTTTTTAAGATTTTGTTTATTTGACACAGAGAGAGAGAGAGAGAGATAGCAAGAAAGAGAGCACAAGCAAAGGGAGCAGCAGGCAGAGGAAGAGAGAGAAGCAGGCTCCCTGCTGAGCAGAGAGCCTGATGTGGGACTCGAGCCCAGGACCCCGAGATCATGACCTGCGCAAAAGGCAAATCCTTAACCAATTGAGCCACCTCGATGTCCCAGATCATTTTTTTCTTTTCTTTTCTTTCTTTTTTTTTTTTTGATGATTTTTTTTAAATGAAAGGAACACTTGAATTCACAGTTTCTAATGTTTTGAATTACAGTATACTAATGCAAACATTCGTTTCACTATTTTTTTCATTTCTCTACACTAATAAGCTTTAATATTTTGAATAAAATTTTCAAAGCTTATAGAAACATTGTAGCTTTTCCCCATTGATTAGGAAGATCACTCTGCATGATTTCGGCAGACATTGCTGGGCAATGTGAGGATGGCTGGTGCTCATGGTAGGAGTTCCTTGCCTTCCGTGGCCTTCAGCCACCCATGTCAGCTGTTTCGATGTCTGTGTCTTTGGGTCTGAGTGGTGTTTCCTGTGCAGGTGCTAGCCATCTCCGCCCCTTGTCTGACATCGCCTCGTCTTCCCTGTCCTTGTCCTGGTCTGCAGAGTTCGCAGAGTTGTTTTCCCTGGGACTTCTAGGTTGTCGGACTCATGAGAAAGCACCCTACTCCTGTGTCAACCCTTCCTGTCCCTGCCCATCTGCCTGCCCCGCAAGGGCCCCCTCCTGTGGGTAAGATTTCTGCCCACTGGTTTGGGAATCTAACCAAGTAAGTCACCTGTGCATTAACCAGCTGGCCTGTAAAGGAGTTCTTGTTTGACTCCAGTCTAAACAAGGATATGTTTTAGATGTCTTCAATTTTGTGAAGAGGATTTGGGTATTTTCTAGGTCACAATGCAAAGGTGATTTGAGATCTAGCCATTGGGGGGAGGCTTATAATTTTATAACATAATTATACATAGAGTTGAATCATCAAATAAGGTGGCAAGATTAGAGGGAGTGGTTAGCTTTAATGTTGCAGGTTGTAGTAATTTTAGATAAAAAGAAATTAGTGTTCCTGTGGACAAGTTACCGAATTACTCTATTCAATTGGGACTGACTCAATTTCACAAAATGGTGCTTTTAGAGTTTCTGAGGGTAATGAGAAAATGGCACAGAAATTAAAATTCCCTTTTGCAGTTTGGACAAAATAATTTCTGTGAGCAGCAATTAAGAGGGTCCATATAAGAAATTCACTTTCTGCTCTAAATTTCATTTAGTTAGGTTTCATAATCTTAAACTGCCTGTTACTTTGCTTGGAAAATGTTATGACGTAATTCAGATCAGTGTCCTCTGCGTTATGTGATTTGATCCTTTTATCACGGGTTGGAAAGAAGTGGGAACAAAGAAGTGGGGATTGGTCTTTAAGACACAGAGAAAGTTATAACTAAGTTAGAGAGGGTGGCTTTTTAATTTATTTTATTTTCAAAGATTTTGTTTATTTATTCATGAGAGCCACAGAGAGAGAGGCAGAGACACAGGCAGAGGGAGAAGCAGGCTCCATGCAGGGAGCCCGACGTGGGACTCGATCCCGGGTCTCCAGGATCACACCCTGAGCTGAAGGCAGCACTAAACCGCTGAGGCACCCAGGCTGCCCAGTGGCTTTTTTTTTTTTTTTTAAATCAGGAATATTTTGAGGAACTCTGAAGCCAGTCTATACTGTTAGAGAAAAGTTTTGTGTGGCTTTGGAGCAGGCAGAGAAGTAAGTCCTTTCTTGTGGGTACGGGTCCTGGGATAGATGGGGTTTCGGCCAACTTGGCCCATCTATTAAGGAGATGGCTTTCAGTGGAGCCAGACCTCTGGATATTCTTTGACATTCATTGGCTTCTGGGAACACAGATTGTTCAAAAGCCAAGTGAATTATGGTTGGCAGGGTGCCAGCTCTGTGTGACAGCCTCCAGTGTGGTGACACCCGCATTTTTATTACCTTAATGATTTTTTTCTTGGTCAGTGGTATCCTTTAGGAAAGGCACACTGTGGACATTTAATGAACCAGAAGTACTACTAGGTGTTACTAGGTGTTGTTACTGAAGAGTACTGCTAGGTGATAAATGTTAGACTCATTTAGACGCCGTACTGACAATCTTTACCTCTAGTGCACCATAAACAGACATTTCTAAGCCTGTGCATCTCATATTCCATTTGTTGCAGAGCCTTGTACGGCATCAACGCCCATGGGAACTTAAACCAAGGTTGGGCAAGTTGATATGAGGTGGGTGAGGGAGCAAGGGTTAGAGAGGTGGAAAGGAGGGTGGAAGAGGAGTGGAGGGGCCTCTCCTGACGTGGAGAGTCGGAGCCACGTTCATGTCAAACGTTGGAAGGGCCTCTTGATGAAGGTTTGGTATGTGGAGAATGGGAAGCCGAGTTGGTAAGCTTTCTTCTTTTCCTCCTAAATTCCACCCTGATAACAACAGAAAAGCATATTTGACCTACATGGCATTAAAATATTTGAGCATTAAGGGTCAGGTGCTAGGCTGGAGGAGCTGTTGAAGCCAGGCTAAATACAACTTTAGTGGAGTTGTGGTGTCTAAACAAACTAAGGAATAGGTAACGCCATTCCTATTAGTAACTCGTGTTTGATTTTTGAAGAACACAGCAAGCCTTTTGAAGGCAGTTTAAGGAATGGGTGTGGAAGGGGGTGTGGGGGAAGGAAATCTCAGCAGAATGCTTTTAGATATTTCCTGTTATATAAATGCTACATACTTCTCATGCCTTCAGACTCATAGCAAATGGGAATGAAGCCCATGGAGGCTTAAATTTAATTACTTTCACAAAGAAAGAATGTAGAGACTGTATAGGTAATGAAGGAACTCTAAAAACTGGCACAAAATATGAGTCTTAATTTTTCATCCAAATCCTGTATGTGGCATTTAAATATGGTGCAATGAAATATGCTTGAACACAAAATAAAGTGTGTTTGAGTTTTTAAAAGTGCTTTTGTTTAATCCATAGACTTTCTGTTTTAGTAGAAGAGTCCATCGCCAGGTGGACATTCCACATGATGAAGTGCCTCATTTATTACGTCCCCAGAATAACTTGATGCGTTTATGCAGCAATATTGTAACGTGCGCTTGCGCTGAACACAGTACTACACTGCCACTATAACACTTGCTACTTTCTACTTCCGAATCCTTTATTTCTCTCATCTGTAGTTTCTGGTTTCTCTCTCTTTTTTACCCCACTCTGACATAGCCAGGTCTATCTGTGTCTGCAAGCAGATAATGAAAGCTATTCCCCCTTTCTTTTCAGAAAATAAGTAGAACTACATAAGACATTGGGGGCGGTTGTCTGCTGTAGCCTGTGGCACTCAGGGATGAGAGTAGCTATCGAGTTGTAAGACTTTGTGTTCTATAAACCCCATATCTGTCAAGTTCATTGCAGAGTGCCTGTGTTAATCAGGATAATCCTATCATCTGAATTTAAGACCCCGCTTCACCACTTTCTGAACAGTGCTCTCTGTTTCTCTGTACTGTACAGTGTTTTGGAAAATGAGGACTCATCATATGTGTCTTGGGATTTTTGTCCATTAAGGAGTTGGGATACATGGACAAAGTGGGCCTGACTCTGTATATCTTCAATTTCAGCAGAGCCATGAAAAGTCTTCCTTTCCACATAAATAAGTAAGGCTGCTGGTAAACCTCTCTAGTCACTTACTCATTGATTTAAAATTAATTCAGGGATCTCTGGGTGGCTCAGCGGTTTAGTTAGCATCTGCCTTCAGCCCAGGGTGTGATCCTGGGGTCCCAGGATTGAGTCCCATATCAGACTCCTTGCATGGAGCCTGCTTCTCCCTCTGCCTGTGTCTCTGCTTCCCTCCATCTCTCTGTGTCTCTCATGAATAAATAAATAAAAATCTTAAAAAAAAATAATAAAATAAAATAAGATAAATTCAGCCAATATTTGTATACTGTGTATGTTATTCTGTGCACTCCAGGGGATAGAGATCAGTGAGTACAGAGCTGGATTCCAAAGTGCCTAGAATGTGTAGCTAGAAAGTAGTCAGTATCCTAAGAAAGGAGTAGATAAAATACCTTGGCATTCAGGGCAGTCAGAAGCCTGTTGGATGATACGTAATCTCTCAGCTCTCTATTCCGAGATCTTTCTGCCAAGGGGAAAACAGTGCTTTTCATGAAACATCTCACAGAATTCTGTAGATCTTGTATCAGGGCTTCGACATGTAGCTGTTACCAAGGCACCAAGTGGTGGATGATAGGATTTCTGTCCCAACATATATGGCATGTGAACTGGATAGATGTATCGGGGAAGTTTCATACTAGGAAAAACCATCATAGTGGGTGAACATGGCCCATCTCTGAGGGAGATGGCTGTTTGGCCTGGCCAAGGAGTGTGGTTCTTCTCTGTGTGGACTGTGGTGCTGATTTTAAAAGGTATGTAGACCAGCTTGAAAGAATCTAATGTAATATACCATAGTTAGACATACCTAGGAGCCCATTCATTCATCAAATATTTACTGAGCACCTTCTATATATGCTAGGCATTATGGCATTATGGGTAGTGTAATGCTGAATCATTTCATGACTCAGATTGGTAAGGAAGATCAAGCTTGTTACATGTGTAGCTCAGATATATACAGAAGTGATAATTGGAAAGAAATAGACACATTTAAAGTGCAGTAGAGTGTTAGGGGAGGCAGAGATTATTTGCAGTAGATGTGCAACTGAGTTGGGCTTTGTGTAGAGCGATCCCATGACTCAGTCAGCTTGGGCAAGCCCAGTTTACTCCTGGCGTTGTGGTGTCCCACTCAAATGACATCCCCTTTCACTGTCACATCATCCCAGTTCGGATGAAAGTTATATAGGCTCTCTAGCTTTGAGGATTATGTAAAACTTGACTTGATGGAGACAGAGAACAGTCTAGATAAGGACAGTACCATGAACAAAAAACAGGCAACAAGAAGGCTTTGGTATATTTAGGAAAAATGTGTTCAGAAAGTTTATAGCTTTGGGAACAGAAAAGGGAATCATTGGAGATAAAAGTTGGGAAGGACAGTTGAGGTCAGATTTGGGGGTATACTGAATGCCAGACCACATACATACCTTGGATTTTATGTAGTTGGCAATGGAAGTCAGTGAGCAACTTTTTTTAAAGACTTATAAAGATCTTTATATTTCCATCCAGATACTGTGAAGGGCCCTTTCAGGGGCACAGGGGCCCCTGCCAATTAGGGATCATTTAGATTCTGTCTAAGTCAGTGGGAAAATGAGATATGAATTACTACAATCTACAATGATGTATTGCAGAATCTAAAAAATCATTGAGCTTTAGAGCATGCATTGACTTTGAATCAAACCGTGTGGTTTTATAGATGAAGAGAACTAACAATCAAAGAGATTGTTAACTGTTTAAGCTCTCCCAGGAAGCTGTTGGCAGAGATTCATCCTAGGTGCCCTGATTTCTTGTGCAGTGGGTATCATTTCACCAGAGAGCTGTATTTTGGGGACTCCACGATTACTTCTGGCCCAGTGATGTCAGTGTCTCTGTGTCTTGGCTCAGTTGTGATAAGGTAAAAACGTCTACTCTACCTCAAGGATGTTGAAGCTTACTTTTTAAAATGTCTAGTGCCTTGAAATTCTTTGAAGAAAGCAAACATTAAGAAGCGAAACTGCTAACCTAGCTGTTCACTCCTGTCTGCCCATGAGTGTCAGAGTGCATGCTAACTATGGTAGATATCATTAAGGACAAAAAATGAAAAGCAAGGACAGTACATACCATTTTCACACACTGAAATTGGATTTTAAACTATGGCTTGTGTATGGGGCTCCTGGGTGGCTCAGTCAGTTAAGTGTCAGACTCTTGGTTTCAGCTCAGGTCATGATCTCATGGTTGTGAGAATGAGCCCTGTGTTGTACTCCCCACTCAGCTCAGAGTCTGCTTGAGATTCCCT
The DNA here is from genome assembly GCF_048164855.1 of Canis lupus baileyi. NCBI lineage: Eukaryota > Metazoa > Chordata > Mammalia > Carnivora > Canidae > Canis > Canis lupus. Next base: position 14,157,668 of record NC_132852.1, read on the forward strand.
CTCTCTCTCCCCCTGTTCACTCTCTCTCTAAAATAAATAAATAAATCTTTTAAAAATATTATGGCTTGTGTAGAAAAGCAGGATTTTTTTTAAAAGGTCTTTAATTATGAAATGTCCTCTTTTTACACCACAAAACATTATAAAGCCTAGATCTTCATATTAAAAACACTTGGCAATGTTAAAATCAGCAAAATTGATCAAAAAAGTTCCAAGCTTACAAATCATTGGTGTGTGAGAACTTTATTTTGCTCTAATTATACATTATCTTTGTTGATAATCATTGAAATTAGATGTGTTGCTATTAATGTTTTGTGTATTTTTTATATTTATGGAAAGTTAATTTTTTTTTAAGATTTATTTATTTATTTATTTATTTATTCAGAGAGAGCGAGAGAGAGAGAGAGGCAGAGACAGGCAGAGGGAGAAGCAGGCTCCATGCAGGAATCCCGACGTGGGACTCGATCCTGGGTCTCCAGGATCGCACCCTGGGCTGCAGGTGGCACTAAACCGCTGCGCCACCGGGGCTGCCCAACTTAATGGTTTTTCATCATTATATTTTTGGATGTCCACCAGACATGTTTTATGTATTTCTTATGCTTTATGAAAAGTTGACTTAATGTTTTTTTCATTATACTTTGAATGTCCATTGGAGAAATCTGAGAGAATCCAATTTTGGAATGACTATGGTATATCCAAACTGTAGGGTGAATATTTTCATGCATAAAATCCCAGTTGTTTATATCACATAGTATTTATGATAATTCATGAAGTAATTTTGGAGACTCGAGACCTGGAAGTGATAAATGAAGTGCTACAACTTTCTCTCGTAAGTCATTAGTTGTATCATCAAATAAACACATCGTGTAAAATTATGTCTTCATCCCAGAAACACTTTCAGAACCTGATTCTTCTAGCTTAATATAAACAATCAAGTAGATATTTACCTAAGTAGAGAAGTTGCTGTAAAATCAGTAGTTTCTTGTGGATACCAATTTGATCTTCAAGAGAACATCATACTTCAAAATGATGACTTGATTTTCTTTGGGCACCAGGTTTTCAAGTTACTGAGAGAACAGTAGTTTTGTTGGACAAACAAGCATAAAGCTGCAGCATAAATAATGGTGAGAGGTTTATTCTGGATGCATATTCTAGATGCTTATTATAAACTTAAAAAGACAAAAACAGGGGATCCCTGGGTGGCTCAGCGGTTTAGTGCCTGCCTTCAGCCCAGGGCCTGATCCTGGAGTCCTGGGATCGAGTCCCATGTCGGGCTCCCTGCATGGAGCCTGCTTCTCCCTCAGCCTGTGTCTCTGCCTCTCTCTCTCTCACTCTCTCTCTCTCATGAATAAACAAAATCTTAAAAAAGAAAAAAGACAAAAACATTAGATGAGCAGTTGCTATGCCCTTGGCCAGAGAATGATTTCCACTCTAGAAAATAGTGGAGTCTTCTTTGATCTATCATCTGTCTTAAAGCATCAGATTCAGGAGGCAGATACTTGGAGTCACAATGGGGGATGAGCTTACCGGGCCAGCCTGAGGCTCAGAGGGTATGGATATAAAACATTCAAAAACCTTCAGAGCATGATCTTCAGATATCTGACAACAGCTGCAGGGCTTCCATGCGCAAACTTTCCAGCTCTGAGGTCCTGGAGTTGTTGTTTGGAAGAATGTGTGGGTGGGGAAAGGAGGGTTAGGGGGAAGAGGAGGAGGAAAGCATGTTTGCTGGGTTTGGGAACTGGTTGAGTGCTGTAAAGGGTTGGCAGGTACAGAGAGAGCTCAGAGGGAGTCCCACTGGGGGGATGCTAGAGCCTCCGATCTTGAAATGCACTTTTTGTACATAGTTTTTCATTGATACTGATTTTAAAAAAAGGTTGCTTTTTTTTTTTGAAAGTGAGGTAGAAACAATAGGGCAGAGAAATGGTCATTGTATCATGACATTTAAGAAGAGGAATTTCTTCAAATTAATTCGTTTTTCTGCTTTATAAAATGAGGAGAGAAGGTAGCATGATGAGCATGACAACCACGAATCTGGATGGAAACTTTTTCTAATCAACTGTCTTCATTCTTTGTACCATTCACATGGTACTTAGCACAGACTGCTTTACATTATATTATTTCTGCATCTGCTTTGTCTTTCCAGTTAGACTGTAGCCTGAGAGTGGTGTAAAGTGTTCAAAAAATGAAAATAAAAGCATTAATGTTGTGGTTTAACACTCGTGGCATACTTTTCATATATATTATTTGGTATCTCTTAGTGTACTGAATGCAACAGAGGCTTCTAATTAGAAGAAGAAGATATTTATATTTTCTATTTTATTTAAGAGTCACTAAAACTTGGTTTATACCAAAAGACAACATTGGCAAGATTTTCGGATGTTTAGGTTATGTGCTTTAGACTACCAAAAAACCCCCACTACTTTACATAAGCTCCGATCAAATGTAATGTCAACAATTTATAGGAGATTTACTTAGGGATAAATTTAAAATCGGTAAATAGAAACAGTAGAGAAAGATTTCAGACTTTTGAAATTAAAGTTGGAAACTTACGGGAGATTTTATGACTTTGTTTCAATGAAAGTTATATCCGTAAGTGGTTAATAAACACAGAATAAGTTCCCAAGGCAAAGTAGTGGTCTCCTGACTCACTTCCTCTTAGCTACACCTGATTCTCTCTCCCTCGAGTGAACCGTACTGTGTTTAATGGTTTCTTTTGGTATTTACCTCTGTGTTTTTAGATAACATATTTATATGTCTTAATTTTTCAGTTATAGATTTTTGAGAATCGACTTCCTGCTGTGGGTAAGGATTCAACCCTCTTACTGGTCCCCTTCCCCCCCCCCCCCCCCCCGCGCGCGCGCGCACACACACACACACACACACACACACCTCCTTTCCCTTCATCATCATTTGTCACCTTGTGAAGAAATCAGTAGTCAGTGTTTACCTTTTTGCGACTATGTAAATATTGTTTCTGGATGACCAATCTAGTGTACTGTAATTGAATTTCCTTTATTTTTTCTGTGGTTAATCATTGTCTCTTTTGTTTTTCGTTGGTTGAATTTCCTATGTTCCTGTCACCTGTTTGCTGCAGAATTATAAATCTCCTTTCAGTGCATTTGCACATGGCAGGTGTTCTATTTGCCTCAGACCTCCTGCTCCCTCTGTTCTTGGTCTCCACTTGAGACTGGTTAATCACTGTGACTGCTACACATGTCGTTTGTTTATGGGATCGCCATTTACTGTCATCGTGTAGATTTCATTTGTCCTTTACCTGTGTTGACTCCTTTAAGTTTTGGATCCCAGTCTTCGAGTTTTTTTGGTGTCTTCTGTCATTTTGGTAGAGTTGCACTAGAAAGGGGACATATGAGATGAATTTGTTGGGACTTTTCATCTCAGAAGATGCTACCTTATTCTACTGTCATGCCTGATTGATATTTTAGCTGGGGATATAATTTCAGGTTGGAAATCATTTGCACTCAGAAATCTGATGATCTTGCTCTAATGACTTGTAGCTTTCAGTCTGGGTTTGAGAACTCCAATGACTTTCTGATTCTTTTTTTTTCCAGTTTTATTGAGAAATAATTGACATACATACCTGTATAACTTGAAGGTATACAGCATGATGGTTTGATTTCTGTATATTGTGAAATAATTATAGAAGGTTCAACTAACATCCATTTTCTGATACAGATATGATAAAAAAGAAGAAAAAAATTTCTCCTTGTGATGAGAATTCTTAGTAGTTATTCTCTTAACCACTTTCCCATATATCCTACAGAAGTGCTAATTAGAGTCACTATATTGTACATTCCATCCCTAGTACTTATTTATCTTATAACTGGGAGTTCATACTTTTTGACCTTCTTCCTCCAATTCCCCTTTCCCATACCTTTGGCCTCTGGCAACTGTCAGTCTGATCTTTTTCTATGAATTTCTTTGTTTTATAAGATTCCATATGTAAGTGAAATCGTACAGTATTTGTCCTTCTCTGTCTGACTTATTTTACTTAGTATAATATCTTCAAGGCCCAAACATGTTGTTGCAAATCATTGCGTTTCCTCAGTTTTTAAGGCTGAATAGTATTCCCATTGTATGTATATACCATAGCTTCTTTATTTATTCATCTGTTGATGGACACTTAGGTTATTTCCATGTCTTGGCTGTTATACAGAATATTACTGTGAACATGGGTGTGTGGATATCTTTTGGAGTTAATGTTTTCATTTCCTCCATATCTATTCCCACAAGTGGAAATGCTAGGTCATATAGTAGTTCTAATTTTAATTTTTGGAGGTTTCTCCATAGTGGCTGTACCAATTTATATTCTCATCAAGAGTGCACAAGTGTTTCCTTTCCTCCACATCCTCACCAGCATTTGTTATCTCTTGTCTTTTTTGATGATGGCCATTCTAACAGGTGTGAGGTAATATCTCATTGTGGTCTTAATTTGCATTTCCTCAGTGATGTTGAGCATTCTTCTCATGTACCTGTTGGCCTTTCATATATCTTCTATGGAAAAATGTCTATCCAGGTTAGACATGGGAATGTCTATCCCATTTTTAATTAAGCTATTTGGGCTTTATTTGTTTTTTGCTATTGAGTTCTATGAGTTATCCTTATATATTGGATACTAACTCCTTATCAGGTATATGGTTTGCAAATATTTTTTTCCGATTCTGTAGGTTGTCCTTTTACTTTGTTGATGGTTTCTTTTACTGTGCAGAAACTTCCTAGTTTGATGAAATCCTACCTGCTTATTTTTTATTATTGTTGCTTTATTTAAGGTATCGTATCCAGAAATTCATTACTGAGACCCATGCCAAGGAGCTTTATTCCTATGTTTTCTTCCAGGAGTTTCTTGGTTTCAGGGCTTACATTTAAGTCTTTAATACATTTCAAGTTAATTTTTGTGAGTGATTTAAGACAGCGGTGAGTTTCATTCTGTACATGTGAACATCCAATTATTTCAGCACCATTTATAAAAGAGAGTGTCTTTTCTCCATTGAGTATTTTGGCTTCTTTGTCAAATATTTTTTGGCCTTATATGCTTGGTTTTATTTCTGGGCTCTCAAGTTTGTTCCACTGATTTATTTGTTTTGATGCCAGTATCATAGTGTTTTGATGCTAGAGCTTGAAATCTGGGAGTGTGATGCCTCTTGCTTTGTTCTTCTTTCTCAGGATTTCTTTGGCTCTTTAGGGTCTTTTGTGGTTCCATATAAATTTTAGGGGTGTTTTTTTCTATGTGTATAAAAAATGCCATTGGAATCTTGACAAGGATTGCATCGAATCTATAGATGGCTTTTGGTAGTATTGGCATTTTTAACAATTAATTCTTCCAATTCTATCAACATGAGATACCTTCCTATTTATCTGTGCCTTTTTTATTTCTTTCATTGATGTCTAATAATTTTCACAGTAGAGTTTTCTTCTCCTTGGTTAAATTTATTCCTAAGTATTTTATTGTTTTTGGTGCTACTGTAAACAGTATCCATTTTTTAGATTTCTTTTTCAGAAAATTTGTTGTTAGTGTATAGCCTTTCTGATTCTTGATTTGTGTGTGGGGTGTGTGTGTGTGTGTGTGTGTGTGTGTGTGTTTTGGTGACCTGGTTCCTCTCTCAGGCTTTTAGACTCTTCTTGTTGTCTCCGTGTTCTCAAACTTTACAATGTTGTGCTTTGATTCAGGTCTTTTTTTTTTTTTTTTTTTTAACATTGTTCTGAGTGGCTCCTGTACAATCTGGAAACCTGTGTCATTTTGTTCAGAGAAATTTTCTTGCACTACATCTTTGATAATATCTTCCCCTCTGTGTGTACTGTGCTTTCTCTCTCTGAAATTCCTGCTTGTCAGGTACTAGACCTTCTGGACTGATCCTCCAATTTTCCTGTCTTTTCCCTTCTATTTGTCTTACTGTCTGGGACATTTTCTTCCCTTGATCTAAAACTTCAATAAATGGGTTCATTTCTGTTCTCATATTATTTATTTCCAAGAGTTTTAAAATTCTTTCTCCGAATATTTCTTTCTTGATGTTCTATTCTAATTTTTTGAAGATGCTACTTCAAAATTCTCTGAGCAAAATTCAAATTTTCTCCCATTTGTTACGTTTGCCTGTTTTGTTGTTTCAGTGTATTTGTTTTAGATTCTGCTTTTATTTCCAGGCCTGCTGTTCTTAATGTCTGTGTTAGACCTAACTACTGCCCATCATTCTGGTTCTTTTTTTTAAGATTTTACTTGTTTATTCATGAGAAACACAGAGAGAGAGGCAGAGACATAGGCAAAGGAAGAAGCAGGCTCCCTGCAGGGAACCTGATGTGGGACTTGATCCCAGGACCCTGGGATCACGACCTGAGCCAAAGGCAGACACTCAACCACTGAGCCACCCAGGCACCCTTCATTCTCGTTCTTAACTCCCTCCAGGCACATGAGAGATTAACTTCCCAGCTTTTATGTGACTTGTTTTGGCCAGTTGGAATGTGAACGGAAATGATGTGCATGTCTTCTTCTCTGCCCACAAGATACATGTAATCTTGGAATGGAAGTGCCATGGGTGCCTGAAATGTGTTCTGGAATGCTGAGCCATGCTGTAGAGGCCAGCTGCCTGGGGGAGTCATCCAGACTCACTTTGAACTTGGCTTCAGTGGGAAATGGGTTATTGTTGTGTTTAACAACCGAGACCGGCATTTTGTTGTTGTTGCATCATCACCTGGCTTGTCCTGACCAATGTGGCCTTGGTCATATTTAAGAATGAGGCATAAAAAGCTCTTTGGAAGCTCTATATTTATGAGTGGGGCTTTGTCATGTAGTACTCTAGCTTAGCCTATTATGGTACTTCCAGACATTAGTGTCACCAGGTCTCGTCTCTTGTTCTTGTTAGTTTTCCTGGGAAAATCTCCACTGTCCCCTGCCTGGCAAGTAAATATAAGCCCAGCTACCAGGTTTCTGCCCCCTGAGTAGGGAAAGGAGGCCTGGGAGCTCCCTGGACAGTATGTAGACTGTGCCTTAGTCCTCCTGTTGTCAGCAGGGTCTTTCTTCTTTCAGCTCTACTGGCTGTCTGGAAGCCCACAGTCCCTGTCTGGGAGTCTGTCTCGAGAAGAAACTGTCAGTTGCTGGCCAGGTTGGGCACAAGCAGACTGAAGCCCTGCCTACTCCTAAACAGACTCCCAGCTAGTCCTCCCCAGCCACAGCCGAACGTCTGAGCCCTTGACCCTGGAATTCCAGAGCCATGTTAGGGGTTTGCCGTGTAAATCATCAGCATCTGAGCTTACTTTGTTGCTGATTGAGGTTTCCTGTTTCTCGTGTCTGCTAAGTCAGTTACTACTCTGCCATTTGCTTTCCGCCACCTCAAATTTTGTTGCACTTGTCCCTTGATCAGCAATTTGTCTTTTCGTATATATGCCTCTTTTTCATCCCATCTGCTATGTTTTAAAGGGTGTGTTGATAACACATGTATTGAGTCTATTGCATTTACTGGAATTTCCTTAGATGAGGGATTTTCCCCAGTATTTTATTATAAAAAATTTCAAACATACAAAAAAAGTGAAACCAGGAGAAAAAACATAGGTATATTTTCTGCTTAGATCTGACCAATAACTTATTGTCATATTTACTTTATGTTCCCTACCTCTCTCCTTCTATATATGCATATATTATGTCTGTATTTACCTTTTTTGCTGAAACATTGGAAGGTAAGATAATATGACCCTTCACTAAGTAGCTTAATATACATCTTCCCAGAACAAGAATATTCTTTAACCATAATATCAATTGTCAAAACTATGGAAATTTTTAAAAAGGTTCTATAAAATCACCTAACATCTAGTGTATTTAAATTACTTTAGTTGTTCCAAGAATTCTTTTATAACCTCTTTCCCCCTCCTTAAAAATTGAGATCTCATTGAGATAAACATGTTATGGTTGTTACTTCTCTTTTGGACTAAAAGCCAAGTCTTCAAACTTTTTGCATTGTGCATTTTTTTTAAATTAATCTTGAACAGTAACAGCACCTGTAGAACTGGGTAAAGAACTAAAGATGAGGCCCTGATAAGGAGCTGTTAGTGAAAGCATCTGCAAATAGGCTGAGTTTTATTTTATAAAGCAATTTTAATGGCTTGTTTTTGTAAATCAGAGGTTACTGATCTAAAAGTTTACCCAAGAAGTGTGCTTTGCACATTTAATTCATTAACATTGTAGATAAAGAAGCAATATTTATCTTTGCAGTGATGAAGAGCTATATTTAGAGCTCTACCCAGCCCACCCCACTTCACCTTGTGCACTTTGCCAGCATTCAGCCTTATGACTTCTTTGTGCTTCACTGCATTTGAGTCGAAGCTCAAAGGGTGTACATTTTTGTTTATGACTGAGGGCTGATCTCTGGAGTTAGTATAGTTATCAGACATTCTTGACATTCCATATGTCTAATTTTTAGTGCTTCGAGGACCTGGTGCTATGCCAGAGGAAAGTAGAGGGCAAGAGCCCAAGGAAATAGCACCAGAAAAACTCTTCGTATAAGTTATAAAAATTCAATCATGTGTTTAACTAGCAAAGCAAATGCTAGGTATGGAATTGATTTGTAGCATGTTGGTGCCATTCCTTAGGCTGCTTAGGAATATTTCTTAGTTTTCTGATATTTGATTCTTGAAATTCCAACCCTGGAGCTTTAAAAAAATTCTGTTGGTTTGTGCGTTAGTCGAGGCCCACATGAGGTGCTTTTCAATGCAAAAGTCTCGTATCCTGAGAGCAATTCAGTGTTTTGGTTAATGAGGTCATCAGTACAGATGCAGTGACTGGCAGAAAGAACATTTATTGAATGCATGTTGAATGAACACCAGCCATTGCTCTAGATATTGAGGACCAGTTGAGGACCAGTGGTGGACAAGACAGGTCCTGGGAAGTTAGGAAGAAAGACTGTATTGTTAAATAAGACAAATCAGACACGATAGTAACTTTTTTTTCAAAGATTATTTATTTGAAAGAGAGAAAGAGAGAGAGAGACAAGAATGAAAGAGATCCAAGTGGGAGAGGAAGAGGGAGAAGCAGACTCTCCCCTGAGCAGGGAGCCAGATGGGGGGCTTGATCCCAGGACCCTGGCTGGGAACATGACCTGAGCTGGAATCAAGAGTCCGTTGCTTAACAGACTGAGCCACCCAGGCACCCCAGACACAATAGTAACTTTGAGGATATCAACTGAGAGATACTACAGGTAGTGATTATTTTAGATAGATTTGTGTATTAGCTCTGCTGAGTTAACAAGCAGCCTACAAATCTCAGTGACTTTTATACAAATGTCTGCTTCCTGTTCATATTGTATAAAGTCAACTAAAAAATAGAATAAGTAAAATAGTCACCTAAACTATAAATGTAAGGGATGGGGATTACACATGATATATTAAATTGGTCACTAAAAACATGTGTTTTAAAAAAAATTCAAAATTATCTCAGTCCAATATACACATATCACAAAAGAGTCAAATTGCATCCTGATGTTAATAACTTAAAATTGTAACCTCTAAATTTAATACAAAACAGTTTAATGCAAAGAAATTGAAGAAGTAAATTGTAGGACCTTTCGTCAGAAGCTTTAAATGTTTGCTATACTCCTTTGATGTACACTAAGGTTCAAGAAAGGCTAAATAGTAGAAAGATATTTCCTCTTTGTAATGAAGATATTATACATAAAACAGGTGAATGGATGGTTCTTCCTCTTAATGGAGACATTATATATAAGATACTGAATAGATACCGTCTAGAAACTGACTAATCATGACTTAACATCTAAGTTTCAAAAGCCAGTAGCCAATGTTCCCCCTAAATTTCCAAGTAACATTTATGGGTGCAGGCATAGAACTTTTGCATGTGTAACAGCAGTCCTCTTTGAAACTTTAAGGAGCTTTCCAGCATGTGTTTTTCTCTGGTATGAGAAACTGCATGTACACACAGAGGATAATTGACTCATGGACCTGAAAGCTTTCTTTGGAATAGGTTAGAGACATGGTTTATTTTATGGGAATCCAGTCAGATCTCCCCATGGCCTTCATGTTTTTGAAGACTTGTACTTGCCTGAGGTTCTTGAACACTTGTACTTGCCTGAGAATCCCTTCTCCACTCTGGGCTCCTGGAAGATCACTAAAGTCAAATGCTAGATACCCCATTTGAGTCATTCATAACGAGACATCTTGATGCCAGGCCAGGCTTTGAGGATCACCATGGCATCAGAAATCTGTTCAGTGAAATCTCTCAGGAATGCAGTGCCCACGTGGCCAAACCAACAGGCTTTCTTGGAGCGTATATCCAGGCAGGCTTGGATCCACAGAAACAACATAAGCTTCACATGATGAGCCATAGGACATTCATTTGCTTTGTCTCTAAATGTAACAACATCTGCACATGTGGATGATAAAAAAGTAAAAACCGGAGGATAGAAGGGAAGCCCCAGATACTTCCCCACAAGTCACCAAGGCTCACTTCTTAACATTCTCCAGGTTTTCAACTTTGTGGCCTGCTGCTCGGTAGCTGGGACCCAGCCAGGTGTCACTGGGCACTCCCTTCTGTGGCCACCAGCTTTGGAGCTGCAGACCTGCAAAGTCCCCATATCAGGCACCCTGTCCTGAAGCCGCCGTTGCCTCAGGACGAGGGGATTCCTTCCCTTTTAACCCTGGAACATAAACCTGAGCATTGGGTGCTCTGGTCCACAGACAGTGTAATAATGTAGTGTCGTTAGGAGGATTACTTTGTGTTCTACTGAACTACCTTGCTGGTGTTAATTCACTAATTTTCTGATGGTACAACAAGCGGGCACACTCAGAGTTCATTGGTTTTCAAAGCACATGTTTAGCTCTCACTGGGAAATATATTTTGTGTTTACATGTAGAGGACAGACTGTCACTGGTTATCTGTGGAAAAACTGCTGGAGGACGAGAACCATGCTTCGCACATCCTGTGTGTCCCAGGGCCCGAGGGAGGCAGTCAGCAAATCCTTGGGGACCTGACGCCTGTGTGCATGAACTGTTCCTTTGTTGCTGGTTTTATCATTACTTCCTATGGGCAGGGGTGAAAAGATCAGAGAGTCAAGTGGGGTTGTTCCCTCTTCTAGAAGTTTGTTTTCTACACCTTCTTTCTGTTACCTGCTTTTGTCCCATTAAATGTGGGTGCATCCCAAGGCCCTGCCTGGCTCACTAATCTCATCCACTATCTGATCCCTCCCCAAGGCCCTACCTGGCTCACTAATCTCATCCACTGTCTGATCCCCCGGGTGAAACTTGAATCTATATTTGACCTGTGTGTCCCTCTGGCACCCCACTTGCAACATATTTTAAAGTTAATTAATTCCCATTTTGCTTACTCGTGCTGCTGTGACTGTACTCCGACCACACGGTTGTAGGCTTTCTCAGTTGCCTCTTTCTTGCTTTGTGAGTGCATTGTTTCGAGAACACCCCCCAGCCAGCGTTTCGTTACCCTGCTTCCACTTTCAGGTGTCCACGCCTGGACCCCACCCTTACAGCAGCGCCTTTGCTCCTTGCCCACAGCCTCAGATGCTGTTATTTTCTTCAGGGCGGTGCTCCTGTCCGCCTCCACGTTGTTTCCTTTCTCCTTGCCCTTTGCAGTTGCTTGCTCCCTGATGGTAAAATGGAAAATTGAGCTTTTGGAAATTTCGGAGGCCACCCTAGGGCTGCAATGTAACAGGTTTTGGGGCAGGAAGTCGGTAACTTGCATTTCAATTAAGTTACCAGATGCTGCTGAGGATGCTGTTCCCTGCACTGCCCTTAGGTTTGCTTTGCTACATTAAAATTCGTCCCGATGATGCCATTGCATGCTGGGGTCTTCCAGTGGCCCAGGACCAGATTTCTCAAAGGAAGGCAGAGTAGATCAGGGACATGAGATTAAGTAAATTTGAGTCATATTATTTTTCTGTTGTACTTTTCAGCCCTTCCAGTTAGGTAAAGGAGAAAGTCTGTTTGGGGCTAGTATGTCTTTAACACCTTTCTAATACTTACAAATTGCCTTTTTAACAGAATAGGCTGTAAGATTAACACCTCTGTTAGCAATTCTCTAAGATTTGTTGCATAATCTTGGCGTTTTTTAAAAAAAGATTTTATTTATTTATTCACGAGAGACACATACACAGAGAGGCAGAGACACAGGCAGAGGGAGAAGCAGGCTGCCTGCGGGGAGCCCAATGTGGACTCGATCCCAGGACCCCAGGATCACACCCTGAGCCAAAGGCAGATGCTCAACCACTGAGCCACCCAGGCATCCCACATAATCTTGTTTTCATCGTATTTATTTTTCAGTGGCAAGTGTTAAGGGACTACAGTTTGAAACATTGAGGTAGAAATGGAACCCAAAGCCATAAGGAATTCTCATGTATCTTCTAGTGGGTTTCATACTTCAGTTTCATGTACCACATGTGATTCTTTTGATTTTTCCTGGAATTAATTCTGTTGGAAAGAAAGTACAAGATCTAGCTTTCTCCCCCTAACTGGCAATCCACTTTTTCCAGGACTTTCGTTTTTTCTTTTATTATTAGTTTTTTAGAGGGTGTGGGGCAGAGGAAGAGGATGAGAGAGAGAACCTTAAGCAGACACTCCGCTGGGCGTGGAGCCTGTCTTGGGGCTCCATCTCAAAACCCTGGGATCATGAGCAGAGCCAAAATCAAGAATCTGCTGCTTAACTGACTGAGCCACCCAAGTGCCCCCAATACTTTTACATAATCAGTCTTTTACTTATCATCAACAAAGTTCATGGACCAGTCATATCCTCAGAAGAAAATATTTGCAACTTGACAAAGGATTAATGCCAATATGTATTACGAGTTGCTACCAATCAATACAAAGGGCAGACAGCACACTTTAAAAAAGGAGAAAAGGAACCAAATAAACATACAGAAAAGTCACAAACCTTACCTAGTAATTATTAGATTTCTCCTCCCCCTATGACTATATCAGGTCATAGGTGGGAAATGTGAATAATGGAGCTCCTGACCATTATGGATGAGAGTCCAAATTGATAATGCCCATGTGGAAGAGAGTTTGGATCAGGATTAAAAATTTTAAATGCAATATGTCTTTAAAATCTCTCTAATGCAGGGCAGCCCAAGTGGCTCAGTGGTTTAGTGCCGCCTTCAGTCCAGGGCGTGATCCCGGAGATCCGGGATCGAGTCCCATGTCAGGCTCCCTGCATGGAGCCTGCTTCTCCCTCTGCCTCTGTCTATGAATAAATAAATCTTTAAAAAAAATCTCTCTAATGCACATTGACATTTTTTTTAAATTTTAAAAGTATGTGTATTCTTTGACTCACTGCCGGGAATTTATTCTAAAAAATAGTCACACAGCTGAAAATATTTACAAGTGTGTTCATGGAAGCATTAATTTCTCTTGAAGGAAGTTGAAACTTAATGCCTGTTAATTGGTGACTAGTCAAATAATGGTCTGTAATCCATTCCATGTATGTAGATACATACTAAAGGATTGAGGCAAATGTATAGTTACACTCCCTGAAAGACTCTAACTTGTATTGCATAAAGTCATATAAAAATAGACATATATATAGTATGAGCCTATTCATATGTTTTGTAACAGCATGTGAATTTATAGGTGGACTGAAAAGATACCGAAGTATGGGAATATGTATCCTTCTATGGAGAAATGAAGGCAGGACTGTTTTTTTAATAGATTTTATTTATTTATTCATGAGACACACAGAGAGAGGCAGAGACATAGGCAGAGGACTCGATCCCAGGACCTCGGGATCACAACCTGAGCCAAAGGCAGATGCTCAACCACTGAGCCACCCAGGTGTCCCAAAGGCAGGACTTTAATAATAGTTTATTCTATTTTATATATTTTTCATAATGGGAATGTATTGTGTTTTTTAAGGCAGGGCTCAAAACTATAGTATATATAGTTTATTTTAGTTTAATAGTGATCTTGTAAAAATGTGCATCATATTGTAAGTGCTTCAGTATACAAGTGTATATATTTATTTTAGAAAAACATAGCCTGGAATGAAACACACAGCTAGGGCTGACATGAGGTGATAGGGATTCAAAAACATCATCCTAGTTCCTTAAACTTTGATGAAAGTAATACAGGATCATTTCAATCATTTAGTTATTAGCCCCTCTAAGAAAGAGGTTAGATACGGCGAGGTTCCAGCCATCCAGAGGGGTGTGCTGTGGGCCACTTCTCTGTTGTTCTTCCTGGAGCACCTTCTCCAGGGTGAATCTTCGAGCATCTTCCAGTCCTGGGCCTGCAATGGCTCTTATCTAATCATTGTACTATGTGAGCTGTAGGTAGGAAGAGGAGGCCGTCTCGGTGGGTTGGTTGGTTTGTTTGTTTTGATAATAATCTGTTAAGCCCTGTTTCCCTGGCCAGCATTCCTCCCTTCTTTACTGGCATATCTACTTAAATTCTCAAGCTCCTTTTCCAAAATCAAATAATCCAATGGGCAAACATTTCTTGGCACTTAGGAGAGAAAAGAGGTTCAGGTTAGAGTGTTTGCTGACCACTCTTTTCTTCTGTAGGGTAAAATACTTTTAAAAAATTGCTGAATTATTGTAACACCTGCGATAAATTCTTTTACCTCTCTTAACTTAGAATCTGTTTCCTGTTTAGCTACTCATTTATGATGCATAATGTAATTATGATAAGCTAAAATAAGTTATAGGGCCAGATATTTGGGGACAATATTGAGAGATTTTTCTCCTTTCCTGTCCAGTCGTTAACTATCACCTTATTATCAACTATTCATCAGTATATTTATCAACTGTCACCTAAATCTTAACCTTCATATTGTTCTCTTAAGAAATGCATTTACTATTACAATTATGTAAATTGAAAATTAGAAAAAAAAAAAAACCACTAACAATCCTTCCATAATTGTTCTCATTTCTGACTTTCTTTCCAGTCTGCATCCATTCAGTCAGCATGGATTATAAACCGTGTATGAGGTGGGCATCGTGGTGGGGATGTAGAGAACAGAATGGGGCCCTGCCTTTATTTTTTTTTAATTTTTTTTAAATTTTTATTTATTTATGATAGTCACAGAGAGAGAGAGAGAGAGAGGCAGAGACACAGGCAGAGGGAGAAGCAGGCCCCATGCACCGGGAGCCCGATGTGGGGATTCAATCCCAGGTCTCCAGGATCGCACCCTGGGCCAAAGGCAGGCACTAAACCACTGCGCCACCCAGGGATCCCGGGGCCCTGCCTTTAAGAAGCTCGTGGGCTGGCGAGGGAGACAGCGGCTAGTAAGATGCCTTATACCGAGTCTTTGTGGGGTAGTCCTGCGGGACAGGATTCAGGGAATACTGTGTAAGAATAGCATTCCTAGGTTAAATGGAATCAACAATTTAATGGTTTTCTAACACTGCCAAATTTCTTGAAAGGATTGTATCAAGTTACCAAATTATCAGCAACAAATGAAAGTAACTGATTCTTCACATCCTCACCAGAACTGAGTTTCATTATTAAGACAAAGCAAAGCAAAACAAAAACTCGATACCCTAATAGGCTTAAAATTTAGCCTCATTGCTGTTTTATTTGGCATTTCTTATTATTAGTGAAGTCGCACATTTTCACATATTTTTATTATTTACCTTCCTCTTGTGAAAAGCTCTTATTCACTTGGAGTCTTGCCATTGTTATGACTTGTTACTATTTTTTAAAAATAGTTTATTGAGATGAAATTCACATGCCACAAAATGAACCACTTTAAAGTGAACCTTTCAGTGGCATGTATGCATTCACAGTGTTATGCAAGCACCGTCTCCACCTGGTTCCAAAACATTTCTGTCCTTCCAGAATATTCATCCAGCAGTATCTCCCCATTTGCCCCTCTCCCTAGCACCTGGCAACTACTCCTCTACTTTCTATCTTTATGGATTTGTCTATACTGGGTATTTCATATGTGTGGAATCATACCACATGTGACTTTTTGGATCTGGCTTTACTTAGCCTGACGTTTTGAGGTCATCCACATCGTAGCATACGTAGGCAGTTCATTCCTTTCCGTGGCTGGATGACATCCTGTTGCATGTTTGTACCACACGTGCGTTATCTGTTCATCCAGTGATGGCCATTAAAGGTCTCTGTAGACAGTGCTGCTGTGAACATGCAGGCGCACGTAGTTGTTGGGGTACCTGTTTTCAGTTCTCTTGGACATATACCTGGGAGCAGAAATGCAGGCTCATGTAGTAATTCTGTGTTTTAATTTTTGAAGAACTGCCAACCTGTTTTCTACAGAGGCTGTACCATTTTACCTTCCCACCACCAACGTCCAAGGTTCCCCTTTTCTCACATCTGTGTTGACACTTGTTACTTTCCATCTTGGGTGGTGGTGTTTCAGTCGTAACCATCCTGGTGGATATGAGTTGGTACCTCATTATGGTTTTGATTGCATTTTCCCGTTGACTAATGACATTGAGTACTTCTTAGTATTTTGTATGTAGGTGAGAAAATGAAAGAAAAAGAAAACTTTGCTTTTGAGGAATTTATTTAAAAAAATTTTTAGGGGTACCTGGGTGACTCAGTTGGTTAAGTGTCTGCCTTCAGCTCAGGTCATGATCCCGGAGTCTCGGGATTGAGTCCCACATCAGGCTCCTTGCTCAGCAGGAAGTCTGCTTTTCCCTCTGCCCCTGCCCCTGCCCCACTCATGCTATCTCTTTTTCTCTCTCTAGCTCTCTCTCTCTCTCTCTCAAATAAATAAATAAAATCTTTTTTAAAAGTTAAAATATATTTTTAAATGTTTTTTCGAGGAAAAAATGTTTACTTAAAATTAAATGAAATGGGTCCAATCTGAAAATTATTAAGCCATTAATTTTGTTTAAACATTTCATAAATACAGTTTTCATCAAATAGATCTTTCTGAAGCAGAGGCTTCTGCCTCCAGTGTCATTTTTTTTTTTAATTTTTTTTTTTATTTATTTATGATAGTCACACAGAGAGAGAGAGAGGCAGAGACACAGGCAGAGGGAGAAGCAGGCTCCATGCACCAGGAGCCCGATGTGGGATTCGATCCCGGGTCTCCAGGATCACGCCCTGAGCCAAAGGCAGGCGCCAAACCGCTGCGCCACCCAGGGATCCCTCATTTTTAAATTGAGTTTGTTTTCATTTTTCCATCACCTGAGTGGGTTAGGGCTGTGATTTGTGGTTTAACTAGAAGCTGTGGGGGTGGGCCGAGCGATCTGTTTTAGTAAGATGAGTTTTCCGATGAGTTGGATGTACACGTAGTTTTGAGAGTTACTGCTCTAGATCAACATTTCCAGGCCTAGCTTACATTGAAGAGCTCCTGTGGGAAATGTAACCTGCAATTTTGGCCTTACAGGCACCAACTTTTTTTCTAGTTAAACCAGGCAGACAATATAAACAATTAAGTTGAATCATTTTATAACCTCCTATTTCAGAATTGAGTGTATAAGTCGTATATAGTGGTACTTAGAAATTGCAATTCAGTCTACGAGTCCTATCAAAAGATAAGTATTTTTGAAAAGCTACTTCTGATCGTCAGTCAGATCATTTTTTTTTAAGATTTTATTTATTTATTCATGAGAGACACACACAGAGAGGCAGAGACACAGGCAGAGGGAGAAGCAGCCTGCACCTATTGAATTAGAGTTTAAGTGTTTTTTTCCCTGCATAGGCTATTCAAATGGCAATAATACTCATGTACTTTGCAGAGTTTTATGAGGATTTAACACACATATTTGTATATAGTAAAGCCTCTGTGGTACCTGGTAAGCAGGGAAGTTTTATATTTTTAGTATAACTACTACATGTAAAAGTTGAATTCTTTTTACATAGAATATTGTAAACATTGACATTTTTCCAATAATACAGTCAAGTAAGTCCCCAGACCAGCAGTGTAAGTGATATGCTCTGTCAAAGGTGAGTCACCCCCAAATGTTGCCTTCCAGAATGGGAAGAATGGGTTAGGTGGCACACGGGAGATTTTGACGGGGTCTCCCAAAATGGTCCAGATTTAAGATCTCCAGGTTAGAGTGAATAAATGGTTAGGAAGTGAATGTTGGAAGGAGAGCCAGAAGATTTAAGGACCAGCTTTTTTAGGGTGGACTATATGAGAGGAGATTGATACATGACAGTAACTGATGGGACGTGATCACAGAGGAGGGAGCATCGGGGCCTTAACGGGCAGGAGGTTGGCCGGCTTTCGAGGAGAGAAGGGATCTAAGCTGTGGGAAGGGGAAGCGGGCATCTGGGTTCCAGGAGAGCAGGTTTGGGAAACAAGACCCTTGTGGTCAGGTGTTTGAAAGCCTATCACGTGGGAGAAAGATTACCCTGCTTGTCCCTGGCAGTGAGGGATAAGATCAGCCCCTGGGGGGGTGCAAGTCCGAGGAAGACCAGACCTCGGGCCACCACAGAAAAGAACCGTGCGAGAACCGAGCAGGTGCAAAGATGCCAGGGACTCAGCCTGGAGAGTCGGGCCTGGCTGGGCTCCCCGGGACGCTCCTCACCAGCTCCGCAACGTCGGGTGAGCCGTCATGGGCCCCAGGCCTCTCCTTGACCCCAGGCCCTGGGCTCGGGGCCCACCCTGTCTGGCAGTCCTCCTGCCTAATAGGACTCCTTTTGAAGAATTTAAGCTAATTTCCTCAAAGACACAGTATTAACCTTGTCACCCTCCTCTGAAGTGGTCTGTATCGTTCCTCCGAAGAACTGTTTAATTCCTGTTGCCCCCGTTCACCCTTTCCTCCGCCTCCCCCTCTTTCTAGGCCTTTGCTACGTCCCCTGGCCAGTGTAGCGGTAGAAACAGGTAGACATTCAGAGGGGCCTCGTTGACATCATTCCAAATTAACATTCTACGAGAACTCGAGAAAGATCCCCGGATTTTACCCCCTCTTGCAATTCGAATTGTGGAGCACATGCCCAGCTCCGCGCCCCGGAGGAAGCCCAGGCCGCCCCCGGCGCCCTCGGCCCCGGCTCAGCCCCGCAGCGCCCGCAGCAGGTGCCACACAGCAAAAGTCACCGGGGACACCTATATGTTTGGGCAACTGGAATTGTGGCAAGAATTTTATTAAGCCGAGAATGGCTCTCTGCGTCAAGAGGCTTTTCCTTTGGTGCGAGTAGTACAAACTCAGCCCCTGGGGATTCGTGCTGGCACGCACACAGCAGCCACCACCATGTGGCTGTCAAGAGCAAGCGTGTCTTGTGTGTGGCAGGAGCCTCGTGTCACAGGCCAGGTCTCCGGGATGGTCGGTGAGCCCTAAATTCATGATGGGTCATGTGGAAGGATGATCCAGTGCCCAGGGAGAGAGGAAATACCGTGCAGAGTTCAAATTTTGTGTGTGAGCATTGGCAAAGTGCTGCAGTAAATTGGCATTTTCTTCACATTAGTCACGGTGCAAAAGAAGGCGGTTTTTAAAGCAAAGAGTAATCTCTGGAATCTAGCATAAAGACTTGTTAGTTTCAGGCCCTTTGCATGATGTTGCTCCTTTGTGGGGAACCAAAAAAAAAAAAAAAACCCTCCATCCATTTTTGCTTCCTAAACATCAAAGGAAGATCGAATGCTTCAGAGAATCCTTGTGCAAAACAAGGGGAAGAAATTTAGAAACTAATCAACATTTCTGCTCACTGTATTTGTTCTAAGTCATATTGTTTCTAATTTTGGAACGCATCTGTTACTTCTTTTTGTTTTGTGTTACTTCTTAGTATGTCATAGCAATACGTTCCCATTATCAGGAGAGCAGCAGAATTGAGTGCCTAATTTTGTTTGGTGTCTGAGACTTTTACTCTATTTTTATCTTGTAATTTGGGTAAGAATTAAATTCTAACATTTTGAAACTTAGAAATACGTATTTAATGGTTTTACATATTGATAGAGTGGAGAAAAGATGAGGTTTTTATCTGAGTACAGAAAATAAAACATCTAATTGATTTTTGAAGCACCACTGCAAAGAAATTTTTATGTTAAAATTTCTGGGAATGGAAACGTCTGAATTTTTTTTAACTGCGTTCATAATTACATGTATACTTATGGATGTAATTCTAGGCTTAAAACAGTGACAGTTAATAAAATGCTTATTATCTGTTGAGCAATTAATAGGAAAACCTGGATTATTTCCAAGGGTAGTCAAATTATCATAACTTGCAATTATAATACATGTGCTGAAGCTTTTGTGACATCTCATTCTTGGAGTGATAAATATATTCCTGTCATACTCACGCATGTTGACTGGGTACCAGGATAACACTTGTGTAATACCACTCTTGGGTCATTTAAACTTACATATTTATCTGTGTCTTGCTCATTTCTTCAGGATCATGTGCGTTTTAAACAGCATTGATAAAAAGGAGTGAGGGAAAGAGAACAGAATAATATGCAAGGTAACCTGGCACAGGGGCTTTATCTAATAATTAGCTTTACCTGTGTAGAGGTCAGTCTTAAAGACATTACCTGAAGATAAGGCCACTTCCTATGGTATAGAGATTTTTTCATACAGTATCCAGTTCCTTTGTCAGTTTTCCTGGGCAGCTTATGATAAGACAGAATTTAAGCACAACTCTAAGAGCATGTTTTTTTGACTTGGATTGGGTTCAGGTTGACTCCAGGTTTGCAAGGTGAATCTGACGAGTTGTTGTATTATTGGGTGCATTGCCTGACATGTCTGAGGCTCATTTCACTCATCTAGTACATACTGAAGCTCACCATTTGGTGAGCATTATGCTGTTGAGTTCTCATTTAAACATCACGATCCGCCCCCCTTTACAAAAAGTTTGGGAAGCTGGGGTTTTTAAGATTGATAACCTGCCCTCAGTTGCACAGCAGGTAAGTGGCAGACAAGGAATTGAACCTAGGTCTCTGATGCCACCTTCAAGCTCTTACCTCCTGAGCCAGTGGCTCCCAAAATTTTCCATGATTACCCGGAGAGCTTGATTAAACATGCATTTCGTGGGCCCTCGGTTTCTGATTCCGTAGGCCTCCTCTAGGGACCAAGAATGGATTTCTAACCGGTGCCCAGATGTGGATGCTGCTGGTCTGAGGACCGTACCTTGAGAATTACTGCCTGACTCTGTTCCTCTGAAGAACCAATGAGAGAGTTCATGTGCTGTGCTTGTATCACTAATCCCTGACATTTGTTGACTGTTACCATGTCCTAGACACTGTTCTAAGTTAATTCCTTGTTAATCTCACATTAATCTTAGGAGGTAGCTAAACACAGGGAGAGGAGAGAGGGTGTGATCGCCACTTAAGAGAGAAGGAACCTGGGGTAGTAGAGGCCCCCAGTAAGGGGGTCTCCTCATGCATCAGGGGCAGAGCTGCATGTTTTCATTATTTTGTCATCTGAACTGGTTTCAAAGGCCACTGTCCCTGGGGCTGTCTCCAGAAGCAGATTTCAGGCTATGGCAACTTTGAGAGAAGAGGTGACACTCCCTGCTTTTCATCCATTGGTGTTTTATGTCCTTGGAGGGGAGGGTATTGTAAGCGAGGCCTGGGAAGGAAGGGTTTCCCTCCTTTTCGTTTTGTTCTCCCAGCATTCTGAAGGGTGGTGACACAGTTTGTTATTCTGATGGATGATGAGATTCTGGAAACGAGCTATATTTCAGCTGAGCTGTGACATTGTTGATATTCATCAGCGTGGATAAAAGGGGTTGCAGGTGATTTTGTATGATAAAATTGTGCTGGTGTTACCAGTGCATTAAATCAGAAGCTATCTCCGCCGATGTTGGCCACCCAACAGCAGGGCATTCACTAATCTGTAGTGTTAGCCTGCCCATGGCTGCCCTAACAGCCAAGGAAAAAGTCTCAAAATAAAAAATGAATGAGAGAGAAAATCAAGCCCAAATAAAGTTTGAAACCTGTACTCTGCTTAGGAAACTGTAGTTTCCCCTCATTCATTTTAAAGCTTAAGGAGAAAGCATAAAGTGGCTTCAAAGGGTGACACTGTATTGATAGATAAATACTTTGGCTCTGTTAAAAATTGTGTTGAGTGACTAGTATGTGTAAGATGCTTACAAAAATAGGGATCCCTGGGTGGCTCAGTGGTTTAGCGCCTGCCTTTGGCCCAGGGCGTGATCCGGGAGTTCCTGGATCGAGTCCCACATCAGGCTCCCTGCATGGAGCCTGCTTCTCCCTCTGTCTGGGTCTCTGCTTCTCTCTCTCTCTCTGTATCTCTCATGAATAAATAAATAAAATCTTTAAAAGAAAAAAGATGCTTACAAAAATAAAATATACTGGCCTCTCCTGCCAAGGAGAACTCATAGTGGACCTCACAATGGAGTAGGTGTTCAGTTAATTTATAGAAGAGGATCTAAGTCTGGAGTAACTGTAGCCTGGTACATTTATCTTGTCTTTGAGTTACTGGTGTGATGATTTCCATGATGCCAGTATTTGAATCCTGGGACAAATCCTTCTTTGTAATGGGAGAGCCATTTAGCTGTAGAGCTAGAGCTAGGTCCCAGGCCTCCTTATGGATAGCTTGGACTTCTCTCTGATTTCAAATGGCCTTATTTACATATTGTGTGGATTTATCTCCCAATCTTAAGCTGTGAAACTTGTAAAGGGCATTATGACTTATTGTGACTTTTTTGGATGATCATCTGTGTTTTATTCCAGTTTGTTTCCTTGAAGATTTCAAACATAGCAGTACAAACTCTAGACACAATCGAGAACAAAAGGGAATCGCCACCTAGACAGGTCTCCACTTGTGGTTGGGGCACCAAATGTGGACATTCATGGTTTGATGGAAGGAATCACCTGTGCATTTATTCTGGTCTGTTGCAGGTTAACGAAGCCCTTGTCATTTGCTGATTGTGTTGGGGATGAGCTGCCGTGGGGATGGGAAGCTGGGTTTGACCCACAAATTGGCGTCTACTACATCGATCACGTCAACAGTAAGTTTTTCTTTTTTTATAAAATCAAACAAACATAGCAGAAAAGTAATCCCCCCAAATCTAGAATCCTACAAAAGTGTTAAGACTCTACAAAGTGAATTTATTTTATTTTATTTTAAAGATTCTTTTTTTAAAATGTATTCATGAGAGACACAGAGAGAAAGGCAGAGACACAGGCAGAGGGAGAAGCAGGCTCGCATGGAAAGCCCAATGCGAGACGATCCCAGGATCCCGGGATCACGCCCTGAGGCGAAGGCAGATGCTCTACCACTGAGCCACCCAGGTGTCCCTGAATTTCTTTATTTTAAACCCCACTTTCTCAGTGACTAATATTACCTGAAATACCCATTTTGGAATCTAGGGCCCATATGTAAATTGGGCTTATGGAGGCAGAGGCAGAGAAATGAATTTGCCTGTGTCTGTCTGCTTGGTAGGGGGTAAGTTTTCTTGAGTACAGCTGTGGGGGCCAGTGAAGACCATGAGCTCCTCATTCCATGACCACTGCCCTCCAGGTTGGGATTCCTCCTTTTCTTGGTCTTGCCACGGACAGAATTGGGTGTGCGGGGCGTGTGTACAGCGAGGTCCAGTGGCTACGTGTGTCAGATGGGGGAGAGGTTGACCCATCAGAACTCTAGAAGATGCAGCTGTACTGTGGAAAAGACCTAAACCCTTGTTACCCTTGTTTTGGTTTGGTTTCCTGATTTCTTTGTGTTTGCAAGGGAAGCACCTCTCACTTTAACAGCTTTTTAATTGTTTAGATCGCTGAATGATAAGGCTAGGACAGAGGATTACTGTGGCCATGAACAACTTTGTAAAATATACCCCTTCGGCTCAAGTCATGATCTCAGGGTCCTGGGATTGAGCCCCGTGTTGGGCTCCCTGCTCTCCTTCTCCCTCTGCCCCTTCCCCTGCTTGTGCACTCTCTTTCTCTTTCTCTCTCTCAAATAAATCAATACGATCTTTAAAAATATATAGTACTTTTTAATATCTTTAGGAATAAGACCATTATAAAAAATATCTTCCTTGATGCTTAGTAATTAGTGATGGCTTGCAGCTGCCTTTGTGTAGTCATATGATAAAATTTTTGAGAGGCACAAAAAACCCAAGTGAGTAACAGTGATCTCTTAGAAACCTCAGGATGTTTTATATATATATATATATATATATATATATATATATATATATATATATATAATATGCTCACAGTACTTATATCAGATTTGAGAAAATAACCTTCCACTGATTCTCTGTCAAGGTCTTTTTTTTTTTTCTTTAAATCTGTGCAAATACTCACTTCCCAGGGTGATGGGGAAGAGTTCCAGAACTGATGGGACTGCTTCATTCATGCCTGAAATCCACAGAGGCTGAAGCCATGGGGTGTGCCCTGAGCTGGGGAGAGGGCTTTGTGCCCCCAAGGTGACCTGGTGGGAGGCTCCAGTCCAAGTGCAGTTGGGGTTGGGCTGCAGGACTCGCTTCCAGCAGTTCACACTGCAAGGAGGGCCTCTGCCGGGGAGGCAACCAAGAGTGGATAATAAAATGCTCCCTCCAAACCAATGGCAGCCAGCGAGCCAGGCAAGAGGCAGTTGGGATGTATGGCATGGTGAATGTTACACCATGGTGGGCATGCAGGCAGCATAGTGAGTCACTGTGCGCTTGAGGGCTGTAAAATTGTCTGATTTTCACAAGTAGATGGGATGGAGAGATCGAAAGGAGCAAGGACTTAGAAGAATTAAGTCAGTTTCTTGGCGAACACAGATAGCTAGTCACCTGTTACAATAGAACATCTGGTTCATATAGTTTCGGAACCAGCTTTCATGCACACACTAGTTCAGCATAACTACATAACTAGTTTCTGTACCATGTGATTAGGAATAATGTGACTTTCATGTAGAGGTATCTCTCCCTGAAAGTTTGTACAAATTCCGTGAAGAATTCATAATTGTGGATTTTAAAGTTAGCTTTCATTTTTGTATTTTCTAGTAAACCTTTCTTGGTTGTATTATTATATGTGGGTTTTACTGCTTATCCATGATTGACATCCAAATATTTTAAGTTTTGATGGAAGGGACAACTTCTGGTAAAATTCAGTTCATTCTGAACAGTTGTAACGCCTTATGTCATCGCAAATAAGTAATTCAGTGGAATATCTGGAATCTATAACTATTTAAATCTCACTTTCAAACAAGTTTATCTGTTTTTCTTTAAATAATATTTGCGGAAGCAGAAACAAGCCTCCCTGTCCTGGTTCGACAGCACAAGCTCTCACGGCACCAAAATGAGAAGATTTAAGTCAGCTTCCCTCTCACTACCTATAGATTTTCAGGTTCCTAAAGCCACCTTTAGGGCCTTCCTTCCTGTCTCAGTGGAAGAGGGGTTCTCCTGGATGCCCCAACCCCTGAGAACCCTCTTAATAACTTTCTTTTTTTTTTTTTTTGAGATTTTATTTATGTATTCATAGAGACCCCCCCCCCCCCCCCCCCCACACACACACACACACAGAGGCAGAGACACAGGCAGAGGGAGAAGCAGGCTCCATGCAGAGAGCCTGACGTGGGACTCGATCCCGGGTCTCCAGGATCATGCCCTGGGCTGCAGGCAGCACTAAACCGCTGTGCCACCGGGGCTGCCCTCTTAATAACTTTCATATCCCATCCTTTTTTCCTCTTTCATTTCCTTAATGATCATTTTCTGGTTTTAAAAATTTCTCCCACCATTTCTTTATCTAGTGGTTCTTTTGTCTTAGTATTTAAACACTGGAAACTCCCAAAATGAAACTAAACCAGATCACCAAAAGAAACAAATAACAGCTATCTCCCCAAACCCCACTAATCTGTACTCAAACCTGCCTTTCAGCACCAGCTGTGGCCCTGTGTTTTCTCCTCCCACTGGAAGCTTCGTGAACCTCACTGTGTCCACTGTTCTCCATGTTGTCACAGAGACTGCCCTTGCCGGGCTCACCTGAGACCCCACAAATGGCCACATCCAAACAACACCTGGGTCTCATCTTCCTTCATCCAACAGAGTCCCTTGTCACTGTGGGTTTCCTCTTGCTCTTTACTTCCTTGGATTTCATGATTGTTCTATTGTTTTTTTTGTTTTGTTTTGTTTTTGTTTGTTTGTTTTTACCATTCCCAGCTGCTCATGCCCTCTTTCCTTTTCGCCTGGCCCTGGTGTCAGGATTTCTGTAGTAGCCTTCTGTTTGCAGCCTGCACATCCCCTTGGGTGATAACCTCAATCACTTCCTGAAGCCGATGGCTACCAAACTTGTCACTTAAGTCTTGTCCAAATGCATGCATTTGATTTTACGATGCGGCTCTTTCCCATCTGCCCCCAACAGGCCTCCACTTGCATCCCCTTCTCTGGCCTACCCTGGCACTGGTGGACGTTGCCTCTGTGCTGTGTGCTACCTGGGCTTTCTGTCTCTCTTTGCAATGGTTGGTTCTAGCCCTGAGCACTGTCTGCGCAGCCTCTGGGCCCTCCCTTGTGGCCACATCCATCTAGGGCCCCTCTGCCCAGGCCTTGCTGCTTCCCTCAGGCCCTCTCTGGCACCCAGCCCTCCACCCTGCAGCCCTGCCCCCATTCCAAATGAGGTGCCCTGTCCAGGTATTTCTGTTGTGCTAGGCACATAGGGATTTTTAAAAACCATTTGTCCAATTGCACTTAAAATACTTATTTGTATGTTTTCTTCACTAAATCGTGAGATTCCTGTGGACAGTGACTGCATCTTCATTTCTTTATCCTTGGGTACCTAGTATCATGATAAACTCTTAATCTTAGAAGGATGGAAGGGCTTTCGTGTTTAACTCACATCGAAAGCTTTCTGTTTGTTTTTAAAGAAATTAAAGTTCAAGTATAAATTATGCTTCAGAGAGTACCCTTCTGAATATTTAAAAACTTAATTATTAGAATACAGGTTTTTAAGCCTACCATTTTGCTTTAGTGCAATAATTGTATCCCAGTGGTCTGATGGATTTACTGTGCCCTAAAGTGCCCAAATTACCCACAGCAAGTAGTTTTCCCACTAAAAAGAATCTGGTCCATTATCTCATTAATCTTAAAGACATTCCTGTGAAGTAGTTTAGGGAACAAATGTATTATCTTCTCATAACAGCTGGTCCACACATATGTTGTGTCTTGACATTGTATAGTTTCAGCATTATTTTCTCTTTATTTACCAAAAAATGAAATAAAGCCTGTTTGGCTGTTTAGCACTATTTCTGTGTAACACTATCTAACACTATTAAATATTTAGAAGTAAAAGATATGACCTTGTCAATGAGTATTTAGGCCTTAAGTGTTTTATGATAGGATTCTTTAGTGGGTTTGTGTGGAGTAGGGGTATAGATATTGGTGGGGGAATATTTATAACTAGAAGGTAATTATGAAGTACTATTTATGAGGTTTTGATATCACCATAAGCAGAAATAAATCACTTTTTTGGTAGCTTTAGTTGTACCTTAATTTTTTGGTCTTTCTTTTGGTAATGGAGGTCTCCTTTACATAAAAGAAAATGCACAGATTTTAAATATGCATTTCAATGAATTGTGGCAAATGTATAAATCTTTTGTAACTGCCACTCCAGTCAATATGCAGATATACAATATGCAGTATCCTGTCCCCTTCCAATCACCCCTTCCCCACCGCTACAGGTTGTTCGGATTTCTATCACAATGGCTTAGTTTTGCCTGTCCTAGAACTTCGTATAAACTGAGTACATTCAATTCCGTGGATGGAATCTTTCACTGAGCATATTTTTATAGGCTACTGATACTGATACAACATTGTGGATGAATATTCATAGTGCCTTTATCTGACAACGAACCTGTATCTGGATCATATAAAGAACTCCTGAAAATTAACGTGAAGAAGATAAACAATCCAAATGAAAAAGGATCAACCACCTTAGACACTTTCTGAACTCTCCTTTCTGCCATCTTGCCCCCATCTTGTCCACATCAATCTCTGGCTCCCGTGGGGCCTCTTTCCCTGATATTCTAGCAAGTAAGATGGCAGCTTTAGCCTCACCACCCTATGAATGCTCCTCAGGACAGCCACTGTCTTAGGATAGAGTGGAGAGCACATGAGCCTGCAGAGGGATGGGACTGCCGCCATACCACTGACCACCGACCACCAACCACTGACCACCATTGCCTGCCATGGAGTTGCAACTCACCCCTGGGCTTCTCTGGGTTGGCAGTGGGAGACTTGGCTTGTGGCACCCCCTCGGTCCTCTGATGAGAGAGAGTGGCTTCTGCCTTGGAGCTCTTCGTGTCCACATCCACTTGCAGTAGCCACGGTTATAAGAAAGACAAGAGATGAGGGAGGTATGAAACAACAAACTAGGATGATTGCTATAGGATGTTCTGTTGAGTTGCGGCCTCTGCAGCCATCCTTGCCCTAACTTAGGGTGTGGCCGCTTCCTTGGTTTCGTGTGCACTGTCCTTGGTGCTGGTGGTGTCATCGCTTGGTTTTGCTTGGCTGTCCTTGGTTTTCAGTGGTAATGGGTGGGAGAGGTTGGAGGACGTGCACTCGCTCCATATGACTCGAACCGAACTCCTCTGTGTTAGTTTTGAAGCAACCCATGTTGTGTTGAAATTTGATGAGAATCCCCCAAGTACATGTAGTATTCTATACGGAGCTGTCTCCTTTAGAAGAAGGAAAGTAAATTTGGGGCCCTCTTATTTCGTCCTTGTTTTATTTTCATGCTTTATAGTTTCCTAGCAGGATAAACTATTAAGATATTTTGTAAAGAAAAATCTTAGCCACTTAAACCACCCAAGGAAAACCAATGATGGTGGTGGTGATACTAATGTTTAGTATAATGAACAGTTTTTAGTATCGCGAATCTATGGGATGATCTACATGTTTCATATAGTTGTCACTCCGGCTGTCTAGTCTCAGTCAGTCACTGTAGTCCCTTCCTTCCACCTAGATGGAGGGTGATGAAGATGATGGCGCCTTTCTTTCTGCAGCTGACACCTTCCTTCCTGCAGACTGCTCCTTCTCCCTCACCTCATTTGCCACATGTTGAGAGCCCCCACATCTTGTCATCCTTGAAGATGCGACCTCACCCTCATCCCCCAGCATGCTGTCCTTTATCTCCACCACTGTTATTCTTTGCTGTTACCACGGGAACAACTCTCCTGCCTCTGTTTCTGGCTCTGATTATCAGACATTTCATTTATAGGCCACTGCTACCTGTTTTGCCCTTAAGGCTTCAAAACAAACGAGTACAAAATGGGATTCTTCTGTTTTCCCTTTGACTTGATTATTTTTTGATACATTATGGTTCTTGTGATTACTAAATTGAAAAATTTAGATTTGTTTTTGTCAGTTCTTACAGATTTTTTTATCTGTGATATCAAATTTTCTCATTTAGCCACTTGTCCCCTGCTGTTTTCCTAATTCAGATCCTCATTACCTTGTGCCTTTTCTTTCCCTTTTTTTAAAAAAAATAATTTTATAGAAGTAATATATGTGCATAGGAGAAAAGGAGAAAATATAGATAAATAAAAGGAAGAAAAATATTATCCATATTCACGTAACCCAAAGAAAACTAAGTATTCTGAATTTCCTAGTGTGTATCCTTCCAGACTTCTTATATTGATACACATACACACACAATTTTAAATACATTTTTATACTTCAAGTGGGATTATATTATACATATGGTTTTATAAACTTTTCTCACTTCATATATCTTTCATCAAAAAACTTTCTGCACAATCCTATTGACTTTTGTAGAGTTAGTAGAGTTCTGTATAGACAGTAAACCTCACATTTCTGTTAGATAACATTCCTCAAATACAACTAAGATCCTTTCATGGCCTTGCTTAGAACCTTTGTGGCACACCATCGCTCACAAAATGAATTTTGTATTTATTAACCTGGTGGTCAAGAAACCACAACCTACTGCGACTACTCTTGGAGTACCAAGGAAGAAATGAGACAATACAGGAGAATGTGGGAGGGACCACCATTGGGCTGGCAGGACAAGGGAGGAAAAGTAGAAGTGCCCTCTCCATCGTGAAGGGTGTAGTCATGCCTGCCAGAGACCGTGCTCTGAGCTGATAGCTAAAGGATGATTTAATTAACTAGGCCTGGCAAAGAAGGAGTTGGGGTAGAGTTTGGAGGGTGAGAGAAGATTACCTTCCTGGGAGAAGAGAGACCACAAGTTAAAGCCACAGGTCTAGGGAGGCCAAAGAAAATAGGGCTGATGAAAGAAAGAAATTGAGTACGGCTGAAAGCTGTGTGTGTGTTTGTGGGGACCCGGGAGGTGGCTGGAGAAGTGAAGGGGTTAGGTCCCTGAGGTCCATTGTCTGGAACCTTTGAAAGCCCTGTTCCATCACTGCCTGTTCCACAGAACCTTCCTTTTGCAGCCAGAGACAACCTTCTGTCTAAATTGCCGTAGCACTTAGCCATTCTCCTGTCAAGGCTTTTATCACTTTTTACTGTACAAACTAATTGTATTTCCTTTAATTCACGTGTCACAGTTTCTTCTGTAGTTTGTAAGTTCCTTGGAAGGAGCATCTGGTTTCCCCCATATTTCATGTAGTAGATGGTCAGTACTTGGTAGAAGGAACAACAGATAATAAACCCAGTGGATATTTTCTAAGAAGAAAAAGAAGGACAGCTCCTCATACTTGTTCTACCCATTCTTCCCGAGCACAGCAGAACAGAAATAGGCATGACAGACAGGGATCATATTCCTTTCAAGAACCTAATGGCATCTTCCTCAATAAGCTCTCGTAACTCACAGCAGGTTCTCCATCTGTTGAGTTCCACATCTGAAGCCGTCGGAGTGTGAATTCCCTTCAGGTATGGGACATTTCCATAGACATCATGCAAATTATACGGTTTCCTGAGATCACCAGGGCTTGATACCAAAATACCACGTTGTTATAATACACCTTTTTTTTTAGTATTTACATTTAATAAATAGTCTTCATAAATCCACTCGGCAGATATAACCAGTGGTGGTGAAGCACAACCCTGCTTTATGAAGCCTTCTCCTGTGGTGCCTGTGGGAACCCCCTTTGGTAGCTCACGTTTGCATCGTGCAGTGTTTCAGAAATGTAAACGTGCCCACTGCAGCTCTTGTAGCACACAGTATAAACCAGCCGACCAGAGTGTTTCTGCTGATCTATCCAAATAAATGCTGATCATTTATTATTATTATTAGTAGTAGTAGTAGTACTATTATTGTCCTTTATTCATTTCTGTGTCAGTCTGTATTACCCTCAGTGTTCTGTGACAGTTTAGCCATTGACAGGTATCTAATGGAAAGTATGTCAGTTTCCCAATATGTAGGGAACAGATGATTGGATGAAACCTCTGAAGGTATCGAGAGAGAACTAGGAGTCTGTATCTTACTATAACTATTGTAACTTATAAAATTTTTGCATTTTTTAAAAAAGATTTATTTATTTATTTATTCATAGACACAGAGAGAGAGAGAGGCAGAGACACAGGGAGAGGGGGAAACAGGCTCCATGCAGGGAGCCTGATGCGGGACTCGAGCCCGATGTGGGCCTCGATCCCGAGTCTCCAGGATCACACCCAAGGCTGCAGGCGGCGCCAAACCACTGCGTCACCAGGGCTGCCCAAATTTTGCATTTTTCATATGCATTTTGAATTTATATAATCCCTTGGATCATCTAGTTTATTAGTTACGTATCTCACTATAACACATTATCTCAAAACTTTAGTGGCTCAAAGTACATTTATTTATTATCTCCTGGTTCCTGTGTGTTATGAACCCAAGCAAGGCTCAGCTGACTCCTCCAGCTCACGGTCTTACAGGCAGGCTGTCCTCAAGGTGATAGCCAGGCATGACTGGAGAAGGATCCACTTTCATGCCAACTCACGTGGTTGTTGGCAGGATTCAGTTCCCTGTTGGCTGAGGGCCAGCAGCCCCCCTCATTCCTTGCCACGTGGGCCTCTCCATAGAACAGCTTACAGCATGACAGTTGGCTTCATTACAGCAAGAAAGCCAAGGAGAACCAGGGAGGGAGTCACAGCCTTTTGTCATCTGGTCTTGAGTACCGTCCCATCACTGCTCTCTTGTTTTCATTAGAAGCAGATCTCTAGGTCTATGCTGTATTCAGGGAGCAAGGATACAAGGAGGTGAGGATTATTGCAGGGCAGCCACAGTTAGGAAAACTTTTTTAAGACCATAAATTTTGGGGTGCCCGAATGGCTCAGCAGACAAGTGTCTATCTTTGGCTTAGGGCACAGGGAGCCTGCTTTCACCCTCTGCCTATGTCTCTACCTCTCTCTCTGTGTCTCTCATGAATAAATAAATAAAATCTTAAAAAAAAGAAAAAGGAGTTAAAGTTGGTAACTTTTTTTTAAAGCTTAAATAATCAAAAAAATTCATTAAATTCTAAAAAAAAAAAAAAAAAAAAAAAAACCAAACCACCTAATGTATTTTCAGAAACCACCCAGATTGAAGATCCACGAAAACAGTGGAGAGGGGAACAGGAGAAGATGCTCAAGGACTACCTCTCGGTGGCTCAGGATGCTCTCAGGACACAGAAAGAGCTTTACCACGTGAAGGAGCAAAGACTCGCATTGGCCCTCGATGAATACGTACGATTAAATGATGCCTACAAGGAAAAGTCAAGTTCCCACACAAGCCGTAAGTATACGGTGTGCCTGTTTAGACTGTGGAAATGGGGACCAAAGTGTAGATGAAAGAAGGCCACTTGGGTCCCAGTGGAGTTTTATTCTGAGTCCTGCCCCTCTCTAGGCAGAAAGAGCCCCCGTGAAGCCACGAGGGAGTGAGGGCACCCCACAGACCTCTCAGCAAAACCCCTTGACTCCATTACACGCAGAAGTCCCCTGCCCTCATTTGTGGATGATGAATCCCTTCTGGGTTTTGCTCCTTCCTCTGCCTGATTGCCTTTTATTTCTTTACTTTTACCTGTTCAGGTCAAGACGAGTGACTTGGCCCTCTTTGTCCCTCTTGTACAATATTTTGGCTGGGATGAATTTTCTTTTGATCCCCTCTCATGTCTCATGTCTCAGAAACTGATTCTCTGGAGTTGGTTTGGCTAAAGAGGCAGTTGAGATGGGCTCAGAAGTTCTACCTAAATTATAAATTTCAGGGTAACGTACAGCTCTGATAAGCTGTATGTGCCGTGACGTCCTCTAAGAGTTTATATATAGATATAAAATCCAGAAAACATTAAGCTCCATGGTCTTTATGACGTTCCTCTTTCTTGAGTTTTTATTTAAAAAATTTATAAAGATTTGAAGATTACTTTTTATATTTAGGTGTCTGATGAATGACAATAAACGAATCATAAAGTAAGTATCCACAGAAGCATGTAAATCTTGCTTTTAGCGTTTGTAAATTCCAAACCAAGAACTAGTTATGCAACTTGCAAAAGTTACTTTCTTTTTTTTCCTTTTTTCTCTTTGAAAAGTATTCTCAGGATCTTCATCCAGTACTAAATATGATCCCGATATTTTAAAAGCAGAGATCTCCACTACACGATTAAGGGTAAGATTTTTTTTTTTATTTGTGGTTCTACATTTAATGTGTGCACAGGATCCAAAGGAGATAGAAGGGGCTTTGGTGACCACCTATCCTCTCCATTCGGTGCAGGGACCTCCTCTACTTTTTCCCGGGAGGCTGGCCTTTCTACCTTTGTTACTGCATGTTCAGAGGTGGAGAGCGTCTTTGTCATAGAGGCACATGTTCTATTACCCGGCAGTTCTATCTATTACCTGCAGTAGGTTAAGCATATTATATATACCCACGATGTTAAATATACTTATTTACTATAATATTAATATTACATTTCAAATATACTTAGTGTATTTAGTATGTTAAAGTTCGAGTCTCAGGAACTCCTCCTTATCATGCTAAAATGTGTCTTCCAGGGTTGGGTATAATTGCCGTTCCACTGGATAGCCCGGTACTCACAGGCGTCCACATACCTTGTTCCCACGTCGTTCCTTCTCTAGGGCAAAACTTTCTTAATTCCCCACACTTCCTCCTGGATTGTTGCCTAATCTTTATCCTAAATCATTTTGACCAAACTCCTGCCAAGGCCAGAGCTTCTTTATCCTTGATTTTGGGGAGTCTTAAAGATTGTTGGTCAAGGAAATGCATTCGTGCAGCCGGTATCTCGATCATGATATAGATCATTACCATGACTCTCGAAGCCCCCAGTGAGACCTGACATCCCTGAAGGTAATGCTGGCCTCATCAACACTGTCGGTGAATGTTTTACCTGCTGTGAATTTTGTAAAACTGGAATGCTGCCAGATGTATTATTTCATGGCTTCTTTTGAGCAACATTTTGAGATTCATCCATATTAGCCTTTATTGCAGTAAGCATTCCAGTTTTGTGCATGTACCATAAATTCTTTCTCTTCTGCTATTGATGTACATTAGAGTTTATTCCAATTTCTGGTCATTAAAGAGTATGTCTTAATATACATTTCTATGATACATATCTTTCTGGTGCACATAGGCACACATTTTCATTCGTTATGAAACCAGAAGTAGAGTGCCATATTGGAAGATTTACATGCTTCAACATTAGCAGTTGCTGACAGAGGGCTTCGGGTCTCTGACTTCCTAATATCTGCCCTTTAAAGCTTACACTACTTTCTACACATAGCTTTTGCCTTCGTCCCAGAGATTTTGAATTTTATATTTTTATTATCAGTTAAAAATATTTTCTAACTCTTTATGATTTCTCATATAAGGGTATTAATATTTAAACAGTTGGGGGCTTTCTTATCGCTCTCTCTCTCTCTCTTTTTTTTTAATGATTTCAGCTTAATTCCCCACTGTGTATTTCTCAGTTCTAAAATTTCTGTTGGATTGTTTATTATTTCTAGTTACTTGCCCAAACTGCACATGGATATGTAATTTTTTGAACAAAATAATCACAGCTACTTTTAAATTCCATGTCTTTATTAATGAATGCAGTATCTAGAGTTCCTAAATATTGGATTCCTCAATTTGGTCTGTTTCTTTCCTCATGATTGTTGGTCACTAGTTGGTCAAGCTTCTTGTAGCCGCTTACTTTTTATTAAGAACCATATGTTATGTATGAGAAATAGGATAATTTGAGGTTTGGGGTGATCTTGTCATCCTTCAGGGAGGATTTAGTGTTGCTTCTCATGGGCAGCTGGGCAGGTAATTGTAATTGGGTCATGGTTCAAGCTCTCTGCAATGTGGCCTTTGTTCCTTTTCAGAGAGTAGGTCTATTTCCACTTTACCCTTTGTCTTAGGACAGAGCTCTTCAAAATCCCAGCTGAACTTTGGGCTCTTCCTGCTTGATGGAGACCAAACTCCAGATCTCCCCTCTGAGTCTCTCAGCTTTGTGGGTCCTCCAGGAGCCAGCTCTCTGCACCGCCGACTTCAGCCACTGTCTTCTCCCAACTCATCAGCTTCTATTGTACACACATATGCCTCAAACAGAGACCCCAATTATGGATTTCCTAACCTTTTGGGTCTTTAACACAAGTTCCTGCTACCTTAATAATTCTCCAGTATCTTCATAGAGATGTTTTTTTCCTTTCTCACAACTTCTCTATTTGTTCTCAGAGGAAGAGTGCAAGAAAAGTTTATACTTTTGGAAGCTAAACCTCTTTTCAGTTCAGATTTCTTGGTTTAACTCATGAAAACAGAAATAAAAGGTTTCTGGATCATCCTCTCAGAAACATCTGTCCAGCGCATCGCGGACCCTTTACTCTGTCAGCCTACTCATGTGTCTTTATGTTTCTTGAGAAGAGCATGGCATGGCTTGTCAGGTCCCCTGTTGTACCTCAGTCTATACATTTATCTGATTTAAAAAAAGGGGAATGAAAGTATTTTATTAAACCTTAGTCTCAGTAAACTTCAGTCCTCTCTGGAGCTATGCACCTCTCAGGAAACTATTAAGTATTATGATAGGCCTTTTGAAACTTTAACAGTTTTTCACAGTTCTTATCTTTGTAAAATATATTGTATATGGAATAGCCACAATAGGAATAGTCTTTTGTTCTTTCTTTTAGGAAAGATAAAGAGACTTTAAAATTTTTTTTAAATTAATTTAATTTAATTTTTTAATTTCACTCTATGTTAGTTAATGTATAGTGAAACTAAAGAAGAGGTTTAAAAACAAAAGCATCAGGTGTATCTCCTGCAAATGACCATTCAGAAAAAAATGAGGTCCCATCACAATTGGGAGATTCCCAGGAGATCCCAAGTGGTCTCATTTCCCAGACCTGTCTCCTGATGCAGCAGAATCTCCTAGATAAAGCCTATTTTATACTAAATTTTTTTTTGTACTCTTACTATCAGAAGCCTGTACTTTGTATATATATTTCATCACTGTGGGATGGTAAGGAAGTGCTTCCCTCCAGAGGAGGTTGTAGGACATTCATAGAGTGAAAGATCAATGAAAGATCAGAAGTGACGCTGTCTTTGTCTCTTTCATTAGTGAATAGGTGCTTGTTTAACACTTCTTGTCAGGGTAAATGCCTTTTTATTTATTTATTTAAATTTATATATATATATATATTTATTTATTTATTTTGGTAAATGTCTTTTTACTGATGCTCCCATAGCAAATTGACCCTTGTGGTACCTGTTGCTGTTGTCGTGCTTTGAACATGGGGATCAGATGATGCCTTCTCTCTGCTGTTTTTGCACATTTTGGCCGGGTAGCACTCTGAGAATGCCCCAGCCATTCAGAAGAGGATGAGTAGGTAACTTGGCAGTCTCATAGATTTTGATAATCTGGCCTTTCTTGGATTGCCTACCCTGTAGAAATCCCTGTGTTGGCTAGACCCTTTCACAAAGTAATGGTACAGAAATAATAATCCATGAATGAACTAATAACTCATTGCTTTGGTGTCTCGAGTACCTGCCTGCGTTTTTGGTCACTAACAATTTTTCACGACTAGCCAAACACTATCTTCATCTTCATTATTTCGATGTAACAGTATTAGTCGATGTCCTTCAATTCTTTTACCAAATTAGAGCTAGTTGGTCAAGTATTAGGGAACCAGGTATTTAGGAACATCTCTCTAAAACATCTGTTTTATAATGTGGTCATAGGTATTGGTGAAGACTGGGTTTTCTTCTTGGTCAGGTGGGTTAATACTACTTCATGGCGTCTTCTCATTACTGAAATGGTAAAGTGAATAAATTAATGCTTTTTATTAATACACTCATAACTTTTAGAGGTAGTATTTGTGTGAGAAAATGTGTCTTAGGAAGAAGAATGTAAACACTTTTTACTGCGAAATTTGTTATTTCTACAGTGAAGTCCATTATTTCGCAGTAAACTGGGAAAAAAACTGTTTCATTTATTCATAATAGATACTTAGACCATAGCCTTCTTGGGGGTAGAGAATGGAATATCTAATACAAACTAAAACTTAATTTCAGCTGGTATTTTTAAAAATGTATGCTTTATAACAAATATTCATGATAAAAGCTCTCAATAAAATGAGCTTAGAGGAAACATACCTCAACACAATAAAGGCCATATATGAGAAACCTACAGCTAACATCATACTCAATGATGAAAAACTAAGATCTTTCCTGTAAGGTTAGGAACAAGACAAGGATGTCCACTCTCACCAGTTTTATTCAACATAGTACTGGAAATGCCAGCCTTAGCAATCAGACAACAAAAAGAAATAAAAGGCATCTAAACTTTAAGGGAAGAAGTCAAACTTTCCTATTTGCAGATCACATAATACTACACATAGAAAACCCTAGAGACTCTACCAAGAAATTCCAGAACTCATAAGTGAATTCAGCAAGGTCATAGGATACAAAATCAATATATGAAAATCTATTGCATTTCTGTACAGTAATAATGAGTCAGCAGAAAGAGAAATTAAGGAATCAATCCTATTTATATTACACTAAAAATAATAAAATACCTAGGAATAAACTTAACCAAGGAGATAAAAGCCTTGTACTCTGAAAACTACAAAACATTGATGAAGGAAGTTGAAAATGACACAAAGAAATGGAAAGACATTCCATGCTCATGGATTAGAAGAACAAATACTGTTAAAATATCTGTGCTATCCAAAGCAATGTACACATTTAATGCAATCCCTATCAAAACACCAACAGCATTTTTCACAGTAGTACAATCCTAACATTTGTATGGAACCACAAAAGACCCTGAATAGCCAAAGCAATCATGAAAAAGAAAAATGAAACTGAAGGTATCACAATTCCAGACTTCAAGTTATATTACAAGGCTATAGTAATCAAAACAATATAGTACAGGCACAAAAATAGACAAATGGATCAATGGAACAGAATAGAAAGCCCAGAAATAAACCCACAGTTATGTGATCAATTAATCTACAACAAAAGGGACAAGTAGGGGATCCCTGGGTGGCTCAGCGGTTTAGCGCCTGCCTTTGGCCCAGGAAGCGCTCCTGGAGTCCGGGGATCGAGTCCCGCATCGGGCTCCCGGCATGGAGCGTGCTTCTCCCTCTGCCTGTGTCTCTGCCTCTCTCTCTCTCTCTCTCTCTCTCTATCATGAATAAATAAATAAAATATTTTTTAAAAAGGGACGAGAATATTCAATGGGGAAAAGTTTCTTAAACAAACAATATTGGGAAAACTGGACCACTTTCTTAGAGTATACACAAAAAGAAACTCAAAATGAATTAGACGTGAATGTGAGACTTGAAACC
The DNA here is from genome assembly GCF_048164855.1 of Canis lupus baileyi. NCBI lineage: Eukaryota > Metazoa > Chordata > Mammalia > Carnivora > Canidae > Canis > Canis lupus. The sequence goes on from NC_132852.1 coordinate 14,196,179, forward strand.
ATAAAAATCTTAGAAGAGAACATAGACAGTAACCTCTGACATCAGCTGTAGTAACTTTTTTCTAGATATGTCTCCTGGGCTAGAGAAATAAAAGCAAAAGTAAACTATTGGGACTTCATCAAAATTAAATGCTCTGCACAGCAAAGGAAACAGCCAATGAAACTAAAAGACAACCTACTGAATGGAAGAAAATGGAATATCTGCAAATGACATATCTGATAAAGGGTTAGTATCCAAAATATATAAAGAACTTAGGCAACTCAGGATGTCTGGGTAGCTCAGTTGGTTGACTGTCTTGCTCTTGATTTTAACTCAGATTGTGATCTTGGGGTCATGAGATCAGGCCCCACGTCGAGCTCCACACTCAACAGGGAGTCTGCTTCTTTTACTCTCCTTCTCCCTCTACGTCTTGCCTCACTCACATGCTTGCACTCTCTCTCTCTCAAATAAATCTTTAAAAAAAAAAAGGAGAACTTATACAACTCAGCACTAAAAAACCAAACAATCCTACAAAAATGGTGCAGAAGACATGAACAAACATTTCTCCAAAGACATACAGATGGACAACAGATATGAAAAGATGCTCAACATCACTCATCATCAGGGAAATACAAATCAAAAGTACAATAAGATAGCACCTTACACCTGTCAGAATGGCTGAAGTCAACACAAGAAACAAGTGCTGGTGAGGATGTGGAGAAAAAAGGAAACTTCTGGCATCATTGGTGGGAATGCAAACTGGTATAGTCACTATGGAAGACAGGATAGAGGTTCTTCAAAAAATTAAAAATAGGTTCTGTGCCTGCTGGTGGTGGCCGCATCACTGTCTGGTAGAGTTGTGGATTTGGTAGCTGCATCTTTGGGCTGAGATGAACTGTACTCTTGGCAGAGGTCAGGGAAATAAGCCAGAGCCATGGCCAGTACAGTCGTAGCAACTGGACTGACCTTTGCTGCTGCAGGGCTTGCAGGTCATTATGTTTTGCAAGCCATGAAACATATGGAGTCTCAAGTAAAACAAGTTTTTCAATGTCTACCAAAATATGCCTTCAATGGCGGCTGTTACAGAGATGATGGGCTTGAATCCAAAATGATGAAATGAGAGGCAGCATTAATACTAGGCATAAGCCCTACTGCCAATAAAGGAAAAATAAGAGATGCTCACCAATGAATTATGTTTTTAAGTCACCCAGACAAGGGAGGATCTCCTTATATAGCAGCCAAAATCAATGAAGCTAAAGATTTACTAGGAGGTCAAGCTAAAAAATGAAGTAAATGTGTGATGGATTTTAGGATCTTGTTAGTTTATGTATATGAGTGCCAGCTTTTTATATTATAAGATGCCTCGCAGCTATAAATACAGAATAGATAAATCTCTACCCTACAATCCAGAAATTACACTACTGGGTATTTATCCAAAGAATATGAAAACAGTAATTTGAAGAGATATATGTACCCCTATTTTACTGCAACACTATTTACAATAGCTAATATATGGAAACAGCCCAATTATCCATCAATAGATAAATGGATAAAGAAGATGAATGGATAAAGAATATTATTTAGCCATAAAAGTGAACAAAATCTTGCCATTTGAAAAACATGGTTACATCTAGAGAGCATTATTCTAAGCAAAATGAGCCCTCAGACAAAGACAAATAGCATAGTATTTCATTCATAGGTAGAATTTAAGAAAGAAATGAACAAAGAAAAAAAGACAAACAATAAAACGGATTCTTAACTAGAGAGAACAAACTGATGGTTACCAGAGGAGGTCAGTTGAGAGAGGGGTGAAATAGGTGAAGGGGAATTAAGAGTCCACTTATCTTGAACACTGAGTAATATATAGGATTGTTGAATCACTATATCTACACCTGAAAGTAATATAATACTGTATGTTAAATACACTGGAATTAAAACTAATAATAATAAATTTTAAGCATAAAAATTTTAGACATTTATACTCCAAATTACATATAGATGATATTTGGTGAAGAAAATAGTTGGTGAATATTAGATTAAAGTGAAATAAATGTTGTAAGTGTAAAAGAAAATCCTTAGAAATACGAATGCCTTTGAGAAATTTATTGAGCACTATAGCATATGCTGTGATACAACTTTTAATTTTGTAAAAATAATAATAATAATAATAATAATAATAATAATAATAGTAAGGCCCCTTTGGTTAAATTATTTGTATTCTACTCCAAACACATGACTAGTTGGTGAGCACTGCTGTTAATAACAATGTACTATCATTGTTCTCAAATATATTTACTCACACATTGTTAATATGAATTCCCTTTAATTATTTCTAGCAATGGTGATGGACTTGGAAAAGTCAACTATAATCTTACCTATTTGCAATCTTGTGCCTAGATTTAAAAGAATGGCAGTTGGATTAAAGTTTAGTTTGTCACTGTGAATGGAGTTAACTCATGTGTACATCAGATTATGACACTTTAACCAATAATGTAACTAACCAAAAATCCTAGCAGTGTGCTTTGAATGAAAAGAAATATGCCTTCTTAGAATATAACTTGCTGCCAATAAGGCTTGTCTCTTGACTTGACATGAGAGGTGTCTTCACACTACATTTAAAACTTAGCTTATATCCTGAGTTCTTCCATCTGTGACTTACCTGATTTCAGTGTGCTGAAACAGAGAGGGCACTACTAACCCACAGCACCAAACTGTTTATTAGGTAAGGCTGTAATTCCTTTAGGATGTTCAGAAATGGGTTTGTATTGTAGTTAGTATTGGGTTAGGAAATAGTATACTGGTCTTACTTAATCTTGAGTGAAATGAAGAATGGTGTGACTTGACTCACTCATACTTGCTAAAAGAGAAAAAAAGAACAAGACTGAAAGAAAAGGAGAGAGTATTTAATACGAGAACTGGGATTGTCTCCGTTATAATGTGCTAGTAACTTGAAACAATTAAAATTCACAGCACAGAAGGGCATTTTTTTCAAAAACCATTTTCAAACCTTGAGTAAAGTGACTTAACATTTAATCAAATTTATTAATTTCATAGTATTTTCTTTCTCTCTTTCTCTTTAATGATTTTGGTCTCCTTTTCTAGCTTTGAAGGGTACCATCCTACAAGCTAAATAATATTTACTTGAAAAGAAAACCTTCATTGACACTGTGTTGTTGGGGAGAAGATGTTTAGTTTCCCCTCACCTAGATAAACAACCATATCAGTTTCTCTGGCTATGATTTTTGATCTTCTCCATCTTCATTCATAAACATTCTTAAATCCACAATGCTGATGGCATATAAAACTAAATGCAATTAACTTCTTTAATGGGAAAGGACATAGTATAAAACAGATAAGAAAATAATTCATAAATAATCAATTTTAAATAATTCTGTAAAACCTACAAAACACATTCTTTCATTTTTGAAAGGCCTTGGAATTTAAGCTTTGTGGAACTATATGTGATAAAGATATTATAATGAATACATTCAAATCAATACTTATATTCTGATACTTTTCCTTGATACATACACAACAAATACATTGACCTAATATGTTTGCATTAAATTTTGAAAGAATTAGTCTTGTGATAGCCATAACAATGAAGTAGTGAAAAATATCTATACTATATGTATTTTGTAGTCTTTAGTATTTTCATATGTATGTTAATTTCTAGAGTTGAGGATGGTAGACATAGTACTGTCAGCTTCTACTTTATCAGAGAACTAGAATCTGAGGGATCTCCTTCAAGGTACAGAAAAAATAGAATTGTATGATTTGAGATTAGCAGTTAGATCCCAGATTTAGATTTGTCCTTTTGGAGAGATAAAGGAAGATTGATGAAATAGGTCCAACAAGGAGATATTTTGCCTAAAATGCAGGCGATTGGAATCATACAAATATCTTTCAAAAGCTTGAAATGGCTTGTTTCAGCCTGGGAAGAATTAGCTGCTATAGGAATTGTCTTCCAATAGCAGACAAAGAACTGGACACAATCTATAAAACAATGCCTGAGATCATACCATCTCCAGTGCAGAGAGGACTCAAACATAGTCTACTTGTGTGCCTGAGCTGAAGAGTCAGAAGAATGAAGTTCAGTGAAGTGAAAGTGTTTGGAATTTGTAGGAATCCTGGAGAGGAGGGAGCTACAGAGAGAGAAGCAGCAAGAGAAGGCTCTGAAGATTTCTGATGCAGTCTCCTCAAATCTTTGAGTAAACATGGTATAAAATACAACAAAAGTGCGGAAACAAAGCAGTAGGACAAACAATTCTCAGAGCTCAAAGGACTAGGTATAGTTTCTGTCTATAAACCAGAATGGAGAGACCTCATATGTTATGGGGCAGAAGAGAGAGACCTTGGTAGTAGAGCCACATTTGTCTAAGGCTGAAGGCTGCTCTGGAGCTGCCATAGCAAAAATTACAAGCAAACCTTGAATGGATCACATTTATTTAAAACAATTTAACTGTGTGCTGGAAGAAAGTATAGCACTCTAAAGAATACATGAAAATTCAACACCAATGATGTAAAATTCACAATGGCCAACATCTAATAAAAAACTTCCATTCATGTTCAGGAATGAGAGTAGGGAGGAGAGGCAGAAAGGGGGATCCCCAAGGGGCATGAGGAAGCTTTCAGGGGAATGATGGATATATTCTTTATCTTGATTATGTTGGTGGTTTTGTGTGTATATACATATGTCAGTATTTGTCAAACTATAGTTTAAGCATACTCACTTCATTATATGCCAGTTATACATCAATAAAGCTGTTAAAATTGCTGAGCATTTTAAGAAGCAAGAAAATATGACTTATAACAAAAACAAGAAGTGACACTTATTTAATTAGCAGGTAAACATGTTAAAAGGTATTATACACATGCTCAACAGTAGAAGAAAACACGATGAGGAGAGAAAATAAAGATATAAAAGATCAAAATGGAAGTTTTATAGATTAAATATACAATATCAGAAATGAAAAATACACTTATTGAGAACAACCTATATGCTGAGTAAAAGGATCAGTGAATTTGAAGATAAAGGAATAGAAACTATCCAAAATGACTTACAGAGATGAAAAAAGCCTGAGAAAAATTTAAAGCACACCAGTGTCCTCTAGCACAGTATTAAATGATCGAATATATATGTTAGAGTTCCCACAAAAAAGCAAGGAGGTGGAAATCACAAAAAAAAAATTGAAAAAATTAAAACTATAAATCCATAGGTATAGCAAAGTACTCCAAAGCAGAATAAAAACAGAGATCATATGAAGGTATATGATGATTAAATTGCAGAAAATCAGTGATAAAAAAATCTTAAAAGCAGCCACAGAAATTAGACAGTTACATGATGGAACAAAGATAGTAACTACAGCAGATTCTCATTAGAATCTATGCAACCCTATAAGGCAGTGGGGTGATATATTAAGATTTATTAAGATTACTAACCAAAAAAATGTCAACTTAGATTGCTATATCTAATGAAAATATCTTTCAGAACTGAAGGCAAAAACAGCTCACTTCGAAAATGGGCAAGGGGTTTTAGCAGACATTTCTCCAAAGAAGATATGCAAATGTCCCATAAGCATATGAAGGGATGACAAACATCACTAGTTATTAGGGGAATGCAAATCAAAGCCACAATGAGATACCAACTTCACACCCATTAGGAATTTTTTGTTTTTAAAGGGGAAAATAACAAATATTGGTGAGGATATGGGGAAATTGGAACTCTTGTGCATTGCTAGTAGGGATGGAAGTTGGTACAGCCACTGGAAAACAGTCTCTGCCATAGATTTTTCTGTTCAGTTTTTGGGGAAAATTACTAAAAACATGAAAACCATTCTTAACTCATGAGCCATAAAAAGTTAGGTCACAAAATATATTTGACTCACAAGTTGTCATTTGCTGATCTCTGCTCTAAGAAACCACTGAGAAAATATAGAGATATTAGAGATATTACCAAAAAATGGAGATAAAATGGAACCATCAAAAATACAGTTAATCCAAAAGGAGGCAGGAATAGAGGTAGAAAGGATAAAAGAATATATGTGACAATTAGAAAACAAATATAAAGATAGTAAATTTAAACCCAACCATCCCCAAAATTACACTAAATGTAAATGGTGTACATACTCCAGTTAAAAGGCAGAAATTATCAGAATGGTTAAAATAGACCCAACTTTATGATGGCTGCAACAGAGCTATTTTAAATGTGAAGACCCAGACAAGTTAAAAATTAGAGGAATGAAAAATATCTATCATAAAAATACAAATGCATAGAAAGTTGGAGTTGTCATATTAATATCAAAGTTAAACTTTAGAATAAGAATATTTTTACCAGGGGTTTTATAGTAATAAATAAGTCAGTTCACCAAAGGACATAAAGATATATGCACATAACCCTTCAAATACCTGAAATAAAAACCAATAGAATGAAAGAATGACTAAGTCACAATTATAGTTGGATAGATATATCAATATTCCTCTCTTAGTAATTTATGGACTATATGGACAGAAGATCAGCATACTTGTTGCAGTTTTTTTTTTAAAGATTTTATTTATTTATTCATGAGAGACACAGAGAGAGAGAGAGGCAGAGACACAGGCAGAGTGAGAAGCAGGCTCCATGCAGGGAGCCCGATGTGGGACTCGACCCATGATCACACCCCGGGCTGAAGGTGGCGCTAAACCACTGGGCCACCAGGGCTGCCCCAACTTGTTGCAGTTTTGAACAATACCATCAACCTGACCTAATCAACATTTGCAGAACACACCATCTAAAACCAGGAAAACAATATTATTTTCAAATGTAGGCACAATTCACCAAGGAGAACTTACTTGAAGCAATGAAGAGAAGTCTCAGTACATTGAAAGGGATTGAATTCAAATGGAGCATGATTATAGTGGAATTAAACTGGACCTCAAAAACAGACCTACCTGGAAAAACTTCCAAATACTTTGAAATTATTAGCATATTTCTCAATAATTCATTGGTCAAAAAAGAAAGCAAAGACTGTTCTTTAATATTTTGAGCTAAATGAAAATGGAAATACAAAAAAAAATGGGATGTAGCTAAAACAGCACCTGAGGGAGGTCATTGGAAGATGGGAACCCTTACTCATTACTGTAGGAATGCAAGGTAGTACAACCACTTTGAAAAATAGCTTAGTGGTTTCTTATAAAAAAATATACACTTGAAAACATATATATACTCACCCAAAGACTTGAGTGTAGTTACTCACAGGATCTTTATTCTAACTAGCCCAAGCCTGGAAGTAACCTAAATGTCTATCTGTGAATGAATGGGGAAACAAATTGTGGTTGATTTGTAAAATGCAGTTTATGGTTTATCCATAAAACAAGCTAGTAATAAAATGTGGATGAATTTCAAAAGCAATATGATAAGTGAAAGAAGCCCTAGCCTGGAAAGCCTACTGATTATATGCCTCCATTTACAGTTGACCCTTGAGCAACATGGGCTTGAACTACCCAGGTCCACTTATACATTGACTTTTTTTTTTTTTATAAATATAGTACAGCACTCTAAATGTATTTTCTCTCCCTTATGATTTTCTAAGTAACATTTTCTTTTCTCTAGCTTACCTTACTGTAAAAATACTGTTGTGTAATACCTCTACAAAACATATGTTAATTGACTGTTATTGTTAGTTGTAAGGCTTCTGGTCAGCAATAGGCTATTAAGTTTTGGGGGAGTCAAAAGTTAAACACATATTTTCAGCTGCACAGGGGATCGGTTTCCCTAACCCTTGGTTGTTCAATGGTTAGCTGTATATGGAATTTCTTGAAAAGGAACAACTGGCAGAAACTTGGCAGAGGTGGTAAAGAAGTTAAGTGGGTCTCTGTCCCCACAGGCCCCAAGCAACAACTAATTTATTTTCTGTCTCGATTTGCCTGTTCTGAACATTTCATGTAGTTGAAATCCAACAATATGTGGCCTTTGTATTTGGCTAGAACAATATTTTCAAGGTTCATCCATGTCGTAGCAGGTGTCAGGACTTAATTCTTTTTTCCTGCCAAGTGATGTTCTTTTGTTACAGACATCCCACATTTCATCTATTCACTCATCAGTTGGTGTTTATTTGGATTGTTTCCACTTTTTGGCTACTACAAGTGTTTATGTGGACATATGTTTTCATTTTTCTCGGGGAAATGCCTATGAGCGAAATTCCTGGGTTATACAGCAACTTACTGTTACTTACTTACTGCTTACAACTTACTGTTACAACTTACTGCTTATTTTAATTACTTGCAGGGATCTAGCATTGACTCTCTATATTTTTATTTACAATGTGTATCTCCAGGTAGTATAGTTCATAAATATTTCTTGTAATTTTTTCCAGGGGCTTTCCTTATTGTTGCTAAAGTTAGAGTTTTTAAAAATATATATACATTATATTCAGTCATTTTGTTTCTGATGCAGAATCCGCTTATTAGTCATCACAAATGGTTCCAACAGCAGGTGGAGTTCTGTTTTCCTCTGTTCTTTAGTAAAGGCAAAAAAATTTTTTATTATTGATCCTTTATCTATATGGAGCTGATTTCTCATTTTCTCTAAAGGTGACTTTTGAGATGAGGCAAAGTGGTGAAGACTTTTCAGTGAGGTGCAAATGATGGTGAAGAGAAAGATTCCTAGAAGGAGTAGGTTGACAGTTGCCCTTTCTTGGCTTGCCAAAGGAGCTCTCGGCAAGACAGTAGAGAAAGTGGTGAAAAGGGAAGGTAGTCATTAGTAAAATGCCATTTTTCTCATTATAGCTTTAATGTTGCAAAGTTCATTTTTGGGGCAAACTTCTGAAACCTGCCTGTCTTGTGATCCTTTCAAAGTCCGCAGATTTCTGGAATTTACTTTTCTTTTATTGTCATTTCTTTCTCCTTCTTTAAAAAAAAAGAAAAGAAAAAACGTATTACGCTAGGATTGTAAGAAATGGTAAGAAGCTCCATGATTTTCAATCATAGTCATCATGTTTAATCACAGTATCTCCCTGGTTTTCAGAAATAACTTTAAAATCAATTTAAAATGTCAGCTGCTTTAATGTAGTCAGCGTAGAAAGCAGGAAATGTGCAAAAGCCATGGGTCTCTTGCCTCCAATTTGATACTCTGGGTTATGAGATTTGATTCCTTAAAAGTAAGTCTATAAAAGTAGACCGTTGGCTATGGCAGAAAGTTGAGTATGTAAGAGTAAAAAAGCATAGACTCTAGGGCTTGTGGAGCTTATTCATATGTTCTGATTGGGTGGAACATAAGAATAATGAAGTTTCTCAGGAAAAATAAGGGCCATAAATTTTATGTGGGTCATTTTCCAAAATTCTAATTTGTCTTTGATCTTACATGTATTATCATACCATTAATAACTAAAGCTTTTATAATTATAGTTTTAAACACCTCCTGTGTTCTAGATTGTTCCCCACTGCTTAGTAGCAATGTAACCTTCATCGTATTACTTAATCTTTTTTGGTTTGAGATTCCTCACCTAAAAAATAAGAATTAAAACTATAGCATAGTCGTGATGATCGAAAATAGGCATTTATATTTAGCACAATGCCTGAAATACATAGAAGTCCTCCTGAATTTTAGCTCTCTTTACTGCTTCCTGGTAGAGTCTACATTGTGCTAAATTTGCAAGTCAGCATTGGCTTAATCCTTTACCTGTGACCTAAGGATGTTGTTTTTTACGTTCTATGCCCTATATTTGAGGGTGCGATAGAGAATGGAAGAGTAGAAATGGTGATCCTCTGCTAGCTGACGATGTCACATGGTTCTCAGAGAAGAAAGATTGTTGAACTAGTTCAGACCATATTCTTGAAACCAAAAACAATAGGAAGTGATGTTTGATTGGAAATAATACCTGTTTTCACTTGTCAGTGTAATAGAAATCAGACTTTTTCATAGTTAACAACATAAAATGCGGCATTGATCATTCAGGCAGTCCTGTACAAAGACTCCCCAAGATGGCAACAGTAGCTTACAGCCAACTTTAGGTAAAATAAATAAATAATGTGGAATGAAAGCAGACACAGGTTAGCTTCCTCCATCATTGTCACTCAATGTACAACAAAATCTCACTCCCATCACTTAGACAAGAATGTGAAAGGTCAAAAGTTAATTTTAGACTTTAAATGATAATTTTTGAAAAAAAATTGGTGTGTCATCACAGTCCAAATGATTTTTAAGTAGCATGCTATTTTATGTCAGTGAGATACGCTAATTGTTTTCATTTGGTGGTTCTAAGTGGGCTCAGTATCGCCTTTGTTTCTATCAGCTGTGTTTTCAGAGGTAAAGACAGGCTTCGGGCTGGCTATTTGAGTTGCTATTGATTTTTGGATTAACTGTGCTGCTTGTTGTTTTAAAATAAAAATGTTACAGTCTTTGGTAAACAGCTCTTCAGAGGGGCTGTCAGGAGTAGAAGTACATGTGGAATGGACTATTGATTACTGATGGCTCTTTTGACATGATAATAATCGAATGCTACAACTGGAATGTCTTTATGAGCCACTGTGAATGAGCTCACTGCGCTTCATGAATATTAAAGCACTTTCACAATCCTGCTCAGAGAGCTCCTCCTCCATGAGGTCGGCCAGAAGTACTCCTGGCCTCCTTTGGATTCCAGTAGCATTGTTTATACCTGTCTTTGCAGTGACAAAGGGGGCCTTGCAACATATTATTTGTTTTTACTTTTCCCTAATCAAATATAAGTGCCTCAGGGCACAAACTGGTAAACATTTGGATGGGCTCAACCGATCACTTATCAACAGATAAATTATTGAATATCCATAATACCCAAAGTATTGTGCCTTCGGTATGCAAACATGAGTATTATACAGCTCTCGTCCTTGTCATTTCATCTACCTAGTGCCTCCTCTCCCTCTTGACTTTTTTCTTCTCACTTTCTGAGATGCACTTTCTTCCCTCAGACTTCTCTTGCCACTACTTTGCAATGTGTTTTGTTCCTTCCTCTAGTAGACTTCTGAATGATCAAGGTGCCTGAGCATGTTCCAGGACTCTTCTTCTGTTTTCAGTATGCATTCTCTCTAGGTGACCTCCTTTATGCTCATGCATTTAAAACATTATCTTTATGCGACGCCTGGGTGGCTCAGTGGTTGAGTGACTGCCTTTGCCTCAGGTTGTGATCCTGGGATCCCGGGATCGAGTCCTGCATCAGGCTCCCCATAGGGAGCCTGCTTCTCCCTCTGCCTTTGTCTCTGCCTCTCTCTCTCTCTGTGTCTCTCATGAATAAATAAATACAATCTTTAAAATAAATAAAAATAAAATATTATCTTTGTGTCAGTGACTCTCAATTTTATATCTCTGGTCCAAACACTTCTGAACATCAAGTCTCCATATGCCAATGGCCTTTGAAGTTTCCTGAGTATCAGAAAATTAAATGTCTCAAAAAACATCCTGGATCTAACTCCCCAATCTGGTCCCTTCCTCCAGGAGACCTTCGTGTCAAAGGCAAGCCAAAATCCTGGCAGAGACCTTTGACACATCTGATCCGTCACCCCGCATATTGAGTCCACCACCAAGTCCTGTTGATTCTACTTCCCAGATATATTCTCCATCTGGGCTCAGCTCTCTATATGCAGCCCACAGGCCAACACGCAGTGCAACCCAAGTGCAACCTCTTGGCCCCTGTGGTCCAATCACCAGAGTCATCACAGTAGTTTTTAAAAATCATAAAGCAGATTGTGCTTTAAAATTCCTCCTCATTCTCATTGATCTTAAGATTAGATTTAGAAATCTCCCACATGGCTTCAAAGCTCTATATAATAAGGCCTTCTTTTCCAGTTGCATCTCATGTGGCATGCCACCTCTGCAATCCAGGAAACGGGAGCATACTCCAAATCCCAGAGATTTGACCAGTTTTCTCCTTCCACAGTTTGGGGTTCATCTGGAAGCTCTACTTTTGAGGACCCCCCTTTACCAAATGAAGCCCCACTGACCTGCTCTGTTTAAACATCATTTCTACAGACACACTTTATCCAGCTCCTCACAAAAAAAGGGGTCCCGGCCCCCTTTTTATCTTCAAGTATCCTGGACCTTTCCTTTATAGCCCACATGGTAAATGGTAAGATTTATTTCATTGGATGATTATTTGCTCAACATCTGGCTCCCGCATTATTCTGTGGGACCCATGAGGGCAAAGATCTTGTCTACTTTATTCACACTTCAAACCCAGGACCTGACACATAGTGGAAAGTCAATAAATATTTGTGGAATGGATAGATTAAATAAGAAATACAAGTTCAAAAGCACATTGAAGTACTGTATAACAGAATGTGCTTAAAACTTGGGGCTATAATATGGAAGTAAATTTCTGACACCCATGTGAAGACCTTCAGTTTGTGACGAAACTGGGCTTTTTAAGAAAACTTTTATTTAAATTCAATTTGTCAAAATATAGTATAACACCCAGTGCTCATCCCATCATGTACCCTCCTTAGTGCCTGTCACCCAGTCACCCTATCCTCCCCCGAACTCCCCTATAGCAACCCTCCGTTTGTTTCCCAGAGTCAGGAGTCTCTTGTGGTTTGTCTCCCTCTCTAATTTTTCCCCACTCAGTTTCCCCCCTTCCCCTATGGTCCTCTACACTATTTCTTATATTCCACATATGAGTGATACCATATGATAATTGTCCTTCTCTGGTTAATGTATTTCGCTTAGCAAAATGCCCTTTAGTTCCATCCATATCAATGTAAACGGTGGATATTCGTCCTTTCTGATGGCTGAGTCACGTTCCATCGTATATACACCGCATCTTCTTTATCCATTCATCTGTTGAAGGACATCTCGGCTCCTTCCAGTTTGGCTTTTTTAACTTCTTGAGGAACCTCCACACTGTTTCCCAGAGAGGCTAAACCAGGCTTCTGCTGGTTTTCTGACCTGTCCCATTTTAGCACTGTCATTACCGAGAATGTAACAACATTACCCAGAATGCAACAGGGAAAAAAACCTTTTTTCAATCAGTTTCACATCAAATGTCTATGGATCACACAGTTCTTCTCCTTGCCATTTTATTCCTCACATTGCCCAGGACTCTTCTAGAAGTTTGGGATACAGCTGGGGTGATGCAGCTTGCTTTCCCCTGGGGCACAGACAGTAAGCAGATACACCGAGAATTTCAGCTTTTGAGAAAAACTCTGAACTAAACAAAACAGAGTAATGGCATGGGTGAGGTGGTTGGAGAAGTCCTCTTCCAAAAGGTGACATGGGAGCTGAGACCTGAGTGACAAGAGTCTGGTCTTGAGGATCGGAGGGAAAGCCTTCCAGGCAGGGGGAGTGGCATGTTGCCAAAGCAGAGCTGGTATTGCCTGATGGATTTTAGAAACGGGTGGCTGGTGGGCCTGGAGCGTAGTGATGAAGGGAAGGAGGAGCCCGCGCTTTTGGAGTTAGAGAAACTGGGTTTCAAGTTCTGACCTCCGTCCCCCCTTCCTGGCTACTGATCACAAAATGGAGACAGTCCCAATGCCAGCTCACAGGAATGTTGCTAAATAAGATGATAAGGATAAATATAGGTGATAATGAACATTGTTGATAATTTAAACATCATTAACCTACCTTCCATAGGATTTATGTCGGGGGGAACCAGTAGAGTAAATGTTAAACTCATGGCTGTGTTTATGTGTTTAATAGTTTACTAATAGACTATCTTTTAAAACAGGGTTGCTAATTATTTACAAACATTCTTATTTACATTGATTTCTCACAAAAGGTTAAAAAGCTGAAGAGAGAACTCTCACAAATGAAGCAAGAATTGCTGTACAAAGAACAAGGCTTCGAGACGTTGCAACAGTGAGTATAAAAATACTGAAACTGACTGAGAATAATTCAAAGCCCCCTAACCAATACAAAGAAAATAGAAGTCCAGATTACATAAGAGATTTCTCAGAGAAGCATATAGTAAAAAGCTCAGAGCTCTGCACCAAAACCCAAAGAAAACAGTCAACCCACAAACGAAAAGCTGGGGAAAATCTATATACATTGAAAAGATCTGATGTTCCATTAATCATCCAAGATGCAAAGAAACCAGTGAGAACATTAAGTTTGTGTCTGGGGCACCTGCCAGCCTGCTTGAAGATTGAGGTATGGATCTAAGGAAGTAGGCGCAGGAAGTGTCTCCGCACTGGGCTCTTGCAGCTGGACAAAGTGAGCCTTTGCTGCCCTGGGCTCTGGGTTGGCGGCAGGCCCTTGCCTCTGTGTCAGCCCAGTGAGTTCCTCATTTCCTGCAGTCCTTCTGTCCTTTTTTTGTTCTCTGATCAAATCTGATGGGCCGCTGGCCTAACTCTAGACAGGGCCAGGCTAAGGAAGAGGTGGACGACAGTGGGCCGCAGAATCTGGAGTCTCCTGCCCCCCAGAAGCCACCCTTCTCCCAGCTAAACCCTGGCAGGCACACGGGGCTCTCCAACCCTCACAATCCCTTCCCCAGGGTTCTGGGGTGAGGCAAGAAGCTGATGGTTTTCACAGCCACATGACTGCAGAGAGGATTGAAGGCATTATCCCTCCAAAGGCATTCAGCTGGGTTTTGCTTCCCTCCTCTCTGCACGGGGCTCTGTGCCAGCTGTGGTGTAGTGTTTGTAGAGAGTCCCTGATCGCCTGCATGTTCTTCCTCCCAGACTCCCTCTGTAGCAGTCCTGGGCAGCAAGGCATTACGCCCTCAAAGCTCCTGTGTCCATTTGTTGGCCACACAAACATAAGCTGGTTGTTCTGTGTGTTGGCGTGACGAGTTACAGCTCAGGACAGCAGTCACGACTCTTTACTTTCAGATATTGGTCTCATGGCTCACTCTTCTCTTTGGCCACTCACCTCAAGTCATCATAACCATTTTATTCTTTCAGATGCTCCTGTCCTAGTGGTTCTCAAACCTGACTGCATAGTAGAATAATCTAAGGAACTTTTAAAAATGCCAATTTTTGGTCTCCATCTGGGTATATTTTGTGAGACCCCCAGGTAGTTCTCAAGTATGACTGGGTTCGAAGAACCTCAGCTGGCCGCAAACTCCCCCTAAGATCTGAGCAGAACCAGAAGGACATAAATGTGATACTTAGTGTTTGCCTATCAACATAAAGGAGGGCATTGTGGTGGAAGTGGGGAGAGAAAACAAACTTTGAAGAACCCTACAAAAGTTGAGCTATATGTTAAACATTTTTAAGGCACATGAAATTGTAACTCATGTCACCACTGGGATTAAAGGTTAGCCAAACTTGCTGTTTTTGTTATATTGATATAACAATGCTGTATTGTTTTAAAGCAGTTTGCTTGCAAGCAATTTTTATAGGAATCCAAGGCATGTTTAAGAATCTGTCAATAACATTCCACAAGAAAACAATAGACATTTGTTGTAGAAATTCAGGCATTCTCTTGCAGTGATTCTAATCCCTTGAACCAAGAGCAGAAAGATATGATATCTAACATCAGAGACCTCTCTTGTTGATCCTAACTATAGACAAAATAAAGCTGTTTTCATTCAAATGTTAACCGCCATACTACTAGAACATTGAATAATTGATTGAACCCAGAGACCATACTTTTCAAGAAACCACATTCCTGATACTATAAAGGGACTTTTCCTTGGGGTTTGGACAGAAAATATATTTCAGGAAAAGATTTAAATAGAATCCTACTGCAGGCTTTTGTAACTTTTCATTTCTTCACAATAGAATGGACTGTTTTTTGCCAAATCTGGAGCCATAATGTAATTTGAACTCAGGCTTTCATTTTACTGAGTACAATAGTTTATGCTGGATGAATGAATGTAGTTTTATTCTCTGCATTATTCATTTCAGTCTGTGGTCCCAGAGTTGACTTTGGCCGACACCATAGCATAGCTTATGTGTAGACGGATACCACCAAGAAGACATTTCTATTTTGGCATCTTCAGCGTTCACTCAAAAGTGGAAAATGAGAAGTGAAACACTCAGCCAGCCAAAAAGCATATACCTAGCCTATGAAAATCAGGCTCAGGGGGGCACATATTCTTCAAGGAAGATATGCAAATGGGAATTTCTTCTCTTTTGAAAGAAACTAAGATATAGGGGAAATCAATAATACGGTACTCAGAAACAAAAAATCAAATTTTGTTTTAATTTTTTTAGGGTATTCCTCAAACTAAGAACAAATGGGTATTTCTCAGATTAAGACAAAAAACAGTCCTTTGTTTTAAAAATCAACAAATAATGCTAATATTTTGTTTGACTTATGGTCAGTTAGGATTAAAAAAGAGAAAAGGTGGGGCCCGAAGAGTTGAGAAAAAGGAGAAATGTGGAGATAAAGGGAAAGCAACAGTTCCAGTTACATGGTGTGTGCTTGTCATGCTTAGCACCCGCCTGAGCAATGGGCAGCCAGGATATTTTTATCCAGTCATAAAGCTCTCTGAAATGTAAATGAGCAGTCTTGAGGTAGTCTGCTTTATTTTTAAGTATTAAAGTTGATTTCTGGAAAAGGCTTACTGGCTTTTTTTGTTTTCAGATGTTAAAGTTGATTTCTGACTTAAAGGCTTGTTTTAGCTGTGAGATTCTGAAGGTTTGACACAAATAGGAAGAAATCACTTGGGCTTTAGAAATTCACTTGGACACAGTTTGAGAGTCCTGGGTTAGTAGCTATTTCATGAAATCTCACAGTTTTGTTTTTTTTTTTTTAAATGAAAATAAGCCATTTGCCTCAACTAAGTTGGTAGATACACTACTTAAGGGAGCTAACAATTCTGCTCATGAATCCCTTCCCAAATAAATGGAATTAACCAGTATTCGAAGTACTGTCTGTGTTTTATCAAAATTTCTAGGTGTAATAGTCATCAGAGCCCTGAGCCTGCATCTGTCATTTTGAGGATTGTCCCCCAATTAGCTAATTGTTTATGTATTTTAGGAGCTAAAGTTGCATAAACCTTCTGGTCTTGCTTTTTCACTTGGAGGAAGTGTGACTAGTAGATCTCTGGGGTGCTTTCCCACCCTAAACACTATGTGTGCCTGCACTAGCACCTGTTCAATTCAGTGACTTTGTTGTACTTTTACTTATTGGATAACCTTTGATGAAATTTATTTTATTTTCTTAGGTTAAGACTTTGTTCAGCAAAAATAAAATATTTACTAAAATAATACTTGGGGAAATATGTTATCTACAAGCTACTCGCTTGAGTAAACTTTGGAAGAGTGAATGAGATGGCATTGTCGGTGGATTCTTTTTTTTTTTATTTTCAGATTATGCCCCTCACATTGAACTAAATATAAATCATTAAATGTTTTAAACCAAATGAGCTCAGACCCAGTTTTCTGTAACAAAATAGGTGCCATTTCTCTGTGGAGAAGACTAAGAATATAAGTGAGTATGAGAGTAATTGGCTGATGGGTCATAGGCATAGGCAAATGTTCTTCAAGGGAGCCCCACATTGTATTCAAAATGAATCTTGGGCAGCATTGGCAGTTGGAGGGAACCGGGAGAATGAGAGTGAGGACATTGCTAAACCATTTTTAAAAAAGAATTATGTAATTTGGTTGTGGCCTTCATGCACAAAGAATTAGGTTACTTGAAATTATCTGAGATAGGGTGACCATGTGAACTTTATGGACATTTGGTGAGCAGATCTGGCGGGGGGAGGGAGTTGGTGATAAATTAGGTCCTTGCAGAGCTCTGTATTCAATGTTAGTTGACAGATGAACACATCTGCCCTTCTCCTAATTTCTAGATTTGAGCTCATCGGCAAGGCAAGCAATTTTATCTCAACTCAACTGTCATAAAAACAGAACAAGTGGGATGCCTGGGTGGCTCAGTGGTTGAGCATCTGCCTTCGGCTCAGGGTGTGATCCCAGGGTCTTGGGATCGAGTTCCGCATCAGGCTCCCTGCGTGGAGCCTGCTTCTCTCTCTGCCTATGTCTCTGCCTCTCTCTCTGTGTCTCTTATGAATAAATAAATCTTAAAAAAAAAAGTACTTTTCATATGTTAAAAAAAAAACTAACCACTCAACCCAAATATTGTAGGATACTCACTAGTATAAATAATTATCACTCCCATTAGGAAAGGCCCACCAGGCCATGGGCACGGTGCTTGGTTTTACACAGATACTATGACATATGTAAAATTAGGCCACAGTGAGGAATCCTGTACTTCCTGGAGTTGTCCAGTTTATTGACACTTCTGTCCTGTTAAATCCTTATCCCGTGGCCTTAACCTGTCTCAGGGTGGAGGCCGGGCTTGGCATGAGTAGGTTTGAATTCAGCCAATGGTGGGCCCACCCAAGCCAACTGAGGACAAAATGAGCCTTAAACGGAGGGGGCATGAGGTGGGTGGTGGGAGAGTGTGAGCTAGAACTGGTTGGAGGAGCAGGAGGATGTTCCTGGCACGTGGGGAGGCAAATGGCAAAATCAGCCAACTCCTACAATCGGAAGACCAGTTCCTGTTGTTTGTTTAATTTGTACTCTGTCAACACTCTTTGACTTTCTTCTTCTTTTTTTTTTCCTTTTAACAGAATTGATAAAAAAATGTCTGGAGGCCAGAGTGGCTATGAACTTAGTGAAGCCAAAGCCATTCTAACTGAACTGAAATCTATCAGAAAGGCTATTAGCTCAGGAGAAAAAGAAAAGCAAGATCTGATGCAGGTATGTTTCAGAACATTCCGTTAAGTTGGACACCTGCCTCCTGGGGTCCCAGGAACCCTCCTTGGTGCAGAAGTACTCCATCAGAGTCAGGATGGCCCTTTGTCACACTGCTGCATTCAGAGGGACTTCGGCATAGGCACTGGGGCCACAGGCTGCTTTGGAGGAGAACAGTTTGCTTCCACCCAATTGAAGGCAGGCCTTGGATGGCCTTTGAGGCATGAGGTGGTGGATCCTGGAGCCCATATGAGATCAGCACTTTGGTGCCCCCTGCAATTTACTGAAGCCTCATGTGGAACCCAGATAAGCAGTGTTATCTAAATCACGATCCTCGGCCCAGGATGCATAAAGGGGATGTCACCTGTCATGCTGAGTGGAGGATATGCCTTGAGGAGTGTGCGGAGGGTATATGAGGAGCTTAGAAGAGCTTTTCCCCACACCAGATGATTCTGAGGTGCAACCTAAATATGGGGGATTTTGACCCATCTAGTTATCCCGGGAAAGCTGCTCATGGCAGAGGATCCCTTGTTACCTGTATGGTTCTCAGCCCAGGACACTTAGTTCTCAGTGATCTAGCCTTGTGTGTAAAAGAAACAACCATTCAGTGATCAGTACCCTATACTTTAAATATCTATATTCAGCAGGTACAGTTGGGTTGGTTTTTTTTTTTTTTTTTAAGAGTATGTCTCTTCTTCTTGTTAGCTTCCCTTCATCCCGTAATTATCACAAGATCTGAGAATTGTTTGTATTTCAGTTATCTGGAGCTCTGAGTAAGGATTTAGCCTGTGTCTTGGGGAAAATGTTAGAGCCAGTAGCAATGTTTGCATTCTTAGTAGAAGCTCTACCTTTAAATACTACATTCAACTACTTCATGTCAGTTTTCAAAATGCCAATTCACTATAGGTACATATTTTTAAACACCTATAATTTTGCATTTAGGGAATTTTGAAATAACACAAAAGAGATAGAAAAGATAATAGTATTAGTAACAAATCGTTTTAAGTATTGACTGTATGCTGGGCAATCTTCTCCCTGCCTTCCATGAAAGTAGTTCTTTTAATTCTAATGACAGCCCTAGAGATGGGCATGTATTGTCCTCACAGACAGGAAATTACAGAGAAATTAAGTAACTTCCTTAAAGTCACACAGCCTAGAAGTGGTAGGACTATGGTTCAAACCTGGGCGGTCTTGCTTTAGAATATGCGGTTTTAAATATGTATGTGAAACATAGAAAAGTATTCGGATATACTTTTATTTTGTTCCACTGTGCTCGTGATGATTAAATCAGTAATTCCTAAAATGCACATCATAGGCCCTTTGAAAAAGGCTAATAGAACTTGAACAAATTTACATTGGAACCTTATAATTCAGCAATTTTAGGTTATCTTGAACTATTCCTGTAAAGAAGAAATTTGGATTTATACACAGACCAGATCAAATTAAAAGATTAGATTCCTTCTCAATTACTTAAAGTATATAAAACAATTAATTAGTAGATACAGCAATCAATAATAGAGCTGAGAGGGACATTAGGTGGGTCGCTTCTGTGATTTTCAGACCTCTTTGACCATGACCCACAGTAAGAGGTATATTCTACATGACAACCCAGTCACACACAAATGTCTAC
Source organism: Canis lupus baileyi (assembly GCF_048164855.1). Classification (NCBI taxonomy): domain Eukaryota; kingdom Metazoa; phylum Chordata; class Mammalia; order Carnivora; family Canidae; genus Canis; species Canis lupus. The sequence goes on from NC_132852.1 coordinate 14,216,382, forward strand.
ATTTGGAGATACACACACACACACACCATATTTCTTAATATTCTTAATACTAGTAATGTGGTCTGAAGTGACTTTCTAGTCTCTTCTTTTTCACCAAAAAACATGCTAGTCATGACCAACTAAATTTATAAGGTACATAGTCACAGATTTGAAAAATACAATTCTTTTTCACAGTACTGATGAAAAAATAGAAAAGCCTCCCACTAGCAGGTTTCTTTATATTATTTGATGTGACCATTTAATTTTCGCTCTGAATATACATTTTGCATAAATATTCCTTTGAAAGAAAATAAAGAAGCTTAGGTAAAAGGCATGTATCAGGCACATATCTCATTTGGGGAGGCATTTCTCATTTTTTACCATAAGAATTGTAAATATCAGGATTAAATCCTGGCTTTTCTTAAAGTTAGTAATAATGTGTTTCTTATCATTTTAGTGTTTTATGGGGAACTTTAGCTAAGATTTTTCTCCTTTTTAATACTTTGACTTGCTCACATCTTCTCTTTAAAAGTAAACTCAATTTATTAAGCGTGGGTGCTGACAACAGGCACATTCCCTTGTGATTATTCACCTTACAACACCACACGTTATCACTCTGGCAGTGCCATGCAGTAGACATAAAGATGAGCTTGGAGCAGCTGCCGGTACTGAGACTCCTGGCCCTTGGTCTCCTCATCTCTGACATCACTGGGAGCAGATAACCTCTTGGGTCTCTTCCAGATGTAAAGTGGCATAATTACAGAAGTCTGCTAAGTAGGAAGTTTTCTTGCTATATCTACAATGAGCTTGCATTTTAGGTATTCCATGTTCCATAATTTCTGCAGAGGCATGAAGTAAGTAGTTAAAATGAGTCTTTTTTAAAATAGAGCTCTTTCGAATGAAATTTTAAAAATAAGAAATGCATGTGTTACATATAAAGATGCCATTATGCACAGTGTGAGTAATGACCAGGCTATCTTGGGGAAGGTAAGATAACTTGTTTATTATGATCTCTCACACTCCCAAAGTCACACATGTGTATGTGCAAAATTATATTCTAATCTTAATTTTTCAGTGACTTAAAGTGATAAGTACTTGTTAAAATAAAGTAGTTCTTTTTCCTATTGAGAGCACAGTCTTTCAATTTGAGTTTACCTACTGGGGAAGCTTTGCATCTTACCTGTTAAGCTTTATGTAGGATTTTATGTTTCCTGAACAGAGTCTTGCTAAGCTGCAGGAGAGGTTCCATTTGGATCAAAGCATTGGCACGTCCGAGCCAGACTTGAGATCCAGTCCTGTGAACTCCCATTTATCTCTCTCCAGACAGACCCTTGATGCCGGGTCACAGACAAGCATTTCCGGAGATGTAAGTTATCCATGTGGAAGGTTGGCCTCAGTGCTCTCCTCGACAAGCCTGAATTACAATATGGATGGCAAGTAGGACAGGGGCTAGTGAGGTGGTTTGAATTGCAGCTGTGTGGATTCAATATTCCGTACTCCTAGATTGGTTTTAAAAAATCAGACCCTTTTGTCTGGGTGCCAAGCATATCAGGATCTTCCATATGAACGGCTTTGTTCAGACTTTCTCAGTCTGTATTTATTCAGACATTGAAAGGTTAGAGATGCCTGAGAATTTAAGTTTTTCCTATTAGATTTAAGGCCTTTGAAATCTAGATCTTTTCAATTAAACATTGAGGCTAATGAGAAACAAAAAATATGCCTTTAAAAACCAACAATTTGTTGTAGATCAAAAATTGTTTGTATTAAAATGTTTAATTTGTGGTTTATGCCCAGGACTTGAAAATATTTAATGTGGCTTGACTACTATTAACTGTTTTTGCATTATCCTCTTTGGGATCCCATTTAGCAGATACTTACTTTTCTAGTCCATTCTCAGTTATTTTCGTATTCTCTTTTGCTTCATTGAATTCTGTGCTATGAAAATAAAATAGGTAGAGTTCAACAGTAGGACTTACCTATTTGAGAAATTATTTTTTGAAGTTATTTAGTTTATATTTTATGCATTTAGAAGCTAAATGATGGAAATTTGGGTTCGTGGAGACAAAGAAATTAGTTTCAGTTCATTAATTTTATTGACCTGTACACCCATCGTAAACTCTGAGATACCAGAAACATTGACATAATACTTTTTATCTTGAATTTAATGTGTAGAGAAAATGATGTTAAAGTCTTTGAAAAACAGAGCAGCTTGAATTAAAAAGAAATGTTTTGCCCCTACTGAGACTAGAAAGTAAGTGCCTTTTTAAACTGGTGTTCCCAATTTCAAGACCATCTTCTTTAGTTTTCCAATTACTTGGGCTTCCTAGAAACAAAAGCAGTTTACCTTCATTCATTAGCAGAGTTAATTGACTTTTCTCCCTTTTGTTTTTTACCAGATCGGAGTGAGAAGTAGATCAAATTTAGCTGAAAAGGTCAGGCTGAGCCTACAGTATGAAGAAGCCAAAAGAAGGTAACAACAGGGGAGCTATTCAGTGTTCAGTGGTCAATGGGCTCAAACAGTATTTTCTTTCCCAGAATTAATCTTTACTCCTATAGTGACATCTGCTGGGTGCTCCCTATGCCTTCTTACCTGCGTTACTCTTGAGGGTTTTTAGATGTGAGGGTTGCAGATCCCCCATCTCTGCTCAGTCTCCCCCCACCCAAGCTGAAGGACCGGGAGAATTAATGAGAAGTGTGGGCACGAAATCGCCCCCTTCCCTTCAGGAAGAAAGAAGCTTTGAGCTTGTACAATACATACTCACAAGTAGAAGTGGGAAGATTGGTTTTTGAGGTAGGACTATGACATAGTGACTCACGTACAGGACTTGAGAGGGGCCAAGGACCTTTAAGGTAAATAAATGGCTGAGGGGAAGACTTCCTGCCAACGTCCTTGAAGATGCTGAGGTATCTGTTCTGGCAACTGCCTTCAGGCCAAAGGAGGAGAGATTCCTATTGCCCTCTTTTACCTTCTACCCTTAGAGCCCTACGCCTTCTTTTCCTTATCTTGTGACTCTGCTTGAGGGAAGCTCAGGAGACTTGTCCCTCCTCATCCAGTAGACAGGCTCAACTTGTGTTCATAATTTGGACACCTTACTCATTTTGAGGGAGAGGGTCATACTGATTTATTTGATTTCGTTATTTTCCTTCTTAGAGTCTAAAGTTTTTGAAGTTTAGAGTTTAAATTTTAAAATTTAAATAAAATTGATTTATTATCTGGGAAGACATTGGGGGGATAAACTGTATTATCACTCTGTAGGCGACAGAGAAATTTATCATGTTCCTCCCTGAGAACATGGAAAGCTCAGCTGAGAACCTGCTAGAATGTCATAGTTTCCTATCATGACTATCAGATAATGAGGTATATCCATTGTTACTGGTGATGAGGATTATTTAAAAGTAATTAGCCAAAGTTCTTGGAGGTTATCTGGCTTTAACAAAGCAATTATTTGATTTGCCTTAAAACAATATTTGCCTCTTTGTGTTCTCTGTTACTAATATTACTTGGTTCTTTGATGACTGAAAGAAAAAAAAAAGTTTTGTTACAAATTACTAACCGTGTATGCTTGAGCAAGTCACTTAGTCTCCCTGAATAACATTTTACTCAGCTGATGTTAATGCCTACTAGTTTTCCTGGGTAGATTATACATTTCTGAAATGTATAATGAGGTTATGAAAAATTCTATATGCTTATTGGCTGCTTCTCAGAGCCCAGGCTGATGCCTTGCCCACCAGAAGGATTGAGGATTGCTGTGTGGTTTTGTGGCCCAGGAAGTAGAAACCTCTGGTGGATGCTGTTTGTGGTGCTCTGGCTGTGGGCGTCACCAACCCGTTAAGAGCCACAACTCTTAGACTCTGCTGTAAACAAAGCCCAGGATCTGTCTGGCATTCTGAAGGAGAATGGCTGTAACTCAGAATTAATTTTGGAGAACCAGGCCTCATGCACCCGGGTTCTTTGGGGGCTCAACTTGAATTCCCTTGGAGCAGCTTGAGTTTTTACTTTACTTTGGCTGCTAACAGCTTTTTCTACCTGGAGCTTACACAGCATTTCTCTTCCTAGATATACTTGGAAACCCTCATCATACCTTGTTCCCCAGATGTGGTATACCTTTTCCAAATTAAATTCAAGACCCGCCTAATGCTCAATCACACAAGGAATAGATGCCTTTCTTTCCTTCATTACGTTGTGATTCCCAGTTCGGTGGTTAATTCAGTCACATCAAAACTTAAGGCATTGTTCTTTCCCACTTGGTTGCATTGCTGTCCTGTTACCATTTGAGATTTTTATTTTAAAGTTCCTAGCGATGCTGATGAGAAGGTAAATCTCGAGGGTTAAAGCATATGTTGAAAACGCTTTTCTTCCTCAGTTCTGAGTAAGTAAAGAGGCGGGTTGTTTTTCCCTGAAACCTGTTTTCTCCTCCAGCCTTTGTTTTATGTGCTTAATGAAGCTAATAATATCATGCTTATTTAGCATTTTGATGATTAATTTTCTAGCACGTTGAGACAGTTGTTTATGGTTTTGTGGTTATAGCTGAAGAATAGCTGATGTTACATCGATCACAAGCGCAGGCGCTGAGTGGAAATCAGTGCCAGTGAGGGATGGCAATTTGTTTTTTTTAACTGAAACAAAACTGGTGCAAGAATGTGGATACACTTTCGTCTTTGTTTTGACAACATTATTGTGTTTACCTTTTTTCTTCCCTTCTACAACTTCTTCCATCAAACGAGGAGAATAAAATGCCCCCTTTCTATTTTTCATATTCTGGTATGTGCTGTGTAACTATATCCAAAGTGATCATCCAGCTTTTTTTTTTTTTTTTTTAATGGTAGTATAGATTCCCTAAGCCAACATCAGGTGTGTTCATAACTTGCCTTGATGTTGTGCTCATAGTCCAAACAGCCGTGTGCCATTTACCTTGTGAACGATCCCGCTAGTCCTCACACTGCCCCAGAGCAGGTGGTTTGGTTCGAGTGGTCAGAACTGTCTTCTTCAGTGAAGAATTAGCTTTACCATATATTGTTGAAGCTAGCTCGAGACACAGTAGAATCTGAGGTCAGGCAAAATCATGAAACCGGTAATGTTCCCTCCTGCTGGTTTTTCTTCCTCCTCCTCCTCCCATCTTCCCGCCCCCCATCACCCTTGCTCCAGCACCTGCTGTCGCTCTGATGGAGCCACAATAGCTGCCCATGGGTGCTGGTGGGGGCTCACTGGGTGCTGCCTGGGCGGAGGACACCCAGCTCGAGGGCAGCCAGTCATGTCTCCAGGGCCGGCTCAGTGACGCCCAGTAAACGCTGTAGACACCGATTTCACTGCACAGCTGAAGGAGAAATGGGGTGAAGAAGAACGGCTCCCTTTCCTTGGAGACACGGAGCCCGCCGGGCTGACTTTGTTGCAATACTGGTTGCAATACTGGTTGGCAACACTGCTCTCTCTCCTCCCCTTATCCCTCCGTGACTCACTGATACCCTGGTCGCTGCCCATCTGACTCCAAAAGAACCCCCTCTTTTACCAGGGGAACAGCTGTACCCAGAGGAACAAAATCTATAATAAATGTCCCATCAGACACCATTTACTGTAGATTTTGGAACACGGAAGCCCTCCAGGTATCCCTCCCGTCACCCTACACAGGCAGTCACCCATAGGGGCACTCCCAGGGCACTCTCCTCTCTAAGCTTCAGTGGACTTTGACCTTCACTCTTTTTCAGACAGGCCAGTGTGCTTGTTTGTGTTTTAAAGGTGAAGACCCCGCAGGGGACGAGAGCCAGATGTCGAGCAGGTCCAGGGATCGGAGCACGGGGCCCCCTGCCTGGTGAGGGTCACCGAGTAAAGTCAGCGCATCCCCCAGGCCCCCGGCCCAGCCTGGTTTGGGTTCTCTCTCCCCTGGGGAGTTCTAAGTATGCACTCCTCTTTTGTGGCTTTATTTTTTAGCATGGCCAACCTCAAGATTGAACTGTCGAAACTAGACAGTGAGACCTGGCCCGGGGCGCTGGATATCGAGAAGGAGAAGCTGATGCTGATTAACGAGAAAGAAGAGCTTTTGAAAGAGCTTCAGTTTGTCACCCCGCAAAAACGCACTCAGGGCGAACTGGAGCGCCTGGAGGCCGAGAGGCAGCGGCTGGAGGAGGAGCTGCTGTCCGTGAGGGGTCCACCGAGCCGAGCGCTGGCAGAGAGGTTGGTTTTCCTCCCTGGGGACGGGGACCCGCAGGTGTGTCCTGGCTGGGCCGGGATGCCTGTGCACCCCCCCCCTTTGTCAATCTCAGTTGCATCTGTTCTTGGTGGACTAAGAACTACCACCAAAGGGACTTTCTTTCCGTAGAGCAATAAAAGCACACGTCCTCGTACCCTGCAGTGTCACTTCTGTTTGTTAGGGCCGCGAAAATGCCTGTGACAGATGTTGAATAGGTAAGGAATGTTGACACAAAACCAGGAATGCAGTCGATCGCTGACGGGGTCTGATAACAATGGCTCTGCACTATTGCGCTCCGATAAGGAAGATTATCTGGACTGTTACAGCGACTGCAGCTTCCGACTCGGGTTTATGACTCACAAGAATGCAAAAGTTTATTGCTTTTCATTTCACAAGGGAAAGACAGCTTGCTCCCTCTGATATCTTAACAGGTCACCAAACGTTCGCTTGGATTTTGTCTGTCACTGGAACCCCTCCTCTGAAGCAGGTGAAAATGTAAAGGAAAACACCTGACACATTTTTCTGATCTTTCTGTGGGAAGATGCGAATTGCTCATTTCACCTACAAAATCCAATTCTGTAAACAGCTCGGCTGCAGGATCGAGCAGGGGACCCTTGAGTGTCTGTCTGCCATGGAGTCATGTGCACAGGAGCCCCAGGTCCCGGCCTTGCTGGTGGATATGGTCCGACACCTGTTCCAGCCACAGGCCATGCAGCCCTCTCAGATGCCCCCCATATCCATTCTGTAGGCCAGCAACCGAGGCATGATGCCTGTCCCAGGGTGACCGGGAAGAAGGTCACATTCATATCATACCAAGTGACCTGGAAGTCAGTTTAAAACACCCACACATAATCCAATTGCTCTTTTTTTGTTTTTTAACTTCTTGACTTCTTGCCTTCTAATCCCTTGTCCTCTATGAATGTGTAAGGTGGTATGTCTACACAATATCAGAATATTTGAAGTGTGGTGGAGGGAACGGTAGGAGGAAAGGAAGAAGAATCTCGGACATTCCTGGTGAGGCGTTAGCATGCAGACTTGCCTACCCTGAGTTTAGTCTTCTGGGGAGAGGTGACTTTTGTGAGTTTTAAACTGGTGATCAAGATAACGCATGGCTACAGCTCAGCAGCTACGCGGAACAAGAATGAAGAGTCTGAAGGGAAAGCCTCTACAGCTTACATTCCTCTGCCATCTGAAAGAATTGTCACCTGCCCCTCCTGCTCCAACGTCTTGGTCTAGGGGTGCCAACTGAAGGCTCACCGTAAAGGCAGGTGTGAGTAAGGCGGCCAGGGAATGACCCACCCGGCGGAGACCAGAGGGACAAAAAGAGAAGACACAATTGCATCGTTTTCCTGAGTTACCTTTTTTTTTTTTTTAATTTTTTTTATTTTTATTTTTATTTATGATAGTCACAGAGAGAGAGAGAGAGAGAGAGAGGCAGAGGGAGAAGCAGGCTCCATGCACCGGGAGCCTGATGTGGGATTCGATCCCGGGCCTCCAGGATTGCGCCCTGGGCCAAAGGCAGGCGCCAAACCGCTGCGCCACCCAGGGATCCCTTCCTGAGTTACCTTGATGTCCTGTCTGTGTTTATAGACTTTACATTCGTAGGATAAAAGTTTGACAGTACCAGGAAATAGGACGAAATGAAGTGCTGCTGTGTGGCCCACGTACAAAGCAGCAAGGGCATTGGCATCTTGTGTCACACTAACTGTTACCTGACCACACACATGTAACGCACTGGCTCCATTACACAGACCAGCAGTTCTCGGGAGCGTGTGAATCTGGGAAGGGCCTACAGACAGCCGTTAGCCGTTGTTCTGGGAGAGAGAAAACAGGTGTGTGTTTGTTTTCACCAACTTTTATAGGCATGATGTCTTGTCTTTTTTTTATTGGGGCTAGAGCTTCAAAAATGACTAATGAAGCAACATTAAAAATAGAGTTTGTTCCTAAAGTGCCCAGGCTCTGGCTTTTATACTTTGATTTGTGCAGAATGCACGTAATAACTGTCACATTCCAGCAGAAACAGTGGGTTTGAACCTGTAAAGAAGAGGAGCTATAAAATACTCATAAAATAATCATATACTTAGTGAGATCCAGCCCTGGGGTTTGTCTCAGAGGGGAGTAAGCAGTTTGAATGTCTCTCTAACTTACAATACGTGCCCCCGTCTCCCACAGTTGGATGTTAGCAGCAAGGGACATGTATGTGAATATGTTTTATATTTGTAGTATGTTGGTGGCCAAAAGCAAATCCCCGTCATTATGTTGTAGTATAAGGTTGAAGGGACTAATACTTATCTTGCCTAAAGCAAGTTCAGGTTTTTTCACTGTTATCCTTGGATGCAAGACGGCCCAGCATCGCATGTGTTCAAAAGAGCAGCACCCCCTGCCACAGGGAGCACTGGGTCCTTTATTTTCTGAGTAGACACGGATGGTATGGCTTTGGGTTTTACTGTTGGGGTCAGTGGTTTTCACTTTACCTGGCTGTACACTCTCTCTTTTCTTGTTCTTCATTATTTCTTCCTACTATGTGTCCACACGGTGTTTCTATTCACTGTTACTGTTGAACTGCAATAGGGTGCCTGAGAAAGCCAGAGAATACCTGTGTAAACAGCATACTTCCTCGATGCTAAGGCAGGTGGCGACAGGAGATAATTCTGGGAAATCAGATCCATTGGGTAAAAACTTGGTTTCATCATAAAACAAATTGTGCTTCACCAGGTCAAAATCCTTCAGTTTCCTCTTGGCACCAACATAACTGTCAAAGAAACCACTTCTGCATTCCCCCCAAATTCTCCCATTTGCCATTTACATCGCAGGTGTCTCATTATTTCAGGAGTGGCCTCAGGCAAGATCCTGAGCTGATACTGGATGTTAGTCTCTGAAGGAGCTGTGCTCACCTGAATTGCAGCCGGTGTGCATGACCCCAGAGTCCCCTAGTCATGTGCCGCCAGCACTGCCTGCACCCAGGCAAAGCATCAGAAGCAGTAATGAAGCCCCCACCCAGGGTCGAAGAAGGAGATACTCGCTGCAACAGACCATCAGCAAAGACAGGCGGCTCTCAAATGACAAAAGTCACACTGTGTGGGACTTTGCACACATCTTCCGTGTCTGTCCATATAACTACTGAAATTCCAAAACCCCTCTGCTTTTCTGTCGCTGCTAAGATCTTAACATTGCTCCTTATGTCCTTATAAATCTTGGAGTTTTGTCTTACTTCTTGCCAAGATGTCTTAATTGTTCCTTATTTATGTGAATACTTCTGTCTCTGATTCTGAAAAATTTTTAAAGCAAGTACATTGAGGATATGAATGTCATTTATTTTTTAACGGAAAAGGAACTTCTTACTTCTATAGGTGACATGACATTTTCGGTAGGTGGCAAGTTCTGGGTGGTCTTCATCAGGAGAGACCGGGCAGGTGCTTCTCTCAGGGCACAAGAGCAGAGAGAGGACAGTGTGAAGCCGCTGCCCTCGTCTTGCAAAGAGCAGGTGAATGGATGGTGTGGATCAGTAGGACCAGCGGGAGATGAATGAATGTTCTAGGGGCCAGGTTGAGAAGATCCTTTCTCACCTTGGAGAAGGGCTTGGAGAGACAGGGACGTACCCTCGTGAAGCGGCTGATACCTGAGCAATTTCTTCTAATCCCTGGTCCAGAGAAAGTTGGGAGGGCACTTCCTACAAAGGACACCTGGAGTCTGAGGAAGACTTCTGGCTTCAGCGATTCCATCAGAGATGGGAGTGGGGTGCTTGATTGAAGACAGCCACCCCACTGGAGGGGCTTCTGTGACTCACTCTTCCAAGTGCTTCTCCCAGTGCAGGTGTCACCTAGAGACATGGGCCACCGGCCACAGGGGAGTGCTGGGAGGGGTGCCGGGCTCTTCAGGAAACCTGGGCAGAAGAGGATCTGACAGGAATACGAAGCCAGCTCCCAGCAGTTCAGAGTGACCATGCAGGTCTCGCCAATCGGCCAGAGGAGGCCGGGATGGGAACCATCGCCCGTGATTGAGGAGGGGAAGCTTTGGATTTTATTTTATTTTTTATTATTTTTTATTTTATTTTTTAAAGATTTATTTATTTATTTATAAGAGAGAGAGAGAGAGAGAGAGGCAGAGACACAGGCAGAGAGAGAAGCAGGCTCCATGCTGGGAGCCCGACGCAGGACTCGATCCCGGGACCCCAGGATCGCGCCCTGGGCCAAAGGCAGGCGCCAAACCACTGAGCCACCCAGGGATCCCCTAGCTTTGGATTTTAAATTTCAGCATGAAACACACTAATGTCATACTGACGCCTCCTTACCACACCAGAAACGCCTCCATTTGTGCAGCCTTTCATTTTAAAACTTACTTCAAAAATGTCTCTCCTGTTTCAGAAGACATGGATTTTAGTAGATTTGGGAGCTTTTTCCGGACCTTTACCTTCTAATTCAGCTCATCTAATTTGTATTAATTTTTTTCCCATGTTGAGTTTTTGTTTATGTTTAAGAGATTAAAAAAAATAGGGACTGGACTCCTTTTCAAAACACACCTTTGAAAACTGGGAATTAAGAATTTATCACGCTTTGAAGTACTAAACAAAATGACAAGAATGGCTTTTTAAAAATTTTAACATATAATGAAATTGTGTTGGTGACACATCAAAGGATAGATAGCTATAAATAAAATATGGGCATGTTTCCTTACTGCCTAAAACATACATTTCAAAGAGGTTAGAAATTAGGGAAATTTTATTTTTCTCCAAAGAAAAAATAGCTAATTTTTATATCCCCACCTTGTAAGGCGTGCTGAGGCTTTGAACAAGGAAGGTTTGTTTTGATGTCTGCAGAGCACTTTCACATACATCACTCCATTTGATCCCTTTAACAGCCTTAGCAGGCAAGACACAGTAGGATTTTAATCGCCGATTTGCAGATGAGAAAGCTGGGACCCTTGACTAAGTGACTTGTTTAAGGACACGCGATTAGTAGCAGCAAATCCACCAGACACCACGGTGGTTTTCTGGGCCCACTCCTGCGGTCATTGTCCACTCTGGACGGGCTCACCCCAGGGATGTCGAAAGACCTTCAGATGACATAGACGATACGCTTGACGTACTTTTAAATAACTCACCTATACAGTTCCCTAATTCTCAAAAAGTTTTTAAAAAATTGTTCAGTTGAGTGTGGATGAAATTTCAGATATTCGGTGCAGGGGATAGGATGTGCGTAGTAGGGAAGGAAATCGCCTTTGTGCCTTTTCCCAGTTGGAACAGGTACACCCAGATGAGCTCTCCAGTATGGACTGATTTGTTTCTTACTTGCTGAAATGCTCATCAAAGGAAGATTGGAAATCCTGTCACTGGATATCGGTTTGGAAGAAACCTTGTCAATCCCAGCACTCCAGACGGTCTTCCACGTTCTCTGTCACTCTTGTCAACTGTTCTAGTAACTTAGCCTCACGCCCAGGCCCCTGGAAGGATTCTGTGACCTTTGTTAGTGGTTTGTGGTTTCCCTTCCCTCTGTCTCCCTACCTCATAAGAGCACAGGGGTGTGTTAGGGTTTTTTTTTTTTTTTTTTTAACCCATTTAAGAAAATTTTAGAATACCAAAAACTTTTAAATTCTCAGTAATGTTGACTTGAGATAGATCCCGCCGCCCCCCCCCCCCCCTTTGCTTAGCGTGGCTGCAGACAGTTGGGCCCACTCAGCTTCTTGCCGGTGGTTCTGTTTTCTGTCCTGTCCATTCATGTGGGCTTCCACCTCATGGTACATAACGTTTGTATAATAAGAATTTTTTCCTTCGGTTTCTGTGCTTTATTGTAATTACACGGAAATAAATTCGTTTGTAATTTTTTTCTAGATTAAAATTGGAAGAACGAAGGAAAGAGCTCCTACAGAAACTTGAAGAAACTACTAAATTAACTACTTATTTGCATTCACAACTTAAAAGGTAAGCCTGCTTGGTTCTGGAGGGAAAAGTTTTCCTTGACTACATTCAGGCCTGTTTTGGTTCATCCTTGATTACTTTCCTCTTTATTTTCGACTATTTAAAAGTGGATAAAAAATAGTTATGCTGGTATGATTAAAACTTGGATGATCAAATCTAAAGTTGCGTGGATTTCTTTTTCTTTTTTCATGAACCCCAAGATCATATGTGGCTTACTTGTGGGAAGAAAGCATAGTTTTATATATTTTAGCTATGAATACATACTCCGGAAATGACACATTTCTCCAGATCACCTTTCTTTTAAAAAGGGAGAATGAGGGGCGCCTGGGTGGCTCAGTGGTTGACTGCCTTTGGCTCAGGTCGTGATCCCGGAGTCCTGGGATCGAGTCCCGCATCAGGTTCCCTGTGAGCTCTGCCTATGTCTCTGCCTCTCTCTGTGTGCCTCTCATGAATAAATAAATAAAATCTTAACAATTTTTTTAAAGGGAGAATGAGAAAAGACTTGCCTTAAAATAGTTAGCTATATCTTCACTCCTTCAGTGCGCACACCCTGAGGGAGACGGGCCTGTGTGAAACCTCTTTGTCTTTATAAGCTTTCCTTTGTTCTCAAAATTAAAAGCTTTATTTTTTCACCAAAAGAACCCTAGTAACACCCTGTACTGTTTACACTGTTTTTCCCCTCCCGTATTGTTAAATTGCATCGCTGCTTCTGGATGTCTGTGCAGGTAGATGTGTCAATAGGTATTCGTTGCTGTTTTTTGTTTTTGTTTTTGCAAAAGGGACTCGATCTTTAGTCAGAATAGAATTGCTGTTTAGAGAGCCAGGTTGCAAGAGTCAACATGGCAATGGGTGGTAAATTAAGAGCAGGTTCCTTCTCCCCCGGTCATTCTGTTACTTGGGTCATTCTGTTACTTGGCGCCACTGGGTTCCTTCCCAACCATGGGTGGGGCATCGTGGTTGGGCTTCCTGTATCACACCAGTTTTCACAGCCTGCCCTCCTCTCCCCCAGCCTCTCCGCCAGCACCCTGTCCATGTCGTCGGGCAGCAGCCTGGGCTCCCTGGCCTCCAGCCGGGGGTCTCTGAACACTTCCAGCAGAGGGTCGCTCAGCTCCCTCAGTTCCGGAGAGCTCTATTACACCAGCCAGGGCGACCAGGTGGACGCGGACTATCAGAGTAAACTGGACCTCCTCCTGCAGGAGAAAGGCGGCTACATTCCTTCTGGACCCATCACCACCATCCATGAAAACGAAGTGGTCAAGTCCCCCAGCCAGCCTGGCCAGGGCGGTCCCTGTGGGGCAGCAGCCGCGGCCACAGGCCACACTCCCCCCCGGACTGAGGCCCCCAAGTCTGTGACGTCCCTGTCCTCACGGTCCTCCCTGTCCTCTCTGTCCCCTCCTGGCTCTCCCTTGGTTCTAGAAGGCACGTTCCCCATGTCTTCTCATGATGTCCCTCTCCATCGGTTCACTGCTGACTTCGAAGACTGTGAATTGAGTAGTCATTTTGCAGACATCGGCCTCGGTGAAAATCAGATCTTGCTGGATTCTAACTCGGGAGGAGGGTCCCAGTCCCTCTCAGAGGATAAAGACCTCAGCGAATGTGCCCGGGAGCCGTTATATGAAGGAAGTACAGGTAAGTGGAGACCTTTGCTTGCAAGTTTTCCCCCTTAATTATTTTAAGAAGAATGGTGGGAGGGGTACTATTTCCATATAAACAAATTGTGCCAGCCGCCCCTCTCTGTGTGCTGCTTATTCGTTTTGGCTTCGTTTGAGAAGGGAGTTTTTTATTGATCTACCTGGACTGGACATTTTTTTCTTTATCAAATAAAAGTTACTTTCCCTGCTGAATAGATTCAATCATGAAGTGGCTATCCTAAACTGTCCAGAAACCCTCTGTCTGGTGGCAGCTGACTGGGAGCATGTTTTGTGGACGTACTTCATACTTCCACAAAGATTCTGTCTCTGAAATAGCAAGGCAAGAGAGAGGGGCTTTCTTTTTAAAGTTGGCCTAAAACAGATTAAAACCAAGGCAATTAGCATACCAGCTAATTAGTACCAGGGTTCAATGTTTAGATTGCTCAGGGAATTCTATATAAATACAATTTTTGTTTCATGCCAGACTCTCCCTTTCTGCCTAAAGTGAATTTGGAGAATGCTGGTTCCAATGTAGAAGTATTACCCTGCCATCTTCTGGCTGCATGACTAGTTGCAGCCCAGGAGAGCATGCAGCAGATCCAGTTCTTACTGTTGCCTTTGTATTCAGAGACAGAAATGGAGGGAGAGTTTCATCTTTTTTTTTTTTTTTTTTTTTTAAGTCTGTATCCCTTTGCAAGGTGGATGCTTTCAATATATGACACGTGGTTGTCAAGAGAACAACATGGTACCCTTGCTGGCAGATGACCGTGGCTGTGGTCTGAGGGGGATGGTCTATTTGAGAGCTAGCCTGAAATGAAATGTGAAATAAAATCTCCAGTCTGGTCCCCAGGAGCCCCGTTCAGATCTACGCACATCACTGTGTGTCCAGAACACAGAAGAGGCTGGTCCTCTTTAGAAGTATTTTCCTGCTGCTTTGAGAAGCCTATTTATTTTGTATTTCTGGTCCGAAGAATTCTATGTATTCACTGATTGGCCAATTTAGATGTTTAAAGTGATAGACAAATCTATCGTGTTTGTGTGGTTTTGAATTTTGAATACTGAAGACCAAAACACCGCCTGCCAGCGGCCCGGAGCCCAAGGCAGAGGCAGGGCGCAGGAGACATGCGTGTGGTTCGTGTGGCACTGCCTAGAAGGTGCCACAGCTATAAGTAATGTGTCATCAAAATCATCAGCGTCAAAGAAAATAAGCACAGGAGTAGTGTTTACTTAGTGGCTGTAGGAAAGCAGAAGCCGGTGGTGGGGCCTCCCGTCTGCCTCCAGGAAGGAGTGTGGTGTGCAGGGTGCAGTGGTGTGCGGTGCAGTGCGATGCTCCCTGCCCCAGGAGCCAGCCAAGTCCGCACTTTTACTTTGGTGCAAGCGAGCACGAGCACATCACCCAGGCTCTCAGCCTTGTTGTTTCTCCCCTGCAAAATGGGAGTGATAGAGTGTCTCCCTAGCAGAGGATTGGGAGCAGCGACGCCGTCACACATCGAGAGCATCTAACTGTGCCTGGCTCTCAGCATCAGTTCATGGAATTAGTACTACCGTACGATGAGAAGCAATACAAACTGTGCTAAGCCCAGTTGCTGCCACAAACCACTGAAATTCAAGGAAGTATGAATGAAGAAGCAAGAGGAGAAAGTGGAGCCCATATTTCTGGGCTCTGGACTTGAAGGATTTGAGCATTTCAAAGCTGTTTTCACTCTTTGTGTATTTGGAGCATTCTCCAGCGACCACTTCTCAACCACTTCTCAACCCTCGATCAGGAGGGGCTGCTCTGGGAGGCCGGCTGCTGGAGAAGAGGGAGACAAGCATAAGAATCGCCCCGGCCCGACCCCACCCGGGTGCTTGGGCCTCTGCCTGGCGGTAGCCTTTCTTCTGCCACTGGGTCTGCTGCTGCGCCCGAGAAGTCTGCCCAGAGCCCGGTGTCCCCAAAGCTTCCAGGATACAGCTTTTACCTTTCAGATGCATCTTATATTAATTAGAAAGCTGCTCCTAAAAAGTCACCCTAAAGGAATTCTATCCGAGAGCTTTATTTGGAAAGCGTATTGAGTGCCATGTGTGAAAACAACTAAAAGCATATATTTAACTGTAAAGACTAATCCCCTCAGTCAGAGCACCAGCACTCGGTGCGTTGGGGGGTGTCTGACCTCCACGTGGGGGCAGGTGGCCCAGCGTCGTGATGCCGCTCCCTCGTCTCCCTCAGCATTCTGGAGTCTTCCGCAGGCAAAGTCAACTTGCTTTATGTACATCCCGCTCTCTGGCGCCCGTCCCCGCTGGAGGACAGAGACCACGGAGGAATGACTACCAAGTCCTTCCAGTCAGTCTCTGTCATTGTCAAAGTCAATTTGAGCTGCCTCGGATATTCCTGGGGGTAATCAATAAATCATGTCATCACCTTCACCCCTCACAAAGGGGGGTGGGCGGAGAGAGGCACTTCATCATCAAGGAAAAAGCATTCCCACTGCCAGAAATAAAAGGGAAAATGCAGCAATCAATCCTGTAATCTGAAGCCTTAAAACTTAAACATCTTAACAAGATGTAAAGTCACGACTCAGAAGGGGGGCGAAATGCATACCAATCCTGATCCCTGCTCACTTGCTGGAGGATGAAAGAACTCGGCAGGCTCGCAGCTTATTACATAGGAACGCAGCTTTAAATGAATGCTCCTTGCTCACCGCAGGATGCAGTGTATGAATATGAGTTAGAGATAAAAGTTAAGTGGTAGTTGGTGCTAAAGATTCAGTAGCACGAAGTTTTTCTTTTCTTTTTTTTTTAATGGTATTAGCTGGTGAGGAATTCTATATAAGTCAAAGACTTTTTTTTCTTTGACTCTGTCAAGTGTGGTAGCATGGGAGATGTAGAATATGGCATGTGGAGAGAAGGGGAAGCAAAAGAGGCGGAAACCTTTCTTGCCATTGAGTAGCTAGATGCTCTCTTTTACAGAAATATCTTTCATAGTTGAGGGACGCAGCTAGCTCCTTGCCACCGAGCGTTTGGTAACTACAGGGAATCCCTAACAGAGAGAGCAAGGGGCCAGTGGGAATGTGTGTCATTTATACTTTCCCTTCAGATATTTCAGGACGGAGAGAAACCACATTGTTTCTCAAACGGTGACCAAAATAACTGGCATCCCAGGAACTTCTGTAAGTCGTGATGCCTTGAATCAGCCACATGAGTTGACTCAAACCGTAACCTCCTCGATTCTCAGATGGAAATGTTTTTGGCTCTCTCACAACCAAACCACGTGTGTATTTTTGTACCTAACTTTTCCTAATTATGAATCCTAATTAGTACGCTCCCTCTCCCCTCCCTAGATGTGGAAAAATCATTACCAAAAAGAAGAGTAATCCACTTGCTTGGGGAGAAGACAGCTTGTGTGTCGGCTGCCGTGTCTGATGAGTCTGTGGCTGGAGACAGTGGGGTCTACGAGGCTTTCGTGAAACAGTAAGGACTCGCAGGAGTGCTTTTCGGTTACACCGAATCTCCTCCTAGCTGTGTGGGTGGGCTCTAGCCTATGGGTGCCCTGCCGCCCCGATTCCACTCTGCAGTGGAAGGGCTGTAGGCATTAAAGAAATGGTGTGCCTGAAAATTTCAGTATACCAAAAACATCCCATCTGACCCCCTTGGAGACTTAAAACTTGATTTTAATGAGAAAGTTAAAGTTGCTGGCCACCACCCGTTTGACACAGTACATTTCTGAAAGCCTGGAGTGTGTCTAAGGGTGTGGGGTACCCCAGGGAGGCTCAGAAAAGTCAGGCATCAGAAAGTCTGTCCCCTAATGGCTCAGAGGCTGACTCTCTTGAAAAGGTGGAGAAAGACCTAAAAGAGTGAGCTTTCACTGGGGTCAGGTCCCCGGGCGCTGTGCAAGTGCTGTTAATTCAGAATGAGTCAGTGACAAACTCAATACCCCGTTCATAAACGGTTCACCTGCACCCACTGTTGCCCTGTCCCTAGGCCTAGTGAAGTTGAAGATGTTCCCTACAGTGAAGGGGATGTCACCATCGTGGAGACTGCCCAGGTGCAGATCGGACTCAGGTAAGGGACACACACACCGAGGGGGCAGTTCTAGAATTCTGCAAGGACTGGTGGGCCCGTGCTCTTTCCCTGTTTGATCGGCTTCTCTTTTGACAGATATGATGCAAAAAGGTCAAGTTTCATGGTGATTTTAGCACAGCTCCGAAATCTTCATGCCTTCTTGATACCTCATACTTCAAAAGTGTAAGTAAAATTAGCAAAGAACAAATTGAAGAACTGAAAATTGCTCACTTATGATAAATTGTACATTGTAATTGAGCAGTTCATTTACACAAGGATGGAAAAGACATAGCAGGGCTGATCAAGTCTCAACCCACAGCAGATAAAATGAAAAGAAAAGGAGAATGTGTATTAGATTTTGATCCTTATTCAACAGATCCGTTATCAGGCATAGGAACCAAGATGTTTTCATCTCCCTTTACAACCAGAAATTCTGTATTATGCTGTGTTGGGGCCTAATTCTTTTAATTTAATTAAAATGTTTGTTGTTGTCTCATTATACCTCCTTTGGTTTGAGGTAATTTTTTAATCTTTTACATGAAAATGTAGTGATTTGGGATGCCGGGGTGGCTCCGTTGGTTAAGTGTCTGCCTTTAGCTCAAGTCATGATCCCAAGTCCTAGGTTGGAGCCCCCAGAGTCAGGCTCCCTGCTCAGCAGAGAGTCTGCTTCTCCCTCTCCCTCTGCCTGCTGCTTCTCCTACTTGTGCTGTCTCTGTCTTTCTCTCTCTCTCTGATAAATAAAATCTTTAAAAGAAAAGAAAATGTAGTGATTAAATTTCATTTATCCATACAACTTTGCCAAACACCGTACCATGCTACATGTAAGAGTAGCATTCCTGGGGATCCCTGGGTGGCTCAGCGGTTTAGCGCCTACCTTTGGCCCAGGGCATGATCCTGGAGACCCGGGATCAAGTCCCGCGTCGGGCTCCTGGCATGGAGCCTGCTTCTCCCTCTGCCTGTGTCTCTGCCTCTCTCGCTCTCTCTCTCTGTATCTATCATGACTAAATAAATAAAATATTAAAAAAAAAAAAGTAGCATTCCTTAGCATCAAGCATTCACTTCTCTGTGACCATTAATTTCTTGAAGTTACTTTATTTTGTCAAACGAAGTGATGTCATAATGCTTCACAGCCTGTTGTTTGAAGACTCCTGACGATTGTTCTAGCAATCGTCATCACCACTCACACTCTGGAGTCAGAGTTTCGGGGACTCTCTTAAAGGTCTATGGCTAGAGAGCACCAGAAGGAAGCCAGATTTAATCTTAGCACCTGTGACTTCAAATCTAGAATCTTTGTGTCCTATAGCCCTGCACTTAGTAAAATGTTCAATCTGCTAGTATAAGGCTTGGAAATAAGAAAGAACTCTTGAGGGGTGACCTCTAAGACCCTGCACCCAGCCAGGTGGATGTTTCCTTTAGTAATAGAGTATATTCCTCAATGCAAAGGACATTTAATAGAGTCAATGTAAGAGTTCTGGATGTTTTCCCTAAGGGTTTACTTTTAAGTTCACATCCAAATATTCTAAGAATTGTCAGAGAAAAGAGACTAGATCTAAATAAAGATATAGCTAGATGGGGTGCCTGTATAGCTCAGTGGGTTAAACCTCTGCCTTCAGCTCAGGACATGACCCCAGGGTCCTGGGATCGAGCCCTACATTGGGCTCCTTCTCCCTCTGCCCCTCCCCCTGCTTGTGCCCATGCTGTCAAATAAATAAAATATTTTTAAAAAGATATAGCTAGATGGAGATTATTCAGTGGACAGTAGAAGAATAGAGCTAGTGGATGTCTGTGTATTGACAATCATCAAAATTGGAAGGGAATAGGATTCCAGGAGGGAAGTTGGCTTGCAAGATCTCCTGAAATCAAGGTGTGTGGGGTGTTGGGGGGATCTGCATTAATAGCGATAATACAAGGAGGGAAGGATTACAGGGGAGTGTCTACATCACCCTAGAGAGCCTGCTTCCCCGGACTGACATTAGGAAGGCCAGTCAGTAGTATTCAGGGAAGACTGGCTTGACAATATAATTTGTGACTTCTCCCTACCAGTAAGTAGGCTGAGATATTGGAGCGTTGGCAGCCTTTTCATTTCAATGCAGCACATCTGAGAGAAGACTGCTCCACCAGGGATCAAACCTACGGACAGGGAGAGCCATCCCACAAGTCCAGGAGAGAACTGCAGAAGTCCCAAGAACACACATCCTTAACCTCATGCCATAAGGGCAGGCCTCCCCAAATGTTGTGCCGCTGCCAAGCCAATCACAGTCATGCTCCCTTTCCTGGTAGGAAGTCACAAGCAAAGTGCCCCTGAGGTGCGGTGACAGCCAGTGCAGTTTAGGACCAGGCAGTCCTCAGGCAGTGAGTGCAACAGGCTCTTCTGCCCGCAGCTCCTGGGCAACCACTTGTGTGACTGGTCTGGACCTTCCTGAGATGTCTAGCGCCATGTTCTTAAGCCCCTCCATGAAATGAAAGCCTTGGTTTGAATTAATGACACTGCCGAAAACAAAATATCTTAAAATAGTTCTTTTTCTTTTCCCCCCTAACTTCAAAATTTACTTTCTGGTTATTAAGTACAGCAAAGAGAGCTTAGGCTCCAGCTGTTTGGCAGCAGCCACAGTGTTTTTGTGAGTGGTTCCTGGCTCCTGTGTGGAGTGACCTCACCTGCAGCAGAATAAAAGGAAAAACACCCCTACCTTCTTTCCCCTGTGCCTTGGGCTCTTAACCATGTAAACCTTTTTTTGCATGTGGAAACATCCTGGAGTCACAGAAGTGGTTAGGCCACTGGTACGGAGTAACGCTGAAGTCTGGAGAAGTGGAAAATTTTGTTTCCCTCCATGCCAGCTTGGTAGTATACCTCTCCTCCTGGCTTTCAAGAACAGATTTCTTCTGCTGAATCTCCAGCCTCAACAGCAGGCGCCCAAGGCCCCCTCGTCCCCTAAAGCTGAATCTCCATCATTGGTTTTTTATATTCTGATAATTCCATACTTATACACATTCCATCATCAATTTTATATTCTGATAGCAAATACAGAAATAATAGGACATTCTTCTGTTTTCATAATCGGAGAAAGGCATCTTTTAGAATAGGAATTAGAACAGCTCAGAATTAGAGGGTAAGGATTTAGTGGGCATTCTCCTTTTGAGATTTAAAAGAAAATGCCTCCTGCCATCTCTAAAAGTTGTGAATCCTTATATAACGTGTGCTTAGAAAAATCACTTGGAAGTAGCATTAGAAGTTGCTATTTTTCTATAATTCTTCCTCTGAATTTTACAAAGTATAAGGCTCTTACAACAGTTTGTCGTCTCTGAAACTTCTGTGATGCTCGACAATGATATTTGTAAATTTGCTTCACGATATGCTACTTAGCCATTCTTTGTCACTAGTAGGATAATGTATTCCATTCCTGGGAAAGGATCACCAGCACCCCTTGTTTAATACTGGGGATGACTGGGATAAAGTGTACTTAGTGTGATCCTATCTTCCCAGGCTCAGAAAAGTTAATTTTGGGGACGCCTGGGTGGCTCAGTGGTTGAGCATCTGCCTTTGGCTCAGGTTGTGATCCCTGGGTCCTGGAATCCAGTCCCTCATCAGATTCCCCACAGGGAACCTGCTTCTCCCTTTGCCTGTGTCTCTGCCTCTCTTTGTGTGTCTCATGAATAAATAAATAAAAGCTTAAAAAAAAAACAAAAAACACTTTATTTTGGAATTGGCAGTACCCCGGCAGGTGGGACGTTAAATTCTTCTGCCCCACAGATTTTCCTCGTCTTCTCTTCCCTGTCGGGCCTTCGCTGCAGCCCTGTGGGGAGTGGCAGGTGCAGGGCACAGCCGGCACGAGCGGGTTAAGAACAGAGCCTCTCTGCCGCTGAGCGCAGGTGGACCCGTTACGGCAGCAAAGCTCCGGCGTGATAATGAACTCCGTGTTCCCCTGCGTCTCTCTCTTGTGCAGATCATTTCAAATGCGAACTGTGAATCTGGTATAACTGAAGTACCTGTGAAATCCATTTCACTCTTGTCCTTTGCAGATATTTCAGGGTTGCTCTGCTTCCCTCCTCAACTGATGTCAGCTGTCTGTTTCGAACAAAAGTCCATCCAGCCACGGAATCCATCCTATTCAGCGATATGTTCAGAGTGGCCATTTCCCAAACAGCCTTACAGCAGAAGACGCTGAGAGTAGATCTCTGCTCTGTTAGCAAACACCGAAGCGAAGAATGCCTGGTAGGTCGGTTCACGATTCCCGCTACCATAAAATGCCTCTGATGAGGTATGCTGAGAAGAACTCTCTAGTTGCCGCTTTGCCAGCCCCGATGCCACCACCGATCTGCCCGGGGCCTTGGGCACATCCACTGGTGGTTTCATTTTTTTTTTTCGGAAGTAGTGATTTCTGGTTTTCATTCTCTTATTCAAGAACTTTCCAATCTGCTTATTAATTGTGATCTTGTGTAAAATCTATCTCCCATTCTACCCTTTGACCTCTGTCGTCATTATCACTCTGGAGCATGCTTATTATTCCCAACAGGAGTCTTCTCCTGGGTGCTTTGTATACGTTACCCTATTTAATCCTCATGACAGTCTTAGGGAAAAGGTATGAGTACCCTTATTTTCAGAGAAACAACTGCTAAGATAAGTAACATGTCTGGGGTCGCACAGCTAGTGAATGATGGAGCCAGATATCAAAAGGACATCCCATACATAATTCACCATTACAAATTTAAGTTAAGGAGGAGACTGAGTATATAGTCTCTTTATTATATTCTCCCCAGACGTGGTATTATAGATTCTAGGAAGACTTAAATGTTGTGTTTAGAGGAATAAGATGTTTAAATGCTAATGCAAAGGACTTCATTTATAACTGATGGTGAGGTTAACATACCTTTGTGCACAATAACTGGAAAACTGTTACATACCAGAAAAGTTACATAAGGGGTTCAAATGCAAGCACCGAGAGGGGTGGTCACATGTTCAAACAACAGCACGAGTTTCTGGTTGAAATTTTCTCTGCGGTACGTAGGAAACACAAAACCACACTTCACGATGCACACTTCATGATGAACAAAGTTTAAAAGAATGATAGATTTCTTAGCAGTATTTCCTTTTCTTTATATAAAAAAGATGTGATAATATTACCTGACAAGAAATGAAGCAAAGTGGTGCCTAAGTGGCTTAGTCTGTTAAGCATCTGCCTTCAGCTCAGGTCATGATCATGGGATCCTGGGGTCGAGCCCTGAGTCAGGCTCCTTGCTCAGAGCCTGCTTCTCCCTCTGCCCCTCTCCCTGCTCTGTTCTCTCTCTGTCTCTCTCAATCTCTCTCGCAAATAAATAAAATGAAGCAAAGATAACAGACTCATTAAGCTGTCAGATTACTTCAATAAGTATGTGTGTCAGAAGCTCCATAAAGTTAGTAAATATGTTAATTAATAGCCTTTAAAAAAATGGTACAGTTTAATTAGATTCTGGCTCATATGTGCCATTTGCTGGAATATAAAAGCTTTTCTTTTGACATTCTACTAATCCAAAGAAAAATTTTGCTATCTCTCATTTAAGAACCACAGTAGAGTTTTTATTTGTTTTTGAATTTTATACTGGATAGGTTTTTGTGAGTAATAATCAAACGACTCTTACATAGCACATTGTAAGAGGTATTATGATTTATACTTAGCGTTTATTTTTTTAATTTTTATTTTTGGACTTTTCATTAAAAAATAATTACACTTACAAAAAGTTACATGTTTAGTCATTAGGTTTTAGCAGAATAGTATGCCAAAAACAATCCTAGGGTTAGCTTCTGGATTGGGGTTATTTCTTACTTAGTCACATCTTCAGGTAAAAAAAAATCTATCAGTACTTTCTATCATGAGTATTGCATTTTTTTTTAACCTTCAAACAGGCTTGCACAATAATTATATGAGAGGAAGCAAACATGAATTTAAACATTTTCTTTTTTCTTTTCTCCCCCCTCCTCCCCTTCATTTCACACAGGCTGGAACTCAGATCAGTCTGGCTGATTTACCATTTTCCAACGAGATTTTCACTCTGTGGTATAACCTGCTTCCTTCTAAGCAAATGTCTTGCAAAAAGAATGATGAAGAAAATGAAGACTCTGTATTTCAACCAAATCAGCCATTAGTAGATTCTATAGATTTGGTGAGTCCAAATTGGAATAAAAAGGCACTGTGACTGGGGCACCTGGGTGGCTCAGTGGTTGAGCATCTGCCTTCGGCTCAGGTTGTGATTCCGGGGTCCTGGGATTGAGCCCCACTTCAGGTTTCCCCCCAGGGAGCCTGCTTCTCCCTCTGCCTATGTCTCTGTCTCTGTCTCTGTGTCTCTCATGAATAAATAAAGTAAAAAAAAAAAAAAAAGAAAAGAAAAAGAAAGAAGAAAGAAAGAAAAAGAAAGGAAGGAAGGAAAGAAAGAAAAAGAAAGAAAGAAAGAAAGAAAGAAAGAAAGAAAGAAAGAAAGAAAGAAAGAGGAAGGAAGAAAGGAAGGAAGGAAGGAAGGAAGGAAGGAAGGAAGGAAGGAAGGAAGGAAGGAAGAAAAAGAAAGAAAAGGAAGGAAGGAAGAAAGAAAAAGACAAGAAAGACATTATGACTAAAAGAAATAATGTGGAATGGCTGTGGCACCCGTGTGTTCTGGTTCACATTCACTCCCCTCCCCCAAGCTTACCCATTCCTTCCAGCTTCCTAGCAACAGCAAAACCAGAAAGATAATTTCCAGCTTCTCTTCAAGTATAGTTTATAGAAGGATCCATTTCTGCTCACTTCCTTCTGTCAAAATAAGCTGATGCAGAGTCTTAGCTGGTTTAGGTGACCACGGAAAACTTTTTGCTTTAAATTTATAGTTTCATACATTGTGTTCACATCTTTGATTCCGCTGTCAAGTCATACATCTGGAACTCGGATCATTTGCACACGTCAAATTACTGAGGCTAGAGTATCTTAGTTTCTATTTGTTCTATCAATAAAACAATATTTTCTATGAAGTTTGTTGTAACCAACAGTCATCCACATTCAACACTTTAAAAAATGTAGAGGGGCCTTTTGGGAGGCCATTCATCACCGACTTGGCATCTGTGAATGTTGGTACTGAGTTCAAGTTTATTTTTGATTATCTATGAGAAAAGAGTTTACCAAGCAGAAGTCACATTATTATTGATCATCTACTGTGTGCAAGAACGACAGTGGACATTGTGGTACGTAGTGAAATGGAAGCAAAGGGCACGTCCATATTCTAGCATGTATTAGTACCTCATTCCTTTGTATTTCCAGATAATACTCCATTATATGGACATATCACCTTTTATTTATCTGTTCATCAGATGGGTATTTGGGCTGTTTCTGCCTTTTTTTTTTTTTTAAGATTTTTATTTATTCTTGAGAGACAGAGAGAGAGAGGTAGAGACACAGGCAGAGGGAGAAGCAGGCTCCATGCAGGGAACCTGACGTGGACTCGATCCCGGGTCTCCAGGATCACATCCTGGGCTGCAGACGGCGCTAAACTGCTGAGCCCCCCCCCCGGGGCTGCCCATGTTTCTGCTTTTTGACTTATTAACACCACTGCTGTGGGCATTTGTATAAGGCTTTGTTTGGACATACATTTTCATTGCTCTTTAGGCGTACATAGCTAGGAGTGGAACTGCTGGGTCATATAGTAACTCTACGTTTTAATGTTTTAAGGAACTGACAAGCTGTCTTCCACAGTGGGTGCACCATTTTACACTCTCACCAGCAGTGTGGGTGAGGGCCTCTGTCATCCAAGCTCTTGCCACGTGTTACAAATCTGCCTTTCTGGTTTTAGCCATCCAGTGTGGTGTGAGGTGTTGTCTCATTGTGGCTTTCATTTATATTTCACTAATGACTGATGATATTAAGCATGCTTTCATGGACTTATTGGCCATTTGTATATTTAAAAAATTTTTTTCTGAGAACTATCTGTTTGGATCCTTTGTGTTTTAAATTAATTCTTCATCTTTCCATTATTTCACTTTATTATTATCATCTCTTTATTATTATCATCTCTTTATTATTATTTTCTTATTGAATTAGGAGTCTCTCATATAGTCTTTTTTTTTTTTTTCTCATATAGTCTTGATACAAGTCTTTTATCCAATAAATGACTTGCAGATATTTTCTCTCATTCTGTGGGTTTCTTTTCACTTACTTGATGATTTTGTTTGCAGCACAAAATTTTAAATTTTGGTAGAAGTCCAGATTACAGTCTCTTATATTGCTTTATCTTCTATTGTTTGCACTGCTGGTGTCATATCTGAGAAGACTCTGCCCAACTGAACATCATAAAGATTTACTCCTGTGTTTTCTTCTGAGAGTTTTAAAGTTTAGTTTTATTTTTAGGTCTCTGATCAAAGACCTTGGCTCCAATTGGACCTACTCACGATAGGTAAATCACACAGTCCAATTTCATTTTCTTAAATGTGGGTATGCAATTGTTCCCAGTACCACTTAATTGAAAACACTAGTCTTTCCCCACTGAATTATCTTGGCATCCTTGCTGAAAATCAGTTTACCATAAGTGTGATCATTTATATTTCTGGGCTTTAAATTCTGTTCTATTAATCTGTGTGTCTGTATTTGTGCCAACAGCACACTACCGTGATGACTGTAGCTTGGTAGTTATTTTGAAATAAGAACATGTGAGTCATCCAGCTTTGTTTTTCTTTTGCAAGATGGTTTGGGCTATTTGGGGTCCCTTGCATTTCCACATGAATTTTAGTATCAGTTTGTCAATTTCTACAAAAAAAAAGGCAGCTGGGATTTTTATATAGATTGCTTCGAGTTTATAGATCACTGTGGAGGGTATTGTCATCTTAAGTTTTAAGTCTTCTGATCCATGAGTACAGGATATTTTCCTGTTTATTTGGATCTTCATTAACTTCTTTCAAAAAATGTTTTGTAGTCGGGACACCTGGGTGGCTCAGTGGTTGAGTGTCTGCCTTCAGCTCAGGGTGTGATCTTGGGGTCTGAGATTGAGTCCTACACGGGGCTCCTTTGCAGGGACCCTGCTTCTCCCTCTGCCTATGGCTCTGCCTCTGTGTGTGTCTTTCATGAACAAATAAATAAAATATTTACTTATTTATTTGTTTGTTTGTTTATTAAAGATTTTATTTATTCATGAGTGACACAGAGAGAGAGAGAGGCAGTCACAGGCAGAGGGAGGAGCAGGCTCCATGCAGGGAGCCTGACGTGGGACTCGATCCAGGGTTTCCAGCATCAGGCCCTGGACTGAAGGCAGCGCTAAACCACTGGGCCACCAGGGCTGCCCCATAAAATATTTTTTAAAAAATGTTTTGCAGTCATCAGAGCCCAAAATTGCACTTCTTTTGTTAATTTTATTCATTTTGATGCTATTATAAATAGAACTATTTTCTTAATTTCATTTTCAGATTATTAATCGTGCACTATTGATTTTTGACCATTTATCTTGCATCCTGCAACAACCTTACTGAACTGGTTAGACTAAGTTAGACTTTTAGGTCTAATAGTTTTTTTCATGGATTCCTTAGGTTTCCTATATGTTAGATCATATCTTCTGCAAAAAGAGTTAACTTTACTTCTTTCTTTCCAATTACTTTTTATTCTTTCTCTTGCCCTTTTGCCCTGGCTAGAACTTCCAGTACGATATCATAAGAAGTGGTGAAAGCAGGCATCCTCGTCATGGATGTGATCTTAGGGGGAAATTTTCAGGTTTTCAACATTACATATGATTTCTGCTTTGGTTTATTGTAGTTGCCCTTCATCAAGTAGAGGAAAATCCTTTTCCTAGTTTGTTGAGTGTTTTATCATAAAGGCTGTGGGTTTAACCATGCTTTTCTGCATCTATTGAGATGACATGTGGTTTTTGTCCTTTATTCTGTTTATACTTTATTGATTTTCAGATGTCAAACCAACTTTGCATTCCTAGGATAATCCCACTTGGTTATGGCGAACAATCCTTTTTATGTTACTAGATTCCGTTTTCTAGTATTTTGTTGAGAACTTTTTTTGTCTGTATTCATAGTTTTCTCCTGATGTCTTTGTCTAGTTTCCACGTCAGAGTAATTTTGGCCTCAGGGAATGAGTTAGGAAGTGATCTCTCATCATCAACCTTTTGGAAGATTTTGAGAAGAATTGGTATGAATTCTTTAAATGTTTGGTATAATTCGGCAGTGCAGCCCTCGCAGTTTGAACTTTGTGGGAAGTTTTTTGTTTATTAATTCAATCTCTTACCGGTTATAAGTCTACTCAGAATTGTATTATAATGTCACTTTGAGTAGTTTGTGTCTTTCTGGAAACAAACAGTGTTCATTTTATCTAGGTTATCTGACCTGCTGGCAAACAGGTGTTTGTAGTAACCCTTATAATTTTGTCTCTAAAGTTGATAGTGATAGTCCCTCCTTGGCTCCAGATTTCAGTACTTTGAGCTTTCTGGCTATTTTTCTTGGTCAGTCTAGCTAACAGTTTTTACTTTTTTGAATCTTTCAAAGAATCACCATTTGGGTTTTTTTGTTGGTTTTTTTTTTTTTTTTTGTAAGATTTTATTTATTCATGAGAGACAGAGAGAGAGAGAGAGGCAGAGACACAGGCAGAGGGAGAAGCAGGCTCCATGCAGGGAGCCCAGTGTGAGACTCGATCTCAGGACTCCAGGATCACACCCTGGGCTGAAAGCAGGTGCTAAACCGCTGAGCCACCCAGGGATCCCCACCATTTGGTTTTATTGATCATCTCTAGTACTTCTGTATTCACTATTTCATGAATTTCTACTCTAGTCTTTATTATTGTTGTTGTTGTTGTTATTGTTATTATTATTGTTATTTTAGAGAGGGGCAAGGAGGAGGGGCAGAGGGAGAGGGAGAGAGAATCTTAAGCAGGCTCCAGGCCTGATGCAAGACTTAATCTTACAGTCC
This sequence comes from Canis lupus baileyi, assembly GCF_048164855.1. Taxonomy (NCBI): domain Eukaryota; kingdom Metazoa; phylum Chordata; class Mammalia; order Carnivora; family Canidae; genus Canis; species Canis lupus. The sequence continues at coordinate 14,245,017 of NC_132852.1, forward strand.
TGAGTTGTTTTTTTTGTTTGTTTTTTTGTTTGATTTTTTGAAGAGGAACAGAGAGAGGCCCGTGGGTGGTTCAGTCAGTTAGGCATCTGACTCTTGATTTGGGCTCAAGTCATGATTTCAGGGTCCTGAGATTAGGCCCTGTATTGGGCTCCATGCTCAGCAGGGAATCTGCTTGAGATTCTCTCCATCTCCCTGTGCTCCCCACTATTTCTCTCTCTCTCTCTCTCTAAATAAATGAACAAATCTTTTTAAAAAATAAAGAGGGAGAAAGAAAAAAAACAGAGAGAGGGAATAGTTTTTATTCTTTCCTTCCTCATGATTACTTTAGTTGTACCCGTTTTCCATTTTCTTAAGGTAGAAACTTATAGATTTGAGATCTTTCTTCTGCTTTAACACAGGCACTTTTAGCTATAAATTTCTTGCTGAGCACTGCTGGAGCAGCATCTTACAAACTGGTATGTTTTAATTTTCCTTCACATCTAAGTATGTTCTGATTTTCGTTGTGATTTCCTTGACTCATTGGTTAGGAATGTGTTAATTTCCACATCTTTGTTACTTCTTATGTTTTCCTTATGCTACAGATTTCTAATTTTATACAGTGTGGTCAAAGAACATGTTCTGTATGATTTCAGTCCTTTCAAGTTTACTGAGGCTTGTTTTATGGGCTGGCATATGCTACCATTCTAAAGAATGTTTCATGTGCCCTTGAGAAGAAAGCTTGCTCAGCTCCTATTGGGTGAGTATTCTACAGGTGTTTGTTAGGTCTGGTTGGTCCACAATGTTGTTATACGTATATATACTATTTTATTACTCTTTTGTCTTATTCTAATCTCACTTTAACTTGTTTCTTTTATGGAGAGGAGTGATAGAGAGATTTATAACAAAATGTACAAATCTTATGTGAGTTTTCCAGTAAATTTGCACAAAGTCAGCACAGCTATGTAGCCACCACCCAGATCAGGGTATGGTGCATTACCAGCACTCCAGGATCCTCCCTTGTGCCCCATCCTAGTCATCACCACTCTCCCCTAAAGGTAATCTCTATTCTGACTTCTGTCTTCAAACTTTATATAATAGAATCATTCGGTGTTTGTCCTTTTATGTCTGGAGTCTCATACTCAGCATTACGTTTATGCAAGTCGTCTGTGTTATTTTGTGTAATTGTAGTTCATTTGTGCTCAGTGTTGTGTGATATTTCATTTTATAGTTATATCACAGTTTCTTTATCCATTTTGCTATTGATGGACATTTGAGTTTCTAATTTGGGGGCTATTATGAGTAGTGCTATTAGTATCTTGTATATGTCTTTATCATCTTTCATTTTAGCCATTGTGATATAGTACTCTTGTGTTTTTTGCATTTTCCTGATTATAATGTTTAATGGCCAGATGGATGTCATCTTTTGTGAAATGTCTGTTCAAGATTTTGCCCATTTTTCTACTGGATTATTTTTTTTTAAATAAATTGGTAGCAGTTCTTAATTTTAGATTTGAGTGTTTTGTCAAATATGTCTATTGCAAATATCTTTTCCTGTTCTGTGGCTTGCCTTTTCATTTTCTTAATGTTGTCTTTTGGTGAATGGAAGTACTCGTGTTTAACATAGTCTTATTTATCTATTTTCCCTGTATGCTTAGTGCTTGCTTTCTTTTGCTATTTAAGAACTATTTGCCTATTCCGGATCATGAAGATGGTTTCCTATCTTGTAAAAGCTTTATTGCTTTCCTTTTCACATTTATATCTGTAGTTCATCTGAAATTAATTTTTGTATTAGGTGTGAGGTAGGGGTCAAGATTCCTTTTTATCCATGTGATAGTTGATTGACCCAGCATCATTTGTTGAAAAGACCTTCTTTGTTGTTGTTGTTGTTGTTGTTTTAACTTAATTTCAATTTGCCAACATATAGTATAACACTCAATGCTCATCACATCACGTGCCCTACTTAATGCCTGTCACCCAGTTACCCCATCCCCTCACCAACCTCCCCTCCAGCAAACCCTGTTTGTTGCTTAGAGTTAAGAGTCTCTCATGGTTTGGAAAAGACTTTGGTTCGCAATTGCATCACTATATCATCTTTGTCATACATGCAACGACCTATGCGTGTCTGTTCCTAGGTATTGTGTTCTGTTCTGTTGGCTTACTAGTCTACCTTTGTAGAAAGTACTATACTTTTTTCAAAGTGAAGTGAAGGAAGGCTTTCAATAATTTGTCATTTAGAATGATTTTTGAGGCTATTTATAATCACTATCAGATTAAAGAAGTTTTTTGCTCTTTCTAGTTTGCTAAGACTTTTTATTATGCATGGATATTGAATTTTATGAAACATTTTTACTGTGTACTTAGCCCTTAAATTGATTACACAATTGTTCTCTTTTTTTCTCTTAATGTGGTGGGTTATACATTGATTGATTTTTGAATGTTAAACCGCCCTTGGATTCCTAAAATAAAACAGACTTCTTTGTGGTGTATTTAATATGTGTTTTTATATATGTTGCTAGATTTGATTTCTTGGTTTTGTCTTTGGCTTATTTTTTATTTATGTTTGGGAGAGAGATTAGTCTTTGGTTTTCTTTTCTTGTAATATCATTTTTTGATATCAAGTTTTACAGGCTTCATAATAGAAGTTAGAAAGTATTCCTTCTTTACTCTGCAGAAGGTTTTGCAAGATGGGTGTCATATCTTCCTTAAATATTTTGAAGAATTCCCAAGAAAATTTACCAGCACAGTGTTAATTTTCTTTGTGATAAGCAGCCATTCTCAACTAAGGCTCTACAAAAGAAGTAAGCACTGTAAAAAATGTTTTGGATGACTACTTTCTTATTTCTCCCAAGGATGACCAATGACTTATACCATTCTAGATGTTTGCTTTGTTTTGTTTTGATATAATGGATGGTAGAGGGCATTAAGGCTTAATTCTTATGGAATCTCAGTTGAAAAGGGCTGGTGGACTGTTTTTTAATTACAGATTCAATTTCTTTATTAGATGTAGAACTGTTTCAACTTACTGTTGAATTCTGTTGCATTCACTTTAATAAGTAGTATTTTCTATAGGATTTGTCTATTTTATCTATATTTTGGCAAAGTTATTCATGATACCTTCTTATCTTCATGCATACATGCAAGGATCTTTCTATGTTCTATTTTGTTTCTGCCATTGGTAATTTGCACCATTTCTTTTTTTTCCCTCACTGTTGCTAGGGACTTGTCAAATTTTTTATTTTAGTCAAATAAACAACTTTTGGCCTTGTCTATTTATATATGTGTTTTCTATTTTATAAAATCTGCTCTTTTCTTTATTATTTCCTTGCTTCAACATTCTTTAGGTTTAATTTGCTATACGTTTTTTACTTCTGAGATAGATCATTGTTTAGCAACCTCTTTTTCCAATATATGTATTTAATGCTAAAAAATTCTTTTTGAACACAGCTTTGGCTGCTTTTCACAAGTTTGATAATAAGATATTATTAAAATTAAATTTTAAATAGTTTATAATTTCCATTGTTATTTCTTTTTTGATCAATGAGGTTTTTTTTTTAGAAGTATATTTGCTCAAGTCCCAAACAATGGGGTTTCTAGTTATCTTCTTATTATTGATTTCTAGCTGTATTTTACTGTTTTCAGAGAATAGAACACATACTATTCAGTCATACAGAATATTAAGAGTTCCTTTATGGCTTAGCATGAGGTCAGTTTTGGTAAAAGTTCTGTGTTTTTTAAAAGAATGTATTCTGCAGATCAAGTTTGTTAATTTTGTCCTTCAAATCTTCCACATTTACTGATTTTTTCAGTTTACTTATTTTACCAGTTATTGAGAGGTATGTTAAAATCCTCTAACTTAGGATTATAGATGTCTGTTTCTCCTTTTAGTTCATCTTTGCATTTTGAATTTTGTGACTATATTTTTAGGTAAATATAGATTTAGCATTGTGTTATATCTTTCTGTTCAACTGGCCATCTTATTATTATAAAATATCCCTGTTTATCTGTTCTAATGCCCCTTGTTTTATTTATTTTTTTAAGATTTTATTTATTTATTCATGACAGATACAGAGAGAGAGGCAGAGGGAGAAGCAGGCTCCATGCAGGGAGCCCAATGTGTTACTCGATCCCAAGACTCCAGGATCACACCCTGAGCTGAAGGCAGGCGCTAAACCACTGAGCCACCCAGGGATCCCCTTTTACCCCTTGTTTTAAAATCTGTTTTGCCTGGTAGTCATGAAGCTATCTCAGCCCCTTTTAGTTAGTGTTTTCATGGTTTATCTTTTTCCATCCTTTCACCTTCATTACTTCTGAATTCTTAGATTTAAAATGTTTCCCTAGTAAGCCATATATATAGTTGCCTTTGGTTTATTATCCAGTCTTAAAACCTTTGCCTTTTAATGGAAATATTTAGTTCATTTACATTTAATGCTATTAGTGATATATTTGGGTTTGAGCTTATTGTCTTATTGTTTGTTTTCTTTTAGTACTGTCTTTGTTCCTTCTTTGCCTTCTTTTGGAATAGTCAAGTATTTTTTAAATTTCATATTCCCTCCCATATTAGATCATTAGTAATATAGTCTTTTATTTTTTTTGCTGTGTCCCTAGTGATTATATCATGCATCCTTGCATTATTAGAAGCTACCTTAAATTAATGTTTTTACTTTTTTCCAGGCCGTACAAGAATTTTAAAAGACTTCAACTCTATTCCCTTTCCTCCTTCTGTGAACTTATTGGTCATGTATTTTAGTTACATGTATTTTAAATCCCACAAGATATTATTGTTTTAAAGACAGTCAGTGTTCATTTAGATTTCCCCACATCTTTACCCTTCCTGGTGTATTTCATTTCTTTCTGCTTTAGTGTGCTTCCATTTGGGTTATTTTCCTTCTGCTTGAAGAACTCCCTTTAGTATTTTTTCTAGTGCAGATCTGTCAGAGTCTTTATTTCTACTTGTGAAGGACTTTTTTTCTGCATTTTCAGAATTTATGTGGGCAGTTAATTTTCTGAGCACATTGAAGATAACCATTTTGTTGTCATGTGGTTTCCCTTGATTCTTCTGAACTGCTGGAGAACAGTTGATCCTTCAAAAATAATGCATCTTTTTTTCACTGTTGATAAGGTTTTTCTCTCTATCTTTGATTTTCAGCGATTTCACTCTGATGTGCTAATGTGGTGTTCTTTCTGCAAACACTAGCAAAATTCTCCATCATTTCATCAGTGTTCTTAAACATAGTAATTAAATTCCATCTCTAAATAACTGCAATATATGAATCACCTGTAGGTCTGCCTCTCACTTTATCTGTTGTTGTTCTTGGCCTTCACATTGGGTCCTGTTTCCAGTGGATGCTGGATATTATGGATGAAGAATGATAGAAGCTCTGGCTGATACCTTCCTCCAAAGAGGATTTAATATTCTTCCAGAAGGCAGATACAATATGAGCAGATCACCTGGATCACTTGGAGGACCTGAGTTCCAATTTTTCTCTCCCTAGGACCATAAAGAAGCTGAAGCATCTGCTTCCTGTTTTAGCCTCCTCACAGCTAGGTTTTGTTTAGTTTCTCACCTCTTGCTTTCACATATGGAGCTTAGGAATGAAAAATAGCCCAATAAAAATATTGTGCAGAATGCTGGACTCACTACAGGTGCTTTCTCTGGCCCCTCGTACGCTGATGCCTTGGTGGTCTTCAGCTCAGTTTTCATCTTTTTATCCTACCGATATTGCCACTGTTCTTCACAGCCACAGTTTTAGCCTCTGTGCCTCACTGCTAGAATCAACACATGTCCCCAGGGGAGAGGAGTGGCAGTGATGTAGCTTCACCTCTTGATTTCTCTTTTCCCTGGGATCTTGGCCTTTGGTCTTAATTGCCTTAAAACAGCTAGAGGTTTGTCTGTTGCTTTTTGTTTTATTTTATTCAACCTTCATATTTTTTCCCAGCAGTGGAGAATTGGGTCTAGTACCACCTTTTTCATGACCGGGAGCTTAAGTCCCCATCTGATGAGTTTTTAAGTCATTTCTCAAAATAAATAATATTAATTGCCATATGCTTTCAATTCCCCAGGATGCGGTGTCAGCCTTACTTGCAAGAACATCAGCCGAGCTGCTGGCTGTGGAACAAGAATTAGCACAGGAAGAAGAGGAAGAACCAGGGCAGGAAGAAGAGCAAAGAGGTCCAGATGGAGATTGGTAAAAACAGTTGTTTCCTTTGGCTATTTGAGAACTCAAAGAGGATGTATTTGGTTTCTTTAGTTTCTTATAAGAAACTTACAGGGAAACCTTTAGAGATCCAGATCTTAGCCTGGAATTATGGAAGGGCAGTGCTGTGCCAGGGAGCTGCCACTAAGGGAAAGACCCTCTCCTGGGTCATTATAGAGTTGAAGAAAGCAACAGTGAAATTGCAGGCAGAGGCAGAGCTAACACAGGAAGGAGGTTCTTTGTTCCTGCTTCCTTAAGTTCTGACACTCTTTCCTGAGCTGTTGTAAATTTTAATTCTAAAAATACCTGTTTTGAAAGGTGTGGTAGTTTATTGTCAATTCATACATAAATTTAAAAACGTACTTTCTTTTTCCTTAAACTGCCAGAAGTACCATTGTACCATCTAGGTCGGGCCGGTCAAAGCACACATCTAGAAAACAGCTTCTGAGTAGTCACTTTCTGTTTGTTACCACTCCCATTCCTTTTCCTGCTCCCTCCTCATTATCCACACCCCCACCCTTTAAAAAAAAAGGAGAGAGTCCTATTGCTTTTGTCTAGATTCACACACATAGAAAGAATTCTCCTTCCTGGTTTGCACTATTTTCTCTAAAAATAAATCTTTGTCAATGTATGAGGTTTTTTTTTTTTTAAGATTTTATTTATTCATTCATGAGAGACAGAGAGAGAGGCAGAGACACAGGCACAGGGAGAAGCAGGCTCCATGCAGGGAGCCTGACATGGGACTTGATCCCAGGTTCCCTGGGCTGAAGGCAGCGCTAAACCGCTGAGCCACCTGGGCTGCCCTGTATGAGTTTTTAAAGTATGTAGGTAAAATTATTTGGATTGATTTTAATGTATATGCAGTTGCTTATGCTGTTATGTTTGAACTACTGTTAACACATGTGTATAGCATGCATATACATATGTGTGTATAAAACTTGTTAGAAGCCAACAATGACAAGATAGGTCACAAATAAACTCTTGGACATTTGGAAGGAACAGCTTACTACAGTGTGGCAAAAAGGTACAGATATAAACTTAGGTCTTATCAGAAGCCCTTTACAATGGTTACCAATCAGAGCACTGCAAAAAAAAGAGAGAGATTGTAAGGCTCATCATGGTATTTTTGAATACTAAGCCTTCTTTGTGTGTATAAAATATAATTCGCTTCATATACATTTCAAAAAATACACATGGTATGTAGCATAAAGGAATTTAGAGTTCCCAGAATTCAATTCTAGCTCCGCCCCCTGTGCTCACTGCATGACTAGGTGTTTAATTACTGGCATGTGCCAATTTGTCAGAATGTCTCCAATCACAATTGCACTTGGATGTCCAGTTATCAGTGGAAAAAGTGTTTCTGTTCTAAGGACATGCAACAAAGCATGAGATATTGCTGGTACTACTGCCCTCCTGTCAATGCGGTTTATACGGACTATATATACACCGTTATGTACATTCTGGACGCACTACCCCAGCCCATGCCATGGCTTCTGGTAGAGACAAGATCGTTTGGCATTAGGATTCTTATTTCAGTAGTAAAACCCCCTTTACACAGATAGGGTTTTACCCCTGCTAGACTGTAAGCACAGTTGATAATGGATATATATTTTTTAAGATTTTATTTTTAAGTAATCTCTACACCCAACCTGGGGCTCGAACTTATAACCTCAAGATCATGAGTCACGTGCTCTCTGACTGAGCCAGCCAGGCACCCCAATAATGGAGCTTTTCCATGCTTATGTCTTCATTTGCTTTTAGCGGAGTCCCTCCATCCTGTTGTCTGACTCACTTTACAATAAATAAATAACTGATATCGAGTTACATTATAGTGAGTGTCAGGTTTTTAAATGATGGGGTTACATTTTATATGTGCTTTTCAAAATATTTCTATTTTAATACCTGGGAATCCGGTCAAACTTCATTAATTTAACTGCTTAGTACCGAAGCGTGGTGATTTTGCTGCATTTTGCTAGAGTCAGATGGCGATTGTATCTTTCATGAGTGTTTCAGGAGCGGTTGGAGGCACGCGTGAGCCCCCCACCCACGCGCCCCATTCCCTGCCCTGCTCGCGGAGCACCCCTGCTTGACCTAGGGTGTGTTTCCTTTTGTCTTGTCTCACCACAGGTTAACGATGCTGCGAGAGGCCTCCGACGAAATTGCGTCTGAAGAAGAGGCCGAGGTGAAGTCGCCGGAGGGCAGCAGCCGTCCGGGGGGCTGGTGCTCGAGCCCGAGCGCACCTGTCGGGCAGGAGGACGCGGGCAGGAGGGAAAGCCGCTGCGCGGAGGGCGGTGGCCGTCAGGCACCTGCGGGGCTGTGCACCCTGGTGAGGACCGGCCACTGGCTCCAACACCGATGCAAGTCTGCCTCTCGCCCCGATTCCGTGTTAGGATCGTGGGCCAAAGCTGCTCTGGATAGGCGTTTGTGGCGATAGGCTGTAGGAGGCATTGGAAATGTTGTAAAAATTTTTAATGGGCCCCAAATATTCATTCTTCACTTAAATTTTATATTAGAAGACAAATAGTGGGGTACCTGGGAGGTTCAGTCAGTTAAGCGTCTACCTTTGGGTCAGGTCATAATCTCAGGGTCCTGGGATCGAGCCCCGCATCGGGCACCCTGCTCAGCGGGGAGTCTGCTTCTCCCTCCCCTTCTGCCTGCCACTCCCCCTGCTTGTGCCCTCTCTCTGTCAAATAAAGTCTTAAAAAAAAAAAAAAGATGAATAGTGCCATTTAGGTCCTGAGAATATATACTAAAAGCATTTCCAGAATGACTACCAGATTGCAGGGTGACTGCTTAATTGTGTTAAGTTTTGTAAATGTTGTCAGTTTAGTTCAGTTTCAAACCTGAAGTGAATGTTTAAAGTTCATGTCGGTCAGGTGGTGTTCTGGTTGGAGCGAGCCTGCTCCGGAACGTGGCAGTGAGTCGGGTTCCGTGCAGGTGCCAGCCAAGTTAGGCAGCAGCAAGTTTGCCGGTTTGAGTGAGAGACGTTGGTGGAGATGAGGAATCACATTTAGCTTGGAGGATGCTGGCAGACTTGGGATGTTGGTAATGGGGTCTTGGAAATTCCAGTTCTTTATTCCTGGGGAAAATAGTATTGTACCCTGACCAAAGGAAGACTTGCTTCGATAAAGGAGGTAGGCAGGTGGGAATCCTTTTATACACAGAAGATCAACAATAAACATCTGCCTACGCCTGTACAGTTTGTATTTTCAGAACCTTCTGTTGTTACTTACCTTTTATTTTTCATTACATTTCCAAAGAGACAGTAAAAATCCAAACTCAGCTTCACAGTGTTGCTGTTTTTATATACGTTATAATTGCATATGCTATGTGAGCCTGTTACTTTGTAGTATATTTTCATTTTCTTGTATATAATTGCTTGTATCATTATTCGGGAAAAAAAAAACACTAATTGGAATGGTGAACAGTGTGGGTTTTTTTTAAGATTTTATTTATTTATTTGACAGAAAGAGCATGAGCAAGGGGAGTGGCAGGCAGAGGGAGAGGGAGAAGCAGGCTCCCCGCTGAGCAGGGAGCCTGATGCAGGGCTCGACCCCAGGACCCTGGGATCATGACCTGAGCAGAAGGCAGGCACTCAACCACCTGAGCCACCCAGGCGCCCCATGGTGAACAGTGTTTAATGGTGAAGTATCCTCTACAGAACCACATTTCCCCTCTCTAAACCTCAGCCTTCGGTCGTGTGGCTCTGATGTTAGAGGCAGCACCCGCATTTATGGGCGCCCTGTGTTCCCCCCTGCAGGTAACTTCCTAACTCAGTGGGAAGCCCTCCCCCTGGGTTCCCATCAGGATTAACACCCCAGCCTTTCTCTCCCAAGTGGCCTCAGTGCTGGGTGAGGCTCTGTCGTGAGACTCGATGCTGCTTTTGTGCTTAGAAGAAAGGAGTGGAAATGTATCCATGTCCATCCGCTCCTGACAAATTTCTGCCTTCCTTTCCAGGTTGATAAAGAGACAAACACGGATGAGGCAGGGGATGCCGGGGTGGCCGTGCGCCCCAAAGACCGCAGCGGCCTGAGCGCTCGGCAGCGCCCCTTCGTGCGGAGCAGCGTGATCGTGCGCTCGCAGACCTTCTCCCCCGGGGAGCGGAACCAGTACATCTGCCGGGTAAGGGGGACAGTGCCCTGCCCTCCCGCCAGCCGGTGGCCCACCGATGACAAGAGACTGCGCACCAGCAGTCTTCAGACTCCCAACTGTGGCTCGCCGTTTGCTGTACAAATGGCTAGAAATGCTATAAAACATACACAAAATATCACACTCATATGGGTCTTTTGAGGTTGGGTTCTTGTTTTTTTTCTTTTCCTAAATTTAATGTCTCATTAACTCTCAGCCATTTATTTGGCAAGCATGTGAAATTAAGGACCTGGCTGCTGAGTGTATTTGTACTTCGGTCTGTTTTAGAAACTTAAAATGACTCGAGACTTAAATATTTTTTTATATTCCTGCTGTATATCATCCATGCTTCACACCGTTGTTAATCCTGCAGAACCAAAATTGCGACTTGGGTTTCAGAACAAAAATCATCTTTTGATAATGCCTCCAGACACCGAATCAGATTCATAGGCCTGTAGAGAATGTGGTGGGATTTGCATCCGTTTGCCAAGTTCTACTTCCAGAAGTATTTACGACCTCTAGTAATATAGATTAATATTACAAAATGGCTTAGGAAATGCTTCCAGAATTCTGAATGTATTCATTCAATTCAACAAACATTTTTATTAAGCGCCTGCTGCTAAGCATGTTTCTAGACACCTGGTTGGAATTCCTCTGTGAACAGAAGAGCCCCAGAGCCCTGCCCTTGCAGAGCTTACATCCTTGTGAGTTGAGCCAAACAATTAACCTGTTGAACCAATTACGAAGTGTCTTGGGTGGGGACCGATTCTCTGGAAAACAGTAGAGCAAGTTAAGGGGGATTGGGAATGATGAAAACAAAGGTCTTAGGTTTAAATAGGATTCAAAGTAGGTGTCATTGAGAAGGTGCTGTTTCAGCCAAGCCCTGAAGCAGATGAAGGGGTGAGCACGGGCTGTCTGGGCCAAGAGCCATCTAGGTGGTCCTAAATTTGACTGAACTCTGACCTTGTTATAACCCCATGTGTTATACAGACCTTCCTTTTTAAAAAGGAATATTATAAAAAATAAAAATAAAAATAAAATAAAATAAATGAATTTTGCAAATTAGCTTCAAATACAAAGGATAATTGTATTTCCAAGTATGTATCATCTCAGTGCATGAGTTCTGATAACTACCACCAAAAGGCAATTGTCGAAATTATGTAAGAAAACGTAATTGTTTAAGAAAAACATTGAACCGAGAAAAACTTGTTTGGGGAAGATTTTCTTAAAGAAAAAAAACTCATTACTACCTGCTTTATCTGATAAACTTCTCAGCGCTAAACCACTAGCACTCTGTTATGCAGTAATTTTCTTTTTCTTTCTTTCTTTCTTTTCTTTTTTTTTTTTTTTTATCCTTTGTTGCCAGCTGAATCGAAGTGACAGTGACAGTTCAACCCTGGCTAAAAAATCACTGTTTGTGAGAAACTCCACTGAACGGCGCAGTTTGAGAGTCAAAAGGGTATGTATTCCCTCGGCGACATCTCCCTGCCTCTGACCAATCCAGAATCACAAATTGTGAAGCATAAATAACCAGGACTGCTGAGCGTCATTGCTGTGTGCTCTTGGGCCACTGAATGAAGCCACTGTCATTCCAGAGAGACACAGCTGTTGTGTTAGTTACGGAGACAGAGAGATGGTGTGCTTGCAAGCAGAGATTCAGGGCTGGCTTGGATCCTCTGATCATTAAGCCAGGAAATTCACTTTGCAATATGGATGAAAAAGGGTTTTGCAGAGCGCACTGATGGCCCTGTGTCTCCACACTGCATCTGGCTCTCAAGCAAGAGTGTAGCACCTCGTACCTTTTCGGAGGGACAGATATTCTGGTAAAGGAGTACACAGTATTAGCTACTTAAAAGAATCTTACTTGGTTGAGTCTCTGACTTTTGATTTTGGCTCAGATCATGATCTCAGGGTTATGAGATCGAACCCATGTCAGGCTCAGTGCTGAACGCAGAGTCTGCTTCTCCCTCTCCCTCTACTCCAGCTCATACACATGCCTGCTCTCTCTCAAATGTATAAAATCTTCAGGAAAAAAATAAAAAGGAAGGAAGGAGCTCATCTGATTAGGAGAATCTAAAAGACTATGTGTAGGAGGTCCATGGGCAAACCCTCCACAGCCATGCTTCTTTCTCCACCCATGCCCCCACACAGAGCCACTTGTCAAACATTGGCCAGCATGCCGCTGCACATCGGAGTCCTCAGAAAGGCTGCATGTACATAACCCCTAGGAAGGATTTCTGGTTCTGAAAAGCAAGTAATACAGTCACCGAGAGTGTATCTAGGTGATTCTGCTGTGTACTAAGTTCATTAGAGCAGAGGTTGAGTAGAGGGAACCTGATAAGAATATTACAGAATGTTGGAGAATGTTACAGTGATATGTGTTGGGTGAGGAGGAGCCAGTACAAGCTTTCCAGCCCTGGGCAAGGCTCTGGAACAGGAAGGGGCCAGCAGGCCCTCCCCCCGCCATCTGTCATGAGCACCACTGTCGTCCAGATCATCAAGCCCGAGTTCTTCTCAAATTGGAGTCTCTGCTCTTGCATCAAATAGTACCAGTTTTTATTCGTAACCTTTTATTTTCCATTCCCCCTGCCAACAGCGTAGGCAAAAAATACTCCCCTTGTTCCCCTCTGCTTATGCAATCTTACCCAGCCTTGTTTGACTTCCTTTTGTCAAGCAAGCATGACCAGCCCTGAATCATCTCTCCTTTCCATGACTTCCCATGGCCCAGAAGGCACAGCTCCACTGCTCACTGCTGGAGGCCTTCAAGGTGAAGAAGTGAGGCTTCTCTCCCTGGGGTTTGGCCTGCCACCCTCCACCCACCTCCCCAGCAGACATTTATTAACATATACTCAATAATTGTTTCATAATAAATGGGTAAGATTGGCCCTGGGAAGAGCACCATGGTTCACTGATGAAAGTGATATCAGACCATGGGAAATCGAGGAAGGAGTTGGGATTTAGGCCTATCGATGAGAGGAGGGGCTCGGAATCTTAGCCGTGCTGACCAGCTGCGTTCTGGCCCACACCTATGGAAAGGACGGCTCAGGGGTAAGCTCTGGGGGTGCAGTCTTGTGTCCTGAAATGGACGAAGCATGAGTTTCTTGTATTTCTTTTTCACAGAGGGTGACTCTGTGCAGTAAGTTAGCCAGGTTAGGAGAGGCTGTACTAGGACATCAACTTAAATAAATCTCTGTGGTTTAAAACAATAAAAGTTTATTTCTCATTTATCTACTTGTTCATCGCAGGTTGGCTAGATGTGCATGTGTCTTCACTCAGGACTCCCCCTGATCGGGCCTCGGCCTCTGAATCTTTGCTGTCGTGCTAGTAGGGAACAGAAATTGCACATGGCACACTGGCTTTGAAAGGCCACTCCCTGGAAATGGTGCCCATCACTGCCCCTCACCTTTCATTGGCCAAAGCGAGTCACTTGGCCAGTTGGCACCTCACTTCAAGGGAGTGAAGAAATGCTTGCCATCCTGTGCCAGGGAGGACGGAGAGCAGAGTAATGAGCACGCACATAATAAGGGTGTCCCGTTGTGTTTTCTAACTCTGCAGACGGTGTGCCAGCCAGTCCTGAGAAGAACAGCACCAGAACGCCCAGTGCGCACATCTCTAGACCTAGAACTGGACCTTCAGGCGTCTCTCACCCGGCAGAGCCGCCTCAATGACGAGCTGCAGGCCCTCAGGGGCTTGAGGCAAAAGCTGGAGGAGCTGAAAGCTCAGGGAGAGACTGAACTGCCGCCGGGTGTGCTAGAAGATGAGAGATTCCAGAAGCTCCTGAAACAAGCTGAGAAACAGGTACTCTGGAACCCCACGGTCCCCCTGCAAAGAGCCAGGTCCTAAAGCCTGCCCCGTGGGAGGCCTCCCATTTTCAGCTCCGTTTGATGAAGTCTTCAGGTCCTTTCCCTGGAACTCAGAGCACTGTTTTCTCATTGTCATAGGCTTTTTTATTTTTTAACCGAGGATATTGCTAAGAGAGTGGTCCTGCCAAGGGACAGATAGGAGGTCCTCCAGCCTGACCCCACCGGCCGTGAGGGAGAGTAGTGGTCTCTGTTTCTGCTCAGCAGCAACACAAGACTTGGCTAATCAGTCCAGCATAACTTTTAATATAAATGACAAATTTCATTTGACTTTTCTGGGTAGCTCTTTAAGATTCATTAACCACCTCAGTTGTAAATGCATTGTTAATTTTAATGCTTCTAAATTTTCTCTTTCTTTCTTTCAAAAAAGATCATGCTCCACATATTGGCATCATCCCCTTCCACCATACAAGTAACTATGCAAAATAAGATAAAATCACTGATTAAGGGATCCCTGGGTGGCGCAGCGGTTTGGCGCCTGCCTTTGGCCCAGGGCGCGATCCTGGAGACCCAGGATCGAATCCCACATCAGGCTCCCGGTGCATGGAGCCTGCTTCTCCCTCTGCCTGTGTCTCTGCCTCTCTCTCTCTCTCTCTGTGACTATCATAAATAAATAAAAATTAAAAAAAAAAAAATTAAATCTTTAAAAAAAAAAAAATCACTGATTAAAAACTAGGGTATTTTTAAGGGAATATTTCCATTGGTCTGCCACCTATCTACAACCAAAATGTTCTAGAACCTGCATGTTTATCCAACTGGTTTATTCTCTGAAGTTTAGAATTCATATTTGGGTGTAAGAGAGTGTATCCACATCCATATGTAATAAACATATGGAATTTTCCACATAACTGAAATATTACAAGTGCCAAAACATTCTCTTTCAACCATTTTGAATGGAAATCTGAAATAGACTAGAAACTTTCTTAAACTAATAGAAAATCTTGTCCATAATCTAAACTTCCCTTTTTGGGCCATACTTATCGTTTGGTCACTAATGTGTGGTACTGTAGGGAAACTGAGTCGTTTAATGGACTAGCACTACTGATCCTGGATGGAACTCAGAAACTTAATGAATGAATTTTAGGAATCAAACTGATCCCAATAATTTATAAAGAAAGTTTAAGCAACAAAACATATTACATATCAGTATTATGTCCTACCTGATAGAGAGAACCCTTGGCATACAATAGAACATCGGTAACTATCTATCTCTCTGTTGAGTGGGGAGTTGAGTTGTAGGCCAAATGTTTGGTACTGTAGTGACTACCAGAATAATTAGACACTGCCGTGCGGTCTAAGAACTTATGGGTTGATAAAGGAGATGAGCCAGATATACCAGGTCCTCAAGAGAAGTCACTTTCTAGTGAGATCAGGTTTCATGGAGGAAGTAGCAAAATGGTCTTGAAGGCGGGTAGTGGGACTTTCATCCACAGTGGGTGGAGAGGCCAGGGGCTGCTGGAACCTGCAATAGTCAATGTCCAGGGTAACTTCCGTCCATGGACATGAGCCCACAGAGAGCAGTGCCACAGTGTGGCCATCTGTTTGCACCATGGAAGACTGCACTGAAGGGTGAAATCCCAACTCATGTTTGTCACCTTGATAATAACCATTGCTTTCATTCTCTTGAGTCTTTCAATTCATCATTAACCATCATTTCAAATTCTTGGTTTGCTTTGACTAACATTAATGTAATGGAGAAGCATCACAATCTTTTTTTTTTTTCATCATCACAATCTTTTCACCCTTACAGGTCAAAGGCTTTCAAGCTTGATTAGAGTTTTATAACTGTAGATTTATTTATTTATTTATTTATTTTTATTTTATGATAGTCACAGAGAGAGAGGCAGAGACATAGGCAGAGGGAGAAGCAGGCTCCATGCACCGGGAGCCCGATGTGGGATTTGATCCCGGGTCTCCAGGATCGCGCCCTGGGCCAAAGGCAGGCGCCAAACCGCTGCGCCACCCAGGGATCCCATAACTGTAGATTTAAATAGAGCATTGCATCTTTGGGGTTTTTTGGTTGTTTATTTGTTTTTGATTCATCATGATCTGAAATTCTAGATCTTTGGATATCAATAATTGTAAAAACTTTGGGATTTTTTTTAACCTTATATCATATTGTTAAATTCATCCATGAACTGCTCATTATTCTACTTTTTTTTTTTTAAGATTTTTTTAATTTATTCATGAGAGACACACACACACACAGAGAGAGAGAGGTAGAGACACAGGCAGAGGGAAAGGCAGGCTCCATGCAGGGAGCCGGGTCTCCAGGATAATGCCCTGGGCCGAAGGCAGCACTAAACTGCTGAGCCACCCAGGCTGCCCTATTCTACTTTGTTTTGACTGCTATCTTATCTCCAGTGTGTAGAGAGAAGCTCAGTAAAGCAAAAAGTTGGTTATTTGAAAAAAATTAAACAAAAATAAAGCTCTGGCAAGATCAATGAAGAGAAGATACATGTACAGAAAATTATAAAAGTAAAGAGGGATAGAATTATAGATAATTTTGAAATGTAAAAGATAATTGAATAATATCAAAGATACAGGCCCACAATTTGGACAAATATCTAGGAAAATAGAACAAAGGAGAATGGATGAAGGGGAAAAAAACATCAAAAATCCTATACCTCTTAAAGTGAAAGCAATGATTAAAAATCTATCCACAATGAAAATATAGGTCTAGATGTTCTGTTGGCAAGTTCTACAAACTTTCAAAGATTATCTCAATTTTATAAATTTCCAGACACCAGAAAAAGAGAGAACACTTCACAACTTGTTCTATGTGACCAACATCCCTAATACCAAAACTAGACAAAGATTTTACCAAAAGGAAAACTCACAGGCCAGTTTCATCCATAAGTATAGATGCAAAAATCCTAAACAAAATATTAGTAAATATCATCCAGCAATATATTTAAAAGATAATATATTTTGACCATGTTGAATTACACAAGGATGTTTTAGCATTAGAAAAATCTGTTAGTACAACGAATCCCCTCAGCAGATTAAGGAGAAAAATCATTTGATCAACTCAATAGACGCAGGAAAAATATTGATAAATGTCCATATTCATTCATGTTTAAAACTCTTGAGAAGTTAAGAAGAGATGACCTCTTTAACTTGATAGAGAATAACTGAAAGCAAATGCGATCCTAAGTAGACAAACATTGGAATCATTCCCTTTATAATCAGACACAGGCATTCAACACTCTTCTGTCCAACATTGTATTAGAAATTCTAACCGATGTAAGGCAGGGAAAAAGTAGAAGCAGAGAGATGGGAAAGGAGGAGATAACACGATCAGCACTGGCAAATACCATGACTGCATAATTAAAAATCCACAAGTTACTACAAAGAATAAGAGAGTTTAACAAGATGTGTAAGTTGAAGAATCATTTACAAAGTCCATTGAATTGCTACTCTACACCAGCCGGAAACAACTAGAAATTTTAAGTATGAAGATATGTTTTACCACAGTATCAAAGAAGATCAAGTATCAAGGAATAAATTTAACAAAAATTTATATTATGTTAAAGGAAAAACTTTTAATAACCTTATGAAGAGAGTAAAACAAAACAAGACACCTAAATTCATGAGGAAGTACATACTACATTCATGCAGAGCAGAGGCCTGCAAACTTTCCCTGTACGGACATGAGAAGAAATATTTTGGCCCGAAGGTTCTCATTCACTACCTCTAAACTCTGCCGTGTAGCACCAGAGCCACCACAGACAAGATATACACCAATGGTTGCCATGTGTTCTAAGAAAACTTTACAAAAACAGATGCAGGCCATAGTTTGCCAGCCCTGATCCAGAGGAAGAATTACTATCATGGAAATAGTCGATTCTTCTTAAAATGCACCACAGATTCGATGTCATTCCAAGCAGAATGCCTACGTGGATCTTCATCGAAGTTGATGCCGTTAATGGAAAAAGGATAAAGCATAGCCAAGACACTTTTGGAGAAGAAAAACAGAGAGTGGGACTTGCCCTGCAAGAAATCAGGAGTTGTCAAGCTGGGAAAGTGGATAGATAGTAAATACGCGGTGGCGGAGCCAAGAGACCGATTGATGGCATGAAAGAAGGGCCCAGAGACAGACGCACGTGCGTGTAGAGCATTGCTGTGAGGAGGTCAGAGGGACTGTCAGTGAAGCTGGGAAAAAGATCATCTGTATGGGAAAAGATGGCATTGGATCCCTGCCTTACCCACAAAAATCAACTCCAAGTAGACTAAGGACTTAAATGTCAAAAACAAAAGTTGAAAACTCATAGTGAGAAATGTGAGGTGCAGCTTTTCATGTTTCAACTTTCGTATCTCTGTGTCCTCCCTACCTGGAGATCAGGCCGATTGGAGCAGAATTGATGAATCGTGAATGCTGTGATGGGAAGCCACTGAAGGTGTCTTAAGAGGAGGCTTCTCTGGGAAGCCTGTGGTGGAGTTGTGCATGCGACATTGGCCAGTCCACTTTCCAGAAATTATGAGAGGAGCTTGGGCAGGATCCAAGCTGTCTGATCCTGATGAAAAGCAGCAGGGCTGAAGCATCCTTTCAGTGATCAAAGTATCGTAAATGCACTATTTCCTAAGTGGCCTTAGTCTTTGATTGCTTAGAACTCTTAAGACTTTTGCTGGTGTTAAGTAGATGATTGGAAGTATGCAAGTTTTTAGGGTGACTCTTGCTTTCCTTCCTCATTAAAGAAATCCTTAGTGCAAGTAGATGAAAACGGAGAGGTATAGAAGCCAACAAGCAAAGAGAGCTTCAGGGCTGACTCAGATGTGTTGCTGAGTCTCTAAAACCTGCGCTCAAGGAAGAGTTGAGGTTTGATGCACACGTGTTCATTTTAATGTCCTTTAATGAGACAGTCGAGAATGCATGTCCTCAGCTGCAGAAAATTCTGGGAGGGCTTTCTTGGGGAACTTGAGCAGAACTGCACCATATAAAGGAGAAACACTTCTTTAAAGCAAGTCTTTCCTCTCCTGGGCACCTAGCAGGCAAACCTGTCAATACGCCAAGGGACCGACGAGGCCACCTTCCTGCTGCTTCTGTGTTACAGAACCTTACGGTGGATATTCCATCCCACTTTGGCAAAAGTCTCCCCTGCCTCATTAAAGCCTGCTGAACTTGCTTTGCCAGCTCTGATTTTATCCTGTTTTGAGTTTTGCTCGCCACTTGTCCGCCACTAGAATACACAGTTGCCTCTTGACCTGCTGGTGGATGAAAAAAATACAGCAGAGAGAGAGAGAGATGGGAAACGGTCGGTGGCCTCAGGGGAAGTTGGCCACCTGAGGCCGAGGCCCTGCCATCGAGGTCAGGCATGGTGTGGTGTGGGGATCTCAGTCCCAGCTATGCCTTTGGTGGCCCTGAGACCGAGTATCCCTGGAATACCAGGGCTCAGGGATATTATCAGGTCAAGCCTAGGGACTAAGGGAAGCACCGCTTCGTGCCTGAGCCTCAACAATCCTGAGACGGTGCTGATCCCAGCTCCCGTGTAATGTTCACGGTCACAATCTGGAAGATAAAGGCCGTGATAGGGAGAGAGGGGCCTGCTCACACTTCCCAGGCTGCCGAGGTCCCTGACTGCCCTTGGTTTTCGGGCCTATCATACATTTTCCCTGGCGGAAGTCATCATGGGAACGTTGGGCAGATTTTCCAGGCATAATACAAAGTTGAACTAAATTCCCTTGCGAGTGATCTCCCTGAAAACTGGGATAGCTGTCATTCGGGCAGCTGTTTATGTCACGTGGGCAGTGTTTCCCCCTCTCTTCTCCTAATTATTAGCATTTTGATTGTCCCCATTGTGAGTCACCATCTAAAAAGTGGCTGCAGTACCAGGTGCTGTCGTCTCCCGTGCTGACCTCAGAACCAGTGTCTCCTTGAAAGTGCTGCTGTAGCTATGGGAGGATTTCGCGTGCTTAAAACCCCAACACAACCCAACATGCTTCTGTACGAAGCCACGTGTAGTTGGCCTCGCCAGCCGAGTTAGCTTTCACACCACATTGGATGCATTTAGATGAGGCAGGAACGGGGCACTTGGCCCTTTTAGCCGCCTGGGCTTTTCCTGTCAGCAGCACGAATGCAAAGATTCGAGATCTCTGGAGTCTTGCCCTATGCAGAATGTAACCAGGTCTCGTTCTAGCTTTGGGAAGTGTCTTAAGAAGAGTGACACTTGAGAATTCTTTTTTTGTAAAATAGTAGTTTGTTTTTATATTAATTTGCAGTTGCTTAGTCATTAAATTGTACCTACTTATGCATGATTCTGGCCCCATAATAAACTACTGGTGATTATAATCATCCTTAACACAAGTTGCATTGATGATTATGCTTAGAAATTTAATTATATCTTAATAGAAGCTTTTCTGATTCGTCTATCTGATGAACTGGCACTTAGTTGGTTTCATAATCAGTTCGCACAGCAAGATACTGAGGGAAAAGAAGAGCTGAAAGAGAGTTGGCTTGTGATTGTGCGGAGTGTGGGATAAACACTCCCGTTGCACTGCATCACTAAGGGGGGGCAGCCCCAGGAACACAGCAGAGGCAAGTGGAGGAGGGAGGAGATGCCCCTAGGTGCTCCCTGCTTGCCGTAGGGCCACCCCACCCAGAAGCCATGAACACCTCATCTCACAGTCGTCCTCTGGGAGGAGGAGAGAATTGCTCTGCAGGGAGCCTGACGTGGGACTCAATCCCAGGACCCCAGGACCATGGCCTGAGCCAAAGGCAGACACTTAACTGACTGAGCCACCCAGGCACCCCTGGGGCACTATTAATAGCTCAGTACAAAGTCCTTTGTTAGAGAAGTTGATGCTCATATAGACAAACCCTGTATTTATGTGCACAATACAGGGCTGAGCTCTCTACCCGCCTGATGATATCTGGTGAAAAAGTCTTTGGTAGACGTTGGAGGTTCTCGATGAGGGTCTAAGTGTGAAGGAGGAGACTTTGCCAACCCTACTTTCTCATTGCCATTCCCCTTTCTTCCTGTCACAGCTCCTTCCTTTCTAGTCTAATAAACAAAATCAAGACAAATCAGTCTTGGGACTCCTGGATGGCTGAGTCGGTGAAGTGTCTGCCTTCATCTCAGATCATGGTCCGGGGTCCTGGGATCGAGTCCCTCTGCGTGGAGTCTGCTTTTCCCTCTGCCAGCCGTTCCCCCTATTGTGCTCCCTCTCTCTGACAAATAAATAAAATCTTTAAAAAAAAAGAAAAAAAGATCAGCCTTATAAAATGCCATAAAAATGTGCATGTCTGCAGCTTCTGTTTTTCCTGTGCTCAAATAGGATTTTACATACATATCTACAAAATAAGAGGCTTGGATTAGATGACCTCTCAAGATCTCTTCCAGTTGCAAAATCCGTGATCTGTTTGAGGTTGAATCTAATATGTTTTTAGTATAAGATACAGAGAAATGTGTGGAACTTGAAAGCTGCGTGGCCCAGAAGCCAAACTGTTAGGGCACCTGCAATACTTCGAGGATTCTGAAGTCCAAGGTGATGTGATTCCTTGAAGCTTTTCTATATAAAAGTGTCCGTCCACAGTTGGGTCTTACACAGGTCACTAGAGCAGCGCTTGTACCAAACTGTAGGAAGCTGCGCTAAGCCCGCTGTCCCTGCGTCTTTTCTTCCTTCTCCCTAAAGTCAGTTGTTGTGTCAAGCAACAGGGAAGATGGAGCCCTCAAAGCCAGGTGCATTCATATCCTCGTAAAACTATCTGATTCCTGAGTACAGATGGGGCCTTTTCTTTGTGTTTACCCACTCTGTATTGTGACCATTTGAGCTGTGTACTTTGTTTCCTCACCACTAAAGTTTGGAATAGCTTTGTCTGCGAAAATACAGATTATTTCAATTGTGTTCCTTTCATCAGGGCCACAAAAGCTGGTGCCCACTATTAACTCTCCTGCTTGCTCCTCATTTCCGCATCCACTTCTTTGCATACACGCGGACACTCCAGCACACATGCAGGCATGCTGCCCTTTGATTCCCACTATTTCCCTGAAGTAGTGGGGATTTGTGAGATTTTCAGCAGCACGGTCATAAAATGCCTAACGGTGAGCAAAAGAGCCTGCCAATCGCCATAAAAACACAGCTCCCAGTAAAGCAGGTCATTGAAGGCAGCAGCAGATCCTGGATTCGCCTCCCTTGTCAGGAAAGCTGTCAGGTCTCAGGGTCGCACTCCATAACCTTCCTTCTTTGTGGTCAAAGGTCTGTTTTGTAGCTCAGAATAAAAACCAAATCAGAGTTAGTGGCTACGTGTATCATACAACCCCTCAGGAAGCCGAGTGAGAAACATAGGACCATAAATTCAGGTCGGATCGTGTCCCTTATTCCGTTAGGCTTCTCAATGTGGCTGTAAGTAGATCGTTGGACCTTTCTGCAGGTCAGGCTCCCATCGCATAAACTAAAGGTTAATCACACTCTTCTGGAATCTGGGGCATTAAGAAGTGGCTTCCAACCCTGTGAACTGGGCAGCTGATCACGACTTGCTGGGCGAGAAGGGGAGAGAGGTGCTGAGGAAGGGTCAGTACTTTTCCAAAGGAGCCTCATGTTGCTTACAAAGCAGAAATTTCTTTTTCTTCCTCAGACTGTTCCCCTGTCAAAACGCTGAAGTTCTGTGATGCTTGCTTTTCTTAAAGCTTAAAATAATACAGATGTTAACATTTTTTAAAGCTAGAATCTGCAAAAAAAATTAGGTGTCAAAGATCCTAATACACCTCATTCAGCGAAAGAAATCTTGGTGATTACAGTAGACGTATTCAGCATTGAAATTCCACTGCCTGAAAGTTGGCTACTCTTGATGATTAACAGCTGACAAAAATTTTATGATGTATTTTGTCACCCAGATTTTGAGAGAAAGATACAGATGTAGGTACAGGTTATAAACACCTAGACAAATGTAATTTTCAACGAAGTGTACTCTTAATCAGCAGTGAAAGGAATATGTTCCACGGCCAGCCTTCTGTTGCACAGAACAAAACCAGATTTCCCAGTGATTTTGCAGTGCCCGCAAATACGCTGTGAAGGCAGCAGCCATCAGGCTACTTAGAGGGACCGTCCTACAAATGCTCTTCCGCAGAGGGTACAACAGACCCCCACAGTTCCCACCCTGTGGAAGGTGACCGAAGACAGGACAGGACTGGAGGCAGGGAAGTGGGGAGCTCATGTAATTCTGATCTGATAAAGGACATCTTGGGGAAAACTGGCCCAGATTTTCTTACCTGATAATATTCAGCATGAACCTTCGTTCCTCTGGCCTTTCCCGACCTGTCCATTATTTAAGTCGATAGCAGATGACTCTTTTCAGATTGGTTTATTCGTGTTCTGTGTTACCAAGAATTAGCAGGGCAGCAACACTTGTATCTGCTTCCCGGTTTACCAGTTTGATAGACCATCGCGGGAGAAGTCATTTGTTTGTGTTTACCAAGTCAATGGTTCCTTCTCTGGGACCTAATGGAAAATTAATCCATTTGCTAAAGAAAAGACTTCACAAAGTAACTGAAAGATCCCACTTGTTCCCTTTGAATTCGAATTATATCCATTCAGAAGCTCCCAGTGACAGCAAGAGTATCTCATCAATTGCAAAGTCATCAAGAGAGGATTATTACTTAGCAAATAAAGGCCCCTTTTCCCAACAAAATCTTTCAAAGCAGGGAGAGGAAAGTGGGGCAGTAAAAAATAATCTGGGAAAAGGGATCCTTTGTGGTGAAGAAAATCAGAAGTTAACTTGCAGGGGATTATGATTAGCGAAGTACGAAGAATGCCTTTCTGCAGCATATTTAGCTTTCCATAAGGTGGTGTGAGTGTGATTGATTCTTCTTAAGTACGTGCTGAATAAGTAAAATTTTTACAAATCTCATTTTTCCTAAAAGTGCCACAGCATTTTTGTTTTCAAATTTACAATGAGTTAGTACACTTTTCGCTTTGAGAATATTGTAAAATTTAAAAGATTTTCTTTAGTTAAAAAATTAACATATGCTTACTATAACAAATCTAAATAATACAGAACTATATCAAGCAAAAAACCTCCTTGCCTCCTTGAAGTCCCATTCCCCTTGGTATTTGCCCTTTGCCAGCTCTCTTTTACTCTTTGATTTAAAAAAAAAAATTTTTTTTTTAAAGATTTTATTTATCCATGGGAGAGACAGAGAGAGGCAGAGACACAGGCAGAGGGAGAAGCAGGCTCCCCACAGGGAGCCCATGCAGGACTCAATCCAGGACCCTGGGATCACGCCCTGGGCCGAAGGCAGATGCTCAACCCGTCAGCCACCCAGGCCCCCCCCCCCCCCAGCTCTCTCTTATGCCAAGTATGCATGTTAGTGTTATTTGGAAGGGTTACCCAGCAATAGAGTCATAAAGACAAACCATCACAAAACTTGTTTTTTTTTTCCCCCACTTAATTCTGTGCTCTTACATGAAGAAAACTTCTTCAACATTAGTAATATTGCTGTAATTCATTCTTTTGAAGGCATCCGCCTGTGTAGATATATTGTAATTGTTTCTTTATTCTAATGACAATTTCCTGAATTTTCAGTCATGGACAATGTGGAAGTGAGCCTTTCTGTGCATTCTGGGACACTGTTATGGATTCAATAGTGTTTCCAAAGCATGAATACGCACTAGTGGAGTTGCCAGCGCTGTCAGTTTGGCTGTGAACCGCAGGAAAGGTCTTGTCCCTGTCATGTCTTATAAGGCTGAACCTTGTTCTTTCACTTCCTGGTCTGACTGAGCCTGAAACAGTGGGTGCATATGGAAAGACAAGATCCTTATAATCCCCTTTTTGCTGGCACCAGTCTTATCTCCTAACTAAGTTTATAACCACCTAAGTGAATAACAGAAGGACTTGGCTTTTTTTAGTCCAGAAGGATCTCACTGATGGGATTTTCCAGTGAATTTAGATTGTAGGCCTCAGGCTACCACCCTTGGCAAAGCTGTTTTTTCTTCCCTCTCTCTGTGCCAATTCTGACTTCTGGCCTGAGTTGATCTCTCTCTTGTAAGACTTTGCTCTAAGCTACAAATAATGACGTTCTAAATTCTCCCAACCACTTCCTTTATAGCTCCAACTGCCACCAAAATGACCAGTGGCCTCCAGTAACCAGGACCATGTTTCATATTGTGTTATTAGAGCATAACACTGGGGAGGCCATGGAGAGAGAGGCTGACCGGTGCTGGGGTGGGGCGGGGGGCACACCCAAATGAGCTGAGTCTCCCCGGCCCCTAGCTTCCCTCCCCCAACACTCAGAACCCCCGCCCCCCGCCCTTGGGGGCAGATGTGACTCCAGACACTTCCTCCTGGGCAATAGTAGCACAGTCCTCTTGGCTTTGGAGTCTCAGGCATTGGGACATACACTCTGCTGTCCCTCAGACTGCCAGCCCCTTAAATGTTCACAGTCTGGTAGGTAAGGATGGTATCATTTTGCTGAGACATGTTTGTTTGCCATTTGTGTTTATTCTGTGAAATGCCTACTCATACCCAGTGCCCTTTTTTCGTAATGTCATATTTTTTTCCTTGCAAGGCCTCTTGATACACCAGTCTGTTATTTGAGTTACAGATGGTTTTGTTTGTTCTGTCCTTTGGCTTTTGAACACCTTTCAAGTTATAAAAGGTCAGGTGTTTGCTTGAATCTGAATCTGAATCTATCAGTCTTTATTTTCTGGTCTTCTGAGGAGTGTGGTTGGTGGTCAGTAACCATTGGAAAAAACCAAAGGCTGTTCTAAATCTTTTGAGAGTTCCTGAAGCACATTAATCTTAAAAAGATTGTCATCCAAAACCCTGATCTTCCCATAGACCCTCATGCATTCAGCCTGTGTTCTCTGCACGCCCACCAAGTGCAGGTGTGGGGGGCTCCAGGGGTCCTGACACTGAGGAGGGCAGGCAAGGTCCTACCCTTAAGCCACTGTGTAAAGTGAGGCAGGGCGAGGGGGGCTTGAAAGGAATCTCCAATTCCTGTGCTGCCCATAGGTTTCATTGTGAAAGTGTGGCTGATACTTAGTACATGTGCCAAAAAGAACTCGAGACAGGTTTGAAGAAACCGTGACAGTGGTTTCTGCTGGAGTAAGAGCAGCAGTATGGGTACATGACAGCACCAATAGCTCCCCAGAGCATGCTTAGCTGCCTCAGTTTCCCCCAGCACCCTGGGAAGAATTACGAGGGAAAGTGAAAAGAGAAGTTAGCCTGTATCGCCACCAAAAAATTCTGTTTAGAATTCTTTTCTTAAAGCCACTCCAAACAAATGCCAAAAGCCAGTTCCCGTATTTATAAGATCTCATGCTTTCCCAAAACTCAGAGTAACTTAGATTTCTATTTCTGTCAGGTGGAAAGATCTACTGTGTTTAAGTATGCATTGACAAGATGGTTTCTAAATGACATTTCCCTGTATCAAGTATGTATGTAGTGGGAAGTCTCCAGCCATTTTACTTAATAACATTCATTTTATAATGCAACATCCAAGCAACATTTGCAAATAGAGGCAGTTTTCAAAAACAAACCACTGACTTAAAGATCTTTATTGTACACTTGAACTTCTATAAATTATGTTAAACAGATGCAGTCCCTGCCCTTCTGAAGCTTATGGACCCCTGTAATCAGCTCAGACCCCAAGATGAACCATGAGCCAAAACCCTAAATTAATAACCAAGCAGCCTCTTAGCTTTATGGGCAAGTGGGAGTCAGTGCCTTTGTAGAGGTCAGCATCCACATAATGGATAAGTCACATAATTTCCAAATATGAAGGGAAGAGGAGTAACAAGTAGCACATTTATACCTAAGCCTCATTTCCAATTTCACAGTTTACTTATGTAGCTAAGGAATTACCTTTTAGTTGATGTGTTTTTAAGCTCTAAGTCAAATTAAACAAAATTGTGATTATTTTCTCTCTGATAGTGGGTAATATAAATGCAGAATTCTTTTTCTTAAAGATTTTATTTAAGATTTTATTCATGAGAGACACAGAGAGGCAGAGACATAGGCAGAGGGAGAAACAGACTCCCTGCTGAGTAGGGAGCCCGATGTGGGACTCAATCCCAGGACCCTGGAATCACAACCTGAGCCAAAGGCACACGCTTAACCACTGAGCCACCCAGGTACCCCTAAATGCAGAATTCTATATAGACATAGATGCATGCAGATAAACTCTTACTGTAGATAGTTTTCGAAATACACAGGACATACCTGCTTTTATCCCCTCTAAGTCTAATGTAACCAAATGTACATTTATAGACATTTAAATGCTAACTCCCTGTGAATGAATATTGCAGCATGGAAATAATTTAAATATGTGATTCCAGAAGGTTAATTAAATAATTATTCTATAACTATTAAAGGATGTTATTAAACTATTAAAAAGGGGCTTCCATTTCCTGGTCTGGCCTCTAAGGAAATAACTACTCTGCCCTAACAACAAGGAAAGGAGATAAACAAACTGAAAAATCAACAACTCTTCTTAGATCTGTCAGGAAAATGAGGTCATGGGGCAGAACATTGCCCCCAACATTAGAGAGACTGGCAGCCTAGAAAATAACAACTCAGCAGAGCAGAAACTCCAGGGCAATCAGTACTGGGGTAGGAGAACCAAAACTATAATTGATGGATCCTGCAGGCTCCATGTAGACAAGCCTAAGAGTTAAAAACTCCAGGGAAGCCCCCACACTTCTGTGAATTCCCATCTGGGAGCTCTACTAGATCCTCTTAGTGAATATCAGGAAAGAAAATCTCCTGTGCTTCCAGGAGGGGAGGGAAAAGTGATCATTCTGAAATATGCCAGAGCATTCTGTTAACAGACCTGCCCTCAGGAGCAACTGTTTTACTAGAGTCTAACCTACAAAGGTTTTATGAGAACCTAACCAACTTGGAGGAAGATAAATACGCCAGCCCCCCTGTCTCATCTAAGGGCTGTGGTGGGACTGAGAAGTATTTGCAAAGTTCTCAGCTGGGGGCTCAAGCTCCCCAAAAGACAGACCTAATCATAAAACTGCAGAAGACATCCCCCACACCTCTGCTTCATTACTAAAAACCAACTTACAGAGTTCTATTCACCCGGCACATTATGTCTATCTGGCCTTCAATATAAAATCACCAGGCATACTGAAAGGGCAAAAAAGCCTAGTGTGAAGAGACAGAAAAAGCATTAGAACCAGACTTAGACGTGGCAGGGATGTTAGAAATAGGAGACCAGGAATTTAAAACAACTATGATTAATGCACTAAGGGATCTAATAGGAAAAAGTGGGCAGCATACAAGAATAGATGGTTAGTATAAGCTAAAAGAAAAGGAAATTCTAAGAAAAAGTCAGAAAGATATATTAGAGATATCTAATAAAACACTAAAAAAATGAATACCTTTGATGAGCTTGTTAGCAGATAGCAGACTAAATATGGCTGAAGAAATTTCTGAGCTTGATGAAATGTCAGTAGAAACTTTCAAAGCAAAAGAAGAAAAAAGACTGAGGGGGGGAAGAAGAAAAGAATCGCTAAGAACTGGGAAAACTACAAAGGTGTAACTTAATGTGCAATGGGAACACCAGCACAAGAAAGAGAAAACAGAAGAAATATTTAGAGCAATCATGATCGAATGGTTCTCCAAATTAGTGTCCGACACGCAACTACATATCCAGAAAGCTCAGAGAACACCAAGCATGATAAATGCAACAAAACAAAACACACACACACACACAACCCTATATGTAGGCATATCACATTCAAAGTGCAAAAAATCAGAAATACAGAAAAAATCTTGCAAGAGGCCAAAGTGAAAGAAGACTTAACTTCTACAGGACCAAAGATAGGAATTACATCTGACTTCTAAGCCATGCAAGCAAGGAGAGTGGAGAGAAGTGTTTAAGATATCAAGAGGAAAAACAAATCACCAACTGAGAATTCTATATCCTACAAAATTATCCTTCAGGACTGAAGGAGAAGTACTTTCTCAGACAAATCAAAGTTGAGAAAACTTTTGTCAGTAGACCTGCCTACCAAGAAATGCCAGCAGAAGCTCTTCAGAGAGTAGGAAAATTGTATAGGCCAGAAACTCGGATCTGCATAAAGAAAGGAAGAGCATTGAAGAAGGAATTAGTGACAGTAAAGTTAAAGCTTTTATTTTTCTTATTCTTAATTAATCTAGCATAACAGTTCAGAATAATAATAGCAACAATGCATCTGACATATATATGCTGTGTGTAAGTGAAATGAATGACAGGAATGATAGAAGGGACAAAAGGGAGCTATTAGGAATATTTTATTATATGGTACTCTACCCATAAAGTACTGTGGTGGTTTGCATATTGCAAAATATTGGACGACCACTTAAAAAATGTTTAAAAAAGAATTTTAATTGATATGCTCAGAAAGGAGAGAGAATAAATATAGAATATGCTCAATTAAAACCAGAAGAGGCAGAAAAAGAGTAGAAGGCAAAAACAAAGAAGGACAATGGCAAGAAAACAATAATAAATATGGTAGATATCAATCCAGCCATATCAAAAGTCACCTTATTTTTTTTTAAATTTGTTTTTGAGTAATCTCTGTACCCAATGTGGGGCTTGAACTCAATGCTGAGATCAAGAGTCATATGCCCTACTGATTAAGCCAGTCATGTACCTCACTTTAAACATTAATGATCCAAATTTGCCAATTCAAAGAGATTGTCAGAGTTGAATAAATGGCAAGACCTGACTATATGTTGTCTATAAGAAACCCATTTTACATAGAGAACACATAGAGACTAAAAGTAGAGGGGTAGAGAAAAATACACCATGCTAATGCTAATCAAAACAAAGTAGGAGTAGTTATGTTAACAGAGCACACAGTTGTCCAATATACAGTAGGACAGTTCATAATTATAAAAGAGTCAGTTTTCCAAGAAGAGATAACAATCCTTAGTGTGTATGCACCTAACAACATGGCATCAAAATATGTAAGGCAAAAACTGATACATCTGCAAGGAGAAATCGGTAGGTCCACTCTTAACACTTGGGAGACTCCAGTGCCCCTTTATCAGAAATGGACAGATCCCAAAGGCAGAAAATCAGCAAGGACGGAGTTGAACCTAACCACACTGTTAATTAACTAGTTATAATTTACTTCCATAGACTACTTCATCCAACAGCAGCAGAATTCACATTCTCCTCGGGTTCACATGGAACTTGCACCAAGAGAGACCATCTTTGTGCCTTAAGTACAATTTAAAAATGTAAAACAATACAAATCATACAGTGTTTACTCTCAGACCACAATGGAATAAAACTAGAAATCTGTAACAGAAAGATAGCTGGAAAATCCCAAAGTTCTTGGAGACCATACAACACATTTTCAAATAACACATGGGTCAGAAATAGCAATCTCAAGAGAAAATATATTTTGAACTAAATGAAAATGAGAAGCCAATTTAACTGTGGGATGCAGCAAAAGCGGTGCTTAGAGGGAAATTTATAGTCAGTGAATGTATATACAGGAAAAGAAGAAAGACTTAGTCAATAATCTAAGCTTCTGCCTTAGGAAACTAGAAAGAGTAAATTAAATCCAAAGCAATCAGAAGAAAAGAAATAAAAATTAGAGTAGAAATCAAGGCTGCAAGATACAAGGTTAATAAATAAAGACAATTGCTTTCTATATTTTGTAGGGACAAGTGGAATTTGAAATTTAAAGCGCCATACAATTAGCACCCCCCAAAATGAAATAGTTAAATATCTAACCAAATAAGTGTAAGATCTAAATGAGGAAAGACACAAAACCTGATGAATGAAATCAAAGGACTAAACAAATGTCCATGTTCATGGATAGGAAGACTTAGTATTGTCAAGATGTTAGTTCTCCCCAGGCGCCTGGGGGGCTCAGTCGGTTAAGCATCCAACTCTTGATCTCAACTCAGGTCTTGATCTCAAGGTGGTGAGTTTAAGCATAGCTCCCTGGGCATAGAGCCTACTTAAAAGAAAAAGGATGTTAGTTCTTCCCAAACTGACCTATACATTTAATACAATCCCAGTCAAAACCCCAGCAAACTATTTCGTGGATAGAGACAAACTGGTTCCGAAGTTTATACAGAGAGACAAAAGGCACGTGATGGCCAACACGGTATCGAAGGAGACAAAGTTGGAGGACTGACACGACCCTACCCAACAAATGAGAAGATGCTGCACATCCTATGTATTTAGGGAACTGCAAATTTAAACAACCATGAGATACCACCACACATCTACTGGGACGGCCAAACTCCAAAACACTGACACTTCACTGCCACCAAATGCTGGCAAATCCATGGCAGAGCAGGAGCTCTTGTTCATTGCTGGCAGGAATCCCACATAGTACCGCAGTTTTGGAGATGGTGTGGCTTCTTATTATTATTATTCTTTTTTACCCCAACTTTATTGAGATAGAATTGACATAAAAAATTGTCTAAGTTTCAGGTGCAGGCTGACATTTCAAAACTAAATAAACATGCTCTTGACCAGGAGCCCTACTCGTTGGTAGTGACCCAGTGGAGTTGGAAAGTCAGGGTCATGGATGTTTATGGCATTTCTTTATAATTGCCAAAACTTGGGAGCAGCCAAGGTGTCCTTTAGTGGGTGATGGATAAGTAAACTGTGGTACTTGCCAACAGTGGACTAGTACTTAGCGCTAAAAAGAAATGAGCAATCAAGCTGTGGAAGCACATGTAAGAACCTTAAATCCATAATTCTAAGTAAAAGAAGCTAACCTGGTGTGTAAATCCTGCTTCAGTAAACTGCTTTTACAATGGGTAAGATAAAAAATTTGGAAAGATGAATAAGAAGTTGAAACATTAGGAGATAGTACTTGGTCGTAGTGCTGGAAGTAGTTTTTCATTTCTGTTTTGAGGGTTCTTAGGTTTTCCAGACGTAATAAGATGATCACACGTTACCTGCACAGTGAGATCTTTGAAATGCAGTGAAATAAACCTGCGACTGCACCACAGCTGCATGAGGGGGGTGCGACTGTCACCCCTGCCGGTGGGAGGACACACACCCATCGCCGGCCTCCCGGCTAAGTGCCCAGGCTCTGTGTCTTCAGAACTTTCTAATTAGTTCCGCGGGGCTCTGTGTTTTTATTTCCCTTGCCAGGCTGAACAGTCCAAGGAAGAGCAGAAGCAAGGTCTGAATGCGGAGAAGCTGATGAGGCAGGTCTCCAAGGACGTGTGCCGGCTCCGGGAGCAGAGCCGGAAGGTGCCTCGGCAGGTGCAGTCCTTCAGGTGAAGCGCCCCGCCCCGCCCCACTTGGGCTTGACATTGTGTGGTCTGAGTGATGCTGGAAGTGCGTTAGCGTAGGAGACCCCGAATCCTCTCCTACTGGGGTGATGCTTCCATCTGCCCCTTCCAAGGTCACAGACACCCCCAGCGGCGCCCTGACCCATTAGCGCCTGGTCCCAAGAGCTCAGGATGCCCCTGCTCTTAGGAGCAGCTGGCACATCTCACTGAGGATGGACAGAGAGGCACAGGACGTCGGGGCTTTTGTTGTCACTCACTGAACAGACGCTCCCGGGGCCTTCCTCCTAGGATGCTCCCCGGGGGCCGGGGCGTCTGGGGCACCCGCCGCTGGCACCTGCTCCACCACCTGTGCGTCCCACCCTGTGCCCTGTGTCCCAATTTGTCACAGGAGCTTCCAAGTCAGGAGTCGGGGTGATGGGCCTTCGGTAACATCATGGTCACACTCCCTTGCCTTTTTTTTTTAAGTGTTGCCTTCATGTCTTATGGAATAGAACAGATTACGAAGGACGCAAACCACAAAGTCAGCTGTTGTTCCAGTTCCCACAATTGTGTCGCTCTCCCGTTCTTCTCCCTCTTTCCCTTAGTCTTTAGTGCTTTTCCACCTCAGCACTTGCTTCTTTTTTTTTTTTCTTTTTTTTTTTTTCTCAGCACTTGCTTCTTGACGCAGGGCTACCTCCACCATCTAGATGAACTCCTAGTTTCTCAAAGGAAGGCTGATGCATTATTATTTTTTTTTGCTTCATTTTTCTTTATCGCTACCAGCGCACCTTGCATAACATCACACATCCTCAGTAAATATGTGTTGATGGGATACTATGTACGATGTGAGGATTTTGCATGAAAGTGGATATATTACTCCTGTCTTTGGGGACTATACAATCCTAAAACCTTATTTATTTACTTATCTATTTGTTTCAATACTCTCCTAACCTCTGAAAACCATTCTCCCCAATCTTTCTTGGCTTCTCCCTTCTGGGTTGTTTCTTCTTATCCCTGTTCTGGGACGCAGGACAAATCTACCTTTACTGCACTCACGTGCCTCCTTTTCCCCTCATTTGGGGTCAAGGTATCACTCAGCAAGTGGCCATTACCTTAGCATAGTATTGATATTAAAGAATTGTCCCAGTATCATACACTGGGACTCTGAGAAGTTCCCTGAGAAGTTCCCTAGGACTTTGGACATCTTGCATCTTCTAGACGCAAGGTAGATGCAAAGTACCTGGTTTAGAAGCACTCATGACTGACCCCCTGATGGTTGAAAAACTGTCTAACGCTGGAAATGCAGGAAGGAGCTGACTGCCTTGGTCTGTAGGTGACTTACTGTAAGCCAGAGCTGCCGTTCTTCTTTATATCCCCCCGTAAAGGGGAAGGACCATCTTGATGGTACGGAGTTCCACCTAAGGAGAACATCTCCTACCCAGGCTCGCGGAGACTGCGCTGGAGTTGTTGGGATTATTTTTAACGGCCACCGAGTATTTTCGACATCACATTCAAGTTGGTTTATTTCTCACCCCTAATTCTAGGGAGAAGATTGCCTACTTCACCAGGGCGAAGATAAGCATCCCGTCCCTGCCAGCTGATGATGTATGATTACGCCCCTAAAGAAATTATCCTGTCACCTGTTCACTTAGGGAGGGTACAAGACCGAACATTTGTTTTGTTTTGTTTTGTTTTGGCGGGGGGTGGGGGTGGGGGGTCATTTTGTAACGTAACTGTCAACTCTTAAAGAGCTTTTGTTTCACATCAGATTTTCAACATGTTAATTTGTAAAGTACCTTGAATGTAATTCTTGTATGTTTAAAAAAGAAAAAAAAAATCAGATAACCAAAATGGAATAATCTGGTACACAAATGTCGTCCAGTACATACATATTGCCAGTGGGCTGCGTTTTGTAAAAATGGAATAAAGGCAGCGCCCAGCGTATATCCTGTTGAACCAACTGTTGAGAATTAACTCAGTGTAGCAGAAGGCGATTTTGGCTTTTCCTTCATTGTCTCATGAGCAGACTGTGAGGATGGCAACAGGCCATGTGGTATTTTTGTAACTGGGGGTGGGGGATAGCTCTTTGAGTTTGAAGTCAAACGTGAGTACAGCTCCAAGTCCCCCTGAAACAAGGTGTTGCACTCACTCCTGTCACCTGTGTTGAAGCCCTTGTTTCCTTAAAACAATTTCCTTTTTGTCCTTTTGTTAGTCGAAAGGAAACAAAATGCTGAGTGAGAATCTCAGAACACAGAGGAGCAGTGCTCCTGGCTGCCGTGAAGATGTTGTGATTTGTCACCTTAAGGGTAGGGAGAGGCAAGGAGAAAGCCAGGTACCCTAAACACACTCAGATGGACTCGCCAGCGAGCACCTGCTGCCTCTAACACAACCTGGATTTGTGTACGTGTTCAAAGGGGAGTTTCCGGCTGTGCTGCTGAGGTTCTGTCCGAGGTAGGAGCTGTAGGAGCGTGGCGCCCAGGACAGTGGCGCCCAGGACAGCCGGTCCCCTAGGGAGAGACTGCGCCAGCCGTGTGGAGGGAAATGCACTCCTTCGGTGAAAGAGGAATCTTGATTGAATCAAAGTTGCCAAAAAAATTTTTTTTTAGACTTTATTAAACAGACTTCTAACATTTACTAGAAATTATTTTGCAGCTCTCATTTTTAGGGGATCCTATCTGTAATTTGTGGTAAGGAGGCCAAGAGAAGAGTGTGCCTGGGGAGATTACTCACTGGAAGTAAAGGCCAAGACATTTGTTTCTGAAAACAATTATAGATGAACTAATGGAGAGAGAGAAACTGAGTCAAGTGTCCTCCTATGTAGAATTTTAGCCTATCCAACCCAGGCCCGGCTTAAATCCGCAGTGTAGCTCTGCCAGTGTAAAGGCTTTTAAAATAAAAAGTATTTATGCAATTTAAATCATCCTTATCATTCAGTTATAGTGGAAGAGGCAATTTTTGGTTAGCCGTCTTATATAACAAATTAAATCTTTTTTTTTTTTTTTTAGAAATGCAAAAATCATCTTAAAGGAATGGACCCCTTAGGAAAAAAAATGATAAATTCTATTTCTAAGATAGAATCCCTGGCAAGAATTTTTAGTTTCTTGAAAGTAATTATACATATTTTGGAAAGTTCATTTTATCAGAATGCAAATTCAAATTAGGTAATTTCTGAGCCTAGAACTTTAATTGTTTTTTTTCCTCGGCTGTCCCACCACTTATATCTAAATGTCTTTGAAGCTGTAACCGGAGGTGACACTACTTTGAACAAAACTAAGCCTCATGAATTGGCTGCACGCAGTCCTTCAAGGCTGCGCGGTTCATCCTATCAGATGACTAAGGAAAACTAGAAAGAGAAGACCATTCATCCTTGTCAAGGTCAAATGTGAAAGACAGAGGTTTATTTAATGTAGAGCTAAAATAAATGAAGGTCAGCTGTGTTCAGCGTCTTAGTTTGACCGTGAAAATGTTTATAGAATTATGTGTAGTTGTACCGTACGATTTTATTTTCTTCATTTATTTATTTACGGTCTTATTTATGTTCTGTTTAATATATAGTTCGGTTCTGGCCATTTTAAATGTTTGACATAGAAGAGGCTATATCAGAATATTTACACCTTTATAAGTCTTCATCAGATTAGCTGTTAACTTTTTGTGATACAAAAAGTTCCAGACAAGTATAAAAGAATAAAATCTGTCTCAGGCTGGTAGTTAACAGTTGTGACCAAGATGTTTTTGGTTTTATTTTACAAAATGTGCTCATTTCTAACACGAGAAACGAACTTATTTTAATATAATCCTTCTCCACACTTTAAAAATCAGCAATGGTGTTATGTATTTATAGGCAGCTTTTAACAATTCTATCATATTTGTACTAACCCAGATGATTCACAGTGACAAAACATTTTAATAACTTGATCACAAAACCATATGAACCATATGAATTTTAATATTATAAATACTATTTTTTAAAGGTAGAATCTATTCTGCACAGGGTAAAAAGAATGTAATATTTAGTTCTCAAGTCTGAATTATCAGTATGTTATTATAATTTTGTATATCAGAATCTAAGTTACAGGTACAAAAAAAAAATATTGCTAGCCAAATGAACAAAGTTTAGCTGAATCTCTGTAGCATGCAAATCAAATTTAAAATCTTTTTTTTTGTTTTTTTTTTTGCTATTACTTTATATTGTATTAAATATCGAAAGCTCAGGACTGAACTAAATATTTAATCAGGTTAAATTCTGAATATGTTTCTGTTTTAATTTGTCTCGTCTGTAAAAGTATGCAAATACATCACATAGATTAACTTTGGTTTCTGCACTTTTCCTCTGTTTGTGGGTGGAAGAAAGTTCAGTGTTTCTTGTTCTTTGTTTTTTGTTTTTTTTAAAACAAAGATGCATATTGCCTCATAACTTAATTTCAGTGTCCTTTACTGTTCAACTTCCGTGATTGGTGCCAACAAGAGTTTACTTGAGCCAGGTACTGAGCAAATATCAACTCTATCACGAAGGAACTTCTGAAGCCAGTAGTTGGCTGGAAATAGTTCTTGGTTGGGCGATCCGTGTTGCTGATAGAAAAAGCCTGTTTTCATCGTGCAGAATAAAAGAGGGCGTCTCCAAGGTGAGCTCTGTGGTCCCTGCCCATCCCAGCCTTGTGCTCCCGTGGGGCAGTGATCTCAGGAGCCCCTTACCCTAAGCCCCCCACACCCGTCTCCCCAGGCACCCTGACCCTGACCTGCAGCGCCCCCTGTGGTTGCTCCACAGAGCAGGGAGGTCGGGGGGCAGCCAGGGCTGAGGGCAACAGTAGGCTCCTACCCCAGAGCCCGCGACACCCAGGCCAAAGCACACCTGTGTGGCAGATTTTCCATGAAATCTCCCCAGGCACCAGATTGCCCTCCTCTGCTTCTGCCCTGGGTGAGGGCAGAATGAAGGAATGTGGCTGGCTTTCGGGGAAGGCTCCATAGAGGCACTGAGGTCTCCGATTACCAAGGAGACGATGCGGCCCACGTCTCTCACCTCTCAGCTTTCAAAGAACCAGCAATTTTTTCGTATGCTCTAATGTACATTCTCCATAAACATGCAACGACTTCAGTTTCAATATAATAGGTGATTTTACACACTTGAACGCAGTAAATGACTAGCAGTAACATTCCCAATTGCCAAAATGATTCATCTCCATGAATAACACCTTCAAAGATATGTAAGCACTAATATAATGTTTTATTTACCAGTTCTGTGCAATCACTGCATCTATTTTAAAATTGAGAAAACTCATCCCCAGTAATGAGTGTGATTACTATTAAGTCTTGAGTGGTTTTGGACTCAGAAGAGAAGATAAAAGTGTTTTACTGTCTTAAAAGGAAATGATAATTTAAGAAGGCAATAGCCACGGGGTTGGGGTGGGGGGGATGCATTTTAGAAAATTAAAAGCAACAGTGACTAGGTGGCTGTGTAGCAGGAGATCCTACCAAATCCAGAGAGGAGTGCGCGTCTCTTGAAGAGTGGACGGCACTGATGCTTTCTGGCTTAGATTTTCAGGTGGGTTTTGTTCGTCTCCGGGTGCTGACGGCGATCCTGCGTTTCTGCCGCCACGTAGTGGCCCGAAGCGCGGGCAGCCCGGGTGGAGCACGCCGCACAGTTCAGCAGGCCCCCTCCCAGGAGGAGGAAAAAGCCAGCAAACCAGCCCAGAAACAGGGCTTCCCCAAACTCCCACCTGGGCACGATCTCCGGCACCGTCTCATCCCAGAACTCCCGGACCGTCCCGTGGGCCACCCAGGACACCGGGACCAGGGCCGCGACCCCCGCCGCCCAGAGCACGGTCCCTCCCAGGATGAGCAGTCCTTTCTTGAGCCCTCGCCGCGACTCTCCAAGCCTCAAGCAGTCCAGGCCGAGGCCGGCGGCCAGCAGGCCCAGGAGCCCCAGCCCGTTGGACAGGAACATGAGGACCCTGGAGACCCTGAGCTCGGCGGGCAGGGCCAGGAAGGAATCGAAGTCCTTGCACTGCGTGCCCACCTCCTCCTGGGTGACGCAGGCTTGCCACAGCCCCACGGTCCAGTTCTCCATTTCGTTCAGGTCCAGGTTGAGGTTCTTCCACTGGGGCAGGTAGTTTGTAAGGCAGGACAAGACCCACCCCAGCAAGGACAAGGAGGCCCCCGCCAACTGCGCCACGCTTCGGGGCTCCAAGGCCATCATCCCCTAGCCCCGCGCCAGAGCCAGAAACCAGCTCCTGCCCTGGGGCGGCCGCGCGGAGTGGGACACCCCAACGCTGTCACTGCGGAGCTCGGCAAGGCGGCTTCATTGTGTGTCGAGGACTCTTGCCAGAGTGGCTATTGTTTGAGTCCGTGTTGACACCGGGCTTCAGAAGAGGACAGGGGACTAAGCCTGCCAACCAGCAACGCCGAGGTGTGGCCAGCGCCACCCGCGTGTCGGGGCAGCTGTCTGGGAAATCACATCAGGCAGGACTCATTCTCCTTCTGTCATTAATACGCAAATGGCTTTCGTGGGGCTCCCGAGCTTTCTAAGGAGTCCAAGAATCAAGTCTACAAGCAGGGTGTCCCTGGGCAGTTCGGGTTCGGCTCCTCCCACTCTGCAACCGTCTTCCTGACTGCACCTGTCACGTTGCCATCTCTTAATCACTCTCCTGCTTCAGCACGCGTGTCGCGGGAATAGTGAATGTGGTCACTTTTTAGAAGCAGGTTCAAGAAAAAAATCCGTCTTAACCAAATAAATCGATCAGAAATCTCCTCTAGGCCTTAAACCAGGTGTTTTTTTTTTTTAAGACTTTCAAGCAGCCTACACCGCATAACACATGAAACCATCCTGGGCCCTAAATATCAAGTCCACTCGCCTACGTGCCTTCCTGTCCAATTCATGCACGTGTGCACGCACATTTTTTTTTCTTTGCTTAAATGTGCTTTCTGGGTTGCAGGAAAAGTTAAGCAATAGGACTTTGTAGGTCAGAATCAACATCTTGGTCGGTACACCCCTAAAGCAAATCTCCCCATGCTGATCCTTTTTAGTTGAACAAGGAAAGTTTTTATCAGGGCATGTGAACTGTCAATATCCAGATATCAAGCGCAAAATATTTTTGGAATCTTTTTTAGACTTGAGGCTTTTGAAGGAAGAGACAAGAGAGGAGACTGGCCAGTATTCTGAGTCTGAGAGTGCCGTAAAGTACTGAAAACCGTCAGCCCTATAAAACTCCGTCACACGGGGGGCCTGCTAATGTCCTACAAACAAACCACCTCTGTTCAAAGGAGACCAAAGCCATTGTTGTGGCAATAACACTTGGGGATAAGCTGAACATGTGCTGTCGCTAATGCAGGGTGTTCAAAGGATTTGAGATGGGTTTTTCCTTTAGGAAATAGAAACTAGATATTATTATTTCCAGCCACCAACAAAAACAAAAAGGTTTCTAATACAAAATTAACACATTAAAACTTAATACTGATTACAATGGACCACCATCACCACCTTTTGACTTAAATAACCAGATCAATGAACTTATTTTTTGCTCATGCCTATGTAATGCTTACCATGACCATTTTCTTTTACATATAAGACTCGCCTCTTTCTTACTTCTCCAGATTTGGGGAGAGGGGCAGGGGGGATCTAGAATAGAAAAGCAGTTATTTGATGAGAACACATGAGCTGCACAGATTGAGTGACATAACAAAGACTCCACATCATAGTGGATGTGGAAAGATGCGTCTCTCTGGTCCTGTCAGAGTCTCACACTCTCGGGTCTGCGGTCCCATTTTCCAGGTACGGGCACCGAGTTCGTGTTTCTGCCCCTGCGTAGTGGCCCGAAGCGCGGGCAGCCCGGGTGGAGCACGCCGCACAGTTCAGCAGGCCCCCTCCCAGGAGGAGGAAAAAGCCAGCAAACCAGCCCAGAAACAGGGCTTCCCCAAACTCCCACCTGGGCACGATCTCCGGCACCGTCTCATCCCAGAACTCCCGGACCGTCCTGTGGGCCACCCAGGACACCGGGACCAGGGCCGCGACCCCCGCCGCCCAGAGCACGGTCCCTCCCAGGATGAGCAGTCCTTTCTTGAGCCCTCGCCGCGACTCTCCAAGCCTCAAGCAGTCCAGGCCGAGGCCGGCGGCCAGCAGGCCCAGGAGCCCCAGCCCGTTGGACAGGAGCATGAGGACCCTGGAGACCCTGAGCTCGGCGGGCAGGGCCAGGAAGGAATCGAAGTCCTTGCACTGCGTGCCCACCTCCTCCTGGGTGACGCAGGCTTGCCACAGCCCCACGGTCCAGTTCTCCATTTCGTTCAGGTCCAGGTTGAGGTTTTTCCAATGTGGCAAATAAGTTGTAATAATGGCTAAAACCCATCCCAGCAAAGATAAGAAAAGTCCGGCGAATTGCATTGCTACTCTAAAGACTAAAGCCATCGCAACAGACCTCACAACTTCGGCCACCCCTATAGGAGCCACCGTCTGCCGTGGCTGACAGTAGTGTGACGATCTTGGTCCTACTGCCTGGGATATAAGCTTTGGCCATTAACTCTTTGGAAACTCTGAAATGCGTTTTTGTTCTCGAATATAATGTTTCATGTAAAGGACGGAGGACCCTGTTAAAACTATGAGTTAGGCTTTCCGATAAGGATTTGA
Source organism: Canis lupus baileyi (assembly GCF_048164855.1). Lineage (NCBI taxonomy): Eukaryota > Metazoa > Chordata > Mammalia > Carnivora > Canidae > Canis > Canis lupus. The sequence goes on from NC_132852.1 coordinate 14,285,973, forward strand.
TCTGTTACCTTCCAATTTGCTTGGTAAAATTATATCCCCAATACTTGATGATTATAAGTCTAAGGATGAACAAAGAGGGCTCTATGACCCCTCACCCTAAAATACAACAGAAATCTTTGTGCTTCAATATGGATTAATTAGATTTTAAGTGGTGATAAAAGGCCAGCTCTTTCTGCAACAGGACTTCATTGTAGTAGCTGAATCTGAGATTTCAGGGATGCAAAACAAGACCTTGTAAAGAAAGGTAGACTGTTTCCCTATAATCTTTATTCTTCTTGGACTTCCTCAACCTACACAAGAGCCTGGCCCGCGTTCTTGAGTGTCACAGGCGCTCAGTGGGGACTTGGCAGGAAAGTTTCCTCAGATTCCTTTGAAAGGTGGAGGCTGGTTCACTGGGTTCATTAAAATGAAAAGACCCAAGACTGATGCCCAGAGGTGCTAAGTGAGAAGGGGAAAATCCTGGGAAGCCCTGGATTTCATTCTAAGATTTCCTCCATCCTCGTTAAGGACTTGGGTAAAGCATGATTTCTTGTGTCTGAGAGGCAATATATTTTTTTTTTTTTGGTCCGGATTTGAACTGTCCTCGCTGTCGTGTAAGCCACATAGACAAAGCAACCCCAGGCAGGAAGATTCCTGGCAGGTTCAAGACAAAGGTTTGGGTGTGGAAACAAGAGCCACAAGGGAGCTGACCTTTGAGGCGCCATCTTGTTTGTTCTATTGATTTAGGCCACACCTTGAGAGCATACTTCTGCGGAACGTGACCCCTCAGAGAATACAGGGCCTCTGAGCTGGGATAAGAAGCCACATGCTCCAGAGTCCCAGAGCTGTGCCAGGCCCCACACACCCAACCCCACTCTGCACGGGGCCCCGGGCCTCCTGCGCTTGCCACCAGAAGGCGGGCTGTCACAGGCTTGTGGGGGACAGGACGTGCAGGTTCCTCAAGGGGACCCACTGCCCTGGGAGATTCTAAGCTGCTGAAACAGACCCACTGCCCATCACACCCCAGCGGCTGAGTCTAGTGCAGGATCAGAGAAGAGCTTTTATGATGTTGCGTGATAGGAGATGGGAGAAAAATGAAACCCCGATCCTGATGGATCCAAAGTAAGTAAGAGTCATTAGGTGAATGGTGCTTCCTTCAGCATTTTCTGGCATTTTAGGTTAAAAAGGAAGAGGAGTTCTTAACTTTCATAAATTTTCAGAATCCCTTAGGTACATCACTGTCCTCAGAGTGCTAAAATAAGAGGTGGTTCCGGTTTGTGTAAAGACCTAAGAGTCCAGAAAGGGCTAGTGATTTGTCCAGGGCCTTCTCACCAGGAGCTGGGGTAATGGTGAGCTAGAACTCTCCTTCCAGGAGGCAGCCAGGACACAGAAAGCTCTTGAGAGCAATCATTAGCAGTCACTAGGAGGTGATTCTTGATATCACATGAAGCTTTTTTTTTTTTTTAATGGAATGGAATAGACTGCCCTGTGGCAGTAATCTCTCCTTCCCAAAAGTGTATAGGGATAATTTCTGGGTGCTTGGATGGCTCAGTTGGTTGGGTGTCTGCCTTCAGCTCGGGTCATGATCCTAGAGACCATAGGATCGAGCCCCATTTCAAACTCCCTGCTCAATGGGAGTCTGCTTCTCTCTCTCTCTCTCTCTCTCAAATAAATAGCTTTTTAAAAAAATGTTAAAAATAAAATAAGGGGATCCCTGGGTGGCGCAGCAGTTTGGCGCCTGCCTTTGGCCCAGGGCGCGATCCTGGAGACCCTGGATCGAATCCCACGTCGGGCTCCCGGTACATGGAGCCTGCTTCTCCCTCTGCCTGTGTCTCTGCCTCTCTCTCTGTGTGTGACTATCATAAATAAAATTTAAAAAAAAAATTTTTTTTTAAATCCTTAAAAAAAAAAAGAATAAAATCCTTTAAAAAAAATAAATAAAATAAAATAATAAAATAAAATAAAATAAAATAAAATAAAATAAAATAAAATAAAATAAAATAAGGATCATTCTCGGGGCACCTGGCTGGCTCACTCAGAACATGCAGCTCTTGATCTCAGGGTTGTGAGTTCAAACCCCACGTTGGGTGTAGAGATTACATAAATAAATAAATATACAAATAAATATTTTTTAAGAAAGGCTAATTCTCACCTGTCAGGGCGACCATGGGGGAGGTTTCTGCCACAGTGGGGGTCAGGCCCAGATAATCTCTACGTGCTCCCTCAACTCATTTATTCTTTCAGCATTTAGAAAAATATTTTTGAGCACCTCCCACTGGCCAGACTTGAGTGCTAAAGACAAGACCAGGATGGTTGCAGGCCCTGCCCCTGGCTCTGCCCCTGTGGCTCACACTCCAGTAGGAAGAGGCCACCAGGAAACAAGATAGTTTAAAGAACTGCAAGGAGCGGGGGTGTGAGTTCCAGGGCTGAGGAAACCTCAGTGCAGCATCCCTGGGCCTGGACAGTGTGAAGCCCCCACCCCCACCTTGGGGAGGCCCCAACTCCCTGTGTCAGTGCCAGTGTGGGGGGGATTAGCTCCCAGCCCATCACTCTCAGGGTGGGGGTGAGGATCAGGGTGAAATTCAGAAAACAAGTATTCCCACCACACTGTTCAGTGTATGAAGGACTATGTTATCTCTGTCTCTGGAACATTCATCTAAAAACAAAAACCCGGGGCACCCTGGTGGCTCAGTGGTTGAGTGTCTGCCTTCGGCTCAGGGCATGATCCTGGGGTCCCGGGATCGAGTCCCACATTGAGCTCCCCACAGGGAGCCTGCTTCTCTCTCTGCCTGTGTCTCTGCCTTTCTCTCTGTGTCCCGCATGAATAAATAAAAAAAATCTTTAAAAAGCAAAACAAAAACCCCAGTTTACTGAGAGCCACACATCTTGGGAAAGCTCTCAGGAACAGAGGCTCCACGTCTCCTCCATCCTCGGTAGTGGAGTAGCATGGTTCTGGAAGAACTTGGGACTGGAGGTACTTTTGTGGCCATTTTTGGAAGACAAATCTGTCACAAAAAATAAATCCGATTGACCCATTAATGTAGCTCTTGAGCACATCTAGATTATAGGAGATACATGGCAAGCATTGCATATAGAGGATGCCCTTTCTCTCCTCGGTTTTATGGTCGTAGTCGTTTTTTTTTTTTTTTTTAATCTATTCATTTGAGACAGAGAGAGACAGGGAGCCCAAGAAGGGGGAGAGGCAGAGTGAAAGGGAGAAACAGACTCCCAGTGAGCTGAGAGCGGACGTGGGGCTCGATCTCATGACCCCAGGACCATGACCCAAGCCAAAGGCAGACACGCAACCATCTCAGCCACCTAGGTGCCCCCAATTGTATGTTTTATGCTCAAGATTAAGTCTGTGGTCATCACCAAACCATCTGGGCTGTTGAAACTTGACAGGTGCCACCCATGCTGTGCCAGGTTCCCCTCTGGTGCTTGCCCTGTCCTTCCTACTGGCCCCAGGGCTGCCATCGGACACAGGGGTCCCCGCAAGGGCTCACTGAGCCAGCCTTACGTGTTCAGATCCCTTCTCCGTGGCAGGCACCGTGTGAGAGTCAGGGGTGCAAAGATCTGTCCTCTAGCAAGACCAGCCCGAAGAAAAACACGGTGTGCTAAACACCCTAAGAGAGACCACACTGGGGAAGGGACGGCTGCTTCGGGGGGGTGGGGGGGGGGACAGGCAAAGGTGTTTGGGGGTTGCTCCTGAGAGTTGGTGGGTGGTGCATGGCAGGAGAGGGAGGGAGCCCCTAGAAGGTGAGGCTGGGTCTTGGGGCACACTTATGCAAGCTAAATCTTTTAGATTTGAGAATATAGATAATTAAGAGCCTCGGAAGGATTATAAGCAAGGCTGGGCCATGACCACCCCCTCTCAGCAAGCATTTGCTAAAGGGGAGAATCAGCACTTCTCCTAACAGGTGCCCAGACTTTCCCGTCATTTGACATAAGAGCCAAGACAAAGGGGTTCCTCCTGCCAAACACAATTTTTGTAATCAAAAGAAAACCTATAACTTATTTGTTTTTTTTTAAATACTCCCTGTCCTGCTATATAGATTCTCACTATTAAGAGTGTGAGCTCACCGATAAAGACAAGACACCCTGTTGTCTTCACAGCCCCCAGAGCACAGCGCCAAGTGCTCAACAAATATTTGTCTAATAAATGAATAAGGCAGGTCCTTCAAGATGATAACAAACGTCAACACGGAATGCCACCACTGTGACAAATGCCCGTCCCACTGCCAGTCACCTTTTGTAATGCTGATGACACAGCCCATCCTGGTTTATCTGAGCATGACCTGCGAGAGAAAACGCTGCCCACACATCCTCAGTTAGCAAACAAGAGTGTCCTATTCCGGAAGGGCGTCAAGGTGGACATAGTCTGGGTTTGGGAAAATGACAGAAGGGCCGGAGGTGCGCCCAGAGGCTCGCTAGGTCCTGAAGATAGATGGAGGCCTTCTCTTCCCCTCATCTTCATTATTTTTATTTTTCTAAATTTTCTACAAACGGTACAGGATTCTCAAAAGAAGAAAAAGAAATGTGATAAATTGGGGGTGGAGGGGAGCTCTGCTGGGGCTAAGCCTTTTGTCTTTTGTCAGGTTGTAAGACTAGGTAACCATCATCAAGGGCCTCGTACTTGCCAGGTACTGTTCTGAGGGCTCGAACTCATGTTAGCTCATCCCGTCCCCACCACCTCTGAATGCAGGAGCGCTAGCAGCAGACCCATTTTGTAGGTGACGGAACTAAAGCCTCAGAGACAAGTACCCTGCCCACGGTCAGAAGGTCATTTATAGAGCTGTGGATGCAGGTACCTCAATTTTTTTTTTTTCCCAGAGCACACAGGGAGGCTGGGGCTGGGTTCCTGAGTCTACACTTCGCAGTGTTGATCCAAGGAGGCCAGGGGCTTATTCCAGCTTGATTTTGGGGTTCTGTCCCCAGCCGTGTGCCAGTAAACATTTAGTAGTGGCTGTTGGGTTGTGGGAGCCCTGGTTTATAGCCTTCTGCCCATTTCTGTGGTGTAAATACTCTTTCCGTGACCAGTCCCAGGCTACAGATGTGAAGTCAAGGAAGGTGTAGTTGGGAAGAGATGTGCTGTAGCGTACCATGATACAGTAGTGTTACCAAATAGACATAATAGGTGTAAACAACCTCAACAGTGTAGGTAATGACTGAATCAAAATCATTAGGAAATGAAAATTCTAAGAATAAATATTTTGTTTCTAATATAATTGAATTGTAAGTTTATATAATTTGACTTTTTAAAAGATTTTATTTATTCATGAGAGACACAGAAGAGAGAGGTAGAGACACAGGCAGAGGGAGAAGCAGGCTCCATGCCAGGAGCCCGATGTGGGACTCGATCCCAAGACCTCAGGATCACGACCCGGGCCAAAAGCAGATGCTCAACCACTGAGCCATCCAGGCGCCCCCATATAATTCAATTTTAATCAAAGCCATGCTTAACAACCCACTCCCAGAATGCCTGAAAAATTAACATGCGGCTCATTCGAGCCAGCATGAGGCAGCTGTGGCCCATCACTGGGGCCAGCCCAGACATCAAGGGTCAGAACCTCCCGAGGGAGCTGGGGTTGCAGCATTCTGCAGGCTAGCCATCTCCCGCAGGAATCCTCGAACATTCTGATGCTTACCATTTGAGAACCAAGACCCAGGGCTTTGCAGCCAGGAACTCAGGCCTAGGACCCTTCAAAATCGTTGGTTGAGCGTACTACCCCCGTACCCCGAAGCTCAGTCCAGGGGCTATGTACAAGGTGGAAAGGCGGTTGATCTGGTCTAGACTTCGCCAACCCTCTTCCTTCCCCACCTACCTCTTGATTATTGCTGTTCTGCTCAAGGTGACTCGCCCCTTATGCCTTTCTGTTCCAATCTCCCAAACACCACCAGCTCTGTGACTCTCGGGCCTCCAGACATTTAAGACATCGATGGTTTAAAAAAAAAAAAAAGTGTTAAAATTCAGAGAACTTATCAATGACTTGATTTGATTGGTTTGATTTATAGGTGCCAGGCAGTCTATTAGTTGAGTGTCCCTGAAAGTTTTACCAAACAATTTTGGGAAGAAGGAAAAGGAAAAAGATCTAGTCCTTGCCTATTGGAATAAAAAAGGGGGGAGCAGGAAGGAAAATGTCAGAAACAGTAAAGAAAAATATTTCTGGGGCGCCCAGGTGGCTCAGCGGTTGAGCATCTGCCTTTGGCTCAGGTCGTGAGCCCAGGGTTCTGGAATCGAGCCCCACATGGGGCTCCCTGCTCGGTAGGGAGCCTGCTTCTCCCTCTCCCTCTGCCCCTCCACCTCTCCCCTTGTGCTCACACTTTCTCTCTCAAATATGTAAATAAAATCTTTAAAAAAAGAAAAATATTTCTCTATGTCTAACATAAACAAGTATAAACTAATTACTGCTCTGCAAGCTCAAGCACGTGCACCAGGGCCTTTAAACCCACAGCAGGCGGCTCCTCTGATCTCTGGGGAGTCCGCACCAGGAAGTGATTGCCAAGGGCCTGACATGGCCTGTTCAGGACATTCTGGGGGTGAACGGACAGAAGCGGGTGGCAAGGGCACATTCCTAGGGGACAGATCTGAGAGGAGGTGGGGACCCTTCCCAGAGACCTCACCGTTGCTGCCCTGTAGCTCCCAGGCCAGAGTCCGGATGTACATAGACCCCAGGACGCATCCGCACACATACTCACTCTGGTCTGTGGGCAGCTCCGGGTGCCCTGAGTCGGTTCCAGGCGATGGCATTTGGGAGAGGACGTAGGGGGAGCCCAGGCCCTGCTAACTGACCGCCGCCTGTGCTGGCAGGAGGGCATGTGCGGTGCGGACTTCCAGCAGCAGGTTTGAAAGCCCCTTCTCATCGCTGGGCGTCTGGGGGCAGAGTGTTTCTGAAAACCCAGTTATCTGCTGTTTCTGCCCCCAAAGCCCCAGCTGAGATTTTGTTCCAAAGCTTAAAAAGACTCACGCTTGAAAAATAACGAGCGATGTCCATTCTGGGGAGTGAAGGGAGCATCCTGTCTTGCAGCTCCCGAGAGGACCGAAAGGGAATAAAGGGTCACCCTAATAGCCAGATTTATTGACCACTTACTGCTTGCCAGGCACTCGGAAAAGGACCGGATCTGTTATCTTCCTTATCCTCGCAAGAACTCCGCGATGTGGCCACTCTTATTACCTCCATTTAGCAGATAAGGAATCTCAGGCCTAAATAAGCCAATTAGCCTCCCAGACGTAGAGCAGAGGTGGAAGCCCCAACCCATCTAACACCAAAGCCCTGGCCTTACTCATTTAATACCGTAAAAAGCCATCTTTGCCCAGGGGCATGACGGCCTCTCCGGTTTTGTCCGGAAGCTTTGCAGGCTACCAGCACCCACGGAGCCCCGTGCCTCGTCCTGGAACCAGGGCCAGGCTGCGAGGGCACCCCCGCCCCGGGGACCCCACCGCTGGCCAGGAAGCCGATGCCCGCAGCAGGTTAGGGCTGGAACTTAGAAACTGCAGCAGCAGAGGGGCCTGGGGGTGGGGTGGGGGGCCTGGGCCTGTCGGGGCCAGGGTCACCGTCTCCACCCACTACACAAATAGAAATGAAAAGCCGTCTATCTCAGGGTTAACCGGGCTCTCCTTGCCAGTCCCCCCGGAGCAATCCAGCCTCCCCATCCCGACGGCTAAGTTCCAGGTAACAGGTGCGACGGCCTCGGCCCTACTCTCGGGCAGCCGAGCGTCTGGGGGCTCCGGGGCAGCCGACGCCTCAGACACCACGGCGGCCTCGTTTCCCAGCAGGGCTGAGGCCTGAGGAGCCCACGCACCTGCTGGGGGCCAGGGCCGAGGGGAGACCTGGCTTCTGCTCCGCGCTCCCCGCTGCTGGGTCCCGGTGGGAGTCCACGCCCCAGGCGTCCCCCAACCCTCGGAGGACTTGGCCTTTCTCAGGGAGAGAGACAGAACCCCTAATGAATGTGACCCAAGCACCTGCCAGGGATGGAAACAACTGCGCTAGAAGCAGGGGAGGGGCGGGCGGGCTGGGGCCGGGGGCGTGACCCCGGGTAGAGGGGACAGGAGCAAAGGCAGGGCTGTGGTGGCGCCCGGTCTGGGACCCGCTTGACGAGCGGCCTGAGGGAGGATGAGGTACACGGGAGGTGACACTAGAAATGATGGGAGGGGACACTAGAAGAATGAGCCAGGGTCACGGTCATTCAGTCATTCAACGAATATTTATTGAGCAGCTACGATGGGTGACACACTGGGCTTGGCCCTGGTTAAGAAATGCACGGTCTGGGGGCGCCTGGGTGGCTCAGTCGGTTAAGTATCCGACCTTGATCTCAGTTTGGGTCTTGACCTCGAGGTCACGAGTTCAAGCCCTGCGTTGGGCTCTGGGCTGGGCTCGGCTCCGGGCGTGAGGCTACTTTAAAAAGAGAGAGAAAGAGAGAGGGACACAGAAGTGCACCGGCTTGCCCCTCGGGTGGGGACGGAGATGGCACATGGTGAAACAGTGAGCGCCAAACTGCCGAGAGTCGCAGAGGCACGGAGGGTGGTCGCGGTCGCGGAGGGTGGTCACAGTCACGCAGGGTGGTCACAGTCATGAGGGTGGTCACAGTCACGGAGGGTGTTGCGGAGGGTGGTCGCAGAGGCATGGAGGGTGGTGGCAGTCAGGCAGGGTGGTCACAGTCACGCAGGGTGTCACAGTCATGGAGGGTGGTCCCCTTGGCGGGGACTGCAGCCCCGACTACCTAACTGTCCCACTAACTCCTACCGCCCTGGGGAGAAGAAAGGAAGGAGAAGAATCAGGAGCTCTTGTCTGATATTCGGAGTGCTATTTGTCACCTGCACAGGGATGCCACGCGCGTGGCTGGACCAGTGCCTCAGGTGCTCAGAGATCTGGGCTGGGGACCGACACTGGGGGGTCTTTGGCCTTCCGATGGGATTTGACAGCATGGCCAGGACGCCATCCCTGAGGGATTATGACGGAAGAGAAGGGGGCTCACGGCGAAGCTCTGAGCAACACCAGCCTCTCGGAGAGGGTGCAGGACCGTGAGGTGGCGCAGGTGCCTGGGAGGGAAGCACCAGGGCATAAGCAGATGTGGAGTGAGGACCTGGGACAGGAGGACATCCCAAGACCGGTGGCCTGACCAACTCACCTGACGCCCCTGAGCAGCAGAGAAGACTCCTCTGGGTGGCAAGGGCCTGACCCTGTATTTCATGTGAAGGCACGTTTGCGCTTTGTCCTCCAAGGACAAAAACTTTAAAAAGACTCTGACAACAAGCTAGAGAGATGGGTTAGAAGATTCTTCGGTAGTAAAGGTAACACCACAGGGGCCTAACCGAGGGTAAGAGCAGTGAAAATGAACGGGCAAGAAGAGACAGTCAAGGTCCCTGGAGTCGCTAGACCCTTGTGACCTATAGCGTGGAGGCAAAGAGCTTTCAGTATTCACACATGGACTGTGACATCCTTTTTTTTTTAAAGATTTTTATTTATTTTATTCATGAGAGACACACACAGAGAGAGAGAGAGAGAAAGAGAGGCAGAGACACAGGCAGAGGGAGAAGCAGGCTCCACGCAGGGAGCCTGACGTGGGACTCGATCCCAGGACTCCAGGATCACGCTCTGGGCTGAAGGCAGGCGCTAAACCGCTGAGCCACCCAGGGATCCTGACTGTGACATCCTCAAGCAAGACGGGAGCTGGCGGGGTAGGTGGCACAGGCGGGAGGGTGGCCCGGGCAGAACGGAGTCATTGTGCCCATCGTACGTCCCTGCGGCTTGACGGGTTCCGGGCCCAGCGGAGAAGCGGTGGCTGCAGGAGCGGAGAAGTGGTGGCTGCAGGGGGAGTTTCAACACAGACCAGTGAATAACCATCGAAGCTCCGGCTGCGATGAGCTTCCTCACGGAAAGGATGCAAAGCAAGAAAAGCAGAGGCTCACTGAGCAGGAAGGCTGTGGAGGGGTGGAGGTGGAGGCGGACCCCGGACTCTTCAAGCCTCTGGTAGATTATAGGATCGCTGGGGTTGCCATCAACCCCAGCCTTTCTGATGCCCTGGCTGACTTTGGAGAACCCAGGTGTAGACTCCACTGCCAAGTTCCTGGGCTCACTCGTGGAGGTTGGGGACCCCACATGATCCTCATTCCCCACCCTTAGAGAGCTCTGGACTCTGTGGACGGAGGAGGCTGCGGTCCTGTGTTCCACAATGACATTCTTTATTCTTTTGTTAGATTTTTTTTTTATTTATTTATTTGACAGAATGAGAGAGAGAGAGAGAGAGAGAATAAGCAGGGGGAGTAGCCGAGGCAGAGGGAGAAGCAGGCTCCCCGCCGAGCAGGGAGCCCGATCTGGGGCTCGATCCCAGGACCCTGAGATCATGACCTGAGCTGAAGGCAGACACCCAACCAACTGAGCCCCCCAGGCCCCTCCCCGAAGGATTTTAAAGGAAATATCAGCCTAAGGACTCACATTAGCCTTAGCTCTGAGTCGCAAAATGAGGGATTTCTGGGAATAGAGGATAAAATCTGAATTTGCATCATTGCCTAGGTCAAGTTTGCCTGAGGGCAACGTGGAGGGGAGCACCGGTTACACAGAATGCTGCGGAATCACCCTTCCCTGGGGCTGGGCAGCCAGTGAGCTGTCAATTCTGTTCCCTCTCTTTAAACAACAACAACAACAACAACAACAACAACAAAACAGGCTGTAGAAAACGTAAGAGGGTTGGGGCCCTGGTGGAGGGCGGCGATCCCGGGCAGTCGTGGTACCTCATCCTCAGGGAGCCTGGAGTCCGATCCATCTTGGCTGGAAATACGAGTTCAAGGCCCAGGCGAAACCCTATGGACAAGCGGTCAAATGAGTTAAGTACCTACAAGCAATCCGGGCCTGGCTTTAAGCTTCTGGAAACTGTGATCTCCAGCCTGGCAGGGTCACTACACTCAGATGCTCACCAGGAAGAGGCCGGACATCGCCACCACAAGGTGGGCATCCCTTGGGGCAGAGGAGGGGACAGGCCCTCCTCAGGGTAGGGGGGGCTTTGGGGACCTGGAGTTGGGAGAGCTCTGCTTCAATCATGCCTGAACCCCAAAACTCAAGGAGCGTGGAGCAGAGGGATGGAGCTCAGGTCACTTGCTTACAGAACCTTCTAGAGCAGTGAGACTAACCCCCCTCTTAGCAGCCGACCATGTCCTGGAGACTTAGGAGCTCTCAGGGCTGAGTGGGCCCTGGCCGGAGGGCCTGAGGGAGGGGGGTACCTACCTCGGTCTCCCCACAAAAGCGCACCTGCTGCTGCCAGGTCCACATGTCTTTCCCAACACAGGGCTCTTTGTTCTCGCTACAGATTGTTCTATTCCGGTTTCCCCGAAAACAGTGTGCTAAGGGAGCCTGAAGGAGGTTTCGCTCATAAATCCTCTTGCAAAGGAAATCCTTGTATCCCCGTGATATTTTTTTGTTATGGTCTTTTCCTTCACAAAGTCCTTGTTATTGAAAGCGCTTAAAAGCATCACATTGAACAAAAATCACATTGGCTGCCCTAACGCCTCAGCGAAGCTCGATCTTAAGGTGACCTTTCACTTCTCTTCCGCCGACCTCCCCTCCTCCCTTCTTAGCCGTTTGTCTCAGGAGCCTGGTGCCACCAGAAGACAGGACAGCAAGGATGCAACTCCTGCCCAAACCGGCTAAATCCCGCACGACCCTCCAAAGCGCCCAGCCCCTTCCTCCAGGCAGCCCTCCGGGCTGGCTTGCAGTGTTCGCAGGCCAGAGGCCACTGCAGCCTCTTCCCTGCAAAGCAATAGTCAGCCTTAAAAAGGAAGGAAATTCTGACACTTGTTACAGCACGGATGAATCTTGGAGGCCTCATGCTAAGAAAAATAAGCCAATCACAAAGACAAATAGTGTATTATTCCACTTATGCGAGACAGCTCGAGTCAGATTCAGAGTCGGAAAGAATGGTGGTGGCCAAGGCCTGGGAGGTGGGAGGGGAGGGGGAGCTAGTGGTGAAGGGGGTCAGAGTTTCAGGTTTGCAAGATGAGAAAGTTCTGGAGACACCCAGTGGTGATGGCCTCTCGACAATATAAGTGCCCTTAATACCCCTGAATTGTAAACTTAAAAATAATAAAAATGAGGGGATGAGGGATTCCTGGGTGGCTCAGTGGTTTAGCGCCTGCCTTTGGCCCAGAACGTGATCCTGGAGTCCAGGGATCGAGTCCCGCATCAGGATCCCTGCATGGAGCCTGCTTCTCCCTCTGCCTATGTCTCTGCTTCTCTCTCTTTCTGCATCTCTCATGAATAAATAAATAAAATCTTTAAAAAATAATAATAATAATAAAAAATATAAATTAAAAAAAAAACTCTTTGCTGTATTATTCTGGCCCCAAAGCACAGGGGTCAGTTTTCTATAACATTGTCTCTTTGTGCACCTGGTCCTGCTCCAAGGCTGCTGCCAAAAAAGCCTGCCTACCCCCACCCCCACACACCTCGGGTACAAGGGAGAAGGTCTGTGCCAGCAACCCCCCTCCCCATCCTGGAACCCACCAGAATAAGGCTGCCCTGGGCCGTTCCCAAAGGAAGCACTAGTCCACTGTCAATATAAAGCACCTCTGAAAAGCCCCTAATACTCCTAAAAATGGTCCTACTTCCAAACCTTTACACGGACTCTTCACACCCAGAGAAGGAGACTTTTCCATAAAACAAAGGGTTATTTAAAGGAACAGAAGAGGGGCACCTGGGTGGCTTGGTCAGTGAAGCATCTCCTTTGGCTCAGGTCGTGATCTCAGGGTCCTGGGATCGAACCCCACGTCGGGGTCCTGCTTCTCCCTCTCATTTTACCCCTCCTCCCTGCTTATGCTACCTAACACTCTCTCTCTAACAAATAAATAAAAAATCTTTATAAATAAATAAGTAAAGGAAGGAAGGAAGGAAGGAAGGAAGGAAGGAAGGAAGGAAGGAAGGAAGGAAGGAAGGAAATGGAAGAGGCAAGCTCTGGGATGGGAAGACCTGGATTCAGCCCCTACGTGACCTGAGACAACGTAGGTCACGCCTGTGAGCCTGTCTCCTAGGCTGTGTATGAAGGTGACAAGAGTAGCAGCACAGGACCATTGAGAAGGTGACGGTGAGGACCAGGGAGGGATATTTATGGAAATCACAGAGCACATAGGAGGCTCTCGATACATGACAGTTACTCTTTTTTTTTTTTTAAGATTTTATTTATTTATTCATGAGAGACACAGAGAGAGGCAGAGACACAGGCAGAGGGAGAAGCAGGCTCCCTGCGGGGAGCCCAATGTGGGACTTGACCCCAGGACCCCAGGATCACGACCTGAGCCGAAGGCAGATGCTCAACTGTGGAGCCACCCAGGCGTCCCACAGTTACTCTTTTTATTCTGTATTTTGTCTTCAGATCCACCTTCAGAGGGTGATGTGAAACTGCACTTCTTGGGCCGGGTGGTTTGCCACAGGCACTGGCCGAAACAGGGGGCCCTTCCCAGCCTTTGTACAACGGGAGTCCTCTAAAACTGGGGCCTCTGCCATCAGAGAAAGCTCGGCAGGCAGGCATGGCCCAGCTCGCCTGCCCGTGCACGTGCTCTTTCCCCTTAGACACGAGTCAACGGACCTCTCATCGGGGTGCTCCTCTCCTGGCAGTTCGGGGCGACTGTCTCACTCGTCTGCAGATGAAGAGGATCAGATCCCCAGGCCATCAACTGTGGTTCCTGTGGCCACCAACCCACCTGCTCGACCTGTGGCTGAGGCCGGCAGGCTGGATCCAGAGTCAGGGTTTCCCACCATGGTTCCCTAGGATCCTGCTTTGGGACAAGGGCACAGAGATTACCAGCACAAAGATAACAGACAGGAAAACCTTATTTCTAAAATGAGGAAAATGGATTAAAGACACTGCAAATGTGAAAGACTTTGCATCTGCCTCCAAAACTTTACATTTATCCATCCAACCATCCATCCATCCATCCATCCATCCCTTCCAGTATCAGGCACCCTCGTCTTGAGTGGCTATAATGAGCACGTCGGGGATACCAGGCACAGGGAGTCAGAGGTGGAGAGGAGGAGTCCTCACTGTGCAGTGGGTCATGGACCATTCAGAGAGATGGACAAGCAGAGATGATGAGAGGCAGCGTGATACTGTGGAGCAAGCGGGGTGGGGTGGGGGGAGCCCGGGAGAGGTGGTGGGGATGAGGGAGAGGACAAGGGGCACTCACTGAGAGTCCTGTATGCACACTGGGTGATGTGTCACGTCCACATGAATGGGAGCCTACGGGGCAGGGAGGAGCCAGGCAGAGGGAACAGAATGTGCAAGGCCCAGCGATCAGAGATCACAGCAGATCCCCAGGCTGGGGAGGCTGGGGGCAGCCACCAGGGAAAGGCTGGACTCAGGGCTTCGTTGAGCATCCACAAGAGGCCTATGGATTCCTTTCAGAATACTGTGGGGTGTTTTGTTTCTTTTTTTTGTCTTGGGAATTTTTTTTTTTTTAAGATTTTATTCTTACACAATCTCTACACCCAAAGTGGGGCTCAAGCTCACAACCCTGAGGTCAGGAGTCCCACACTTCACTGACTGAGTCCCCAGGTGCCCCCAGAAAATGTTTTTAAGTACATAAAATAGAATACGATACAATGAAAAGATAAAACACATAAGTTGACAAAGGAAAATATTTACATTGGAATCCAGCAATCAAAATATTTTTAAAATGGTAATAGATGTGCTTCTTTATTGACTCATTAAGTAACAAGATCTAGCAAAGAGGTGACCAGTACCATAGTTTCCAGACAGCGATAATAGTTAATAGTTAACTATTGCAGCATATCTGTAACAACCGTAATATAATATGAAAATGTCTGTGGTTTCCATCGGCGTCAAACTATCTGTACTACTAAACCGCTGTGGTTTGTTGTTCATCATTAAAGGGAATGCTCCATTTCAGTTAGAAGTCAGTAGAAAATTAAAAAAAAAAAAAAAAGAAGTTAGTAGAAAATGTCCAAGAGTCCCCTTGTTGGAGCTTGTGGATTCCAAGGGTACAAACACCTGGCCCAGCTCATTCACTCCTCCTGCCCCACCTCCTCCGGCCCCTCTCGAGACACATTAGCTGGTGTTCACTGTCCTTCTCTCTCTCAGAACATGAGCTCCTGGCGGGCAGGAGTTCGCCTTTTCACCTCTGACTGTCCAGAGCCTGTCAGAGGCAAGTGTCTGTATATAGCAAGGCGCCCTGGAAATGTTTGTTGAATGAATGACTGAGTCATGTCACACTAAGAACTTCATGCTTTGGAAAGGGATTTGAGGGTGAGGTTGGAGTGGCAGGATGAGATTTTTCTGCAGTACTACCTCTCTGCTCCATCTGTTCTGGCCCAGATGAGGGGTTGATTTGGATGAAAGAGTGACTCCGGCGCTTCCAAAGTTTGTGTGGGACCTGCCATTCCCATCCATTCATGGGATTCCTTTGAATCCCTTACCATCCATTCATTCCGCCAATATTCCCAGAGAACGAGCCAGATGACAGGCATTGCAGCAGCATCTCTGGCTCACACACAGGGGCAGGGAGGTCGTCCCCTTGAGCCTGGAGTGTGACCCATGAGCAATGTTTCACATCTAAGAAGTCACTTGTTCCTTCTGGCATTGATGACCACCCCATGAGAACGTGCCCCTCGAAAAGAACTGCCTCCACTCGTCCCCGGAAGAGAAGAGAAGCACAAGAAGCAGTGCCTGGTGCAGAGCTCCAATTCCTACTTCATGGACACGAAGTGCTCAGGATGCTACAAAATCACCGCCGTCCTTGGCCATGCACAAGGGATAGTTTTGTGTGTTGGCTGCTCCATTGCCCTTTGCCAGGCTGTTGGAGGAAAAGCAAGGCTTATAGAAGGATGCTCCTTCAGACAGAAGCAGTATTTAATATGCCCTGGATCAAAATGAGTGGGAAACTATCCCAATAAACAAATTTTGGATTAATAATAATAATAATAATAATAAAGGTAATTACTTGTTAACTACTCAGATACATATGTACTGTGCGCTATGAATGCTCTGGACAGCTGAATATGGCCCCTCCTTAAAAGACGGTATATAAGCTTATAGGGAAGACAAGACATCACCTAATAACTAACCTAGAAGGTAAAGATGGGGAGTCCTTTAGGCCACGTACAGATTACAGGAGATGCCTCAAAGGGGATCAGGGCCAGCTATAGAAAAGAAAGCAATGGATGGATTTGGGAAAACATCTCTAAGAAAGTGGTCTTTGAGCTTAGCCCAAGAAGTTGGGCAGGATTTGAATAATATTAATTTTAAATGGTTTATTCCTTGCCAGGAGAGTGATTCCAGATTGGAATTCTTTATCCTACTGCTTGACATTTCCTTATTAAAAATCCAGCTCACGCTATCAGATATTGTGAATAGACCTCCCTTATTTGAATTTTATCCCATGTGCTTTCAGCATTTGGTGAACACAGTCATGACCCCTTACATAATTTGAAATTTATTCTTGTAAGGGTGGCAGTGTGAAGCTTTCAAACTGTTCTATAACCCTTATAATAAGCAAAAGATAAAGGTACTTTACTTTGCTTGCAGAATTCGTGCAACTCCTACTTGCACTTTTAACAACACTGAAGAAAACCATGGTCCTGGGGACAAAACCAGGCAGATGCTAAGACCTACTATGGAAAAACAAAAGTACATTGAGAATTAAAAGTAGAAGGAGATCTCTAATAGCCAGGAACTTAGTTTCATGCCAAAGAGATACTACAAAATATGAGATATAACAGTAATACATCATCGTTTTGAAGCTCAAAACCAGAAAAGAATGGACTTTGAAAATGTATTCCAACAGTGTTTGCAAAACTTGAGGAATTTATAGGGAAATATTTTTTTTTTAGTTCTCCCAGAACTTGTTCGTGAGCCCCAATTTGAGAAAACGTTGACTTAGGAAACATAAAGGCTTTTTCTGAAAATATCAAACGTAAATTATCCTGGTGAGTTTCATCTTTAGTAAGTGCTAATTTTAAAAACATCACTAAAACAAAACTACAAAATTAAAATCTTGCAGATGTGTAGGCATCTTTGATTCCCAGTTGGAGAAACTCTCTATTTTAGAAAATTATAATTAAAACAAGGAGGATCTTTAATTGCCTGAGAAATAGTAGTTCCTATTGTCTTAAATGATGTGATATCCCCCCTAAAAATTAATCTTTAATTATAAATGGCAATACCTTATGGTAGAGACAGAATAGTAGAATCAAGGAAGCCTAGTTTTACTTAGTAGTTTATAATTTATATCCCACCTAACCTACTACTTCTTTAAAGAACCTAAATTTGGCTAAGACAATTAAAAATTCTGCAAAACAAGAGTGTTGCAAAAATTTTTATTGATTTTATTGATTTATCTCTTTCCCACAGAGCATGTACAACTTTAAAATTTTGAAGATTACATTAAAACATTGGTTTATGCCGCCATTTTTAATATCAAAGGCATAGTAAGTAAACTCTGTGCTTAAGTGAGCACTAATGTGCATTTTGTCCACGAGGCTAAATGAAAAATTACTATTAACCTACTTACCACCCTTGTGGAAAGTTAGATGGGCGTGGATGGGAAATAATATTAATTTTTCCCAGTCTGTTTTGCAGGTATGACTAGTGATCTGTTTCTGTCTGCCATCCCCACCGACTGGATGCTTGAGGAAGGTTTGGAAGGCATGGCCATATTCTATTCCTTTCTGGAAGCTTCTATTCATATTCTATTCCTTTAGAATTCATATTCTTTTCCTTTCTGGAAGCAAATCCCTAGTGCATTGGGTTCTTCAAAGACCATTTTGCCACGAGCACCTGATGCAAGGCTTTGACCACGCGGCCTCCCCTTGACCAACACGACCTTTGCTCTGTGCTGGCTACATTCTTGAGAGCTCTGGTTGGCACTCCCTTGGCATTGCCTTCCTTGTTCTTAGACCTAGATTCAGCACAGCCCTCAGCTCTAATCCCTTGATATTTGTTTATTTGGTTTTGTATTCCTTGCAGCTGCCTCACATTAGAATTTCTGACCCCCTGCTCCTGTACATGGACCTCTGCCTGGTGCCCAGAGATTCTAGAACTTTGCATTTGCTCATTAATGTTTGTGGACTAAACCGAGTGGGGTGGTAAGGAGAGGACTCGGACCTCAGACGGGGTATGTGTGCAACGTCCAGAAGGGTCTTTGTAGATCAACCTAAAGGAAAAAAAGGACAGCTGCTTCCTCGAAACAAGGTTGCGATTGATGGATTTTCTGGTTAATTTTTTTAATTTTCTGGGCTTGTTTCATTAAAGTCATTAGAACAAAGATGATGGCCTGAAAAAAGTGTGGAGGAAGTGGTCCTGATTTTACTGAAGCTGAAAGATAACTGCGGAACTAGTCGCCGGCCAGACCCCAGCCCTATCACCCAAGTGGTGGGTTCTCTCCCTCCTCAGCACCGTTTCCCAAATAACCAAACAGTATTTGACAGCAAGCAGGTAATTTAATCAGAGGCCAGAGACGAAGAAGGGGAGCTCATGCTCTCAAGTCACCTGCTCCCCAAAAGTTCTCATGGTTGGGGTTTAATGAGGTTAGGGTAATTAAGGGGCTGGTATGCAAGCTGATGCAAACTGATGCAGGAGGTTTGGGGGGGGAGGGAGGAGGCTCCTGAGAATCAGAGTGCTGCCCCTTTTCTTCCTTTAAATGGGCACAGTGAGATCTGCTGCTGCCCTGGTAGGTGTGTTTTTTGTTATTACAATTAAAGTTAATGATCCCAAGGTCCTGTGAAGGGTTCGCACTGCATCTGAACTGGATTAAACTGTCGAAAACTGGGTTATTAGGGCTTGTTTGGAGCTTGTTAGCAAGTCCCTGGTGACTTCCCTTGCTCCTGCCCCAGGAGTCCGGAGGGCGCACTTGTCTTGGATGTCTCACAGGTTGCTTCAGCCCTGGATTGCCGTACACTGTGTGCCCTGATGGCCACTGTAAGTACCAGGGCTGATTAATTCACCCTCCCATTCATTCGTTCACCCATTCTTTCACCAAATTGAGCCATGCACCTGATACTGCACTGGTCCCCGGGGCAACATGGTGCAGCTGCCACAGCCTAGTGGGACCGTGTAAGGAGGAGGAAAGGGCAGGTGCAGCTGTCCCACAGACAGCAGCTCCTAACCCAGAACAGC
Source organism: Canis lupus baileyi (assembly GCF_048164855.1). NCBI lineage: Eukaryota > Metazoa > Chordata > Mammalia > Carnivora > Canidae > Canis > Canis lupus. Next base: position 14,305,068 of record NC_132852.1, read on the forward strand.
AGGTCGGAAATGAGCTTCTTGGAAAAGAAAATATCCCCATTATAGGGAGGAGCAAGAGCAGCGAGTGGGGAGGGCATCCTGGCTGAGGAACCAGCAGGTGCACAGGCTGGGAGGCTAGGGGCCCCAGGGTGTGTCAGTGACTCTCTGGTGGGATCATCTCGGGCCCAGCCCAAGAATCTCCACAATCGTGAACATGCCACAGAAATGAAGCAGCCACCGTGCTGTGTGGGTCGAATCATATGTCCACCCGTGGGGACCTCCAGGCACAGTCACCGGGGCAGCTCTAGGTCCGGTCACCATTTGCTGCGGGACAGATATTGTTGATTGTCGTAGATCCTCAGCCTCAGCAAACCAACACCCCCAGTCCCCGTGTGACTTCGTAGAGTCCCCCTCCAGGACCAAAAGTTCTCCAATTCCATCCATGTTTTCATAAAAACCAAACCCATCAGACAGACTCCAACCACCTTCTGGAAAAGTGGGTCAGGAGGCTCTCCGAAGGGAGAGTTTGCAGGTTTAGACTGAAACATAAGCAAATTTTGGAGTCTCTGCACTCAGGGACAAAATATGTGGAGTCTGCACTCATGGGGTGTCAACTGCCTGCCTCACACAAGCGGTCCAAGGTTCTTTACAAGTTACTTCTGTTAAAGGGGAACCAGAACGGAACCCCAGTGGGGTGCCTCTTAGATGACCTGCGTGTCCCCCCTGGCTATGGCTCACGGTGTGCTTTCCTGTTGGGATCCCTACACAGGCCTTGGACGTCTGGCCCCATGCCAAGCTGATGGATTTCAAACTTCCAGCAATGATAGAAATGTCACTTAAAATAATCCATCATCTATTAAGCTAGCACAATCTTTTTTCTTTCTTTCTTTCTTCTTTTCTTTCTTTCTTCTTCTTTCTTCCTTCCTTTTTTAAAAATAGAATAAAGCACAATGCTGGCAGGACTTTAAGGAAATGAGTACATGCATACCCAGCTGGTGGCTCCTTACACTGCTTCTTCTCTTCCTTGAGAAAAACTGGACAATATGTAACAAGAGCTACAGAACTGTTTGACTCAGTAATTCCCTTTTGGGGAATATGCTACAAGAAAATAATGCCTAAGAAAGAAATCCTAATATGTACACATACATACACAGCAGTTGCAATTTAATATGGTGTAAAACTGGAAACGGGCCAGCCACACAGAAAAGGGGAAATGACTGGGCAAATTATACAGTGATATGAAATACTCCGTGGCCATTCACAACAAGTACGTGGATCACGTCAATGCACTCAGGTCTGAGTATCTCAGCAACGACAGAATGTAAAAGCGCCCTGTACATGCTGAGTGCGACTATATTCTTTAAAGTATGTCAGTATTCTACGAACATCAGAAGAAAACCTAAAAGGAAAAAGGTAATTTAAATGTTTATTGGGTTCTTTCTTTGTATAGCTACTCAAGTTCATCATTTAAAAAACACATTTTTTAAAAAGATTTTATCTATTTATGTACGTATGTATGTATGTATGTATGTATGTATTTATTTATTTGAGAGAGAGAGAGAGCGCACGCTGGGGGAGAGGCAGAGGGAGAGGGAGAAGCAGACTCTCCACTGGGCAGGGAGCCTGCTGCAGAGCTGGGATCATGACCTGAGCTGAGGGCAGATGCTTAACTGACTGAGCCACCCCGGCGCCCCTAAAAATGGCATTTTAAAAAGGCAGATGGGAATGTGTCTCTTTAGAAGGAAAACAACCCAAACCTGGGAGCAAGGCAGCCCTGTAGCCCTGGCCGGTGACAGCACTGAGAGGTCATCGAGCTGACATCGGCAATGCTGCTTGGTCCCTGACCTGCACGTTGTGCTTGCACACCTGCCTCGGATGGGATACACACAGCTCTTTGCTCTGGGCACAGGCCCAAGGCCACGGAAGCCACAGATCTCATTTCTGTTCCACATAGCGCTGGCGGAGATTAAGCAGGGGGAGGCAGAAAATGTCCAGTTTGATTTAGAATGCCACGATGTCCTCCTGTCATCCCAGACCACCCGTCTGGCTGGGGTGGCATTTGCTGCGCTGGAATGTAAAGAAGTCACATGCAAGGAAGCGAATGAGCAACAAGCCAATATTTAGGATATTTAGGGTCTAATAACTAAGAAGCATATGGGCTCCACTCCTGGTGCAAACTGGGACTTTCAGGAAATAGTCACCATCAATTCTCTTTTTTTCATTCTATTACTATTAAATTCCAATCCAAAGACTACTTTTGTGGTAACAGCTTTATTAAGATATAATTCATATACCATACAATTCCCCCATTTAAAATATAGAGTCTAGTAGTTTCTAATATATTCAGAGCTGTGAAATTATTACCACAATCAATCTTAAAACATCTTTATCACCCCAAAAAGAAACCTCATTCTCTTTAGCCATCCCTCCCTAATATCACCCCTAGAAGTAGACAACCACTAATCTACTTTCTATCTCTACAAATTGCCTGTCCTGAATATTTCCTGTAAGTGGATTCATACGATATGTGGTCATTTATTTGTATCTGGCTTCTTTCACTTAGCATAATGTTTTCAAGGTTTGTCCATGTTCTAGCAGGCAACAGTACTTCATTTCCTTTTTATGGCCAAATAATATTTTATTGTGTGAATAGATCACCTTTTATTTGTCCATTCATCAGTTGATGAGCATTTGGGTATTCTACTTTTTGGCTATTATTAATAATGCTGCTATGAACATTCTTGTGCAAGTTTTTTTATGGACACGTGTTTTCATTTCCCTTGGGTATATCCCAGGAAGTGGAATTTCTGGATCATATGGTGACTCTACATGTAACCTTCCGAGGAACTACTAGACTGTTTTCCAAAGTTGGCTGCTCCCTTTTACATTCTCAGCGGTGCGCGAGGCTTCTAACTACTCCAAAACTTGCCATTATCTATCGTTTATGGTCTAGTCACTCTAGTGAGTGTGAAATGGTATCCCATTGTGATTTTGATTTGCATTTCCCTGATGGTGAATGATGTTGAGTATCTTTTCATGTGCTCATTAGCCATTCATAAGTCCTCTTTGGAGAAATGTCTGTTCACTTCTAATCTTTTGCCCATTTTTAAGTCAGGCTGTCTTTTTATTTAATGAGCTGAAAGAGCTCTTTATATATTCTAGATGCAAGTCCTTTATCAGATATGGGATTGGCAAATATTTTTCTCCCATTCGGTGGGCTGTCTTTTCACTCTCCTGATGGTGTTCTTCAAAGCACAAAATTTTAAATTTGATGAAAATCCACTTTATCTATTCCTTAGTTGCTTGAGTGCCAAAGACTCTTGAGTGTGGTTGAACAGAGGCATTCATTCTGTCCTGAAGTTTCTGAGGAAATTTAATTTCATTTAAAATTTCTGGACTCATCATATTATACATCCCGGTTCTGCATTCAGAAAGTTATAAACTCTATGAATATACTCCAGCATGATTCACTAGAATTCCAATTTACAATGCTCTGATTGGGGACCAGGCCACGTTGAGTGACGAAAAGTATATCCCTCCCTGGGAAGTCCCTGAGCTGACCTCCATCACTGCTTCTCTAAGTAACTTTCCAGAATCTCCACAAGGACCAGAAGATATTGCAGTTCCCAAAATAAAACATGTATACTATTTGTTCCTGCAATTCTATATCTGGAAATCGATTCTGAAGACATCCTTACACAAGGGTAGCTGCTCAAGCATGTCCATTGCAGAATTACTTTGTAAAAGGGAAAACATTAAGCCTCATCTAAATCTCCATCCATAAAGGACTGACTAAATAAATTTTTAGTGTGGGAATCTCTGAAGCAGTTTAAAAAAAAAAAAAAAAAAAAAAAAAAACAGACCTTTAAGTCTCGGCTTAGAAAAAATACCCACAATATATAGTTTACCAAAAAAGCAGGTAGAAATACTACTTTATTTTTGTAAAAAAAAAAAAAATTATTGGGCATTGTTGAAGATTAAGAGGATAATTGCATTGTGCAAAGGAAATATGGCTTTCGTGGTCTCTGTTTTCATAATTGATCAAACCTTCATCAGGTAACCCATGCCTCCAGCTGAGGGAGCAGAATTTAAATCATCTAGTTAACATTTCACTTTCCCCCAGTTTGGGTGGCCTTTTAATTTCAGCAGTGTCTATCCAGTATATAAGTCAACTCAAGGGGGATCCCTGGGTGGCTCAGCAGTTTGGCACCTGCCTTCAGCTCAGGACGTGATCCTGGAGTCCCGGGATCGAGTCCCACATCAGGCTCCCTGCATGGAGCCTGCTTCTCCCTCTACCTGTGTCTCTCCCTCTCTCTCTCTCTCTCTCATGAATAAATAAATAAAATCTTAAAAAAAAAAAAAAGTCAACTCAAGGGTCAAGTTCCAGAAGAGACATTCCTCCCAGCCCTTTCTTCCTGCCTATGTTGGCTCCTGGGTGCATGGGAAAGGTTACGTCCTCCTGACCTTGGGGCTGAGGTCCACCATGGAGGTCCCCTTCTTCATTTCTGCTACAGGGTAGATGTTTCCATCCTTGGGGTGTATGGGTGCTCTTCCTGGAGTGAGGGCAGTCTGCACCTCCCTCCATACACCCCCTGGCTTCGGGACTTGGCACACCAAGGATGCCTGGGCTCTCCTCTAGGTATGATCGGGGCCTGGAAGCCCTTTCTTGCTGTCTCACTTCGCCTTTTGCCAGGGTTCTGGATGTACTTCCAGGTCTGATTGTGATCTCAGGGAGTGTGTGGCAGGAGAGCCCCTCACATCTCCCATGCTGACTGGATCCCCTGCCTTGGGAATCATGGGATCTCCTGGCTTTCTTCCACTCCCCTTGCAGGAGCCAGGAGCAGTGCCTGGACTTCCTCCACAAGCCCTCTCTCACCTGCCATGCACTGTTACCACTATGATAGTTCATTGCCCGCAAGGGCTGGTTTCTTCCCTGGGCTGCAAAGGGCCTTCTGCATTCACCCCTCAGCCCTCCTCTCCTGCCTTTCAGCAGGGGTGGGAACCCAAACACACCTACCAATGTCTCCTGCCACTTCTCCTGCAAGCTTCAGGAGGGCTGGTCGTCCTCCTCATGCATTCTCCAAGGTATCTCATCTGCATGTGGCAGGTGCTCAGCAAGTATCACTTTAATAAATACAAAAAACTTCCCAGTGAGGGTGTTGAGGAGGGGGCCAGATGGACACTTCCCTTCTTTTCCTTTCTGGTTCTGACTTTCTCCTGGCCACGGGCAGCTCTCAGCTTCCCCAGCCCTGGAGCCCTGGTGTGAACAGAAACAGAGAAGAGGGAGCCCCCCACGAAATGTTACTCCTATTGTATTAGTGTGCAAATGTGATGATGACTATGAGTTTGCTTGTATGTGCAAAGAAAATGTTCAAAAGGACGCCCCAGAGAAGTTATCCTTGTGGTATGTGAATTTCAGGAGGAGCGTGGGGGAAAGACATAATTTCCTTTATACTGTTCACTATTAGAACATTTTAAATGAGCAGGTTTACTTTTTATCATTTTGGAGGCTGTTGGTTCAGGGAAGCTGCAGCTGGGCTAGCTAGAAACAGGGCATCCTGTGCAGTTGGCTGGGGGGTACATATTTGGCTTTCTCTGGTTGACCCTAAGTCAGAAGCAGAGACAAAAATCAGGGAAATTGTCAGTTATTAATCAAATCCTGGCTGTATGGGGCTGATGGCAGGGGTTATTGTTTGGCTTCCTGGACCAGGGCTAGAGGCAGATGCCTAATTGTTGGAGAGCAGGCTGGCTTCTTGGGCTGGTTACCATAGATAATGGGTTGGCTTCCTGGGCTGGTTACCATAGATAATGGGTGAGTTTCCTGGACTGGTTACTGTAGATAATGGGTTGGCTTCCTGGGCTGGTTGCTGCAGATTGTGGCTCTGAGTTCTATTTTTATATACCGCCTGGCTGTTGTCCATTTGTGTATTCAATCTCTCAGGCTTGACATAGAAAATTATGATATTTGTACAACACACTAGGGCAAGAAAAGGTATCTGCTCAGTTTGGAGGCTTCACGTCCTGCCTGTCACCCCTAGGGCTGGTGGGAGTGTACATCGTCGTCGGTGCATCTCACCCAGGCACAGCTCTCCTTAACCCCCCTCAGCCTCAGCTTATAGACACATGGAGATCCTCATTCTCTCTTGCAGGGCATTGTAGGGATTAGATGGAATAATGTATGTAAGGCGCCTGTTACAAACAAGGTATTAAATGATGGGAGTCCACTGTCTGTTGGGCATGTGGCTACTACCACCTTCAGTGTAATTCATGCTATAATTGATCCTCAATGTGAAAAAGAATTATCACACAGACTGTCGGCAGTTCACACAGTATGAATCAACTGGACCTTAGAATTTGCAGAACAGGAGTCCAAAGACAGAGACCATGTGCTCAATTTGGCTTTCTCAGTGTTTCTCTAAAATCGAGACAACATTTAAAATTGCAGAGAATCAGGGGCCCCTGGGTGGCTCAGTCAGTTAAGTGTCTGCCTTCGGCTCAGGTCATGATCCTAGGGTCCTGGAATCAGCCCCGCATCAGGTTCCCTGCTCAGCATAGAGCCTGCTTCTCTCTCTCCCTCTGCTTGTGCTCTCTCTCTCTCTGTGTGTGTGTGTCAAATAAATAAAATCTTAAAAAAATAAAATTGCAGAGAATCCACATTAAAAAAAATTTTTTCTGGCTTCTGTTGGAGATCCAGAAGGCTTCCTGATAGCTGCGGGCCACACTGCCCCATGGCTGCCATCAGCGGTGCTTCTATATACACGGACAGCTTCTCATACCTTTCACCACTTCCCCTCGTCTGGTCCAAATCCTTCCACCACATCTACCGGGCTCTTATTTCAACTAGAAAAGCTTTAACACATCATTTTACTTGAGTCTCATAAATGAATGCCTTCTTATTCCTGTTTTATATGGCCAATAGCTTCATTTTCTATTAAAGTAACTGTAAATAACAAGCATTTTAAAGTATATGTTGTCCCACTTTTTGATCCCTCTTTAATGATATTTTGGCCCTGGAGAGCCTAAGGTATGTTCTGCTGGTAGAGCAGCCACTCTGTTGGTAGTGCCCGTTAGGACTGAAGGTCAGGTCCTAGCCTGGTTGCCTCTCGGCGAGCAAGGAAGGAGAAGGGATGAGCCTCAGGGCAGAGAATCACAAGCCCCACAGACGTGTGGTTAGCTATATTTATTTGTAGGTGTAAAGACCATTTCTACATGTTTTAAATGAGAGTGAAGTGTATCTGTATTGGTTTTTCTTATACCTGGCCCATTTTACTCCTTCGCGCTACCTGCCTGACCCCTATGGGCATCTGAGTTTGTCATCTCGCTGTCAAAGATTGTGTGGGCTTGACTCAGAGGCAGATGCCAGCCGAGGACGGTTTAGAGGGATGTGTGTGAGCCTACAGCCACTGCTGATTTGTGCAAATCCCTGGACAAGGGGAGATAAGGGAGGAGTAACTTGCTGAGTGGGGCGGAAGCCTTCACACCAGACAAGGTCAGCGTTGGTAGTCAGTCATTTAATGGAAACAGTCCCAAAGTGGAGAATCATGAGAAATGATACACACTCATCTTAGTCAGTCAGATCATTTCACTTTCAAAGACATAAATACACATTCATCCACTCACCTTGGGACGTCAGGCCAGGCTATTGAGGAGACTGTGGTCTGCTGACCAGAGCAACTCTTTGACTTTCATGCAGAAACCACACCGGAACGTGGTACCCAGCAAGTCTGCTCCTTGTTTTCCTTAAAGTGAATACTTAAGGCACTTGAGCATTTCAGGCGCAGAAGACGTCGAGAGTCTTATGGCTTTCCCCTAATCTCCTTTAGTTGTTTCACCAACACCTAATACAGGAGCAGTCTGGAGGTACCTTTATCAATTTTTTCCAAAGCATTCAAACTAGTTTTCATCGAAACAAACTTTATTCCCACTCATATTTAATCAGTTTCTGTGAGATATAGATAAATCAAAACCAAAGAGGGGTGTTGGGGTGGTTCAGTCTGTTAAGCATCTGCCTTCGGCTCAGGTCACGATCCCAGGGTCTTGGGATTGAGCCCCACGTCCAACTCCCTGCTCAGCGGGGAGTCTGCTTCCCCCTCTCCCTCTGTCTGCTGCTCCTCCTGCTTATGCTCTCTCTCTCTGTGTCAAATAAATAAATAAATTCTTTTTTTTTAAGTATGGTAAAATAAATCAAAACCAAAGAGAAAAGACCCAACCAGGTTTAAGAAGAAGCATCGCTAACTCAAGGCAAGTGCAACCCAAGTGGGGAGAGTCCAGCTCCAGGGAGCAGCCCACGGGCTGCACCTGCTGCGTGGGGCACCCCCGGGCAGGCCTCCGAGGGGCCAGGGAGGGCAGCAGGGAGAGCTTCGGACTGCCCGTCTGCTTTTAGGGGCGCGGGGCAGAGTAGTGCCGCGGGAAAAGCCTTGTCCTAGCAGTCAGGACACCAGCCCCTGACTTTGGTTCGTCCCCTAACCCTGTGACGAGAAGGAAACCTTTTGGATTCTCTGGTCCACCCCACCCACCGCGCCAATCCAGGGGCTGCCGGAGAATCACACGACGACACGGCCTACTTCCCTGAGGGACAGAAGCAGTCGGAGGCCCCACGCGCTCCCACCGTGGGACCGACCCACCCCTGTGCCAGGTAAGCAATTGTAATTAAGCCCACTCTCTCAAAGTCAAGACGTGGCCTTTCTTCTTTTTTGTAATGGGACAGAAGCCAGTGGCTGAAGATCCCACAGAAAATAGTAAAATTGCTTTGGGGCTTAAAAAGTGAAGCATGAATGTCCTTTTCCCTTCATGTTATCCAGACAGAAATGTGGGTCACAGTTGACCACACTTGGGGCTTTATTATATTTATATGTGGGCAAACTCCTCATTCTTTCATGCAGATCAAACACTGGCTGTCAATTAGCCTTCTCTCTCTCCCTCTCTGTCTCTCTCTCTGTCTGTCTGTCTGTCTCTCTCTCCCCTTCTCTGGTTGCTATGTGCTTTTTCATGGTACAAAGTAATACAGCATCATCTTTTTTTAATGTAGAAACAATAAGTGAAGGGATGAATGAAAACAAAGAAAAATCATCTGTAATCTTACCACAGACCAAGAGCCATTCTCATCACTTCTGGGGGTTCTCTCACAATGATTTTTTATGCCTAGATATACGCATACACGGTTCTCTTACCAAAAAAAAAAAAAAAAAAGGACAAGAACACATTTTTTTTTTTTTTGCCACCCTCTTGGTCCTATAACCTGCATGAGTATCTTTCCATGGTTGTGCCAGATACCATCTGCCTGCCTGTGGTGGGTTGAATGGCTCCCCTCCCAAAAGATACGTCTGCCTAGAACCTGTGAACATGAGCTTATTTGGAACATGAGCTTATTTGCATATGTGATTAAATTGATGATTTCAATAAGGGTTTGTCCTGGATTAGCTGGTGGGGCCCTGAATCCAGTGACAAGTGTTCTCAGAAGAAGAGAGAAGGAAGGAGAAACACAGAGGAGGAAGGAAGCCCTATGAAGGCAGAAGCATAAATTTGAGTGCCGAGCCTACGAGACAAGGAACACAGAAGATTGCTGGTGGAAGCTGGGAGAGGAGCTTGGATTGGATTCTCCCTCAGAGCCTCCAGAAGCAACCAAGCCTGTGGACACTTTGATTTTAGACATCTGGCCTCCAGAACTTCAAGAGAATAAATGCTCGTGTTTCAAGCCACTGAGTCTGTGGCAATGTATCATGGCGGCCACAGGAAACTATGCTGCTCCTGCAGACACGCACTGTCCACTCTTCTCACCCCTTCCCATCTGGGTCTGCCCTGTATGGACACCACCCACAGCACCCATTACTTTTGCTGCTGTTTTTACCTGAGTCACAGGAGCCTGAGCTGGAGACCAGAGAGAAAGCGCCTCCAGTCTGCAAGGGTCCCTTGGGGTGGCCATGTTCTTGACCAATGCTCATTGCTCCCCTCAGGCTCCCCACAGCAATCTCTGCCTCCAAGTTCTGGTCACCCCTCACTCCACGTCCCTCTGGGGGATGGCCAAGGTTGGTACCAGTTCTGCTTGCTGGGAGTTCCTTCACTGTCCCTGTGGTTCCCGTCTAGCTCATTGTGTGGTTCTGCTGAAAAAAAAAAAAATGTATTTATAACTCACAAATTAATTGAACCAATCCTTTATTATTATGCATTTCGATGGTTCTAGTTTTTTTTGCTTTTATTAAAAAAAAAAGTCTCCGTGGGCATCTTTGTAGTCACATCATTTGACACAGACATGATTATTTAAGATAAATTTCTAGACATTTCTTTGAACAAATACTTTAAATTATTAACAATTTATTTAATATTACTATCTATCTAATATTAGGTATAATTAATCAGTATTTAATATTAATTATTCATTAATGATTTAACTCTAAAGCGTTTGACACACGGCACAAAACTGCTCCTCCTGAAATGTTGTAGCAACTTACACTCCCACCAGGAGCATAGGAGAATACCTATTTCCTAGCTCCAGCTCTAATCAACCTTGTTGGACAAATAAAACCCCAAGATCGAGTGGTCCCAGGTCTGCTACTAAATGCAAAGCTGTGCATTATGAACGTGAGGACAAAAGAAATTAGCTTTCGGAGCGGTGACTAGAGCCTCCTGAAGTGGAAAAGCATCTTAAATAAGAGAAAAACAGAGCCGCCTCTCCTACAGGGTTATCAGGAGCTTGTCTGGAATAGTTTGTAATGAATGGTTTAGGTCAATGAGAGGGTGATTCCAATTAAGGAATTTTAGTCGAGAGGGGAAGGCAGCTGCCGGCTTGAGAAAGTGAATGACCATTATTGTCTGAGATTAAAGCAGCAAACCCTTCAAATAGAGAACGCATTGTTTGGAAGAACTGATTAAGAGCACGTCTGCAAATGGATGTCAGCGTATATAGAGGGGCTGTTCTAACTATAGAGTTTGTGATTTACTCCACGACACTGACCTTATCTTGAGTGAGTTATGATATTTCCTGGGTCTCAGCCATGAGATCTCTCATTGGGCTGACCTCATTGTGATAAAATAATCAGAGTTCAGGTTTGTCATCGCCATCTATCCAGGCGTACCCAGGAAAAATAATAAACAAGTAACTGGGTAACGCTTGGACGTAATCTCACTAGGAGGCCTCTGCGGTGAGACTGGGAATGCAACCAGAGTGAACTAAGAATCCATAATCCATTCCGACATCTCAGAGCCATTCTCTGCTATTTAAAGACCAATTCTACCTAAAATCAAAATATACCTATTGTAAGCTCACTTCGTGTTTCAAGAGGCCTCACAAGACGATCTGGACCATGAGAGGCTGGGCGAGTTCAGAAAAGAGCTGTGATGGAGAGGGTCTGTCTCTGAGCCACCAACACGAGACCTGGGAGGTTGTTTAAAATCCCAATGCAGCAACTTGTTCATCCATGGTTACTCAAGACCTACAGGAAATCAAGACATGGGGAAAGATGTGGAAAATAAAACTCACCACCCTAAAGACCACCCCCCACCCTCAGGTGTGAGTCTACCTTGAGTTAACATGACCCATGGTTTAAAAAAAAAAAAAAATGACCCATGGTTCTTCTTGTCCCGTCAAGCCTTCTCCTCTTCAATACCCAAGTCTATGTATCTTCCAACCAACTTCCCTTCCCTCCTTTCCTGCCTCCTTCTTTCCTTTTCCAGAGGTTTTATCCAATAGCCACTCTCCTGGGGAAACTAGAGGAAAGCCCTGCTGGAGCCCAGTTGCCATTTCAGCTGCCACCTGGGTTGGTTCCTGCCATTCATCTTTATTGCCACTCACTTTGTCCCACCTGGATCTGAGTGGTGGCTCATCAGAGCCTGGAAGGGGGCAACAAAAGAGCCACTGATGGTTTGTGGCTGGGACACCAGCACATGTGGGAGGAGTCTCTGGCAATTTTGGTCTGAAGAACATCTGGACTAGAAAAAGAAGGCACTTTTTTCTAAAATATTGGTATTTGAGTAGCAGGAATAAGGGCAAGTGGGGCTTATTACTTATAGCCCAAGAAAATGAAATAATTTCTGCCTCCCCCTACAATCTACTATTATTTACCTCAAAAGGAATAAATTGGCAAGAAGTCAAAGGAACAAGAAGACGCCAAAGATGCCAAAGATAAAGAGCAGCTTCTCCCAGGCCCATCCTGCTGCTTCCACCCGCCTCCCTGAGGGCACCATATATTGGCATCAGGCTCCTGAGAGCAAGGGGCTAGGCGGGTGATACCAGTTTCTAGTTTCTCCTGACCTCGTCCACTCTCAAGAAATAGCATCAAAATGTCACCCACCATTGTGTTTATTTACCTATTTATTCACTCAGTCCAGTGTGCTATTTAAAAACAGGAGCTCAGAAAAATAAAAATAAAAATAAAAATAAATAAATAAAAACAGGAGCTCGGGAGTCTAACTGCCTGGGTTCAAATCCTGACCCCAACACTTACTAACTGAATGACTGACCTTGCAATGTCCCTCACACTTTCTCTGCTTTATTGTCTCTCTATAAAATGGGGTTATTATGAGTCCCCACCCCATAAGGCTTTAGGGACGACTGAGAAAGATAAAGCAGTAAAGGACTTAAGAATAGTGCCTGATACATGGTACATGATGTGTCTTATTAGCTAAGAAATGTTCATCAAGCACCTACTATGTTCCAGCACCAGGGACTCTGCGCTTTCTCTCAGCCTACTGGATGACAGATAAGAAAAAGACACGAGGTGGCCTGTGCAGCCACCAGAGCTGGGAGTGGGGAGGGTTGGGTACCAAATCAGTCAGGGGTGGAGGAAGAGGGTCAGGCAAGACTTCCCAGTGGGGGGATGACCTGTCCACTGAATTCCTATGATAAATAAGTCTTGACTAGAGGAAGCAGTGTGGACAGAAGGAAGAGAGCTCCAGAGAGCAAGAGACATTTGCTGGTGGCTTTTTCCGGTGAGAGCAGATCATGGGAGACCCTTGCAGGGCAGAGAGGATGCTGCTAAACCACGGAGGGTCTTTTCTGTCCTCCTAAGGAATTAAATTTCATCCTGAAAGCCAAGGGGAAGCTCTGAAGGATTTTAAACAAGCCGATCCCCCAGAAGGGTTAACCAACCAGCACCCCACCGTCCACCTCATCTTTATAGTGCATCCGAAAGAAAACTTGTTTTTTTTTTTTTTTCTTTTGTCATCTCAAAGATATTTGTAGAGATGCTTTTCTGGGTCTTGAATTGTGGCCAATTTTTCCTGAAGCAGTAGTTAGGATTTCATATAGGCAACTGGCTAGATAATAAATGCTTGCTCCCTCGAGAATTTTTCCCCATTTCTTTTCTCATTTTGTGCAATCATTTCCGAAAAGGGCCTGCCAATTGTATTTCTTCATCTGAGGTCCCTGATGTGGGTGGACACACGGCGGGGCCTTTTGCAGTGTTTAGGGCAAACCACTTGACTGAGCTGTCAAGTCAGTGCAAGCATAATCAGCAGATTTATTTGAGGAAATGTATTTATGGTACTAAATGGCTGTTCTAAATGGGGCCATTATCTGGCCTTTTTGCTATTGCTATAAATGTCCCTCCAGAACGTGGATACCCACAATAAGTTCATCAAGCTTCCCGGACATGACTTTAAGACAATATTTATACTGGTTCCAGTCAATGCACATACATGTTCTTGGGTAATTCCAGTCCTGTTTCTTGAATGCGTCGACACAAACTCAATGCTGGATGGTCTATTAAATGTTTTCAGGGCAATCAGAGACAGAAAGAGGGGAAAAAACAGATTTGTTGCATAGTCAATGGCACCTAGGGGTGGCAATGCAACTCTAAATTATTCATAGCTTGGAATAAGCTGAGGAGAAATTGTAACTATACATCCTGGGGCCACTTAGAAGAGACTACCTTGGGGATCCTTGGGTGGCTCAGTGGTTTAGCGCCTGCCTTTGGCCAGGGCGTGATCCTGGGGTCCTGGGATCGAGTCCCACATCCAGCTCCCTGCATGGAGCCTGCTTCTCCCTCTGCCTGTGTCTCTACCTATCTCTCTTTCTCTGTGTCTCCCATGAATAAATAAATAAAATCTTAAAAAAGAAGAAGAAGAAGGAGAAGGAGAAGGAGAAGAAGAAGAAGAAGAAGAAGAAGAAGAAGAAGAAGAAGAAGAAGAAAAAGACCACCTTTCTCCAGGACCTGGGGAGATGGACCCTGTGGCAGGAATGGCCAAGGAACGGGGTGGAAGGGTAGAGAAGGAGCTGGGATGTTTGATTGTCCATTGCAAGTCAGTACCCATTCTGAGAGTGCTGTGGGGGCCTCTGTGGGCCTCACACATTCCTCACATTCTGGTGCTATTGGTGCTTTGGGAAATGAGAGAGAGCCTTGTCTAGGGTGAACAAAGCAGTGTGTGGAGAGCGAGCAGCCTTAAGTGAGAAGATGGGACAGGTCACCCAGATTCAGTAAAAGCAGTATTTACAACAGATGACCATGGGAATATAAACTCATACCCCTACCTCCAAATCTGGGGGCCTGGAGGTGGGGGCGTGTCATCAGAAATCTTGTTGAGGCCAAAAACATCCTATAACCAGAGCATGGCATAGGCTCTTAAGTGAATGTTCAGATATTTTTTTAAAACATGATTACAGAAGGCTGGTGGGGGGACCTGGGGGCCTCCAGGCAGGTGACACAGGGTTGCAATGATGCATTATTATGTGTATGGATCAAAAGGGAAAAATGCCTTTGCGATTCATCATTTCCAGATTTGCTGTTCTGAGTCTTCATCGGGTCCCAAGTCAACTCACAGCCCTTGATGCATTTTTATTTCTTTGGCTTTTTTAAATTGCTTTTCAGGGTCCTTTTGTTTGCCACAAAGGAGAGAGCCTCTAGCAGACACAATTCCTTCTTTTTAATTCCTTCAATTAATGAGGTGCTAGTTTCTTGTGTTCTCTAATTGAAGCCATTTTTCCTCCTTTCACGAGAGCAACACATAATTGTCCCATATATGGAGAAAGGCCAAACGGGAACCAACAATTACATTGTTTTCAAAATGGAAGTGGTTTTATTGGCTTTTCACACTGTAAAGGGGATTTTTTAAAAGAAAACTTTTTTAAGTCAGACAATACAGAAATCTAAAGAGGAAAATAAAAATACCTGGTCTCCTACCACGCAGCTTTTTTATTTTACAAAAATCCCACAATAGATGGTGTACAGTCACGTAATTGGCTTCGTTTTTTCCACGGCTTTATGTCATGACTCTTTCCATGTCATTAAATACGGAACATTATTTTTTTCCCTTTATCTCTATTTTTTTCTCATATTTTTATTTATTTATTGGCACATCATTTTAAATGGTTGCATAGTATTCTATTGAATAGATTCCTTTAATTTATTTAGCCAATCTCTCATCTTGAGACATTTTAGAAGTCATCAAGAGATAAAGGGCCTTTTACTGACACTTTTGCACACTTGTCTGTTTCCTGGGGATCCATCTTAGAAATGGGGACTTTTCATAATTCATGACTACATGTTTGAGTACTTCCTCACATACATCTCTCTTGACACTGCAATTAGAGCAATAATCAAGACAGACCCTGTCCCTCCTTCAGAGTCGTTAGTCTGGTAGAGAAGCTGGGTGTTAAACAAGGAATGCAAATAAAGCATGGTTAGTGTTTTCATGAGGAAAATACAGAGTATTTTGGTTCAAAGGATCAGGACTTTTTTTAAAAAAAATATTTCATTTATTTATTCATGAAAGACAGAGAGAGGCAGAGACATAGGCAGAGGAAGAAGCAGGATCCCAGGACCCCGGGATCACGACCTGAGCCGAAGGCAGATGCTCATCCCCTGAGCCACCCAGATGCCCAGGATGGACACTTTTAAAATGGCTCTTGCTCCATCTTAGCTAATTGCTCCTTCAGAAACCTTGGGTTAATGGATCCTCCCTCTAGCTAGTTTGCAAGCGCCTGTGCCCTTCCTTCCACAGGCAACCCTGTGCACCCACATCTTTTTAATCTTAGCCAATCCAGAGGCCAAACTGCTTCTCATTGTTGTGTTCGTAGCAATTCATTGTATATTATTGGGTTTCCGGTTACTTTTCTGTTGTCCTAACCACGTGTAAGAAGACACTTAGCAATGTTACCTTCACGTGTGTATGATTTCGAAATACTAATTGCTTAAGTTTGCAAAGGTATGCTTAAATTTCACGCCTCCAGCAAATTGTTCACAAGTTGAAGTTGGTCCCTTGTATTGTCCTTTGCCCAAACTTCCCTGACTTCACTGTGCTCCCAGGCACGTCCCTTTCATGCTTCCTTCCATCCATGCGGGGGCTGCTCTCAGCCCTACTTGCCTTGGATAATACCCATCCCTGCTCCAGGGAGCTCGAAGGAGGGCTTCTCAGGAATGCATACTGGTTCCTGACCTTGCTGCACAAAACGCATCCATGCAGCAGGCTTTGGGTGGACAGAAGGAGGGCAGGAACAGGGCAAGGGATTTAAATAATGATCCCATCTAGAGGAGCCTGAGGACATTGGTAAATCCCACAACAGGCTTATTTAACCATTTGCTGGGCTGTGGGCCCGTGAGCCATTGCAGTTTTGGAAATCAATCTGAGCAATAAAACGCCATCCCCTTACTTGCTCAACGAATAGTTATTAAGGTCCTCATTTGTGCAAGGTCCCCGCGTCTGAGGGGCCAAGTGTGCCCATATCGTTACACAGAGATCACAAGTTATTGCATATTCCAACTATTCTCACATTAGATCTGCAGACCCCACTTCTGGCAGGTGGGCTTGGCAATACCTCTCTTCAGGGTGAAACCCTCGTGGCAAACCAGCCCTGGGAGAAAGAGCATGTGGGGAGTGGGCCTTGCCCCCATCTCCAGGGGGAGACCAGCTCTGGGTGACCTGCACTGAGTTGCCACCCATCACCAGAGAGCAGCCCTGGCGCCCTTGGAGCTGATCTGTCCTACAGGCTAAGAATTCCACCACCGGAGGACCAGAAATCTGTCTTCAGGAAATCTGATTCTGGATACCTCTGATATTTTCTGTAGCTGTGTTCTTTCTTGCTTTCCTTTGTCAGTGACCTTCCAAACATGCCAGCTTGTCTCCTTCGTACCAAGAGACACCAGGAAGAGAAAGAGGTTTTCCTTGGGAGGTGGGGGGTTGGAGGGGCTCCCCCACTGCATTAGCTCAGGACTCAAAGCCATACGACTCTAGGGCCATATTGCCTCTTTCTCCACATAAGGATGTTCTCTCACTTTTTCTTCTCCTCTTCCTCCTCATCCCTTCTCTCCCTCTCTAGCAGAAAAGTGGCCAGGACTCTTGAGGCCTCATCAAGAAGCTCTGCAGACATGAGAAAATGCTCTGCATCACTTGCCATCAGGGAAATACAAATCAAAACCACAATGAGATACCACCTCACACCAGTGAGAATGGGGCAAATTAACAAGGCAGGAAACCACAAATGTTGGAGAGGATGCGGAGAAAAGGGAACCCTCTTACACTGTGGGTGGGAATGTGAACTGGTGCAGCCACTCTGGAAAACTGTGTGGAGGTTCCTCAAAGAGTTAAAAATAGACCTGCCCTACGACCCAGCAATTGCA
Source organism: Canis lupus baileyi (assembly GCF_048164855.1). Classification (NCBI taxonomy): domain Eukaryota; kingdom Metazoa; phylum Chordata; class Mammalia; order Carnivora; family Canidae; genus Canis; species Canis lupus. Next base: position 14,322,596 of record NC_132852.1, read on the forward strand.
CTATTGGGGATTTACCCCAAAGATACAGATGCAGTGAAACGCCGGGACACCTGCACCCCGATGTTTCTAGCAGCAGTGTCCACAATAGCCAAGCTGTGGAAGGAGCCTCGGTGTCCATCGAAAGATGAATAATAAAGAAGATGTGGTCTATGTATACAATGGAATATTCCTCAGCCATTAGAAACGACAAATACCCACCATTTACTTCAACGTGGATGGAACTGGAGGGTATTATGCTGAGTGAAATAAGTCAATCTAAGGACAAACATTATATGTTCTCATTCATTTGGGGAGTATAAATAATAGTGAAAGGGAATAGAGGGGAAGGGAGAAGAAATGTGTGGGAAATATCAGAAAGGGAGACAGAACATAAAGACTCCTAACTCTGGGAAACGAACTAGGGGTGGTGGAAGGGCAGGAGGGCGGAGGGTGGGGGTGGCTGGGTGACGGGCACTGAGGGGGGCACTTGACGGGATGAGCACTGGGTGTTATTCTGTATGTTGGTAAATTGAACACCAATAAAAAATAAATTTATTATTAAAAAAAAGAAGCTCTGCAGAATTGAAAGCTTGGCCCTGACCCCCGGGGGCCTGCCACCCAAGGGAATCATCCTCTCATAGGGCACAGGGGGACCTCTGACACTGTGGGGGTTTTGTGTGTGTGTGTGTGTGTGTGTGTGTGTGTGTTGGTCTTTTCTTTCCTCTTTCTTTTTTTCTTTCTCTTTCTTTCTTTCTTCTTCTTCTTCTTCTTCTTCTTCTTCTTCTTCTTCTCCTTCCTTCCTTCCTTCCTTCCTTCCTTCCTTTCTTTCTTTCTTTCTTTCTTTCTTTCTTTCTTTCTTTCTTTCTTTCTTTCTTTCTTTCTTTCTTTCTCTTTCCTTTTTCTTTTTTTTTTCTTTAGCTCTTCCTGAATGTTTACACTTCCATAGGAGAATTATATCCTCCTTTGATTTAATGGTAGCATAGCTTTTTCTCCCAAGGCAAGAAATCCCTAGTGATCGGGCCCAATGAGAAAACAGAGGCCCTTCTAAGGTGCCCCGCAACCTGGACGCCAAGCAGCATCTGCAAGGGCAGCGTCTCCGGTGCTTTAATTAATTTTCACTGTAGTTTCTGTACTATTGTATCTTCCTAGTGTTTGTGTAAGTGAACTTTTCATGGATGATTGGGCTATTTGTGTCGCTCACTCTGACAGGAAAGAGTTGGGTCTTGGTCTGCGCAGGAACCACATGGGGCCCCCAGCCCGAAGCCAGTCACTGCAAAGAGAAACCCACTGGGCCAGTGGTTCTAATGGCTCGGCCGACAGCCACCGAGGCCGGCAAGGGGAGCTGGGATGGGGGACATCAAGCCACAGCTCTGGGGTTTGCCATCACGGCTGGAAACTGATTGTGGGGACTTGGAAAAAGAGCCGATGGTGTACAGGTTACTGTAGCTTGACAATCCTCATGATTGATTTTTAATTTTAATTTTATTTATTTTTAAAGATTTTATTTATTTATCCATGAGAGACACAGAGAGAGTTAGGGACACAGGCAGAGGGGGAAGCAGGCTTCTTTCAGGGATCCCAATGTGGGACTCGATCCAGGACCCTGGGATCACATCCTGAGCTGAAGGCAGACACTCAACCACTGAGCCACCCAGGTGTCCCTGACTTTTTATTTTTAGTCTTTTAAAACTTGCTTCCACTGTGAACCCCTTGGGGATGGCGGACCCTCTTAACGGTGTTACACAACCAGCAGACAGCCAGAGAGCCAGCTCCTGAAATTATTTAAAACCAATCTCACTGCCACTTTCCCTCAGATCAAATCCAGAGCAAACACCTGCATTCTTTGCTCTTTGTCACTAAAGGTCAGAGTACACACCAGATGCGGGAAGCCAGCCACAGCAGTGCAGTTTGGAGCTGAAATGTGGTCTGTAATCAGGCAAAAAGGAGAATACAACCCCAATTACAAGTTTGCTCACTGATTTTTGAGAGCTTGGAGTTGGAATCCTTACCCAGAGTAACAGAGACTAAAGGGATGAAGGAAACAGCAAGCCAGAGGGCCCACTTCATGTCTGGGACTTACTGGCTCTGCAGGTCTGAACTCCGTGAGCAGGTCTGGCTCATGGAGACTCAGTTTCCCTCTGGCAGAAAAAAAGGAAAGGGGGCGGGGCAGACTCACCACTCATGCCACCCATTTTTCTTGGGTCCCTCTGTGGCTAGAAAGTGTTTTAAGTGCAGTGGATCCAATTGTGAACGAGACAGATGAAGGCCCTCCTTTCTTGGCCGTGTTGGTGATTCTGAGAAGTGAACAGCCGATACTACCCCTGCCACAGCTATGCTAGAACAGGGGAGATGCCCCATGCCAGGGCCCCCACACTGATCAGGGATTCGGGCAAATCTTCTGGGTTGAAACCTAAAGCCTGAATTGGGACTTCGGGGGGTTGGCCAGGAGTTGGCAGGGAAAATGTTCCATACGCAGAGGAGAGGACTGTGAGTGGCCCAGGCCCCAAATCTGCAGTCCTATTGGATGGAGGATGGACCAGCCATCCTTGCCTCATGTGAGATCCTCCCAACACTCAGGCTCCAGGCTGGCAGGGCACTTGGCTGTGGGCGGGAGCCCCAGTGCCCTTGCCCTTGCCTGCAGTGGGTCCTAGGTGGGCCCTGCCAGCCAGAGGAGGGGGGATCAGTCCCAGGGGAGAGGGGACACACCTGAGAGAGGGGGTGCTGGATGTGGGAGGGGAGCCGGCAGGGAGACAAGGGGTGTCCCTGTGAGCTGGGCAGTTAGTGGTGACCTGATAGCAGGAAACCTTAAAAGTTCTGTGGTTCTGTTAGTTGGTTTGAGGGGCCAGTTATTTGACATGAGGGATTTGGTTTCTCTGATAAGCCCGTAAGATATTTTTAGACAATTTTAGAAAAGTCTGCAGGATCTAAAAAAATACCCTTGAACCTGGGTAGGGAACCGTCTGGGTAGCCCTGAGCCTTATTTCAGAGCTCCAGGACCCCTAAATTCTGACCCCTACACATTCGAGACCCCTCCCTTCCCTCCTTAACTATATGAGACCTCGGGGTCTTGGGCGGGGGCTTTGCCTTGAGCTTCCCATCTCCTTTTCTCTTCCCTTCCGTTCTTTGAACTCACCTGCCAACCTCCTACCCTGCTCACATCCAGTCCTCCACCAACCCTCTGCCATCCACAAAGCTGGAAAAATGGGAGAAACATAGTTATGCTGCTGTGCCCACTTTAAAGCCCAAGCATCGGCCAGGGGGCTCCTGCCTCCTGTCCCTGGGGTTCAATCCTCCTGCATTTCGGTGACTGTTTTGCAAATAGTCCCCCTTCAGCCCTTCCAGAGCCCTCCTGTGGACCTGGTGGAGACAATCAGAAGTCCCGGAAGTGCCACATCCACCCTCTGTGGTAAACTTGGTCCTTCTGCTGTTATCCTGGGTGAGATGTTGGGGTGCCTACCTGAGGGACCCCTCCTTTGCAGCCTAAGTCCACCCTTCTCACTGTTCAAAGACATCCTGCCAGCAATTAGCCATCTCTCTCCTGCATCACCAACTCTTCCTTTTTGGTTGGACCATTCTATCATTCCCACCAGTGTACAAACTCTCTTCACATCTCTTTTTTTTTTTTTTTAACATTTTTTAAAGTAATCTCTACACCTAACGTGGGATTCGAATTTACAACCCCAAGATTAAGAGTCTCATACTCCACTGACTGAGCCATCCAGGCACCCCAAACATTATTCACATCTTAAAAAAAAAATTAGAGAGCCACATGTCCCTCAGGCCCCCACATCAGTTCTCTACTCTCTCCCACTTACAGCAAAACTTCCCAGAACCGTGTTCTCTGGACCCTGTCTCCAAATCCAATCTGGAATCAAATCCTGTTGGTTCTACCTTCAAAATAGGTAATAATAGGACATCTCACTACTTACCACCTCTGTGGCCAATACTCTGATGCAAATGGCCATCCACCCCTGCTTGGATGATGCCAGGAGCGTGCTGACTGGTCTCCCTACTTCCACTCATACTCTCTTTCCACGGAGAAAGTCACTCCTCTGCTCAAATGGCTTCCCATTGACATCCCAATGGCTTCCCACTGACACTCAGAGGAAAAGCCAAGTGACTGGCTTCATAGGACCCGCACAGTCTCCAGGTCTCCCACCCTTCTGACCCTGTCTCCCAACACCTCCCATGCCTGAGCCCCAACCACACAGCCCCTTTCTTTACCGTGAGGCTCTATCCTCCAAGACCACATCTCGCTCCCTCACATTCTCCAGATCTCTGCTCAAACATTCCCTCATGGGGGCAGCTTTCTCTAACCAGCCTATTTAAAACTGCTTCCACACACACACTTCCCTGCTTAATTTTTTTTCCATAGCATTTATCACTATCTGACGTACTATGTATATTCTATTTTATTTTATTGTATTTCTCCCTGCCTAGAAGGCAAACTTTCTGAGAGCAGAAATTTTTTATTTGTTTCTGTGCAATCCTATCTCCCATAGGAGAGAATGCAATTGCTCCATGAATGGCATTATTATTATTATTATCATGCTTATGTTAGGTGTTCCCAGGAGGACAAATCAAGGAAGCAGCATTAACTCTAGTTAACCCACTTTACAGACATGATGATATATTAAACCTGTAACAGGGCACCTGGGCGGCTCAGTGGTTGAGTGTCTGGCTTTGGCTCAGGTCATGATCCCAGGGTCCTAGAATGGAGTCCCACATCGGGCTCCTTACATGGAGCCTGCTTCTCCCTCTGCCTGTGTCTCTGCCTCTCTCTCTCTATGTCTCTCATTAATAAATAAGTAAATAAAATCTTCAAAAAAATGTAACAATAGGCATATAGCCAGGGTGTAATCACTACACTACACTCCAAAGGTGGATCTCTGATGAACTACAACTCCTCGTGTCCATGCCTTTGCCTAGCCCCATCCCCTTGAACCTGATTTGACTCTTTTAATGAAGCAGGAGAGCTACTAGCTTCTTCTCTCACAGAGTCAAAGAATGAGTCTCCCGAACAAAAGAGAATGTGCAAAGTGTTAGTTTTATTAAGCATAGATACAGGAAAAGCTCTCAGGAGTGAGAGGGGTCCCTACCAGGTTGCCAATAGGGGCTTTTAGGGTTGGCCTTTTATAGAAAACTGACCAAGGAAGTTAAATCTTTCTAACGTCATTACTGATAGTACTGTTGAGTAAGGACTGGTAATAACGTCTTTAACAGCTTTCTTCTTTAGGGTCTGGTCATTCTTTGTTGGTCACAAGTTGACTGTCATAAAAAGGGCCCACTTCTGACGCCCAGGGCAGGATGGTCTGGTCTGTTCCCTCATCTCTGGTTTCCTGATGCCTCAGCATTTCTGGGATTTCTGTGAGCCTGATCATGTAGCCCCCTCCCTGTCTCTCCTTACCTAGCGCCGCCTGCCCCTAACCCACTGAGTTCTAAGGCTACATCAGAAGAAGCCTTGCACTAGTGCTGGACTCTGTTGAACAGCATGCCCTGGGAGAAGGCACTGCCACTTCTAGAAGTTCTGCTACCTTGGGGTGCCTGGGTGGCTCAGCCTGTTAGAAGTCTGGCTCTGGATTTTGACTCAGGTTGTGATCTCAGGGTCTTGAGCTCAAGCCCCCTGTGGGGCACCTAGCTCAGCATGGAGTCTGCTTGAGATTCTCTCTCTCCCTCCTCTGTACCGCCCCCCACTCACTCTTTCAGTAAATAAATAAATAAATTTTTTATTTTATTAGTTTATTTTTATAATAATTTTATTATTATTATTTATTTTATTTTATTTTAAAATTTTTAAAAAGGGGACACCTGGGTGGCTCAGTAGTTGAGCTTCTGCCTTTGGCTCAGGGCATGATCCCAGTGTTCTGGGATCGAGTTCTGCATCGGGCTCCCTGCATGGAGCCTGTTTCTCCCTCTGCCCTGTATCTCTGCCTCTCTCTCTCTGCCTCTTGTGAATAAATAAATTAAATATAAAAAAAAAGAAGTTCTATTCCCTTCAGATCACTCTGCTGTGAGGAAGCCCAAGCTAGCCAGCTGCATAGGCTTTGGGGAGAGAGAGGTGCCCAGCCAGCCCCATCCAGCCACCCTGGCCTCAGCACACAACACGTGGCTAAAGAATTTTCTTGGAAGATCAGGCAATTGTCTTCAGGTGACTAGCCCAGCCAACATCTGTTTGCGACTATGTGAGAGACCCCAAGCCACTAAGTTTTGGGGTGGTTGGTCACAGTAATAGATACCCAGAACAGAAAACACTCTCAAAGGGTAGCCCTTTCTAGGGTCCATAGTGCAGATTCACCGAAGCTGCCCAGCATAGGTGTGTTCTGCTTAGAAAAACTCCAACATGAGAAATTGTGTTTAAAAGAAATAAATTAAGGCCTTGTAAAAGCATTGTCTTATTACAAGACCAGCTTCCGAGGCACTTGTAAGCATTCATTAAGAGGGTAATAGCTACTTATCAGGAGCCTATGAGCAGAAAAACAGAAAGAGAAATGTCGGAAATAACTACCTTTTAAAGATAAATAGGTGCCAAGGTAAAGTATCTTAAAACTTATAGTATAAGTAAATGAGAAAATTATACAATGACCAAAATTGAATTCACACACAACCTTTCAGGAACCCATCCAGATGTTAGATATCATTAAGTATACTTGTATTTCAAAAGTCAATCTCACAACTACAGAAATCCAGCTCACTTCAATTTCTGGTCTGTGTTAGCCCGTATTACCCAGCCTAGAAATATAACCAGGGAAAAATGGAACTGAACACAGAATTTTCCAGATTGGTGGTCTATACAGCCACAATCCACCAGACGGTTGGCAAACTTGCACTTCATCGACCACCTCAGAAGAGGAGCTTCCACTATTTACTCAAGGTTTAATGATTCAATCGTTCAATGAGAAGGTCCATTCACCCACGAAACGATCAAAAGGTGTTGGGAGTAGAATAAAGTTATACACTTTTAGATATTATGGAAGATAGTTGTCGAGTTAGAAAACATTTACCTTTTCTGTTAGTAAACTAATGTGTGAAGACCAAACTGTTTGCCCAACTTCGTATCGGTCAGCAGAATCAGAATGCTATGTGGTGAGTCCATTGTAGAAAAGCCAGTATCATTCCATTCCAGACCCAAGAAAGGACTCCCTACCCCACCGGGAGGGCTTGGCGGTATGTGGGCAGGAGAGCAGCGAGCCCCTCTAGCAGAACCCAGTTCCAAGGAGCGCGCCTCGAGAATAAATCAGATGGTGTTAGTATTCTGATAAGGAGGTGGGCTGCAAGGTTGGTCTGTCCTACGGCTGGGAAAGAATAAGATAAAGTATTTCTTTGATGTTTTTATTTAAGGCTTCTGCTCAATAGTTCAGTGAGAAGATCCATTAACCCCTAAAACCATCAAAATGTGTCAGGAGTAGGAAAAATTCACATGGTTGTTAGATATTATTGAAGATTTAGGGGATATTTATGCTCCTTTTTTAATTGGCATTTTCCCATCATCAAAGAAGGGGTTGAACGAGCCCTCCAGGCAGTCAGGGCATGAACGAAGAGATATAGGTGAGTAAAATCTGAGGAGTGGGATTTTTCTTCCTTGTTTACATGTCCTTTAAAAAAATAATATTCCCTGGTGAACATCTCTTGGAGATAAAGGAAACCTCTTTCCGACAAAAAGTTCCTCTACTTTGAAAATACTGGCCATGCTTAGATTTTTGAGAACTGATCTGTAAGATCATCTAGGTAAAGGGATTGACTCAGTGGGAAGAAAACGTAAGTGCTTGGCTCAACCCTCAACTCTAAGCAGGATGTGTGGGGAGAAGAGACCCCTGGCTTCTCTGGAAGGCTGAGCAGGAGAGGAAGGGAAAGCGGGTCAGTTACGAATGCTTTGGGGATTTTAAGAAATGTGAGACACTTGAGTCATGAGCATTTCAGAAATGAGACAGATGCGATAAAACAACTGTTGGAGGACAAATGATGGAACTGTGGCCACTGAGGAGACAGAGCTTAGAAGCCCACAGAGAAGATTTGGAAAGAAAACTATAGTCCGAGCAAATGAGGGGAGCCGTGTGATGGGAATCATGGAGGCTTTCAGCTGCTCTTCTGTGAACAGTGACTCCAATACAATGAGGAAAATGAAGCAGAATCCATACAAAATAAGAATCAGCTAGCCAACCCCAACAGAAAGAGATTTCATAGTGCATTTCATTTCAATTTTTTTGTTCTGATTTGTTTTTTTTTAGCACAAGACCAGAAGAAGGCTTTCATTAATAAAATATTTCTAACGGAGTGCCTGGGTGGCTCAGTCGGTTGGGCATCTGCCTTTGGCTCAGGTTGTGATCTTGGGGTCATGGGATCGAGTGCCCGGGGGAATCACTGCTTGGCAGGGAGACTGCTTCTCCCGCTCCCTCTGCCCTTTCTGCTTGTGCATTCTCTTTCTCAAATAAATACATAAAATCATTATTTTATTTTTTTCAAAGATTTAATGTATTTATTTATATTAGAGAGAGAGGGAGAACAGGAACAAGAGAGGGAGAACCAGACTCCCTGCTGAGCAGGGAACCCAATGAGGGGCTCAATCCTAGGACCCCAAGATCATGACCTGAGCCGAAGTCAGATGCTCAAACACTGAGTAACTCTGGTGCCCCTAAATTATATCTTAACAAAATAAAATTAAAAAGAATATTTCTGATAGTTTCCTTCTCTCAACCAATGAAGAGAGAGAAGCCACCACCAATATCAAAAAACACTTTGGGACAACACTTTTGCACAGCTGTGGCCAACTGATGGCTCCCTGACTTTTATAGGTGCTGGTAGGGGTGTTGATGGTAATCATGTGTGCGTGTGTGTGTGTGTGTGTGTGGTAGGATATGCATGGTGTGTTGAGGGTTCTGACACCAGCTAAGATTCTGATCACCAATTATTCCAATGTGTGTTCGGAGTGGGATGGTATTTCCACACTATGAACTCAATTCTCAGACAGCAGCTGAGTGGCTTAGAATTCAACTCAATTCTAACACTATTTACCTGGAAATACCTTCAGATCCAACAGGTAAAGGGCTCCGTCCTACAAGACTGCATTGCCCACCCATTAGATGCCAACCACAAGTCTGGGTTGTCATGGTGCAGTCCCAGCAGAGGGATGGATGAGCACCTGGCTCCAGGAGTTCAAACAGACCAAGTTCAGCCACTTGCTGCTGCCAAAATCAGAGAAACAATTGGTGGTGAAACCAGAAAGGGATTTATTTCAGTGAGGCCAACAGCAGCAAGACAGAAGACTAATATCTTAAAGACTATCTCTCAAGGGCTGAAAATTCGTCCAGGTTTATATAAGGAAAATGTGGGGCACCGGTCAGTGAGGATGTGCAGGTGGGCAGTCAAGGGCAGGTTGCTCCATGTCTTCGGGTCAGTCATGCAGGGTCTTGCTGGTTTGAGACAGTCCTTATTGCTCAAGGGGGTAGTTTCGGTTTCCATCAGAGGATGCTTTACCTACAGGGTCTTTTGCCTGAGCAAAGACATACTGGAATAAAAGTTAATCAATTAGAAAGTTTGAGGTCATGAAACTCACCATAAAAGACTCTTAACTCTAGGAAACTGAGGGTTGCTGGGGGGGAGTGAGGGAGATGGAGTGACTGGGTGACTGGCATTAAGGAGTACACATGATGGGATGAGCACCGGGTGGTATATGCAACTCTACCTCTGAAACTAACGATACACTATATGTTAATTAATTGAATTTAAATTTTAAAAATTTATAAAAAGAAAGTTTGACATCAAAAAGGAGATAACCGAAGTCCTCTTTCACCTGTGCTTCTGACCAACTGGCTACAGGTTGGGGGGTCCAATGGCTCCCCTCCTTAGGTTCAATCAGTTTGCTAGAGGTGTTCACAGAACTCAGAGAAACATTTTACTTCCCAGATTACCAGTTTATTATAAAAGGATATCATCCAGGAACAGCCTTTTATATTATCAAAGATGATACCTCGGGCACTCAGTTCCATTTCCTCTCTGAGCACCCCATTCTTTCCAAATCTCCTCGTGTTCACAAACCTGTAAGCTCTCTGAGCCCTGACTTTTTGGAGGTTTAGGAAGGCTTCATTACAGAGGCATGACTAAATCCCACAACCTCCAGCTGCCTCCCAGGCTGGAAGGGAGACCAGGGGGGTGAGACTAAGTGTTCCAACCCTCCAATCACATTTTGAATTCTCCTGGCCACCAGCGCCGCACCCCGCCCCCGCAACCCCCCCCCCACCCTCCCACCCCCGTCCTTAGGTGGGGGCCAAAAGTCACCTCATCAACAGAGCAAAAGACACTTTTGTCACTCTAATAACTTAGGAAACTGCAAGGGTTTTAGGGGCTCTATGTCAGAACCCAGAACAAAAACCAAATCTATGTTGTCTTATGTTAAATTACAATATCACATGTGTCCACGGGGCCTCTCTTGGTATTGTAACCTAATCCCCAGCCACCGCCTCCTGCTAATAACACAGGTGGCCTCCTGGAAGGGGTGGGTTTTCCGTCCCTGCACGGCTCAGGAGTAATGGGTATCAACATAGGTGCATGGTGCTGGGGAAGCCGATGAAAAAGACTGGAAAGGAAAGAGCCCAGAGGGGCCCCTCTGGGAACAAATCAAGCCCTCTGAGACAGGGAGGCAGAAGTCAAACAACCATGAAGGGTTTACAGGTTCTGGGACCTAAGGAGATACACATTTTGAGCTTAAAAACTTTCAGGGCATGGATGTCTGTGACATTTAGTTACATAAAAATTAAGATGAGTTTGCAAAATGAGTAGAGGGATGTAAAGGTGGGTAGATATCTGACCAAAAAATATGGTAAAATGTTATATAATGATAGAGCCAGGGCAATGGGGATATGTGTGTTTATCTTAAAGTCCTTTCCACTTTTCTGTTGGAAAGTGTTTATAATGAAATGTTGGGGGGAACACTTGACCAGGGGAGCATGATCTTAACTAAACCTGGGAATCAGAGTATCACCCCCTGTGGAGCTGTGTTTCAGCTGTGTTTCAATGCATCCATTCCACATTTACTCATTTCCTTGGGGCAAATTCTCAAGGTCCCACTGAATATACTCAACCTGCAACTGAGAAGAAAGAAATGGTACAATTAACCAGCATGACATTTCAACAAGACAGACTTTCACAGTAAAATATCTTTTTTAACTCTTGCTAGTATACTGCTTCCCAGAAAAACCTTCCCTTCCCTTTATATATAAGGTTATTTTATTATTATTATTATTATTAATTATTTTAGACAATAGCAGTTTCATACACAGTGGATGTTGGGAATATTTGTGGAAGTATTTGTTTCCTAGATGTTGGTTCCCACCTGAGATGATCACTGACCCACCACTCAGAAGGACCAGGACACTGAACAGCCACAGTCATTTTGTCTGAGACATAAGAGACCCCATGCGTGAAATGAAGAATTAGTGCCAGAAATACTGGGGCAAGCAGAGAAGCAAATTAGTATCAACGGAGATAAAATTCAGGATGCTAATTCAGAAGAATCTATTTACACGGTCTTGACACCCGTAGATGATAAGGGGTCAGAACACCTAGTTAGATAAGGAGGTTGGTTTTGTTTTCCACTTGCCAGCTTTGTGATCTTGGGTAATACCTTCATTGACTCTTCTTTGTCTTATCTATAGCATAGAGAGGAAAATGCCTAGTTTGCAGAGCTGTGATAAGGGTCAGATGATATCATGAATGGAACAGAGCCCAAGCATTGTGGGCACTAATTGCTTCCTGATGTTGACCAGAGTCAATCAATAATCCACACTGCACCTCTCTCTCTGGGTAGGGATTTCAGGGAACACCATCCAGGAGAGGCACATTCATAAAATTGGACACCAGGAAGGTAGCTCAGGAGAGAAGGGGAAAGGGGTACCTATGCAGAATGGGGAGCCCAGCCTGACAGAGAAAAAAAATGGAGTAGGGTTTGCAGTATGTCAAGTAAGAGGCACTAAAGGGGCATTTGTTTCCAGTAAAGACTAAGGAAACTCCTAGTAGACCAGCTCTCCCACAGATGACATTGATAAACTATAAATTCTGAACAAAATACAAAAAACAACCCAACAACAACAAAATGCAACTTACAGAGTGCCTAAAACTTAGAGTGACCAACCAGGCCAATATTCCCAGAGATATCCCAGGGTTAGCACTGGAAATTCCATATTCTGCGAAAACTCTCAGTTCTGGGCAAACCAGGATAGTTGGTTACCCTACTAAGAAAATCTGCAGTTTTGGGGCACCTAGGTGGCTCAGTGGTTGAGCATCTGCCTTCAGCTCAGATTGTGATCCCAGGGTCCTGAGATTGAGTCCCCCATCAGGTTCCCCTCAGGGAGACTGCCTCTCCCTCTGCCTGTGTCTCTGCTTCTCTCTGTGTGTCTCTTGTGAATAAATAACAAAATCTTTAAAAGAAAGAAAGAGAGAGAAAGAGAAGAAAGAAAGAAAAGAAAAGAAAGAAAGAAAGAAAGAAAGAAAGAAAGAAAGAAAGAAAGAAAGAAAGAAAGAAAGTCTGCAGTTTTTCTGAAGAGACAATAGACAGACTTTGGTTTGGGACAAACATAGCCACTGGACAGTGGCAGACGAAGGCAAGAAAGGAGAGTGCCAGGGAAAAGGAGAGTCATGTCTGTGTCTAACACTGCCCAAATCTCTCCTTGACTTCTTATCCATATATGCCAAGACCAGATCGAAGGCAGTCCAGCTAAGGACAGCAGAACTGAACTGAGATTTTAGCTGCTTCCCAAAAAACAGAGTTTGCAGTCTAAATTTAAACAAGATAATTGAAAAAATTAAATTAAATTAAAAAATTAAAAAATAAACAAGATAATTGCCTAGCTATACAACAATAAAATGGAGGAGCCTGGGTGGCTTAATCAGTTAAGTGTCTGGCTTCAGCTCAGGTCCTGATCTCAGGGCCCTGGGATTGAGCCCCATGTTGGGCTCCCACCCAGCAAGGAGTCTGCTTCTCCCTCTTCCTCTGCATCTCCCCCAACTTATGCTCCCTCTGTCTCTCTCAAATAAAACCTTTAAAAATAAATCAATAAAACCAACACTATTCAGAGGTCTGTAACAGAATCCAGAGTCTTCACAATACAATATGCCCTATATCCAAGATATAATCCAATATTATTCAACATACCAAAAGTTCAAGAACATTTGACCCATTTTCAAGATAAAAAAATCTACCTTGAGATAGCCAAGATATTGAAGTTAGCACATAAGGATTTTTTTAAAATATTTTTAGCACATAAGGATTTAAAAGCAGCTGTAATAACTATGCTCACAAACTAAAAGGAGAATATATTCACAATGAATGAAAAGATAGACAGTTTCAGAAAAGAAACAGACACTATATTAGAATTTCCTGAGAAGCAGAACCATTAGGATGTGTATGTGCACATTTACAGAGAGAGAGAGAAAGAGAGGGATTTATAGTAAGGAACTGGCTGATGAGATTATGGAAGTTAACAAGTTCAAAATCAGCAGGGTGAACAAGCAGGCTGGCGACCCAGGGTTGAACTGATGTTACAGGATAAAGTCCAAAGTCAGTCTGCCATAGATCTGAGAAGAGACCACATTGCAGATGAAATCTGAACATTATCTGTTGCAGAATTCTCTCTTGCTTGGGGGGAAGTCAGCCTTTTGTTCTCTTTAGGCTTTCAGTTAATTGGACGCCACCCACCCACATGACATAGAGCAATCTGATTTACTCAAAGCCCATTAATTCAAATGTAAATCTCAGCACAAAACACCTCCAGGGAAACATCAAGAATAACATTTGAACAAATATATGGGCACTCTGACCTAGTCAAGTTAACACATAACACTAGCCATAATAGGAATCAAGCTGAAATTCTTTTAAAAATTATGATATTCAGGGATCCCTGAGTGGCGCAGCGGTTTGGCGCCTGCCTTTGGCCCAGGGCGCGATCCTGGAGACCCGGGATCGAGTCCCACATCGGGCTCCCGGTGCATGGAGCCTGCTTCTCCCTCTGCCTGTGTCTCTGCCTCTCTCTCTCTCTGTGACTATCATAAATAAATTTAAAAAAAAAATTATGATATTCAAAACAAAAGAAGGGAAATGTACTACATGAAACAAAACTGAAATATTTGAAAGATACAAACAAACAAAAATCCATTGGATGGATTTAAAAGCAAAATGTAGATAACAGAGGAATATGTCCAGTGATCAATAGAAGTTAATCAGCAGCTCTTTTTTCAGTGTAACCATTCCACATTTATTCATTTTCTTGGGAGCAAGTTCTCAAGAAAAGAGAGAAAAGTGGTTGAAAAAAATGAATAGACACTCAGAGACCTATGGGACAATATTAAAAGGTTATCACATATATAATTAAAGTCCCAAAAGAAAAGAAAGAAAATGGGGCCAAGCACAATTTGAAGAAATAATGACTGAAAATTTGTGAAAAACATGAATTTCAGGTTCAAGAAAATCAAGGAAATTCACTCAGAATAAATATGAAAAAAATCCATGCATACGGACAATATAGTCAAATGCTTAAAACCAAGATAAGAAGAAAACCTTGAAAGTTGACTGAGAAAAATGACAAAGGGGGAAACGATTGTTCAAGTTATCACTGACTATTCATCAGAAACAATGAGAGGTCAGAAAACAATGGAACAATATATTTAAAGTGCCGGAAAAAAAACTCAACTCAGAATTCTGTATCTAATGAAATATCACTCAAGAACGACAGCAAAATATGTGTTCTCTCATCCTTTCTCTCAAATCAATCAATCTACCAATCAATCAATCAGCAGAATGAATATAAAACAAAGACATCTTGGATAAAAGAAGTCTAAGGGAAATCATTGCCAGTGGACATGTACTACAAGAAATTTTTAAAAGATTTTATTTATTTTAGAGAGATAGAGGCAGACAGAGAGCACAAATGGGGAGGAGCAGAGAGAGGGAGAAGTAGGCTCCCTGCCAAGCAGGGATCATGACCTGAGCTGAAGCCAGATGCTTCACCAACTGAGCCAACCAGGTGCCCCTATATAACTATAACTATAAGAAATTCTAATGTAAGTTCTTCAGGGAAAGGACAATTTTATCACATGGAAATTAAGGAAGGAATGAAAAAATTGGTTAATGTCTGGTTAAATATAAAAGATTACTTTCCATTTCTAGTGTCTCTGAAATACATATGACCATTTAAAGTGAAAATTATAACATTGCCTAAGCCTATTAAGCTAAAAAGCTAGAATAAGCCACTGGAAGTTGAAGGGCTGCACACAGAGGGAAACCTATGTGGTGTCTGTCATCAGGTTGCTCCAGACCAGGAAGGAGATAGAAGTTGCAAGTTTTATGGAGCCCAAGACCTGAACACCCAGAGAGGTAGCAGGTCTGTAATGGGAGAGCATCTGCACAGAATGGTTATGGAAGCCCTGAAGGCCTGAGTGTGAACTAGCCTCTGGTTTAGAAGTGTCAGCAAAGGTTCCTGTAGGCTGCACTTGAGGTGGTGTGGATTATTTGTCTTGCTGTTTCCTGAATAGCAGCCACCATTTACATTTGCAAACAGAGACAATTTTAGTTCTCTTTCTGATCGTCATGTCTTTTATTTCTTTTCTTTGCCTTATTGTAAGAGCTAAGACCTTGAATAGAATAGAAATGGAGAGACTGGATATCCTCTGTTCCTGATCTTAGAAGGGAAACATTGAATACTTTACCATTAAGTATATTAGCTCTAGGGTTTTTGTAGATACTCTTTATCAGGTAGAAAGATTTTCCTTCTCTCCTATTTGGCTGATAGATTTCTTTTTTCTTTGTTTTCTCACAAGCAAGTATTGAATTTTTTCCAAATACTTTTTTTGCATTTGTTGAAATAATTATGTGGTGTCTGTCTTCTATTCCATAAACATGATAAACTACACAGATTGATTTTTTAAAGACTTATTTATTTTAAGGGCACTTAGGGGGCTCAGTCAGTTAAACATCTGCCTTCAGCTCAGGTCGTGATCTCAGGGTCCTGAGATTGAGCCCCACATCACACTCCCTGCTCAGCGGGGAACCTGCTTATCTCTGTCCTGTTCCCCCTGCTTTGCTCTCTCTATCTCTGTCAAATAAATATATTAAAATCTTTTTTAAAAAAGATTTAGGGATGCCTGGGTGGCTCAGTGGTTTAGCACCTGCCTTCAGCCCAGGGTGTGATCCTGGAGACCCAGGATTGAGTCCCGCATTGGGCTCCCTGCATGGAGTCTGCTTCTCCCTCTGCCTATGTCTCTGCCTCTCTCTCTCTTTCTCTCTCTCTCTCTCTTTCTCTCTCCCTGTGTCTCTCACCAATAAATAAATAATCTTTAAAAAATAAAAAAATTTAAAAAGATTTATTTATTTGAGAGAAAGAGCAGGTGCAGGGAAGGACAGAGGGAGATAAAGAATCATAAGCAAGTTCCATTCCCAGCACAGAGGCTGACTTGGGGCTCGATTTCATGACCCTGAAATTATGACCTGAACTGAAATCAAGAGTTAGATGATTAACTGAGCCACCCAGGAGCCCCTACAAAGGTTGATTTTTATGAATGTTAGGCCAACTTTGCAATCCTGGGGTAAAAGTAATTGGTCATGATACTTATCATTTTTATATATTGCTGGATTTGATTAACTAATATTTTGTTGAGGACTCTTGTGTTTATAATCAAGAGAGATATTAGCCTCTAATTTTCTTCTCTTTCTTTCTTTTCTTTCTTTGTAATGTTTGGTCAAGTATTGACATTTGGGTTATGCTAGTCCCCCAACATGAGTTAGAAGTGTTTCCCCCTACTCTGTTTTTTAAAAACATTATTTTTTTCTTAAATATTTGATAGGATTCACTAGTGAAATAATATGAAATTGGAATTTCCTTCCTGAGGTTTTTGATAATAATTTAAATTTCTTTTTTAAAAAAAAAGATTTTACTTATTTATTCATAAGAACACAGAGAGGGAGGCAGAGGCAGTAGCAGACTCCCTGCAAGGAGCCTGATGTAGGACTCAATCCCAGGACCTGGGCCAAAAGCAGATGCTCAATCACTGTGTCACCCAGGTGCCCCTAAATTTCTTTAATAGATATCGGGCTATTCAAATTCCCTGTTTCATCCTGTATCAGTTTTTATAAGTTATTTAGAGAGTTTGTCCAACTTCATTTAAACTGCTAGTAACTTGTCAGCTTAAAGTTCTTCATAATAATCTCTATTATTCCTGTAATATTAGTGAGATTCGTAGTGATATCCCCTTCCATTCCTGATGTTGGTGATTTGTATTTATCCACATTTTAATGTGTATCAATTCTTCATCTACTTTTATTACTAGATAACATTTCCTTGTATGGACATACTACATTTTATTCATCCACTCATTAGTTGATGGACATTTGAGTTAACATTTTTTGGCTCTTATGAATAATGAATCTATAAACATTTGTGTACAGTTTCCTGTGTGGATTAGCTTTGAAACCGGTGTACTACTCTGGTCCCAAGAGGCCCTTCCAGTCACCACCTGCTTTCAGTTGCTCATTGCTGTGTAATTAAGTCAGGAAATTCTCTTAATTCTGCTCCCTGAAAGGTAAGCAGATCATGTAGCCTGAGCTGGATTAAGCGAAGGGTGAAATCTTGAGACAACCGAACACCTGGACACTCAGGCAGCCTGACTTGGACTCACCGAGTTGCTGCAGAAGGTGCAGAAAAAGAAACAGCAGGTGCAGAATTTTATGACTTGGTTGAAAATCCTTGCTTAAGAATGCTTGTGCATAAATTTAAAAATAATCTTGAAAAGTATGAATAAAAAAAATCTTGTGCAATATGTAGTTTGTCAATTCATGTTAATGAATGCCCATATTATCAAGCACTATCATTTGCCTTTGAGATTAGCTGTGTTTCTATACACCCTCCTTCACCCCTGAAAATCCTTAGGAAAAGCTTGTTATATTCTGGAGGAAGCTTCACCCCCTGGAATCCACTTCTTCCCCTGCAATTTGTATGCAATCCCAAAAGACAAAATGGTAATTTATTTGTCTTTCACATTTTTATCATTTACCTTACCCAGAACCACTTCTTCTGAAACCCATAAAGGTTCCTAAATGTTAAATGGGAATTTGGCAAGTCCTTCATTTTTAAAGAAATTTTCTATTTTTTAGAAGATTGTATTTATTTAACAGAGAGAGAGAGCAAGCACAAGCAGGGGGAGCAGCAAGCAGAGGGAGAGGGAGAAGCAGGCTCCCCTCTGAGCAGGGAGCCCAAAGCAGAGCTCGATCCCAGGACCCTGAGATCATGACTTGAGCTGAAGGCAGATGCTTAACCGACTGAGCCACCCAGGTGCCCCCTTTTTTAAACTTTCATCTTAAAGGGCTTGCGTGGGAAATAATTGAAAGAACCTTGTATCTAATAATAGTCTAAGTCTTGAATTGACTTAATAAGTAAAGAAAGGAAGGAGCAGATGGAGGTTAACTATGTGTGAATTTATAGATGTTTTGGTGTCTGGGGCCCATGTAAATAATATATTACCTCACTGTAAATATTAACTCTGCTAGAGTCTAGGTCTTTAAACAGAAATTACCAGGAACTCCAGGGAATGAAGAGATGCTCTGCTCTTAATGATCTTTTGAACACCAGTTCCAGGTACTTAGGACCCTGCAGGGAATTCCTGGAATCAGTAGTCTTTAATATGCTGGTTTCCAGTGTTGGAGAGTTCGTAAAAGAAAAAAGAAAAAAGATCTTCTCCATATAAAATAAAAACTAAAACTAAAACACTCTAGAAATTCTTCTTAAAGAACAGTTCCAGAAATTGCTACTCGCCTGCAGAATCCAAGCTTTTAAACGTCCAGTAGGTGATTTTTTAAGTAATAAAAGTGGAAACTTTCATAAAGATTATTAGTAGAGGGAAGGCTTGTGTGGGGACACACGATTCACACGTGTCCTTCCAATGTATATGGGGATTCAGACTTTCTTATCACTACAGACCTCTCCAGAATGACCACAGCAAAAGCTGTGGCAGACACTTGGGCAGACACTTAACCGACTAAGCTACCCAGGCACCTCACAAATAAGCTATTTTTTTTTTGTAAGCATATTTGTCAGCTTCTATTTTTCAAAAAACTGACAACTGCCTGTCTAATTATTCCTTTAGGTATAAATGTACTCTCATAAAGAAGGATTTGAAAGCTGGGCAATCACTTAAAAGATAACCAGTTGCAATAGCTCCATATCCTAGCAGATCCACTGGGCAGATAATGTTATGGTTTCATTCATATTTTTGATGAGTCGAAGGAAAAAAAAAGAACCAAGGCTCTTTGTTGGCAAAGACTGAGCTACTGAACGGTGGCCTGAGACCATGGCTCAAAATGACTCAGTACTTCCAGCAACAGAATTAAAAGATAACGTCTAAAGGAAAAGCTTGTATGAGGACGTTCACTGATAAGGTATATGCCAAATGCCAAAGAGAGCAGAGAAGTTGCCTTTTGGTTGATTTGAGGGTTGTTGTTTTGTTTTTTGTTTTCTTTTTTTTTGAAAATCCGGAAGCTGACTGGTCATATTTCATTCCTCAGAGAAACTGTTCCTGCATTTCACCGCGAAAGGCATGCAGAAACCATGTTGTCCCAGCAAACCTGGGCTCTGGATCCTGCACACCTGCTCTGCGGCCACCAAGGCAATTCCCAGAAGGTTTTCTGAGAGAGGCCTTTAGAAAGATAGATTCTTTGAACTGGGTGCCCTCCAAAAAGCCCACTTTTCCTCAGGGGCTGGAAACACACAAATCTGGTTTCTCAGGAGGCTGAAAGTGTGGTTCGTTCAGTTAATCACTCATCGATTGTTACTAATCCCCTCCAATTAAGTGCAGACCCGGTGGGAGCAGCGGCAAGTCAGCCTGTGAGTAAACACTGTCCCTGCATTTAACCCACGAGTGGAGGGGGCACACGGGGCAAGTCCTACATTAGAATATTGAGTTTCGGGGCACCCGGATGGCTCAGTGGTTGAGTGTCTGCCTTGGGCTCAGGTCATGACCCTGGAGTCCTGGGATCGAGTCTTGCATCAGGGTCCCCGCAAGGAGCCTGCTTCTCATGTGGTTTATGTATACAATGGAATATTACTCAGCTATTAGAAATGACAAATACCCACCATTTGCTTCAACGTGGATGGAACTGGAGGGTATTATGCTGAGTGAAGTAAGTCAGTCGGAGAAGGACAAACATTATATGTTCTCATTCATTTGGGGAATATAAATAATAGTGAAAGGGAATATAAGGGACGGGAGAAGAAATGTGTGGGAAATATCAGAAAGGGAGACAGAACGTAAAGACTGCTAACTCTGGGAAACGAACTAGGGGTGGTGGAAGGGGAGGAGGGCGGGGGGTGGGAGTGAATGGGTGACGGGCACTGGCGGTTATTCTGTATGTTAGTAAATTGAACACCAATAAAAAATAAATTTAAAAAAAAAGGAGCCTGCTTCTCCCTCTGCCTGTGTCTCTGCCTCTTTCTGTGGGTATCTCATGAATAAATAAATAAAATATTTTTAAAAATTAAAAAAATAATAATATTGGGGTTCACCGTCTGGTGGGGGCTGCTAGAGGTCACGTCTCTTGGCTCCTCTTCCTTTGCTCGCACAAGCCCCGGGCGCTGTCCAGCCCGCTCGGGTCCTGCCCGCCCGCACCCTGCAGCGTGGCTGGGCGGCCGTGGAGAAGCTCTTGGGGCCAGCGGCCCCCCAGCCGCACAGCCCCCTTGGCTCCTAGCTTCTGAGAAGGCCTGCCGTGGTCAGCACAGGGTCCGAGGAGCATCTCCCTCGTGTCCCCATGCTGCCTCGGCGACAACAGCTCCACCTCCGTAGGAAGCTGTGGCCGGAGAGAAGGAACCATCTGGAAGCCAGTCATGAGCCTCTGCGTGTGTTGGGCCCCTTTGTGGGGCGCCAGGCACACCTTATTCTTTAGCTCACCCAGCAGGTGAGGTCGGTATTAACCCTTCCAATTAGTAAATGAGAAAACCGATACTCCGAGTTTGTGAAAATTTCCCAAGGTCTCACAACTTGCACAAAGTTGCCGAGCCAGGACTCAGAGCCAATTTAAAGGAAGTGATCATAAAAACCTAAGTCTAGAGGGGCCTGGGAGCCGTGAGTTAAAAACATGACACGTTTTCCTTTTTCTACAAATATGCGAGCCAACTTCCTATTATTTCACACACCTTAGAGGACCTTCCCAGGAGGACACCTAGAGGAGCCTCTGATCTAAGGGATCAGTGAAAAGGGGCGGTCGTCTGGGGTAGGTACCCTCATCCCACTCTGAGGTGGCCTGCTTGCCTCCACGAGACATTTCCTAGGAATTCACATGTTGCATGCATTCGCCTATGAATGGGTGTGCCTAGGGCATCACACAGAACAGTAGTGTCACCTTTAGGGTTGTGTGGGCTGTCTTTGAATCTTTTCCCCCAAAGTGACCTCTAGCAAAGTCATTAAAATCAATGTAGATATCCTGTCTTGGGTCCTTGTCACTCCAGCTCCAGGAAAGAAGAAGGGCCAAAATTTACTGATCCAAATCCTGATCACCTGGGAAGGAAGAAGAAAATATAGCTTTCTTTTGTTATCTAACACTCCTGGCTAATTAAAAAGGAATTGCCATTTGGACTGGGGGGGTTGGAGAATAAATGGAAGGGGAGGGGAATGTGTTTTAGGAGCACCTTGTACTTAAAACACAATCCTCCACTCCCTCTACTTTTTCTTTAGAACAAAATGGATTTAATCTTGCCGGATATTTGAGGAAAGTCAGGCCAGGCAGGTCTGAGCCATTTGCAAATGTTATTGTCTCTTGCAGAAAAGTTGAACAAAATGAGAGCATAATCTGCAAATCTGCAAATGAACCCAGGTCACCCAGCTATTCAGCAGAAAGGCAGCTTTGCATAGGTATACCCGTGACTGCCCATGACAATCAGAGTTTATTTTTTGTTTTAAAACTCGCAGTGGCATTAATTCTCTATAAAGCTTTAGCCCTGCCTTGGACTTTTTTCTCATGCTTCTGGATAGAAGTCACGGAGCATGATGTTATGCCCAACACACCACAGTGATCATCCTGGGAAATAAAACTCTTACAATTTACCCATTGGCAAGGAATTAGAACCGCTGGTCTGACTTATAAAGAATGATGGACATTTGGATCCTGGCTGTCCCTTACAGATTTGATCTTGCCTGCACTCAGCAAGATAGCGATCACATTTTCAGGTGAAACCAGGGCTTTGGGGGGTGGGGGCCTGGGAAGCAGCACACTGCATGGACTCAAACCCTACCCCAGCCCTCTGCTCTTTCCAAGTAACTCCCAGATTCCCATATCTCGTGTCTACGCCTCCCCTCATGGCCTCGAGCCTCTCTGGATGCCTCATTTTTTTCACCTGGCCTGACCTGGCCTGGTTCCTGTCTCCTACTTTGGCATATTTATGAGATTTTTCCGTATCTTCAAAGTCTAGCTCTGCTGCCAATAGCCTGGCTCTCTGGCTAAAGCCCAAGAAAGTCTCTCACCCACCCACACAACTGCTCGGTGACCTGAATGCACCCGAGTTTTAGGTGCCAGACATGGAAGGACAAGTAATTAATTGTAAGACTGTATTAATCAGTCTCTCCAAATGCAACAGAGGCAAAAGGCCAAAGGTATTTAGCTCTTTTTGGTTGTTTGCATCTAAATTAAAGTATTCACCACTTTCATCAATAGTAATTAATATTTCCTGAGTGTTTATCAGTAGCATGGCATTGTATTAAGTCTGCCCCGGGCTTTTCACAACATAGAGGATGTGAAATCTGTGGTCTCAATGAGTATATAATAGTGAGCAAGACATGGCAATTAACTAGCAACTACTTATGGAGTGCCCGTGTAGGCTCAGCCTTTTGCTGGACGCTTGTATAACACAATCCAGTAGTCACAGGAGAGACCCTTGACTGGTTGGAGGCTGTCTCCCAAGAGCCCTGAGTTTGGCTTTTGGAGGACTCAGAGGAGGTTGGGGAGTTTGTTTCCTCACCTCCAGCCCCAGGTAAGGTGTGTTATCGTGGCACTACCAATTTTCTGTGGTTTACTAACCAGGGGTCATGCATCCCCATCCCGGCCCCAGGGAGTGTTTGAAAATGTATAGGAACATTCTTTATTTGCTTTGGGTTATTACAAATTAGCATTTAATGTACAGAGGCCGGGGATGCTACTATCCTGCAGTGTGCCAACCACTTCAGTCCTTCCAACCCAAACCTTCCCCAAGCAAAATGCCGATGGAACCCCTCTTGCACGCTGATAGAACAAAAGCTGTGAAAATGCACAGAAGACCGAGGAGTCCTCACCCTATTTCCTTCCCACATGCTTTGGGAAACCCTTGGCAGGGGGATGGCATGGGGAGGGGGCAAGGGCTACATTATCCAAATGCTCCGGAGGCCTGAGAGCCTCTGGCATTTGAGATTAAGCCTCAGAGGTCTGTTCTGCTAACGAGTCCAAAGGAGCTTGTCTTTCCTGGATGTGGCTGAGTCACCTTTCCGGGGAGATGTTAAATGAGAGTCTAAGTTTAGGATATTATTTGGTCCCTGTTTTTAACTTAACAGCTATATCACAATTGTCTTTCAAGATAATTTTTCTTAATAACTGAGACCAATTTAGGAAAGAGGAACATGCAGCATCAAAGGGACGGTCGCAGGCACCTGAGTGGCTCAGTGGTTGAGCATCTGCCTTCAGCTCGGGGTGTGATCCCAAGTCCTCAGATCGAGTCCCACATTGGGCTCCCCACATGGAGCCTGCTTCTCCCTCTGCCTATGTCTCTGCCTCTCACTCTGTGTCTCCAATGAATAAATAAATAAAATCTTTTTAAAAAGGGGGGGACAGTTGCACAACCTGCAGGGATGTGAAAGTTTCATCAGACACCCATCACTGCCCAAGCTCTGGGCACTACCGAGATCCCCTGAGTTCCAGCCAAACTATCTGCAGACTTGCAGCAAGAGGCCAACAAGGAGCAGCCTGAAAGCATAGAAAGAAATGGCCAACCAAGCGGCAGGGAACCCAGGGCCCCGCATGGAAGGAAAGAATGACACGAAGCTGAAGTGGAATGTGCATGAGTCTGGCTGAATCTACAAGACATGGTGCGGTGTGCAAGGAAAGATGTCCAAGTTCAAATCCATTTGGAGCAATGCCCTGCAGGACCAGACACATGACTTTGGAGAGTGACATCTGGCTCTGGAGAAAGCTGAGGGCGTCTTCAGTTGGATGAGCCATTGTGATTCACTTGCAAGAAGGGTTTCTTGGATGATTAGGGCACAATTTCAAAAGGAAAATGTAAAAGTCGGTGAAGAATAGATTGGGAACATTCATGTCGGTGTCTGGGCAGGGGAAACCAATAATGTTGAATTCTAGGTACACTGTGGTCTGCCAGGAAGAGATATGAAGGCTTGGGGAAACCTCGCATGACCTTGGAGCCTCCTAGGTAGGCTGGTGACATTGGCAGAAGGCCTTAAGGTCCAAGTTCTACCATTTCCTCCTATGTGACCCTGGACAACTTATTTCACCTCCCTGAACCCTCATCCTTAAACTCTGGGTTTGTTGTGAAAATTAGGAATAATGTATCATAAGCTCAATGCCCAGCTCCTCATAGGTGGTCAACAGACAATAGGTTTTATTGTTATTTGACCTTTTTCTAAGAACATCCCATAACAGCTTCTTCCTACCTAAACTAAGATTTAACTCCAAAGAGTTCCTACCAAATAGGCGTTTTTGACATATATTTCTTTCAAGGCAATTATAGAATCATTTGACTATAGAATATTTGATATGATCATCAAAAACATTATAGTAAGATGCTTTGCCATAACAACTTCCGTTAGAATTCATGGTGAGAAGTGACAGCAAACCCCCTTCAAATTGGCTTAAGATGAAACATGGATTCCCCTCCCCCCAATCTAAACTGAAAAATGCAGGGATGGATCTACATAGCTTTAGGTTTGGCCCAATCTGTGGCTCAAATTATATTACCAAGGCTTGGTTTCTCTCTTTCTCTTTTGATCTATTAAATAGAAATTCCCCTCATGGTAGCAACATGGTTCCATCATGGAAAGGGTCTCTGGAGAGATGCTCAGTTCCAATCCTGACAGTTTCTGTATAAGGCTTGAGACACAATCTGCTTGGACTGTAGTCACACGTCCATCCCCAGTCACCGTGGCTCAGGGGATCCAGTGCTCTGACTGGCCAGGTCTGGTCATGTGTGGCACCCTGGTCTGCAGGATGAGACCTACCTGAAGGGCATGAAGGGAGCAGGGGGATGGACAGTTCTCCAAAAGTTGAAAAGCAGGATGATTGGATGTTGGGCTGAAAAACAAATCCACTCTTAGGTTCTTCATACATTGCTAGACCACAGCTGGTTTTCCTTGGTTGTTGGAATACAGTACTAACTGGGCCATGGATGGACATTTACCAGCCAGGTGAGTCATACTGGTAAACTTGGTTGAGACTTTCTCAAAGAGGGACCCGTGATCCACTGCAATCTGCATATCCTGGATGCTTGCTAAGAAATTAGGTCCTTGGTTTCCACTCCAGACTACTTCAATAGAACTCTGGAGTTGGGCTCCCAAATCAGCCCATTTTTATTTTGTTTTAGTTTTTAAAGATTTTATTTTTAAGTAATCTCTACACCCAACATGGGGCTCAAATTTACAACCCAGAGATCAAGAGCCGCACATTCCACTGATGGAGCCAGCCAGGTGCCCCCACCCCCGCCCCGCCCCACCAGATCAGTGTTTTATTTTATTTTTTTTTTAAGATTTTTTTTTTTATTCATGATATACAGAGAGAGAGAGAGAGACAGAGAGACAGAGAGAGAGAGGCAGACGGAGAAGCAGGCTCCATGCAGGAAGCCCGACGTGGGACTTGATCCCAGGTCTCCAGAATCACATCCTGGGCCAAAGGCAGGCGCTAAACTGCTGAGCCACCCAGGGATCCCCCAGATCAGTGTTTTAAAATAAGGTCTCAGAAGGTTCTAATGGAACAGAGAAGTTTGAGAACAACTGAAATGTAAATCCTGGGCCATATCAATGGGAAGAGCCCAGGAGAAACATTGCTGGATCAGCCCTTGTATTGACTGCAACAAACCTTGACACACCTCCTAGATGGTAATGCCTTACTAATTAACATAAAGGAGCCCCACACAGGTTTTTGGATTTCAACATGTTGATGAGCTATCCTTTGGCCAGGGTACCACATAGAACTGCTCTCTTTACTGATGGGAAATTGAAGCATAATGGCTGGTAAATTAGTGGGATGACATACTACCTCTAGGGTGATGTCTTAATTTGCCCAGACTCCCCAATCCCCACTATTCCAGCACTTTTTTTTTTTCTCTACAAATAGCATTGAACTACACACAAAAAATCCCACAGAGCAAGAAAATACCCAAACAGGAAGCAGGTTCCCTGCATCTTTAACTCCGAGTTTATTTATTTTTCATTCTGGCTAAGAACTTGCATTTTGTTGACTGAACACCAGTTTCCGAGGTCAGGGAACCTCCCCTTCTTGAGGATCTAAATAATGCCAGAAATCCAATGAAAATACCACCAAGCACATTTACAGGACATGCCTCTTCCCACAGGGAGACAAATAGAGCAGAGTAAACAACATCAAACCCAATGCCTGCTTTAAATCCCTATCTAGAGAAATGTGGGTCCAACTGGATTTGACGTCTCTAAATAAAAATGGGATCTGACTGAGCCCCTGAAACTCCCACCTCAGTGTATATGCAGGATCCTAGCTATTCTTCTTTCAACATTCAACAGTGTTTTTATGGCCTTTTTATAGCATTCCTTTTGGCAAGTCTGCAGTAGCATTTCACAGGGAAAATAACTGCCAGACAAAGGCCGGATGAAGCAACTTTATTGCCACTTCTGTTTTCTAAGGGATCCTTCTAGACACACAGCCCAAGACAGCATCCGTCATGGTTGTGGCTGTGATATTAAGGATTCATATCTTTGGCAAGTAATTAGTATAACTGCCTGAATTTTTTTCTGCAGTGCTGTTTCCTCAACAGTAGCCTTCTCTTTCCTGTATTTGCTCAATGTTGTTTCTCCCCAGGTGTATTTCCTCACATTTATCTAAATTAAATCTCTTCTCATTTACCTCATTTCCTCACTAAGATTGCCAAATCACAATTCCATCTTTTTTCCTTCTCTCTTCCTTCCTTCCTTCCTTCCTTTGTCCTTTTCTCTGTCTTTTCTAGTTGAGTGGCGCCATATTGTTTTCCTCCCTCTTATTAGTAAATAAATCAGAATAAAAGTCTTGGCCAAAATAGATCACTGAGATACTTGAGTTTATGCCCTCCCTGTCTGAGAGTGAGCCTTTAATAATGGTTTAGCAGTGTTAATCGGACTAGCAAAAATCATTTTGCTCTTATCATGGGGAATAGCAGCAATGGTTGTGCATTTGGCCATATCAGAGTGGGATTAGTTTCATCTCTTAGACCCTTATCTGGTGCATCGATCTTTTCCCTTTCTGATGGATTTGTTTTTTCCTTTTATAATGATGAATGAAAGAGTAAGCTAGTTTGTATTTTCTTTTCTATTTGAAATAGGCATTGATATAAAGGTGCTTGTATGCACACGCATATTTTCCACATGCCCACACCGGAGTGTTGTCAAATCATTAGTTCCCCAGGCTACATGAAGACGGCTGCTGTGGAGAGCAGCACTCTGTGGTTTGCACTAGATTACGAGTCAAGACTCCTGCCTTCTGTCGCTGGCATAGGACACTTAGTTTCTATGTCTTGGTCTGTTTGTGTCTGTTCTTTGCATCTCTCCATTTGTAAAATGGAGAACAACCAACAAGATGTAGGAAGTATGGGAACTTGCTCATATCCAAAGATATCTATATGAGACTGCGATTAAAAATAAATAAGTAAAGCTTCAAAAGTTAAAGTACTAAAGTATCATAACAAGAAGAGATCATATATAATGGAGCTGCAGGACTTAAAGTAGAGAATACAGGATTTGGGTAGTTAGCTTTCAACCAGAGTTATCCTTGAAGTATGACTGGGTGGGTTCTCAAGTCACTCAAGGGTTGATGCCTGAGTGTGGTGTGGATGTGTGGGTGTAGGTAGCACTATTGCCAACACCTTCTAGTTTTACCTCAAGCCACATTGCACTGATGCATAGTACTTGTGAAAAGTCACTGAGTTCTTAGAGATAGTCCCAGAATCAAGTAATTTTGGGCCACACTGAGCATACAAGTCAGTTTTTTAATCATTCATTTCAGAGAAACTAATGGGACACTGGTTTTCAAAATACAAAGTGACTTCTGCAAGATTGCACAGTTAAGTCACTTCTGGCTCCAGAGCCCAATCCAGGGGGCAAATTCATGTGATGGTAAAGGCCACGGGTTTTGGGGTCTGATAGGTTGGCCTCTACAACCATCAGAAAGCAAGCAACACATTTGCCATCATTTTTAGTCTTTTGGGAAACCCAAGAAAATTGATTAAAAAGAGCTAGCTCTTACTAGTCTTGTTTCAAATGAATGTTATAAAATGTCACAGGGCACCTGGGTGGCTCAGTCAATTAAACGTCTGCCTTTGGCTCAGGTCATGATCCCAGGTCCTGGATCAGTCCCATGCTGGGCTCCCTGCTCCTCAGGGAGTCTGCTTCTCCCTCTCCGTGTGCCCTTCCTGTCTTCTCATGTGCGCTTGTGCATACATGTGTTCTCTTTCATATAAATAAATAAAATATTTTTTAATAAAAGAATATTATAAGATGTCAGTTAACCCTAAATTAATTTTTAGGTTGAATTCTATAGTTAGAACATATACTATCAACTGATACAATTTTAAAAAGGACTAGTGACGGCAGACGTATTAAAAGATATTAAAATATATGTTTATATATGGAACATACTCACACTCACATATGTACACAAATGATCATTTAAAGGTGTTTTACTTGCTCAGGAGTTGACAAACAAGTGGGAAGGACGGTAGATCATCCAATACGTTGTGCTAAGAAAACACTGAAGACCCATTTGGTTCTCTCCATGGGGTTCAGTGTGCCGTGGCTGCAAACAGCAGCCTCCTTGGTAGTGTATACAGCCTGTTGATTGTGTGGGTTGCCCTAAGGGATCTTGAAGACAGCTCTTTCCAGTGGATTTTGAGGTCTACCTCATGTTATCTCCAATCTAGGCTGCAGACGGGTGTGTGGGGTGCCTTTGGAAAGCCCCAGGGTAGAGTAACCAGGGTCCTCATTGGCCAAGCCATCATGTCCATCCGTACCAAACTGCAGAACAAGGAGCATATGATTGAGGCCGTACACAGGGCCAAGTTCAAGTTCCCTGGCCTCCAGAAGATGCACATCTCTAAGAAGTGGGGCTTCACGGAGTTTTACGCAGATGAATTTGAAGACATTATGGCTGAAAGGCAGCTCATCCTAGATGGCTGTGCGGTCACATACATCCCTAATTGTGGCCTCTTAGACAAATGGAAGGCTCTGCACTCATGAGAACCTCGGCACTGCCCCCTTCCTATTCATGCCCACCAGCAAATCCTACTTCCTGTCTGTCAAAAAAGAAAAGACCCATTTGGAAAGAAATTATTTATGGTCACTGTTTCCACCACAGGAGAGAACAAGCTGCAGGTGAATTAAAGTAGTAAATGTTATTTAAAAAAAAAATCACAATGAGAAAACTAGGGGAAAAAATAACCAGATATTTAGAGGACATATGGCTGAGAAAGGATTTTATAAACATTTTTATTTTAGTTTAGTTTTTTTAAGATTTATTTATTTAACAGAGAGACAAGAAGCACAAGCAAGGAGAGAGACAGAGGAAGAGGGAGAAGCAGACTCCCCACTGAGCAGGGAGCTTGACATGGGACTCGATCCTAGGACCCTGGGACCATGACCTGAGCTGTAGGCAGACGCTTAACCCACTGAGCCACCCAGGTGCCCCAGGATTTTATAAACATTTTTAATGGAAAAACTATGGAGAAGAAAAAAATCATTGCATATGACTACATAAACATGTAAAATGTAGGCACGCAAGGATGAATTGAAGACACGCTACAGTGAACTAGGAAATGACAGACAAGGAGTTATTGTTCCTTTATTCAGTCATTCGGCAAATATTTATTGAGACTTACTATGCATAAGTGTTTCCTATGTGCTGGGTATACCAGCAATGAACCCCAGGCAGCGGAAGGGACAAAGGAAAAAGGCAGACAATTCATGTAAGACAAAAATTGAACACCTAAGATGTTGTTCCTACCCAAGGCTGTCTTAAATTCTACAAGCAGGACCTGTGTCAAGTATCGAGTACCACTCGGCTCTCATGGCTGTGGGTCAGACCTTTGCCAATAGCTGGCATCTCCCTCTGCACATCTTCAGCCATGCTTTGCTATTCCAGCCACCCATTCAGGATTCTAGGCTCTGGAGCCAGTATCTGGTTTGGGATCCTGGCCCCTCCACTTAAGATGTCCTCGGGAAAGTTACTTAACCTCTCTGGGTCTCAGTTTCCTTCATTTACAGAGTACAGATCAAAGTAGTACCTACCTCAGTGTTAGGGTGAAGATCAAATGAGCTGAAGTCAGACGCATGTCAAGTGCCTAGAACAGCGCCTGGTGCAGAGAAAGCACTCAATAAATAGCAATTTTTATGTCCTTCTAAAGGACACCCAAAGGAGGACTCTAGTGATGGACAATCATGTGGGACTGGAGGCAAAATCCATTCCCCACAGGCAAGTGGCAGCAGTATCTATGTTCAGCGCCTCCCAGGAGCCAGGTTTTGCAGTAGGTGCCCTCACCCCAGTGGCAAGACTCCCACCATGACACAGCTCCATGGACTTAACTTCATTTTTCGTGTTCAGATGCACTGTATGCAACACCTTCCTGCTGTCTTTTCATGAACTAATTCTTGATGGCTCACCAAGTTCTAGTAAAGCTCCATTTTGCCTGTCTCTGGAACCAATGGGAAGCAATGAAAAAGATTTGACAAAAGTCCTCCAAAATATTGAATGAAAATAAGAAATCTGGGGCACCTAGGTGGCTCAGTTGGTTTGGCCATTTGCCTTTGGCTTGAGTCATAATCCCAGGGTCCTTGGATTGAGCCCCACATCTGGCTCCCTGCTCAGTGGGGAGCCTGCTTCTTCCTCTTCCTCCCCCACTCCCCCTGCTTGTGCTCTCTGTCAAATAAATACATAAAATATTTTTTTTAAAAATAAATAAATAGGGACACTTGGGTGGCTCAGCGATTGAGCCTCTGCCTTTGGCTCAGGTTGTGATCCCGGGGTCCTGGGACCGAATCCCACATCCGGCTCCTCGCATTGAGTCTGCTTCTCCCTCTGCCTGTGTCTCTGCCTCTTTCTGTGTCTCTCATGAATAAATAAATAAAATCTTTAAAATAAATAAGTAGGAAAAAAATTTTTGTTAGTGTTCTTCCTCCTGTCTTGTAGAAAACTACCCCTAACACTGACATGTTGATTTTTCTGACCTGTCCTCTTCAAACATCTCCCCTTATAAAAGCCCAATCCTCAGGTAGTATTTCACCATAACTCAGCCCGGTCTTGGAAGTGGCGGTAGAGAGCAAACCTAAAGGTCTCCAAGGTAAAGGGGGGATTTAAGATTCATGTTCCAAATGGCTGGTGTGAAATTTGACGGTCTCTTAGATCCTTGGCTTGAGAGCAAGGCCATGAATAACTAAGACGTTTGAAATGTCTTTATTATATCTACTCTTTTATAAAGCACCTTAGGAAGGACAAAGTAGTACGTGGAGAATTTTGACTCTAGTATAACTCTAATTTTATCCTAGTTCACAAAACCAAGACACATTTCAATATGACAATAAAAATGTAGCTCTTGGCTATAAATATAGATTTTTTTTTCAAAAACATGGAATATGCCCCAATTTTTGTTTCCAAGTTCGGAAACTCCTTCTCCTAACTCCAGCCCTCCAGAGTCGCAAGTAGAAATACTATAATTCAATAAAAATTCATGCTCAAAGATATTAACAGTTCTAAAACAGGGGAGACATAATAGGCATATAGCATGCATACATGAAATTAATAGACATGTAAGCTTTGAGAAGGACTTCCTATTTCAGATTTCATTTTAATTGTAGCAGAGCCTGGTTTCACCTTTATTTTTCCTTAACCCATGTCCTCTGCTATAGTCCACACTTAAAGGAAGCATTTACATAAGGGCATTTTTGCCTAGTGAAAAGTAGCTAGAGAACTACTGGCTAAATAAAATATCCTTGTGATAACCTACAGGCCAGTTACATAAATGAATGAACAGAATACATTAGACAACAGGACCAGTAGAACCTATAAACTGGAGATAAGCTGCCCTATCTAACAGGGCCTGCCAAGTGATACCATTCAGGATGACGGGGCCACGGTCCCCAAATCTTCCAATTTTCCAACACAAGTCAGAAACCCGGATTTTTATGAGAAATCTGCAAATTGTTAAATTTTGAAAACTACAAAAATCAACATAAAACACTGTATAGCCAACAACAACAAAAAACCCACATCTGTAGGGTGGAACTGCTTCAGAGGGTTCAGTCAGCGAACTCTGCAATTAATCAGGTATTTGATTTTGCTTTGTTCTGGTTTTAGTTATTTTGAGGTGAAAGAACCAAGTCAGTAACAGGATAGCTCAAAGCAGATTTTGCGGATGAGAACGGTCATTAGAAATTAATTTGGGAGGGACGCCTGGGAGGCTCAGCGGCACTTGAGCCACTGACTTGTCTGCCTTTGGCTCAGGGCGTGATCCCGGGGTCCTGGGATCGAGTCCTGCCTCGGGCTCCCCACAGGGAGCCTGCTTCTCCCCCTGCCTATGTCCCTGCCTCTCTCTGTGTGTCTCTCATGATTAAATAAATACAATTTTTTAAAAAAAATAGAAATTAACAGAGAGTATATGATTTTCTGGTGTTTTATGAATCTGGCTTATTGCAGGAGGCAGGCTAGCACAGTACTTGAATAAGAGTTTTCTGCAATCCCATATCCCAGACCCATAAGACAGTGGGGTTTCAAAGGACAAGTGATAGCCTGTAAATCAATATCGAAGTCGATTTTAGCACCCAGTTACCTGAGTCATAGGTTAGATTTGTTCTGAGTAAATTGCTTTAGATTAAATTATCTAACCCGTCCCACTTCCTTCCTGTTTCTCTTTCCACTGTCTGTGTCCCAGCTTTCTTCCAGATGAGTCCATTCTCTCCTCCTGGCCTAGGTTCATTCTATCTAAGGTTCAGGCCATTCTCAATTTCTCAATTTTAGGCTAATATAAATATTCAGTTGTGAAATGCTTTATTCCATTTTCTGTATTTACAACATTATCCTTAGGTGAATATTAAAATTAGTATTAAGGAAACAATGCCCCCCCCCCCCCCCCCCCCCCGACCCCCGGCCATTTTCAAACCCAGCAGGGCCTTCCTTTTGTCACAAAACCCCCCACCCCGGCCCACTTCAGTCTTTGTCTGAAGACAATGATAGTCCTAGTTTGCAAGAGCTGAGACCCTTGGAAATTGTTCTCAGGCCACATAGGCTTGGGGGGCTGACCCAGGAATGGGCTTCTGGCCTTCATCCCCATCTACTCTCCCTAAATTTGTTCCTCTTGCCATGTTGAAGAGCTAAACAAGTTCACTCTTATAAGTAAGGAGCCTGCCCTTGAAACGAACAAACCAAACAGCTGGTGAACTTCTGTGGATTCAGCACTTCCAACGTGAATCCTCAAGAAATTTGGTTTTCTCACCAGCGGATATCTAGGAATACGGTGGGTGAGGAAAGGAAGGTTTAAGATATAAGAGGTGAGGGCACCTGCGTGGCTCAGTGGTTGGGTATCTGCCTTTGGCTCTGTGGTGATCCCGGGGTCCTGGGATCGAGTTCCACATGGGGTCCCCCACAGGGAGTCTGCTTCTCCTTCTGCCTGTGTCTCTGCCTCTCTCTCTGTGTCTCTCGAGTAAATAAAATCTTTAAATAAATTTTAAAAAGATTTTAAAAATGAAAGAAAGAAAAGAAAAATATTCTGAAGGTTTAGAGACATGGTCTGAGAATTAGTGATTAATTAATGGTAGACTCATTCAGGGGAAAAAAAAGGAATCCCAGGTCAGGTACTGTGTTTGGTTCTGAAAATGCAAAGATATGTAAGTTACTACTAACATACCTTATTAAAATAATAAACAAGAGGGATGCCTTGGTGACTCAGAGGTTGAGTGTCTGCCTTTGGCTCAGCGCGTGCTCCTGGATTCCCAGGATTGAGTCCAGCATTGGGCTTCCTGCATGGAGTCTGCTTCTCCTCCCTCTGCCTGTGTCTCTGCCTCTCTGTGTGTGTGTCTCATGAATGAATAAATAAAATCTTTTTTAAAAAATAAAATAAAATAAATAAGAGGTGAGCTCTTCCTTCATGGATCTCCGTGCGGAGAAAACAGAGCAGACATGTAACTCTGCAATTGCCAAGAGGCTTACAGTAGTCGGACAGGAGGAGGTACAGCCTTCAGAGGAAGTGCAGAGAAGCATGAGTGAAGCTCTGAGGCCTTAAGAGGTTTTAAAGAAAGTTTAGCTACTGGAGCAGGGTTTTGAAAAAAGAGTGGACCATGGGCAGCCCCAGTGGCTCAGTGGTTTAATGCCGCCTTCAGCCTAGGGCGTGATCCTGGAGACCCTGGATCGAGTCCCACATCAGCTCCCTGCATGGATCCCGCTTCTCTCTCTGCCTGTGTCTCTGCCACTCTCTCTCTCTCTCTCTCTCTCTGTCTCTCATAAATAAATAAATAAAATCTTAAAAAAAAAAAAAAAAGAGTGGACTAGCTGGGGAAGGATGCTCTGCGCATCATGGGGAAGACAGGTCCTGTTTCCCTGACCATGGAGACTCTTTCCAGCCCTCCCAGGTAGGCCCCTGGGCTGATCGGCTGCTGGGATGATGAAGGTGCTCGGGGCCAAGCAGCCAGACCAGGACCGCTGGTGATGAAGAGTGGGAGCAGGGGAAGCAGGCAGGTTGGCAAAGACGAGAGAGGAGGGCACCGGGGCAGGTGCCAAGGCTGTGGAGGAAGCTGAGCCTGGGTTCCTCCAGGGGCTGGAGCTGAGCTGCTGGGTTGGCAGCGGTGTGAGCCAGCGGGGGATGAGCAGCGAGGGTAAGCAGGGTGTCGTCCCCCACCCCCACCCCCACCCCCACCCCCGGCAGAGCCTTCCAGCCAGGCTGGCTTCCAGCAGGGTGCCCTTTACCATCCAGCCCGGCAGGGGAAGAGGGGAGAGGGGAAGAGGCAGGGCCAGCCGGCCACGGAGAAGGTAAAGAAGATGAAGTGCTGGCTGTGAAGTCCAGCAAAGTCCAGGACAAAAACTGGCCCAAGGGGGCAGAGCTGTGGGGCCGAAGGGGGAAAGGCTGAGATCTGCGAGCTTACAAACCCAGAGTGGGGCTTCTGGCCCCCGGCTGGCCCGGTGCCCACCCCCCTCGCAGGCGATGCCAGCCGCCAGGCGGGGGGCGGGAGGGGCTCCCTCTGGGGGCTCCCCCCCGCCCAGGTCCCCCGAGCAGCCCACCCCAGAGGCTGTGCACCCGGCCCCGTGCCCTCCAGCGGCCGTTCCCCAGCCCGCCCTTGGGGGATCGCTGGCTTCCACCCCGCCCAGGCCGGGACGTCGCTGTCCTTAAGCCTCGATTTGTTCATTATTTAAAAGCACCGTGTGTGTGTGTCTGCGTGTGTGCGTGTGCGTGTGCGTGTGTGTGTGCGTGTGTGTGTGTGTAATTTCCTTTATTAAAAAAGCGCACCGTCCCTACTGGGACGACAAAGCTGCAAGAGGCCGCAAGGAGCCCAGAGGTTTCATTCCGGGAATCAGCCCGCAAACTGGAGATTCCAGGGGCAACAGAGACTCCTAGCGACCGGCCTGAGCTGCGGCCTCCCGCCGCCTTCTGGAAGCCCTGCCCCCCCCCCCCGGCCCCCACCGCCCCCCCCCCGGGCCCCGCTCCCCCTCCTCCCCGCCCCCCGCGCCGGGCCGAGCTCGAGGCTGCTTCTCGGGCCCTGGGGCAGCCCCCTGGCGCTGGGACGATGCTGGGCGGGGGGGCGGGGGTGCAGACTGAGGCCCGTCATCTTGAAGGTCCTTAAAAGACAGACAGGCACATTTAAGGTTCCCTAAGTATATGTTCTGTGGCACACGCAGCCCTAAATTCTGTATTGCCGCAATTACGCCTTCCCCCACAGCTCCGGGCCGGGGGTCTGTTGTTACCCCCAGTTTACAGATGAGAAAGTGGATGCACAGAGAGTGAGAGAACCTGCCCAAGCTCACACAGCGGCTGACGCCAGGGCCCCGCCCCTAGCCTGGCCAGCCCCGCCCACAGCCCGGCTAGCCCCGCCCCTAGCCCGGCCGGCCCCGCCCACAGCCCGGCTAGCCCCGCCCCTAGCCCGGCCGGCCCCGCCCACAGCCCGGCTAGCCCCGCCCCTAGCCCGGCCGGCCCCGCCCACAGCCCGACCAGCCCCCTCCCCCCCCCCAAATCTGCTCCCTTGGGAGGCCTGCAGGCAGAGCTGGGGTCCCCAGCTGCCTGAGGTCCCCGGCAGGCCTTCCACCAGGGCTCCCAGCTGGATCAGACTTTTTTTTTTTTTTTTTAAGATTTTGTCTATTTACTTGAGAGAGAGCACAAGCGGGGAGGAGGGGCAGACTCCTCGCTGAGCAGGGAGCTGGAGGGGAGATTCGATTCCAGGACCCTGGGATCACGATCTGAGGTGAAGGCAGACGCTCAACCCACTGAGCACCCAGGCGCCCGGATCAGACTTTAAATGAGACCAGTGGAATCAGAAACGTGTGTCACAAAAACAGGAGTGCATCCCTTTAGAGAAATGG
Source organism: Canis lupus baileyi (assembly GCF_048164855.1). Classification (NCBI taxonomy): domain Eukaryota; kingdom Metazoa; phylum Chordata; class Mammalia; order Carnivora; family Canidae; genus Canis; species Canis lupus. The sequence continues at coordinate 14,359,347 of NC_132852.1, forward strand.
AGAAGAGAAGGCTGTTTCTAAGCCTGATACAAAACCCAGGAAGCATCTGGGGGAGAGCATTTGACAGGCCCAAATACATAAGATGTTTAAAAGTCTGTTTGGCTATAAAACAACATAGAACTGAAAATCTTGGGAAAATATTCATGTTGCTTGTTAGGAATGAATGGCTACGTTTACAACTATTCCAAAAATTCTTCGTGTCAGAAGATGTCAACAGACACTTCACAGGGAAAAAAGAAACCCTAAAAATGCACGATAAGCAAACAAAAAAGATGTTCAACTTCACTTATCTCTGTTTAAAGGTAAATTTTTCACCTGTGAAGTTTGCAACCATGAGCTCACATCAGTATCTCCATTTTCAAGTCTACACTTCAGGCTTCTGTTCTTGCTTTCCGTAGTTCGTGCTGCTAAGTGCAAAACCAGCCTCTTGGCACCCTGGCTGTATTTACTCGTTTAACCGATTCCCTTTCCTGTATCAAATCTCCCACTGCCCACCCCCCATTCCACCACTGCTTGGTCTCATTCCTTGGGGGCTGGCCATGCCTCCACTGTCCCCTGCAGGGATGTCTCTTTACCCCAGGTGGGTGCTAACACCCTGCCCTCTCCTCCCTCTGCACACACGTGGACACCTTACCTCCCCCAGCTTGGCCTCTGCATTCCTTACCGGGCATAACCCTGTGAGGATGTCCAGCCTCCTTGGCCCCACCTTAACTCAGATATTGTTTGAAAACAAATAGATAAAAATCTACTTGTGTGAAATGATTGGCTCAAAGGCTATAGATCTTTGAATAAAATTGCTTTCCTAAAGGGTAGTGCCAACTTATAACACCGTAAGAATCACATTCGAGTGCTATTTATCCGCACCTTTGCTAGTATCGGGTATTACCCATTTTTCCAGTTTATTTTTTTCTATTTATTTTTCTTAAGATTTTATTTATTTATTAATGAGAGACACGGAGAGAGAAGCAGAGACATAGGCAGAGGGAGAAGCAGGCTCCCTGAAGGGAGCCCGATGTGGGACTCTGATGTGGGACTCGATCCCAGGACCCAGGGATCACGACCTGAGCCGAAGGCAGATGCTTAATCACTGAGTCACCCAGGTGCCCCCCATTTTTCCAGTTTCTTTTCCCTTTGGTTCCCTCCCATAACTAATGTGCCAAAGACAGAACTAGAATCCTGTAACTGTTTATGGAGCCATGTCACCTAGCTGCCTCAGTCAGCTAGGTCTGTGCCTAAACACTCTAAGACAGATGGGGTTGGATCTGATTGGTTGGTGAACTGTGTACTACACCATCAGTATAGATACCACATTTCTTTTCTCTCTTTTGTTTTTTTTACAAGTATAGCCATTCTTTTTTAACTTTTTTTTTTTTTTTTTTTTTTTTTTTAATTTATGATAGTCACAGAGAGAGAGAGAGAGGCAGGGACACAGGCAGAGGGAGAAGCAGGCTCCATGCTGGGAGCCTGACGTGAGACTTGATCCCGGGTCTCCAGGATCACACCCTGGGCCGAAGGCAGCACTAAACCTCTGGGCCACTGGGGCTGCCCGATACCACATTTCTTAAATGAGCTCCTGCTCCCCTCATTCAAGAAAATAGGAAGATGCAGCAGCACAAAATCCTGCTGGATTTTGCAGGAGTTTACAAAGATGTATAAATTAGTCTCTGCCTTCATGAGCTTGTTTTTTTTTTTTTTTTAAGTTCTTATTATTTTTCTTAGTGATCTCTACACCCAATTTGGGGTTCGTACTCATGACTTTGAGATCAAGAGTCAGCTGCTCTACCCACTGAACCAGCCCAGTGCCCCAAAGAGCTTCTGTTTTTGAGAAGGCCAATTACTCAGATGGTATCATGAATGCAGCGTTCATGTAACGAGTGACCACCTCTCTGGGGCTCACACTCCTCTGGACGGTGGTATACCCACTCTTCCAGCACCAATATCCTGGGTGACTTCATAATCGCACCCTGTGGTTCACGGTGATCCCTTCCCCCCACCCAACCCCAGCACCAGCCCGGCGCTCCGGGCAGAACGGATCCCGTCCTCCAGGTGCACACATGCAGCCCCTCCGGAGGGTAGGTCTCATCCTCGCTCCCAGGCCTCAGGCAGCCGCCAGACATCTACAATCTCATTCAATCCTCACAATTTACAGTAAGATCATTATTTTAATCTCCACTTTTTAGCTACTGAAATATTTAGAATTCAGATGTTTAGATACCAAGACTTAAAGAGGGTCTTGCCAAAGTCCTAAGTAATGAGAACAAAAGGCGAACCTCAGTCTATGGGACCCTAATGTGTGTACCCTTCGTTGCCATAAGCAACCTCGTCCCACTGCCTCCTTTCTTTTTCTTTTTTTTTTTTAAGATTTTATTTATTTATTCATGGGAGACACACACAGAGAGAGGCAGAGACAAAGGTAGAGGGAGAAGCAGGCTCCATGCAGGGAGCCCGATGTGGGACTCAATCCCAGGACCCCGGGATCACGCCTTGAGCTAAAAGCAGATGCTCAACCACTGAGCCACCCGGGTGCCCCCTGCCTCCTTTCTTATCTATCCCTGCTCGTCTTCCCTTGGCCACCCCCCTGGCCTTCCTCTTTGATGATCTAAATCCTCTCCCTCCATCAGGGTGCAGCTGAGAGCCCCGTGGAGCCCCCAGTCCACCCAGCCTGAGATGTCTGAGGAAGCAGAACCACAGCCTCGGCTCTGACTTCCAATGACTCTCCTGTCCCTTTGGGTGGAAATTCTTTTACCATAAACGTCCACCTTATTCACGTGCTTTATAAGCCACTCTGAGCTCTTGGTCTGAGGGAGACAGCGGGGGTGCGTGTACATGTGGAAGGGAAATTAATTCAATGCTTGCGAAAGGAAGGAGGCTGCATGAGGGAAATGCGCCTAGTTTGGTGTAAAAAGGCCACGACAGTTGTTGGCACAGGGCCACTGTCACCCTGCCAGCCTCCGAGCCACCGTACTTGGTATCCTTATGTCCTTCAACACCTTCATCATCGGAAGGAGCCACTCCACTGACTTGCTATCATCCTCCGCCTTGCAGATGGCCTGTCACACATGTCGCTCAAGCTCACGAGCTCACAGCTGTGTGGGTCTCCAGTGAGACGGCCGTTACTCTTATAGCTCGTGGCAGCATCCACGAGGTAAATCAGTGGCTTCGGTGGCACAGATGTCTACCTTGGCTGGCACAACATCTCACGTCCTTGTCTCCAACCTCAAAGGAAAATGCCTGGACTGGCTGGGCCTTTAATTTCTACCACTTTTGAAGCTCAATGGAAGACAAGAATAAGAAGCTGAAATTCATTCCACTAATAAAAATCAATGTGCAACATCAGGAATAATAGCAGGATGGGACGCCTGGGTGGCTCAGGGGTTGAGTGTCTGCCTTCGGCCCAGGGTGTGATCCTGGGGTCCCAGGATCGAGTCCCACATCGGGCTCCCTGCATGGAGCCTGCTTCTCCCTCTGCCTGTGTCTCCACCTCTCTCTCTCTCTCTCTCTCTCTCTCTCTGTGTGGTATGTGTGTGTGTGTGTGTGTGTGTGTGTGTCTATCATGAATAAATAAGTAAATAAATCTTTAAAAAGAAATAAATAAAAATAAAAATAAGAAATAGCAGGAATTGGGCTCCGTGCTTGCGGAGCAGGCCGCAAGCTTGGGGCCTCGCAGAAGCACTGACTCCCTGGCTCCGGCACTCTTCCCCTCACTCAGAGAATCCCTCTTGCGTGCAAATGGAGTGCCAGGAGCTCCACCATCTGGTCTTCCTACCCTTCTCTCCGCCCTCCTGCACGAGGCAGGGCTCCAACTATGGACAGCCTCGCTTTCACCCGCAAGTTTGGCCATGGCTGAAGGCATTAGTTCTGATGTTGGCGTGAAGAAAGAAGGGTGGGTGGGAGGCCCTAGTCAGAACTTTCTGGGTTCAACTCTGCTGACCGTCCCCACTTGGCCCTACCCTAAATGGACGGAGGCAGAGCGTAACAAGGAGGACGTGAGAATACGGATAAAGGCAGTGGCCTAGGTGTGCAATTTAAAAACATGGGCCCCAAGTCTTTGCTACTCCTGTCAACAGGCGGGGACTCTTGAACTGGAGCCCTGCAACTGTGTAACCAGTTGAATACAGTGGATGCAAAATACTGCTCTGCTGGGTTCCTAACTCTGGCCCTAAGAAAACGGCCATAGGCACCTCCTGGCTCTTGGGAACCCCAGCACCGGACTGCGAGAATGCCCAGGCAGATCCCGGAGAGGCCCATGGGGACAGAGGCCAAGTACTCTGGCCCTCAACGCGGCCTTACAGCCATTCCGATCCCCAGCTGTGCGAGGAAGCCTCTTGTCCCCAGGTCCCCCGGCCACTCCCCATCCCCAGGGAGTTGTCCCAGCTGACCCCCAGATGGAGCAGAAATGCGCCTTCTCCTATCCTGATCTTGTCAAAGCCGCAGACCCCATCGGCCACCTCGTTAAGCCTCGGATGGCCACTGGTCAGGCCATCCCGGTGTGGGCCTGTGAGATTGGGTCCAGACACTGGTCACTGCTAGCAGGGCGCCGACTGGCTTTCCCATGCATCCCAACCTCTCTCCCTCTATCCCCTATGTGTCCTTTGACCCTGGGAACCTGCCCTATGCTCAGGATCCTGGCCAACTTCACTCTAACTCAGTAAAAACCCACGGAGACCAAGGGACCCAGTCACCTTGCTTCCCAGACTCAAGTCCATACCCCCTGCTGCCCTGGGGCCCTTGGCACCTCCATGCACAGTGCTTTATGGAAAATGGATGCCACTGTGGGGCCAAAAGGGGCGTGGGCTCAACGAGGGGCAGGCCCACGAGCTGACTCAAGGGAAGCAAGTCGCAGGAGTAGAGACAGGACCAGGTTCCAGATTGGGATGGTAGGTACCCGATTTAACAGAAAAAAGGTGAAAGCATCTCCTGGATTTGGGATTATGGGCAAAGCCAGTTTTAGTGGAGCTGAAGGGACAGAAATTAACTCAGGGTGGATCCCAGGAAGTAAGGGGGAACAAGTTGATGCAGTATCACAGGCAAGTCCAGCCCCACGTTTGTTGAGAAGAGGAGGGAAAACCTGGGCAACAAGGGGGCACCTGGGGGGCTCAGGCGGTTAGGCGTCTGCAGCTCGGGCCTGACGCCGGGTTCTGGGATCGAGTCCTGCATCAGGCCCCCTGCAGGGAGCCTGCTTCTCCCTCTGCCTGTGTCTCTGCCTCTCTCACAAATAAATAAATAAAATCTTTAAATTAAAAAAGAAGAAAAAGATGGAGATTGCAAAGCGAGGTTATTCAGGAGAGCAGGGGAGGGCAGGGGAAGGCCATCCTGGCGCCCCGCACTAGTGCAGAAGCCAGGCCACCCAGGAAGGAAGCGTGGGCCCGAGTCTCGGTGGGAGGCGGGAGGGCCCAGCAGGCAAGGGCGACACCGAGGTGCACACCCTAATGCCTTTGACCCCTGCATTTTATTTTATTTTATTTTATTTTATTTTATTTTATTTTATTTTTTATTTATTTGTTTTTTTACCCCTGCATTAAAGTAGCATTTTCCGGGTGGCTCAGCGGTTTAGCGCCGCCTTTGACTCAGGGTGTGACCCCGGGGTTCCAGGATCGAGTCCTGCATGGGAGTCCTCCTTGCATGGGACCTGCTTCTCCCTCTGCCTAGGTCTCTCTTGAATAAGTAAAAAAAATTTTTTTTAAAAAAAGCATCTTCCAAATACAGCCAACCCGTCTGAATACGCTTCCACCCCCTGTTTACATGGGGGGGCTGTGCGCAGCGCAGGTGGCCCCACCGCGCTCCGCTCCGAGGCCGCCGCCGGGAGCTCGGCCGCCAGCGCGGCCCCTGGGCGCCCCCCCGCGGGCGCAGGCGGAACGGCAGGCGGGCGCCCCCGCGGCTCCGGCCGAAAACCCGCTTTGTCTCCGGGAGGCGCTTCTCGGGCCAAAGCAAACCGCCCCGCGGGGCCGCGGCCGCGGGAGCCCGCCTGGGAGACAGAGCCCCGACCTCTCCGCGGCCCCTCCGCGGTGGAGGCCGGGCCCTCGGGCTTCGCTGCGCCGGTGCGGGGGCGCCTCGCAGACCTCACCTGCGCCCCACGCGGGCCGGGCCGGGCCGGGGCTCCCCGGGACTTCCCCGGGCCTCAGGCTCCCAGAGGGGCTCCCTCCTCACGCCTCTCGCGCTCGCTTTCCTTCCTTCTTCTTTCTTTCTTTTTTTCTTTCTTCTTTCTTCCTTCTTTTTCTCTCTTTCTTCCTTCTTTTTTTCTTTCTTTCTTTCCCTCCCTTCCTTCCTTCCTTCCTTCCTTCCTTCCTTCCTTCCTTCCTTTTCTCTCTTCTTTCTTTTCTTTCTTTCTTCTTTTCTTTCTTCTTCCTTCCTTCCTTTTCTCTTTCTCTCTCTTCCTTCCTTCCCTCCCTCCCTCCCTCTTTCTTTCTTTCTTTTTTTCTTTCTTCTTTCTTCCTTCCTTCTTTTTCTTTCTTTCTTTCTTCTTTCCCTCCCTCCCTTCCTTCCTTCCTTCCTTCTTTCCTTCCTTCCTTCCTTCCTTTTCTTTCTTCTTTCTTTTCTTTCTTTCTTTCTTCTTTTCTTTCTTCTTCCTTCCTTCCTTTTCTCTTTCTCTCTCTTCCTTCCTTCCCTCCCTCTTTCTTTCTTTCTTTCTTTCTTTCTTTCTTTCTTTCTTTCTTTCTTTCTTTCTTTCTTTCTTTCTCTTTATTTTTCTTTCTTTCTTCTTTCTCTCTCTGTCTTTTAAGTCTCTCAATACCACTTGAGCCGGAATTTCTCTTCCCCTCCCGGGGGAGAGCAGGTGACCCTGGAGACGTGTGATGGGTGACAGGCCCCCAGTGCCCACCTGTAGGGGAAAAGCTTCCCTGCTCACCAAGCAACTTTGCCATCCTGCCCGGTGACCAAATGGATCTACACAGTGGGTGCTGTTAGATTAATTCAATTTCTCGCAAACCAATTCAAAGTAAAGGTTCAGCCAAATTTAAAAATGAAATAGCCACAGCAATTATGATGCAAAGTAGAGGGGGTTTAGGGGGCGGCGAGCGCTACCCTTCCCCCCCAGTAGGAGTGCTTCTGAGCACCAAGCAACAAGCACCGCCTTAAGAGCTGCTAGGAACTGAGCGACTTACCCCTTGAGGGCTGCACATCCTCTGCAAAATGGTGCCTCCTTTGTAGGATTATTGCGAGTTTTGAACGAGGTAAGAGATATTAAATGTTTTATGAATTTTATTCTGAAACATGAGTATTAAAAAAATGCCACATGCTGAAGTCCATCAACCTGCCTAAGTGGTGAGAAACTCAATCTCAGTCATGTTTGGGGTCTCCTTCTCCTCTCCAGGGTCACCCAGGAATGGCTGGCATAGCTGTGGTGTCCAGAAAACCAGGTTTGGGCCTCCCACCTAAGTCCATCACAGTCACTGCCAACGTTCACTGATGCCCAAGCCAGCCTGGTCCCTAAGGACTGTCAGCCCCTGAGTGTGGGCTCTGGCCTGTTCACAGGGCTCCTCTAAAGGGTTAGAAATATGCCCTTTGGCATTAGGATTATTTTTAATTAAAGGTAATTGAGGGACGTCTGGGTGGCTCAGCGATTGAGCGTCTTCCTTCGGCTCAGGGCGTAAATATCCCCTTCTCTTGTCCCAGGATGACAGCAACCCTTACCACAGCAGGTGAGGCCAACACCAAGATCATCTGCTTAAACAAACCTTATCTTCCATGATTTTCTGCCACGATTTATTAGCCCTCAGAAGCCCAGATCCCCTTCCTCGTCTGGTCGCCTGTCTACAACTTCTGTCCTTGTGCTAACATGGAATGTAAGTCCCCACATCTAACCAGTTCTTTGAGGCTTTTTCCTCTTTCCTGTGAAGCCCTGTGCATGTAACATTTAAAATATATATTTTTAATTTCACATCTTTTCTCCTGTTAACCGCCCTTCATCCGCTTAATTCACAGGCCTCCGTTGCAAAGTCTAAGAGGGTAGAGAAAAACCTTTTTCTCTCCCCTACCCCTGAGTTCTTTCCTCTTCTGCTGGGGGCCTTGTGCAGGGTGATGGGTCAGTGCCCACCTGTAGGACTCGCAGAAACCAGCCTTGAGGGAACCTCTGCAACCTCTGGTCACACTGGCACCTTCACCTCTTCCTCTGCAAAGACCTCAAACTCTGTCCTATGCCCTCAAAAAATATCACCTACAATCTCCAACAGGAAGCAAATTGACCTTTAGTAAAAACAATTTAAAAAATTTAAAAATTGAAAAAAAATTTTTTTTAGAAAGAAAGCAAAAAAGCCAAAATTACAAGATTTCTTCTCCTCCGGGGCCTGGCAGTGTCTGGTTAAGCTACTTGGAAGAGTAAAGAGGTAGACCAGATAGTCGTGGGCAGCTAAGTGAAGTTTATTGAGCGAGAGTCGAGTGAGGAGAGGGGATCCGAGAGGGGTGCCACCGGACTTTCTTTTATTATTGTTATTATTATTATTAAAATTTTTTTATTTAAATTCAATTAATTAAGATATAGTGTATTGTTAGTTTCAGAGGTAGAGGTCCGTGATTCATCCGCTGCATATAACCCCCAGTGCTCATCCCATCACCCAGTGACCCCACCTCCCCTCCAACAGCCCTCAGTTTATTTCCTATGATTGAGAGTGTCTAAGTCTAGGGCTTTTTATGGGCTTGTCGGCCAGCTGTTTTAATCTGATTAACCCTCATGCCTGTCATCCAATCAGGTTTTTGCCGTCTCTCTATCAAGCGGGAAAGGGTAGAGGGCTCCTTCTGGGGTGGTATAAAATCCCTTTAAGGGTGGTTTCCTCTTAGGCCAGGGTGGGAGGTGGGGGGTGGTGTCCCTTGTCCCTGCCTGCCTTCCTTCCAACTATCCTTCATCGAAACATGGTGGCAAAGGGGAAAAAAATCAAGAACAGCAATGTGAAAAACACAAATTAACCTCTCCGTCCTTCATCCTGTAGGAGCAGCACACGCACAAGGTGAACCTTCAGTGAGTGGCAGTAAGTGTCACTGATGCCAGAGGCTGGCTTTGGGACACCCTCGTCGCTGCCAGGTCTGTGAGTGCTTTGGTGGGGCCCTTTCACCTATCTGTGCCCCCCCTCGGGCCCACCTCTTCCCTGGGGCTTTGAAGGGAGCCATCCTTTGGGTTCTCACCATGACCCAACAGGTTGGGGACGGAGGGGGCAAAAGCGGTGGCAGACATTCAGTGGACACCTTCGGAAAACAGCTCTCCAGAGAGGTCATCTCATGTGCAAATCCGAAAATGCGGATGTCCCAGGGGGCCTGTGTCACAGAACAGCTCCGTGCCAGCCTGAGGCGGTGGCAGTGGCGGGAACTCAGAGACTGTGCCACTTTCTGCCCTCAGACTGGCCATCTGTCCATCTCTTCCGACCTCTAGCCACTGGCTGGATGGGGGGCGGGGAGGTGGAATCAGTCCTCTGGACCTCTCTGCCCCCCTCTCTGCCACCTGCCCCTCGGCCACCTCCCAGCGGCCCAGCTCCAGCAGGAGGGTAAAGGGGACAGAACAAAGTGACTGGGAAAGAGCTGCCACCTAGTGACACGGTGTGTTACGTGTCGCGCTATCCTGCCAGTCCCTGGGCTGGTAGGACCATCCCTTTGTACAGATGGGGAGACTGAGGCCACGTGCTGCGTGCCAGCGCTATGCCCAAGTTCACACAGCTAAGAAGGCTCGGAACTTGACTGCGCTCTTCTGTCCCCAGAGCCTGGTCTCTGTGAAGCCTGGTGACTCCTCAGCCCAGACGGTTTGCACCCCACCTCCCCGGAGGCCACAGATCCCCAGCCTGGCAGCAGGGCATGGACAGAACAGGGCTGATCATTTAATTTCCTTTGAAGAGTGTCCCCAGCCCAAAAGGAGAGCAGCGGGCTGCAGAGGCTTGCAGGAGTAGCCGGGGTCTGGGGGGCTCAGGGGGTTGAGCATCTGCCTTCAGCTCAGATCACGATCCTGGAATCCAGGGTATCGAGCCCCACATCTGGCTCCCTGCTCAGCGGGGAACCTGCTTCTCCAGCTTCTTTTGCAGCTTCCCTGGCTTGTGCTCTCTGGCTCTCTCTCTCTCTCTCTCTGTTAAATAAATAAATAAAATCTTAAAAAAAAAAAAAAAAGAAAGGAGACAGTAGCCCTAAGAATGTGCTAAGGAGGGGTGAGGGCAGGTCAGCTGGCAGAGAGAATGTATCTGCACCTCCAGGCAGCGGGGCGGCCCAGGAGAGGACAGAGGGCCTCTCAGCCAGGTAGCCAATCTGGCTGCAGTAGGTTGGGCTCAACAGTAGAAATGCAAGCAGCAAAATAACTAACTAACCAAATGCAAACGGCACTAAGATTCTTCGTGGCTTTTTTAAAGGATTTTGTACATTCTCGTTCTTCAGGAGAAAATCCTCTATGAGGACCAGTGCACCCATTGAATCTACCAAAAAAAAAAAAAAAAAAAGAAGAAGAAGAACGTGCTAAGTATCTTAGGTCACAGTTGAGAGGCCCCAAGATGACTAGGAAAAGATCTGGCATTGACAGGTGGCATCTAGAAATTTCACAAGGCTTCTCAGCCTCCGTGAATCTCTCAAATATTAATCTAACCTGCTGAGTAAATGGGTAATAAAATTCTCTTTGTATTAAGGAAGTGGTAAAGTTAATAGGCTGTAAGCCAGAATAATTCTTGGGTGGTTTTATTGCGGAGCGTGCTAGCACCTTTAATTGTGAAGGGCTGAGTTTCTTTGCCACCACTCGGGACTAGAGCAGCATTGTTGCTGACTCATGCGGCATTCCCAGCATTGAGGTACAACTTGGCCCAAAGTAGTTGTTCAATAAATCTTATTGTAAAAAGCCTAAAACTAGGGCATCTGGATGACTCAGTCAGTAAGCATCTAACTTTGGCTCAGGTCATGACCTCAGGGTCCTGGGATCAAGCCTGCTCCTTCTCCCTCTCTTCACCATTCCTGCTGTCTCTTGCTATCTCTGTCTCTGTCTCTCTCTCAAATAAATAAATAAATAAAAGCTTTTAAAAAATCTTAAAACTTGGCCAACACAGCACGAAATGAAAACAAAGAGTTTACATTTAAATCTAATCAAAATCATCTAGACTCTGATGAATATTTCCTTAACATCTTAACATCCATGGGCCTGGAATAGGTCTAGAAATTTCTTCCTTGGTGACCTAAAGCAGACATCCAGGAAAGCCTTCCCAAGATGGTTAAGTGTGAGAGATTTCCTGATCTCTTGGGTGATCCAGCTATTACTTGACCTCAGTGCCCAGAACTATAACAAATTCTGAATTCTGTACATTGGTTATGAAAGAAAAAAAAAAGCAAATTTTACCACCAAGAATGCCAACCTCAGTCAAAGGTCTCTCTAGGGATATCTTTCACAAATGCATACTGCTCAGCACCCACACTTCAGGAATCCAAGGTACCAGCTCATCTGGACTCTCGGTTTAGGGTGATGCCTACCATGGCCACCCCCAGACAACCACTCTTGATCATCATCACTACAAAAAGCAGGCTTTCCTCAGGTTTCCATCACTTCCTGCCATAATCAGGCTGAGGAAGACGTCCAGGAGAGACTGATCCCTTTCCTGTGAGACCGCTGGAGAGATCTTTATGTTGTTACCACACCACAAATAAATCCTGATGCCTTCTGCATTGATCCCATTCACCATTTTGTTTCTGTTCTTCTGTCTTAATTCAGGACCCTCTGACCACATCTTGCTTTCATGCGACTCTGATTTAGTAAAATAGAGACAGTTGTGATTTTGGGGTCTGCTCAGTGCACTCAGGGGAGCCTCAGTAGAGCAGCTCCCATGTGTACACACTCACAGGGACAGGGACCAGGGACTCCAGAACATCAGGGGGCATAGGTCATCATGAGGGGCTGTGACAGGTGGATGGGCCAGGGAAGTCCAGTGCCCCATCACTCTGTGACTCAGCCACTTTCTCTAGATGGGTTTCTTCTGTGGGGCTTCTCATTCTCTTGCTCTGGGAGGCCTCTCCACTCTTCCCTCTGCGTGTTCTATTTCCATGCCAAGATTTCTGGCTACTTTGGAACTTCATCCCAACTTGTGGTCCATCATGACCTGCATGTGGTTGACCTCAATGGCCAGTTCTCGGACCTCACTGTCCCTGGCCCACCGTCTGCATTAGATCCAGTTCTTTATCTCTCTTCCTTGAGAAGCATTCTTCCCTTGCCTTCCTGGGTTGCCACATTTCCCTGCTTTTTTTTCTATGCTTCTGCCCTCTTTCTCAGTTTCTTTTGCTATTAGCATCTCTAAGCTTCAGAGGAAGTGGAATCTCAGAGAAGCAGGTCATTCTTCATTAAGATCCAGGGAAGGTGCCTCTGGACAGCTTGCTGACATTGAATTTGTAGGTCTAATCACGAAACTGTGGGACCACCTGTCAAAAAGCAATTATTTCTATGTCAGTTATTATTCCAGCCACATGATAACCGGATTTTAAATCTTCATCTGGTCATTTAAAACCATGTCAGAATGGCATTTAATTCATAAACCCTGAGGTGAAATTCAGAAGGAAAAACCTTTATGTCATTTAGTTAAAATGTCCATATATTGAAATGAACATTATCTATATTATAAATATATATTGTATATAAACATAAATAGTATGTAAGTATATATTATATAACCATATAATATATATAAATGGGTATTATAAACAAATAGATATTTTATATAAACATATTATATATAGATATTACTTAAGTATGGAATATATAAAGATATATATAACAGATGTAAGTTTAATTTGTGTATATTATTGTTAATATGTTTAATTTATATACAATATACATGATACATATGTATTATATATAAATATAGGTTATCTGGAGGGTCCTACGCTTTCTTCCATTCCTTTTCATCATCCCACAGCACATGATATCTAGTCCAGCTGGCAGGTACAGGTGCACCTCTAAAATAGGAAGAGGTTTTTATGACTTTCCAGGCCTACTCAAAACGGAGCCACAGACTACAGCAGCCTATCACCCTGCTGGTGATAAAACCTTCCAAATGAAACCTCTTCTGGAAAGATAAAGAAAACTAGATCCACAGTCCAATCTCCTTGAGTCTTACAGCCGCCTCTGTCTTCTTCTTCTTTCTTCTTTCTTCTTTCTTCTTTCTTCCTTCTTCTTCTTTTTTCTTTAAAGACCAGCTGTGGGGATCCCTGGGTGGCGCAGCGGTTTAGCGCCTGCCTCTGGCTCAGGGCGCGATCCTGGAGACCCGGGATCGAATCCCACGTCGGGCTCCTGGTGCATGGAGCCTGCTTCTCCCTCTGCCTATGTCTCTGCCTCTCTCTCTCTCTCTCTCTCTCTCTGTGACTATCATAAATAATAAATAAAAATTAAAATTAAAAATTAAAAAAAAATAAAGACCAGCTGTGCACATCATTTTAAAGCTGATGGTGAAAGCGCACTTGTGCAATACAACCTTCTCTTCCTACACACAGACCCACAGATGCTGCTGCCTCTGACTCATAGGACTGGGGGGCCCGGTCTTCACGGCCCCTCCATGCTCCTCTACGTTCCAGAGCTTAGCACTTGAAAGAGACGGCTCAGGGAGTCGGCCTGGACTTCTCCTGGAGGGTTCTGCAAAATTCTGACAAGTGAGCTGTGAGGTCAGTGGAGGTTACCCTCCAAGCCAGCTGAGGAAGTAGAGACACAATCTGTTCCATTACAGCAAACATCTGGAAACAGGATGATCCATCTGCCAGTCCTGACGACCACCCCCAAGCAGTATTTCTAATTGCTCCTTTTCTGTGCTGTTTTTGCACAAACTCACTAAGGCCAGCTCAAGTGGGTATTGCTAATAAATAATCCATGCTTTATGATTGCTTCAGCTCATAGGCAAAGAAGGAAAGCTTTCCAGTTCATTTCTTGAAGTTAACATAACCCTGGTAGCAACAGCTGACAGATACCTCACCACACACTCACACACGTAAGACCACTATCATTTCCACTACATGCACATTCTAAATAAAATATGAGCAAAAGTATGCTAAGCAAGAGTGAAAACTGGTCCAAAAGCACCCTATGTACCTCGATTCTGCAGTGCACCCCACATGCCCTCTCTGGCTAGAGTTCTAAGGGCAGGCAGCAAGTGGGGAGCTTCTTTTGTCCTTGATCTTGAGAGGGAATGGGCCTGATGGGATCTGGGGAGAAAGAGCCAGGAAGGACAGACAGAGAGCTGAGCTCCAGGGAAGGCTTCCCAAGGAGAAAGAAGATCACGATGGTTCACCCTTTATCCAGGACAAAAGGAGAAGCAATGCTGCCTTGAATGGCAGTGACAAGTCAACTCCAACTCCAAGTCACTGGAGTTTGTATTCTCTCCATGCCTTTTCCCACTAGAAGACAAAATTTTGTGATAGAAATTATATCAATTTTATCCCTGGATAAAATGCCTAGAGAAGGTTCTCTTGGCCACCCAGGGACCAAGCCCCACAGAGAAGCCCACACTTCCTTCTGACTCTTCACTAGACTCGCATTTCTCAAAATGTGATAAATGTACCACCTAAAAGCCTGCTTTGAAATTCAAAATCCAGAGCCCACATCCAGATTTTCTGAATCAGAATCTCTCAGAGTAGGGTCCAGGATGGAGTATACGGAGACATTTTCTCATGTGATCTTTTTATGCATACTCAAGTTTGAAAACCACACATTAATGCCTCTGTGACATCCCTTCTCGGCTCTGAAGTGCTTGATCTAGATTATATTCTTGGTCCCATCACTGTCTGTTGACTGAGCCTCCAACTTCCCCTCTAGAAGATAGAGAAAACCCTTATCTGCTGCAAGGTATTTGTCTAACATTCTACGAAGGCCTGAGATCAGAGGGGCCAGATAAACACAGCACTATTACTCATCCACTATTCACCTGCAAAAGGCCCCCTCAGCGTTTTCTTCAGCACCGCACAGAAACAGGTCAAGGTAGAAAGGACCTGGAAGCCATAGAGAGTGTCTCCCTCTCCCTCCTCATAGACAGGTTAAAATGATCGGTTTCAAAGAGTTTCAGGTACCCTTTCCCCCCTCTTTGCGATATTCTAAATCAAATCTGCAGACTGCCCTCATCTTCCAAGGTAGGTGGAGTCATTCAGATCTCCAAAGGTGGGGATCCCTGGATGGCTCAGCGGTTTAGTGCTTGCCTTCGGCCCAGGGCATGGTCCTGGAGTCTCGGGATCAAGTCCCACATCGGGCTCCCTGCATGGAGCCTGCTTCTCCCTCTGCCTCTCTCTCTCTCTCTCTCTCTCTCTCTCATAAATAAATAAATAAAATCTATAAAAAAAAAATCTCCAAAGGTCTCCGAGCCAGGATGTGAGGCCGGTTTCCATTCCACAGCCACTTGGGCCGCCTGCAAGCGAGCTTCCCCAGTGTGACTGAGTGTTTGCTCTTACAGAGCCTTAGTTTCATGAATACTCAACAACCCCATGAGCTGGGCTTTATTGTTTTTATTCTAGAGGCAAGACTGATGAGACCCAGAGAGCTTAAGGAGCTGGCCGAAGGTGGCACAGCTGGTGAGAGGCAGCTGTCATTTCACAGAATCCGGCCTGTGCTCTGAGCCGCAGTGGGGAGCACTCACCATGGAGGAGCCTGTGGTGCAGCTGTTCCCCACGGGGAGGCCCTGCCTGCTGTGCTCCACAGACACTGGTGAATACCTAATGCCTACCTGGGCGCGGTTGCCTTCCCCTGAACTTGGGCAGACCTCCCTCATTGTCGGCCTGACGCCAGACTGGATCTCCTGAAGCCATCTGCCCTGGACGCCCACTGCTCTGCCTCACGATCCGATGGCATGTTGGCTGTAATGGAAGCCCGTCCCCTTCCCTCCCAACTGCTTGCCTACTGTGCGCTATGGAATGAATGTGTCACCCCAACATTCATCTGTTGAAACCTAATAGCTAGTGGGATGGTATTTGGCGTTGGGGCCTTGGGGCATGATTAGGTCATGAGTGTGGAGCCCTCACGAATGGGATTAGTGCCCTTCATAAAAGAGACCCCAGAGGGACGTATGGCTGGCTCAGTCAGTAGAGCATGCCACCCTTGATCTCAGAGTTGTAAGTTTGAGCCCCACACTGGGGGTAGAGATTACTTACAAATAAAACCTTTAAAAAAGAGAAAGAGAGAGAGAGAGAGAGAGAGAGAGAGCCCTCCTGCCTCCACTGTATGAGTCACAGCTGGAAGACAGCCATCCATGAACCAGGAGGAGGGTCCTCACCAGACACTGAATCTGCCAGAGCCTGGCCCTTGGACTTCCCAGCCTTCAGAACTGTGAGAAACAGATGTTTGTCGCTTAAGCCCCCAACAGACTAAGTCACTGTGTGCCATTTGCTAGTCAGACTGGCTCCACATATTCTCTTTGCCCCCAGTCTGCTGGACTGACTTTCCCTGTGGCCCCAGTAAGAGAAGATTCACTGTTTTCCTGGGGTCTGACCTGCCTCCATCTCCACGGAGGGCGGGACCTAGCCCTCTCCACCCTCCTTGGCTGTGGCTGCCATTGCATATCTAGGCACACTCAGAGATGTGTGACGAGAGACTGGATTCTCAGCACTTACTCAGAGACACCCTCCCTCACGGGATCTCCAAGCTTCCATGATGCCTTGTTCTTCTCCGCCTGGTGATCTCATTGTTACAAGTCATAAAAAAGCACTAATTTGACAATGTCAAAGGTATAGAGAGGAACCTTCAGCAGACTAGACTTCAACAGATTTACAGAAGGTATAATTATAATTCTAGAGGGTATGACGCAGCGTGGGGGGAGCTGCCATCTGGCGATGTCATGGCCCAGGGGACAGTGGCCCAGGCCTGGCACGACTTGAAGAAGCTCCAGGTGGGGACGCCTGGGTGGCTCCGTGGGTTAAGCATCTGCCTTCAGGTCAGGTCATGAACCCAGGGTCCTAGGATAGAGCCCAACATTGGGCTCCCTGCTCAGTGGGGAGTCTGCTTCTCCCTCTCCCTCGGCCCCTCCCCTCAGCTCGTGCACTCTCTCTTGTGCTCTCTCTCTCTCAAATAGGTAAGTAAAATCTTAAAAAAAAAAAAAGAAGAGGAAGAAGCTCCATATGTGCAGAGTTCAGGTGTGACAAGAGAAAGAAGGGGGTAGACTAATGAAATGAAAAATATACCTACATATTTTTTTCTTACAAAAAGTAACATATGCTCCTTGTAAAATTTGATTAATATTGAAATGCCTAAAGTAAAATGAACGGTCCTTTGCCTCCCATCCTCCAGGAGCTGGAATGCGTCCTCTTACCTCCTTGATGTGATTACTGTTAACGAGTTTTGTGTATCTTTTCATGAATTTTCCTTTATTTTTTTGAAACATATGCAAACACACATGCCTTTATCGATTTTTAAAGTGAGATCACACTATACATGTGTTTTTAAGTGTAGGTTTTGGCATTGTGCAGGTATGGGGAGGCTAACAGATGAGAAACTCACCATTGAAAAGATAGTTGCAGGGCTCCTGGGTGGTTGAGAGTCTGACTCTTGATTTCGACTCAGGTCATGATCTCGAGGCCTTAGGATCAAGCCCCGCATTGGGCTCAGCTCATGAGTCTGCTCGTCCCTCTGCTCCTCCCCCTGCTCTCTCTCAAATAAATAAATAAAATCTTAAGAAAAAATAAAGAAAAGAAAAGCTAGTTTGTTTCTCCCAGTTCACACACAGGGGAGGATGCTGCACCACCCAGGGCTACACAAGGAAGGCAGAAGGAGGAAAGGAAAGGAATGGGAAGGAGCCTTTATGGTGGTTTTTGTGGGAAGACATGGGCAGGCAAGATAAGCAGGCTAGGCTAGGCTGGTTTGTTGTGTGTGTTTTTTTTTTTTTTAAGATTTCATTTATTTATTCATGAGAGACACAGAGAGGCAGAGACATAGGCAGAGGGAGAAGCAGGTGCCCTGGGGAGAGCCTGATGCAGGACTTGAACCTGGGGTCCCAGGATCACCACCTGAGCCAAAGGCAGAGGCTCAACCACTGAGCCACCCAGACGTCCTGTAGAATTGGCTAGTTTGAATTAGAGATGTAGCGACTGGCCCTAGATGCCTGGTCCCTGGCCTTGGGGCCAAAAGGACAGGGAGCTAGTGGCTCATTTGTGAGCTCCATCAAGGAGGCAGTGGGCAGTAGAGGCTCTGGACTAGTTGGTTTGCATATGGAAGGTGGAATTGCTAGGAATTAGCTAGCCCTGGGAGGAGCAGTGTCTCCAGGATCAGCAAGACCTCAGATGCCAGAACCACAAAAGCAGAACGTTAGAAAATATAGTTAACACAACATACCTCTAATTTTTAAAACCAAATGATATATTGGGAACAGGAACACACATACAATAGCTTTTCATTTTTAATAGCTCCATAGTATCCCATACTTTGCATGTTCCTTCACTAGAACACAAATTATAAAGTGACAGTTTTGTCTCTTTTATCCACTGCTATGAGCCCAGTGACTAGAATTGTGTCAGACATAGGGTAGATGTCAAAGAGTTAAAAATAGACCTGCCCTACGACCCAGCAATTGCACTGCTGGGGATTTAC
Organism: Canis lupus baileyi; assembly: GCF_048164855.1. Taxonomy (NCBI): domain Eukaryota; kingdom Metazoa; phylum Chordata; class Mammalia; order Carnivora; family Canidae; genus Canis; species Canis lupus. Next base: position 14,377,831 of record NC_132852.1, read on the forward strand.
CCCAAAGATACAGATGCAGTGAAACGCCGGGACACCTGCACCCTGATGTTCATAGCAGCTGTGTCCACAATAGCCAAACTGTGGAAGGAGCCTTGGTGTCCATCAAAAGATGAATGGATAAAGAAGATGTGGCATATGTATACAATGGAATATTACTCAGCCATTAGAAATGACAAATACCCACTATTTGCTTCAATGTGGAGGGACCTGGAGGGTATTATGCTGAGTGAAATAAGTCAATCGGAAAAGGACAAACATTATATGGTCTCATTCATTTGGGGAATATAAAAATTAGTGAAAGGGAATAAAGGGGAAGGAGAGAAAATGAGTGTAAATGTCAGTGAGGGTGACAAAACATGAGAGACACCTAACTCTGGGAAATGGACAAGGGGTAGTGGAAGGGGAAGTGGGCGAGGGGTTGGGGTAACTGGGTGATGGGCACTGAGGGGGGCACTTGGTGGGATGAGCACTGGGTGTTATGCTATATGTTGGCAAATTGAACTCCAATAAAAAAATTTATTTTATTTTATTTTATTTTATTTTTTATTTTTTTTATTTATGATAGTCGCACAGAGAGAGAGAGAGGCAGAGACACAGGCAGAGGGAGAAGCAGGCTCCATGCACCAGGAGCCCGACGTGGGATTCGATCCCGGGTCTCCAGGATCGCACCCTGGGCCAAAGGCAAGCGCTAAACCGCTGCGCCACCCAGGGATCCCCCCAAAAAAATTTTTAAAAAGACATAGGGTAGATGTTCAAAAATATCTGGTGAGCGAATGAATAAACAAGTGGACCATAAAATACATTCAACCATTGCCTTATCAACAGATTATTTCTTAGTATTCTAAACAACACTTCAGTAATTACCCTTGTAGATATACCTCTATGCATTTGAATTAGTGAGGATTGAGCTTGGAGAGTAAAATAAAACCTCAAATATTGTGAGTGAACCAAGATGGATATTTAAATTTCTCTCTTATGTTCAAGAAGCCTGGCAGTGGTCCGGTCGAGGCTGGTGTGATCCTCCTGGAGCCCTGGGCCCAGTCTCCTCCTAAACTTGCTGGCTCTGACCTCATTCCCAGGATACCTCAATGTCCATGCTTGTTACCAGAACTCTAGGCAGCAGTCAGCATTCCGGAGAGAAGAAAAAAAGCAGAGCCCCAGAAGTTTTACTCCTGCCTTTGAGCAAACCTCCTAGAAGTTGCTGCTTCTGCATATACACTATCGCCCAGAACTGGAGTGCATGGCCGCAGCTCACGACAAGGACGATGGGAAATGTAGCCATTATTCCTGGGGCCATGTGCCCAGCTCAAGCTCTGAAACTGAGGAAGACAGGATGGTAGGATATTAGGAAACAATTACCTTTTATTTCTGTCAGATACTTTTCCGGAAATAAAATTGTTGTATTGGAAGGTATACGCATTCAAACATTTTTAATAAATACTGACAAATACTTTCTGGAAAGGTTTTGAATTTAATTTCTTCAGTGGTGTATGAGAGAATCCACTTCCCTACTCACTACCATGGATATGGGAAAAACTTTTAAAGAGTGATGACCTGATGAGCAGAAGAACCCACCACTGGTGTGTTCAGTTGTATTTACATGACTACCATCATGCTTTAGCCTCTTTGTATATATTTGCTGGCCATTTTCCATTTCTTTTCCATGAACTGCCTGTCCATATCCATTGCTCATATTACTTCTGGGAAGAATTTTTAAAATATTTTTACAAAAATGGAATCATGCTATGCATTTGATTTTGGAACTTGATTTTTTCCAAAGACATCCTTCCCTACTAATACATAAATAACTATCTCATTCTCTCTTTTTTAAGATTTTACTTATTTATTTGAGAAAGAGAGAGAAAGCGTGAGTAGGAGGAGGGGGAAAAGAGGGGAAGAGGGAGAAGCAGGCTCCTCGCTGAGAAGGGAATCCCATGTGGGGCTGAATCCCAGGACCCGGCTCTAGCCCAGGACCCCGGGATCATGACCTGAGCGGAAGGCAGACATTTAACTGACTGAACCACTAGGGCGCCCCTAACTACCTCATTCTTTTCAATAGTATAGATTAACAAAATTATATGACCATACTCTTACTGCTAACTCTAATTTCCACCAATAGCAAAAAAAGAAAGAGAGAGAGAGACAGAGAGAGAGAGAGAGGAAGGAAGGAAGGAAGGAAGGAAGGAAGGAAGGAAGGAAGGAAGGAAGGAACAAACGAACGAAGAAAGGAAATGCTGCCATGACATCATCATACATACATCCTTGCACACATAAGTGTTGACAGATATGTCTGCGAAGCTATACCCCAGAGTTTCTCAGAACCTTATTCATAATTTACTGAGTCTAGATTAAAACCCAGTTTTAAAATCCTGATTATATAGAGTATATATAAATCAGTAAAGTTGGTATATATAATCATTAATCCTTTGGTTGCAAGTGACAGAAATCCAACCCAAACTGGCTCACTGAAACTGAGCCCATAATCCCAAATTTAGGAGATGCTTTCTTTATTCCTTGTATTAGATACTATAGATTCATCCCTTTCCATCAAAGCCTTCCCTTGTGCATACTGTCATGGCAACCCCAAGATGACTGTCTCAAGGAAATCTAAAAGGTAGCCTATGTCTATTGAAGAAGAGGAAGCCAGAGGCAACTGTGGTCAAAGCCTTCTTATCCCTTGTTGGGCTTTGATGGTGAGAGTGAAGGTTCCCCTTGGGTTTCCATGAGGAGCAAAAGAGTTAAGATGCCTCTGTCTTGGAAGACTTTCTGCACCAGCATGCTGGGAGAAGGGACTCTCAGATCCTAAGACAAACGGGAGTTTGCACTAGAAGAAGTAGCTCTCTCAGCCCCCAGAAACAGGCTTGAGGCTTTATTGACTCCTCAGGGGGGCTCAGGACAAGGTCAGTAGACTTGAGAGCCATCCCCTAAGAATATATAGCTCTTCCCCACTGCCTGTCTTCCCAAGCTGCATCTAGAATTGTGAGAAAACCCGGGAGAGCTGGCATGAGCATATGCTTCAGAGGGAGGTTTCCGTTGGTGTGCTTCCCTGTGCACTCCTGCTCTGCGCTCCCCCACCCCACCCCCTTACGCTGTTTGGGTCCTGGCACTCCTGCCAGGCGGGAATTCACACATCTTCAAAGGAGGCACGAAAGTGGAGTGTTAAGCAGATTGAAGCTAATAAAGAACCAAAGCCTGGAGCAATCAGCAACTTCCCTCAGATTCCTGAGAGCCAGGCAAGCACAAAGGAGGGATGAAAGTCTCTTGCTAACCCGGAGGGAAACTGAAACATCCAAGAGTGGATTCTTACAGACAGTAATGTGACAGGGTTCATAGAAAAATTATATTAACATCTGAAGTTATTGAAGCTTGTTCTCAGCTGGGTTGGGAGAGATATCACCGCACCCGGAAGAAAAAAAAAAAATGGCCTAACGTGGTAAAAGCTAAGGTAATATCATACATATTATTCTGAAATAAAATAAATAGAATAATACGCTTTATTTTTCTAGAGTGCTTTCATTGTTTGAAGATCTTAATACCAGAGCACTCGGCCTACATTCTCTTATTGCTCTACCATGTTTCCTTTCTACAAATTTCCCTTAATATCTTCAAAACCTACTTCTCGCTGACAGAAACAGTCAAGAATGCCTCGGTAAGAATGAAGTTAGGTTGCTAAATGTAGAAGTCCCCCATAGGGAAGAGACGGAGGACACAACAGACTTCCCAGGTAACACTTCACTCTCCCCACTGCGCTCATAGGGGCTCCATTTTGGAACCTCCAGACAGTGGGGTTCTCGGCGTCAGACTGCTCAGGCAGGCCCAGGAAAAGGAACCGATTACACATCAGGGGACTGTGGTCTCCTCAAAAGGACGCCCTACTCTGGTTACCAAGGCTCCCTGCACTGTGGTGTGCCCGGGTTTGTAATCCATTTTCTCCTTGTCTTTTCCGGCACCACGAATCCCCCCCAACGAGGTTAGCTGTAAATCCACTTGTACCAGGTAGTGGTGGTTTCTCTGCATCTGACTCGGGGAATCCAAGGGGCTAGATGCTAACCTCCTCTCTTCTTGACACCAGGGTGGGTAAAAGGAATGCTGGCCTGGAAATCAAGTGTCAGGCACTGCTCAAGGGCCTCTCTCACCCTCAGTTTCCTAACGGGTCCTAAATTTCTTAAAAATGAGAAAACAGCCTCAATGATCCATCCCTAAGGAGACTGCTCCAGTAATAGAATTCCTTGAATTTCTGATGTTGTAGGAGAATTGAAGTTATTTAGAATGGAAGTAATTCTCTCTCTTATTGTTTCTTTTTTTAAAAACTAAGCTCTTTGTCCAATGTGGGGCTCAAACTCACAAGCAGTGAAATCAGGAGTCACATGTTCTACCAACTGAGCCAGACAGGTGCCCCTCCAACGTTTTGTCAAATGGGTGTATTACGTCCCCTCTCTTGGAACCAGTGGCTAGAACATTATGCTCTCTGACTTTCAAGACAACCAAAAGTGACACTAGGTCCAGAGTCCAATGACCCAGGCAGTGACAAGGCCCACTTTGGGAAGCAGGGTCCCAGCACTTCAAGCTCCTCTTGTGATTGCAAGCTGAAGCCTTCTACTAGTGTCTGATTCCACTTATGTGTTTAGTGAAAAGTGCAATCAGATTTTACCCCATAACAATGAGCAGATTCTTGGCCACGGGGGTAAAGCAACTCTGTTCTTTTCCCTTCCTATTTACTGGTTTTAGTTTCGTGTGGCAGCGATAAAAGGCGCATTCCGATCCTCTTAAGCTTTAGCTTGGAAAAATAAATAAATGTGAATAAAAATTCTCCCCTCTCCTCACTCTGTCAAAGCCCTGTGGAATCAATTTTACCACACCAAGCCCCACTGAAATCAATGGGGGTAAGCTCCTGAATTCATTTCCATGGGACTTGGCATTGTAAAAATAATTGGATTGCACTGCAGACGAACACTCCTTTCAGGAAATAGAGAAAATGTGCCTCTGCTAGTAGGTGGGGGTGAAAACTCGTCTAAGTGCTGCTAGGTTTCACCCTGTGTTTTCGGCATTGTCTTGTCAAGAGGAGCTATTATCAAGTCCCAAATGAGCCTGGCAGTACTACCCTCAATGAGGTGTTTAAAACTGCCTTCCCTAGTGAGAATGAAAACACTTCTTTTGTTCCCATCTTTAAAATTAACTGCATAGTATTACCACTATCAATGAGGTGTTTAACATCAAAATTGCCTTCCCTGGTGAGAAGAAAAACACTTACTTTGTTTCCTTCCTTAAAATTAATTGAGGTTTTTAAAAACTCATCCTTATTCAACCAACAGTTGCATAGAAAGGGAAGGAGAGAAGATGGGATTTTAAAATGTTGCCTTTGGTAGACCATCAACGGTTTTCAGTGCGTTCTTTCTGTTTAGATCACTGGCAGCAATCCTTTCTGCCCTTCTGCTTTATTATTTCCCAGAAGATTTATAACACCAGTCATCGGTGTGACTGTTGGTAGGGATTAATTGATAGGTACTTGCTAAAATTAATCCACCCAGATATTCCTGATTAGCTTGCAAATTTTCCACAACTCTACTCATCCTTTGGTGTTAAATCGCTTCTGAAAAAATAAAATATCTCTAGTATTAAAATCTGAGCGGGCTTTGGTAGATATGGCTAAAGATGCTCCCTTTCCCCATGTTTCCCTGGAATTCCAGAAGTGGTGCTAACTTTTATAACCCTCTGGCTAGTATTTGAGTTGTGGGGTGTCCTGTGGCCACTGCCTTTTGCAAGATGCAGCAGAATGTTGAAGGCAAAGAGGCAAAGTCCTGACTTTTACAGAAGTCCAGGAAGGGAATAATAGCTATAAGGGAAGAAGAATATTAAAGAACCAGGCTCTGATCCAGATAAGAAATTCTATACGGGAAAGGAGACCTTGAAGGGAAAGGGTTGGAACCAACAGAATGACTACTGGTCTCCACAGCCTGTCCCGCCACTCCCTAGGCTCACCTGCGGAGGAAGGAGCAGAAGGAGCAGATGATGAACAACTCAGTAGGCTTAGGGGGTCCTTGAGCAAAGTGACCCATGTTTCAAGGACCCAGGGATGCTGGAAGACATTCAGAGCACCCCTCCACCCAGCATGCATGGATGAGTGGACTAGAATGTTCCCCCATTGTGTCTGGGCCAGTGGACCTGAGACAGCCTCACAGAGAAAACATGGTACCCTATGCCATGGGATGTTCCCCATGCCTGAGACAGGTGTGAGGAGCATCTCACAGGAGTGAGAAGGATGAAGTAGTGGCCTATATAGACCCACAAGGACAAAAGCTGATAAAAAAGATGAATGTTTTAGAGGGTGCCTGGGAACTCCTCCCCTTGACTCCCTCACCCTGAGCTTCAGTGCCTCCATGCTGTGTAAGCTCCCTGGAATGGACACTCAAAAGCTTGAATGGACTGAAATTTAGTCTCCATTACTTGGTGAAATGGGACCTTAAAATGCAAAATGAATTCAATCATAGAAAATACATTTGTCACCTTGAGTTTGTGGACTGAGATTTGTACCTGCCTGAATTCGGTTCATTTGCAAATATGTTATTTGTATAAATTTTTAAAAATTATTACAACTGTGTAATGACCAAATAAAACTTGAAACATGTTTCTAAAGAGCATTTATTGAGTGTAAACTCTGTACCAGGTCTGACCTATTTTCTTTCTTTTTTTTTTTATGGTTTTATTTATTATTCATGAGAGACACACAGAGAGAGGCAGACACACAGAGGGAGAAGCAGGTTCCTTGCAAGGAGCCTGATGTGGGACTTGATCCTGAGACTCCAGGATCACACCCTGGACTGAAGGCAGGCGCTCAACAGCTGAGCCACCCAGGCATCCCTGACCTATTCTCTTTATATACACGATCTCATTTATATTCCTTAGAATTCATAGGTGCAAGTATCTCCTTTTTGTGTTTAGAGAAACAAAGATTTAGAGAAGTTAAAAAAAATTTTTTTAAGTAAACCCTACACACAACATGGGGCTTAAACTCACAACTCTAAGATCAAGTAAGTGTCACATGCTCTACCCACTGAGCCAGCCCGGTGCCCCAAGAGAAGTTAAATACTTTGCCCAAGGCCACACGTGATAAATAATGGAGACAGAATTCAAACCCAGGAATACCTGGCTTTTAAATCAATATTCTTTTTTTTAAGATCTTATTTTTAAGTAATCTCTATACCCAATGTGGGGCTTGAACTCACAACACTGTAATCAAGAGTAGCTTGCTTGGGGTGCCTGGGTGGCTCAGTCAGTTCAGCATCTGCTTTGGGCGGGGGTCACGATCCTAGGATCCTGAGATGGAGTCCCCTGTTGGGCTCCTTGCTCAGCAGGGAGACTGCTTCTCCCTCTCCCTCTGCTCCCTGGATCATGTTCTCTCTCTCTCTCTCTCTCTTGCTCTCTCTCTCACTCTCAAATAAAAAAATCTTAAAAAAAAAAAAAAAAGAGTCGCTTGTCTACAGACTGAGCCAATATTTTTAACCACTAAGTTAAGCTACACACTGGCCCTTTGCTTGGCTTCCTCTATCTCTCCAGGAACGTTCCTTTCTACCCTGCTATTTGTAGCTTCAAGGCAATCACACATTGACGTACTGGAGCCCTGGGTACAAAGCAGCACAAAGTTCATATCCTTCCTGCTCCTAGTTACCAAATTGCTCAATAACTATGTGATTTATTGCTGTCATAATCTTTGTGCCCTGATTTAACAAGTTTTAGCTCACTTTTGCAACTACTACACCTTGCGAGTTCACCAAAATTGCTGATTAATTAAATTTCACCAAGGAGCAAAATGTGACAGACCGAAGTCCTAGACCAGAAGTCAATATACTGCCTATGTTCCTTGGTTTCTCATTCTTGCTCTTCCATTAACCAATTGTTTGATGATCTTGAGCAATCACTTAACCATTCTGACTCCCAGTTTCTTCATCTACAAAATAAACACAATCTTAAAGTTCCCTTCCAGCTCTAACCTTCTATGATTCTGAAGAACCAAGATCAAGTTTATTATTTTATGAGAACTTGAACTGTACTTCTCCAAATATGATCTGTTCTCTATCTGTATCTTGGTTCTATATTTAAATTTCCTACATTTTGGTATAAGGCACAGGTAAAGAGTTTCATTTCACAGAGATGGGAAATTACATATAATAATATCTCATCTTGTTAGCATTAAGAGAAAGAAGACGACTAAAGCTGTAGTGATTACTAAAAATAATAATAACAATAATAATAATAAATACAAACATTTTTAAAATAAATAAAATAGCCATCAGTGGCTGCCAGCATTCCAGATGGTTCCAATAATCCCTACCTCCTCGTATTTATACCCTCTTCCCACTTGGTACTAGCATTGGTCTGTGTGACAAATAGAATACAGCAGAATTATGTCACTTCCAAGACTAGATTATACAAGAGTGTAGCTTGAGTCCCAGGATCTCTTGCTCTCTTTAGACCACTTGTTCGAGGAGAAAACTAGCTGCCATGTCAAGCAGCCCTATGAAGAGGAACTAAGGCCTGCCAACAGCCCAGTGTGTGAGCTTGAAAGCTGATCCTCCCACAGCCCAGTCTTCAGATGACCAAAATCCTGGTCAACACCTTGACTGCTACCTCAGAAGAGACCTGAGGTTAGAACACCTGGCTAAGCTGCTCCTAGATGACACTATAGACACCCACATGCTATTTTCAGGTGCTAAATTTTGGAGTAATCTGTTACACAGCAATAGATAATTACTTCACTATCCTGAGAAGGAAATCAGGAGGTTTAACTTTGGTCTCCATCCTACATGCATGTAGAAACAATTTCTCTGTCTATAAGAAAGCCACACATTATTCATTCAGTCACTCAACAATTATTAAATGTCAGATATGCACAGGGTATTTCCAAGCAACATCAGGAAAGTTTGTTTTCAGGAAGACCCTATATAATAACTCTATAAAGGAACATAAGAATTGCTGTAAAAAGATTTTATCACTTAGGCTAAGATGTGGAGGAAAGAAGTCATCCTGATAACAAGAGCTCACACGGGACTATTGTCTTGTGTCCTGTGAGATTGCTTACGACCATCTGTTCTGTAAAATATTTTCTGGTATTTGGTGATCCCTCTTATATGGCTATTATCTCTATTTCCTTGAGTGTAAATTCTTTGACTTCTTTAGTTTATTTTTCCTTGCATGATACCGATCCTACTCAAGTGTTTTATTATTCTCAGGGTGACCACGTGACTCAGACCTACACAATTGGAATATTTCATACCCCTGACTAGAGTGTTTATTTAAGGAATAAATGGATTCCCAAAAGAACCTCCAGACATTGGCAGGAACTATCAAGAAAGAGTTCTCATGTTGCTGAGCTAGAGAGGATGTAGATGCTGTGGGCTACCGGAACCATCTTACCTCTATGCAGGGAGAGCTTGCCCAAGATTGAGGCTGACACAGAGAAAGCGATGAAGAGGAATAGGCTTCCCGATTATGTTATTTGAGTACCTGGATCCCATGGTTTATTCCCTAGTCTGTCAAAAATACAGGCAATAAATCCCCTTTGTGTTTAAGCAGAAGCCATTTTAAATCATAATTTGTTTTGTCACTTGCAATGAAAATTAATCAAACTAGAATTTGCGAGCCTAAAGAGAAAGTCCCTAATTCTCCACTTCTCCACATCAGTAGATGCCCAAGGGGTCTTTCTAAAACTGAGGTAATTGCTTTGCCATTGAAAAAAGTAGTAAAATCATATCATCTCCTTCATTTACATATTGATTTGGGAAGCTAACCCCCATGAAAGATGTAACTTCATAATCTTATTTAATTCTCAAAGAAGCAAACAAATTCATTGACATTTATTAATGTTAGGGATTACTGTGAACACAAATGTCACAAATCATGCAGGGAAATAGGAACACTTCAGAATTTTCCACCTTTTGTGAAATTACCACTAGCGACTGCATTTTCTCTGAAAGCCAGACTTTGTGAATGCCCAATTATCTACCTTATGGTCTCTCTTCCAGAATTTTCTTTTTTAAGATTATTTATTTACTTGAGAGAGAGAGAGAAAGAGCACAGGCATGAGTGAGGAGGAGAGGGAGAAGCAGACTCCCCACCGAGCAGGGAGTCCAATGCGGGGGCTACATCCTGTGATCCCAGGACCCTGTGATCATGACCTGAGCCAAAGGCCAGGTCTCAGCCACCCAGGTGCCCAATTTTTCCAGGATTTTCTTACATGATATGGATATCTACAGCTGATTGTCTAAAATTAGGAGACTAAGAAATTAAAGATTAAGTATAATATTTAAATGTATGACAGGTGGCCAACAGAAGAATAATAAAAATAGAACAACAATTGGGAAAAGGAAGGGATAGTATAAGTGATAGGATTTATCACCTTTCACATTCAGAGGAATAAATACTTCTTAAAGTTGAAAAATCAAGAAATAGAAACATTAGCACATAACCTAGTTACAAAAATAACCGCCCAAAGAAGCAAAGATAAAAGAGGACATAAATTTGTAAATAAATGCTGTTATTTTAACAGTGGGACTAGGGATGAGAAGGGGGAGAGATTTTTACTTTCCTTTTATGCCTTTTATTTCCCTTTAACTCTTTCATTTCTGTGAGCATGCATACTTTCTAATTTTTAAAAAATTGGCCAGAACTTAAAAGGATCTGTTCATCTAGGCAGCTTGCTCCCTATCTAGAATGTCCATTTCCAGCATCTTCCACTACATGGGCTCCATCTCAGCTTCTCACCTCCAAACTTACAAGCCCACTTTTTTCCCTTGAAAACCGGGGAGGTGTCTCTCCTTCTACCTGAGGTTAATCTCTCTACCTGTGTGTAGGATCCCTCTCCCATCCCTTCAGAAATTGTTACCCCTTTTTCCTTCAAACTCTTGCTCTACTGGCTCCTCCCAGTCACAGATGCAGCTGCTCAAGCCTCTCCCACCTTATTCAAACCTGTATGGATGCCATGACCCTGTCCGGCTTCCCCTCTCTTCTCTCCTTCAAACACCAAGTCAAATATCTCCTTTTCCTCCTCCTGAGCTCCAGTGTTGTGTCTCTATCACTCCACCAAAACTACTTGTGTTAAGCTCACCAGTGGTTCCAACCTCAGTCCATTAACAGCAGTATCCTTCTTCCTTGATTTCTCCCCCAGCTACTGATGTAGGGGACCACTGTCTTCTTAAAACATTCTCTTCTTCGGACACCTGGATGGCTCAATGGTTGAGCATCTGCCTTTCGCCCAAGTCGTGATTCCGGGGTCCTGGGATCGAGTCCTGCATCCAGCTCCCCATGGGGAGCCTGCTTCTCCTGCCCATGTCTCTGACTCTCTCTCTGTGTCTCTCATGAATAAACAAAATCTCTATAGAGGCCAGCCCAAGGTGGCTCAGGGCACTAAATGGGCAGTCTTCTCCCAAAGGTCCAGACAGAGCCAACACTTCCCCCTCACCTTCTCCTCCACTCACATTGATTTTTCTAAATTCTCTTCTTGCCTTTTTTCTCAGAATTTCTTCCACAGCCCCCAAAAAAGAATGTGTCTCCATTGGGTGAGAACGATTTTTCCTTTTTTTAATATTTATATTTTTTAAAAGAATTTGAGAGAGAGCTAGAGAGAATGAGTAGGGGGAGGGGCAGAAGGAGGAGCAGGCTCCCCACTGAGCAGGGAGCCTGATGTGGGGGCCCCAGCCCAGGACCCGGGGATCATGACCTGAAGCCAAAGGCAGATGCTTCACCAGCTGAGCCACCCACGTGTCTTTTTTTTTTTTTTTAATATATACCATTCTTGTTTTTTTTTTTTAAGATTCTTTTTAAGATTTTTAAAATTTATTCATGAGAGACACAGAGAGAGAGAGAGAGAGAGACTCAGGCAGAGGAAGACGCAGGCTCCATCCATGCAGGGAGCTGGATCCCAGGACCCCAGGATCAGGACCTGAGCCCAAGGCAGGGGCTCAACCACTGAGCCACCAAGTGTCCCTTTATGCCATTCTTCTTAACTTTGTGGACCATGGTCTATGCCCTGAATCTCTCTATATATGTAAAGTCAACTTTTTTAAGAATGAAAAATACATTTATCTTTTCTTTCTGGCAAGCACCTGGTTCTTGAAAAGTACTCCAGCTTTCAGACCATATTGCTTTTATTGTAATTCTAAAAAATCATTTTGGAATCCGGGCACTATTTGTTCTCAAGGCAATGAAACCTCATAGGTAGAAGGCTACATGGCAAGAAGGAAATGAGAAAATCCTTGGCTTAAAATGCACACATATGATGGAGGTATGTCATCACCGATTCTTTTACTCACCCTTTTCCCCCCACGGCCAAAGACTTCATGATAGCAAAACCCATAAAATGTCTTGTCTTTTAAATTGTCAGAGTTCCGCAGCCTTTCACCCCTCTTCAAGACTCAGAAATTTTCAATGAAAAGGGGGAAAGAGGGACGCCTGGGCGGCTCAGTGGTTTGGCGCCTGCCTTCGGCCCAGGGTGTGACCCTGGACACCCGGGATCGAGTCCGGCATCGGGATCCCTGCGTGGAGCCTGCTTCTCCCTCTGCCTGTGTCTCTGCCTCTCTCTCTGTGACTATCATAAATAAATAAAAATCTTTAAAAAAAGAAAAGGAGGAAAGAAGAACCAAATGAGAAGCAACATCCTAAGCTTCAAAACTCCTTTGTGCCCGCCTTTTTACCAAGTTTCACTAGGTGCTAACCGGAGAGTGGGCTGTGTTATTTTCACATGATAGATGGTGATCACTCCTGCATGTATATAAATTACGTTAAAGAAAAAAAAAATCTTAATCGAGTTTAAGTGGCTTTTTTTTTTTTTTTTTTGGCTTGATCATCCGGATTCGAGCCATTTTCGAACCAAAGTCCACAAACACTGAACGCAAGGAAAATTTCCTTTGTGCCTCGTAATTTGGGATGATTGCACCGCCCCTTACTAAAAGGGATTCATCCCGAAAGCACGTGTCCCTGAGACTGGACGCGTGGCGCTAAGCAAGCCTCCAGGAAGGTCAAGCGTGGACCTCACGCAGCGGAAACGAACGCAAGGAGGGAGAAGACGCTGCAAAAGCCTCCAGGAATGTTGTTGAGCGTGGACATCATGCAATGCAAACGAACGCAAGAGGGAAGAAAACGCTGCAAAAGCCTCCAGGAAGGTCAAGCGTGGACGTCACGCAGCGGAAACGGACGCAAGGGGGGAGAAGACGGGGCACGCGGAGAGGCTCGGAGCCGCCCGGGCCGCGGGGCCGGCGCGCGGGAGCCCACTTGCCCAGACGCCGCCCCCGCCCCGCCCCCCTCCTGCTATTTACACGCAAACCCTTGCACATTCGTAAAACGCCGCGGCGTCCGGGGCCGCCTCCGAAGGCCTCGCCCGTCTACACCCGGGACGGCGCTCGGACGGGATCGAAGAGACGGGGGGCGGGCTCTCGTGCGTTCGGGCCCCGCTCCGTACGCGCGCCCGGCGGGGCGCGGGAGGGAGGGAGGCGGCGGGAGCGCGGCGGCGTCACAAAGCCGAAGCCGGGGCGCCCCGGGCAGAGGCTGGAGCGGGAGGCGGGAGCGGGAGGCGCGAGCGCTCGCCTCCCCCTGCGCTCGCCCGCCCCGCCCCCTCCCCTCCCCTCCCTTCCCTACCCCCCGCCCGGCCGGGGCGCCGCAAAGCGTCCTGGGAGAGCCGGCCCGCGCCGGAAGGACGCGCGGGCGCTCGGCGGCGGCGAGGTTATAAAAGGGAAGGAGCCGGCGGCGGGCGGAAGTGGGCGGTTCGGCGGCCGCGGGCGCTGTTGTGTGGCGTTCGGGCGTCGCGAGGGGCGTTCTCCGGAGGGCCGCGGTGCAGGCCGCGCTGACAGGGCCGCTCGCCGCCCGCGCGCACCCGCCTCTCTTCCCGGCGCAGCGTCTGCTCGCGGCCTCCGCGCCCCGCAGGCCCAACATGGCGCAGGAGGTGTCGGAGTACCTGAGCCAGAACCCGCGGGCGGCCGCCTGGGTGGAGGCGCTGCGCTGCGACGGCGAGACTGACAAACACTGGCGCCACCGCCGGGAGTTCCTGCTCCGCAACGCCGGGGGCCTGGCCCCGACCGGGCCTGACGCGGAGGCAGCTGCCGACGCCGAGAGCGGGAGCCGCCATCGGCAGCTGCAGCAGCTCGTCTCCTTCTCCATGGCCTGGGCGAACCACGTCTTTCTCGGGTGCCGGTGAGTGAGGAAGCGCCCCTGCCCGGCCCTCCCGGTTGTGTCAGCCGCCGCCAGGCCTCAGCGGCGAGGGGAAGGCGGGAAGCGCGGGAAGCCGCGGGACGGGCCGCCCTCTGAGGCCGAGCGGGGCGCCTCAGCCAGAAGCCGCGGCGGCAACAGCCGGCCCCGCGCTGGGCGGGGGGTGGGGGGCGGGGGGCGGGGGGGAGGCCGCTGGGGGCTCGGCCGGCCGCGCGCTCGGGGAGCACCCCGCCCCCCTGCCCCTGGGGCGTGGGTTTCTGGGGTTGCAGGAAACCGAAAGTTCCTGGCGGCTCGTACACTTTTCTTGATCACAACCAGGAAATGCAGTTCCTGTGGCCTGTTTCTGTTTGTTTGTTTGTTTTTGCACACCCAGAGTGGTAGCTTGGGGAAAAAACACTTTTTAAAAGCGTCTTTTTGTTTTTTTTGTTTTTTGTTTTGTTTTTCCTCCTTCAGGTACCCACAAAAAGTTATGGATAAAATACTTAGTATGGCTGAAGGCATCAAAGTGACAGATGCTCCAATCCATACAACAAGAGACGAACTGGTTGCCAAGGTGAAGAAAAGAGGGATATCGAGTAGCAATGGTTAGCAGATCATAGATGTGAACATACATAGGAGTTTAGAACATAAGTTTGATATAATTAGGAATTGTATAATTAATTTTTTTTAACAAGCTAGAATGTATACGATGTTATTAATCAAGTTGGAATGTTAAAGCCTCAATTGTGTGTGTGTGTGTGTGTGTTTCAGGCACTGGTTTTGATAGTTAACTTTGACCGCGTTAGATTTCAAGTGTCGAATGTCTATGCCGTTGATTTTGTTTAATATCAGAAATTAAATTCTATTATTCAACACTGTTGTAAGAAATTAATGAAGTTATTCCGCATTTTCTTTCTTAAAGAAATTACTAGTCCTGATTTTTTTTTTTTTTTTTTTTTTGGACTTCTGTCTTTCTTTTGACAAGTATCTGTCTTGTAAATTTTCAGGTGATGCATACGAGCTAGACTTAGTCACATATCTGTTTTCCTTCTTTTTAGAAGGGGTAGAAGAGCCAGCGAAGAAACGACTCCTAGAAGGAAGAAACAATTCTGCAGTTGAGCAAGAGCATGCAAAACTTTCTGCCAAAACAGAACGTGCATCAGCTCAGCAGGAAAACAGCTCAACATGTACGGGGTCATCTGTGAAGCCAGAAAGTGGGAACGCCACTCGAAGCTCTGGCACCTCGAGTCAGAATAGCTCTACAGGTGATGGAGATCGATCTCTTTCCAGCCAAAATAGTAGCAGCATTTCCTCTCAGGTAACAGCGGCAGGGTCTGGAAAAGCTTTGGAATCAGAAGCTCCAGATAAACATGGTTCAGCCTCCATTGTTTCTTCGTTGTTGAAATCCAGTGTGAATAGTCACATGACCCAATCTACTGATTCCAGACAACAAAGTGGATCACCTAAAAAGAGTGCTTTGGAAGGTTCTTCAGTCTCAGCTTCTCAAAGTATCTCGGAGATTGAGGTGCCCTTGTTGGGCTCCTCTGGAAGCTCAGAAGGAGAGCTGCCACTGTTGTCTTCCAAGCCTAGTTCAGAGACAGCTTCAGGTGGGTTAACTTCCAAAACTAGTTCAGAGGCAAGTGTTTCTTCATCTGTTTCTAAAAATACTTCCTCATCAGGCACATCCCTACTAACTCCCAAGAGCAGCACATCGACAAGTACATCTCTGCTGACTTCCAAAAGCACTTCGCAGGTAGCTGCATCACTGTTAGCTTCCAAGAGCAGCTCCCAGACCAGCGGATCTCTGGTTTCCAAAAGCACTTCCTTAGCAAGTGTGTCCCAGCTGGCTTCTAAGAGTAGTTCTCAGACTAGCACATCACAGTTGCCTTCTAAAAGTACTTCACAGTCAAGTGAGAGTTCTGTCAAATTTTCTTGTTGCAAGTTAACCAATGAAGATGTGAAACAGAAACAGCCGTTTTTCAACAGACTGTATAAGACGGTGGCGTGGAAGTTGGTAGCTGTTGGTGGCTTTAGTCCCAATGTGAATCATGGCGAGCTCCTAAACGCAGCTATTGAAGCTCTGAAGGCAACACTGGATGTGTTTTTTGTTCCGCTAAAAGAACTAGCAGATCTGCCTCAAAATAAAAGCTCTCAAGAAAGTATTGTTTGTGAGTTGAGGTGCAAGTCTGTGTATTTGGGCACTGGCTGTGGAAAAAGCAAAGAAAATGCAAAAGCTGTTGCATCAAGAGAAGCACTGAAGTTATTTCTCAAGAAGAAAGTAGTGGTAAAGATATGTAAAAGGAAATACAGAGGCAGTGAAATAGAAGATCTGGTCCTGCTTGATGAAGAGTCAAGGCCGGTAAACTTACCGCCAGCATTAAAACATCCTCAAGAATTATTATAATTCGTCCAGAATACCACTGCATATAATGTCTGGTATTTGAAGAGAAAAACTGGCTTACTTTTGTATAATATGAAACACAGGCTTTCACAAATTTTGTATTGCTTTTTTCCAGTTTTGCAGAAAATTTACATTCTAGTTCTCTTCACACAGTAGAAGTTGTAAATAATTTATGATTGACAGTACATATTCAAAAGTATGCATTAACAGCATACCATTATGCTGTTTTATTTGCTGAAGAAAATACTGTCTTCTATTTTTAATGATCCATTAGGTACGATGTGTAGTTCTGTAGAATCTTAAAACTTTTGTACTTTGAATTTGGTGAAAATGTATTAAGTTGTCTACCATGCTTTTTTTTTTCCCTAGCTGAATAAACCTTCACATCAAAGAAAAGGGGACCATAGTATTTGAATGTCTGAAAGTCTGTGAAGCTTAAGGTTTTAAGAATGTTGCCCATAATGTTGTCTGTTAAAGAATAAAAGAAAAAATAGTTGCCTCAGACTATTTTTATGAGAAGTTGTAAGCATTTTTTAGATATAAAGCAGTATAAAGTACTTAAGGTAATTTTATTCTGAAGTTGTTTAAAATTCACCATGATTTTGACCGCTGCAGATTCTTTAAGTGGGTTAATTTATGTTTGAGGTAAAATACAATTTACACTTTTTTCTTAAAGACATAAATGTGGGTTTCTATATTAAGCATATTTTGTGACTACTATTAACAGATTGATTTGTTTAGATATTAAATGCTTTAAGCTATTTTACCTTTTCAAGAAGTCGTGTTTTTCTTCTCCCGCTCTAAGTCAGAATGAGTTCCTGCAAATGGGCTTCCCACTACTCGTCAGTAGGAATTACAATCAGGTAATTTTTCAGAGCTGATACACAACTTTGTATGGATAGAGAGGTTATAGTCTGTAAATCTAGAACTAGATGGTTTTTTAATTTACAAGTCTAGAAGAACACTGGGAACGGCCACGCACAGCTCTTAGGAGCTTGTTCAGTTGAATTACGTTTGTTAGTAATGAAATGGAATCTGGTGTCTTTTAGGTGATTCTGTTTATTTTGTATATTCTGTTTAATTTTTCTTAAGACTCGCCCAAAATGTTATCTTTATGGCCTTCTGTCTAGCTGCTGCACCTTGAGCAGTAGTGGCAATAATGTTGAGAGAAAAATCAAAGAAATGCCCTAGTTGTATTGGGATAGGAAAATTGAGCATAAGTAACACAATTTTCAGAAGTTACTTCAATTTTACATTCTAGAAATAGACAAGGATGCTTACATACTTGAAATGATCACTTTTCATTTTACCAGATAATCTTCAGTGATTTCGTTTTGAGGATGTGAAATTAGATCCCAAAGTCTACATTCTGTAAGTGGGCTGCCTTTAGATGCGAGAAGCAATAAGATGAATGTCATGAAAGCACTTCTGATTACTTTCCTCAGTCTTGGAATGTGTATTTCGTGGGACAATTGCCAGAAAAGCGAGCCAAATATTACAAAGGACAAATAAATTTCTGTAATGTATCTAATTATGTGGTTTGGCAATTTTCTAAATCGGCTTATTTCAAGTTAGTATAAACATTACTGAAAATATTTTAAATTGTAGTAACTTTTTGATAGGTAGAACTGGAGGAAGTTGCTTAGTGTAAAAATGTTTATAAACAATTATTTGCTATATAGCCTTTGAAAAGCTTATAAAATACTGAATAAAAATGTAAAGCCTCCCTGATAGAAATGCGTATTTTACAATAGTTCAAGATAGTATAGTGCAGAAGAAAACAAGGTTTGGGTAGCAATCTGTTATTCTTGAGATCGAATCTTGGCTCCTTATGGGAATTAAAACCTTTAAACTTCATCCGTAAAATAGGACTAATAGGACTAACGCCCTATACAAAGAGCTGTGAGGATTAAAGGAGATACGTTTAAACTGTCGGGTACAGTGCAATATACCATAGTTCGTTAATTGCTTATGTATGCTCATTGCCTCACAACTTTAGGAGTAGCTATTATTCTGCCCATTTTTCAATTGAAACAAAGTAATTTGGTGAAGGAATGAATACAAGCCCATATCTGATTGCAGAGCACTAGCTCTTGCTTTGTTGTCTTATCTTTCTCATTTCTCTAAATGCTAAAATTTCTGAAAATCCCCCAGACAGTAGTTTTCTACCAGTTTTATTAAGTGACAAAACATCTTCCCAAAACCTCATTTCCTTGGAGTGAGTCCTATCAGGAGCTCTTCTCCTTAATGAATCCTTCTACTTGGTATTTGCATGTCTTGAATATTCTCACCTAGAGAATTAACCCTTACAGAGTGCAACTGAATTTTTTTTAAAGATTTAATTTATTAGGGAGCCGGGGGAGCGGTGGCCGATTGGGGCATGGGGAGAGAAGCAGGCTCCCTGCAGACCCTGATGTGGGGCTTAATCTCAGGACCCTGGGATGACCTGAGTTTAACCAACTGAGCCACCCAAGTGCCCCTGAAATTAGTTTTTAAAGAAAGCTCTGTAGGGGTGCCTGGGGCTCAGATGGTTAAGATTTGCCTTCATGTTGCCTTCTGCTCAGGTCCTAATACCCGGGTCCTGGGATTGGGTGCCCTGAGAAAGGAACCTGCTTCTGGAGTCTGCTTCTCCCTCTCCTGACCTCCCTACCACCACCACCACCCCGTTCCTCCCCCACTGCTCATGCTCTTGCTCACTTTGCACAGAGTAAATAATCAAGATAGGAAATAACTGAATTTCATTTTTTAATCATTGAGGTGAGATGATGTCTTAAAACTGATTTTTCTTGGTGGTGCTAAAAATCAGGATTTTCTTTTAATGGTAAACTTAATTGACTTTGAAGCATGGTGTTATGAATTTTTATCCTAAACTTTAGGATTTTGGGGGCCTGACACTGCTCCCATTGGCTAGGGTAATTGTCATAAGGATATCTGTAATTCTAAGGCCTTTTATATGTATTCTATACATACACACATGTATACACATGTATATAAAATACATAGAAAAAGCCTCCAATTTATGTGTGAAAGGACCATTGTTTTTCTTACCAAGTGCAGCTTTCTTGGGTACACACTTCTGCTAGCTGCTAGCTGTTAGCTGTTTAGATCCTAGTAACAGCAGTGAGAAGGTAACCAAAGCCAGCTTCAACTGGGAACCAGGTCAGTTCTACAATTGTGTCACTGTAGTTTAAGAGGAATTTGGAGTATTTTTCCTCAAAGATTGTGCTAAAGTCTATATTGACTCACTTCACTGGCAAATCTCTGGGTATCAATTTCGGCCATGACTTTTGAAAAATCCTTAATATAGCTGGTGAATAGAAATGCTCTTTGTAGCTTTTTTACCATTTCAACAAAAATAGAAAGTTGCAGGGGTCGTCAAGCCACTGATTTTCCCACTACTCTACATGAAAGATATTGGTAGAATTTCATGTTTCCCTGGCTTTCTTGGACGCACCTTGGTTGTTAACCAGCTGCAACCATTCCTTTTTACTTTGCTTCCCTTCTTACCAGCTTTAATACCTCTCTACTTTTCTGTTTCTCAAAAGAAAAAAAATTGAATTATTACCTGTAAATGAATATTAATCTTTAAAGTTTTCTTTATCTGTTCCTTTCCAAAAAGCAAAAAAACCAAAAGCAAAAAAACAAAACAAGAAAGTAGTGGACAAAGTCCCAAACTAAATTGGCTAATTTGGAAAGGGAAAAAAATGTAATGCTGAAAAGGAAGGGTTACATACAGGATGTTCTTAAAAAACTAGAGATTTCATATGCCAGAACTGTAACAGGAAGCAATCACATACCTTTTGTGATTTTTGGAATTTTTATGAGTAGAATCTGAATCCACGTTAGCAGTCATTAGGAAGCAACCGAACTAATCACAACATAAGTGGTAAATACACCAAACTGTTACATAGAAGAGGAATGTATAAAACTTGAAAAGGAATGTAAAGTAACATGCCAAAATGCTAAGAACCACCTAGTGTTTTCCTTACAATTTGTCATGTACATCAGTTTACCACGGCTTAGACATACCGAAATGATAAAACCCTAGTTCTGAACATGTAATCAGTGGTTTTCAAACTTTCCTTTGGCCATATATCCTCAAAGAAAAATAGGAGCCCTGAGTGTATAAAACAGGAGCAGAACTACTTTAGGGACGCCTGGGTCATCGGGCTCCCCATAGGAAGCCTGCTTCTCCCTCTGCCTATGTCTCTGCCTCTTGATGTGTGTGTCTCATAAATAAATAAATTTTTTTAAAAATAACTAGTTCAAGAAGGGTGGCACCCCTGAATTCCTTCAGCACCTCTATGGACCATGAACAGAAGGGGGCTTAACAACTGTAAGGCTCAGTGTAGGTAGCTTACTTCTGCAACAGGTATTAGAAAGTCACCAGTTTACTGCAAAACGGAATTACTCTGTTTTTAAGTAGTATACCATATAGGATTTGTAATTAGTAGGGACTCCAGTAAGCCTTAAAGGACCATCACATAAATTAACATTTTAATAAAACTAAAAATAGCTACCATCTCTTTTTTATTGTGAAATATAATTGTGGAAGTGCACAAAATCCAATAATTATTAGTTGAATGTCCATACCTAGTTTACAAAATAAAACTATCAGTACTGCAAGAACTCCCGTGTGAGTAGCTACCATTTATTTGGGCCTTCGATGTGTTAATTTGCCTGTCTTTTTTCTTTTGTTTTTTTTTTTAAAGTAAGCTTTATGTCCAGCATGGGACTTGAACTCACAACCCTAAGATCAAGAGTCACATGCTCTACTGACTGAGCTAGCCACGTACCCCTACTGAGGCCTTATTTAAGCCTTCCTGAACCCTATGAGGAGGTTGGTATTGTTGATCTTTACAAATGAGACAACTGATGAGCATTTTGAATTGTTTCTCTCAAATCACAGAACTAGTGTTATGTTGAAGCAGGGACTCAAATTCAGGGTTCTCACTGAAGACTAAGCTATGACTTGGTTCTAATCTAGGGCGGTCATTGTGAACGCCAATGAAACATGCGGTACCATGATCTTTGTTTCCTATGTTCCAGAAAGTACTAAGTGTAATCACACTTTGAGGAAAATTTGAGAAACTTTGACTATTTAGGAAGCTTCTAAAGAAGTAAACTTAATTATTTTTTTAAAAGATTTACTTATTCACAAGAGACCGGGAGAGGCAGAGACATAGGCAAAGGAAGAGGGAGAAGCAGGCTCCCCACGGGGATCCCCATGTGGGACTAGATCCCAGGATCCCGGGTTCACAACCACTGAGCCACCCAGGCATCCCTAAAGAAGTAAACTTTAAAGGAAACTGCTCAACTATGTATCTGAAATAATTATTGTAAAATATTTTCTAGCCATTCTATTTGTAGACTTCAAAGGACAATTCACAGAGGCAATGGTATAATCAATGATGTAATCAATGGTTGAAACGAATTATGAATCCTGTCTCATTACCCTTCACCATTTGTATATCATTAAGGGTTTTTTTTGTTGTTTGTTTGTTTTTTGTTTTTTGTTTTTGTATACCAGCTAAAGAAAATTGGTTTTCATGAAATAAGAACTAACAGAGGTCCAGGGAGGCATTTCTAGTTTATCTTACCTGTGTGCACTGACAGTGGGCCACGTTCAACGAGGGAGTTCCCAAATAGTAACCTGTAGTTGTGAAACCAATATGGGATGAAGTATGTACACCTTCTGTCCTTGTCTTTCATCTCGAAATCTTCAATGCAATCAAGAGAAATATGATATAGGTAAAATAAGGACACATTTTGAAAATACTTGTCCTCACCCCCACACACACACCATAATTCACATTCTTTAGCAGTCATTCTACTATTATAACTCCTACAGGGCAGGAAAGGATTATATGACTTTAGGGAAGTCCATACCAGGGGTAGCAAGGTAGATTTTGAGGCAAAGAAGGGTAAAGAAGGGAAACAGGCATGAGACACATGGGTCCTGATCTCTAGTCTATAGCATGACCTTCAGGGGTCAGTAATGCAGCAGTGGGAGTAATGACAGTTTTCATTTACTGAGCCTGCCTTGTTATCCCGACTGTAATCAAAGAACATGTCACTCCTTAGTGAGGTCCAAGAGATCCAAACAAAGAGAAGTACTGAAGGCATCAGGATCTTAAGGCCAGAGCCACAGAGTCATACAACACCAGGGGGCATCATTCACATGGAATGCAGCGGATGTCATTTAATCCAAGGAATGATGTCCCTTGGAGTTGTGGAACAAGGTGGCCCTTTTTGGAATCCCCTGAGATTGCTATATGAGTAAACTTATTTTAAAAATCTTACTTTAGGGTCACCTGGGTGGCTCAGTCACTTAAGCATCCGCCTTTGGCTCAGGTCATGATCCCGGGGTGCTGGGATCGAGCCCCATATTGGGCTCCCTGCTCTGTGGGGAGTCTGCTTCCCCCTCCCTCTGCTCTTGGCATGCAGGTGCTTGCTCTCTCTCTCCCCCACTCTCAAATAAATAAAATCTTTAAAACAAAACAAAACAAAACAAAAAAACCAAACTGTTCTTGGGACTAGTGTATGTTAAAGGTATTTGACCATGCCAGGGGCACTATTTATACATACTTGGTCATGAGTTACTTTGCCCAACACATTCTTGTCTAGATTCTAAGACAACAGTATAAAATCACATCATATCAGGTGATGCAAGGTTACTTGGGTTATTTATTTTTTTTATTGGAGTTCAATTTGCCAACATATAGCATATCACCCAGTGCTCATCCTGTCAAGTGCCCCCTTCAGTGCCCGTCACCCAGTCCCCCAACCCCCAGCCCACCTCCCTTTCCACTACCTACTTGAGTTATTTTAAGGATTTTTTTTCTCCATTCACAAAGCTTGGGGGCAAGTTAGGAACCAGGAAGATGAAGAATTATGTCAGTTCAGATATGGAATAACAGAGAATGTGCTCTGTGTTCTCTCCCACAGACACATAATGTCCCTTAATTATCAGGTTTGCTTCTGCACATTCAATGTAAACCTACCACCCATCTCTGTTTCCCTTCGATCTATTTCTTTGCTCCATTAATTCTCTCCTGATTGTTAACTTGGCTGAGGTGAGCTAACATAAATCAGAGATTTTTAAGAGTTTCACTTTCTAAAATCATGGAAGTTAGTACATCCTTCAGAAGTTGGACATCCCATAAATTTCAGTGATGTTGGGTCTGGGAGAAAAGTGAAAGGGAAAATTGCTGACCCCTTTTGATCTCTGTCGGTATAAAGCAAGAGGGGAAAGAGTGGATCATAGAAAATAAGATCAGCTCAAGCAACTTTGTTCCCATCAAATGGACCTATGAATTTTGTGTAGACTTTGGTGCTTCTTTAGAATTTAAAATTCTATCCCATGTAAGGAAATCCATGCCATCATATATCAAAGCAAAGCTTTTCCACTGAGTCTTGACTTATAACAGGAAAACCAAAATAACATTAACAACATATTGATTTTCTACGCCTGCTATAAAAAATTACCAAAACTGTAGTGGCTTAAACTATACAAATCTATAGATTAGAAGTCCAATGTAGGTCTCCAGGGCTCAAATTAAGTTGTTGGCAGCTCCATGTCCCCTTTTGGGAGCTCGGAGGAAGAGTCGGTTTGCCTTTTTCAGTTTCCAGGGGCCGCTTATATTCCTTGCTCTTTAGCCTCTTCCTCTATCTACAGGCTAGAAATAGTGGGTCAAGTCCTCAAATAGCATCACCTTGACCCTGCTTCTGCTATCACATCCTTTTTCCTACCCCTGACATCTCCATCTACTCTCAGAGGGACCTCTGTGATTACATCAGGTTCACATAGATAAATCACCCTATTTTAAGATCATTTGATTAGTTGATCATCTGATCAACTTTATTGATTCCATTTGCAATCTTCATTCGCCTTTGCCATGTAATGTAACATATTCACAAGCTTCAGAGCTTAAGACATAGTAGGACATGATATCCTGGAGGTCTATCATTCTGCCTACCATATAGAGATTCAAATTCACCACCAGCACCACCACCATTTATCTTATGAATGTTGGCTTTTTAACTTCATAAATGACAAGTGTTTACTGCTTTCCTGCTGAGCAGATGCAGAATGGAAAGTGGTGCAGCTTAAAAATGAGTCCCACAGTGCAGCTCAATAAATTGATGTAATTAAAATGGATATTTGTATTTTAAACAATGATCACAAGTCGTTTCTCTGCCATTTAATCCTCGAAGTCTAATAAGGGAACCTCTTTCTACTCCCAGTATCCTTAAGAATGACTTCCTCTTAAGTGTCAGATAAAAGGCGTACAATAATAGCTATAATGGCAAACAAATTGTTGGCAGTTTTTCAAGACTTCTTTGGGGGCTAGTAGAATTATATCTTTGACATAATGAGGCTGGTGGGTGTGGTAAGAGCTATAAAATAAGTGCTCCGTGCCTAATTTCATTTACTTAGTGCCTAACTGATCTCACTAATGTTAAATGTCAAGTCATTGCTGAGCAAGATACATCTTAATTTTTTTAAGATTTATTTATTTATTTCAGAGAGGGAGAAAAAGAGCAGGGAGATGGGCAGAGAGAGAGAGAGGAAGATAAGTGGACTCCCCACTAAGTGACGAGTCCAATGTGGGGCTCGATTCCAGGACTCTGGGATCATGACCTGAGCTAAAATCAAGAGTCAGACACTTAACCAACTGAGCCACCCAGGTGCCCTACATTTTTTTTTCTTTTTTAATATTTTATTTCTAAGTAATCTCTACATCCAATGTGAGCCTCGAACTCACAACCCTGAGATCAAGAGTCGCAAACTTCACTGACTCCAGCCAGGTGCCCCAAATACATCTTAAATTTATAACTCTCAAGTAGAGCTGAACAAATAGCCAAATGGCATATATAGATATTAAAACACATGATTGAACATTCTCTATAGTCATAATGGTTAAATACATCCTAGGCATTTGAAAAACCACGTTGGCTAACTTCAAATACCTAATATTTCATTGCGAGTATTCTAAAGAGGTAAAGGAAAAATGTTCATGAGGAACATGGCAGCACATGTTTTGCTCCAGATAATATGTATACTTCTAAAATCAGAGTTATCTGATTTTTTTAGCAGCAAATTTACAAAACAGAAATTTTGTATGCTTCAAAGAAAGAGTGTCTTTATTTGGAAAGAATATCTGTATTTCATTATTTTACCATCTTCAAGGCATTTTTAAGCTGCCTCTTTTGGAATTGCCTTTGGTTCCAGAAGCATATTCTTCAGAATTGCCCCATTTATTTAGTGGTAGGTAATATTTCTATTTTGTGGATTGATTTTATTTTTACTTTTACTTGAGTTTAGGGTACAAAATGCACTTATCAGATGAGGTCTCAAATTAACTCATTAGTTTTGATAATTCACTACTCCCCACTTAAGGGCTCTTGTGTCAACTGGCTTAACCCAAAAGTTGTCCAATCTTACCATTTCTTGCCATTCAGTTAGGGTTCTTTTGTTTCAAGCTACAGAAATTAATTCTAAAATGGCAAAACAAAAATTATTGAAAGATTACTCATTGAAATGAAAGACAAATTAAACTACCAGATCTCAAGAATGTAGGCAGCAGATGCCTATAAGAGACTCATTTTAGACCTAAAGACACCTGTTGATTGAAAGTGAGGGGATGGAGAAATATCTATCATGCAAATGGATGTCAAAAGAAAGCCAGAGTAGTTAATACTTATTTCAGACAAAATACTCTTTTTTTTTAAGGTTTTATTTATTTATTCATGAGAGACACAGAGAGAGGCAGAGACACAGGTTCCATGCAGGGAACCCGATGTGAGACTCAGTCCCAGGACTCCAGGATCACACCCTGAGCCAAAGGTAGATGCTCAACCACTGAGCCATGCAGGAGTTCCTGGACAAAATAGACTCTAAAACAAAAACTAGCAAGAGACAGAGAAGGACACTACATAATAATAAAGAGGACAATCCAACAAGAAGATATAATGATTGTAAATATTTATCACCCAATATGGGAACACCCAAATACATAATAACAGTTAATAACATAAAATAACTAATCAATAGGGAACTTTCACACCCCACTTATAACAATGTACAAATCATCTTAACAGAACATTAGCCAGGAAACAATGACTTTGAATGACAAACTGGAATAGATGGGTTTATTTATTTATTTATTTAGTTTTAAATATTTTATTTATTTATTCATGAGAGACACAGAGAGAGAGGCAGAGACATAGGCAGAGGGAGAAGCAGGCTCCCTGCAGGAAGCTCAATGTGGGACTTGATCCCAGGACTCCAGGATAACGCCCTGAGCCAAAGGCAGGCGCTTAACTGCTGAGCCACCCAGATGTCCCCAGATGGGTTTAACATATATTCAGAACATTCCATCCTAAAACAACAGAATACATTCTTTTCAAGTACATATGGAACATTCTCCGGAATAGATCACATATAAGGCCACAAAACAAGTCTCGACAAATTCAAAAACATCAAAGTCATACCACGCATCTTTTTAGATCACAATGCTATGAAACTAGAAGTCAGCCACAAGAAAAAATCTGGAAAGACCACAAACACATGAATATTAAATACCATGCTACTACATAATGAATGGGTCAACCAGGAAGTAAAAGAAAAAATAAAAACGTACACTGAAACAAATGAAAATGAAAACAACAAAACAAAGTCAGTTCTAAGAGGGCAGTATATAGCAATACAAGGCTTCCTCACAAAGCAAGGAAAATCTCAAACAACCTAACCTTACACATAAAGGAGCTAGAAAAAGAACAACAAACAAAACCTAAAACCAGCAAAAGGAAGGAAATAATGAACATTAGAGCAGATATAAATGATATACAAGCTAAAAAAAAACAACAACAATAGAACAAATCAATGAAACCAGGACTTGGTTCTTTGAAAAAAATCACTAAAATTGATAAACCTGTAGCCAGGTTTATCAAGACAAAAGAGGACTCAAATAAAATTTCAAATGAGAGAGGAGAAATAATTACCAACACCACAGAAATACAATCATAAGAGAATATTAGGGAGGCGCTGGCTGGCTCAGTCAGTGGAGTGTGCAACTCTCGACCTCAAGGATGTATGTTTGAGCCCCATGCTGGGTGTACAGATTTCTTAAAAATAAAGTCTTTTTAAAAAGTTATGAAAAACTATATGCCAACAAATGGGACAACCTAGAAGAAATGGATTAAATTCCTAGAGACATAAAAACTACCAAAACTGAAACAGGAAGAAATAGAAAATCTGAACAGACCAATAGCAAGCAAAGAAATTGAGCCAGTAATAAAAAAACTCCCAACAAACAAAAGTCTCGGACCAGATGGCTTCACAGGCGAATTCTACCAAACATTTAAAGAATTAATACTGATTCTTCCGAAACAATTCCAAAAAATAGAAAATGAAGGAAAATTTCCAAATTCATTCTATGAAATCAGCATTACCCGGATACCAAAACCAGATAAACACACCACTAAAAAAGAGAACCATAGGCAAGAATCCCTGATGAATATGGATGCGAAAATTCTCAACAAAATACTAGGAAACTGAATTCAATGATACGTTACAAAAATCAACCACCATAGTTAAACGAAACTTATTCCTGGGATGCAAGTGTGGTTCAACAGTCACAAATCAGTGTGATACATCACATCAAGAGAAAGGATAAGAGTCATATGATCATTTCAATAGATACAGAAAAAATACAACATCCATTCATGATAAAAACCCTCAACAAAGTAGGTTTAGAGGGAACATACCTAAACCTAATAAAGGCCATATTTGAAAAACCCACAGCTAACATCCTTAATGGGGGAAAACTGAAAACTTTTCCCCTAAGATCAGGAACAAGACAAGGATGTCCACTCTTACTACTTCTATTCAACATAGTACTGGAGTCCTAGCCACAACAGTTACAACAAAAGGAAATAAAAGACAAATTGGTAAGGAAGAAATAAAAACTTCCATTGTTTGCAGATGAAATGAAACTATATGTAGAAAACCCGAAAGACTCCAACAAAAAGCTGCTAAAACCGATA
The DNA here is from genome assembly GCF_048164855.1 of Canis lupus baileyi. Taxonomy (NCBI): domain Eukaryota; kingdom Metazoa; phylum Chordata; class Mammalia; order Carnivora; family Canidae; genus Canis; species Canis lupus. Next base: position 14,406,455 of record NC_132852.1, read on the forward strand.
AACAAATTTAGTAAAGCCACAGAATACAAAATCAATGTACAGCAATTTGCTGCATTTCTATACACCAATAATGAAAATGAATAATGAAGTAGCAAGAAGAAAAATTAACAATCCCATTTACAATTGTACCCCCCAAAATAAGATATCTCAGAATAAACCTAACCAAGGAGGTAAAAGACCTGTACTCTGAAAACTATAAAATGCCAATGAACAAAAATGAAGATGATGCAGAGAAATGAAAAGACGTTCTATACTCATGGATTGGAAGAACAAATATTGGGGGGGGTTGTTGTTTTAAGATTTTATTTATTTATTCATGAGAGACACAGAGAGAGGAAGAGACATAGGCAGAGGGAAGAAGCAGGCTCCTTGTGAAGAGCCTAATGTGGGACTCCATCCCAGGACTCTGGGATCACATGGAGTGATCATGAGCCAAAGGCAGATGCTCAAGCACTGAGCTACCCAGGTGTCCTGGAAGAACAAATATTTTAAATGTCTATACTATCCAAAGCAATCAGTCTGTACATTTAATGCAATCCTTATCAGGATACCAACAGAATTTTTCACAGAATGAAAATTAACAATCCTAAAATTTTTATGGAACCACAAAAGGGCTCAAATAGCTAAAGCAATCTTGAAAAAGAAAAGCAAAGCTGGAGACATCACAATTCTGGACTTCGAGTTATATTACAAAGCTGTAGTAATCAAAATAGTATGGTACTGGCACAAAAACACATAGGTCAATAGAACACAATAGAAAATCCAGAAATAAACGCACAATTATGTGGTCAATTAATCTCAAAACAGGAAAGAATATGCAACGGGGAAAAAATGGTGTCTTCAACAAATGGTGTTGGGAAAACTGGACAGCTATATGCAAAAGAATGAGACTGGACCACTTTCTTACCATACACAAAAATAAACTCAAAATGGATTAAAGATATAAATGTGAGACCTAAGATCATTAAAATCCTAGAAGAGAACATAGGCAGTAACTTCTTTGACGTCGGCCATAACAACTTCATTCTAGATATGTCTCCCGAGGCAAGGGAAATAAAAGCAAAAATAAACTATTGGGACTTTGTCAACATAAAAAGCTTCTGCACAGTGAAGGAAACAATCAGCAAAACTAAAAAGCAATTTTTGGAATAAGAGAAGATATTTGCAAATGACATATCTGATAAAGGGTTAGAATCTAAAATAAATAATGAATTTATAGAACTTAATACCCCCAAACCCCAAAAATCCAATTAAAAAATGGACAGAAGACATGAACAGACATTTCTCCAAAGAAGTGACACAGATGGCTAACAGACACATGAAAAGATGGTCGTCATCACTTATCATCAGGGAAATGCAAATCAAAACTATAATGAGATACCACCTTGCATCTGTCAGAACGGCCAAAATCAATAGCACAAGAAACAACAGGTGTTGGAGTGGATGTGGAGATAAAGGAAGCCTCCTGCACCACTGGTAGGAATGCAAACTGGTGCAGCCACTGTGGAAAATAGCATGAAGCTTCATCAAAAAGCTAAAAATAGGGGATCCCTGGGTGGCTCAGCGGTTAGCGCCTGCCTTCGGCCCAGGGCGTGATCCTGGAGACCTGGGATCAAGTCCCACATCCGGTTCCCTGTGTGGAGCCTGCCTGTCCCTCTGCCTCTCTCTCTATCTCTCTGTGTGTCTCTCATGAATAAATAAATATTTTTTTTTTAAAAAAAGCAAAAAATAGAGGGGTGCCAAGGTGGCTCAGTTGGTTGAAGGTCTGTCTCTTGGTTTTAGCTCAGGCCACGATCTTGGGGTTGTGGGATCAAGCCCTCCATCAGGCTCTGCACTCAGCAGCGAGTCTGCTTGGAGATTCTTTCCCTCTACCCCTCCCCTCACTCATGTGCTCTCTCTCTCTCTCTCTTTCTAGGATAAATAAATGTTTTTTTAAAAAGGGGTGCCTGGGTGGCTCAGTAGTTGAGCATCTGCCTTTGGCTCAGGTCATGATCCTGGAGTCCCAGGATCAAGTCCCACATCAGGCTCCCTGCATGGAGCCTGCTTCTCCCTCTGCCTATGTCTCTGCCTCTCTCTGTGTGTCTCTTGTGAATAAATAAATAAAATCTTTTAAAAAAGTTAATAGAACTATCTTATGATACAGCAATTGCACTACTGGGTTTATCAAAAAAATATAAGAACACTAATTCAAAGGGATACATGCACCCCTTTATAGCAGCATTATTTATCATAGCCAAGATTTGGAAGCAGCCAAGTGGTCCATCAGTAGAAGAATGGATAAAGAAGATGTGGTATATATGTATGTGTATATATATATACACACACACAATGGAATATTATTCAGCCATTTGCAATGACATGGATGGAGCCAGAGAGTATTATGCTATGTGAAATAAGTCTGTCAGAGAAAGACAAAATATCATATGATTTCACTAATATGTGGAATTTAAGAAACAAAACAAATAAGCAAAGGGAAGAAAAGGAGAGAGACATATCAAGAAATAGTTTTTTTGGGTGCCTGGCTGTTTCAGTCTGTAAAATAGGTGAATCTTGATCTCAGCGTCATGAGTTTGACTTCCACATTGAGTGTGGAGCCGAGAAGAGGAGAGGAGAGGAGAGGAGAGGAGAGGAGAGGAGAGGAGAGGAGAGGAGAGGAGAGGAGAGGAGAGGAGAAGAGAAGAGAAGAGAAGAGAAGAGAAGAGAAGAGAAGAGAAGAGAAGAGAAGAGAAGAGAAGAGAAGAGGGAAGGTCTCTTAATGAAAGAGAACAAACTGATGGTTAGCAGAGGGGAGGTGGGTTGGGGGATGAGCACTAGCTGGTGTGTGGAAGTGCTGAATCACTATATTGTATACCCCTTAAACTAATATAACACTGTATGTTTACTAACTAGAATTTAAATAAAAACGTTTATTTACTTATTTATTTATTTTTAAATATTTTATTTATTTATTCATGAGAGACACACACACACAAACAGAGAGAGAGAGAAAGAGAGAGGCAGAGACACAGGCAGAGGGAGAAGCAGGCTCCATGCAGGGAGCCTGATGTGGGACTCGATGCCAGATCTCCAGAATCAGGCCCTGGGCTGAAGGTGGCGCTAAACTGCTGAGCCACCTGGGCTGCCCTAAAATAAAAACTTAAAAACCACTATGCCGAAAATAAAAATCTAAGTAGCAGAGACAGACAACTTCTCTCTCTCTTTTTAAAAGTAGACTCTACCCCTGGGGGTGGGGGGAGGGGCTTGAACTCACAACAATGAGATTGAGAGTCACATGCTCTATTAACTGAGCCAGCCAGGTGCCCCAGAGACAATTTCATCAAGGTACTGTCATCAAAACAATCCAGTTCCAACCATTCTATGTTCTGTAATTTAACTCAAGCTTCGGGTTCTCAGGAAAGAAAATCCAAATTGCTAAACTTAGGTTACATGTCTGTCTCATGGGGTGCAGGTGGAGGTGCATGAATAATTTACTGACCAATATTAACAGCAGTTTTGGCTCCATGAAGGTCCAGACCTAGATACCACTTGGATAAATCAGAACTTACTTTTTTAAAGGATATAGAATGAAGTCAGCACAGTCGGGATACTCTGCAGAAAGATCAACAATATTCTCCAAAGACAAAGAGAAGTTGAAACTTCTGGACCCAGACCCTCAAAAGATAATGTGGTGAGTTGGCAAGGGTCACATCAGACCTTCTGAGAGCTCAGTTGCACCCCTCAGGCCCACATTTCAGAGGCTAGAAGTCTGAGAGACAGCCTGTCTAATATGTTGAAGGCTGTTGGATCCACACCAAATGCACCCCATGGTAGAGTTAGGTTCTGTGCACTGTGATTTCTAGGGTTCAATATATAGTGCTTTTAGGTCTGGAAAAACTTCACCTCTTGCTCTTAGCTTTTGCAAGATAGCATGGCTTGAGCCAAGAACATACTCAAATTCAATGCTGTAGGAGCAGAACAAAGTCCGTGATAGCTCCTGGACCAGCTAAAGGGGCAATCCTGAGCCAGGCCCTTGAAAGACATCCCCTTGAGACCACAGGGCTGGGCGTGGGTGCAGGCAGGGGTGGTGCAGTGGTGGTGGCAGGAGATGACAGTTCCTTCAAGTTCTCTCTGCCTCAGGGATCATTCTCCAGAGGGATGTTTTAATTATAAAAAGGGAAAGATGTGCTCGCCAAAACAGAGGTCCTGTAGAGTGACTTATATGAATGATTAGTTGTCGGGATCTCCAACGCGTGCCTCCCGTGCCCCACTCCCTAAGGAGCTAGTCATTAAACCTACCAAGCTACCCAGGTCCTGGAGCACACGCTGTCCCCATTCTCAAAGTCTTTTTTCTCTGAAAGTACCTCAAGCAATCATACCCTCGAAAGAAAAGTAGGCAAGGGATTTGCCTCAGAAACTCCCCCCTAAAACTGATCAGAATGGGGTGGCGCAGGTGCTTTCCCACAATGGATTCACCTCAGTCTGGTTACTGTGGTTTCCTTTCTCCTGGATTTCAAACTACTGTCACATACAGGGGAAGCAGCTCTCTGCTGCTACCCTAATTTTTTGGTTATCACTGGCTTCACGAAGAAGCTGTTCTCACCAAGATGATCTCCAATGTTTTATTCCATTCCAACAGCTAAGAGGTGGCAACCACAGACACAGCACATGCTCTTAAATCTGATATAATCTGTAAAAGGAATAAATTATTCAATCTTCTCTGTTTTATCAGTAAAAAGTACTCGTGGTGGATCTCACAACCAAAGGATAGCACACTAATAGCAAGTGCTGCTTCCTCTGGAGAGGACAGAGCCAGCCCCATAGGACTGTACTTTCAGACAAACTCCATGCAGAGAGAGTCTGATACCAGTCTAGTTCTTTAGTGTTTTCCACCTTCCATGAGAAAGTCTTTGTATTGAACACAATGCCCTGTCTTCAGGAACTGTTGAGAATACTTAGCAGGCAATTCTGGAACGTTAACGAGGCACATGACACACTGCACATCCTAACTAAGCACAAAGTGACTGCTGCTTTTTAGCACTATCCTAACATCAGGCATACTCACCCATGTCATCCAAAATACTTAACCTTCCTCAAAGGGGATTTTTTGGTCAATTTTATTATGTTTTTTAATAAACATAGTTGAATTTAAATTCATCTTGGCAACATATAGTACAACACTGAGTGTTCATCACATTACGTGCCCTCCTTAATGCCCATCACCCAGTTACCCCATCCCCCCACCCACCTTCTCTTCTGCAACCCTTTGTTTCCCAGAGTCGAGTCTCTCCTGGTTTGTTTTCCTCTCTAATTTTTCCTCACTCAGCTCCCTGCCCCATTACCCTATTGTCTGCTGTACTACTTCTTATATTCCTCATATGAGTGAAACCATATGATAATTGTCTTTCTCTGATTGACTTATTTCACTCAGCATAGTATCCTTCAGTTTCATACACATTGATGTAAATGGTAGATATTCATCCATCTATCCATTCATCTGTCGAAGGCCATCTTGTCTACCTCCACAGTTTGGCTATTGTGGACATTGCTGCCTTGAGCATTGGGGTGCAGATGTCCCATCATTTCACTCTATCTATATCTTTGGGGTAAATACCTTAGCAATTGCTGGGTCATAGGGTAGCTCTATTTTCAACTTCTTGAGGAACCTCTACACTGTTTTTCAGAGTGGCTGCACCAGTTTGCATTCCCAAGAGTGGAAGAGGGTTTCCCTTTTTTCACATCCTTGACAACATTTATTGCTGCCTGACTTGTTAATTTTAGCCATTCTGACTGGTGTGAGGTGGTATCTCATTGTAGTTTTGATCTGTATTTCCAGAGGGGATTTTCATACCTAAAACCTAGCAGCTTGAGGAGCCCTGAGGTAGACAGCAGGCATATTTGACCCTGTGAGTAATATTATGAGCCCACAAATGTCAGTCTAAGACTCTTCCGCAAATAAGTTAAGAAATCTGGTAGCATAAATAATACTGTTTTGTATTTTAAAATGAAAACACTGTAAAGCAATGAAAAAAAGGACTCCACAATTTGTTAATTGGGAAAGAATTCACAAAGAAGAGGCTATAGAAAAGTATGGCCCAATGGTAGCACAGATGGAATGAGAATAAAGCCTTCCAAGGTAAAAATGTAAATGAAATTGGCACTTAAATTAATGTGTATAATTTGGGAATAAATATGAGTTATATATCATGTGTTTATAAGGTTCTGTTATAATCCAGACCAGTTTCCAGAGTCTGAAGTTGGTGGTGTTAAAGTTGGCAAGTTGCTCTTATTTTCCAGGAAATAATCCAAAAGCATAAGAGAAAATGAGCAAAAAATAAAAATGTGTGTGTGGTGTGTGTGTGTGTGAGAGAGAGAGAGAGAGAGAGAGAGAAATTAGGAGACAGCAGAAATGCCAGATCACAAAATAGAAGAGGGACTCTGAAAAGCAGTAAGGATCAATGAGCTAAGAGCATGGAAGCATATAGAGAGAAAATGCAATCAAAGGGTCATAAAGCCAGCAAACTATACTATCATCATGAAGCACAAAACTTAAATCCTTTGTTTGCAACAGTGGGAATAGGATACATGCACTGATGGGGTAAGTTCTCATGGGGGAAGCAGTCTGTCTCTGTAGCAACAGGAGAAAAGATTTGGTATTTGAAAAAAAAACTCTCCCAAACCTACAGACAAAACTGTAGGTTGTAAGAGTGGGGGAGGAACCCAAATCATGTTCCTCCCCAACCCAAATCATGTTCCTGATCTGGGTTCCTCCCCAATATAACGTCCTAAAAATAGCTGGTCCAGGAATAATTTGTTTCAGAGATGAGTAAGCAAAAAAAAAGAAACTGTACAGGAACTATGAAAGCATACTTCAAGGAAAGAAAAAAAGTAAATAGGTGTTGAGGAGAAACAAATTAAAAAAAAAACTAGTAGTCAACAACCACAAAAGAAAAATATTTCCATAGAATTGCTGAAAATTGGGACCATTGTATTACTTCATGAATTCAAAACAACAACTTTGAAAAGGCAATTAGTCCTTTGAAGCAGGAGCTCAAAGCAGAGATGCAATAACGCAGGGGAGAAAGAATGAGGAATAGGACTATGTAAGACATAAACTGGCAAAATTCAGGGAACAAGTAAGTAGAAGAAAGAAGTAGAGTCATCATAAGAATGAAAGCAACCATTGCTTTCATGGAAGGAAATGGAAACAGTATTAGAAAGGGTTAGAGAGAGAAAAGGACATATGGGAAGAACAGAGAAAGGAGATTCACTGTAAGCAAACTGCAACGTCTGAAAAGGAAAGTTCAAATGGTTGAACAGGACGAATAATAACATTTCCAGAAAATATTTTTGAAATAAAATAAAGCTGGACTCAACATGTCAAAGAGCACAACATTCCAGGAAAACTAGATCCATAATACTAAGTATTTAGATATATCCTATTATTACTGACTTGAAAGGTTTAAAAAAGAATCCTCTGGGTGTCCAAGTAAAAAGATTAAGTCATTTATAAGCAAAATCTCAGAGTGGCCTCAGACTTCTTCATAGCAACAGTCAGCACTAGAAGATATTAAGAAGGAAATGTGACCTTGGGGTGCCAGGGTGGCCCAGTAAGGTAAGCATCCAATTGTTGATTTTGGCTCAGGTCATGATCTCAGAGAGGTGAGATCAAGCCCTGCATTGGGCTCTGCACTGGGCATGGAGCCTGCTTAAGATGCTTTCTCTTCTTCTGCCTCTCTACCCCCATTCTCTCTCCTTCTCTAAAAATTAAAATAAAATAAAATAAAATAAAATAAGAAGGAAATAGATTCTGATATAAAAGAAAAATACATTCAAGAACTCAAGGAATGTTGTCTCTATGAGCCCTTCATAAATAATATACGAGCGGAAAATTTAACCAGCAAGAGATAACTGGGAAATCTAGGACATAAATGTTGGCAGTGATTATTGACTTTGTTTAACAGTATAACAGAGATTAAAGCAAACTTGAAGATTAAAGTGACAGAAAAGAAAGTAAATATTATATTTTGTGATAATATAGAAATGATAAAATTAATAAAATTTTGGGCAGAAGCTGAGTAAGAAGGTAGGTAGTAATAAGTAGGCAAATTTCTTCATCCTTAATGGATGGGATCACAGGTCACCATTTAAGGTTGGCGAATCAAATAATAGTGTTCTTTTTTTCAAGTAGTGAGAAAGATACTCACTGAAATTTGGGAATTGTATGCATATTCAATAATCAACTAAATTTGGGAATAGTATATAAAATAGTGTGATGGTTAATTTTATCCAGTCAACTTGCCTGGGCCATGGGGCTCAGATATTTGGTTAAATATTGTTCTGGATGGGCAATCAGGGGGGTCAGTCGGTTGAACATCCAACTCTTGATTTCAGCTCATCAGGTTATGATCTCAAGATTGTGAGATCAAGCCCTGAGTTGGGCTCTGTCCTGCGCATGGAGCCTGCTTAAGATTCTCTCCCTCTCCTTCTACCCCTCCATACTCTGCCTCCCTCTCTAAAACAAAAAACAAGCAACAACAACAACAACAACAACAACAAAAAACACTGTCCTGGTTGTCTCTGTGAGGGTGTTTCTGGATAAGAATAATATCTGCATTGGTATACTGAGAAAACAGATGGTTCTCCCCACTGGGGGTGGGCTTCATCTAATCTATTGAAAGCCTGAATAGAACAAAAAGGTAGAAGAAGATAGAATTTGCTGTTTTTGCCTGACTATATTGGAGCTAGGACATCAATTTTATGCCTTCAGAATCAGACTTTGATTAGAGCTTATACCACTGGCTCTCCTTGCTCTCAGATCTTCAGACTAATGACTAGAATGTACCTCTGGCTCTCCTGGCTCTCCAGCTTGCTGACTGTAGATTTGGGACTTCTCAGCCTCCAAAGCCATATGAGCCAATTCCTTTCAACAAATTTCTTTGTATGTGTGTATATACATACACACACATATTACCTTTTTAAAGAAAACAGTTTTCAGACTGAAATCACAAAGCAAAATATAAGTCTATGTGGCATTTAGGAGACATGACTAAAACAAAATTATGCAGAACGTTTGAAAATAAAGGGATAAGCAAAAATATATCAATAAAAGTAAAAAAAAAAAAACATTAAATGAGGTACCGTGTAGAAGTGCTTACATTGCTTTGCACATAGAAAGTACTATTAAAATGATGACACAGGATGCCAGGGTAGCTCAGTTAGTTAAGCATCTGTCTTCGGCTCAGGTCATGAGCCAGGTTCCTGAGCAAGGAAGCCCTTGCTCAGCGGGGGTGGGGAGGAAGGGGGAGTCTGCTTCTCCGTCTTCCTTTGCCCCTCCCCCTTGCTTGTGTTCTCTTTCTCTCAAATAAATACGTAAAATCTTTTAAAAAAATGATAACAAAAAATAAACTACCCAAGAAAGCTGGGGTTGAGATGTTATCAGACAAGAATGCAGGTGAGACCAGGAATAGCCTGCTCAAAAGGAAAGATATATTTTAAACCTTATCTGGTGACCTATTCTCAAACTAAAAGACAGGAAAATGAAAAATCTTTCTCTAAGACAGGAATTCAGATAAATATACCATGCATTAATTCAACTTGGAATAGTGTTAGCTGTTGTTTGCCTTGAATAGAAACAACTTGGTTAATGTCACCCATCCATATATCCATGCATGTATACTAACTACTCTGGTATAGAGCTATGGCTTCAGCTACATTCAAAATTTTCTTCTTTTTATCCTAAAAATAACTCTTTCATCAGTAACTCTTTGATGGTTTTTGCCAGAGACAACGAAATATGAACTCTGTCTTAATTTTTTTCTTCTACTGCATACAGGAAGAGTTCCTGGTCTATTAGCAATTCTAGAGCATTCCTATATCTGTATCCAGGCTGATCACAGCCTCTGGCTTCCCTGCTAGATTGCTGTGCTCTAATACAAGTCTGTAAGGCAACGCCAACACCCTCCACACATAAGAAAGCCCCTGCAAAAACCAAGTACAATAACTGCTTCAGTCTTTTTCAAATGTTGGAGCTTTCCTCTGTCTTTGGACAGAAGGCCAACAACAGACAGAAAGGAACACAGTCTTGTATATATCCAAAGTGGTTTTGAATTCATTTCAGTCCACACTTAAATGTCTTCTACTATCACAAAGCAATGCAGGGAATGAATAAAAACAAACTTTGAAAGAAACTGGAGTCTCTAAGATTGATATTGGGGTATTCTGATTGATTCAAGGCCTGTTAGTTCATATCCTATGGGTCTCAATTCATAAGGCACTTCCTGAGAGAGGCCTTCCTTGGCCACCATCATAAAGTAGTTTCCACCAACTGCATTGTCTTTGGATGGTTTCTCAACTGGAATGCCAGGAAGCCCCAGGTTCTATAGGATGTAGCTAGGGGTTCTACAAGACCCTGTGACCAAAACAAAACATTTGTTTGAACTTTGCATGCCATGCAACGTTAGCACTTATAATGCTCAATTGTCCTATTAATTTCATTGGAAGGCAGGGCACAGTGGAACAATTCTCATTTCGTTGAGTCCATTCTCTGTTTTGGACACCAGATAAGGGAGTCTGTTGATAATTTGATAATCAGTAGGCACTACTGCAGCAGGGCAGTAGGGTGAGGGGAAGACGGTAGGCTGCTGACACCAATCAGCTTCTCAGTCTCCCCTTGTATGCCACTAAGTGATGGGAGTGAATAAGCCTACTGGTGAGATGTTTCTTCTAAAGAAGGAATTTTTGATGGCCAACAGACACATGAAAAATGCTCAACATGACTTGGCATCAGGGAAACACAAATCAAAACCACAATGAGATACCACCTCACACAGGTCAGAATGGCTAAAATTAACAAGTCAGGAAACGACAGATGTTGGCAAGGATGCAGAGAAAGGGGAACCCTCATACACTGTTGGTGGGAATGTAAGCTGTTATAGCCACTCTGGAGGTTCCTCAAGAAGTTTAAAAAAGAGCTACCCTATGAACTAGGAATTGCGCTACTAGGTATTTACCCCAAAAGTACAAGTGTAGTGATCCGAAGGGCCACCTGCACCTGAATGTTTATAGCAGCAATGCCCACAATAGCCCAACTATGGAAGGAGCCCAGATGTCCATCAACAGAGGAATGGATAAAGCAGATGTGGTGTATATACAATGGAATATTACTCAGCCATCAAAAAGATGAAATCTTGCCATTTGCAATGTTGCGGATGGAACTGGAGGGTATTATGCTAAGTGAAATAAGTCAATTAGAGAAAGACAATTATCATATGATCTCACTCATATGTGGAATTTGGGAGACAAAACAGGATCATAGGGGAAGGGAGGAAAAAAAAACAGTCTCTTAAATCATAGGAAACAAACTGAGGGTCACTGGATGGGAGAGGGGTGGGGGGAGGCAGTAACTGGGTGGTGGGACATTAAGGAGGGCATATGATGTGGTGAGCACTGGATCTGACCTCTACCTCTGAAACTAACAATATATTATTTGTTAATTAATTGAATTTAAATAAAAATACAATTAAAGATAAAGAAGGAATCTTTTGATGCGCAGTGACTCAGCTGCCCAGCCCTGCTGCTTTGGTAATGTAGATTGTGCAGGGTGGAAGTGAATTATTAATTTATTTTTTTGCTTGTGATTATCTAGTTTTTTTTTTATTATGCCCTCTGTTTTGTATCTGTTAACTTTTTTTTAAAGATTTTAATTATTTATTCATGAGAGACACACAGAGAGAAGTAGAGACAGAGACAGAGGGAGAAGCAGACTCCCTGCAGGGAGCCCAAAGCGGACCTCAATCCCAGGACCCCGGGATCATGCCTTGAGTCAAAGGCAGATGCTCAACCACTAAGCCACCCAGGTACCCTATATTTGTTTGCTTTTTGTGTTACAGCCCAATGTAGCAATTTTTTTTTAGCAAAATACATGGGACTGAAGAACATTCTAGGTTTACACTGAAGACAGTTCTGAATAAGGCTTATTACAACTTTCTGGGTCATTTCACCACACACTAGTAAAATGGAGAATACACAAAAAAGTAACAGTGAAAGTTACTTATCAGTGGACTTTAGGTAGGCTGGCAACCCAAGTTGGCCTCTCTGTGTGTTGTCAAACAACCTAAAAACCTAGCAGTGGCTCCAAACAAATGGAATAGTACTTAACTACACATCACAGCTCTTTGAAAGGTCCTGGCAATGTCACAACTTGCTTCTTTCTTTACAGACAGGTGCTGAGGTAATAAATGTACGGAGATGAAATGCCAAAGGTTCGGAATGACTTTACAAAAAATCGTAAACTGCATTTAAACAAACCCCAGTTCACTTGAGGATGTTCTCAACACTGAAAACCTGGACAGAGGCACATAAATCTGGTACATAGAGAAATCCGGTGGCTTGACAGAAGGAGAGTTCTCGATCTGGTTGTTTGAGCTAAAAGGTGACTTGCAAGGAATTCCTTTGAGAAAACAGTAAGACAGATTTCTGAGTGCTTTGAAGACAGAGATTGTCAGCACTCTATCACATGAACTAGTTGAACATGTATCTACCAAGGCCTGGAGAAAATGTTTGACTTCAAGCTGTAAGATTCTTGGATTTAAAAAGAAACTGAGTTTTTGGGAAAATCACACTGATCAGGAAAACCTTTAAATGTTTCCATGCTGTTTGGCCTTAAAAAATATTTCTGCTAGGGACGCCTAGGTGGCTCAATGGTTGAGCATCTGCCTTCCGCTCAGGTCATGATCCTGGCGTCCTGGGTTTGAATCCTACCTCGGCGGGGGGGGGTGTCCCTGCTCAGCAGGGAGCCTGCTTCTCCCTCTGCCTGTGTCTCTGCCCCTCCCTCTGTGTCTCTCATGAATAAATAAAATCTTTAAAAAATATATTCTGAAACTAAAAGTAAGGACTAAAATTTGCTTCTTTAAAGGAATCCTCTGCTTATTTTTGTTTGTACAAATACTTGATGCTGGGGTGAATTTGAAATATGTCCCCATGGATTTCATTTTCATTTGGAATGGGACCATTTCTGTCCTTGTTCTTGATGCTTGTTAAAGTTTTAAAATGGGGAAGGATTACTCTTGCACATAGCCATATTATATAACACATACTATACTTTATTACCCTCTCACATGGTAGAGGTTTTTAATAAGAGTTGTAGACCAACTTAGATGAGGTGAAAAAAAAATCGAGTATGAAATTTAAAAGACGAAAAAATGTGTTTATTCTGCTCACAATACTGTTATCCTGTAATATCCTTAACATCTCCTGTGAGGGAGGAAAACCATAAGTCAATCATAGAAGCTCAGGACCAGCCAGTAGCATTGCCTGGGAAGGTTCAGGTTTAGGTGAAATGTCCAAAGACAAGATGCTTGAGCCACCAGGGGGCAGCATGAGGGCACTGATTTCTTAGGAAATAAAAAGAAGGAAAAGGGAAATAAACATCTCATTCAACAAATATGTATTCAACATCCTATGTGCCAAACACCTACGCAGTTTACACTTACTGACAGATGGAATGGTGCTAACAGGTATCAAAAGCAAAGTTACTTACTTCCAATTTTACCTATAGTTTAGGGCAATAACATTCTCTCTGTCAAATGCCCTGTTGGGCCTTTTTAAAACATTGTGTTTTTCTCTTCTCACGTGAGGCCCATCCTTCTGTTATGAGTCTTTTGAGTGGATGATTGTACAGGTAAGGCTATGATCATTTCTAAGTGGAATAAAGAGATTGTCACTTTGGCCACTCCTTTCTTTTCCTTTTTTTTTTTTTTTTTTTTTTTTTTGGGAGAGAGCACTTGCAGTGATGGGAGGGTGGGGGTCAAGGGGAGGGCAGAGAGAGAAAGAGAGAATCCCATCCCGAGAAGGTTCCACACCTAGTGTGAGCCTGATGTGGGGCTCCATCTCACAACTCTGATATCATGACCTGCACTCAAATCGAGAGTTGGAGCCCAACTGACTGAGCCACCCAGGCACCCCTTGGCCACTCCTTTCTTAAAATTATAGGCATCATTATAGACTTTTCTCCTATCAATGCCACCATAGAAATTTATTTATATATTTTTCCCTCTAGGCCTGCAAAGCCTGCATTATTTATCATAGGGTCCTTCATGGGAAACGTTTGCCAGCCCTTGATCTGACCCATCGTTATCTCTTCCTTGTACAGACTCAAAAGATTCCAGATGATGCACAATCTGGCTTCATTCTACTTCTTCAATGACCATGGCCTCTTTTCTCTTCTTCAAACTCATCAAATTCTTCTCCTCTTCAGAACTTTCATACTTGTTGTAGCCTTTCCCTAAGATGACTTTATAGGTTCATTCTCATCCTTTAGGTCTTATCTCAAATATCACAAATTAGAGTGAGGATTCCTTATCCTCAGTTGTTCTTGATCACAAAATCACTCTCTTTATTTCTTTCATAATTATCTCAATTATTTATCCTTTGCTTAGTCATTGGGTCTTTCCTTCACCAGAATGGAAGCTTTATGAGACCTGTCATCTTACTGTCTTGTTCATCAGTGACTGGCATGTAATAGGCACTCATTTTTTTTTTTTGGCACTCATTTTTTTTATTGTGGTAAATAAAGTACACATAACAGAAAATTTACTGTTTTTTTAAAAATATTTTCCCCTTTTTAAAAATATTTTATTTATCTATTCACGAGAGACACAAAGAGAGAGAGGAAGAGACATAGGCAGAGAGAGAAGCAGGCTCCATGCAGGGAGTCCGATGTGGGATTCGATCCTGGATCCCGGGATCACGCCCTGAGCCAAAGGCAGACGCTCAACTGCTGAGCCACTCAGGCATCCCATAAATTTACTGTTTTGAAGTGTACAATTCGGTGGCATTAAGTATATTCACATTGTTGCACAACTATCACTACCATTCATCTCCAGAACTTTGTCATCTCCAGAACTTTGTCATCTCCATTGCTTCCACCACCAGCCCCTGGCAACCCCCATTCTACTTTCTGTCTCTATCAATTTGAGTACTCTAGGTAGCACCTATAAGTGGAATCATATGATATGTGTCCTTTTTATTTATTTATTTTTTTTGATATGTGTCCTTTTTATAACTGACTTCTTTCACTTACCATAATGTCTTCAAGGTTTTTCCATATTGTAGCAGGTGTCAGACTTTCCTTCCTTTTTTAAGACCAAATAATATTCCTTTGTATGATATACCATATTTTGTTGATCCATTCATCCATTAATGAACACCTAGGAAATTTTTAATTAAAAAAATAATCTTGAGGTGCCTGGGTAGCTCAGTGGTTGAGCATCTGCCTTCGGCTCAGGTTGTGATCCTGGGGTCCTGGGATTGAGTCCCATGTCGGCCTCCCCAGAGGGGAGGCCTGCTTTTCCCTCTGCCTATGTCTCTGCCTCTCTTTCTGTGTCTCTCATGAATAAATAAATAAAATATTTTAAAAAAAGAATCTTATCAGTAAGAAAGCATTCCCTGGGTCTCTTAAATTAAGTTTAACTGACCTTCACAATTACAGTTAATGTACAGTTTAGTCTATGCTTAGTTTTATATCTAAAACTCCCACTAGCAAAACTAAGAATAATCAGCCACAAACTCCTGATATTTTTTTTATAAGACCAACATTAGAAAGCACTGCAGCAAGCAGCTTTTTTTTCTTTCCATTTTTTATTATGGAATGTATCACACATACATAAAAGTAAACAAAATAATCTAATAAATTCCCATATAATCATCACTCAGCTTAACAATTACCAGCTCATTGCCAACTGTATTTTGTCATAACTTCATCTACTAATCTATTTCCTACATCATCATGAGGTAAATAATTTTGTCTATAAATATTTCAATTGTTTCCCTAAAAGATAAGTAAAGGATTTTGATTTCTTAACATTTTATTAGAAAGATATTTTTCTGCTTTGTTTATAGTGGTATCAGATACATATCTGTAACTTTGTTATATAATTTGATGGAAAGCACTCCTTAATAAAACACATTTTAAATTGAATATTTTAAAAGGATGTATAAATGTCTGATTATTTCAAGAATGCAAACCCTGAAGGAAAATATTTGCCAACATTTAGCCACAAACAAAAATAAAAAATGTTGGGCTAAAAGGTGACTATACTTCTTCAAGTAACTGGCACCCAGGAAAGGAAACCAGATACTAAGTCAATGGTTCTCTTCTTTAGTGAGTAAAAGAATCATGGGGAGCTTGTTCAAAAAGAAGATTCTAGGGCCCTACTTCTGTAGATTTCTGATTTAGGACTGGGCTGAGATCTAGAAACGTGTATTTCTAATAATTACTGGAGATAATTCTGATGAAGGGCATCCAAGATGGCCTAAGAACCCTATTTCTAACTTTAGGACTCATTTGCCTCCACAGCTTTGCCATTTAACATTGGTGCCTTTTTGTATTCCCTTCAGCGAAGTTTTTCAGGTACTGACCAAATAAATGTACCATAATCTAGCATTTCTCCTCCTTTTAATTCTCTACTTGAATGATATACATTTTCTCCACAGGTTTATACATGATCATATATGGTTCTATTGTCTCACTTGTGAGCATGATTTGTGTTCATGGGCTTTGGAAATTTGATTTCTCTATTGGTTTCCAGAACAACGATCTTGGTAAATCAGGATGACATTGACCTGAGCAACTTATTACATGAATAAGAACATATTATCTGTTTTGGTAATATTCATAAGTTCTTTTAATCAGACTATGTTTATTGTTATAGTAGAAACGCATGCAACTTGGCTCAATTTTCTTAATTTAAAAACTGTACCTAAATCAGCAATGCTTTTTATTACTTAACAGCAATCTTCTTAGAAAATCATTTCATAAATGAGTGGGAAATATCAGAAAGGGAGACAGAACATGAGAGACTCCTAACTCTGGGAAACGAACTAGGGGTGGTGGAAGGGGAGGTGGGCAGGGGGTGGGGGTGACTGGGTGACGGGCACTGAGGGGGGCACTTGATGGGACGAGCACTGGGTGTTATTCTGTATGTTGGCAAATTGAACACCAATAAAAAATAAATTTATAAAAAAAAGGAAAATGATTTCATGCTACCTAATTAAAATTTCAATTTCACAGTGTTGGAGCCAAGGCCAATGGAAAAACTGAAAGAATAAGTGGCCTAAACATGAGAAAAATGTAATAGAGAAAATTAAAGAATAAAGAGAAGCTTAATTTCAGTTATTTACATAATCACTGGCAGTGGTAAATTGAAGAGGATCAGAATGTGCCACCCTAAAATATGCCACTTTGACATAAGGATTATTTTGAACTGATGACAATGGATAAACAGTGGACACAAAACAAACCCTTTACTCTCCCACTTTCTGCCTAAAAGCCCGGCATAAATTTTCCTTTGTGAAGGTGTCTTCTTCTCTTGTACCAGAAAGGGAAAAATCTTTATCACAGGAGAAGGAGATGAGTCCGCATAAACAAAACCATACTAAACAACCCTATCTTCCTGTAGTTTCCCCTATAGATTTACCTCCCCACAGTTTACCAAACCTCTTTTACTTTGTTTTGTCACTTCTCTACAATTCATTACGTTGGCTTAAGGTTGTATATAAGCCCCCCTAAGTCTAACTACTTCTTTGGATCCTCATTTTATGTGAAGCCCACAATGCACATTAAAAAAAAATTGAAATATAAAACATTTCTCCTGTGAATGTTTTTAAATCTAATTCGCATGCTCCAGACATGAGCCTAAGAGTGTAGAGGAAAGTTTTTCCTCCCCTACATAATTATTTAAGAACTTAATCCACTAGCATTTGTTCACAGTTTTCCTTTAACTATGAAGGAATAGTGGTATAGTAGAAAGAACTCTGAAGTCAGACTAACCTGGATTGAAATCTTGAGTCTACCATTTAATGTATGACCTCGGGCAAGTTATTTAAATACTGTACCTCGGGGCGCCTGGGTGGCTCAGCTCCTTAAGTTTAAGCAACTGCCTTTGGCTCAGATCATGATCCTAGGGTCCTCAGATTGAGCCCTGCATCTGGCCCCCTGCTTGGTGGGGAGACTGCTTCTCCCCCTTCCTCTGCTGCTCGCCCTGCTTGTACTCTCTCTCTCTCTCTGCCAAATAAAAAATAAATAAATAAATAAATAAATAAATAAATAAATAAATAAATCTTTCAATGCTGTACTTCAATTTCTACATCTATAAAACAAAGATAAGGGCCAACCTAATGTAATTGCTGTAAGAGTTAAATAAGATGAAATACACGAAATAATTTGCACAAAGTAGAACTTTGGTAACATTTAGTTCCTCTAAATTTTGATGCATATCTCTGTTGTTAAAGTAAAGATCATTGGGAAGAGATAAGAGTTTAGGAAGCAGGATGGATAGAATATGAATCTTGAGTTTTTCTCTCTTTTTCTAGGTGGGGCTGCCATTAAAATACCTAGATGTCCCACTGTGTTAGCTGGCAGTCTCGGTTCAAAGAACTTTGTAACTGAAAGAGGGATTTGAGAAAAATTCAAGATCCCAAAGCACAGAAGAAAAGCACCTACCACTGTGGGTATTGCTGAATGATTCAGAAGATGGAAGGAAGGAAGGGAAAGAGATTATCGACATGTAGCAAGAGCTTTTATGCAATAGTCCTGCTTAAAGGGGCCTCTATTAAGAAAATAATTTGAAATACATAAAATTAATTAAGCACATAGATGATTATCTCAATCTGATGAGACAGGAAAAGCTTAAAACAACCTGAATGAGCAAAAATTATAAAGTACTTATAGTATTTTCACATGATAAAACATTACTTAGTCAATATAAACCATGCAAAGCAGTATATACATTATCAGCTCAAGTATGTAAAAAAAAAAGTACACAAAAAAAAAAAAGAAAAAAAAAAAGTACACAGATGAAAAAAAACTAGACAGATAAACAAGACCATTTTAAAAGTACTTAACTTTGAGTTAGATTGTAAATCTGGGATTTCAATTTTCTTTTTTTTCTTTCTTTTTTTTTTTTTTTTTTTTTTGGATTTCAATTTTCTTTTCAGTGCTGCCTAGTTTTAAAATTTCTACCTTTAACCAATGTCATTTTTATAACTCCACCTCTCTTAAAAAAACAAAAACCCACCACCACCACAAAAATTGTTCAAAACCCTTATGAATGGAAAAATACCTGTAGGGATGGCATTCTTTGATCTTGATTAAAAGGAGGTCTAATCACTTCAGGTTTCAGGTTTGTAGGTGGCAAGATGGAGATTTCTGTATGTCACGTAGAGCCTGAGATCCGTGTTTTATCCAGTGTGAGAGAGCCTCCTCTGACCCCATGTGGAGAAGGCCTGCAAAAGAGAGTCAACGCCCCATCAATAGTAGATTTAGATGAACTGGAGCCAAAAAGCCCTCAACTGAAGACTCCATATTCTGTATCTCAAAGTATGGAAGGGAGAATCCTGGCTTTGACTTTGGGGGTTAGTTACCAATACTCTACATTACTGTAAAAGACCTTGATATGACTATTATAGAACATTTGATTTTGAACACGACTGTGTTCATATGTTTGATCATAAGTGATTTAAGTCTGATAACTACATCAGATGACTTCTCATTCCCTGAACCTGGCAAGAATTTAAAACTGTTTCATTCTATAGCAGGTGATTTTGTCCTTCAGAGATCACTGCTAGGAATATGTGACTGTATTTCCCATGACTCAGGAAATGTATTTTCCTCCTGTTCATATTTCCACCTTTCTTAGGGTCTTCCATGGTCCACTCCACAAGGACTTCTTTTCTGGAGTTCCATTGCTTGTCTTGGTCAAGATGTTATTTATTTTATTTTATTTTTTTGGTAATCTCCACATCCAACATGGGGCTTGAACTCACAACCTGGAGATCAAGAGTCAGACTCTTCTGACTGAGCCAGCCAGGTGCCCCGATTAGGATTTTAAATAACTGCAGGCTCTATGGTCCTCCTCTGATCCACAGGAAATATTAAAATACCTGTAGGCCAGACAAACTCAAGAGTGGCAGGCTGATCCCAAAGTATCAACAACTCCTCTTCATTCCTGCCTTCTTAAGGAACTAGCTATCTCTTCTTTGTCTTTTAGATTTTTCTAGGTGAGAATCAGTAAATCCCTCTCTCTTGACCTTAAGTATTCCCTGCCCTCTCTCTCTGAATGACTCCACAGCATAGCCATTTCTAAAGTAATCTTCACAAATCTTTTGACCCCTTTAGATCTTAAACTATGCTGAAATTTTGGCATGGTGGTCTGTTTATAATAAAACATATAAGGAATTCTTCCCTCTGCTGAAATTTTCACAGAAGAGTTCCATTTAAATATTCTATTATGGGGATGTCTGGGTGGCTCAGTCAGTTAAGTGTCTGCCTTTGGCTCAGGTCATGATCTCCAGGTCCTGGGATGGAGCCCACACATTGGGCTTCCTGCTCAGCAGGGAGTCTGCTTCTCTCTCCCTCTCCCTTTGTCAGTCCCCACTACTCATTGTCTTTCTCAAACAAATAAAATATTTTAAAAAAAACATTCCATCCATTATGTATATACCTGTATTGCATAGAAAATTTTGGGGAACCCTGGTGAGAAATTGGCTTTCTCTGGGAAGAGATGCTGGGAGGAAGGGTCAGGAAGCTATAATTCTATTCACTGTATATCCCTTTTTACTATTTCGATTTATTACACACATGTATCTTTTTGTTAATATTCAATTTTTTAAAAATTTAGAAATAAAGAGGAGGCAAGAAATCCTGCATATATGAATATTACTATCATGTTCATGGGGACAACTTATCATTGTAAAATTGTTCAGTCCCCCAAAATTAATCTATAAATTTATTGCAATTCCAAGCAAATAGGTGTCACTTAAAGAAAATGATAATCATAAAAGTCTAAATTGATACAACAAAATAGAAGGAGTATTTGTAGTAAAAGATTCTTTTAATTTATGTCAGGATAATGGGAGGACTTTTATTAGAAACCAGAATACGTATCTCCACTATCGAGTGGTTATTTGACCTCAGACTAGTATCTAGCCTAATATTCAATCTCTTTAAGCCTATTCCATCCCTGTGAAATACTGTCTACTTTAGTGTCGGCGTGAAAAATATGCCTGAAAACACTTTGTGAAATATAGAATGTTATAAACAAATATCTAAGGATTTACTAAAACTATTTTTTGATGTAACATAGCAGCTTCCCTAATAATTTTTTAAATGGGTTTATAATAACTGAATTTATACATAATTAAAAGGGAAATATGTTATACACAGAAAAATCTATTTCTGGGCCAATTACTTTCAGGCAATTACTTTCAGGGGATAGAATAAATATATATTAGAAGATTCTGAAGATTTTAAAAATAGGAATGATAGTTGGCTATGAGCAGCCCCTATCTGCCCTTTAGAATAAATTCATTACTTCTTTCAGAGAGAAATGTTCAGTTTCAAAATAAATGTTATTTATAACAATACAAAGTAGCTCAAATTTAGAAAAATTTTATTTATCTTTAAGAGATTTTATTTATTTATTTGAGAGAGAGAGAGAATGGGGGGAGTGACAGAGGCAGAGAATCTCCAGCAGACTCCTTGCTGAGCACAAGCCCTACATAAGGCTTGATCTCAACACCCTGAGATCATGACCTGAGTGGAAACCAAGAGTTGGATGCTTAACCAACTGAGCCACCCAGGTGCCCCCTCAAATTTAGAAAAAGTTTAAATGTAGTCAGCCAAAGAGGAATGGAAATCTAAACTTGTAAATAAAAATATGATTCAACAAAAGGAAGGACATTCAAATTCACCATAAAATTTTTTAACTCCATTCTTGTAGTTTTTGGTCAGTTAGGTGTTAGGCGGTTGATGGGACTGCTCAGATCTTGTCTTTACTGATTCTTTTTTCCTTCCTTCCTTCCTTCCTTCCTTCCTTCCTTCCTTCCTTCCTTCCTTCCTTCCTCCCTTCCTACCTTCTTTCCCTTTCCTTTTCTTTCCTGTTCTATAAGTTCCAGAGGAAGAGATGTTAAAATTACCAACTATGATTATGAAATTGTCTATTTCTCCCCTTAATTTGGTCCATTTTTGCTTCGTGTATTTTGAAGCTCTGTTATTGAGTGCATATACACTTAAAATTCTTTGTGATGTATTGACCATTTTATGATTATCAATTTATCTCTGATGATTCTTTGTCTGGAAATCTACTTTATATGATATATAGGCACTCCAGCCCTCTTATGTTTATGCTTATACTTTGTGTATATCTTTTTCTATCCACTTAATTTTAACCCATCTGTGCTTTTATATTTAAATTGCATCAGTGGCAGGCAGCATATAATTGAGTCTTACTTTTTTTTTTTTTTTTTAGAGGTGGAGGGAGTGGCAGGAGGAGAGGGAGAAAATCTTTTTTTTATATAAATTTATTTTTTATTGGTGTTCAATTTGCCAACATATAGAACAACACCCAGTGCTCATCCCATCAAGTGCCCCCCTCAGTGCCCATCACCCAGTCACCCCCAGAGAGAGAGAATCTTAAGCAGGCTCCACACGCATTGCGGAGCCCAACCCAGGGCTCAATATCACGACTTTTGAGATCATGACCTGAGTTGACAAGAGTCAGGTGCTTAACTGACTGAGCCACCCAGGCACTGGAGTCTTACTTTTTAATGCATCCTGATCACCCTTGCCCTTGAGTGTTTAGCCCACTTACATTTTTTCTAAGATTTTATTTATTTGGGAGAGGGAAAGAAGGAGAGAGAGGGCACAAGTGTGGGGAGGGGCAGAAGGAGAGGGAGAAGCAGTCTCACCGCTGAGCAGGAAGCCCGAGGTGGGGCTTGATCCCAGGACCTCAAGATCATGACCTGAGTCGAAGGCAGACACTGAACCGACTGAGTCACACAGGTTCCCCTAGCCCATTTACTTTTAATGTAATTATTGATATGGGTGATATGAAGGTCTATGATTTTATTATTATTTTATCTGTTCCATCTGGGTTTTGTTTTTGTTTTTTGCTCCCATGTTATTCCTTTCTTGATTTCTTTGGTATTAATTGAATAATTTTTAGAATTCCATTTTAATTTTAGCAAAACCTCTGAGAGTTTTTTTTAATGGTTGCCCTAGGGATTGAAATATACATCCTTAACTTTTCAGTATTTTTAAAGTTAATATTGAATCTCTTCACCTAAAATACAAGAACTTTGCATCCCACCCATACCTTTACTTGCCCTATGTATAACATCTACATATATTATAAACCCTATTATATAGTTACACTTTTTGTTTTAAACCTATATATTTTGGGCAGCCCGGATGGCTCAGCGGCTTAGCACCACCTTCAGCCCAGGGCGTGATCTGGAGACCTGAGATGGAGTCCCACGTCGGGCTCCCTGCATGGAGCCTGCTTCTCCTTCTGCCTGTGTTTCTTCCTCTCTCTCTCTTTGTGTCTCTCATGAATAAATAAATAAAATCTTAAAAAAAAGAAACCCTATATATTTTAAAGAAATCATGACCAAAAAATCTTTTTATATTTACTTTTCTGGTGCTCTTCATTCCTTCTCTGAACATTCAGGTTTCTGTCTAGTATTACTTCCTTTATGTCTAAAGAACTTTATTTAACATTCTTTATAGTACAGGCCTGCTGGTGACAAATTCTCTTAGTTTTCTTTTAAATAAAAACATCTTTAATTTGCCTTCATTCTTGAAGGATATTTTAATTTCATCTTGAAAAATATTTTGAGAGACAGAATTCTGAGTTGACGTTTTTCTTTTTCTTTTAGCACTTATTTAAAAAAGCCATTTTTCTTGATTCTGATGAGAAGTCAGTAGTAGTTCAAATCTTTGTTTTCATTTAATCTTTTCTCTGGCTACTTTCAAAATTTTCTCTTTGCTTTTGCTTTTTTAGCAGTTTGCTGTGCCTAGATGCGATTTTCATTATGGTCTGCTTGTGCTTCAGTGAGCTGCTTGAATCTGGTGGTAGTTTATGTCTTTCACCAAATTTCGGACAATTTTAGCCACATTCCTTCAAAAAGATTTTATGGCCCATTCTCTCTCTCTTTTCCTTCTGTAACTCTATATATTAGATCTTGAAGGTCCCTGAGGTACTATTCATTATTTATTTTACAGTATTTTTTCCTTTCAGATCTTCAGATTGAATACTTTCTATGGATTTACCTTCAAATTCACAGGTGCTTTATAATTTCACTCTGATCTTAAGGTTATCAAGTGAAAATTTTAGTTCAGATATACCATTTCAGTTATAGAATTACCTTTTGGTTCTTCTTGAATTTTTTTCCTCTTCTGAGATTTCCCATATTTCCATTCATTTTGAGTATATTTTCTCTTAAGTCCTTGAAGCATAGTTCTAACAGCTGCTTTAAAATCCCTACCTCTAATTCCAACATCTGGTTCATCTTGGAGCTGATATCTATGTGTCGACTTTTGGGTCACATTTTCTTATCTCTCCATATGTCTAGTAATCTTAGATATTATCCTGGACATGGTGAATGATGTACTTTAGAGATGCTTGGTTCTGTTATGTTTCTCTAAAGAGCAGTATTTTTTTTTTTTTTTTTTTTTTTGGTTTGTTTGTTTCAGCAGGTAGTTAACCTGGCTAAACTCAAACTCTGATGCAGTGCAGTTCTTTTAGCCTGATCTTGATCTGGGCTGCTTGGAGTCTACCCTGCACATGTGTCGCTTAAGAGTTAGCTAGAGATTTGAGAAGTTTCTGCAGACTTTAAGACTCCCTCTCTCTGGCTCTCTCCTTTCTGGGATGTCTCTCTTCCACTTTCCAATACTTTTTATTTGCCTCTTCATCTCATTGGTTAGGGAGGGAATAATTCCCATCCTATGTGCTATGACACCCAGGACTGGACAGATAAGATCAACAGCAGTTTACTAGTCGCATGTACTCACAGTCTGAGTGGAGGATACCAAACCCTGTGGAGGGCCATGTGGAAGTTATACTCTAGAGTTAAGTAACCAGGCACTGTGGGTGGAAAGTTTTTAATATCAAGGAGATGAAGTAGGCCCTGGTTCCCATGGAAGGATGTGATTGGTTTGTTTGAATAATTCCAAAAGTTTGCAGGGATAAGGAGGAAATATATGTGGTCCCCCAAGACAAGGAGGGTTATTTGGCTATCGGACCTTATCCACAGGAGCAGAGGGGGAAGGGACCTTGGACTTAGGCCATTCAAGACACTCTTGATCTTACCAGATGTCAAGACAGTATATGATATTAATTTTAGGCCTTATACCATATTCTGGTTGTCCTGGACTCCATTCTCTGGTTCATCAGGCCAATCTATCTAAGTTTTAGGCCATCCTACATGACTGGATGCTTCAGGCTAAAAGACATAAAAATAGGAAACTCCTGATGTGCCATTCCATTCTTCCAAGTGTTGACTTCCTTTGGGAGTTTGCCTTCTTTTGCTTGCTCCCCAGTGCCTTTTTTTTCTTTTAATATACGTGATCTGATAGGAGCTGTTTGGCCATTACCAGAAGCAGAGCTCTCAAAGTTAATTTTTTTTTAAGATTTTATTTATTTATTCATGAGAGACACACACAGAGAGAGGCAGAGACATAGGCCAAGGGAGAAGCAGGCTCCCTTCAAGGAGCCAGATACAGGACTCGATCCTGGATCCTGGGATCACGCTCTGGGCCAAAGGGAGACACTCAACCGCTGAGCCACCCAGGTGTCCCTCAAAGTTCATTCTTAATCTTTGGATGTAAGCAGTTTAAGTAAATAGCTGAAGAAACTATGAGATATTGTTTATTGATTAAAATGGGAATTGGTGTGGAGTTCTCAGAATGATATTCATTGCTGAAATAATTGAACTCAATCACTACATAAAATACTTACATTTTAATTTAGTACAAATTTTGATTCCACCCAAATAATTCAAACTTAAGTTTGACTCACTACTTATCAGCTAAAACCCAGAAAAAGTTCTTTCTTTTACATTTTTTATTTACTGCTGACGTATACATGGGGGAAAAAACAAAAGCTACTACTACTTGACAAGATGGTCCCATATTTATTCTTAAATATACACCATATTTAAATCTTGGCTGACTCTTACCAATTTTAATCTTTTAATTTGCCTTGCTTCTATATTTACTTCTAATTTGCTTTTATTTATACTTATGCTTATAAGCATTTTCCCAACACTCTATCTTTGTCCTATATCCCTATAGAGACTATAAATGTCTTCTGGACATGAGCCAAAGACTTGATTTATTTAAATCTACACATGCAGATACATACTTACATCTGTTAATTTTTCCCCCCAGTAAATCCTACTAAGACTTGGATGGACAAATTGGGTTTTAAGTTTCTTCAGCACTTTGTATATCTAGTACTCCCAGAAGGGCTCACAAGACTCAATGAAGAGCATTTTATACAGATGACTAAAATTTATTACAGCAAATGGTAGACAGCAAAGGCAATGGGAAAAAGATCCATTGGTGGAGTCCAGAGAAATTCAGCATAGACTTCCAAAGTCCTTTGTCTGAAGCTCTACAGGAATTCTCTTTCTCTCTCTAGCAGCAAACTATAGGCATCTGTGGAATGCCTCTGCCAATGGAAACCCATTTGAGTTTCAGGGTCTAAGGCTTTTATGGAGGTCTATTAATATACGTATATTCTGCTATGCAATCAGCTATGGCAACTGAAACTTGGGACCCCAACAATGAAACCAAGTGCACACGTTTGTGCAAAGAAATTGCTCCAAGTGTATGTAACAAAATAATCATCATTAACATGAAAACACTCCAAGGGCCAAATTCACAGGGTTGGCCAAGAATCAATCATGGTTCCCTTGGAGACATGCAAGGAATAAGTAAATACCTGCCACATTAACTTTTTCCTCACAAAGGTCTTTTTTTTTATTGTTTTTTAAGGGTCTTTATATATATATATCCTTGCTATCATCTATTTCAATTCCTGGCTTACTAATAGAAATCATACAAAGCTAAGTCCTGGCATGTGGAATCATTTTTAAGACAACTGTATCTCTGGGACACTGGGGTGGCTCAGTGGTTGAGCATCTGCCTTTAGCTCAGGGTGCGATCCTGGGATCCTGGGATAGAGTCCCGCATTGGGCTCCCCGCAGGGAGCCTGCTTCTCCCTCTGCCTGTGTCTCTGCTTCTGTGTCTCTTTCATGAATAAATAAATAAAATCTTCAAAAAAAAAAAAAAAAAAGACAACATATCTAAATCATTTCCTCTGGTCTCTCTACTCTTCCCAACACATTCCCAGACTCCAATTTCAAGAGCTGGCTGTTCTTTACAAACAAGTAAGCTACTTACAGGAAGCAATAACTTACGTTTTTTGACAGAGGAGGCCTAAGATCGATAGAGCCCAAAGATGTAAAAACTACAGTTATATCCTTGTATGGTTTAAATCTTTCTGCCACAAACCTGCTTTGCCTCCTGGAGGCAAATAGAAATATTTCATATAGCATTGCCTTGATCTGCTTATGGCCCAAGCAAAAATTCTAGATCACTTCTCTCCCATCCCCTAAATACAGTCACTAAAATCAGATGGTATTACCTCCTAGAAGTTTCCTGAATCTGTCTCGTGCTTTCCATATGACTGCATTTCCCTGTTAGTTGCTCCTTTCTTGCTCCCCCTTTCCTCTCCCTATAGGCCATTATTCATTACAGCAGTGCTGTCACTCTGATTCTTTTCTAGAAAGCAACATGTCATATGCTGAAGAATAGCTTTCTATTCTTATTCTATATAAGAGACCATCTCTTATATAAGGTATTGTAACCACTTAGGCCACTATGCTCAATTGTTTCCCTGTGTGTTATATATCTACTAATATCTATTTTATTAGAAAAAAATTAATTTCCATCCCAAATTGAAAGATATATCCAGTGGGATGGACTCAATTTCTTGGGAGTTCTTTGAAGCATGCAACAGAGCAAATAATAGCTGCTTCGTGTACATCATCCTCTCTTTGCTTTATGACATGTGGACTCTTCTCTCAATCTTTTCCCTTTCTCATCTGCTATGTTCAGATTCTTCTTGACTAGATACTTTTGTTAAATTTCAATCCTATAGAGAAGACCACAGCTCAATAAAAGTCCTTCAGGGAAGGACTCCTTTTGGATAGACATATTTCATAGGTCCTGCTTGAGATTGCAGGCAGAAGTAATAGATGGCATTAATATATAATATCGACCTAAATATGAATTTTCAAACATTCAATTCATTAAAATGATTAAAAAATTTAGTCTACCTTAACATAAAGTCCTCAAATGAGATCACACAAAGATTTCAAAAGCTCTTATGAAGTTGAGGGCTACATTGAATGAGAAAAAGGTTACATGGAACTTCTCTTAAACTGCTAAAAAAAAAAAAACCTTCACAAAAAAATGTGTTTCTGATGCAAAAACTGCTAAATTAATTCCTCCAGGGGGAAGTCTTCAAAAGTTTCAAATTTGCCAATTGCTTTTCTTGGTTTTAATTTACATAATAATATATAATGCAATAATAATACTGGTATGCCAAGTGCAGACAATATTAGCAAAAGTAGTAGAAACATTTTCACAAAGGTGAACTAAATCTAAGGGGGCCTGGGTGGCTCAGTCGATTAAGCATCCGACTCTTTTTTTTTGGCTCAGGTCATGATCTCAGGGTCTTGAGACTGAGTCCTTGTGTTGGGCTACACACTGGTCATGGAGCCTACTTAAGATTCTCTCTCTCCCTCTCCCTGTGTCCCTCTGCCCCCAAAAAAGTGAACGTAAATATTTAGATTATATGCTCCTTTCCTAGTAGGTAGTGTACATATGCATTTCGTTATTCCAGAATGTATAGCTTTTTTCTTATATTTAAAATAAAGTTTAGATTTTATTAAAGTAATACCTGTATCAAAAAATTTAAATGCACAGCATAATGCATAAACTTGTCCGAATTATGATGTTGTACACCTAAAACTAATGTAACATTGTGTCAATTATACTCAAATAAAAAATTTTAAATTAAAGTACAAAATAGTGTTTGTGAAAACTAAGTGTCCTTCCAACTCTAGATCCCCAGGCCCTAAGTTAGAGGCAACTAATATCAGTAAATATTGCTGGACTATTCTTCCAGAGATATTTTACCTGAATATAAAAAGGTAGAGATGTTCTAAGATGTTATCATATAAGGAAGTCGCTAGGCTCTTTTGAAGTTATTTTTGAATCAGCATGCCAATTTTCAAAGATAAAGTTAGAGATACTATTAGCCCAACCCTGTATTACAACTGTCTTTTCATTACACATAAAAGTATCACAACTAGTTTCCATAGTTATAATTTATGTATCATGGTCCCTAAATTTTAATTTTAATGTACTACTACCATTAATGGCTTAAATAATCATTCCTTTCTCTGATTCTACTTTCCCATCATAGAAAGCTATTTAGCCTCTATTATATTCTATACAAATTTCCCCCTGCTTTTATGTCTTTGATTTTTTTTCATCCTTCTAATTCTAGTACTTACTTTTGCCAGATACCAGAAGAAAACATTTCTACTGTCACTTTCGGGGATTTCTTCAAAGTCTTCTCCCTGAAGATGACATTTCTGTGACCAAAGGATATCATGCTAAAGTATCTGGAATGTACACCACAGTTAAAACAAGCAAAAGAAACTAAACCTAGGCTGCAATTAGATGGACACACAACATATGTTTTCTCAAGGAGAACAAAACACTTGAGGGCATTCTACTA
This sequence comes from Canis lupus baileyi, assembly GCF_048164855.1. Lineage (NCBI taxonomy): Eukaryota > Metazoa > Chordata > Mammalia > Carnivora > Canidae > Canis > Canis lupus. The sequence continues at coordinate 14,436,085 of NC_132852.1, forward strand.
AATAAAAGAAAAACAGATAAATTATTTGTATTAAATAAATATTTTCAAAACTTGCATCTCTTATTTTATAAATGGCTAGTTTAAAATTACTTACAGCAAGTAAGTAAGATTTAAGCACAGTTTTCCAGAAACACATAGGGTGAGATATATGGGTTTGTATATGGAAGAGTATAGAGTGGGATGATCAGTAAAATAGATAAAGGTGATTAAGAGGTACAAAATTCCAGTTATAAGATAAATAACTCACAGAAATGAAAAGTACAGCATAGAGAATATGGTAAAAAAAAAATGCTGTGATAACGTTGAGTGATAGATGATGACTATTGTGGTGCGCAGTGAGTAATGTATAGGATTGTTGAATCAATGTTGTACATCTGAAACCGGTAATATTGTATACTAATTATACTTCACTAAAAAATCAAACAAAATGCCTACCCCCAAAAGACACTAAAAAAAAAAGTCAGAGAACCTCAATTTATGGAAGTAAAACTGGATAAGCAATTTTTAAAAATTTGTCACCCTCAGAAGAGAAACCAATATTTACCAAAATGGTGCATTAAATTAATCATGCCAAGAGTGATTAATGGAACAGTAGCTCCAATAAAGCCTCATTAAATAATGAATTAGGAATAGGTCACAGGGATGAGGAGTTCAACATAGGGAACATGGTCAATAATAATTTAATAACTTTATATGGTAACAGATAGTGACTATACTTATCATGGTAAGGATTGCCTAATACTACTGTGGAAGCACTATGTTGTACACCTAAAACTATATAACATTGTATGCATACTTCAATTAAGAAAGAGACACACGAGAAAAAAAAAAGAGACACACGGAAAAAAACAATGAAAAAAATATTTAAATTAATAAAGCTAGAAACCTGTTCAATAAAATATATTCCATCTTCTTAAAAAATCAATGAGAGTTATTTATTTTTTATGAATTTTTTTAAAAAGATTTTATTTGAGAGAGAGAGAAAACAAGCAGAAGGGAGGCACACAGGGAGAGGGAGACGCAGACTCCCAGCTGAGCACAGAGCTCAGACCCAGCTTGATCCCAGGACCCTGAGATTATGACCTGAGCTGAAGGCAGATGCTTAACTGACTGAGCCACCCAGGCGTCCCTATTTTGTTTTTTAAAGATTTATTTATTTATTTATTTACTTATGTATTTGAGAGAGAGCAAAAGAGCACAAAGGGGAGGGTGTGGGGGAGGGAGAGGGAGAAGCATATTCCCCTCTGAGCAGGAAGCCTGATGAGGGGGCGCATCCCAGGACCCAGAGATCATGAACTGAGCGGAAGGCAGATGGTTCACTGATTGAGCCATCCAGGTACCCCGAGTTAGGATAATGTAAAAGGAAAAAAATATTTAGCAAAAGGCTCCTGGCTAGTAGTATTAATATTATTTATAAAAGATCATATTATTTCAGCTAGAACTGAAGGCATAAGGCATCTTTGTTGTCAATAATAGTCTAAAGAAAACATGGTTTCTAGTACTTTTGATTTTGTGATTATATTGAATATTATTGTTCAAGAAATTCTAAGTTCCCTTTAAAGGTAATTTTGTTAAATTTGCTGCAAGACTTTTCAGGAAAAGTAATTTTATAATATCCTAAGTTCTTAATTTTTCACCCAATGGGTACTTTTGTCCTGTGTAATGATTATTGCCAGCCAGATAATAAAACAAAGAAATGTTTGTTTTACTCTTAAATTTCTAGGTGTACCCTTATTTCATAAATTGCAATGTAATCCTGGGCAAATTAATTAACTTCCCTGGGTTTCCAAACCATCATCTGTAAAAAAAAAAAAAATGTTGGTAGAGAGGTGGTCTATTAATAGGGACCCCTGAGCCCTTCCCCATCCCTACAGCCATGATGGTTATGATAAATTACTATCAGTGGTAGAGGTTTACCCAGCTTTTCAGTGAGGCTGCCTGTTACCTATTCTCTCTTCCTTTGGGGGAAATCATTGATCTGAGATTACTTTAAGCTAAAAAAAGTCTTTGAGTCTAGGCTGATCATGAGATTAAAAAATAACTGTCTGCAATACCTGTAATCTTGAAGTGCAATTTTTAATTTTCTGTTCCTGTATCTTTTATTTATTGAGCACTGTGCAGGGCTCCTGAATAAAATCATCATTTTGTGACGTTCTTAGTTTAAATATATATATATAGAAATATATGTGCGTGTATATATATATATAGGATGTACATAGGTACATATATAAAAATACATATTATATGCACACACACATATATTAGTATTCATCTAGGCTACCACAGCTTTCAAGTTTTTTCTTTCTTCTTCTTATTTTTTAAAGTAGGCTCTAAGCCCAACGTGGGGCTTGAGATGAAGAGTTGCTTGTTCTACCGACTGAGCCAACCAGGTGCTCCACTACCACAACTTCAAAACATTCCTGCCCTACTGCTTTTCTTTATCCATTTCATGAAATTAATAAGAAAATCTCTATGACAGATTAAGAGTAGCATCTGACAGGCATTGCGCCAAGCTTTAATCTCAAGATTTCAAAGAAGGTAAGACGTCAAACCTTCAGTTTACACATGATTTAGCTACTCCAAGATTCTCAGCTACTGTTGGGTTTACTGATTACCTGCAAAACCACTGTAAGATAAGATAATCAAAAAAAGATAAGATAACTCACTAAGACAAACTGGTATCATCAAGATATGCATTGGCATCTCTTATCGCACTTATGGATCACAGTACACACTATTACACATTTGTGTAGACTGAACAATTTATACCTATAGATATCAACTATTTAATTTTGGACAAAATTTTAAGTTTCACAGCCAAAATTAGACAAGAATTTCAATTTTGAACATACAGTATAAATCTCTCTTCCCTAAAATTTAAACCCCTTCCCGTTTTTAGGAAACATAATTGCATAATTCAAACTCCTTCAATACTGTGACCTAGTTCCTCCTCTTGATGTTATAAACAGCTCATGTAACTATGGTAACCACCTAGGGAAAACTCAATGTTTTTCTGGTCAGCAATATGCAAAGTATACCATATGTGTTATTTTTTCTGAGATAACCAAAGTAGATAATGTGTGTTTGCTTTTTTTTTTCTTGGCTATGGGAATGATAGTTCATGATACTGAATTTTTTCTTTACTACAGTTCCAGTCATTCACAATCCCTTCATTTTTTTGCTGTGATCATCTTGCTGACAGTAGTCCTTCTAAATGCTGAACAATACTATAACCCATAGTGGGACTGACTGTATGCACTCAATTATAAATCTGTGCTGTCTACCTCATAAGCCAAATGTACAGACCAACCTTGCTCCTGTTTCTAATGTTCCACCTCAAGAATCTGGTATTTTAACTTCATCCTTTATTCCTAGCCAAAGTATTTCCTTAAAGCAAAGAAGCAAACTGTAATTATATCTTGAGGGTATACTTAGACTCTGAGAAAAGCTATCTCCAGTATTTTTTTTAAGATTTTATTTATTTATTCATGAGAGACATAGAGAGAGAAAGAGAAGCAGAGATACAGGCAGAAGGAGAAGCAGGCTCCATGCCAGGAGCCTGATGTGGGATTCGATCCCAGAACTCCAGGATCACACCCTGGGCCAAAGGCAGGCGCTAAACCTCTGAGCCACCTAGGGATCCCTGCTATCTCCAGTTAGTGACTTTTATGTATCCTCCTTCTAGCTCTATTTTCTGTTTTTTAAAATACAATTAGTCTGGACTACTAATGCAATAAAGCAATTAAAAATACTTTAAAACTGACCTCAATGGAAATAAACTGTTTCTTCATTTTAGTTACCTATTGTACTAATGAGCTGATTTGAAATTTTCGGTATTTTCAGTACAACTTAAAATGTTTCACTGGATCTTCCAGAACAAATTATAATCTAATAAAAACTCTTAGATTTGTAATGATTTACTTACGTGCATTAGGTACAATTAGATTTCTACTGTGGGCTATCAATTGGTGATCTTTTAACATAAGAGTTTTTGTTAAAGTGCTTTTCTTGAATTTCCCTAGACATTTTTTTTTTTTTAAGATTTTATTTATTTATTTGACAGAAAAAGAGCACACAAGTAGGCAGAGCAGTAGGCAGAGGGAGAGGGAGAAGCTACCTCCCTGCTGAGCAGAGCTGAATATGGGACTTAATCCTAGGACCAAATTTCCTTACACTTTTAATAATGCTTTAACTATCCAAATACCCTCCTTAGAAAAACATTGCTATTTGCTTCACTGAATTAAATAGAGAATTAACTGCCTCTTACTGGTTTAGAAAAGATCTAACTAACCAAATGCAAGGTGTGGAATTTGTTTGGAATCTGTTAAATCAAGTGTAAAAAGATACTGATGAGACAACAGAGATATCTGGAAACTTTATTCATCTGGGTATTAAACGATAGATAACCTTTTTGATGGGATAATGGAATTGTGGGTATGTTTCTAAAAAAAAAATAATTTCTTATCCCTCTATACTTAACTTATTTTCAGATAAAATACAACAACCCAGCAAGGGAAAGAAAGTGTGGAAGGCCATAAGTGAAATAATGTCGGCCATATACTGATATATATTCAAGCTGGATGAATAGTGTGTTAGCATTATTGTATTATTACCTTTACTCTTGAGCATGTTTGAAAATTTCCATAATTAAAAAGTTTTACAAAACATTAAGAAGTAGAAAGAAGAAAAGCATTTCAAGTTTAATTGGCCTGACATAAGCAAGAACTAAATCTTCTCAGGAGGTATCTTTAGGAATCCTTCAGAACTATCTGCTGGTTTGAAGCTGTTTGGAGCTGTTGCCCTACCCTCTCACAACATAAATAAGGGCTATAAGACAGGTTTAGAAGCATAAACATTTACCACCAGAGGTCTCTTAAAAGAACCTGACTTTGAAATTACAGGTAATCCCAGACACTTCTACTAATTTTGGGCTTACTTATCTTTTTAAGGGCTACTTTATGGTAGAAAATATTTTGAAAAGCATATAAGATGTTTTTTGCTTTATCAGAGGATTTACTATAACCAATTAATTCCTACATCGTAGGGAATTGGGGACTTTAAAATTTTACCTTTAGCTCAGCAAGGCAACCCAATGTGAAAAGCCACCAAATGCCCAGCTAAGTGTTCACTGAGAAGAAAAGAACATGATAAATAACCAAAGGTCAAGAGTTGCATTTGGGGTGCACCTGGGGGCTTCAGTGGTTGAGCCTTTAGCTCAGGTCATAATCCCAGGGTCATGGGATCAAGTCCCACATCGGGCTCCCCATAAAGAGCCTACTTCTTTCTCCTGCCTATGACTGCCTCTCTCCCTCTCTCATGAATAAATAAATCTTTAAAAAAAAAAAAAAGTTGAATTTGGGGGAATATGGTGATTTTTTTTTCCATAAAGTACTCTTCCCATGCAGTGTGCTTACATAAACATGGCAGGAATACATCTTTCATTAACTTTTATAAATCAGTGAAATCCCTGGGTGGCTCAGTGGTTTAGCACCTGCCTTTGGCCCAGGGTGCGATCCTGGAGTCCCAGGATGCAGTCTCATGTCAGGCTCCCTGCATGGAGCCTGCTTCTCCTCTGTGTCTCTGCCTCTCTCTTTCCTCTGTGTCTCTCATGAATAAATAAATAAAATCTTTTAAAAAAAATAAAGGAGGAACATTAAAAAAAAAAAACTTTTATAAATCAATATCCCAAAACAAAGCACATCCAAAATAATTCTCTCTCACACACACAAATTACAGTGTTCTTTATGGGCACAGACCAACACAAGCTGAAAAAAAAAAATCACTATTTGGATTTTTTTGCTTCCCTTCAGCCTGTTCAACAGAGTTATGAAAGGTGAAAATAATGTATAGAAGATATTCATGATCATACCCAGCCCCCTTTCCTCTCTTCTTGCTCTGGGTTCCTGGACGAGGTAGTCTTAAGTAGTCTGCGTCTCCGCCTCTCTTACTGCTAGGTTCTAACCACGTGTCCTATCTGTCTGCCTGCAGGTTACTTCTCAGGCTGAATAAAATCCATGGGTACATTCAGTGCCTAACCTGAATCAGTAAAAAGAAAAAAAGGGGGGTGGGGGGCATCTTGCATTATTCTGGGCCTCCAATAAAGAGTACCCGAATCAAACCCATGAGTAAACAAACAAAACAAAACAGTAGGGTTCAGGTAAAAAACCAGTAAAATGCAATTTTTAACATGACTGGCTCTTGACATTAACCTGGCTGTTGACTCTGAAAGAGCTCAAGACCGAGCGCAATGAAATCCTAGACGGTTCTCAGAAACACACCGCACGGTACCGCCTGGGTTAATGTAATATTCGAGTAGTCGAGGACCACAAGAGGGCCACAGGAGAACGCCAGGCCGTCTCCCAGCCCCGTGCAGGGTTTTCTGTTGTTCCCAAGCGGCCGAGTTTTCTGGAGGGCTGTTTTGCCCTGTTTTGCCTTGAAATGCAAAATTTCCTGCAGGTCGGAGCCTGCACTTCTCTTTGCACGTCGAGGGGCACTCGTACAAACAGGGGTTTTCAAAAGTGCTCTGCAGAGGTCCCCTGCGGACGCACCGGACACGGCGGGGCGGGGGTGGGGGATCCGGGGGGGCAGCCCCCTGGCGTCTCCCGTCTGACCCGAAGGCACCTGCCGCTGGAATTCTCCGCGTGCTCGTCCTCCTTAGGGCCGCTTCGTCTCCCCGAGTCCCACGTTATCCCGTCCTGAGAGTCCCTGTGGCACAACCTCGGCCCCTCCGCTTGGCCGCCGCGTCCAACACTGCGCGGAACCTGAGCCCTGAAAGTCGACCGCACGGAGGAGGACCAGGGCTTCTCTGCTCGCCTCCCCGCTTCCCGCCCCCGAGCCCCTGCGGTTCTCGGCCTCGGGGCAAGGACTGATGGAGGCGGGGGGCGGGGCCACGTGAGGCTCCCCGGTTCCGACACCCCGAGGAGGGGGAAATCCTTTTCTAAAGGTTGTGTGTTGGACAAGACAGGTTTCTGGGGGGTGGGGGGTGGGGGAGCGGGAGGGGGCAGATGCGGGCGACACGGCGGAGTCCCGGGGGGCCGGGCCGCGGACGCATCCTGCAGAGGAGCCGCGGCAGACCCCCCCCACCCCCGCCCCGGCCCGGGGGCAGGGCGGCAGCGCGCTGAAGCCAGGAGGGAGATTTAAACGGCGAGGACAGGAAGAAGCGGCTGGGGCCCGCCGGGAGCGCCGCCTACCTCGCCCTCTGCCCCCGCCGCGGCGTCCCTGAGCGCGAAGGCCGCCGCCGTCGCGGGAGGGGAGGAGGAGGAGGAGGAGGAGGAGGAGGACGCCCGGCCCGCGGGCCGCGTCGAGGCGGCGGCCTGGCGGGAACACGGCCGCCGAGCATGCCGGGAGCCGCGCCCGCTGCACGCTGGGTAGCGTAGTTCCCGCCGGCCTTCCTGCAGCTCGTAGCGAGAAGCCGCCGGACGCCCGCTGCTCTTTTAAAGCCCCGCGACTTGCCGCGCCGCGCCAGGGCGCTCCCCCCCACCCCCAGAAGGAAAATGTCGGTGACAGCGGGCCGAGGGACTCGCACCGAGAGTCCCCTTCCCCGTGGGAACGACGGAAGAAGGAGCCAGCCGCCTCCCCTCCCCGGTCCCATTCAGACACGGAGCGAAGAGGCGGGCTTGACAGCGCTGCCCCTTTAAGAGGGGGCGGGGCGCAGCCTGCCGTTTGGCCGTCCTCCGCACCCTCCCCCCGCGGCCGAGAGCCGACAGACCAATCGCCCGGGCGGCGGAGGGAAGGCGGGAGAATGCGAACCCTCCGGTAGGGCGGTAGGGGCGGGCCCCCGGCCTTATTAGGAGCGAGTCCTGCGCAGGCGCAGACGCGGCCGCAGGCGGAGGGGCGGGGGCAGCCCAGTGAGAGACTCTCCGACAGGCACGGAGGGCGACTGCGAGGAGAGGGGGGCGGCGAGGGGCTTGTCATGGGGACCCGGGCCACGGGACGGCATTGCTAGCGCCGGGGGCTCCGCGGGGGGCGGCGGTGTCCACGCCCGGGACCGCGGCGCCAGCTCCGCCGGGGGATCCCCGCTGCTCTAGTCCTGGGGAGGGAGGGGAAAGAGGAGGGAGCCCCGCTCTCGCCCCGCCCCTGGGCTTGTTCCCGCGGGGGCGGGGAGTGAGGCTGCTTTTGGGGGGAGTGGAGATCGGGGGACTCGGCTGTGCCCTCCCGAGCGGCTGCCGGCGTCCCCGCGGCGCCGGGCTGCCGAGCCGAGGAGCCGCGGCGGCCGTGGCTGGTGCATGTGTGGCTGCTGGATGCGGAGGCGGCGGCGGCGGCGGCGGCGAGGAGCAGCAGCGGCGGCGGCAGGATGTTAGGGCAGCAGCAGCAGCAACTCTACTCGTCGGCCGCGCTCCTGACCGGGGAGCGGAGCCGGCTGCTCACCTGCTACGTGCAGGACTACCTCGAGTGCGTGGAGTCGCTGCCCCACGACATGCAGAGGAACGTGTCTGTGCTCCGAGAGCTGGACAACAAATATCAAGGTAGGGGGCCGCGCGGCTGCGAGTGCGGGTCCTCCCGCCGGCCTGCGGGCGCCGTCGCTCCGAGCCTGCCCTGCCCGGGGAAGTGCCACTTTCCATTTCTCCAGTGACAGGCCCCCCCCCCACCCGAGCGCACGGAGGGGCTCGGCGGAGGGGGACGGAGGAGCGGGTCTGGAGGCTGGGCTCGCGGCCCCCCCTCCCCCCGCCGCGGTCGGCGAGGACTTCTGTGGGGTATCGCGGGTGGGGGTGGGGGCCGCTCGTCAGCCCCCGCTGCAGACCCAGCGGCTGCAGCTGGTGTGCGGAGGAATCAGCCATTTTAAGCAGCATTTGTTCCGGCGCTTGCCTGCCCCGTGCCGCAGACCCTCCGGCCCCGGCGAGGGAGCGTGCAGCGGGCGGGGGTGGAGGGAGTGAGCGGCCGGCCGCAGCCGGGCTCCCGCTGGTCTCCGGGGCCTGGCTTTCCCCACCCCCGCCCCTCCGGCCCCCACCCCGGGAGCAGATGCATTGGAACGTGCGGGGGGGGGCGGGGGAGCAGCAAGAGAGGGCCGCGAAGGCGGACTCGGGGAGGTCCCTCCCTCGGCGCTCCGGCTCCGGGCTCGGGCACCGAGTACGTTCCCTTCTCTCGCCCCGGGGAAAGTTCCGGGCCGCGGCCCTTCCCCGGCGCCTACAGCCAAATGGTTAAAAGGGGAGGGGTCCCGGCGGGGGAAGGCAGAGGGGTGTGTGTGTGGCGGGGAGGGCCTCCCGGCCCTGGGGGCGGGGCCTGGGGCGTGACGTAGGGCGTGGGCGGGGCGCGGGCGGGCGCGCTGCCGCCCGCCTCGAAAATGGCAGGTCGCGGGAAGGCTTGGGCGGAGCTGGCCGGCGGGGCGCTGTCGGAACCTTGCGGACCTTAGCTCCTAACCGGCAGGGTCAGTGCTGAGGTTTGGGACGTGTTTGTCGTGGTTTTTCGACCCTTTCTGAACCAACTCAGGACGAAGAAACGCTCAGCTACCGGGATCATCGCGGACCCTGGTCCCGCGTAGGTTCCGGGGCTTGCGTCACTTCCGGGCCCCAGGCGGAAGTGGGTGGTTGACTGGGCAACCGCCTGGCGTCCCTCTACCCGCGGGTCCCTCCTTCGGCAAGTTTGAGTGATGAGGCAAAAACGACCCTCCGTGGTCAGACCCGGGAACCCAAGGCAGGGAGTCAGGCTTTCCGACAGAGCGCACCATTTGTCATCCAGTATTGGTGGACCTTTCGTCTGCCACTAGGAGGGGAGAAATTTATATGGGGAACTGTTTTGCGTTTAATGACCCTGATGGGGGACTAGACCTTGGACGTGATGTGGAGACAGCCGTACGGACTTGAATAAGATGACTTGGGACCCCGTCCTCTGTTTTCTAGACCGGTCACTAATGTTACGATTTAGTTTCAAAGGAACCCACTTCTGGGGTGACGTTTGCTGGCCTGCAGCGTGTTAGAATATTTAGGTGTCTCTGTGCTTCCGAATCTATACTTTATTTCTGCCTTCTTAACCCACACGATAGGCTTGCTGATAGGACCGGTCTCCGTGAGGGGGAAGAGAATGAAAGAGTGGTTACTTACCGTGGATCATCGCTGTGCCAGGTCCAGAACATTATCTCACAGTAATCCTATGAAGTAAACATTTGTTTTACAGACAAGTTAAAATTCACGAGGAATTGAAGTGACTTGTTCACTTAAGTAGGTGGGGAAGTAGGATGCCTACTTCTCGCGCACATCCTTGTTTTTGTACCATTATTAATTTTCTATTAAAACTTACTTGATAAAAGCCCCCCCCCCCCAGGTATTTTCTGCAGACATGGAGCACAGACGTGAATTGTAGCCTAAGATGATACATGTGTGCTTGAGAATCGTCGATTGAACATTTTTTGTTTTTCACATAGTAACTCCGTGAAGTTTGTAAAGACTGCATATTTTTACATTTCCTTAAGGACACCTATTTACAAGAGTTCAGCCATTTTCATTTGAATTGGGAGGGAAAATTGGTTACAGGGAAATCTGCCATCCTGACCATCTAGAATTGTCCTGAGTGGCTTTGGTAACATGAGAAACACTATTAAGCTCTAAAAGATCGAGAGATTATAAATGTTTTTGGCTCCATTAAGATTGGTGACTTTCAAGATTAATATAAAAACAAGGATCTAGTTTTCAGTCTGTGCCCATGCTTACGAAGCTCCACTTGCACAGTTTTATGTTGATTAGCTTTATGTGCTTGTGTGCTCCGGGATCCAACTTCATATGGTTTTTATTTCTTTGCTAGTTCTTATGTATTTTTTGTTTTTGCGTTTGATACTTACCGCAATATTTAGTGATATAAAATATAGGAAGTCAAAAAAGTTTCTCTCCTACCTATTTGAGACAGTTTCAGAAATTACTGAAGAATCTTTAAAAGTAACCTTAAAAACTTAGAAATAGGGAAATGAAGACAACAGTTTCACAATTGAAAAAAAGTATTTGTTATGGGATATGGTTATTAGAGAACTTCAATATTTGTTCCGGTATTCTTGTTTGTAATTTCTTGGGTAAATAACCATTGAACTAAAAATTAATACTTAATTTCAAGTGCCTTCCGTGGAGCTTAGTAGAAAGTGCTTAAACAGCAGAGCCAGGTGTACATACCTGGCAGAGTTCAAAGTCTAGGGTTGTTACCTCTTGACCTTCATTTTCTTCACATACAGAAATTATACATACCTTCCTCATTGAGCTTGCTTTGGAGATTAAATGAGAAAAGCCTTAACACATAAAAGGGGCTTAGTCGGTCTTAGTTTCCTCTCTTCTTTCATTACGTAATTAAGGTGTCCTAGAAATGTGAATTTTTCTCATGTACAGTATCAGTGTGCCTGTATGACATCATTAGCTTCTAACTCCTGATAGGTACAGAATATTTAAATAAGGCTTAAGGTTTACCTTTATTTTTTAATCCTCAAGTTTTATGTCTGAGGGGAAAATACATAATTATTTTTCCAGGAGAAAAGTGATATTCTTAGGAAAGCCACCTACATACGTAGCTGGGCAAATGGGCTAGATCTGACCTTTGTTTTAAAATATGCTATGCAGGTATGAGTACCCTCAAATGTGTGGTAGCACTTTGTCATGTATCCCATGGATAACTTAAGCAGTTATCCATCAAGTGTGAGTACTTATAATTTCTAGGGAGGAGTTAATTCATAAGAGTTGTATTGACTACTTGCTTTGTGTTAACCATTCTTGCAGACAGCCCTAGTGTATGCACTTGTCTAACATTTCTGTTGTTATCATTGATAATATTGGAAGGTAAAACAATGGTATATCATGTGCTGGTAGTACTATTAGAATATAAAACCGTGATATGCCACGTGGTGTGGTAAATTAATTTTTGTTCCCCCACCTTTAGTAAGACAACCATTCTAGATAGCTTTATATCTCGTAAGGACAAGAAATAGAACAGATTTGAATAAAAAACAATCTTATGTAAATTTTTGGTGACATCTGGAACTATATTTTTAGACTTTTTATACTTTATAGTGACTCAGACATTTTTAATTGATTTAAATTGTGTGCCACACGCTATACAATACCAAAATCAGCAGTTCAAAAAGCTTAAAACCAACTGCTGAGTTATCTACAAAAGCAGAGTGATCCAGTGCTGACTTTACTATAATTTTGTTAGTAGCTTAGTCAGTTGATGCCAGAATCTGAACCTAAACCTACTCTGGAAATAGTTTGGTTTTCAGAATCTCCCATATGATAAAATAAAAGAGCCATTAAAACTAATATGGTGGGAAAAGTTAACTTGTGTCTGCTTTGTTTAAGAGTGTCCAGGGGTATGATATGAAAGTAAAGGTGTAATGTCTCTCTGGAGTCCTGTAAACACAGTTCGACAGTAATCTGTAGCCTAGTTTTAGAACCTAAGTTTAACAGTTGAAGACTGGCATGTAAATTATTAGTGTCGTTTTGAGGTTCAAATGAAATACAGGTGACTTTAATACTAGGTAGACTGTAAAGTGGCATACAATGTTCTTGCCCATGTAAAATAGTTTGAGTACTAATTAGTGCACACATTTCTTCTTATCCTTTTTTTTTTTTTTTTTTTAAAGTAAGCTCAGCGCCTATTATGAGGCTTGAACTCATGACCCTGAGATCAAGAGTCCTATACACTCTACCAACTGAGCCAGCCAGGCACTGTTCTTATCCTTTTAAATATAGATTAATGAGTATTAGAAAGCTGTTTAAATAAATAAAATTTAAAAAGAAAGCTTTGTATTCTTACTAGTTTATTTCTAAATATGCTTTCATATTGGATAACATACGGTTTTTCTGTGGGAATTAATGTTTTTTAATGTATACCTGCCAAGAGGAGTGTGGTTTTATGATTTGAGTTCATTCAACTTTACCAATTCTGTGAAAGATAGCTAACTTAAAAATATTATATGTGCTAATGCACAAATGTTCTGATTTTCTCTTACATTTTTAGAAACATTAAAGGAAATTGATGATGTCTATGAAAAATATAAGAAAGAAGATGATTCAAACCAGAAAAAACGCCTACAGCAGCATCTCCAGAGAGCATTAATCAATAGTCAAGAATTGGGAGATGAAAAAATTCAGATTGTCACGCAGATGCTCGAATTGGTGGAAAATCGGGCAAGGCAAATGGAGTTGCATTCACAGTGTTTTCAAGATCCTGCTGAAGGTGAACGGGCCTCGGATAAGGGAAAGATGGATTCCAGCCAACCAGAAAGATCTTCGAGAAGACCCCGCAGACAGCGAACCAGTGAAAGCCGTGATTTATGTCACATGACGAATGGGATTGAAGACTGTGATGATCAGCCACCTAAGGAAAAGAAATCCAAGTCAGCCAAGAAAAAGAAACGCTCCAAGGCCAAGCAGGAAAGGGAAGCATCACCTGTTGAGTTTGCAATAGATCCCAATGAACCTACATACTGTTTGTGTAACCAAGTGTCTTATGGGGAAATGATCGGATGTGACAATGAACAGTGTCCAATTGAATGGTTTCACTTTTCGTGTGTTTCGCTTACCTATAAACCAAAGGGGAAGTGGTATTGCCCAAAGTGCAGGGGAGATAATGAGAAAACAATGGACAAAAGTACTGACAAGGCAAAAAAGGATAGAAGATCGAGGTAGTAAATGCCATCCACGTTTTAAAAGGTTATTTGTCTTTTATATAATTCTTTCAGAATTTACTTTCAGAAAATGTTTTAGGGTAAATGCATAAGACTATGCAATAATTTTTAATCATTAGTATTAATGGTGTATTAAAAGTTGTTGTACTTTGTCTGTGACCTTAATTTTCTGCACTGAATTACCAAATATTTTAAACCAGGTAGTCTTTAGATCACCTGATGAAAGGAGCAGGGAATAGGGAGAGGGTGGTGTGAACATTATAAAACCTTCACAAACCATGCCTATTTCATTTTCATTTAAAACTACAAAGCTGTTTTTTGGGTAAACACCAAAGTTTTGCTAGCATTTTAGTTCTCTGGGCTTTAAAAAATTTAGATACAGTTGGAGTTCTCTGTAAGCATTCAAATTATCTTGGGTAATTTAAAATATGAACACTACATTCGGAGCTTCTTTCTCCCTAGCCCCATTTATACATACACTTGTTCATCTCTAGTCTTCCAAGAATCTCAGGAGCTAGAGATAAGAATAATTTGGGATTCCATGTGGAATAATGTGCTCTTATTAGAGTATTTGCTGCTGTATTTTCCTTAGTAGCATTTTGATACACTGTCAGTAGCCCATTTGTAAATGCCTTGCTGCTGCATCATAGACCCATTTAACCTAGTGCTTAATAAGGGAGTTGTGTTTTGTTTTGTTTTAATTGGGACAGCTAAGCATAGTTAGGATACCAAAAATGGTGCCATTGGCTTATATTGGAAAATTTGGGGTTATGCAGTATCATGGTTCAAGGTTGAGCAATTTTAAAAAATGCATCTTATTTAATAACATTTTCCATGTGACCCACTTCTGCGATGCCTAGCCACAGGCCCGCCAGTGGGAAAAAGGGCGCACACTGGTCTTTAAAATATTGCCTTTACATCAAACAGGAGTTGAAATAGTTTTGCTAGTGGCTATAGTTGATTTCTGTCCCAATCAGTGATTATATATTATTTTAAGTAATAGTGTATTCACTTTAACTTTCTGGTATTGGTGCTGTTTGATGTTTTCACGTTTAATGAACTAATTTCATTATAACAATGCAATTAATAATGTATTTGTAAATTGAATTTTCCGAGATTCTGATATTTTAAGGGTAAGCATATTGATGGATATACGAACATATATTCGGAGAATTTTTTGGTTTGGGGGAGGGGGCAGCAGATTGACTAGTTCTTTAAATCTATGTGTAACATACTTTTTATTCCTCATTTCTTCCTAATCTGATGATCTTGATTCTTTTTGATTAACATGTGAAAAATTCTGTCTGCTTGTTTGGAAAAAAAAAAAAAAAAAGTTTTTTTTTTCTCTTCCAGCTCTCCTGTGTGACTTTTAGGCATGTTATTTCACCTCATCTAGGTGTCAGGTTATTCATCTGTAATATGAGGTTGGCTTAACTATGTCCAAGGTTCTTTTGAAATCTATAGTATTTGCACTATAGTGAGGATTTTAATAATCAAATGACTTGTTTTTCTCTTTTGTTAATTTTGTCCGTCATTCTGAGATATGAAGACGGTTTAAAGGTGATATTTGAGACAGGTAAATGCACAACAGTTGATTAACTTCTGTCTTAAGGATATTTTGCTTGATGACTGGAACCAGTTGGTTATATTGCTTCTTGAGCGAGAAATATTAGACAGCATGATGAAGAATTTATTTTATTGTAACATAGTTGAGTTGTAAAAAAAAAAAATTCTTTTCTCTCTTGAGAATACAGCATTTTGTCTTAGTGATTACATCCTTATTACTAGGATGAGCTCTTTACCTGACACCATTAAAAATATCCATATGTGCAAAGTCTCCAAAAGCTTTCAGATGTGACTGTGTAGAAGTCAACACTTTTTCATACATTAAATTTCTCTCAGCATATGAAGGAAAAAACTCCACTTCATAATAAAAGTACCCAAATTTGGATTAGGCTTGATAGGAAAACAGACATGGAAAATCCTGGAAGATGCGCTCTCCTTAAGACCTAATGTTTGAGATAGTTTTATTTTTATGAATTGTTTGTTTTCGATATCACTTGGGAATGTCTTAAGTTTGCATAACATTTTGACTAGGATTTCTCTTTTTAAGTATTCTAGATTTCATATGCTGGCTCATACCATGGTTATCAACTCATGCTATAAACCAGTAGAATTACCTCAAAAGCTTCAAGAAATACAGATTCGTGTGTCCCACGCCAAGCAATTGTGATCTAATTCATCTGGAATGTGGCTGAAGCATTAGAATTGTTAAATCCCCAGGTGATTCTAATATACAGAGAAGTTTTAGAACTGCCATATTATGAAGATTTGAACCTATTGAAAACTGTAGGTGGCTTCTCTACATCTAGATTTATATGACTCTGAAGCACATATAAGGTCTATATATCTATAAGGTCTATATAAGACCTATATATAAGGTCAGATATAAGCACGTATCTGATAGATACACAGGAGGTTGTCCCTTGCCCCCAATGGTCTGCTAACACTGAAGACTCAACACTTGAGTGCTTCTTCTATGCTGGGCACTGTTTCTAAGCAGTGGTGATTTAAAAAGTCCTTGCTCATAGGCCAGACATTTTGGTGGGAAGCCAGATAGATGTGACGGTAGGTGACTGTAGGAGGGGAGTAAAGCCCCCGTAACACAATAGTTGGGAAGAGAGGTGAGTCTTAATTAATGGTGATTAAAGTTCTGGAGAGAAGTGACTTTTGAGCTGAGACTAGAGGGAAATAAGGAAGTTTAAGGGAGGGAAGAGTAAAACCAGCTTGTCAGTTTGACTAGAGCACTTGACACAGTGTGGAAAGTACTAGAAAACTGGACTCTTGAAAGCCATAGTGGGAAGTTTGGGAAGGGCTTATACTGGAGAGTTCATAAGTGAGTTTATATTGAAGAATTCTTTGAAGATCACTCCGATCATGCTACATGTAATGTGTATCATAGGGAGCCTTGATGAAAATAGGGAGTGTCAAGAGATTCTTTTTCAGAAGTCTTTGCACCAGGGACGCCGGGGTGGGTCAGTGGTTGAGCATCTGGCTTCAGCTCAGGTCGTGATCCCAGAATTCTGGGATCAAGTCCCACATCAGGCTCCCTTCAAGGAGCCTGCTTCTCCCTCTGCCTGTCTCTGCCTCTCTCTGTCTCATGAATAAATAAAATATTAAAAAAAAAAAAAAGTCCTTGCACCAGAAATACTGATAGCTTAGACCAGGATGATAGGACTCTGCATCTTCAACAACTGCCAACAGGAGGATTTTGGCCCAGCAATTAGAAAGCAAAGAGAACGACTCCGGTTTTTTTGCTTGAGGGGGAAAATTAAGATTTCTGTTTGCATTTGGGTTTGAATTTCTCCTAAAATCCAGCATGGGATTGCGGGAGGGGCGGGGAGCTAAACATTTGGGAGTTAGCCTATGAATAGAGTTTAAAGCCTTGTGACTGAAATCACTTGTAAACAGATGAGTGCCTCTGAAATTTTAATGTGGCTGAGAGTCCTGTTTTTGTTAAAAGCAGATTCGGAATTAGTAGGTCTGGTGTGGGGCCCGAGAAACTGCATTTCTAACAGGTTCCTCAGTGGGGCTGCTGCTGCTGCTGGCCGGGAACCCACAGCTTGAGTAGCAGCCACGTAGGTCCAGAAGAGGGCGGGGTGGGCCGTGGGGCACTAAAACATTTGGAAGGGGAGCCAGCAGAGGAGACTTCAGATCTCTCCGTGACGGAAAGCAGAGAAATGTGACACAGCAGGATGAAAGTGACATGTTTCAAGAGAGGAATGGTCACTCATTCAAGTGCTGCTCAAATAGGATGACCATGAGTCACTAGGTTGGGAGAATTGCGGAGTTAACAGGCTGTGAGTTTGGGGATGAGGAGCTGCTTGGAGTGGGTTGGGAGCAGAAGGGGACAGAAGTAGAATCAGCAGTTGCGGACAAAAGTGTTTTTTTTTTTTTTAAAGATTTTATTCATTTCAGAGAGCACGAGCAGAGGAGGGGCGGAGGGAGAGGGAGAAGCAGTCCCCCACAGGGCTCGATCCCAGGACCCTGGGATCATGACCTGAGCCAAAGCAGAAGGCAGACAGACGCTTAACTGACTGACCCCCGCCCCCACCCCAGGTGCCCCAGGGCAACTCAAGTTTTGATGTAAAGGGAAGCAAGGGTGTAGCTGAGGGTGTGGGTGAGCTAAGGGAGGATTTTTTTTTTTTAATTTTATTTGTTTATGATAGTCACAGAGAGAGAGAGAGAGAGGCAGAGACACAGGCAGAGGGAGAAGCAGGCTCCATGCACCGGGAGCCCGACGTGGGATTCGATCCCGGGACTCCAAGATCGCGCCCTGGGCCAAAGGCAGGCGCCAAACCGCTGCGCCACCCAGGGATCCCTAAGGGAGGATTTTAACTCAAGGAGACAATATAGCATCGTATGCCAATTGGAATATTCCATTAGAAGGGGACAGACACGTGCTGTCAGGAGATGGGGGTTATTGCAGGAGAGAAATCTGAATAGGCGGGAGGGGATGAGTGAGAACCAGCACCCGTGAGGGGTTCATCTCAGCCACGGGGACGGTTCTAGCTCCTGCGTCAAAAAGGAAGACGGGGTTACAATTCTTTTATATTAAAATATTTCTCATACACCTATTACTTTACAGGGTGCTGCTTTCAGTCCTCGGGAATAAAACAGGAATGAGGACAAAACAAAAATCGTAACGTGGTGGTGCTTAGGTTCTGGAAGCATCCAGGAGTGAATGCAGATAGCTGGCTGGGTTTGGTATGGGGGGAAAATGAGATCATTCCCTTCTAACAGCTGCCACTTTGCCCGCGCGGGGCTGAGCCGGGGAAGGGACAGGGATGCTGGAAATCTGCAGAGCGAGCCAGGCCCCTGGGAGCCCTGGGGAGGATGGGGAGTGGACCGGCAAGGCCAGGCAGAGCTGCAGGTCCCCGGGAGCCTTTTGGCATAACTTCAAGTGAACTGGTAACTCATTCTGTTGCCGGGATGCAGGCAGGAAAAAAGAGAACGGCCAAAATAACAAAATTTCTAAATATCCCTATAGCGAGCTAGAAAAATTGCGGCTCCCCTGTCCTTTTTATATGCCCAGTAGGTGGCTTCCTTGGCGGGATGGGTCCTCGGGCCCCCCCCACCCCCAAAAATATAGAGAGAGGAGCCCATCTTCAAGGAGCAGTGAGGGTAGAAATAAGCCTGACCTACCCTCAGCCTTTCCTCCATCAGGTGCTTATAGTTTGATGTCATTGAAAATCTGTTTTAACTAAGGTGTAAGGTACCTGGAAATTACCCTCACTGTGTTGCCTAAACTGTACGTCAATCAGAGAGACCAGAGGCCCTGTATCTCCGTGAATGTGAGGGCAGTGCGTGCCCTGAGGATTCCAGGGATGTGGATTTCTCCGGGTCTCAGCTGGCTCACTTGTCCTCCTCCTGGGCCTGCAGTTCGCTCAGCTGCGAAACCAGTGATTTAAGACACGGTTATGCTATAAACGTGGTTAACATTATTCACATCCCTTAACATCATTAGCAAGGAGTTCTCCTGTTCACAAACTTACTAACTGGGGAGTTTATAAAATAACAGTGTTTAGTTTGCGTATGTGCTAACTGGACTTTAAAACAGACACTAAAAAAAAAAATTAAAAAGAAAATAAAACAGACACTAGGATGATCTTGATGGATCTTCGCCATCTCCACACCCCATTCTAATTTTATATCTAAAAGTATTACTCAAAACGTTTTCTTTACAACGCCTCGCTTTTTGATGTCAATTTATTTTTAAACGGTAACTGGACTTTAACGCAGGGTTTTCGACACTTCAGACACTAGAAGGATCTTGTTGGGTTTTTTGCCAGGTCCACATCCCATTCTAATTTTATATTTAAAAGGATTCCTTACTCAGAACGTTTCTTTACAATGACTCACTTTTTGATGTCAATTTTATTTTTAAAAGGAAGCATGTCACTTCGCTAAGTGGGAAATTATTATTATCACTTTGACTGGATTACCTTAGAATATAATGAAAACACAGCAATGTTATTAAATTCTAGCTATGGAGTATTGCTGTGACAACAGCCCCCAATCTACTCTCGTTTTTTAAAAAGTGTGATTAATAAATACTATTAGGTAAGGGCAAAAAGACATAAAAACACTAAAACAAGTCTTTCTGCATGAGTGTAACCAAACGGATTTAAAGAGAATTTTGAGGACTACCTTACCATCTGGCCCTGGGACACACTTCAAGCAACAGAAGATTTAACTACTGCAGTTTCTCGACTTTGAATATAAAACAGAAACACTCCCATGTCTAAGGCATCTATCTACCTACATGCGTGCAGATGGACTGTGCCTCGTAATCAAGGTCTCTGTAAACCTTCCCTCAGGTACTGACCAGCATTACCCACATCAGTATTAGATTAACCAACATTATCCTGACTCCACTAAGTTTCTGGACTCGTCAGTTTTTAAATCTCAGGATTTAAAAAAAAATAAATAAATAAAATAACCAAGCCCTGCAGCTCCAGCAACACCACTCAGCGAGCAGAGAGATGTCCCAGGCAGCCTTGTCTATAGTCGCTTTTGGGAGGCCTGGCATTCCAGCCTTGAAAAAAAAACCTTACAATTTTCCAGATAATTTCCTTAGTTGCACTGGCTAATGGATTCTCGATTCGGCGATCTTCATTGTAAAAGAACCCCCCCCCCCAAATTCCAATTTACTTATGAATTAGGTGACACCAACATGTCCTAACACTGAAAGATGGAGGTTTTGGGTGTTGCAGTGTGTTTTGGGATGGGGGAGGGTAGTCTTGGGCCCAAACACGCTCAAGTCATCTTTCACATTTTTCATGGTATTAGATAAAAATGGTCCTGCCTTCTTAAATATGTCCTTCAATCCTTTTTTGACTTGGTGTATGACATAAACGAAGATTTGATGTCTTCATCCTTTGACTCAGCACCGGGTTTACCTCCGAGGATATCCTTCAATCTTGCCCCAGTGTGGAGGCCTGTTAGCACTGCACTTGCCTCAGCCTAGTTTTAAAAATAAATGTGGCTGCTTTTAATGAGTTTCGTCCTTCCTGGGATCCCTTGGTGGCGCAGCGGTTTAGCGCCTGCCTTTGGCCCAGGGCGCGATCCTGGAGACCGGGATCGAGTCCCACGTCGGGCTCCCGGTGCATGGAGCCTGCTTCTCCCTCGGCCTATGTCTCTGCCTCTCTCTCTGTGACTATCATAAATAAATCAAAAAAATTTAAAAAAAAAAAAATAAGTTTCGTCCTTCCTTGCTTCTAAACCCGCCTGCCTAGCACTGGAAAAGCATTTGGTCAAATTTGTGTCTAGCTTAAAAATAAATACATTCTAAGAGAGGATCTAGTGCTTGAGCTTTAATGCATGGTTTTGGTTTTTTAAATATGTGGATTCTGCCCCCTTCATCCCGCCCCTGGTTTTGACTGTGTTCAGATGGCAGTGTTTAGCAAAACACTGCCAAATCTCCTTGCTTTGAACAGCAAAATTGAATTACTTTGACCAGAGTCCTTAATTTATTTATATAGTACATTAATCTTAGAAACTTCCCACATAGAAACAAAGGTGTTAGGCCAACCAGCTCTGGTTTGCTCTCCAAAGATTCAGGTTTTAGACCAGTGATATGGGATCATGCCGGCAATAGGAAGGGAAAGTTTGAATACAGAAAGAAGAATCTGCTGTTACACTTGCCAGGGATGGATAGGACTGCCAAGCCTTTAAGACAGACTTTTACTGCTACTTTTGTGCCTTCCTGAGACATGGTAAATCCCTCAGCTGTCAAAAATATCCCCCTATGGTCTTTAGAGTGTGTTTTGTTTTTTGGCTATAAATTTGCATTTCTCACCAACCTGAAAAAAAAATCAATTAAGAAAAGGGATTATAAACTATAGCAAAATAGCGACAGAGAAGTTACTACAAAAGGTTCATAGTAGCTTTGGCTTTGAATTTATGATGCTTGGGTATTACACTGAAAATTTTCTACATCTACATCAGTTTTGTGTTACTTTGGAATGATTCTGGCTAAATTTGAGGTGTAATTCAGTAAAACTGACAATCTAGAACTTTTCTGATTGCACAGTGGAACATAAACTTTAGTAGAGAAAGGCATAAAAAGGATGTCAATGATTTTTTCTATTAAAATCCATCTGAAATTAGATTTCTCTTTCCATTGTAGATCCAGTGCTTAATTATCTGAGATTGAGAGATTTAAAAACTTTTGTAGATCACTTTCATGTTATTCGAAAATCTGAAAACAAGACTTTGATCCTTGTAAGCTAATAAGAGTGAGTTTAGGATCTTGGTAAAGCATTTTTGTAAAGAAGTACTTTATGTGTCAGAGAGTTTGTAGCACCTACTTAAATAACAAGTGGTTAACTCAGAGTGAGTTACAAAATAGTAGCTAAGGGTACTAATTTATGTAAGGGGTTAAAGTAGACAAATTGCTTTTTTTTTTCTTTTTTCTTTTTTTTTTTTTGTTTGTTCTGTTTTTAAAAAGATTTTGTTTATCCATGAGAGACACACAGAGGCAGAGGGAAAAGCAGGCTCCCTTCAGGGAGCCCCATGCAGTACTCGATCCCAGGATCGAGTACTGCAGGATCATGACCTGAGCCAAAGGCTGACGCTCAACCACTGAGCCACCCAGGCATCCCTTGTTATTGTTTTTTTTGCCAGATACCTGAATCTTTGTTTCACTTGTTTTGCTGCACTGAAGGCCATCCTTCTGAGGGAGCAAGAATGCAAATATTCTGCTATGAAAGAGAATATACACAATCATTGGTAAATGATTCCCAGACATGAACTGTGTGTCATTTATTTTCTTGCCATATTTTTCCATTTTCCCATTGACCTGCCTTATCTTGACTTTTGATATTAATATAACAATTCAAGGATAATTTGGGTAGGCTGAAAAAATGATTCACAGCAGCCTATACCACATAGAAGTAGAAGAGCATTCCTGGTAACCAGCCAACATCTCTGTTTTGTGGTGACATTATATCCCAAACCAGAGTTTCCTAAATTGTTCTGTGGATCCTGGAATGCTCTTCTCTGCCCCAAAAAGCTGGGGTATTTGGCATGTTATACCTCTACTCTTAGAGATTCAAAAGGTACGTGATGGAAGTTCTGAGAACTCTTGCCACATTTCCCCTGTAATACCTATTCATACCCTGAGGAAGTAGATGTTCTTTCAATCTTTTTGAGACTATTGCCCTAAACTATACCATGAAAAGATCATATTCAAATATTTCTGGTGATCATACTGTATTGTGAGTCACACCCAGCTCCTCTTTCCTGTATCCACAATACTCTTGATACCATTTGTACCACTATTCTAAGGCATCAAAGACAGGGATTTGTTCCTTCTTTCTGTTTGCTAGGCAGTACTAAGCCTTCCTAGGGCAGCCCGGGTGGCTCAGCGGTTTAGCGCTGCCTTCAGCCCAGGGCATGACCCTGGAGACCCAGGATCGAGTCCCACATCGGGTTCCCAGCATGGAGCCTTCTTCTGTCTCTGCCTCTCAATCTCTCTCATGAATAAATAAATAAAAGCCTTTTTATTTTTTATTTTATTTTTTTTAATAAAAGCCTTTTTAAAAAGGCCTTCCTAAATGAATCTGATACAACAAATAACAATATCGTTCAAGTAAGAGTTGTCTGTCAAATATAACGGGGTTATGTAGCCTATTATATTAGCTCAACCTCAACAGTATTGTGTTCAGTTTCTTGATTGGTACACTTGGCCTAGATTTCTTAGGTACAAAGGAGCTGTAGCCTTTATGTTTGATCAGAGAAGTTCTAGAAGAGACCACTGTTAATAATCTTAAACCCATTTCTGGGAAAAGCATGGACTACCAAGAACAAGTAATAATAAAGATCTGAACCCAAACCATGTTTTATTATTACCAGATGAGTCAATGATGTGAGAACTGACCCCTGGGGAACAATTTTGTGCTCCCAGTGGGCTCCGACATTTCTTAGGATTTAGCGTCATGATACTCCTTTGTCTCTAGAACCTATGAAGATCAAGTAAACTGTTGTCCTTGGAGATTTTTATTGTTATTTCAAAGTAATATAAATTTGTTTCTGCAAAATGCATTTACTGAAAGGCAGAATTTCTTAACTGTTGTCATGGTCAAAAATTTCTGTGAAAGGGTAGAGAAATACTTTCTGCAGATCGAACTAAAATCTGAATTGTGTATGAGGCACAGGGCCTCTGGAGAAAAGGGGTAGCCAATTGCCCAAGATTTACAACTCCAGGCAGTAACTGGCGGAGTTCCAGATTTATCATCCCTAACACAGTTCAGTTGAAAGAGTAAGAAATCTCTTTATTTGTTTCACCTTGTTATTAGTTGGGGTCTTCGGAAAGATCAATAGTCATAAAGAATAAGATAAGTAAATTATTCCTGGAACCAGAAGATTAAGCTAAACCAGTAATCGATATGCTGACCTCTATATACTGAGAAGCAACAGGCCCCCTGTCAGTCTCTAGAAATGTGTTTGGTAAAGCTATTTTGAGAATTGTTTGTTGATTCAGAAGAGAATAAAGTATCAAGTCCAAGTGAGGGTGATGGCAAAGGAAACATTTCCCTTCTCCCTTTTCACAATCATGCTCATTTTACAAAAACAAAACCAAAAAAGGGGGAAAAAAAAAGGAAAAGAAGGAAAGAAAGAAAGAAAAAGAAAGGAAGAAAAAGAAAAGAAAGAAAGAAAGAAAGAAAGAAAGAAAGAAAGAAAGAAAGAAAGAAAGAAAGAAAGACTCTGTAACTACACCCATCGTGCTGTGAAGCACCACCTCAAATTTTTCCAAACAGCTGGGGTGACTTATAGTCTAAAAACAGTGAAAAAGCACCAACTTTTTATTCCTGTTGTTTTATGATATTCTTGAACACCGTGCTAGGTTAGAGTGCAATTCATTTAGTTGCCTCAAATCTTTAAAATTTCTGGGGCAACATGGGACATTTTTGAAACACTGATATCGGGAAACCTCCTTTTCTCAAAGCACCATAAAAGTCACTCTCAAATCTTTGAAATGTTTTTTTTTTAAAGGTTTTATTTATTTATTTATTTATTTATTTATTTATTTATTTATTTATGAGAGACAGAGAGAGATTGAGAGGCAGAGACATAGGCAGAAGGAGAAGCAGGCTCCATGCAAGGAGCCCGATGCGGGACTCGATCCTGGGACTCCAGGATCACGCCCTGAGCCCAAGGCAGGCGCCAAACCGCTGAGCTCAAATCTTTGACATGTTTAACAGAATTTTACTGTTAGTTATCACTTTTCTAACATTTTAATCCATTATGAACTAGTCATTGTAATACTGACAATTCAAAAAAAAAGTTTTTAACTTAGAGGCATATTTTGGTTGGAGAGAAGTATAATAGGGTAATCAAACCATTCTTAAGAATAAAAAACACATCATTAGGATACTATTTTGTGTGGGAAGTGGAATGGATATATAATTTCAGGGGAAAACCAATGTTAAACCTCTTACTTGTTGGTACCTTCAAGTGTATAGTATTTATATTTATATTCCATTGAATATACTTGAGCAATATAATGGTTTTATTTTAAAATGCTGGTATAGGGGCAACCTGGCTGGCTTTGTCAGTAGACCTGGCAACTCCTTTTTTTTTTTTTTTTTTTTTGAGCTGGCGATTCTTGACCTTGAGGTCATGATTTCCAGACCCGCACTGGGTGTAGAGCTTACAGAAAATAATAAATAAATAAATAAAATGCTGGTGTAGATAATATGCCAGAATTTATATTTTTTGCACTCACATAAGCTTACGATGAAACATTTTAGAGGTCAAGTTTTATGTATGAGAGGATACACAGTTTTTCAAAAAAATTTAGTAGATGTGAAAGCAAGGGCAGAAATCATTGACAGAGACAATCTGTCCAGTACATTGGCCTTGACCCTCTCACCTCAAATGATTTATCTCACCTGAGCCTTAGCTTTGCAATTACCAGACTCCTCACCTACTACCAAAAAAGCAGTTCTTGATTTTCAGCATCCCATCTGCTGACAACCCACCTTCTATCGTCTAGCTCACCCCCATCTCTACTCTGACTTGAGCCTCTCTTCAGCACCAGAACCTCCCAAATATCGCCACTAAACCTGGCTTGCTCACCTTTCAGGTTGGCTTTGGCCGCTTTACCTGACTCAGACTCCGTGGCCTAGCATGCTCATCAGCATGATCAGCATGCTCATCACCCCTACTCCACTCTGCTTCTCTACCCTCACTTGGCTTCTGCAGCCTGGTGGCCGGAAGGAGGCTAGATCAGTCCCCAACGCTGCCAACCGCTCTGTCCTTCAATTCGA
The DNA here is from genome assembly GCF_048164855.1 of Canis lupus baileyi. Taxonomy (NCBI): domain Eukaryota; kingdom Metazoa; phylum Chordata; class Mammalia; order Carnivora; family Canidae; genus Canis; species Canis lupus. The sequence goes on from NC_132852.1 coordinate 14,462,017, forward strand.
CAAAACCCAGGCAGGCCCCAGAGCCTCTTGACAGGCCTTCTCCTCCATCTCCCAGTTCACTTCTCACTCTCTGGGACCCACGTTCTACTCTTGCTGCTCTGCACACGTGCAGGACCTTCCTCCCTCCCTCCCTCTACACTCACAAGTTGACTAATTCACTTCTTATTTCACTAGAGACAATAAGACTACAAGGTGGTTTTTTTTTTTTTAAGATTTTATTTATTTGAGAGACAGAGACAGAGACAGAGAGCATGAGCAGGGGAGAGGCAGAGGGAGAAGCAGACCCCCCACCTGGGGGCTGGACATGGGGCTCCATCTTGGGACTCTGGGAGGATCATGACCTGAGCAGAAGCAGACACTTAACTGACTGAGCCACCCCGGCACCCCTAGAAACAAGGTTAATCAGTACCCTCCACCCACTACTTCTACCCAAACTCTTGGCTTGCCCGCCTTCCACCTCCTTCTGAGAGATGTGCGTTGGGGTAGCTCCACCTGTGCACAGTGACTTCGCTCCCATGGTCACTCCTTCTGGCCGTAATGACCCATGTGTCTCCACACCCCCCACCCCTGCACTGGGCTTCCTACTGGCATGTGATATAATATTTCCAATCTTAAAAACAAGAAGGAAAGAAACAGTGACAGTCAACAGCCCCACATCTTCTGCCAACTAATGTCCCATTTTCTTCAGTCACCTTTACCTTCGTGCAGAAACTTCTGGAAGGGGTTGTCTTTCCTTGTCTCTCCTCCCTTCCATTCTCTTCGGAATGGCCTTGACTCCCGCATTCCGAAACTGCCCTCACATTGTCAACTTCAGTTGTTAGTTCTCTGTCCTTCCTTATCTATTCCTTCCAGCGTTTGACACAAATGATCACTCTTTCTTAAAACATTTTGTCTTTTTTTTTTTTTCACTCGGCCTCCAGGGTACGAAGTGCACTTGCTCTAGAACCTCCTCCATCACAGATTGTTCCTGCTCATTGTGTTTTTGCTGAATAGGCTCCTTCTTCCTGTCTTCAGACGCTGGAGTGTCCCGGGCTGAGGCTTCAGGAGGACACCGATCTTCATTCGTCACCTAATCTCATCCTGTCTGGTGGCTTTAAACTCCTTTCATACGCTGATGGTTCCCAAATGTGTAGCAGCAACCCAACCCAACCCTCATCTGGGCTCACATACCCCACTGCCCTCCCAGCACTAGTAGAGGTAAACTAAACACCATCACTCCTGATCTCCTGATTTCTGTCCTCCCTCCCCATCCACCCACCAGCCACCAACATCTTCTTTCCCTATCTTTCTCTTTGCAGTAAAGGGCAGTTCCATCTTTCAATTGCTCGGGGCCAAAAATCTTGGAGTCATCCTTGATTCCTTTTGTTCTCTCACACTCTCAGCAAATCTGTCTGCAAATTCTGTCGGTTGACCTTCAAAAGATATTAAGTGGTTTGCTGCTCTGCTGATCTTGACCTCATCTAGACCGGCGTCAATCACTTCTGCCAGAAACGTTGTAATGACTTCCCAACCAGTCTTCCTGTTTCCACCTTTGTCCGGATGTGTATTTTCAACAAAGCAGCTAAAGAGATTCAGCAAATCAGGCTCTCCTCTGCTAAACGTCCTTCAGTGGCTTCCCAACTTAGAGTAAAATCCAGAATCTTCAGAATGGCCTAAAAGGCTGCGTTTAATCGGGCTCTGAGTGTTGACTTCTTCTAGCACTCTCCTTTAGCTCAGTCTACTCCAGCTGCATCAGATTGGCCACCTTGCTGTGCCCTGAACATATCTATCATTTCAGCCACAGGGCCTTTGCATTTACTCTTCCCTCTGCCTGCAGTGGTCTGCTCCCAGATTTCCATTTCATTTGCTTCCTCTATCACTCCACAAATACCTATTTTATGCTGTAGAATGCCCTGTGTTCCTCTACCAAAACCCTATCCAACTCCGTCTAGGTTAGAAAAGAGACTACACTCTATGACATTCTAACTAAACAATGATTATCTATCCCAGCAGTGTCTCCAAAAGAATAAAAACATTTTTAAAAAATAATAAATAAAAAATAGAGAAAGAATGATTACCTGACCTTAATCTTCTCGTCAGAATTTTATTTATTTATTTATTTTTTTTTAAATTTTATTTATTTATGATAGTCACATAGAGAGAGAGAGAGAGAGAGAGAGAGGCAGAGACATAGGCAGAGGGAGAAGCAGGCTCCATGCACCGGGAGCCTGACGTGGGATTCGATCCGGGGTCTCCAGGATCGCGCCCTGGGCCAAAGGCAGGCGCCAAACCGCTGTGCCACCCAGGGATCCCGTCAGAATTTTAATATTATGAATCGTGCTAATGTGATATTAATCCAAACAAACCTTGAATTTGTGGGAATTTGAGATTGCGTATAAAGAGAATTCAAATATAACCAAAAGAACAGCGATAAAAAGAGAAAGTGTTCCAATGACATATTATCTCCCCTTGAACCTTTAATTTTTCTTCAGAGCATGTGGTTATTTGACTGTGTTCTCCCACAAAAATGTAAGCTCCTTGGGAGCAGGAAACATGTTTTGTCCACAGCTATACTTTCAGAGCCTAGAACAGTGCAAACACACTATGCGTCCTCAATACATTTTTGAATGAATGCCATAGACTTTTGTTAATCTAGCCCAGCATCTTTGCTCTTTAAACATATCATCCCTTTTTGGTAGGCCTGTCTCCTCGGAATGAAGATGTGGAGTGGAACCAGTCCTTGTCCATATCACTGAGTAATCAGTGGATCTGGCAAGGATCTACTTGTCAGGGCGTTAAGGGAACATTTAGCTAGTGTGTCCTTTCTCTAAAATCTAAAACCAATGCATTTAGTTCATGTTTTGGGAGAAAACATGTTTGAGAGGAAAACACAAGCACGCTTTGGGTTCCAAAGCAAGAAGTAAAATATATTGAGTAGGGGAAATGAGAACTTAACTTTAATAATGTTTAATTCTTCAAAGAATAGCACATAGCACAAACCTGTTATAAAGACATTCAATGGACAGTCACCATCACAAAATACCAACTGTCCACTGGGCAGTGTGGTCCGAATGAAGGAAGACAGGGCTCACTGAAGTTTTCCTTGAACCTCAGAAACCTATGCGTTGGTGACCTCAGAAACAAATGTGTCGGATTCTGTAACCATCAAACCGTACACATAGGGCCTGCTGCTTATCCACTGGGAAAGATGAGGGTCAGCTTATTATCCTTGATTTCCTGTGTCAAAATGTAGAAAACCAGACCTCAAAACTGTATCACTTTAATCAGGGAGGACCTTCCCAGGTGCTGTCTCTGTCAGTATACAAATGTTTTCATTTTCAGTGTGATGTTCTCCACTGAAACAAGCTGAAAACAAAAGAGCAAAGGTGCAAGGTCACAGGTAGATTAGAAAAAAATGTTCAAAATGCTACATCCCAGGAAAATACCGATTGGCCACAGTCTTGTACGATCTGGGGAAAGAGAGGTATAGAAACAGCAATTATCTGGCAAGAATGCTTCAGTTAGGAACCCATGTCAGACATAGCTCATTTTTTCCTGGCATTCTTTACTGCTGAGCTTCAGTGACCTCAAAAAGTCTTCTCAATACACACCTTTAAGGAGCTACCATCAGTTGATTGCCCCTAGCACTGCAGATCAAACCTATTTGCCATTGTGGCTCTAATGGAACTTTAGACATTCTTGACGGCCAGCATCCTGCTTTCTGATTGGAATTCTATGCAGATGATTTCGCAGAAGGTAAAAACAAATTAATCCTGACAACTCATCACAGAATGGGTTAAAGGGATCCACAAAGAGGACTTCCCTTTCTGTTTGCTGGATTCCCAAACTGAGTTTTTCCTCTTTCTTAGTTTGTAATAAAGTACGTCGAAATTCATGGGCTACACTGAGTTGGGAAAGCAGAGACCAGTGCTTCTAGATTAGATCCTGTGTTAAATCATATAAACACAGTCTCATCATCAACGAGCTATACAGGGTGAGATGTTCATGGCTTCCATGAGGTCATTACTCTGTCCTCAGAATTGGGACTCTGAAGGCTTGTTGGTGCTGCTGGTGGTCGTGGTGATGGTGGTGGTGAGGCATTCTAAAGAAGGTGGCACCTTGCCTACTTGCTTTTCAAATACTCCACATTCTCCCTAACATCTGTGGTGCTTGACAGTATTGCCATTTCTCGCTATTGTCTGATTTTGCCTTCAAAATCCTTTTCTTATCCACATTATTCCTTTTTTGACTCCTCAACCGGGAATGTCACCTGATGCTCAGTTGTGGCTTTCCGTTTCCCTCCACTCTCCCTTCTGAGATCTCAGTCTGAACGTTTCCACCCATCACCTTGCAGATCTACATCCCTGGCCCTAAGGCTGATGAGCAAGCCTTCTCAGTCTGATTGCACCAGCTCCATCCTCTCAGATGGCGCACTATCAGCTTGCAGTGATGCATCTCTGCTTTGACTAGCTAGCCCCAGGTCCCTCCTAATTTCCATGTCAGCTATCTTATCCCTGTGTCATTTTATCCACTTACCCTCTACTACAGATGCCTTGCTGCCAATGCCATGGAAGATACAAAAACAAAAACAAAAAAAATTTCTGAGCTTGAAGTTCTAGAAAGCCAATGGATTCTTTGCTCAAAGAAGGGGAGAAGCAATGTACCATGGAGAAGGCAGTCTCTCAACAAGCTCTCAAACAGAGATGCCTGCCTCTGTGTTGGTCACCCTGTCCTAAACAAATATATATATTACACAGTATGTTATGTTATATATTATATATTACAATGCATATATTATATATTATTTTCCTTCTTTTTAAAGTGTTGATTCTACTTTTCTATTTGAATATTCTTATTACATGATCTAATGTTTCAATACATTTGAGAGTCATTTGAAGCAATACCACATGATTAGCATGGCTTAATATTTTAACCTAGATGGATATGGAAAGAAGGGTTTTGATTGGGCCAAAGAAACTTAGGAAGATCTGAGCACACTATACAGATCTTTTGGGATTGCTCTGTAATGGTGGCAAAGCCTTAGAAGAGCTTGGAGGGTAAGATATTGGAAGGCGAGAAAAATAGGTGGGAATTTGGTGCATTCTCTCATCAGTCCCACCTGCCACAGGGAGGGTACATTCCCATGTCCTCTTTGCTGCATGATAGGGGACTGCCCTTGTGGGACAGCTGGAACTGGGTAATGTAATGAGTCCAATCCACTTAGCAAGATCACTTAGCTACAGTTGTAGGCATGTTCTCCATCAGCTTATTAATAATAAAGCTGGCATTTGGTCTGCATTGGCTGGTCTCCTGTTTCTTATTCCTCTATTAGTTCAAGGGTGTGTGGGAAAACAAGGAAAGGTATTATTTATTCACCTCCTAAGCCTTCCACACTTAGTTAATAATTAGTCCTCAATAAATAGTTGTTGAGCAATTATAGAACTTCCCCATTGTACAAATTGTCCTCATCCCACCTCGTTTGGCTTGGTCCAGCATAGGACCCATTTGAATTGGAATCTTAAAAGCCATGTGAGAAGCTATGGCCCTGGGTTAGTATCTTCGGTAGAGAGGAAAAGCCTATTGGTTTGTTTGCCAGATTTCTTGCACCTATCTTGTCCCAGGGTCGGGTGAGGTAACATTAGGATAGCTCTTTCCCTGAGGATCATACCTCTTTGTCCTCATGCACTTAGCATATTTGACCTCATCTAGCTGGAAGTGACCCCAGGATGACTCCCATCCTTCCAGTAAGCACCTTTCAGAATGCAATTTCATTTTGGACAAGCCATTCCTAATCTTCTCATCTCTTCCAAGGAGAAACTAATAAACACTCAGGGACTTTGTATGGAGCAGTTACTGAAATTCTTCCTTTTTCTCTTTCAGCTCATTTTCCAGTTGCCTTTTTCTTTAGTTTTCCTGACTTGGAGTACAAAAAGCTGAAATGATCCAGGAGATAAAGGAGAGTGACATTTTAAAGAGGCCCATCCACTCCCAGGGGCCTGTCCAGACAGCCTGGAGTTTCCAGAACCAGGTGGATAGGAGGCCACAGGTGTTAATATGATCAGCTAACTGACTGTAACCAACTGCCCACCCAGCAATAGGAAGAATGACTCTCCAACACCTTTATCTCAAAAATCCTATGCATAGTTGCCAAGCCCTCACTCGAGGACCCTCAGAATAAAGGATTGACTTGATGGGAGTCCTCAGCTTATATTTCCCATCTCACTCTTACTTTGTTTTCTTCCTAAATTTGGAGTAATCCACTCATTGCCTCCTTCCAGTAACAGATGACAGATCTATTTCTTGGATTCTCTGTTCCCAAGGGACTTAAAATTTGCAAGAATGGAATTTTGGGGTCCCCATGTGGTCTTCACAGAAATAGTGACAGGAAGGCTCACTGCTCAGGGGTCATTAAATATGTCAGTTTGAAACGGTTTAGAATGCCTACCCACCTGATAAAGAGGATCACCATAAGAACAGTATATTTATTTACGTGGTGCCCAAGTATCACCCCGCACATTGTTAACTGCCTTCAAAGGGAGACATACCAGGTCGTTGGAAAGGTCTGGCTGTCAGCACCTTAACCAAACTGACATCGCTAATAGTGATACCGTTCACTGTTACGTGCCCTATAGCATGATGTAGTCTGAAATAACATCAACCACAAATATTTTTGTCAAAATGTTAAACCTAAATCAAATCAAATGTCTCTAGAGCTGACATCTAGAGGGGATAGAACAAGTTAAATTACAACATAAGGAAACAATCAGAAAAATCCAGAATATGAGATAATGGGCATAGACATCCAGAAAGTTAGAGTTTTAGGGGGAAAAAGAAGCAGGGGGCAGTAACTCTGGGAAAAAAGACACATACTCTTGATTTTCTTTTAAGATTTTATTTATTCATGAGAGATGCAGAGAGAGACAGAGACAGAGGCAGGGGGAGAAACAGGTTCCCCATGGGGACCTTATGTGGGACTCAATTCCAGCACCCCAGGATCATGACCTGAGCCAAAGGCAAACACTCAACCACTGAGCCACCCAGGAGCCCCTGAACCTTGATTGGATCTTGGCTTGAACAAAAACAACTATGAAAGACATTCTTGGAATGGGGAAATTTGACCATAATTAATATGAGATGATATTATAAAATTATCATTTATTTCTTTAGATGTGATAGTGACATTTTGATGACATAGAAAATGTCAGATAATCCCCTTCAGCCAGGTCAAAGCCTTATTCTTTCCATTTAGGGTAAGGAATCTGCTCTTGGGCACCTGGCATCCTCGTTGACTGAAAACTCATCTACTGAGATCCTGTACGGGTTGCCCAGATGCTGACCCTGAGCCTGTCTAGAAACTGGGAATCCTTTGCAGTAGCACAAGGCTGATAAAAACCCTGTGCTAACAGAACCTATCCAATGAGGAAACCTAGCAATTACTGAGCTGAGGAACACTGGATGTCCTAATCCGCAGAGGAGCTGTCAGGAACAGGGTGGAAGTGCCCTTCCTGCAGGCAGGTGTGCTTCTGCTCTGGTGCCAGGGACACCCCACATTAGAGGAGGAGGGCGGTAAGGAGAACTTTGCAGAAAGCTTGTGATTTGTGTTTCCCTCCTTGGGTTCTGCTCCAAATAGGCCACAACCACTGGAGACGGACTATAACCCTGGGGAAAGCAGGTTATCAGTAACGGGACAGAGCTAATTAGTCTGCTGTGTTCTGCTTACGGCATAATTCTGGTACCCACACTGCCCTCCTAAGATGCTTCCTTGGGTGGAAATTGATACAGTATTGGCACAGCACATAATGCAGCAAAGAGACGAGCGATTGCAGCAAGCAGCCCGCCCGGAGCAGGTGCACGGAGTCGTGCTCCCAAACCCTTTGTAGCCACTGCTTGCTTTGCTCACATCCCACTTCGCGTGTTGCTGCTGCTATTTTAGCTCTCTCAGCCCAATTCCACTTAAAAAATGGTTGGCCATTCTGAGTGCAGCTCCAGGCGAGTGACATTTACAGCTTGTGGTTTCTTCCCTCCACCCTGGGTTCCCTCCCATCCACCCCCCCCACCCCAACCCACCCCAGATTTTTTGGTGTGTGAACTGGACTGGTTTCTGGACAGGATTGCCAGGTGGCACGCTGCTAGAAGAAAGTGGTGCCCGGGGAGGGGAGGGGGGACAACAAACCTTATACGTCCCCTCTCTCAGGGTCTCCAGCTAAGCCTGAGGATTAAATCAAGGTAAGACGGAGTGACAGAGAAAAGTGTGCAGATTTCACATGGGCGTGGGAACCCCCGAGGAACCCCAAGGCCCAAGGGAGTAGTTGGGACCAAATGCCTCTCTGTTACATTGGACAAAGAGTAGCAAATGGTGGCACATTTGGGGACAGTACAATCTGCCACCCTTCAGTTGTGCATCAGTTGGTTCAGTTAAATCAGCCCTCACCAGGTGAGTCTTCTGTGTGGGCATCAGGTCTATACCGTGGGGAGCAGCCTAACAGGTCAGATGGACACACGCCTCCGTGGAGGAGTAATCAGGCCCGCCCTCTCTTCCGTCCCCCAACCCACCCACCTAGCCGTGCCCTCAGCCACACTGTCCTGCGTCCCGGGGCCTGAAGCCAACCTCTCCCGTCGGGCCCAGCCCCATCTCTTGCCTTGCTAACGACTTGCTTCAAGCGCCCCTCTCTCACGCCTGGCCCACCACTCTCTCTCTGCCCTACCATTCTTCTCTAAGAGCAGAATTCTTCAGAAATAACTGCACCCCCAGCCCCGATGCGTCAGACCCCTCTTTTCGACAACCCCCCACCCCAGCTCGTGTCCCATTGCTGGGCTGCTCATCTAGCCATGCACCTCGGAAGACATGGTTGTGGTCACCTCCACGTCCTCTCTGCTCCTTTATCATCTCACTGGGGACCAGCTTCCAACCTTTGGACCCCACAGGGGCCACTTTTGTCACTGTTTGGGGTGACCTCCAGGTTCCCAACTGCAGTGGTAGCAACTTTGCATTTATCTCATTTGGTTTCCCAGCAGGATTCAGTTCAGTTCACCACCGTCCCCCTTCTTGAAACAAATTCTCATATTTCTTGGCACAAGGCCCTTCTGGTTTTCCCTCCACCTTAGAGGATGCTACTTTTCATTCTTTTTGTTTGTTCTCTATTCTCCATTTGACCTTTTGATACCCTGGGCCCCCTTCTTGTGCTTAGCTACATATTCTTCTAGGTAACCCCTTCCAATCCTATGGCTTTCGACATCTCTACATGTTGATGGCTTCCAGATCTGCATCTCTAGCCCTGATGTCTCGTCAGAATTCCAAATTTGTATAACCCACTACCTAATGGGTGCATTGATTGATAGATTTATCATTTCTACTAAGGTCTCTTGATCATCTATATATGCCAGCTACTCTTCTAGGTGCAGAGACAATTAGCAACACACATATGTAAATCAGGTGGTATCTCAGAAGCTGGGAAGCACTTGGAGAAAAATAAAGTAGGGGAGATGGATAGTGAGTGTGAAGATAAAGGAGGGGACGTTGCAGTTTTAAGGAGGGTGGTTAGGGATGTCGCACTGAGGAGGTAATATCTGAGCAAAGACTTGATGCAGTGGAGGAGGGAGCCATGTGGGTATCTGGGGGAAATAACAATGGAGGCAGAAAGTACAGTAAGTATAAGCAACTGGGGTAGAAGTGTGCCTTTGTGTAGTCGAGAAACATCAAGGAGGTTAGTCCAGCCAAAGTAAAGTGAAGGGGGAGAGGGTAGTAGGAGAGAAAGTCAGAGAAGAAGTGGAGGGGTTAGAGTGGGAACAGATCCCAGACCCAATAGCTTGGTTAGCTCTAGTAAGGACCTTGGGGTTTATACTGGACTGAGATGAAAATCAAGTGGCAGTTTTGAGCAGAAGACTAACATAATCTGATTTACTTTTTTGAAGATCCCTTTGTTTGCTTTGTTGAGAAGAAATGCTAAGGGACTAAGGGAGAAGAACTGGAAGGCTATGTTAGCTCTTTTAATGGTGAATGGTGTCTTGGACCAGAGTGGCTGTGGTGAAGGTGCTAGAAAGCTTCAGATGATGGATATATTTTGAAGGTAGAGCCATAGGATTTGCTGACAGGTTGGATATGGAATGAGAAAGAAAGAGAGTAGTGAAGGATGATGCCAATATCTTTGGCCTGAGCTATGGGAAGGATGAAGTTGCTATTAATTAGGGTGGAGAGACAGTGGGTTGAACGCGTTTTCAGATACAGTCGCCAGATTTAACAAATGAAAATGCAAGATGTCTAGTTAAATTTGATGTCAGCTAAACAACAGATTCTTCTTTAGTTTAAGCATGTCCCATGCAATACTGCTTATACACTAAAAACTTCCTTGCTGTTCTTCTAACTTAACTGGGCGTCCCTTATTTTATCTGATGAATCTAGATTGGTGGGAATTTTGTGCTGTTGGTGAGAGATGTTGAGTAGGCGGCTGGACACATGGGCCTGGATTTCAGGGGCAGGTTCTGGCCTGGAGATTAAAATTTGGGAGGCATCAGCATATAGTAGCTGGAGGAATTCACTAAGGAAGTAAGCTTGGAGAGAGACAGGACCAAAGATGGAACTTGCAATGAGAAGAGGTAGGGAAGAACCAGAGTCAAGGAGCAGGATGGAAATTAGCACAACTAGAAGGTGTCTAAAGGTGTAGGATGGCCCAAGCACGACTCTTGGCTTCTCCATACACCCCTCCCAAATTGCCTCCTTCCATATTCTATCCCAGTTCTGCCCTGAATCTGTGGCAGAGGCCAAATATCTAGGAATTGTCTTTAATTTCTCTTTCCTTCATCCTGTCTATGTTCAGTCCAGCAGCAAGTTCTACCTCCTTTGCTTCCAGGACGTGCCCTGAATCCATCCAGGTCTCTCCATCTCCCAGCCTCCATCACCGCCCAGCTCCGTCCTGCAAGACTCTTGCTCCCTGCCATCATTCTTCACATGACAGCCTGAATGGCTTCATATGTGTTATGCATGTGTGCATGTGTGCGTGTGTGTGTGTGTGTGTGTGTGTGTAAACCCAGGGCTTCGAACCTGGCATCTTGTCATCAGTGTCACCACAACAAAATCTAACTCATGATGACGTGTGGGCCCTGCTCGCCCACCAGGATTCAGCTCCAGTGACTGGATGATGTAGGGCTAACAGGAGGAAGCCAATTTTAATAGTTCCAGCAAAGAAAGCAGGAGTGGCCTGGAGCAGGGGGTTGGAGTGGGTTCGCGTGCGCACAGACATTAGAGCATTCAGAAAGAGAAGCAACACAGCTCTTTCTTGATTGCAGCCTTAGTTTAATTCTTTATGGATCTTGATTTTAGATCACAGATAATTAAGAATTATCCGAAGGATGCTGAATTGTCTGAAAGGCAGCATTGTGAACTTTCATCTCTCAGAAATGATAAACTGGCTTTCTCTTAGTTATTCTGAAGCTGGGGATTGGGTCATTGTTGCGAGCTGCTTATTTTGTGTCTTCATGTGTTTGTGGACACAGAAACTTCAGGGAAAGATATAGATGTTAAAGACAAAATACCGAGAGAATGCTGTAAGCAGGCAGCGATCGACTTTCCCCCTAAAACCATGAGAAATCACCGCGGCAACTATGCCTTATTCTGATCCCTAGGAAAAGGTGACAAAAGTGCATTTTAAATACGTAGAAAAGATTGCTGTGTTTGTCTAAAAGCATAGGTGGGAAGCTAGCATCGCTGCTTGGCTCTAGGGAAGGGGCCCAAAGGTCTGGCGGTCGAGAGTGGGAGGAGATGTATTTTTACTGTATACTCTTTTATACATTTTGAATCTTGTACGGTGTTTCTGTACTAATCTACTCCTGCAGAACTAATTTTTCTGAAATGACAGCTTAAAAGGGTCAGAAAAATTAAATCTGACTCGTTTATGATTACTGTTATTTCATATGCAAATTTTAAACATTCCCCAAAGGGCAAATATTTTGCAAACTGTTGAATGCATGCCTGGTTCTGGACGTAGCACTGGGAGCCCGGGCACCTCGTGCTTCAATGCACGGACACCCTGGGAGCCCCCCAAACTTGGGCATAAATCCTGGTGCTATTGTGAGTTCCACTTCCTCGTCTGTCAAATGTAGGGCCACACAGGAGGACCTCTGTACCCCCTGTCAGCGTGGACAGCCATGAATGTCTGTGTGCACTCATTCCCCAGAGCAAGAAAGTCTCTTCTGACCTTTCTATCGGAGGTGTTTCAATCAGTGTAGCCTGTATAATTGCATCTCAAAGATAAGCTGAGTGTGGGGTCAGAGCTCTGCCCATGGATCCCCACCAGCATCTCACACCGTGAAGTTGGTGGGTTTGCTGAATGGCTAAGACTCACAGGCCTGCAGCTTGCTGGTGATCTACAGGCCTGCACTTGCCAATCCATGTGGGCTGAATCTGAATTTGAATACTAATTCCACCCTCAGGAGCCAACACATATGGAAAATATTAATGCTTCCTTCAAATGGAAATCTTTTTTTCCCTTTCTGGAAAAAAAAAAAAAAGATGTTTAAAGAAGATCCTAGTTACAGTGCCTCAAGGAAAAAAAAGGTCATGTTTCCAAATGCCCATAGAGTCATCGTACTATGAGACATAAAGAGAAAAAAGGTTTATTTAAGGGAAGAATAAAAATCAAGTCAGTTTTTTTTTTCCTTTCACAGCTACAGGTCATTGGCCCTAAAAATTGGAGCGTTCTATCTCCTTGAAAGAAACCCAAGAACATCTATGTCAGCTGTATTCCTGGGAGGTTTAATATCTGCTGGACTGGACTTAACCTTGAGGTCTTATCTCTGACCCTTGCAGAACCTTTCAGTACATGAGTTGTGAGTGTTGAACCCGGGCCTGAGTTACCATGAGAACCTGCCCTTCTTGGTCTCAGAGATTTTGTGTTTACATTTTTGACTCGATACGGCTTCTCGTAAGTTCTTAATTGCCATGGTTTACAGCAATGTGGAATGGACGTGAGGGAGAGTTCTTGATAAGAGAAGGTCTTTCCAGTGGCCTTTTAAGGCATTTAAACATAAAATCTTTATGCGTATACAATCACATCGAACTTTCCTGTTTCTTGTGGCCTGAAGTCTAATCACCTCACAAACGTGTTGCCATATTTAGGTAGCTGGTCCCTGCGGTCTCTTGTGCTGCGTGAGGTCAGATTGTGCTGAATTCAACTCCCCAGTGGGAGGTTTGGTGTGAAGGGAAGGATTTACTCCAGTACAGATTGAGCTTCTTAGGATAAACCCCTGGATGTCCCAAACAAGAGGATTTAGGCTGGATTAGTTGCAAAACAACTGCAGGAATTGCAATGCAGTCTTCTGTACGCCCTACCACCCCCCCCACCCCGCCCCAGGGTGGAAGGGTGGGCATGGAGAGAGTAACTCAGAGGGCTGTGCTGGCTACTGTCAAAGCCACAGACTAGGTTTGCTGGCTTATAAGGCAATAGGGGCAGAGAGATTCAGGGTGTCTGGGAAAAGAATGTTCAAAGGGGAAAATATATTTATATGAGACACGAATACTGAAACTATGGCTGGTGCTTTCTTACTGCTCTTGACATCCTGTGGGCAGTAGGGCTGTGGGGCCCTGGACAACCACCCTAACAGTCCTCTAATTCCTCTCCTTGAAATATAAATAAATAAATAGCATTCCAATTTTTTCCACTCCTGGAGACTCCATGCTCTGCAGAAAGATCTCCAGGAATCTGGGTTTGGGTGTAATTTTTTCCTATTTCTCTCTACACACCGTCATGAGAGAGACCCCTTACACTTTCTGAGCAGACGAACAGGTCACTTTTCCCACAGATCTGATTCCTCCACCAGGATAGGGAGCAAAGCCTTGTTCTCTGTATCAAAAAGTATTTTGCTGCCGTGCTGAAGTCCCTGATGGGGGCACAGCATGTGCTATAAATTATGCACTGATTATATGGCTGACTTCATTACCTCTCTTCTGAAGATCGGCCATCTGTCCCAAATGATTACCACTTAATTATGTTTCTGTATTGTTTCTTAATTGTTCTGTATGATAAGTTTACTCCTCAACCAGACGACACGCCTCTGGATGGCACAGACATCAGAACTGAAGCTCCTTTGAACCCTCAACACAGCAGTACTTATTTGTCCTGATTCACATTGTCACTGGCAGGGTTGGTGTTTTAAGAAAAGGATGGTAGCACAAGTATCAAGCAGTTCATTTATTTGGGAAAAGGTTGGGCAAAGCCAAAAGTAGGTTTTAAAGAAAAGAGAAGTTCAAAGGACACTTTGAAATCATTTATCATTTATCATTCAAGTTCCCAGACAGGAGGGATCTTATGTTTTCATCGCTGCTGCATTCCCAGAGCCTACCTAGCCCCTGGTTTGGCAAGGAGCAGACACTAAATGACTAGTTTTATGTTTCTTATTTCTTAAAGATTTTATTTTTAAGTAATCTCTACACCTAACCCGCATGCTCTACCCACCCTGTCGGCCAGGTGCCCCTAAGTGACTATTTTTGAATGACTTAACAAATGAATTTCTTGAGCTCCTGTAATGTCCAGGTCCTGTGCTAAGAGGTGAAGATATAAAGACGAATGGCAGTCTTCTTCCTTCAGAAGCTCACGGTCTGGGGAAGAAGAGGAAGAAGAGGAATGGCAGGATCGAAAATGATTCACGATTTATGAAAGAAGCTATTAGAACTCCATGCAAAGTGCTTTGGAATCACAGAGGGGAGCTGCCAACTGTCCAGGGTGGTCAGAGAAATTTAACTTTTTTTTTTTTAATTTTTATTTATTTTATGATAGTCACAGAGAGAGAGAGAGAGAGAGAGGCAGAGACACAGGCAGAGGGAGAAGCAGGCTCCATGCACTGGGAGCCTGACGTGGGACTCGATCCCGGGTCTCCAGGATCGCGCCCTGGGCCAAAGGCAGGCGCTAAACCACTGCGCCACCCAGGGATCCCGAGAAATTTAACATTAAAAAAAAAAAAAAACCCACAAAAACATTTGATGTATTTTGAAGGGAGACAAAGAATTTACCAGGTGGAAAATGTGAAGACATTCTGGGCAGATGCAACAATTGGAACAAGTTCAGAGAGCGGGGAAAGTCTGTGTTTTCTGGAAAACCTATGGTTCTTCTAAAGGATAACAGATAAGATCTTTTGAAGATGATGGAAGAAATAAGACAAGAAGGTTGAGACTTGCTTCTGAGAGTCTCAGGATCGATCTGTAGGCAATGGGGACCAGTGAAAGTGTTTGAACCGGGAACTGGCGCAAGTAGATTTGGATTTGGGGAAAATCCTTGTGGACAGGGTGGACAGGCAGGTAGCTTGCGTCAGACTTTTTTCTCCTTTTTAAGACTGAATAATATTCATTTGTACATACCTTCCCCAGAATGGGGGAAGTTGGAGTCAGAAGTACCACAACCATGATCATATTCTCTGGTATTAGGAATGATAAAGGCAGGAAATGAGGTAGTAGAATTGGGGATGCAGAGAAATCGACTCCTTTGAGAGCTCTTCAGGAAGTAGAGTTCACCGGAGAGCTGAATGACTAACTGGCTGTGGGAAGGTGGGGAGCAGAGAGACAGGGGTCCAGAATGATTTTTAGTTTCAAGTTTAAGAAAATAGAGAATCCCAGAAACAGTTGTAGGATTGGTGTGGTGAGAAAAAGCAGTTTTCCCTTCAGACTGTAATGAAACAACCTCTTCAGGCAGCCCAAGTGGCTCAGCGGTTTAGCACAGTGTGATCCTGGAGACCCAGGATCCAGTCCCGTGTCGGGCTCCCTGCATGGAGCCTGCTACTCCCTCCCTCTGTCTGTGTCTCTGCCTCTCTCTCTCTCGTTCTCTCTGGGTCTCTCATGAATAAATAAAATCTTTAAAAAATAAAAAAAAGAAAACAACCTCTTCTCTGACTGTGTTGACTTCAGAATGCTTTCCTGTTGAGGCTAACGGGAAGCCTCCCCTTTGACGGGAGGGAGAAGAGTTTCCTTGAATTGGTGCAGATGTGGGTCCCAGAGTCAGCCCAGAGAGGAAGACATCCTTCAACCAAGATGCCATAATTCAAAATGTGGTCTTGAGCTCTCTCGGGTAGATTTCAAGAAGGCCTCACCCCAGAGCTGGGCATGCAGCCTACAAGACTCAGAGAAGGACATGTTTTAGAAGTCAGAGAATTGAGTTACATGTTGTCATGTGCCTTTTTCTCATTTTTCTTATCCTTGAGCATTATCTTATTTTTTTTTTTAAGATTTTATTTATTTATTCATGAGAGACAGACAAAGAGAGAGACAGAGAGAGGCAGAGACACAGGCAGAGGGAGAAGCAGACTCCATGCAGGGAGCCCAACGTGGGACTCGATCCCGGGTCTCCAGGATCACGCCCTGGGCTGAAGGCGGCACTAATCCTCTGAGCCACTCAGGCTGCCCTGAGCATAATCTTATAAAAAGAATCTAGTCTTTTGGTAACTGTCCTGTAATGGCTTCAAGAACATAAAGGGACTAGGAGAGCCCTTCCCTCCCTCAGGCCAGCGAGGAATAGCAGCAGGCCCCTGAGGGGATGAGTGACACCTGCAAGGTTCAGTGACCTATCCTTGTCTATTCTCCCTCGGCTGCCAACACGAAAAAGTGATGCTTTCTTTTGTGAAGGTGGACAGATGTTTTCCTTAATGGCTTTGTCATTTGTGAAGACTCGCCTATGTCACTCCGAACGCCTTCTAGAAAATACCACCTTCTCTTCTCCCCACTTCCACCAAGAAGAAATAAACATCCACATTCTTATATGGATCCTGCCCCAGCTCCAAACACCGACAAGCTTGTGGTAAATGAGTGTCCGACAGGGCTCCATCCATTTGGGTAAGGGTGTTTGTAGCCTGTTGAGTGAACCCTTACCTAACACTCGTACCTAAAACTCCACCCTAATATCGTCTATCCTTTCCTAAAATATTCCTTGCAATTGTGATAGAATAAACTGGCCACATGGACCATTTTCAAGTGTACGGTTGAGTGCTATCAAGCACTTTCACGATGTTGTGCAACTATCACCACCATCCGTCTTCCCAAACTGAAACTCTGCTCTTATCAAACAAGTCTATGTCTCCCTCCCCTCAGCCACTGGCAACCACCATTCTGTTTTCCTTCTCTATGAATTTGACTGCCCTGGGGACCTTACTAATGTCAGTGGAATCATGCAAGATGTGTTCTTTTGTAACTGTCTTGTTTTCCTGAGCATAATGTCCTTGAGGTTATTCATACCATAGCTTGTGTCAGACTTTCTTTCCTTTTTAAGACTGAATAATATTCTTTTGTCCATACCTACCACATTTTGTTTATCCCTTCATCCCTTGTTGGACTCTTGGGTTACTTCCATCTTTGGCTGTTGTGAATAACGCTGCTGTGAGCAGTGTGTGCTCAGACTGGGTATGCAGGTCTCTCTTTTCTTTTTTGTATAGCAGTTGTCACCAGCTGCCATATTTATTGTTTATTACCTTTCCTTCCCAACTAGAATGACAACTGGGTCAGAAACTTTGTCTTATTCACAGCTGTATCCCCAAAACTCCAAAGACAGTTTCACATATGGTAGGTGCTCAGTAAATATTTGCTGAATGGATAGATAAATAAGCTAACAGTCTTGACTCAACCAAAATTTCCATATTGAGTTCTCTTTGATTCTGTTGCTGAACTTTAGTGCCCGGTACAAGGGGAATTTCGCACGAAGTTTTCTGTTAGACCGTGCCTCACACTCCTTACCTATAAAATGGGCATCAGTCTTGCTTTTAGTCTTGCATTATTTGTGATCTTCCCAGTGTGACAGGGAGCAAGACAATGGTCATCATATTATCTGACAGATCTCTGGCCGGACCACTAGAGTGATAAGCAAACTCCCTGAGTGTGGCTTCTGAGGATTTTATCTCTGGTTTTCTTCTGCTGGAAGAGTGACAGCTTCGTTCTGTGAGTTACATTAATTTTAAATGAAAAAAACAAATTTGGCCTGAACTATCCATTCAGCAACATAGACACATTTTCTCAAAGTATTACGCTAAGCCATAATTAAATGAAGTTAGAATTATACCCAACTTGAGCTACATCAGTTACTGCATTTAAGCAATATTTTATGTATACACTTCCAATAAGAAAGTTCATACACATTTTTTCTCAAAGTGATAAATCATTTTATTCAATTTGAATGTTATTTTTACAAGTTGATTTTAACAGGTCACTTTCAAAAGGCTTTAAGATGGGCTCAAAAGTAGTATGACTTGTTGGATTTGCTTATTTTCATTATTTCATGTTTGCTTCCCACAGTTTGGTTTATGAGAACCCAAACTCCAGAAGTGGAGACACTTATCAAGGCTGATAAGCAGGGAGAAGTGAGAAGGGATTCCCCGGAAGGAAATTTAGTTTTCTTAACCTTCTTGATTAGAGGATTAAGGGCTAAAATATCTTTCCTACTTTCTGGCAGACAAGCTTCCACTAAGTACTTTATATTTGTGCTCTGGGTGGGCACATCATAAAGGCCATTTTTCCCCTTACGGATTTCTTTTCACAGGGCTTAAAGCTGGTAGTTTCTGAAAATTATAAAAGAGAAGAACCTGTATGTTACTATAGATATCAAGATTGAAATATAGTGTTCATGATTTGGTGATGGCTGGATTGGAAGAAAACGTACTGCCACTGAGCGGTTCCCCCACCCCCACCCCCCGGTCCTCTTCATCCTCTGCCCCAGGTCACAGTTCTGCTCCAAGTGGCTCCACATGACACCCTTCTTTCTATTCTTGCAAATGCTCTTCCCCTCAACCAGTCAGCTCAGAAGGGTGCTGCAGTAGTCCTAGTGCTTCCCTACATCTCAGTCATGTTTTTGTAAATAGCCTCTTTGTTACACCCTCATCAGCTGGCAGTAATTTGAATGTACCTTCTTTTCTCTTGTTGGGTCTATTTGATCCATAGGTTTAAGTAACCAAAAGGAAATGTCTTCCGTCAATAAGACAAGATTCAATTAAAAAGTGCAAAAAAGGGGCTTCTCGGCTCAGTCGGTTAAACATCTGACTCTTGATTTCAGCTTGGGTCATGTTCTCAGGGTCCTGAGATCAAGCCTCACAGTAGCCTCTTTGCTGGGCATGAAACCTGCTTAAGATTCTCTCTGCTTCCTCTGTCCCTCTCCCTACTCATATTCTCTCTCTCCCTCTCTCAAAAAAAGCGCAGAATGTGCAGACTTGCTCTAACATACAGGAAATACAATAACAGCTGGAAAGTGTGAGAAAGTGGAGTCAGGAAAGAGGGGGAAAGAGAGGGGGATAGGAACATGAATACTACAAGTCTTGGCTTTCACAGAATTGGAGGGATTCTGAAGTCCTAACCCAACCAATGAAGGTCAAGGCTGGAGTACCCAGTAGAAATTATAATGACAGCTATCACTTATTGAATGTCAACTCTCTGTGCTAGATGCCCACCGGTATTAGTCTGCTTGGGCTGCCACAGCGATATGCCACAGGCCGAGTGACTTAAACAGTAGATATTTATTTCTCACAATTCTGAAGGCTAGAAGTTCAAGATCCAGGTGCCAGCAAAGCAGGTTTCATTCTGAGGCTTCTTGTCTTGGCTAATAGGCGGCCACCATCTTGCTGTGTCTCATGGACCTTTCCTTGGGGCCATGGGCTCTGCAGAGAGGGAGAAAGCAAGCTCTCTGGTGTCCCTTTTTATAAGGACACTCATCCTGTAGGATCAGAGCCCCACCTTTATGGCCTCATTTAGCCTTGCTTACTTCCTTATGGGGCCCATCTCCAAACACATCTGCACTG
Source organism: Canis lupus baileyi (assembly GCF_048164855.1). Classification (NCBI taxonomy): domain Eukaryota; kingdom Metazoa; phylum Chordata; class Mammalia; order Carnivora; family Canidae; genus Canis; species Canis lupus. Next base: position 14,481,748 of record NC_132852.1, read on the forward strand.
GGGGTTAGGGCTTCAGTGTATGAATCTGGGGAGCACACAAACATCCAGCCTAGAACACCTCGGCTTATGCACTACTACTTTCTGAGAAGTACACCCAGGGGACAGGGAAGAGGCTAAGGTATCAGGCACAGAAGGGGGTTGGCCATTTTGAGGGCCAGTTTCCAAGAGACACCAGAGAGCTTGCTTTCTCCCTCTCTGCAGAGCCCATGCCCCGAGGAAAGGTCTGTGAGACACAGCAAGATGGTGGCTGCCTATTGACCAAGAGAAGAAGCCTCAGAATGAAACCTGCGGTGCTGACACCTGGATCTCAGTCTCCTAGCTGGCCAGTACTTGATATCCGACTTGATCCCAGGGACCGTCTTCTGAGCTGCTGAACAATGACTTTCTGGGAAGCCCTCAGGGAAGGAAGAGGGAAGAAGGTGTCTACTACGTTTGTGCCTGTGTGAAGTTGGCAGGAGCCCACCCACAACTGAAGGCTGTAGTCTTTGCTGGGCCTGGGACCCTGGAGACAAGACGCCAGAGATCAGAAAGGGCAGGTGGGGGGCACCTGGATGGCTCAGTGGTTGAGTGTCTGCCTTTGGCTCAGGTCGTGATCCTGGGATCCTGGGATCAAGTCCTGCATCAGGTTCCCCTCAGGGAGCCTGCTTCTCCCTCTGCCTGTGTCTCTGCCTCTCTCTGTGTGTCTCTCATGAATAAAAAAATAAAATCTTAAAAAAAAAAAGAGAAAAGAAAGAAAGAAAGGGCAAGTGGAGGAATTCGATGCACTTCCATGTGAAATACTTTATGCACATTAACTCTACATCCCCTAATAACCCACTGAGCAGACACAGTACGCCATGCCCCTTCGGGTGACACGTGTAAGCTGACCCCAACCAGGGGTGTGAACAACACCGAGACCCTCTGTGCCTCTCCTCTCCTAATTCTCTCAGAATGGTTTCCCCTGGTTTCAGCATCACGATCACCAGCAGCTCCCGCCCCATCCCTTTACAGCGCTGCCACTTGAAACTAGAGAGGAAAGGGTTTCTCTTTCTCCTAAGGGGTGAAAGCATCCCAGGGAAGGGCTCTTTGGGAGCTTTCTGTCAGGTGGCTACTCCTTGGACCAATCGCTGGAGCTGCAGCTGGAGGCCCTTGGCCAGTTGGACGGCGTCAGGGCCTGTTCTCAGAGCAAGGGAGCAGCCCAGGAAAGACACACTCAGCACCCACTGCAGGGGCCCGAAGTGTTCAGCATCACCGAGGAAGCGAGGACCTGAGGTGGGTCTTCCCATCAAACCTCATTCCTACAAACAAGGGGTTAGCCACACACGGAGAACACCAGATGCCTTTGCCTGTGCGCCCAAGGTCAACCCTGTCTAGCTTGGCCAGAAGGATATTACAGGGGAAATGTTTGATACTATAGGGGAAATGTTTGGCCCTATTTCGCCTTCATCCCCCACATTCAAGGGACTGTGAAGTTTTGTCCTTTCTGCCTCTTGGGTATCTTAAACACTGCCTTTCTTTCTGCTCTCATTGTGACACCCTCCCTTGTCGCTTGGCCACTTGCAATCACCGGCTGTCTTTTCTGCCTCTCTCATCTTGTCCACCCTATGCTATCACCCGAGTTAGGGTTTATCTTTGTAAAGCAAATCTGGATGAATACACTCTTCTTCTGCTTGGGGACCTTTGATGACCTCCTCTTTATTCTGTAGTCAGTGTCAACTCTGGGTAACTTTCCCAGGGGAGAAAAAAATGGAAGAATGTGACTTTTCTTCTTGAATGCCTCCCCTAGCTCTCTGTAGTATAAATACTCTTCTATGTGTGTACATATTAGTTTCCTCCACCAGATAGAAGCTTATTCAGATGGGTAGAGTGTTTCTTATTTTTTATCATATCCACAGTAGTTGTCATGTAATAGGTGCTCAGTAACTGTCGGCTGAATAAGTACTTAACGTTTAGTCTTTGGTCTTGTTCTCTAGTTCCTGGAAAGGGTAAAGTACACCAGAGAAAGGAATGGAAAGGAAAGAAAAACAATCTAAAATTCTAGATATTATTAAAATTGAGGCTGCGGATGAACCGATGTTGGGAAAGGTGCTTGAGGATTAATCCAAGAAGGCAATGACAGAAATGCTAGATGAAGTCATGTGGCAACAGTCCTTCAAATTCCTGACAAAGCTCCTTGGAAAACCCCCAAAAGATTTTGTGGTTGATTGTTTCATTGTTTGCAATCATTCACTCCTCCTTTCTATAACAGAGGCTTAGACATTCTTCTTCGTTGCATGTGACTTCACGGTAGCTCCCCAGAAGCAGGGGCAGGGTGTCCTCCACTCCCTGTTGTGTCGGGTGGGGCCGGTGACATGTGAGCAGATGTCACACACGACAGCAGGAGCTTTAGATGTGATTGGCTGCGTCATCACAGACTCCGGTTTCTGCTCTCTGCCACAGGATAGCATGTTCCAGATCAGGGTTGTTCCTTTAGCTTAGATCTCAGGTTTGAGAAAACACCGGGAGCAGACTTGCCACCGACCCACCATCCAGGGACAGAGCCACAGCCTGGAGCTGACTGTACAAACCCACACGGAATATGAATAAACACATAAAAATGATTTTTATTGTAAGAAACTGAGATTTTTTTTGTAGTTGTTTGTTATTGCAACAAAGCTGACTATATACAGAACTCCATCGAAATTCTTAAATTGAAACATACTCTTGCATATGAGCCATTAAATCAAATACTAGTGGAAGTAACAGGGAGTTCACTGAAGAGGAAAAATTTCTCTTTAATTATTGGTAGGAATAGAATCTCCAATTACACAAATAAATGAACAAATATTCACACCCATGTGGTAAGGGATATTATCACTCCCTTTCCTGTAAAGGATTATACTTCTACACACCACTGACATCAGGTGTGGTCATGGGACTGCTTTGACCAGCACGATGTGATTGGACCTGACATATGACCCTTCCAAGCAGAAGCTTTAATGAGGATAATTTGAAAAGAGATGGTTACTGGGAAGTGACACACAGCAAGAGATCTAAACTGCCAAGTTCTATGGACTCCCCTCTGTTCGACTTCTAAAGGAGAGGTGTCACCGGAAGTAAATCTGGCTGGTCATCCAGCAGCCTCACTGGCAGTATTTCTTTTACGCGTTCTTGTCTTAGCTCTACGTGCGCAGAGGCCCTCCTAGTGTGACAGACTGATTAGCTACATGGAGACGATGGCTAATGCTCACACAGTCCACAAGGGGCCAGGGATAAATAAGACCATCGGTGTCTTCATCTATGAAGTACAGCACCCTTTCGGTAGCCCAATATCTTCCTTTCCATGCCCTCTCCGGCACAAAGAGTATGCACACACTTGTCTCTGACAAGGTATCTGGAAATCCAATGATGCAATCCCTGGGTAATTGTGGAAAGATGAGGGAAAAGCACTGAGCATGTTTAAAGGAAACCACTTGGTGGTGCGTGTCAGCCAGAGTCATAGATGTGCCTGCTATATACAGCTAAAGGCACTCCCAGTTCTTTTTTTTTTTTTTTTTAATATTTTTTTTTTCAATTTTTATTTATTTATGATAGTCACAGAGAGAGAGAGAGAGGCAGAGACACAGGCCGAGGGAGAAGCAGGCTCCATGCACCGGGAGCCCGACGTGGGATTCGATCCCGGGTCTCCAGGATCGCGCCCTGGGCCAAAGGCAGGCGCCAAACCGCTGCACCACCCAGGGATCCCGGCACTCCCAGTTCTGCTTCTGAGACTCCCTTCCTTCCTTCCTTCCTTCCTTCCTTCCTTCCTTCCTTCCTTCCTTCCTTCCTTTTTTTTTTAAAGGTTTTTATTTATTTATTTGAGAGAGAGCACAAAAGAGCACCAACGGTGGAGAAGGACAAGCAGGCTGCCCATCAAGCTGGGAGCCTGATGCAGGGCTCGATCCCAGGACCCCGGGATCATGACCCGAGCTGAAAGCAGACACGTAACCTACTGAGCCACCCAGGCGCCCCCGAGACTCCCTTTCTGTGCTATAGTGATGAACATTCTCTCATCTCACTGACACTTTTCTTGACGTATGTTTAAAACATTAATGGTGTCTTGATTTTACATTTGCTCTTCTAGCTCCTGGCAGGTCTTTCATTTCCCACTTGAGAGACAGAGTAGAAAAGGCATGGATGTTGGAGCCAGGTAGACATGGGTTCCAATCTAGCCTCTACCATTTATTAGCTGTGTGTTTCTTAGCCATTCTGAGCCTGTATCTTCAACCATAAAAAAATTGGGATGTTAATACCTTCATCTCAAGGTTACTGGAGAGATAAAACGAAATAGGATTCTCACCTAGTGGGTAACACAAATGTGAGATTTCCTCACTTTCTGTTGCTATTAAAATGTCATATAAAATCATCTTCCAGTGATGACCACAGTAACAGTACCAACCCTTCCCAAGCCCTACTATGTCACTCCTGCCATGCTAGACATTTTAGTCTTCTGTCAACTGTGCTCTGTTGAACTCAAAATTATCATTTAATCCTCTTTGTCTTTTCTCCTCTATTCTACTGTTCTAAGCCTCCATTTTCTACAGAAGTTAGTGGGTTTTTTTTTTTTTTTTTTTGCTCAAATAGCTCTTCATGCTGATGAAAACCTTCATACCCTGTTCCTATCTTGTAATTACAAAACCTCTTATGTCCACACCAGGATTCTTTCCAGAGCATCCTTTCTAGGGTCTTGGTTCTGATCAAGAGTTTACAATGGCTCCTGAGTGTATATCGGATGGAGAGATGAACACCAGACTCCCCAGCCCCACTGTCACTCCCTGGACTTTTCTAACACTCCACCTGAGGGCTCCAGCATGACCACTTCCCAGAATAAACACACCCCCATCTCACTCTTGGTTTCCCCATGTAAACTTTCTTTATCCTCTTCCTCTGCCTACAACAAGGATTCTTTCCTTATTTTCCCTTCTTTGAAATCTTACACTTTTCTTTAGAGTCAAATTTGAAGTCCACAGAAATTTCCAAAGCTAACCAAACTTCAACCTACATAATTAGTATTTGTTTTGCTTTTAAAATCTTCAGGGCAGCCCGGGTGGCTCAGTGGTTTAGTGCTGCCTTCAACCCAGGGTGGGATCCTGGAGACCAGGGATCGAGTCCCACATCGGGCTCCCTACATGGAGTCTGCTTCTCCCTCTGCCTGTGTCTCTGCCTCTCTCTGTCTCTCTCTTTGTCTGTCTCTCATGAATAAATAAATAAAATCTTAAAAAAAAAAGTTCCCTGCCCCCCACATCAGGTAAATATGTTACAGATCCCCAGTCACTGCAGATTATAATCCCTCAAGGAGAAAAAAATTATATTCTATTACTTTAATTTTTTTCTATCCCCAAGCCTAATCAGAACTAGAAGAAACAGTAGGTATTTAATAAGTGCAGAAATATATCACTAGTGTAATAATCAGGAAGCCATGGAGCTGTCTACCGCAAAAACTTCCTGAATCCCAAAAGATTGCAATTCAAATCTGTGAATAAACTTTTGCAAAATATCCTATGTGTAGGGTTAATTTTGTTTTAAAATTCATACATTTTGAAAAGCCAGCCTATGTAAAAAAGATTCCAAGGATTTGCAATTGAGCCACATAAAGAACAATTAAAAGGTAGATAGCTTAAAATCCTGTAGTGAAGGAGGGAAATAATTGTCATTTTAGTCTCCAGCCTCTTGAAATTAGTTACCTTCCTTTTTTTTTTTTTTTTTTTTTTTAATTAGTCACCTTCCTGAATGTGATCTTTTTGTCTTTTGGAACCTAACAAAGTTATGTATATGAATATATACTTTGCACAAGATAAGAGATTGACATCCAACCAAGAAGTTTTTCACCCACTATCATTGTTCTTCATATCTTTCAAATGCATGTATAATAATAAGGGTAAATAAGTTGTATACCTTATTTTTTTTTCTTTTGTTTTTATTGAAGTTCGATTTGCCCACATATAGTATAACACCCAGTGCTCATCCTATCAAGTGCCCTCCTCAGTGATCGTCACCCAATCACCCCAACCCCCCGCCCACCTCCCCTTCCACAACTCTTGGTTAATTTCCCAAAGTTAGGAGTCTCTCATGGCTTGTCTCCCTCTCTAATTTCCCCCCCTCAGTTCCCCTCCTTTCCCCTATAATCCCTTCCACTATTTCTTATATTCCCCACATGTAGAAACCATATGATTGTCCTTCTCTGATTGACTCACTTCACTCAGCATAATACCCTCCAGTTCCATCCACATCGAAGCAAATGGTGGATATTTGTCCTTTCTGATGGCTGAGGAATATTCCATTGTGCAAATGTACCACATCTTCTTTATCCATTCATCTGTCGAAGAACATCATGGCTCCTTCCACAGTTTGGCTATTGCAGACATTGCTGCTAAGAACACTAGGGTGCAGGTGTCCCGGTGTTTCACTGCATCTGTATTTTGGGGGTCAAATCCCCAGCAGTGCAATTGCTGGGTCGTAGAGCAGGTCTATTTTTAACTCTTTGAGGAACCTCCACACAGTTTTCCCGAGTGGCTACACCAGTTCACATTCCCACCAATGGTGCAAGAGGGTTCCCCTTTCTCCACAAACAACATTTGTTGTTTCCTGTCTTGTTAACTTTCACCATTCATACTGGTGTGAGGTGGTATCTCATTGTGGTTTTGATTTGTATTTCCCTGATGGCCAGTGATGTGGGGCATTTTCTCATGTGCTTCTTGGCCATGTGTATGTCTTCTTTGGTGAAATTTCTGTTCATGTGTTCTGCCCAGTTCATGATTCAATTTTTTGTTTCTTGGGTGTTGAGTTTAATAAGTTTTTTATAGATCTTGGATACTAGCCCTTTATCTGATATGTCATTTGCAAATATCCTCTCCCATTCTGTAGGTTGTCTTCTAGTTTTGTTGACTATTTCTTTTGCTGTGCAGCAGCTTTTTTATCCTGATTAAGTCCCAGTAGTTCATTTTTGCTTTTGTCTCCTTTGTCATCATAGATGTATCTTGCAAGAAGTTACTGTGGCCAAGTTCATAAAGGGTGTTTCCTGTATTCTTCTCTAGGATTTTCATGGATTTTTGTTTCACATTTAGATCTTTCAACCATTTTGAGTGTATCTTTGTGTCTGGTGTAAGAGAATGGTCTGGTTTCATTTTTCTGCATGTGGCTGTCCAATTTCCCCAGCATCATTTATTGAAGAGACTGTCCTTTTGCCAGTGGATAGTCTTCCCTGCTGTGTCGCATTTTAGTTGACCATAGAGTTAAGGGCCCATTTCTGGGTTCTGTATTCTGTTCCATTGATCTATGTGTCTGTTTTTGTGCCAGCACCATACTGTCTTGATGATCACAGCTTTGTAGTACAGCTTGAAATCTGGCATTGTGACACCCCCGGCATTGGTTTTCTTTTTCAATATTCCTGTGGCTATTCGGGGTCTTTTCTGATTCCATATAAATCTTAAGATTATTTGTTCCAACTCTGTGGAAGAAGTCCATGGTATATAGCTTGTTTTAAAGTGTAATTATAAGGCACACTATCCCATATGTACCTTCTTCTGTGTGCTGACTTGTATAAGTAGAAGGGATGGTTGTTGCTAATGGTCTTTCCTAAGAGACTACAGAAAATAAAACATCTGTGGATTGGAACCATCCTGGCACTTACTGGGACAAAAGCAATGACATGAATAAAATATTCATCACTCACACACTTCTGTGATTTTAGTATAGGGGTTAGGGACATACAGACATGTGGTCTGACTACTTCTAACTTGGAGATGCCTCAGCCAGGGTCTAGGCTAAAGACAATGTAAATCAAGCCCAACTCTGGCCCTGAGCTTCACAGCAGCCAAGGAAGGATGAAGATTTGTATACCTTTTGCTATTTGACATTGAAAAAATTCCCCAGTTCTTTAGGAGATGAGCTTCTTTTCTGTATCGAACTGTGAGTAAAGCTGGTTCTGGGACCCTAAACAACTAATGCAGGGTCTTCGATGAAAATTTCAAAAACAGATGGTCTTTCTCGTCAAGAGACAAGAGCCTACTGTGCCAAGATAATTCTGAGAAATATTTTGACAGGAGTTCAAGTGATTTAATCAGTGTAGCCTTCTGATACAGCCATATGAAGGGGAAGTCATTAAGAAGGATTTAGTGGGTTATTTGGTTTGTTTTTTTTAAAGCTGAAAATGAGGTGAAAGGGTGGTTGAAATGGAGTTTCAGGAAGTCAAGTTAGCAAAACCATGACCTATCTTACCACTTCTGCCAATTTTCTTTCCCTTTGTTCCATTTTGATTTATTTGTGGATTAAAAAGTAAATTGTTTATGCCATTTTGTTACTATAAATAAACTAAAATTTTTTGAATACTGAACGCTTCTGTGGTAATTGCTGCCCAGTATGGTGTAGGTGCCTATTCGTAGGTATTTGGCTTCAGGGGTACTTGTAAGGGAGCCCATCTCAAGTTAAGACAAAACACAGGCTTCAGCCCAGCAGGGCACTGGAAGATGAGCGTTGGTCTGGGCCAAGTTGTTTCTGTAACTTGTCTTCTCTTTCCTTCTGGAGCTTCACTTTTCCAATGGACTCTTGCCATCTCATTGCCTCTGTGTTTCCCAATCTGGATCATAGGGATGTGCCATTCCACTTTTGAACTCTACCCCAAACTTAGCCAAAATAATCTTTCTTTGGCTCCCCAGAGTTTTCATTCATTCATTTGATGATAATGACTTCCGCATGTTTGCTGTGCTGGATCCTCTCCTAGGTCCTGAGCAGCAGAGATGAATGAAGCACAGTCTCTCCCCAGTAGAGCCGTCGTTTTCTTGGAAGAATATACAATAAGCATAGAAATAGGAAAGATAGCTCTTGTTAGTCATTATAGTACCATTAAGAGACTGCTCAGTGTTTACCAGAAGAACGTGCATATGTAAAGGAAGAATAAGAAGCAAAAATGATAGAAAACACAAACGACAAGGTATTTATGTATGAAGTTTATAAAACAACTTTTTTATTTTAAAATGACCATCCTGGGGCACCTGGATGGCTCAGTCAGTTAAGGGTCTGCTTTCGGCTCAGGTCATAATCTCAGGGTCCTGGGATTGAGCCCCGTGTTGGGCTCCTGGCTCAGTAGAGTCTGCTTATCCCTCTCCCCCACTCATGCTCTCTCTTTCTCTCTCTCAAATAAATAAATAAAATCTTTTTAAAAAATGACCATCCTTTAGATTCAAAGAGCTGGCATATTGCCACCAACCTGTCTTTCTGGTATTTGGTCTCAACCACCTTGTTGGTTTTGCCCTCAAAAGCTGTTCTAATGCCTTTTTTTTTTTTTTTTTTGTCTCCTAGACTCACCATTTTTCTTTTTTCAAACATCACTGCCAAGAAACCCTCAATTTCAAATAAGTCAATGACCCAGTAAATTACCTAATGCCGTCTAAAGCTCCACCAATCACTGGTACAGTTTCAGAATGCCCAAGTGGAAAATGTTACTTGGGGCATGTCACCACCAAGGACTTGGAAATGAGGGGAATAGCAAATGAGGGAAAAATTAAAACTTCCAAGGGACTGGAATAGAGATATGCAAATCTCTCTGATGACTCTCAGGCTGGTTAAAGATTCAAATAACACAATCGAAGATGTATTCGTTTGCTTATCTAAACAATGTGTCACTGTAACAGGGAGGTTCGTAGGAAGAGAGACTCAAAACAGCGGCAGTGCTGTCCATGGACAGGATGCAGAGTCTCGACCTGGCCAGTGTACAATCAATTATAAAAGTGAAGGAACCAGGAATTAAACCCTTACATTATTAAACACTGGAATCATAATTTCCCTTCCTCTGAATCTATGCTTGTTAAAAAATATTCTACGATTTGTTTTTCCAGATCCACAGAGGAAATAAAAGCTACGTGAACTCTGGGCCCATTTGTCAGTTATATTTCTTATTGAAATGAATAAATTGGAATTTTGGTTAATATAATTTAGTACCTTGTCAGTTTTCCCCCTCAAGTCTGATCCAATTTAGAACACTGACCAAATCTAGTCTCTAAGTTCTAGAGAGTGCTGGGCTACTTTGGAAATTCATTTGATCATTCCTTCGTTCCATTGAGTATTTTTGAAAGCTTCTTATAGCCCAAGCACTGTGTTTAGGAATATCGTGGTAGGCAAAATAGATGTGATCCTGAGGGTCAGAGAGCTTTTAAGCCAATAGGGACAATAAAATATGACAAGAGTTTCTTTTTCTTTCTTTCTTTTTTTTTTTTTTACAAAGATTTTATTTATTTATTTGTGAGAGACACATAGAGAGAGGCAGAGACATAGGCAGAGGGAGAAGCAGGTTCCTCACAGGGAGCCCAATGTGGGACTTGATCCCAGGACCCCAGGATCATGACCTGAGCCAAAGGCAGACACTCAACCACTGAGCCACCCAAGCGTCCCATGACAAGGGTTTCTTGGCCATCAGTATTTAGAAAAAAGAAAACTTCTGAGTCTAGAAGAAATGATTAGGTTCAAGGGGGCTTTCTGGAGCACACAATATCTAAACAGAGACTGGAACGAGGAGTTTGTGCAGGGCACAGGGAAGGAAGGGGAAGAAGACAGCCAAAGAAGTACAGGGCAGGAGGAGAGGCAGGTCAAGGTAGAGGCAACAGAGAGAAACTCAGTTGGGTTGTCATTTTTAAAAAGATATTATTTATTCATTTGTCACAGAGAGGGAGAGAGCACAAACAGGGGAGCAGCAGAGGGAGCAGAAGAAACAGACTTCCTGCTGAGCAGGGAGCCTGACGTAGGGCTGTATCCCAGGACCCGGAGATCATGACCTGAGCAGAAGGCAGACGCTCAACCGACTAAGCCACCCAGGCACCCCTGGGCTGGTATTTTAAATGCTAGAAGGCTAAGGGGGCAAGGTGGGGGATGGGGAGACAAAGGGCCTTGTGACCAAGGTTTAAGGAGTTTGGGCTTTATCCTTAGGACAATAGGGAGCCACTGTGTAACTTAGCAGTGAACTAGCACAATCAGACTCACACTTTGGAAAAATCTCTGGCCATGCAACAACTGAATTAGGGGAGGATGAGGGGTAAGAGTAGACAAACCAAGACAGGGAAGCCAATCTGAAGTCAACTGTTGTCATTTGTGTGTGAGAAAGGATGGCGGGCCAGGGTTGGAGACAGTGGCACGGAGAGAGAGGCACATGGGCATGAAAGACATTTCAGAGGTAGAGCTGAGCCGGCTGGCGGATGGACTGGCTGGCTGGGTGGGTAGGGAGGGGGGTCACGGGGCTGAGTCTGGGCTGGCTGCTGGCCTGGACAACTAAGGGCACCCCCCCACCCCCACCCCACCGACCCCGACCTGGATGCTGGTCTTCTCTTTAGACTTTCCTTGAACAAACACACAAGGATGAAGATGCAGACATATGGAAGGGTCATCTCCCAGTAGAGAACACAGAGGGAGGAGATCAAAGCTCAAGAAGGACCTGACCAGCCCACTTTAAGACTGGCCTAAGCACAAGTAGGAAAGCCGCTAATACCCCGCTGCTCAGAATGGAAAGATGTGCAAAAAGAGCCCTTGCTGCTTCTCTCCCTGGGGTTTCCAGGAGGCAGAAACTTCCTAAAAGTGAGGGGCCAGATGATAAAACCAATGTTGGCACGCTTAATATTATTTCATGTCTTAAACTTACTATTTTAAGGTTTTCATTTGCATTTTAAGATCTTCATTAATTTTTTTTAAAGATTGTATTTATTTATTCATGAGAGACCCAGAGAGAGACAGAGAGAGGCAGAGACACAGGCAGAGGGAGAAGCAGGCTCCAGGCAGGGAGCCCAACGTGGGACTCGATCCCGGGTCTCCAGGATCACACCCCGGGTTGAAGGCGGCGCTAAACCATTGAGCCACCTGGGCTGTCCAAGATCTTCATTAATTTAAGAGATTGGTAAATGTAAAACATTTAATAAATTAAAGATCTTCCATGTACCTTTGTTCCTTTATATTCTTATTCCTCCCAGAATGTTCGTCTTCAACATTCACGTCTTCTCCCCTTGAGCATTTGGTTGCCTTTCTTACCATGTCAGTCTTTGGTTGGCTTCCTCCTGCCTTTTACCTCCTGCCTCATACAATCCTTTTCAAGGTGACAAAGCTCCTTGGCTTTGAACACTCAAACTCCTGGATTTATTTAGTTTTCTGAGCTTGGTTTTGTATTCTGTCTCCTTAATTGGATCTTAATAGCTTCCTTTACTCCCATGACTTTATTGGATCCTGCACATCTTTCGCTTCCTCATCCCACCCCCCCACCAGCCCACCTTACAAGGACACTGTTTTCAGGCTATGACTTTATCTGTGTCCCCTCACCAGCATTCCAAATACTAATTCTGAGATTAGTATCTCTGCAGGCTTCAAGGATTAGTTTTTCAGCCACTCCGGTATATGTAGTTGGAGATGTCAAGAAACAAACAAAAAAAATTAATTAGATTCCATTACTTTAGCTCTTCCTCCTGGATTTGAACTCGATGTTCAAGAGCGATGAAAGAGAAATACAGACAATAAAATGTGGCTAGACGAAAACAATTGATACGGCGCTGTTGTTAAAAGCAATTGTCAAGAAGATGCTAACGTTATTTAATAAACTTTTGGCAGGCTTTCCATTACGGCAGTGAAAAAGGACATTTCTAAATTAACGTGGCCAGCTTCACATAGATTCTCGGCACTGCCTGGAGGTCTTAATGTCTCCCCATTTACTCCCTTTGCCTCCCCACTCAGCGAAGGCTTGGAAATTTCCTGCTTTGCTCAAACCTCTCATCCCTGCACCTTCCACCCTCAACTCAGCTTCTTCCAGTAAATTGAAGTCATCCGCCAAGACCTTTCTCAACTTGCTGTAAGTTAATTACCTGGCACCCAAATGTAGCCTCTCGTACTTTCTGTTACACAGGAGATTTTCCTCCTGACCCGTGGACCTCCACTCCTCCCAGTTTTGCAATGATTCCTTCCCTTTGCTCGTCTGTGGCTTCAACCTGCCCCCTTTCAATTGGGTTCTTTCCATGACATGCTCCCATCTTAAACAAGATATAATCAGACAAAAAAACAATGCCTGGATCTGCGCTCCCTCCAACAACCACCGTATTTCTCTTCTCTCCTTTATAACCAGATTTAGATAGCCCGCTCCCATCACGTCCGGGAAGGTCTCCAGTGCCTCTGGCACCATTCCACGCTTGTTTTACCCAATCACTGGGCGTGGTAGCAAGTTATCCTCCTTCTTGAAACATTCATCTTTTGGCCTCTAGATACTGGGATCCTTTAGTGCTTTGCCCTAAACTCTGTTCATCTTCTATCCCTTCCTTGGCAAGCCTCAGCGCTGCCCATATTCATAGCCATATTCATAGCTCCGGTCATTATCTGTGCACTAATGACTCCCAGGTTGACACCTCCAAACTTTTCTTCTCCATTCTAGATCATTCCTACTTTATTCCTCCACCTGAATGTCTCAGAAATTTCACAAGCTCAACATGTCCAAGACTGGATTTATGGTCTTCTTGGTCAAAGCTGGCTGGGTTTCATTGTTCCTTAACTCAATGACTGGAGCCATCACGCCAGTGCACGAGTGGGAATCTAGGTGTCAACCCCAATCTATTGCTTGTCTTTATCTTCCAAATTTAATACAACACAATTCGGCTGACTTAACCTCCTAACCAGATCTTGATTTTTTTCCCCTACCATCACATGCTAGTCTAAACAAATTCTAAGGAACTTTGATGAAACCAGGATAGTATGCAGGTTTTCGGAGGTCCTCCTCTCTGGAAACTATCCTATTACCCTCATATTTAGCTAGTACGGGTACCAACGGTCATGGGTTTCCATAGCATCCAATAATGAGCCACGGGATGACAGTAAAGTAAGTGCCTAATGACTTTACATTTATTAGCAAAATGAGTATTTATAAAACTACAATACCTAATTTTTGCATTATTTATTGGTTACGTTTTATTTAAATTGAATTCTGAATTAAGGCTGACATTTAAAAAATTCATTGTGTAGTTGACAATTAATTATGTAGTGGCAAGAGATGAGGGCTGCAAAAGATTAAAAGGCGCTGAAAATCGTACATAGAGCAGATTTTTAAAAAGGGAATGCGCCAATAAACAAAGCATGAATGCAAAATCCTATTTTACATGTTCTTAATTTAAAGCTAAGAGGAAGGTAAACAGTAAAGAAAAATCTAATACAAAGCAGTCCTCAAATGAGGAAATATGTGTTATCAAAGGGATCTCATCCGGCAATGCAGTCACAATATACAAGTAACACATACAATTGAATAGTCTTTTCATATCTTAAAGTGCTCTCTTGGAGAGAGGTCATCAAGTGAGTAGGAGTGGTTTTAACATGAAAAAACTCTCTCTCCCAGCAGTACAGCCTGGGCAGCCAAAAGCTCTTCATTATCACAGCGAATGCCCAACCATGAGTAACCATGACAACAGCCTGAACAATGGTTAGCAGTATGCCTATTAGAAAAAGATAGAGTTCAAGGTCAAACTCTACGTTTGTGAAGAAGCCTTACCCTATTTCTCCGCACAAACTTTTCATTGTACAGCAGCCACAGTTTGAGGCTCCCTCAACCTTGAGGGTGTTGGTCAAATAGCCCTGCTGACTTCCCTCCTGTGGGTCCTACAGGACTTCCCGTTTCTGTCCTTGCTATCCTGGACCATAGGGGTGCCTCCATTTCCTGGAAAGTACCCTGTTGGGGCCAGAGTTGGGATGGCAGCCATGAAATCCATTCACTTAGTCTCTACATCACTGAGCCCACTGTGCCTGGTGGCTCCCCGTGTAGGCCTCAGCCGGGAACAAGGTCTCGGTTGGATCCCCTCTTCCCAGAGCTGTGATCATGCCTACCAGGTCCTCCTCAGGACCTTCCAGTTCATCTTCTGGAGTGAGATCCTTCCAGTTCATTTTCTATGCCAGTGGGTCCCTAACTGTGTTTGGGCATCCCTATCGGTAAACATTTGTGCGCTTGTACCCCCAAAATAAAGGTGAAGTCCAAATTTCTTGACATGAGTTTTAAAGTCAGACTGGCTCTGACCTCCCATAATTTAGGATCATAGTCCTTGCATTCTTGCTATGCCATATACTTCCCTTCTAGGACTCTGCATACACTTTCTTTCTCTCTTGAAATCCTTTCTTCCCATTCGGTCTTCTCCACTGCTATTTCCAGAAAATTTCCCAGGATCTGTTCCTTTATGTAACTCCCAACTCATCAGGATTTGGAACTGTCCCTGCTTCTTCAATACAACAGGGTTTATTGGACCTATATCGTAGCCTATTGCATTTATAACCTTACTAACGTTACTTGCTAAAAAAGGTTGAGATAGGTTTTTAACTAAAAGGCATGGAATTAGCCAGGTTAAAAAGATAAAAAATCTCTTCGTTTGAGATGGTGCGTCACACATGCCCAGGGCTGGTTTTGAAAGATGGCTCCATCCTTATTCCTTACCAAACAGGTACTGGCCCCAAAACTGAGGGGAAAGAAGGATATTCCTCTTCCTCTTCTCTCTGCCTTTTTCCTTCCCATTATGTCTGGGCCACACTGTGGCTAGCGGCAGTGTTTTTTAGATTTCATGATTCATGGTTAGAAATTTTCTAGTAGACTCGGTGCACATGTGCACACACACACATGCATATGTATGCCTTTAATATATGCACACATATTGTTTATTTGCCACTTTTTCAAGGATGCCTATTTACCTTATTTACAATTGCAACTAACCCTCCACCTTGAGCCCCCTTATATGCTGCTCCGCTTTTTCCTTTTTCCATCAAACGTTGGGACATACTAAATAATTGCTTTTATTATGTTTGTTTTTTTAAAGATTATTTATTTATTTATTCATGAGAGACACACACACACAGAGGCAGAGACATAGACAGAGAGAGAAGCAGGCTCCATGCAAGGAGCCCTATTTGGGGCTCGATCCTGGGACTCCAGGATCATGCCCTGGGCTGAAGGCAGACAGACGCTCAACCGCTGAACCACCCAGGCATCCCACATTGTTTATTTTTGAAAGAGTCTGAATCTTTCTGCTAGACTTTCTGTAAGCTCCTGGAGCATAGGATCTTTCTCTTGTTCGCTTATGAATCCCAAATGCCCATAATGGAGCCTGGCACACTGTAGGTCTTCAATACATGTTTAAGTGAATGAAGAAAGAATTGAAAGAAATGCTTCCTGAAACTTATCCTTACTATGTGGGATACATGTATATATTTTCTGGGTTTTTTTTTTTTTTTTTTTTTGGCAGTGGCTGTTAATATTTATTGAGTATCTGCTATATGCCAGATTTAATGCAGAATGTTCTACATACATAATTTCATTTTAATTCTTTTTTTTAATTTATTTTTTATTGGTGTTCAATTTACTAACATACAGAATAACCCCCAGTGCCCGTCACCCATTCACTCCCACCCCCCGCCCTCCTCCCCTTCTACCACCCCTAGTTCGTTTCCCAGAGTTAGCAGTCTTTACGTTCTGTCTCCCTTTCTGATATTTCCCACACATTTCTTCTCCCTTCCCTTATATTCCCTTTCACTATTATTTATATTCCCCAAATGAATGAGAACATATAATGTTTGTCCTTCACCGACTGACTTACTTCACTCAGCATAATACCCTCCAGTTCCATCCACGTTGAAGCAAATGGTGAGTATTTGTCATTTCTAATAGCTGAGTAATATTCCATTGTATACATAGACCACATCTTCTTTATCCATTCATCTTTCGTTGGACACCGAGGCTCCTTCCACAGTTTGGCTATCGTGGCCATTGCTGCTATAAACATCGGGGTGCAGGTGTCCCAGCGTTTCATTGCATCTGTATCTTTGGGGTAAATCCCCAACAGTGCAATTGCTGGGTCGTAGGGCAGCTCTATTTTTAACTGTTTGAGGAACCTCCACACAGTTTTCCAGAGTGGCTGCACCAGTTCACATTCCCACCAACAGTGTAAGAGGGTTCCCTTTTCTCCGCATCCTCTCCAACATTTGTGGTTTCCTGCCTTGTTAATTTTCCCCATTCTCGCTGGTGTGAGGTGGTATCTCATTGTGGTTTTGATTTGTATTTCCCTGATGGCAAGTGATGCAGAGCATTTTCTCATGTGCGTGTTGGCCACGTCTATGTCTTCCTCTGTGAGATTTCTGTTCATGTCTTTTGCCCATTTCATGATTGGATTGTTTGTTTCTTTGGTGTTGAGTTTAATAAGTTCTTTATAGATCTTGGAAACTAGCCCTTTATCTGATACGTCATTTGCAAATATCTTCTCCCATTCTGTAGGTTGTCTTTTAGTTTTGTTGACTGTATCCTTTGCTGTGCAAAAGCATCTTATCTTGATGAAGTCCCAATAGTTCATATTTTCTTATCTCATCTATTTTTTAAAAAATTGCCCAAGACCCACTAATGGGTCAAAACCTGAAGTTTCAAAAACAATGGCTTAGACTGTTCTAAGGGTCTGGGCGAGGAGACCCTGATATAGCCAGAGGGAAAATACCTTATGAGGCAGGAACCTCTTGGAGGTGATCCTGCAGAACTTCTCAATAGAAGATGGGTGTGAGAGTCAGGAGCAGCCCCTGAAGGGGAGTGTATCCAACAAATGTTGTAGTCGTTTTCGAATATATCCTTTAATTCTTTGACACATCTTCCTTCAAGACGTGGAGTCTGTTTCCTCTCCTTGAGTGTGGAGTGTGGTCAGACTTAGTGACTCACTTCTAACGAATAGAGAGTGGTGAAACCAGGTTTCAAGACTAGGTTAGAAAGGTACTGTGGTTTTCCCCTCGCTGTCTTTTGGATCACTGCATATAAGGGAAACCCGCTGCCGTGTCATAGGGACACTCAAGCCACCCAAAGGAAAGTGGCATTATTACCTAGTCTTCACAGCTTGGTAGGCTGAGGTCGTCAGTGTTACTGTTTGCAGCTTGGGTAGGTTGAATTTAATTGGCACACATACTTTCCTGGCCTCAGGTCGGAATTGCAGGGTCTTTCCATATTCTCAGGCAATGGTCTGACTTGGTGCCCCACTCTTCCTGCAAGAGGGGTGAATGTCTTTTCCTCAGTCTCAGCGAACAGGAATCCAGGCACGCAGTGCAGCCTGTGAAACACACTTGTTAGAGACCAATGATGTACACACAGGTGGCACAGACGTGATGGACGGGGCAGCAGGAGGAGCGAGTGGTTGTGAATTTAATGTAACTAAAAGAGATGAACTGACCTCTATGAGGATATATCTGCGCATTGCAACTTTCCAAGTAGAGCTTGGTTCTTACCCAGAGTGGGCTCTATAATGTTGTTGTTGTTGTTGTTGTTATTTTAAAGATTTTATTTATTTATTCATGAGAGACACAGAGAGGCAGGGACACAGGCAGAAGGAGAGGCTCCTCAGGGAGCCTGATGAGGGACTTGATCCCAGGACCCCAGGATTACTCCCTGAGCCAAAGACAGACGTTCAACCACTGAGCCACTCAGGCATCCCTACTATTTATTATTATTATTATTATTATTATTATTATTATTATTATTTAAATAGGCTCCATACCCAGCATGGAGCCCAACGCAGGGCTTGATTTGAACACATGACCCTGAGGTCAAGACCTGAGATGAGATCAAGAGTCCCACACTAGGGATCCCTGGGTGGCGCAGCGGTTTGGCACCTGCCTTTGGCCCAGGGCGCGATCCTGGAGACCCGGGATCAAATCCCACATCAGGCTCCCGGTGCATGGAGCCTGCTTCTCCCTCTGCCTATGTCTCTGCCTCTCTCTCTCTCTCTCTGTGACTATCATAAATAAATAAAAATTAAAAAAAAAAAACTTAAAAAAAAAAAAAAAGAGTCCCACACTAAATCAACTAAGCCACCCAGGCATTGTTCATAATGTTATTAAATTGTGCAACTTGGTTCTCTTTTAAAAATGAGTTAGCTGGGGCCTGGGAGCCCACAGGAGAAGCTGCACAGATGACGGTGGGAGTGGCACGGGGAGTGAGGCGGGAGCACCAGGTAGCCAGGGCTGCTCACACGGCTCCACCTCCAGAAGCAGGTGTGCAGTGTCCATGTCGACATGGCCTTGTCCGAGGAGAAGCGACAGCCCTGGAAGCGGAAGCACCCCCAAAGCCAGCCAGGACTAGTGAGCCACAGCCCAAATGGCCAAAGAGGACAAAAGCCTCCTGAGGGTGTCAACATGAGGACCTTGAAGATGAAAGCGAAGTCTCTCACCCTTCCCACCAGACACTTCTCAGCTGGAACCAGGAGGACCCACTGGTGGCTTCAGGGTCTTTGGAAAAAGCACTGCCTCTTTTCAATCTCCCCAGACTCCTCTCTCAGGATGGCCTAGTGAGCGGCCTCAGAGGCATGTGTTGAGAAGCAGAGGTGGAGGAGCAAGAGAAGGGGCTCCTTAGCAGGCAGCTTCGTTTGTGACAGAGCCCCAGAGGTCTCACTGAGATGCGTGTGATGAACGTAAGAATGG
Organism: Canis lupus baileyi; assembly: GCF_048164855.1. NCBI lineage: Eukaryota > Metazoa > Chordata > Mammalia > Carnivora > Canidae > Canis > Canis lupus. Next base: position 14,501,170 of record NC_132852.1, read on the forward strand.
GGACAGGCCGTGGGAAGGGGTCTGTGAGCGTGGAAACAGGACAGTTTGGAGACGGGACCCATGGAGCCTACTCGAGCGGAGACAACAAGGAGCCAGCCTCTGTGATGGTCCCGTCCCCGAGTGCCACTCCCAACTTTCCATTTCTGACAATAATACAGATTACAGCTGGCAGAGGAGGCAAGGGTTCTGATGCCAGCCTTGCCACTGCCTCTGTGACCAGGTGGTCAGTCACTTTCTGTCATGTTTGGGTCTGCTTCCTCCGCTGGACTACATTCTTAATAAAGTGATGGGTGTTAAAAAAATCCTTAAAAAATAATAATTGTCTAGCTATTACTAGTTCTTTTTCCCCGCACACATCATATATTTGTCATGACTCACATTTCCAAGCCTGCATGAACAAGTTTCATTATTCCTGAGGTTATTTAGACCCACAGTCCTCCGACCTAGGAGAAGGAGGCTTAGCTCGCTTCTAGAGGCTCCCAGCCTCACTGTCCACAAGACAAAAATGAGTATGTGAGAATTTAATATTATTTTTCATTCCTAATAAAAATATTTAATTTGTACTCATGTATCACTGAAGGCTTTCGAGTGGATATCCATACAGTTCCACCACCAATCTTTTAGAACTGTGCTCTCCAATATGGTAGCCAGTAGCTTCCTGCGGCTGATGAACAGTGGTAATGTGACTGGTCCAAACTGTGAGATGTGCGGAAAGTATAAATATACATCAGATTTTGAAGACTTAGTGTTAAAAAAAAAAGAACGTAAAATACGTTTCTTATATTGATTAGGTTTCTTATATTGATTACATGAAACAGTGATAATATTTTGGATATGTTGGATTAAATAAAATCTATTATTAAAATTAATTTTACTGATTTCTTTTTTACTTCTTCAAATGTGGCTACTAGAATACTTAAAATAACCTTTGTGGCTCCCATATATCTATTAGACAGCACTGATCTAGAGGCTGGCTTAGAGTCACTTAGCAGTAATTCTGTGCCCAGTTACTTCCATTAGCACACTTGATCTCATCCACACTTGTGTGAGTTCTTCCACGTGGCTTAACCACCTCCCTTAAGCAGCGTCCAAGCAAGCAATTGGGTGTTAGTAGAGATTAGTAGGGCAGGTTTCCGATTACAGCCTACCCTGGCATGGAAAGCCAGCTGCAAAGAGGTTATTGGACATGCTGCAAGTTATTTGCTCCCTACCAGGGGAACAGAATTAAATTCCAAGGCTTGTACATGTAGGAGGTCAAGGCCATAGACTCTACTCAACTGAAATTCTAACGCCAGCCTTGAGCAGAAAATGTCCTTGTCTGAAGTAGCAGGATGAGGGGCTCGGCAGTGAAAAAAATCAATGAAAAACATTCTAATTTTATCATTCCAGCGTTAAAATTTTATCTCCCTTGTCTCCATTTGGTTATGCAGTTGGCATTTCTTGGGCTCTCGGGTGTGACTTCATTTTCTTGGCTTGATCAGTGGGAGTTTCTCTCTACTATGCCTTCCATTTAATAGGGAATTTTGTTTTACTTTGGTCTTTTGGTGACTTGTAGAGTCATGAGTTCCTATCATATTTAAATCAGTTTGTTAGTATCAAATTATCTCCCAAAGCAATGCAAAAGAATAATGCATAGGGAAATTTATGCTTATTCCCCACCATTTGCTTTTTTCCCCTAATAAACCATGTACTTTTAAGTTTTAATCTACCTTTATTTCCAAGAAGGAAAATTTATTATTGGCTTATTTATTATGGAAACCTTCAAACTTATGGAACAGTAAGGAGAATAGTACAATGAGTCCAATTGTATCCATCACACAGTTTTAACAATTGTCAAAATAATCCTAATCTTATGTAACTTATTTCCCCAATATATTTCCTTCCTTCTTTCTTCTTGAGCATTTTGACGCCAATCTCAGATAAAATGTCTCTTATAAACACTTCAGTGTGATGTCTAAGTGATAATTAATAAGGGCTTTTTAAAAACATAACCACTCTGACCTTTATTGCTTAAGAAGATTAATAACCACTTCTTAGAAAAAAATTCCATAACTATGTGTGAAGACAGATGTTAACTAGAATTACTGTGGTGATCACCTCACAATATATACAAGTATTGAATTAATATGTTGCACACCTGAAACTATATAATGTATGTTGTTTATATCTCAATTAAAAAACCATTTCTTAACATAATCTAATATTCAGAACATATTTGATATATCTCACTTTATCTTAAAAATGCCTTTTTTGCAGGTTATTTCTTTGAATCAGGATCCAAGCAAGTATCACAACTTACACTGGGTTGCCGTGTCTCTTAAATATCCTTTATTCTATAACAATCCCTTTACTACATGCTACCGTATATAACAGAAAATGAGTCAGTTGTCTGTTGACTCTCCCACATGCTGACTTTTCCTTTTTTTTTTTTTTTTAAGATTTCATTTATTCATTCATGAGAGACAGAGAGAGGCAGAGACACAGGCAGAGGGAGAAGCAGGCTCCTTGTGGGGAGCCCGATGCAGGACTCCATCCCAGGACCCCAGGATCATGGCCTGAGTAGAAGGCAGATGCTCAGCCACTGAGCCATCCAAGTGCCCCTGATTGTTTCCTTGTGGTATTAATTCAACTTATTCTGCAAACTCCTGTTTCTTGTAATTTGATAGTTAGATAGACCTAGAGATCTAAATGACAAGCTCAGGTTCAATTTTAAGGTCAAGAATCTTTCACAGGAGGTGCTGTGTACTTCTTTTGGCATCACGTCATGTGATACATAATGGCTTATTGTTCTGCTTTTACAAAGGCCAGATTGATCAGTATGTGCCACATGTGTCAGATTGACGCCTTTGTTACGAAGTTCCCGCCAACATTTCATCTAATGGTTTTGGTCTTCATCGAAAAAAGACTATTTTATATTCAGACTATGAGAACAAGCAGGGCCAGTATTTTGGGCCCAGAGCTACTTGAAGAAGTACAAAGGGGGCTACCGGAACATTCTTGGCTCAGACTTAGGCAACATCCCTTTCTCCATGGCGCTGTTCATTCACCCATTTGCCCATCTCTAGGACTGTATTGCTTGTCAGAGAAGGCCACTTGCCTGTGAGAGTGTCAACAACGTTTCTCCAGTGTAAGTCCTCACCAGAGGTTCTATAGGATTTTAAATAAGGACAATTAGGGTAGGACATGTGTGTATTGTGGTGTGCTGATAAAATTGGAAAAGATTATCTTTCAGCCTGAAACAGTTCTTCTACTATTTTGAGGGTTCAATATTCTTTATTTGATGACATTATGTTTATGACAGTTGATAACTGGCCGAATACAAACTTAGCAACTGTATTTTTCTGGTCTGTAAAACCAAAGAGCCTCAGACAATTGATTAAGATGATTCTCCACCCAGGAGGTTTATGAGAACTTCAGGATATCATGAGATTTCAATATTTTACAACATAGATTAGGGGGAAAAAAAGATTGAGAAATGCTAGTCTAGAAGACCATGGAATCAGCACAGGGATTCTTTGTCTATCAACTGACAAAGGTAACCATAATAGGCAAAGTCTTCTTTTTTACCTATAATGGTCCATTTACTTTCAACAACCCATTAAAAATACTCAAATCGGATGCCACCTCACACCTACTGGGATAGGTATAATGAAAAAGAAATAGTAACAAGTGTTGGCAAAGATATGGAGAAACTGGAGCCCTCATACAACAGCTGGCAGGAACGTAAAATGGAACACAGTCTGGCAGATCCTCAAAAATATAAGCCTAAAGTTACCATATGACCCAGCAATTCTACTCCTAGGTACAGTAGGAGGTTTCCATTAACCACGTTCTAGTTACCCAACATCAATAGAAGGACATGATCCTCCTTCTGACTAGGCATCAGGACGTGAATACTACCCTAATGCTAGGTCACAATACCTACATCATTCACCTCACTTCATCTTGTCATGTAAGCATTTTATCATCTTATGTCATCACAAAAAAAAGGGTGAGTACAGGATGTTATGATATATTGAGAGCAGAACGAGAAGCCACATTCAAATAACTTTTATTACAGCATGTTCCTATAATTGTTCTGTTTTATTATTAGTTGTAGGTATGTATGTATAGGAAAAAAGGTAGCATATATAGAGTTTGGTACTATCCATGGTTTCAGCCATCCCATGGGGGTCCTGAAACAAATCTCAGGTGGGTAAGGGGCGGGACTACTGTATATACTGTCTATATCCAAGAGAACTGAAAGCATATGTTCACACAAAAACTTATACACAGATGTTCATAGCAGCATTATAATAATATCCAAAAAGTTTTAACAACCCAATATCTATCAATTGGTGAATAGATTAATAAAATGTGATATATCCATACAATGGAATATTATTCAGGAATAAAAAGAAATAAAGTAGGACACATGCTATGACATGGATAAACTTTGAAAACATTATGCTCAGTGAAAGATATAAATCACAAAGGATCACATATTAAACGATTCTATTTAACTGAAACATCCAGAATAGTCAAATCCATTGAGACACAAAGTAGATCGGTGTCTGGGTTTGGGATGGGGAGTGCCAGGGAATAGGGAATAGGGAGTGATGGCTATATGTGGTTTCTTTTGGGGTGATAAAACGTTCCAAAATTATTTAGTGATGATTGCACAACTCTATGTATTTATGAAAAACCACTAATCATATACTTTAAATGGGTGAATTATATGGACTATGAAATATATTTTAATTATTGTAAAAAACAAATAATAACCAGCTTTTTTAGTACGAGTTGCTTTAAAGACATGAAACATCCACTCATCTTATAGAATCTTAGGGAATCAGAGAATGTCGAAGACAGAATAGATTTTGTTTTTAGTCATCTGGTCTTTTTATCTCATTATTGTCCTTCTCATCTTCTTTATCCATTTCCCAAACTTTAATTTAAATTAACAGGACTGCCCATTTATTAACTAACAATGGAAAATGAATTTACTAATGTACCTGGTGTGAATAGATCCACCAAAAATATCAAATCAGATTAGAAGGTTGTTTAATGAGTAAAGGTTTAGAATAAATGATATTAGATCAACCCATTTGAAAGAAGAATAGAGAACATAAAATCTCCTAAGGCATAGAACAATGACTTATATTTTTAATTTTATGACCAGTTAAAAAAAAAGTCAGAAGACAACAAGGAGGGGCTTTGGGCAGGAGGTACCAGAGACCCAGGAAAGCCTAGGGTTATTTGAATTTTGAGACCCAGTGTTAGGCCGAAAATACCCCTTAAAATGTAATCAAGTCAGGGTGGAAGGAACACATATCTGTGAAGAACAGCTCTCTTGAATTTCTAGTCAGAGGTAGTAACTAAAGAAAAGAGATTGTCCTACTAAATGACTCAATCTAGTGATCGATAACCTATGACCATAAGCATTTAAATTACAGAAGGGGGAATTTGAAATACAGAATATCAAATACTAAGACCTATGTCATGACTTCAAAATGCGGAGGGATTGCATGGATAAAAATAGACCTTAGGTCATTAATCAAAACACCAGCTGATTCAGAGGGAAAAATAAACAGGCAGAAGGTTCCATGCAGGCCCTTTCTGATTTAGGCGGCACTGGTGTTCCAATGACGCTCGAGTGGCAGCGGGATGAGGTACAAAGTGATTCTAAAGAGAAATAAGTCCTCCCAAAAGGGAACCCAAAACAAAACAAAACAAAAGATGGGAGGAAGGTGGCTCTTCACTCATTTTGAATGGTTTATCACATAGAGGTCTCCCGTCTTGGATTTGACCTTGGATCAGGAGTCAAACATTGCTCAGAAAATGGAGATTCCTGAAAGATGGTTGGAGTGCCAGCTACTTCAAAGAAGCACTTCCAAATGCTGCAATTTCCATTACAGAAACACAAGAAAAAACAAGAGCTATGGAGAAAGACACTCACTGGCAATAGTCTTTTTGGTTTTTGTTTGTTTGTTTGTTTGTTTACAGTGCTATTACGACACCATCCACTCTATTCCCTATGCTGTACCTTTGATCCCTGTAACTTATTCATCCCCTAACTGGAACCGTATACTCCCCACTCCCCTTCACTCACTAGCAATATTCTTTTTTTTTCTATTTTTTTTTTTACAAAAATATTTATTTATTTATTTATTTATTTATTTATTTATTTATTTATTTATTTTAGAGAGAAAGGGGTGGGGTGGGGTAGTATAGAGGGAGAGAGAGAGAGAGAGAGAGAGAGAATCTCAAGCAGACTCCCCACTGAGCGTGGAGCCCATCTCCGAGCTGGATCTCACCACCCTGAGATCATGACCTGAGCTGAAATCAAGAGTCAGACATTCAACCTACTGAGCCACCCAGGTGTCCTACTAGCAACATTCTTAATTTGTGACCCTTTAAGATTATGCTCCAATGATTGAAAAGCCCCATCGTGCTTTCGTAAGTGAAGGCCTATAATGCTTTGTACATGTCCTAAAGGCATAAGTGAAGTTAAATTTAAGGCCCCAAATTCCCACCCCTTTTTTTTTCTGTGGACTCCATGAGCCAATTTGTTCAAATCTCTTCCCTTGGTTTGGCTGAAGGCCTGGGTTGGAGAACCTCTTCTGTCTCTCCTGCAAGCTGGTGGGAGACCACTTCGTGCAGCTTCCGAAAGGCCCCTGTCAAGTCACTGGAGACTCCATTTAAATTTAACACGCTGCAATGAATTCTCCCAAAAGCTTGTGCCTGGCAGTTTAGACGGTGTTATGTAAGAAGATGGTGCTCAATTTGGTGGCGGATCAATTTACAGTTGAGTTAGCATGTTTTCGCATGAGCCTTGAACCTTGCAGATCCCCCAGCTCTCAGCTGGGTTTCTTAGCTTCTTTCCCGGCTCCTGGCCACCCCCAAGCGTCACCTAAGCCCGGTGCTCTACCAGCTTTCCTCAGACCCTCACTTCGGAATTTGACAACACATCCGGAGAGAGCACTAGTGAAGTTCCAGATCAGGAGAAGCAGGCTGTTTATAACCTTGCCCTTCTTATCGTCACCTTCAGTATTGCGGGCATGGTCTTCCCCTAAAGGTATTGATCGAACTGACCCAGTTGTCAGTGCAGACTCTTCATTTTAGGGAGTCAAATGATAATTTATAATAAGCCATTAATACTTTAAAACCCAAATAAGATAAATTTTATATCTTTTTTTGATTTGATGTACATATCATACAATCCATGCATTTAAAGCCTATGATTCAGTGTTCTTTTTTGTATGTTCATCAGGTGGTGCAGCCATCACCATAATCTGATTTTAGAATGTTTTCATACTTTCTAGAAGGAAGCTTGTGCTCATTAGATGTTGCTCCTTACTCCCTCACCCCACCCCCACTCCCTCACTCAAACCCCCAGCAACCATAAATCTACTTTCTAACTATTGATTTGCCAGTTCTGGACCTTTCTTTCTTTCTTTCTTTTCTTTTCTTTCTTTCTTTCTTTCTTTTCTTTTCTTTCTTTCTTTCTTTCTTTCTTTCTTTCTTTCTTTCTTTCTTTCTTTTGATTTTATTTATTGATTCATGAGAGACAGAGAGAGAGAGGCAGAGACAGGGAGAAGCAGGCTCCTTGCGGGGAGCCCAGTGTGGGACTCGATCCCAGGACCCCGGGATCATACCCTGAGCCAAAGGCAGATGCCCAATCACTGAGCCACCCAGGCGTCCCCTTTTCTGGACATTTCATATGGAATCATAGTATATGTGATTTTTTGTGACTGACTTCGTTCACCGCATGTAACATTTTCAAGGTTCATCCACCCTGTATTGGATTGGATGGATCAGTATTTCATTTATTTTTATTGCCAAATGATACCACTCCATTGTATGAATATACACATTTTCATATCCATTTGCCAGCTGGTGGACACTCACTACAAAAAGCTTATATAAGAAAAAGCAGTGGCTCTTATATAACCATGAGACCTTATCTTGGTGGTCTGCTGCTCATGTTCTGCAAGAATTTCTAAATTCTAGTTGAAGTGTGATTTACTTGGAAGGCTGGCTAGGAATTGTGACACCGAAAATGAATTACAGCATGGGTAGTGTTTTATTCAGATCTTTCTGGATTAGTAGAGCCTGTCCTCTGACGTTTGCACACCACCCTTCCAGCAATCTCTGGTCCGACGTTCCACAGCAGATGAGGGTGTCCTAAAGAGTGCTACCCTGGGTTTGACAAACACGTTAGTCATTCTGCAGCAATTTTTACATGGTGGTGCTTCAACATGGGTGTTCTAAGTTGCCAGGAACTTCCAGACGATCCAAACTAAATCCATTCTCTAGAGTCAAGCCTTTAGAATGGCTGCCCAGCTCTGAGTCTGATGAGGGGAGATTTGCGTGGAGCCTCAGGCTGCAGAGAGAGGCAGGGTCTGAATTGGGTCCTTCCAGAAGCGATGACTCACTGTCTACAAAGGACACTTTGGAGCTCATTTGCAAACATAACCTCAACCAATTTGTGCAGGGCCGTGTAGCTTACCTGCCAATAATCATTTTCATAAATGATGCTATTTCATTGCCTGAAGATTAGTAGTTACAATACTGGCTGTCGTGGCAACAGGAGCAGCTGAATAGCCACCATTCTAATCCCCAGGTGAGTGGCATCGGCTGCTGCATGAAAGGATTGGCCCCCTCAAAGCAGTTAGGGGCTGACTGGACTAATTTGAAGGACTTATGAATAAAATATAATAGCCTCAGCTATGGAGGGGGGGTGGGGGTACGCAGCGCCTCTCAGACACAGGCAACGAATGCCCTGGAAACTCAAGCGTTCTGTTTTTATGCTTGCTCTGCTAATGACATGGTGACACCAAGCTGTCATGTCTGTTTACTCCACTGTAAATGCAGATGGTGTAATGATTGTCAGAACGGGGAACTGAAGTAATATATGTAAAAGTGCCTGAAATCTGGCAGGCGTTCCATAAACCATTAACTGGATCTGAGTGGAGCTACAGGAGTCCAATTTGGCTCATGCCGAACACCAGTAGAGCGTTCTCTATTTTACAAAACAATTCCTAAGTCCTGATTATTGCAACAGTTTCCAACAGAACAATTTCTGTGCAACGAACAATGTTTAGAGAGCCCCATGAATGTCACTAGAGGTTGATATGTATAGAACAGTCGGGTCACATCAGCGTGCTACTAGGGATATGGAATAAACAATGGGGACATAATAATTCCTGTTCTCAAGAAGCTTCTAGTCTCATGGGAGGCCAGGGTTACCCTTACTATGTACGAATTCTGGGCACATATGTTTTGCAAGTCCCTCATCTATATAAACAATTTGATTGGAAGACTCTATTACCAAATTTAGGGACCCACCTGAGGTATAGTGGTGTATCAATGAAAAATTAGGATACTGGTTAGAGAGGAGGTATTGAAGCATGTGTTCATTGTCCGATCAGTGCATGCAAAGATTCTTCTTGGTTTTCAAGCACCATCCCTTTCTGTTCACACCCAGGAACCATCTCTGTGCTCTCTGTCGCCAGATGCCCCATTCCTGACCACACCGACATCTCCCACCATGAGGAAAGGTAGCAGCGTTGTTCACCCTCGCAATGCCAGGGCAGTATTTGTACATATTGAAAGAACATAGATCTTCTCGTCTCTGCGGTTCTCCATGCTGTGTATTTAGTGCTGGATGCATCGTTATTCATGACGCTGTATCATTCCCGGGCTGCCCATCAACACTGGCTTCCAATGACTCAGAGGTTGGTGCCATGCTTTTTTTTTTAATATTTTATTTATTTATTCATGAGAGACACACATAGAGAGAGAGGCAGAGACACAGGCAGAGGGAGAAGCAGGCTCCACGCAGGGAGTCCGACGTGGGACTCGATCCCGGGACCCCAGGATCACACCCTGGGCTGAAGGTAGTGCTAAACCGCTGAACCACCCGGGCTGCCCAGGTACCATGCTTTGTTAACCATCACCACCGATGCAGGTCTTTTGCAGACTAGGGAGGAAAATGTGAACAATAATTTCTTTTCTGAGCAAGTAAGCTTTTCTATTTGGAACGTTATAATTTAAACATAGAGCAACGCATAATCCGAGTATGTCTCCTCTTGATTCTTCAGGCGGCAATCCCTGCACTGTTAGAATGCGTTCTCTTCGAATGTTGTCTGCACCCCTACCTTCCAGAGGCTGCCACCAGCAGGGGGATAGAGGGGTGTGGGCAGGAAGAGAAGAGTGGTCCAATTAGTGTAAGGAATGCCACTCATTTCTGGCAAAACAGGCGGCATATTGATTGGAAGCAGGAGAGGACAGTGATCAGAAGGGTCCATTGGAGAGGAAGGGCCTGCTGGCATTGCGGAGTAATCGTCCTGAAGGTGCGTGGAGGAGGGAGGCACAGCCCCTTCTGGGGGGAGGACTGGCTGACATGTGTCAGGAGGAGCCTATGGAGAAGGAGGGGTGACTGTCCTAAGTGACAAGGCTGTAAAGGATGCCTGCACCATCCTCAGTGGCCCTCAGGTGCTATTGATGGGAGGTGGCGTCCCACTGGGACACGGGCAAGTGAAAGCCAGCACTGCCTTCCCAAGCTTGTGACTTGGTTGCACAGAAATGAAACCACATGACAAGTGGTCTTTCATGGCTGGCTTCTTTCACATAAACAGGTGTTTGCATGCTCTGCTGTCTCTGTCTTGCAATCCTTAATAATTTTATCTGTGAATTTGTGTCTTGTAAGTGAAGTCCGGTGGGACGATGGAGTATGCATGTGAGCAGCAGAAATATGCCAGGGTCCAGGCCCTGAGCTTTGATGTGATGGCTGGGGGTACACACACACACACACACACACACATACACGAGTGTGCCCTGGGCATAGTCTGGGCACTATCGGGGGCCTCCAAGGGGCCAGGCCCTGGGCCTTGATCACTTGCAGCAACAGCAGAAGCTGTGTAGGCCACAGCAGCAGCCACAGTCTGAGGAGGAGAGTGGTTCGGTGTGGGTGTCGTGCCAGGACCTGGGATGGGAGGTGGCCGGACCCTCTATCCCCAGAGCCCATTCCTGCATATGTGCACAAATATTAACTCTTCAGCCTGAGCATCAGGACAGGAACTGCGGGTGCTCAGGCAGGAAAGTATGTCAGTAAATTACTACAAAAGAAAAAGCATAAACATGGGAATTGCAATAAAGCATATCAGGAAGGTATTAGAATTCTCTAAGAGTTTCGGATCTCCTGTTTTTAAAACCACTAGAACAGCAAAGCAGAGCAAATATCCACAGGCTTGGAAATTAAATTTAAAGGTCATTGCTTTCAACTGAAAAGAACACTACTTTCAGAAGGAGCTTCAAGTGAACCAATTATTAATGAGGAAGAAAATTTTTAAATTAAATTTTCCTTGTAATTGAAGATACAATTATAGAATGCATAAACAAGTGTTTTAGCTGTATAAAAATCAGGAAGCCAATCTCAGACACCTCCATAAGGTAGTGGAAATGCCAGAGAAACCCTTTAAATGTTAGTGTGTAAATTTAATATTTAAAATTAAATTCAGATTTACACAAAATTGATTTGTATGAAGAGTTAAGTCTTTTTTTGAAAAAAAATATTCTGCGAGAATCATCTCTAGACCTGCTGAACTTTATATTTCAAAGTAGCTTATCAAAAATTTCTCCCAATATTGTCACAGACTGTAAATGCTCTTAGAGCTCTCAAAATGGAAAAATTACCAAAAATTATTGTGATCTTGCATTTGCCAAGAGTGCCTGAAGCTGCTTTTCGATTATATCGATTAAAAATGAAATGGCTAAAAGAATAATTTCTGATCGTTTAATCAGTGGATATACAAAAAAGCAAGTGAGAAAAATCTTAACGTTAAGTCAAGATTTGGCGTATTACATAAAATAACATCAGATGATGGAATGTTATTCAGCCCTGAAAATAAATGAGCCATTAAGGCATGAAAAGATATGGAAGAAACTTAAGTGCATATTTACTAAGTCAAAGAGGCTGATCTGAAAGGCCACATACATCCTGTGAACCTGAAACTGCCTAAAAAATAAATCCTCTTTAAAAGGGGAAAAATGGGAAGCGGTGCCTGGGTGGCTCAGTCGGTTAAGCGTCTGCCTTCCACTCAGGTCATGATCTCAGAGTCCTGGGATCGAGCTCTGCATCAGGCTCCCTGGTCAGCGAGGAGTCTGCTTCTCCCTCTGCCTCTGCCCTGCTCCTGCTCGTGCTCTCTCTTTCTCTCAAATAAATCAATGAAAAATCTTAAAAAAAATAAAAGGCAGGAAAATGGGCAAGAGATCTAAACACTTCATGCAAGACCTCCAGATGGCAATAAGCCCATAAAGATGTGCCCCCTCCATCATGCATCACCAGGGAGACGCACATTAAAACAGCGGTGAGATACCCGCGCTGGCCCATCAGGACGGTGACGGCCCAGAATGCTGACACCGCCAGGAGCTTCACCTGGACCTGGACCTTCACTCACTTCTGGAGCTTCACCAGGAGATGCACCTGGACCTTCACTCACTGCTGGCGCAGGTGCAAAATGGTGCAACCACTTTGGAGACAGTTTGGCAGCTTCTCACAAAGCCAAACACTCTTGCCCCAGGATCCAGCAATCACATTTCTCGGTTTATGCTCCAAGGACTTGAGGATGCACGTCCACCCACCCACCAATCTGCACTTGGATGTTTATGCCACTTCATTCATAATTATTCAGAGTCACTCACGGTCATTGAGGTTTTCTCTCATATTATCTTCTAGGAGCTTTATAGTTGTACATTTTACATGTAGGTCTGAGCTCCGTTTTGAATTGATTTTTGTGAAGGGCGTAAGGTCTGTGTCTAGAGTTGGTTTTTGGCACATGGATGTCCCTTATTCCCCTGCTGTTTGTTGGAAGGACTATATTCTGACAATTTTCACCAGTTGTCTCGTTGCTTTTATAAAAGAAAGAATTTTCAGAGGTCTCACTCTGTTGTTTTTCTGAAGTCGACTCGCAGTAGAGAAGCGCTGCTTAAGACCTCATCATATGCGCCCCTAGTTCATGTTCATGTCAATGGTTTAATCATTTTGCATTAGGACAGTTCTGCTTTCCTGAAGCTTCCCATGAGACCTCTAGCCCTGTGCCTCTGGCAGCGCAGCTCAGCACATTTGCCACACGCATCTGTGAGCAAGCTCTTCGGGTTTCTTTTGGGATCATAGTTCTCAGAGCTGTAAAGCATCTTGGGGACAGCAGTCTGTCTTTAGGGGAGCAAAACAAATAAATAAAAAAGCAAAATGATCTCTCCGTAGCTTTAATTAATTTTGTTTCATTAGTTCTGCACTGTTCATGCTCCTTCCTGTCACATAATTATTTGTAAATTATAGTCATAACTGCTTCTTAATTTGTAGTAATTTTATCACTCAGAGGATAATTGTTAATTATTTTCCCTATGATTATCATAGAAGAAAAACAAGACTTCTAAAAACTGTGAAATTAAATTGGATGAGAATTTCAAACAGGCACATTCCCCTTTGCTCTGACATCCCAGATGGTGTCTGTGGTTTGTATTCATAGTTATGCAAAATGACAGATGTCAGGAGCAAATATTTTCAGCATATTAATAAGTGCAATGCACTGGCCACTTTTGTACTAGCAGGTATACCCCTGATAAAGGCGCCTTGGTGGCTCAGTCGGTTAAGCATCTGACTCTTGATCTCTGCTCAGGTCTTGGTCTCAGGGTCATGATTTCAGGTTCCACATTGGGCTTCATGCTGCATGTGGAGTCTAAAAAAAAAAAAAAGAACGTGGAGAACTCTCAGATACAGCAGGGAAAAATAAAAGGCTCACTCACTGTCTTTTTTTTTTCAGGATTTTATTTATTTATTCATGAGAGACATGGAGCATGAGGCAGAGACACAGGCAGAGGGAGAAGCAAGCTCCATGCAGGGAGCCCGATGTGGGACTCGATCCTGGGACCCCAGGATCACGTCCTGAGCTGAAGGCAGATGCTCATCCACTGAGCCACCCAGGTGCCCCTTAGGCACTGTCTTTAATTAACTTAGTGTCTGGATCAGTAAATGGACAATCACAAAATTGAGGCAATGACTTCTACTCCCCAAAGATTTCCTGTGTGACTCTGGCTATGCTCCTTTTGGAATGAGAGAGGGTTTTGAATCAATAAGTGCACTAGGAAGTCTAATAATAAGGAGACAGTAACAACTTGTGCATTCAGCATTATAATCAGGGAATGAGATAGTGCATGTACTTTTCCAAATATCTGAAGTTCATTTCTTTAAGTTCTGAAATGTTGATTGTATCCAGTTTTAAGGAAATCCCAGGAAGGCTTATGGTGCAGGTGAGGCCTGAGAGCAGTTTGCTGGATAATTCTCTCTTACTTGGGAGGGTTGATCTCTTCCTGCTATCCAGGCCTTCAAGTGATTGGATGAGGCCCACCCACAGTGTGGAGAGCAATCTGCTTTATTCTACCAATTAAAATGTTACTCTCATCCAGAAACACCCTTGCAGAAACACCCAGAATAAGGTTGGACCTAATATCTGGGCACCGCATGGCCCAGTCAAGTTAACACATAAAATTAACCATCACAAAAATATATGAAACAGACGGGACAAAAATCCCAGTATTTACATTGTCCATAAATGGACTCTGTATTGTTGTGAAAGGAGATCCGCAGTGGCCCAGACGTCCCTTCCTCACGTGACCACTTCCAAGGACCCTGCCTCTCTTGGAGGCGATGTAGCATGCTACAGAGCCCTCCAGCCCACTTCTCTCCCACAGGGTGCGATTCAGTAAGAGGATTCAGAGTACTGCTCCTGCAAGTCCCTTCTGGAACGTGCTGTTGCGTGAGTTAGGCTTTCTCAGCACACAAGAGCAACGTTTCAGCTCCAGCACTTTGCTTTAACTCCTGCATCTCCCCTGCTCCCGGTTTCTAGTGGAATGGAAAACCAACATGAAAACCAACATGATTGGTTTTCACATAATTTGTGTCTCGGTCGCATTGGACAATAACATTGATCTCACTTCATTCATTTTAGCTCCCTCTGCTGTTTCAGCAACATAGATCGTTAAAACATAAGTAAATAAACAACCCAAAAACCACACCACAGACACACAAGCTCACACAAAACCTCAGAACTCTTAAGGAGAGGAGAGGAACCGGAAACTGATTTGAGGACTGCGATGGTCTGAATGTGCCCTCGCCTCACATCCAGATGTTTGAATCCTAACCCCCAAGGTGCTGGTATGCGGAGGTGGGCCTTGGAGAGTGGTCAGGTCATGTGGGCAGGTGACCTCTGTCTTCACGATGAGATCAGTGCCTTTATAAACGAGGCCCAAGAGAGACCCCTCCCCGCTTCCACCGGGTGAAGACACAGTGGGTCCTCAAAGGCACCCAGTCTGACCGGAACCATGACCTTGGACTTCCAGCCTCTAGAACTATGAGAAGTAAATTTCCGTTGTCTATTAGCCCCTCAGCCTATGGGGCTTCTTTATTTTTATAGCCGTCCAGACAGACAAAGACAAAGATGGTAAGGAATATGCCTTAGATCTAGATTTTAAAAAGAAGCAATCTCCATATGAAAAAGTAAACAAGAAGTTACGGAATGTACTTTTTAAAAATAGCTACTTTTTTTCTCCCACTATTTCTTCCTTTTCATCGTAACTAAAAATTGTGTTAGCAGAATTCAATTTTGCCAATTTATGCATCATAATTTGTGTCTTGGAGTTATTTATTCTTCAACAAATATTACTGGAATTCCTTATGTACACAGTGTTGGCTGCCGAGGATACAGTGATGGGGAAGAGAATTGTTTTGACCATGCTCTTTTGTCTTATAAATCTTCAAAGCTTTGTTCCTAATTCTCTCTTTTGTCATGCCCAATCCCTGGATAATACGGGAAATCATTAATGAATAGTAATGCCATTTACTACAGATTTAGTTTTTAAAATAAGGCCCTTTAAAGGCACCCGAGTGGCTCAGTGGTTGAGCGAGTGGCTCAGTGGTTGAGCGACTGCCTTTGGTTCAGGGTGTGATCCCGGGGTCCTGGGATCAAATCCCACATTGGGCTCCCCACAGGGAGGCTGCTTCTACCTCTGCCTGTGTCTCTGCCTCTCTTCTTTCTGTGTCTCTCATGAATAAATAAATTAAAATATTTTTAAAAATAAGGCCCTCTAAAAGTCTTGTCTTCAGCTGATCTTCAAATCCATCATTACAGCCAGTCATGAGCAGCTTGAGAGCACAGTTTTGGGCAAGGGACTTAAACTTTCTTTGCCTCCATTTCCCCGCAGTATAATTGAGATGATGATAAGAATGACACTACTTCAAATAGGATTGTTGGAAATAGTAAATGAGTGCACACATGTAAAAGTGCTTAGCCTAGGGATCCCTGGGTGGCGCAGCGGTTTGGTGCCTGCCTTTGGCCCAGGGCACGATCCTGGAGACCCGGGATCGAATCCCACGTCGGGCTCCCGGTGCATGGAGCCTGCTTCTCCCTCTGCCTGTGTCTCTGCGCCTCTCTCTCTCTCTGTGACTATCATAAATAAATAAAAATTAAAAAAAAAAAAAAAGTGCTTAGCCTAGTGCCTGACGTATAGAAAACACAAAATAGGGCAGCCCGAGTGGCTCGGCAGTTTGGCGCTGCCTTCAGCCTAGGGTGTGATCCTGGAGACCTGGGATCGAGTCTCACGTCAGGCTCCCTGCATGGAGCCTGCTTCTCCCTCTTCCTGTCTCTCTCTCTCTCCTCTCTCTCTCTCTCTCTCTCTGTCTTTCATGAATAAATAAATAAAATCTTTAAAAAAAAAAGAAATGTGAGTGGTTATTATCATTTGTGTGCAAATGAACTGAGCACCTACCACGTCTTTGCTTTCCCTGTGAGCAAATATACAAACAAAGGTTTGCTAATAATGTATTGTTTCCACACGGTAGGAGTGCTGACAATACCGACTCCATCTTTGGCCTGCTAAGTTGCTGATGCCTTGATGCCTGCAACATGGTGCCCCTCAGGGCTACTGCCCGATGCAGGCCCCTTGGGGGTTAATGCACCCCCCCCCCCCCCCGCACCCACGGAACATGGAAAGGCCTGTTCAGATCCTTCCTAAACTTGTGTAGATAACAAAGAGAGAGAACATCGCTTCTTGCCCCGCCCCTCTGGTGCACACAGGGCGCCATGATGTCTGTTAAATATTAGACCCTTCGTCCTCACCGCAGTGACCTCTGCTCATCCCCTCGCTCTGGAAAATCTGTGGACTAAGGTCCAGACTTTGTGGAGAATGGCTGTGCCCACCTGATCCCCTGTAAGTCAGTCGCCCTGAATAAAACTGCGTAAACTGTATGGTGTCACCTGCTTTGTTTTTTGGCCTCAAAGTGCCTTCTCAGTTTGGAGGACACTCTACTGCTGTCCCTCTTCCACCTTTCAACACTATACTCCTTTCTCATTCAACAGCAAACTGTCTGAAAGCAAGTCTTCCCTTCATTGCCATCTCTAGCTCTTCCTGCTGGCCACCCCCGAATCCTCTGCACTGGATCTTGACTCTGGTTCTCTTCAGGATTTGTACTTCTCAGGGTCACTAATATCCCCACAGTCCAGTAAGATGTTTCCAAGGAGTGTCTCCTTCTTGAAGTCTTGGAAGCCTTTGGCCCCCCCTTGTGTGCTGTCCCTGTGGCTTTTCGGACCCCGTGGTGCAGAGTTCTCTAAGCTCTTGGAGCTTTTCTGTCTCCTTTGCCCTTTGTTTAGTTCCAAGTATGAAGATTCTTCAAAGTTCTCTACTCAATTAACTTCTCTTCTTTCCCTTTTGCTTCCTTGGGAGATGTTGTCCATCTCGCCAAGATCAACCATGACCACCGGGAGAAGAGTGACGGGGCTGAGAGCACCAACAACCCATTCTCCACATACCAACTGGGTATCCAACGACTCAATTCAAGCTAGTGTTAGTATCAGATTCCACAGATTTAAGGATTCGGTCCCAAAAGACTCTTCTCACCTCAGTTGCCAGTCACGGTTCCTGGCTACCCATACTTCTGACCAATCACTATTAACCAGGGGTTCTTAGGACCCCCTTTCTGGATTCAACAATTCGTTAGAACAGTTCACAGAACTCAGAAAAAAACACTTTCCTTAGGTCGACTGCTTTATTATAAGGGATACAACTCAGAACAGCAGACAGAGAGACATGCAGAAGGCAAGGTGTGGTGGTCGGGGGCCCCGAGTTTCTGGGCTGCCTCTGGTGTACCATCCTCCTAGCACCAGCCATGAAGCATAGCAAATCTTGTTATTTAAGAGTTTTTACAGAGCTTAGTCTCTAGCCACCCTGCCCTTCCTAGAGAGGTTAGTGGATGGGACCCAAAGTTCCAATTTCCTATTAACTTGGTCTCTGGTGGTCGGCCCCACCTGAGGCTTTGGAAGGGCTCTACCCTAAATCGCCACATTAGCATAAACTCAGATGTGGCCAAAAAGGGCTCATGATGAGTAATAAAAGATATCCCTATCACTCCGGAAATTTCAAGGGTTTCAGGAGCTCCGTGCCAGGAACCAGGAACAAAAGCCAAGTACATTTCTTATTACACCACATCTTTCGAGCCAGACTGCCTGGGTTGAACCCAGGCACCATGATTTGTGAGCCATGTGACTTGGATGCCTTAAGTAATCTCCATGTACTCCAGTTTGTTCATCTGTCCTGTGGGGGTAATAATAATAGAACCTAGCTTGTGGATCCGTTGTGAAGTTTAAATGACTTAACAAGAGCACTTAGAGCAATAGCTGATGCCCAGGAAGCAATCTGAATTGTTCAACTGCTATTCACTCCCAGGCTCACCCTATGGTAAGATCAAATTCTGAGTCCTCTGTTACCTACAGGTTTGATTCCAAAGGGCATTCAAGGCTAAGTATTTTGTAAAAGCATCAATGCTGTATTATTCACAGCACATAGTTTATTTATTTGACAGAGAGAGAGAGAGAGAGAGAGCACAAGCAGGGGGAGCTGCAGAGGGAGAGGGAGAAGCAGGTTTCCCACTGAGCAGGGAGCCCAACATGGGGCTGGATCCCAGGAATCTGGGATCATAACCTGAGCCGAAGGCAGACTGAGCCTGCCAGGCACCCCCAGAACATAGTTGGCTTTTTTTCCCCCAGCACATAGTTTTTTTTTGTTTCCTTTTAAAGATTTTATTTATTCATGAGAGACACACAGAGAGAGAGGCAGAGACATAGGCAGAGGGAGAAGTAGGCTCCAAGCAGGGAGCCCGATGTGGGACTCGATCTCGGATCTCCTGGATCACGCCCTGGCTGAAGGCGGTGCTAAACCGCTAAGCCACCTGGGCTGCCCCCCAGCACATAGTTTTAATAAGCGTTAGACACCAGTGAGTTTGGTTAGCAGTGTCCTTTATTCAAATTGGGACCTTGGGGAGTGTTGGCTCTGTGTGTGTGTGTGTGTGTGTGTGTGTGTGTGTGTGTTTATGCAAATGAGTGAGTGACATTTAGAGAACTCCACCCCCTGGAATGCAAATATTTAGAAAAAGTACATCCAGCCTTTCAGTTACACCTATCAGAGAAGTTTCAGACCATTACTCTTGATAAGAATGAAGCCAAACTGTCTTTCTAAATCAGAAATTGAGGAATAACTTTTGACTAAGATATTTTTAAAAATTACGGCAGAATTTGTTATAAAATGTTGATTCAAATCCAGGTATTACAGGGGAGGGTTCATCGTGTTGCATTAAAACCTTTGAATTCAAGGGTGCGCATGCCCTGATGCCTCCCAGGGCTATTACACAATTTTCATTGAAACAAGGATGAAGCGGGTTGATTCACTAAACCAATCATGAAATGACAGCATGCAATAAGTTTGAGGACAAATCCATACACCAAAGTCAGGTTGCAAAGCCAATTTACTCAATTATCTTTCCTTTGCAACTATTTCTGGGTGTGCGCTGCAGTCTTATCTATGAAGAATCATAGAATCTTTAAAAATCTGCCTGGAATTTGTTCCTCTGTGCCAACAAAATCTTATGCTTCCTCCAAGACTCAGTTCAAGTCACACCTATGACAAATCTTCTCCAACAATTTTATTTAGCATGGCCCCCCCATTCCTACTGGCTCATCACCACAATCACCCCGTGACTTTTTTGGGGGAAAAAAAAGTCCCAGGCCACACTTGTTGAGATTCCCATTGGGTAAATTTGATGTGGGACCCAGCAATCTACAATTTTATGTTTCCTAGGGGATTATGATTTTCAGACAGAATTAGAAGCCACTGGTCGATCTCAATGATCTGCTACTTGACCAAAGTGCAGTAGACGAGGTTTGGAACTATCCAGACTTCCTGAGACTGCCCTTTTCTGACAACTTCCCCCCTCTCCACAAGGGATAGGTCTAATAGTGCCTTGACTGCCCGTTAGGCCATAGTGATTTGTCCGAGGGAAAGCATCTGGTAGAAAATGGGCCAGATTTTTTTTTCTCTCACTTTATTTCAATTGAGAGACACTGAGACTGCCGGAGATGGAGCTGCAGGACCCAGAGGAGTGTGATGCCCAAGGTCCACAAGCCTACTACCAGGTCCCTGGGGCCGCCCAAGTTTTCACCTTTCCTGAGGCCCGCTGTGTTCTTTCAACTTCTTGACTTCTGCAGAACACTCTGTATTATTTTCCAAGGACTGCCATAATAAACTACCACCAGCTGAGTGGCTTCAAATGAGAAACATCTATTCTCTCACAGTTCTGAAGCCCAGAAGTTGAAAATCAGATGTCAGAAGGGGTGGTGTCTTCTGGAGGCTCCGAGGGAGAGACTATCCCCTGCATCTCCTTGCTTCTAGAGGCTACCAGCAATCCTTGGGGTTCCCTGGCACATAGGTGTGTCATTCCAATGTCTCCTTCTCCATGTCTCTGCACCTTCTCCTCTTAGGATACTGGCCACCAGATTTAGGGCCCACCCTAAATCCAGGGGGTTTCATCTCAAGATTTCGAATCAATTATACCTGCAAGCAAAGACCCTATTTCCAATTAATTCTGAGCTTCTGGGTGGACACAAATTTGGGCATGGAGGGGGCACTCTTCAACTCAAAACACACTCATTTGCTAAGAAGCCAAAGGCCACATGCTCGCAATCCCCAAGAAGGGAGAGGACTTCTCTTCTACACCATTTATATCAGTGCCATAGAAGAGCTCAGGGGTTGGCTTGGGTCACATGACCTCTTCTGGATGAGTCACTGTGTCAAGGGAGGTGGGCATTTTGATTGGCCAGCCTGGGCCACACATTCGCTTGCCCTGGAGAAAGAGGGTCCACATGATTGACAGCCTCACACTCAGGTGGAGCCCACTCACTCGGAATAGAGGGAAAGGTCCCAACAGGGAGAAATGCTGGATAGATTATATATCCGCCATATGACTCCAGCCTTACAACATCACTATTGTTCATTCCAAATTTGAAAGAAAAATAAAAATTTAAGTCAACACTTCCATCGTTCACAGAATTTGTAGCCAAGTGGCTCCAAATGCTCTTTCCAGAGGGTTGGCAAGTTTGAGAGTTCCCACTGCCTCTTAATTAAAGATCATTACAGAGGTGACATAAATCTTAGTCCCCAAGTTCCCAAGTGCAATATTATTTTATTCATAGAACAACTGTCTCTATCCAAAGAAATGACAGTTATTCACATTTACATGACACTTTGCACATTTATATAAATTATCAAAATTAATAAACACAATAACCCTGGGAGGTAGGCATGTATTATTATTATTTTTTAATTTATTTTTTATTGGTGTTCAATTTACTAACATACAGAATAACACCCAGTGCCCGTCACCCATTCACTCCCAACCCCCGCCCTCCTCCCCTTCTACCACCCCTAGTTCGTTTCCTAGAGTTAGCAGTCTTTACGTTCTGTCTCCCTTTCTGATATTTCCCACACATTTCTTCTCCCTTCCCTTATATTCCCTTTCACTATTATTTATATTCCCCAAATGAATGAGAACATATAATGTTTGTCCTTCACCGACTGACTTACTTCACTCAGCATAATACCCTCCAGTTCCATCCACGTTGAAGCAAATGGTGGGTATTTGTCATTTCTAATAGCTGAGTAATATTCCATTGTATACATAAACCACATCTTCTTTATCCATTCATCTTTCGTTGGACACCGAGGCTCCTTCCACAGTTTGGCTATCGTGGCCATTGCTGCTATAAACATCGGGGTGCAGGTGTCCCGGCGTTTCATTGCATCTGTATCTTTGGGGTAAATCCCCAACAGTGCAATTGCTGGGTCGTAGGGCAGGTCTATTTTTAACTCTTTGAGGAACCTCCACACAGTTTTCCAGAGTGGCTGCACCAGTTCACATTCCCACCAACAGTGTAAGAGGGTTCCCTTTTCTCCGCATCCTCTCCAACATTTGTTGTTTCCTGCCTTGTTAATTTTCCCCATTCTCACTGGTGTGAGGTGGTATCTCATTGTAGTTTTGATTTGTATTTCCCTGATGGCAAGTGATGCAGAGCATTTTCTCATGTGTGTGTTGGCCACGTCTATGTCTTCCTCTGTGAGATTTCTGTTCATGTCTTTTGCCCATTTCATGATTGGATTGTTTCTTTGGTGTTGAGTTTAATAAGTTCTTTATAGATCTTGGAAACTAGCCCTTTATCTGATATGTCATTTGCAAATATCTTCTCCCATTCTGCAGGTTGTCTTTGAGTTTTGTTGACTGTATCCTTTGCTGTGCAAAAGCTTCTTATCTTGATGAAGTCCCAATAGTTCATTTTTGCTTTTGTTTCTTTTGCCTTCGTGGATGTATCTTGCAAGAGTTACTATGGCCGAGTTCAAAAAGGGTGTTGCCTGTGTTCTTCTCTAGGATTTTGATGGAATCTTGTCTCACATTTAGATCTTTCATCCATTTTGAGTTTATCTTTGTGTATGGTGAAAGAGAGTGGTCTAGTTTCATTCTTCTGCATGTGGATGTCCAATTTTCCCAGCACCATTTATTGAAGAGACTGTCTTTCTTCCAATGGATAGTCTTTCCTCCTTTATCGAATATTAGTTGCCCATAAAGTTCAGGGTCCACTTCTGGATTCTCTATTCTGTTTCACTGATCTATGTGTCTGTTTTTGTGCCAGTACCACACTGTCTTGATGACCACAGCTTTGTAGTACAGCCTGAAATCTGGCATTGTGATGCCCCCAGATATGGTTTTCTTTTTTAAAATTCCCCTGGCTATTCGGGGTCTTTTCTGATTCCACACAAATCTTAAAATAATTTGTTCTAACTCTCTGAAGAAAGTCCATGGTATTTTGATAGGGATTGCATTAAACGTGTATATTGCCCTCGGTAACATTGACATTTTCACAATATTAATTCTGCCAATCCATGAGCATGGAATATTTTTCCATCTCTTTGTGTCTTCCTCAATTTCTTTCAGAAGTGTTCTATAGTTTTGAGGGTATAGATCCTTTACATCTTTGGTGAGGTTTATTCCTAGGTATCTTATGCTTTTGGGTGCAATTGTAAATGGGATTGACTCTTTAATTTCTCTTTCTTCAGTCTCATTGTTAGTGTATAGAAATGCCACTGACTTCTGGGCATTGATTTTGTATCCTGCCACGCTACCGAATTGCTGTATGAGTTCTAGCAATCTTGGGGTGGAGACTTTTGGGTTTTCTATGTAGAGTATCATGTCATCGGCGAAGAGGGAGAGTTTGACTTCTTCTTTGCCAATTTGAATGCCTTTAATGTCTTTTTGTTGTCTGATTGCTGAGGCTAGGACTTCCAGTACTATGTTGAACAGCAGTGGTGAGAGTGGACATCCCTGTCTTGTTCCTGATCTTAGGGGAAAGGCTCCTAGTGCTTCCCCACTGAGAATGATATTTGCTGTGGGCTTTTCATAGATGGCTTTTAAGATGTCGAGGAATGTTCCCTCTATCCCTACACTCTGAAGAGTTTTGATCAGGAATGGATGCTGTATTTTGTCAAATGCTTTCTCTGCATCCAATGAGAGGATCATATGGTTCTTGGTTTTTCTCTTGCTGATATGATGAATCACATTGATTGTTTTACGGGTGTTGAACCAGCCTTGTGTCCCAGGGATAAATCCTACTTGGTCATGGTGAATAATTTTCTTAATGTACTGTTGGATCCTATTGGCCAGTATCTTGTTGAGAATTTTTGCATCCATGTTCATCAGGGATATTGGTCTGTAATTCTCCTTTTTGGTGGGGTCTTTGTCTGGCTTTGGAATTAAGGTGATGCTGGCTTCATAGAACGAATTTTGAAGTACTCCATCTCTTTCTATCTTTCCAAACAGCTTTAGGAGAATAGGTATGATTTCTTCTTTAAACGTTTGATAAAATTCCCCTGGGAAGCCATCTGGCCCTGGACTCTTGTGTCTTGGGAGGTTTTTGATGACTGCTTCAATTTCCTCCCTGGTTATTGGCCGGTTCAGGTTTTCTATTTCTTCCTGTTCCAGTTTTGGTAGTTTGTGGCTTTCCAGGAATGCGTCCATTTCTTCTAGATTGCCTAATTTATTGGCGTATAGCTGTTCATAATATGTTTTTAAAATCGTTTGTATTTCCTTGGTGTTGGTAGTGATCTCTCCTTTCTCATTCATGATTTTATTAATTTGAGTCTTCTCTCTCTTCTTTTTAATAAGGCTGGCTAATGGTTTATCTATCTTATTAATTCTTTCAAAGAACCAACTCCTGGTTCTGTTGATCTGTTCCACAGTTCTTCTGGTCTCGATTTCGTTGAGTTCTGCTCGAATCTTTATTAACTCCCTTCTTCTCTTGGGTGTAGGATCTATTTGCTGTTTTTTCTCTAGCTCCTTTATGTGTAAGGTTAGCTTTTGTTTTTTTGTTTTTTTTTAATTTTTTTTTTCAATTTTCATTCATTTATGATAGAGAGAGAGAGAGAGAGAGGCAGAGACACAGGCAGAGGGAGAAGCAGGCTCCATGCACCGGGATGCCCGATGTGGGATTCGATCCCAGGTCTCCAGGATCGCGCCCTGGGCCAAAGGCAGGCGCCAAACCGCTGCGCCACCCAGGGATCCCTAAGGTTAGCTTTTGTATTTGAGTTCTTTCCAGTTTTTGAATGGATGCTTGTATTGCGATGTATTTCCCCCTTAGGACTGCTTTTGCTGCATCCCAAAGATTTTGAACGGTTGTATCTTCATTCTCATTAGTTTCCATGAATCTTTTTAATTCTTCCTTAATTTCCTGGTTGACCCTTTTATCTTTTAGCAGGATGGTCCTTAACCTCCATGTGTTTGAGGTCCTTCCAAACTTCTTGTTGTGATTTAGTTCTAATTTCAAGGCATTATGGTCCGAGAATATGCAGGGGACAATCCCAATCTTTTGGTATTGGTTCAGACCCGATTTGTGTCCCAATATGTGGTCTATTCTGGAGAAAGTTCCATGTGCGCTTGAGAAGAATGTGTATTCAGTTGAGTTTGGATGTAAAGTTCTGTAGATATCTGTGAAATCCATCTGGTCCAGTGTATCATTTAAAGCTCTCGTTTCTTTGGAGATGTTGTGCTTAGAAGACCTATCGAGTATAGAAAGAGCTAGATTGAAGTCACCAAGTATAAGTGTATTATTATCTAAGTATTTCTTCACTTTGGTTAATAATTGATTTATATATTTGGCAGCTCCCATATTCGGAGCATATATATTGAGGATTGTTAAGTCCTCTTGTTGAATAGATCCTTTAAGTATGATATAGTGTCCCTCTTCATCTCTCACTACAGTCTTTGGGGTAAATTTTAGTTTATCTGATATAAGGATGGCTACCCCTGCTTTCTTTTGAGGACCATTCGAATGGTAAATGGTTCTCCAACCTTTTATTTTCAGGCTGTAGGTGTCCTTCTGTCTAAAATGAGTCTCTTGTAGACAGCAAATAGATGGGTCCTGCTTTTTTATCCAGTCTGAAACCCTGCTAGGCATGTATTATTAACGCCATCTCAAGGATTTGGAAAACTGAGAGACAGAGCATTGCCTAAGGTCACACGATCAGTTAGTGCAGAACCAGAATTAGAATCCAGATGCGGGGATCCCTGGGTGGCGCAGCGGTTTGGCGCCTGCCTTTGGCCCAGGGCGCGATCCTGGAGACCCGGGATCGAATCCCACATCAGGCTCCCGGTGCATGGAGCCTGCTTCTCCCTCTGCCTGTGTCTCTGTGCCTCTCTCTCTCTCTCTCTGTGACTATCATAAATAAATTAAAAAAAAAAATTAAAAAAAAAAAGAATCCAGATGCACCTGATTCCTGATCCAGTGGTTTCTGTGCTTACTGTAATGGCCCAATTCTGGTGTCCCCTTGAAAGCTAGGACAGTGCCCGGGTACACATTACACCTTCTCATCCGCCAGACTCTCCGTGATATAGAATTACTTTTCTGCCGGGATGTTCTCTATTACATACTTCTGAGCTCACAAATGCATTTTTTTTCTTCCCCAGAGGCATGTATTTTCATTCAGAAGAAACGTAAAGCCCAGGGGTTGATGGAGAGATCAATCTCTCTTGTTTCCTAGGAGAAAGGAAAAATAGAAAGCTTTGACATTTTTCTTCTTGTAATAAGAGCAACAACAACCAAAGAAAGAATGGCCCCTTTCTCCTCTGGAAGTTTGAGAACTGAGGCTTGAGGGTGATGGGCTCCAGTTGTGACAGGGGGGAATGTGTCAGGAATCCAAGCAGCATCTGGGTGTAGACTGTCCTACTAGGCATATTCATGGCATATGGCATGAGGAAATACTGTTAATTTTTTCACAACACGGTGGGTTCCCAGTGCTTATTCCAATGCAGCTTTTCCTTAGACCCATGCTATAATGACCAAAACCAAATGGCATTTCTTCACTGCCTTTGGAACCACAGGAAATCCAGCCCTCTCCATCATCCCAGACGTCCTGACCAGTTGAGGACGAACTCAGGAGAAAGCTGGATATGATGGTTGGTTTTATGTGTCAACTTTGCTAGGCCACAGTATCCAGATAGTCAGTCAAATACTAGTCTAGATGTCACTGTGAAGGTATTTTTTGGATGACATTAGCATTTAACTCAGTACGGGCATCTGAGTGGCTCAGTTGGTTAAGTGTCTGACTCTTGATCTCATCTCAGCTCAGGTCTTGATTCCAGGGTCTTGGGAGCATGGATTGGGTTCCAGGCTAGGTGTGGAGCCTACTTAAAAGCAAAGCAAAAAATAAATAAATAAAACAATGCAAAAAACTTTTAACTTACTAGATTTTGAGTAAAGCACATTAACTCTCCATAACGTGATGGGCCTCGTCCAATCAGTTGAAGGCTTTAAGAATAAACAGACTGAGGTCTCCGGAAGAAGAAGGAATTCTGCTGACAGTCTACCACTGGACTGGAGCTGTAACATCAGCTCTGCTCCGGGTCTCCAGACTGCCGGCCTACCTGCAGGTTTGGACCTGCCAGTCTCCACAATAGGGTGAATTGAATCCTTGAAGTAAATCTCTTTGTATATATCTCCATGCACATGCCATTGGTTCTGTGTCCCTGGAAAGCTGACTAATGCAGTGGGGGTTGTGGGCTCAGGCTCCTACTGCAGGTGTTTGCACACCCTCTTCCGACAGCTACCCCACCCTGTGCCTCATGGCTGCTTCTGTTTCTCCTGCCCTCTTGCCCCCTCAGATGCAAGGGGCCTGCAGTGCTTCTGGACTGGTCCTGTGGGGCATACAGGTCATTCTCTCATGTCTTTCTGTCCCTTGCTCTGACATGCTCTGCCCCTGGACTTGCATGCCTCGTCCCAGCAATGCTGAATTACCCTAGTCTTTTAGGGACTTTGGCATCATAGCCCCATCAGGGTTCCTGTCTCCTCTTTCCAGGGCTTTGGAATACATTTCCAGGGGAAGCCATTGTTCCTACTTACTTTCAGAGGTATCAGAAAGAACTCCTTTTTGAAAAAAAAAAAAATACATTTATATATTCAAATCAATTCCCAGGACATGGATACGACGACTCCATAGTGTAGATTCTCCTCAAGTCATTTCCCGAGCACCTGTAGAGACTTGTGCTCATGTGCCTTAGTTTTAATTTTTGATATTTTAATCCTGATGTGAAATTCAACATCACTTGTAAATTTAAGCATTGAATCCTCTATCAGCAGCCCAAGGATATTCACATTTTATTAAAAATGACTGGGGAAGACATTTCTTTAATAACTTATTAGTCTATTATTAGCCACTTAAACATATAGGAGCTCTAACCTTTAGGAATAAATGACTTTTATCTTCCCTCTTTTCTGAAAAATCCACAAATTTCCATTAGCTTGTCTCAGTCTGTGAATCACTTTCCTTTGGTGGTGGGAGGAGGATGTTCTGTTCTCTTCCTTTTCTACTGGAAAGCTTACCCTTGACCATGACCCCAGGGAGAAATGCAGAGCGAGCTTCCTCTGCAGAGGACACAGTTACTACTTGTCTTTATCTCCCCTCCCTGTCTCTCCTAAAATTCGATTGAAATGAAACACAGTATGTTTCTTAAAAGAATAAATCTAGAACTGAGCTGGAAAAGAAGAAAGGGTGTTATCCATGGATCAGCATTTTTAGCGGGGGTGGAGGGACTCTGGAATAATGAAAGTAAATGGCATCGGATTTAGGAAGAAGGCAGAGAGATACACCACTCAACTTGGTGGGTGAGGGGACTGTTGGCAAGGAAGCCATTCTCCAAAAGGAGCCCCACAGAAACTCCGAGCTCAGAATCCACTGTAGTAAATGCAGACATTAGTGTAAAGATTGTTGGCAGGATAGAAAGACTGTAAATTGTCCTGCCTCTTTACCACTTAACACATAAAAACCTCCTGCATAGGGGCGCCTGGGTGGCTCAGTTGGTTGAGCATCTACCGTTGATTCAGGTCATGATCCTGGGGTCCTGGGATTGAGTCCCACATGGGGTCCTGCTCAGTGGGGAGTCTGCTTCCTCCTCTCCCCCTGTCCTTACCCCTGCTCATGCTCTCTCTCTTTCAAATAAATAAATAAAATCTTTTTAAAAAAACCCTCCTGCGTATCAATGGAAGAGGATAAAAATCACGTAAAAATACGTGCAAAGGATACTAATAGTCAAAAGAAATACAAATAGCCTTTAAGTACATGAAAAGGTGCTCCAATTCACAGGGAACTTGGTAAATGCAGACTCGTTTAAATTTACTCATTTAAAAGCTGACACTATTCTGCTTATGTAAGTGTGTGGGTGAACAGGCTCTGAACTCTGTTGAAAGGACTTTGAAGATACAGTCTCGGGATACCAATTTGTCAGCATCTAGCAAAGTGTGCCACACACATAGTACCGCAGTACCTCTTCAAGGACTCTCTTCCAGAAATATTGACACATGCGGGAAGATAGACTATGAGATTATATCAGGCAATATCACTCGCAAGGGCTAATAATTAGAAACAGTCAACAGAGGAGGGGAGCAGTTGTGGTTGATTCATACTCTGAAACACTGTGTTCACCTGAACTGACATGGAAAGATCCTTAAAATATATTGTTAAATAAAAAATGAAGAAGCAGGGGATCCCTGGGTGGCTCAGTGGTTTGGCGCCTGCCTTTGGCCCAGGGCGTGATCCTGGAGTCCCGGGATCGAGTCCCGCGTCGGGCTCCTGGCATGGAGCCTGCTTCTCCCTCCTCCTGTGTCTCTGCCTCTCTCTCTATCATAAATAATAAGTAAATAAATATTTTTAAAAATGAAGAAGCAGGGATGTCTGAGTGGCTCAGTGGTTGAGTGGCTGCCTTCAGTTCAGGGCATGATCCCGGGGTCCTGGGATCGAGTCCCACATTGGGTTCTTTGCAGGGTCCAGCTTCTCCCTCTGCCTGTGTCTCTGCCTCTCTCTCTGTGACTCTCATGAATAAATAAAATCTTTTTAAAAAATAATAAGAAGAAACAGCAATGTGCTGAACAATATACACAGTAGGATCCATTTATACATTTAAAACCCACCTATGTACTACATATATAAATGCATAGGAATGCTTTAGCTGCAAATAACTTGCCTAGAAACTTGGCTACAGAGGCTGAAAGATAAGGGGGCTTATGGTTCTCATACAACAAGAGCACAGTGGTGGGTGGTGCAGAGCTGGTGCAGCCATTCAATGTGGCCATCTGGGAGGGACCAATAGTTCTACTCTGTCACCCTTGGAATGTTGGCTTTCATCCTCACTCATGTTGCCTCATCATCACAAGATGAGGGCTACTCTACTGACCTCATTTCCGCCTGTCCGGCAGGAGGAAGGTAAGGGTAACAGTTTGAAGTGTCAGCTGGATCAAGAAAGCAAAAGCTTTCCCTCCATCTCTCAGCTTCTATCTCATTGCCCAGAACCAAGTCTCTGGTCTCCACTCTAAACAGCCAGGGTTCTGTTGGGAAGGAAGAGAGGGAAACACACACGGGGGCAGGGTTGTGTGTGTGTGTGTGTGTGTGTGTGTGTGTGTGTGTGTGCACGCACGCGCACAAACACGTCTCCCGTCAGTGTGGGACCAGGGAGCGTGTTCTCTCCGGGGAAAGGAGTCCAGTGTCCTCTTATTCGACATACTTCTTTTGTTGTTGATTTTGAAATAATTTCAAACATGTAGAAACGTTTCAAGAATAGTAGGAGAAACTGTCCTGAGCCATCTGAGAGTGAGTTGCTGATAGAACACTCCATCATCCCTGAATTCTTTGGTGTGTAATTCCTACAAACAAGGACATTCTCCTTCCTAAGCAAAACAAGTACCATCAAAATCAGGACATTCACAATGAAATCTCACCATTTAATCTCAGCGTGCAGTCTTTTCTTTATGATACTAGGTTGAGTTGTCATTGATGATTTTCCTTGATGCCAGGTATTTGGGAGAATATATCATTTTGTTTTGTTTTGTTTTTTAATTAAAACTGTGGCCTTCACAGGGCTTGAGCAAACAATGGTGAGGGTCAGGACAGGCCGGAACGGAAGAGCAGGGGTTGACCAGACCCACGGTGTCTGATCTTGGCAGCGTGTGGATGGTGGCTCGGGTTGGGGCAGCTGGGACTAATGTAGATCTGGATTCCAAACGGACTCAGGTCCCCCACCCCCACACAGTGGCTTTCCCTTTTTAAAGAGTCAGCATGACAGTGGCCTTGCCAACTGGGACACAGTGTCTGCCTGGGCATCAGGAGTCTGAGGTTAGGTGGCAGCTGTTCGGGGCATTAGTTGCCTGGAGCGCCTGCTGCCAGCACCTGTTGGCCTTGCAGGAAGTTGCATTTGGGCACAGCCCCCCCTGCTGGGTGAGGGGAGGCTCTGGGCTCGGCAGATTGTTGCCAGGCAACCTAAGTCTTCAGGGTCAGACAACCCTGTTTGTCTTTCCACAAACCATATAAACAATGCATAAATAAAGCATAGTCAAGGAAAATTTAATTGTTGAGGGAACACAAAATAAGACTTTTTTTCTTTTGCTTCCCTCCTTCTATCACTACCCTCCAGATATTACTGATTTGAAATAACTTTTTGAGGACATGTATGCATGGTCCCTATGCGAAAGAACACAGGGACAATGATCCCATAAGCTGATGCTTTCATCATCTGTCACAAATTAGGAGTTGCTCAGGGGAGCATTGTGATTTTACAATTGACTATTTAAATAATGCATAAATATAACTGTTCTCAAGGTCTGAGTTCAATATCTCCACAAAATTCTTTAATTGCTTAATCATTTAGGGCTGTGTTTTGTCATTTCTCCTCTAGTATATCTAAATCCATCCTCTATCGATGCCACAGAAGATGCCATCAAACTTTCCCTCTAGACCTGTGGCCAATATGGCAGTCAACCATGTGGTTGTATAAATTAAAATGGAAATGAACTGATGTAAATGAAGAATTTAGTTTCTGGGTCACACTAGCCACAAGTGCTCAGTAGCCACACACGGCTGGCGGCTACGTAATTGGATAAGGCCCATATGGACATTTCTATCATTGCAGAAAGTCCTATTGGACAGTTCTGCTGACTTTTGCTAGGAAACAAAGTCTCGGATTGTCCCAAGTCTTATCAAAAGCCAGTTTAGAAGAAGCAGTGTTTATAGGAGATTGGTGGAGGAGTGCCCATTCCTATGGTTTCTTGAGTGTTCACCTTGAATCAGGCAAGACCATCAAGAGTGTTTTGGGATCACAGCAGCTTGGCTCTCTACAGAACTGCTTTCACTGAGCCAAAATTTCGGATTTTGTCCAAGAACTCATTAAGGAATAACCTAGTGAATATTGCTGTGCCAGAAAATAAAGAATTGCTGAAGTATAATGGGGACCTGTCAAAAGAACATAGGTGCCAGTTTGGGGGGATGTTTCCTGGCCAAATCTGAGAGTAATTGAGCAGCACAATAAATAACGATAAAATGGATTGCAGAATAAATCCAGCATGGAAATGAGTCCATGCTGATGTAAGTTAATGTGTGGCGGAGAATACTGGACTGTAGAATGCCAACACATAAATGCAGAGGCGGGAGAGAATTAGAACATCACTAGCGGGCCCTCTCCACAGTCAGAGTTCTTTCAAGCAAGAATCAGCAATAGGATCTATGGGTAAAAGCTGGATGTGGATCAAAACCCTTGCACAATATCAAAGTATCTCCTTATAAAATATTTGTTAATTATAAAGGTAAAAAGTCATAACTTCACGGTGGAGATACCTGGAAGACACTACCTTTGCCCAGCGTTCAAAGTTGATGTCACCAGGCATGGGAAGAGGAGCTATCACGTGCCTCTTGATGGGACACATTTGGGGACACAGTATTACTTCTGAGATATTGCTGCCAAAAATGGGTGACCTGAAGTTAATCGTGAGGAAACACTGGACAATCCCAAAATGAGTGACATTGTACCAATATCTAGCCCACACTGTTAAAAAAAAAAAAAAAAAAAGTCAAGGTCTCGCAAGACAGACAAAACAAAACAAAACAAAAAGACTATGGATGTGTTCCAGATTAAAGAGCAAAGAGACATGATAACAAAGTGCAAGTATAATTCTAGACTGGATCCTGGAAGAGAAGAAAAAGGTTGCTTTGTTTTGGTTTTGGTTTGTTTTTTGCTATAAAGGACATTTGAGAAAAATGATAACGTCTGAAAGAGGAATTGGTCAGCATGTAGAACTATATAAGAAAGAGAGAATTTTAATTTTAGCAAGATGAAGCGTATTTCCCCTGAAATTTTTGTATAAATGGTTCAAACCAATTACATTCATTGATGATGCTTTCATGGATGATGTTGGAGAAGAACTGGGTCAGGCTAGAAAAACTTGCTAGAGAGTCACAAATATGGCAACAGATGTCACTGTAGTAGAACGGCTGGTCTGAAATCTTTACCCCTTAGTGTTGTTTAGAGCAGAAAAAGACTGCTGACTTGAACGGATCTATCTGTAAAGGCGAGAGGCTGAGGGGAGAACTGTGGGCCAACCATTAGTATCCACCAATGATAACTGAATCAGCAGATGTATTTACTAGCCCCAGGCTAGTCTGCCCAGGAAGCTGCCTTCCAGGGCCAGGATGTGTGGGTGATCCAAGGGCTGCCTAAAGGCCCCTGGTTTCCTATTCCCGGAATGCAGTTCCCCCAACTGCCTGTCACTAAATGCAAGTGGGTCCCCCACTGTCGACCTATCTCATAAAACCCTGGGTTTGTTTTTTTTTTTCCCTTCAGAAGATTTACACTGTAAGTGTAAAAGCACTTCCATGCAACATTCAACACAGAAGTTTCACACATGTAAACCAAGCTTTGCTCAGAAGCAGAGAAATTAGCACCGTGAGCAGAGGCTGGGTACAGTCACCTACAGGGCCACCTGTGTGTGAATCTTCTGGTTTTCTCACTACACTAAGTCCTGTGCAGGCGCGCCCTGCAGCAGCTTTACCATGACAATGATGTTGACCTTTGCACAGGTTCCCTGCTGACACATACAGGCACTTGGTGCAAATTAGAAGGCCACCCTTCCTTTAGGCAGAGTAAGCCAGAAAGGGTTTTCCTTCTTCCCACTGAGGCAGACTCCAGCCTGGGCATGCAGCTTGGCGATCAGTGTGTCACGGGGATGTTAGTCTACACTTGAGGCTCCCGTGCGAGGCACAAACACACATGATGGCCTCACTCTGCTGGGATCACAAACGTGTGACCCAGGGACTGGTCCCGTGGCTAGGTGTATTTGGCCCATTTTACAAATATTTTTAAATTACCAATGTTTAAAATTCAGGGGAGCCTACATAAAAATACAGACTCCTGGTCTTTCTTTAAAGCTAATATTCAGGGGATCCCTGGGTGGCTCAGTGGTTGAGTGTCTGCCTTCAGCCAGGGGCCTGATCCTGGGGACCCGGGATCGAATCCCACGTCGGGCTCCCTGCATGGAGCCTGTTTCTCCCTCTGCCTGTGTCTCTGCCTCTCTCTCTGTATCTCTCATGAATAAATAAATAAAACTTTAAGAAAAAATAAATAAAACTAATATTCCACCTTCCTTCTCCCATGGCAACAGGAGGGAGTCACACGGTGCTGCTAACTTTGCGCCCTGCAGACCTCTGCACTCCCCATCACCCCAATATCCTGGACTCGGGGGCTGAGGAGAGGCTGGCCCTTCCTTCATGCTCTGTGCTGTTTTTCCTAAA
This sequence comes from Canis lupus baileyi, assembly GCF_048164855.1. Taxonomy (NCBI): domain Eukaryota; kingdom Metazoa; phylum Chordata; class Mammalia; order Carnivora; family Canidae; genus Canis; species Canis lupus. The sequence continues at coordinate 14,535,685 of NC_132852.1, forward strand.
CTCAGCCTGCTGTACTCACTTTCATGACTGCCTCCTGCCCGTAGGCATTTAAGCATTCGGTCCCTTTTACGGTTTGACTCTCCTTTGGTCACACGGTGACACAGAGCAGGAAATTCCCACGGAACAGCCCGTGGGCCTTAAGCAGAAAGGCAAGAGCAGCTCGGAGTCCTGCCAAAGCTTGCTGCCCACCACCATCTCTTGGTAGGCCCAGACCAAACCTTGCAACAGCTCGTGATGCTGCTATTTGTTGGCAATCTTATGGTTTTCATATCTTTAGGGTTGCAGTGGTTTGAGGGAAAGATAATGGGCTTATGGGGTATGTAGACTTGTGGGAGGGTGAGGCTCCTGGGAAGGCATTGTTCTTGGGTGGGATTTCGGGGAAGGTGAAGGAACACACAGGAGCTGGATGGATATTGCAGATGGAGGGGATGGTCAAGCCAGGACAAACTGAGCACAGGGGGAGGAGGAAGGAGTGGCCCCAGCACTCCGTAAGACTTTTCTGGCTTTGTCTTTCTCCTCCTTTTCTATAGAGGCTGATGCTATTTGTGATGTGCATCTTTTATAAGCTATCAGTCAGAAGCGCTTGCTGAAAGAAAGGCCATCTGTCCTGGCGGCTGACTGCCAAGTCGGGGGATCACTTGAGGAATTATAAAACCCCAAAAATGAACTTACTGCAGAGAAGGAAGATCTGACTTTGACCTTGTCGGACCTCTGACACCCCTTGGCCTCCGGTGGACTTCCAGAAGCCAGGGAGTGCAGGGCTCCTGCACCGTACTCCGTCGCTCCCCCTAGAACACAGCTGCCTCGTGCTTCTGTGCATGTCCTCCGGTGTGTGCTCATGCGTCTCTTTGGAATCAAAGAAGCCACCTGCTTGTCAGCACCGTGCAGCGAGCGCCCAGTGAAGCGCCACCATCGGTGCTCAGAGGCACCCAAATGCCACCACCGTGCGATGTCCAAAGATGCATTGGTCTGGGCAAGGGAGTGGCAACAACCTGGGACAAACGGATCCACCGGGCATGAGAAGGATAATGGTTCCTCCCACCCAGGAGGAGATGGACTGGGGCGGCCCCCCCAGAGCCCTCCACAAAGCCCGGTCATGGACCTAGAAGCCAGGATGCACAGGTAAGGGGGGAGAAGGGGCAGTGGGTGCAGCGGGGGCGGGGGCGGGTGGTCAAGGCTGAGCTTTCCTCCCTCCTGTCTGACAGCAGGCACAAGAGCCTATTGGGTGGCTGAAGGGAATGAGCAGCAGAGAGCCACTGATGGTGAGAGAGAGGGAGAGGGCTCCCCGCAGAGGCCTGGAAGAGAGCACCTGCTGCCTGGGACTGGGCAGGGCGGCAATGTGAGCGAGCCTGCAACCAGCCTGCTGGCTGCGCGGCGGCACGAGGAGCTGTTGGAAGCAAGAGTTTTCCTCCAGATTGAAGAGGCATTTGATCAGAGGCATCAACGTGAGTTTTCATGGGGGAAGGAGATGTGATTGAGGGCGCCACGGGGGACACGAGGGGGCCCGGAAGTGGCAACTCTGGGGTGTCATGATAGCACGTGGACTCGGTGTCTGTAGAACAGAAGAGCCGAGAAAGGGAATGGGGAACCCCAGCGCAGAGGTGGGCAATGCCATTCTCACTCTTGGGGTCTTCCTTGGGCTGTCTACGGCAGGGCTACAGCTTTTCAGCCAAGGAGTGTTCACCAGAATGTTTTACACAAGCGCCAACAGATTGCCTCTTCCTGAGATTAGAAATCCTTGCAGCTCCCAAATTCTGTTGAGTTAATTAGTGAAGATCAAAAAACTGTGGTACCCCAAAGAAGAAGGCATCCTGGGTAGCTCAGTAGTTAAGCATCTGCCTTCAGCACAGGTGATGATCTCAGGGTCCTGGGATCGAGCCCCACGTGCCCCACATTGGGCTCTCTGCTCAGTGGGGAGCCTGCTTCTCCCTCTGCCCAATGCTGTGCCTATTTGTATGCGCGCTCTCTCTAATAAATAAAATATTTTTTTAAAAAATGTAATTAAAAAAAAGTCATCCAGATGCCCAACAGGTATAGGAAAGGGTGCTCAGCAGCACCCATTGTCAGGGAAATGCAAGTTAAAGCCACAATGAGCTATCACTACACCCCTGTGAGCATGGCTATTATCAAGGAGACAAGAGATAAGAGTTACCAAGGGTGAGGGAAAGGGAATGGAGCCCCTGTGGGAAACGGTATAAAGGTTCATCAAAAATTAAAAATTACAATGGCCATAAGATCCAGCAATCCCCCTCCTGGGTAAATAAATATCCAAAGGAAATTAAAATAGGATACCTGCCCTCCCATGTCTATTGCAGCCTTATTCACAATAGCTAGGAGGTGGAAACAATATAAATGTCAACGGGTGAGTAGATAAAGATGTATATATATGCACACACACATATGTATATGAGTATTATTCAGCCACGGGAAAGAGAGAGAGATCTTGCCATTTGTGACAACATGGATGGATTTTTGAGAACAATATGCTTGGAGACATAAGCCAGACGGAGGGAGCCCTGTGTCAGACTCCCTGCACAGAGGGGAAACTGCTTTTCCCTCTCCCTCTGCTCCTTCCCCTACTCGTGCTCTCTCTCTTTTTGTCAAATAAATAAATAAAATCATAAAAAGAGAGAAAGAGAAATATGTTTTTATACAAGTATATGTTATTTACTTATTTTTTAAAGATTTTATTTATTTATTCATGAGAGACACAGGGAGAGAGGCAGAGACACAGGCAGAGGGAGAAGCAGGCTCCCTGGGGGGAGCTCCATGTGGGACTCGATCCCAGGACCCCAGGATCACACTCTGAGCCAAAGGCAGAGGCTCAACCACTGAGCCACCAAGTGTCCCAAGAAATGATAATTGTACAGCATGATGGAGGCATTAGGTAACACTATAGTGGTACTCATTCCAATATATAAATTAAAAACCTATGCAATGGTATATGTCAATTATATCTCAATAAATTTAAAGCTCTAATAGTTTATTAAAAAGAAAAAAAAAGAGTAGAGTACTCACCAGGGAGAGCAATAAAGAGATTGCTGGGGAAGCTGGCATGGCCCAGTGGCCTCAGGAAGAGGGGCGGGAGTCTGGGGGCGGCCAGAAGCTAACACAGGTTCAACCGCTTACCTTGCAGCCAGACCAGGGCCCCAGCGCCTATGTGGAGATGCCCGACAGGTCTTTCCTGACACTGTCGCTCAGCATTTCTTTCAGTAATAAATAAAATCACTGAATATGGAAAAAGGAAATTATGTGAGGACGAAATGTGAAAAGATGAAGAACTTTTTTTTTTTAATTTTTTTTCTTTTTAAATTTATTTATTCATGATAGTCACACGGAGAGAAAGAGAGAGGCAGAGACACAGGCAGAGGGAGAAGCAGGCTCCAAGCACCGGGAGCCCGATGTGGGATTCGATCCCGGGTCTCCAGGATCGCGCCCTGGGCCAAAGGCAGGCGCCAAACCGCTGCGCCACCCAGGGATCCCAGAGAAAGAACATTTAAGCTGACTATCCACTGCTTCAGAAGGATATTCTCCTTTTGTTTCAAGAATCACAATGCGGGGGCGCCTGGAGGGCTCAGTTGGTGAAGCATCTACCCAGGGTCCTGGAATCAGCCCCACATCTGGCTCCTCGCTCAGCCAGGGGGTCTGCTTCTCCCTCTACCCTTTCCCCTGCTCCTGTGGTCTGTCTCTCAAAGAAATAAGTAAAATCTTAAAAAAAAAAAAAAAGAATCACAATGTGGGTGTCGAAATGGATCATTTTTGTTTTAAATCACTGACTCAACAGAGTAATAAAGTAGAAGTCCTGCCAAAAAGCAGGATGTGTTAGAATGACTCACAGGTACAGCTCAGGTGGGAGATAAACTAGTTTGTTCTGCAGCTTATTAAAAAAAAAATCGGAGGTTTAAAGAAAATGCACGACTCTGCTCTAAATTAGAAGAAAACTAAAATTTTAAAGCAAGAATCCATTTGCTGACAATAACATTTGTAGAATGTGTTCCTTGCAGTCTCTCGGAGTGAACTCTGGAGGGTTCTGGGTTGGTGTCGGGGATGGACGCTCTCCTGTTGGCTGACTTTCAGAATTCACTCCTCCTGACTTCCTGCCATCTTCGGTCCCATCTAAGGGTTGATCTGACTCCGTTGAAACCCTCACAAGTGATCAAGCCAAGCAACAATTTAGAATTTAGAAAAGGAGAATTTAGAAAATTTAGAATTTTCTAAAAAACAGAACACACAGTACCCTTTATACCGCACCTAAGTAGGTAAACATACTGGTTCTAACAAACAAGCTGACAATGTTTCACGGAATGGTATCTACTCTGGAATTTATATTGTATCCAGATCTCTTTTATCCTACTCTGTCCATTTTTTTTTTAAAAAAATGCTGCTAAAAGCTCCCTAAATTGAATTTATATCCACAAATAGATTACAAACAAGTTTGAAAAACATAGGTTTAGAAAATGTATTTTCCCCTACTTTAGTTATTTATAGTGGCATGATAGATAGCCAGGATTATAAACTAAAAACATTTGCTGTTGATACTCAGGGACATCTGGTTTGAAGACCAAAGGTGACAAAGACATTAAAAATAGTCACCACCATGTACTTCCTGCTCCGTCCCATTATGGTGTTAGGCTCTTCACAAATGTATTCTCTCATTTTCCTAACAACCTGGTGATTCGAGGTAATATTGTTCTTTATTTTTTAAATTTTATGTATTTATTTTGAGAGCGAGTGTAGTGGGGGAGGGGCAGAGGGAGAAGGAGAATCTCAAGCAGGCTCCGTACTGAGTGTGGAGCCCAATGCGGGGCACGATCTCATGACCCTGAGATCATGACCTGAGCCTAAATCAACATCTGGACACTTACCTGACTGAGCCCCCCAAGCGCCCCTCCAGGTACTATGGCAAGAAGTCACAATCCTGGAGGAGATGACTGTGCAAGGGAGTTAATCAACCTGCCATACTTGGAAGTAACCAAGACTGAATGGGCTGGGGTGAGGCTGTTTGTTACTCACAGCGCAGCAAATGACAGCAGTTTAGCTTCCCCTGAGCCCATGTCCCATGGGATGGGCTCTGTGGCACCTGCACACGCTGGGTTGCACTGTAGCCGAGGAACCCAGGCCAGGCCTCAGCGCCCTGCATAGCAGGAGTCTTCTGCTCTGTGGGGAGGGCGGTCCTTCAATTTTGAATTTCCTTCAATTCACCCAACGCAGAGGGTGTACATTCTAATGCACCTGCCCTATTCTGACACAGATGCTCTTTTCACTTTAGCACACAGCCTCTGGCCGAGCCCAGATCCAGCCTGCTGTCTTTCACTCAGGGTACCCCTAAGGATACTGATATCGACTGGGGGCAAGTAATAATACAGGACACTCTCCACCCACATGGGTCACTTGACACACGGACAAGGCAAGAAGTGGGGACAGTTTCTAGAAGTGGAATTTCTGGACCAAAGGCTTTTGTGATTTTGACAGGTATTGCTGACTTGTCTTTCGTAAAGGTTGTATCAATTCACTCAAAAACCGTTGGAAGAGAGAATCTGTTTCCTCACACCTTCAAAAATGGTGTTACCAACCTTTTGGTCTTTGCCAACCTCATAGAAGATAAATCGACTCTCACTGCAGTTTTAATGTCACTTATTCTAGAGTTCACATCGTTTTCACAGTCACTGACATTTCCTTTTCTTGAACTGTCACATTCTTTGCTCATTTTTCTATTATTTTTCTTCCTGATAACTTCTAACAGCTTTTGATACATATGTATGCATATTGTAAGTAATTTCTCTTTCAAAAATCAAACTTTCTTTCAAAAGAGAGATAAAGTTAGTTATCTTCCTTATGTGAATTTTTCCTTGCAGATTTTTTTTTTTTTCTGTCTTCAAACTTAGCATTTGCTTATGGCTTTGGAGTTTTGTGTCCTATATAAGGAAGGTCATCTCATCCTGAAATGAGGCATTCAAGAATCTCCAGCGTTCTCTTCTTTCCTGATATATCTGGAAGTTACTAACGTGAAATGTGAGATAGGAACGCTTTTCCTTTTCTTCCCTATTGTTGGTTGTCTAGTGGTCCTAGTGCCATCTATTGAAGAAATTACATTTTCTACAGACCTATCATCTATTCAGTTCTTTATGTATAGGTCTATTTCTGGAGTCTGTTTTATGTCACTGACAGGAGCAGGTGCCAGCTCCTTACCACCTTAATTCCTGTGGCTTGAAAGATGTTTTACTAACCAGTAGAACTAATCTCACTTTATTACCCTTCTTTTTTTTTTTTCAGTATTTCTTTTAGCTATTCCAGTAAATTTAGTTTTCTATAAGGACTTCAGAATAAACTTGTTTCTTTTATTTTTATTTTTTTAAAAAGATTTTATTTATTTATTCATAGAGACACACAGAGAGAGGGAGAGAGAGAGAGAGAGAGAGAGAGAGAGGGGGGCAGAGACACAGGCAGAGGGAGAAGCAGGCTCCATGCAGGGAGCCCGATGCGGGACTCGATCCTGGGTCCCCAGGATCATGCCCTGGACTGATGGCGGCGCTAAACCACTGAGCCACCTAGGCTGCCCTGTTTCTTTCTTTTTAAAAATCCAGTTACAATATCACTGAGATTACCTTAAATTTAACGAATAATTGAAGGAGAATTAATATGTCTATCAGTGTTTTTTTTTGCAATTGCTCAGGCCAAAAACTTAAGAGGACTCATGTTTGATGCACGTCTGTCTCTCCCACATCCTTTATCCATCTATCAGCAAATCCTGGCAACAGTTCTATAAATATAAATATAAATATAAATATAAATATAAATATAAACATATTATTTATATAAAAATCCAGAAACTGGTCACTTCTCACCCATATCCCCCACCTAGTTCACACCACCACCACCATTTGCCACCCACGTTTCTGTGATGGTTTCAGAACTGGTCTCCCTGCCTTCCCTCTTGCTTCAATTTATTCTCAACCCAGAAGCCAGAACAAACCATTCAAACATGAGTCAGATCACCCCCACTCCTCTGCTCCTCATGCTTTACACAATGGAATATTATTCAGCCACGAAAAAGGAAATCCTTCCATTTGGGATGACATGGATTGACCTTCAGGGCATTATGCTAAGTAAGAGAAGTCAGACAAAGAAAAGGAAGTACTGTACGATCACTTGCAGTTAGAATCTAAGAGAGTTGACCTCACAGAAACAGAAAGTAGATTGGTGGTTGCCAGGGGTAGGGGTGGGGGATGGGGATGCGGAAGTGTTGGTCAAAGGGTGCAAACTGCAGGTTCTGGTGAATCTCATGGACAGCATGATGACTATGGTTCGCAATCCTGTATCATGTACTTGAAAGTTGCTAAGTGAGTAGATCCTAAATGTTCTCACCATTCACACACCAAATAATTATGTGAGTTGGTGGAGGTGTTAACTGATCATATTGTGGGAATCATTTTGCAACAGATAAGTGTCTCAAATCATCATGCTGTACACTTAGAACTTCCACAATGTTATGTCAATTATACCTCAATAAGGCTGGGGGGTGGGAGGACGCCCTCTACAGGCTTTCTACTTCACTGAAAGTTAAAAAACAGACGGAGCACAGATCTGAAGGTGAACGAGTTAACCATGTAACTATCTGAGGGAAGGAAAGAGTCCTGGGCAGAGGCAAGAGCCAGAGCAGAGGCCCTAAGACAGGAACATGGTGGAGAGTCTTGGAGCTGAGGTTACAGACAGCAGCAGACCACACACAGGGGTCCTGTGGGTCAGTTTAAGCTAAAAATTTTGAAAGCAGTTACTTATGTGGGGTGGGAATTGGGATAGAAGGAGTGTGGCAGAGAGACTTGCCTTTAACGTTAAAAATCTTATATGACAGGGTGCCTGGGTGGCTCAGTAGGTTAAGCATCTGCCTTCAGCTCAGGTTCTGATCTCGGGGTCTTGGGTTCGAGCCCCACATCGGGCTCCCTGCTCAGTGAGGAGCCTGCTTCTCCCTTTGCCTGTTGCTCCACCTACTTGTGCTCTCTCTCTCTCCGTCAAATAAATAAATAAAATCTTAAAAAAAAAAAGCCTTGTAGAACTATTTGACTTCTCAAGGTATATGTATGACTTTGATAAAAATAAAAAGTTAATAAAGAATTTTAAAACACTGACATACAAAAGAAAAATATAGAAACTAAGGGAAAATCTTGACAGATGGCATTTGTCAGCATGTAGTGGGAGTTACGCTTTTCTCTTAGCAGATGGATGGACATTCTTATAACCAAACTCCGTGATTTCTCAGTTATCATGATTTTAAATAACACCCATCGATTTAAATTTTTATCTTTGAGCAGCCCCTGGAAGGTAAGGGATATTTAGTCAGTGTCTTCAGCATTTAGCAAGTGAAATGGCAAACTGACAAATTCTAGATTTTGTGATCTTCAGAGAAATAGAAATGGAAAAGGAAAGAAAGGTTTCAACAGTATTTCTTTTCTTTCACTTTCATTTTTATAAAAAAATCACATTAGTGGGCAGAATGTGAAACACGTGTGATTTTTAAGAATGCAGAACAGATCATGAAAAGAATGTAGACATTGATTGTTTGCTTCCACTGACACCTCAGAGGGATTAACATTTCTCAGGACGTGGGGGCCAAGCCCTGGCAGGTTCATTCACAAGCAAGGTGGGTAGTTGAGTGACTCCGAACACCCACTGCCCTCGGAGAAACAGAGTCTTGCCTGGCACCAGAAGCAGGAGAAATGCAGTGCTGGAGCACACAGCAAGGAGAGCTGCACAGACTTGTCTTCCTGCAATTGCACGCGTTCAATGAAAACCTCTCCCCTCACCTTTCTGTATTCGAAAAACTGTCATCATAGGACAATTTTCAAGGTGAATTTCTAACCATTTAATTGCAAAGCAAAAATGTTTTCATGTGTGTTTTTCTCCCCCACTGTGGAGTTTCCTTTTATAAATTGCATTCTCTTTTGTTAATGAAAGGACTAAACTGGACATAGAGATGGCTTGCTGCCTAAAATACCAAGAATAGTGTCCCAATAGGCCAAAGCTTTGCAGGAGCCACAGAAAATTAATGCTCCAGAAGCCCGCAGAGAGGCACGCGGGGTTACTTACAGATTCCTGGGTGCCAGCAGCAACAAATAGGGGAAGGCGAGGGTGGGAATGTTTCCTGTTTTAGCACCACCATCAGCCTATTACAGCAATTCATTTTAAAGACTAGATGTACATAGTAAGCCCAGGAAGCAAATGATTATTCCTCTAGAAATGGTGGGAAAATAGGACTAAGTTTCTTATATTTGGTTCTAATCAGTAAGAAATGAAAGCTGTTAAAATTATTTACCGTAGATTCAGGCATTAGCGCTTGCAGATCCTCATGCAAGTTCCTCAAAAGCTGTCATGTAGATGGTAGCTGTACCTGTGGGGAGCTTGCACAGCATACCGAGTAGGATCACCATGTTCTATGCCTGAAAATAATGTAACATTGTGTATCAACTAGACTTGAATTTTTAGAAAAAGTATTAAAAATTTTCCCAAAAAATTCTGAATGATAAATAGAAAAAATATATAAGCATTTAGCATATAAAAGACCCAGTCCCTAGAACTCCCAACAGGGGGAGCTCTTGGAACTCTCTCAGGGTTGGAGGGACGGTTGTGCACCATAGTAAATGTATTTTTGAATCTGAAAGTAATTATAGATTTTTTAAAAATCTGCTGATATTATAGGTAAGTCCTACATACCACTCACCCAGTTTCCCATATTGTTAACATCTTATTATGTTTATAAAAGCTAAGAAAACAGCATTGATACATTACTATTATCTTAAAAAAACCCCACCCGTCATGCAAGAATTTTCATTATTACAAATCTACAAAGTCATTAAAAGAACCTACCCTAAAAACAAACAAACAAACAAACAAAAAACCCTACCCTAAATTAACATCTTGCTTCCTTCCCATTACTACTCAAGGTAGCTCTATTTCATTGGTCTTTAGGGATAATGCAAAATCAACGATAGATAAATGCGGTTAATACTTTGAGAGGCACATTTTGTGCTTTTAAAAATTAAGTCGTTATAAAATTTGTACCACATTGTGTATGTTCTGACCAGTGCCTTTCAAACTTTTTTTCGCTATTACTCTTTAAGAAATAAGTTTTATACAGTATCTGCACATACATACCCCAAACCAAAACAGGGGTCACACACACTCGAAGACCCTTACAACGACATGTGATACACACTGGTATTTTCCATTGAATTCTGTTCTCTTCCATTCCATTAGGAAAATTGCTGGTAAAGACCCCCAGTTTCTTCATTAGTGGATCATAAAAAAAAACACCCCACTTTAGATCGTTGATCAATTTCTTACTATTTTGTTCCATAATTAAAAACACCAAAATTTAGAATCCTAGGTTACCAGATAATCCCTACTAGATAATGCCTCGTGTTCTGTTTTTATTCTATGGCACATGTAATGACAAAACAAATGTTATTATATTGCCATGATTTCTAAATTTACTATTTTTAAAGCTATCATAGACAACCCTCTGGAAACACTGGCCAAATCCTTGTCATAACTGGTCTCTACTGAAACAAGGTCCGGGGAGGCACAGGCACAGGTATCAAGCAGAACTTTTTGAAAGCTCCAATCACCCAGCTGCCCTAAAATGGTGGGGTCTGTGAAGACATAATGCAGATAGATTCTTAGGTTACAATCGAAAAGAGAGAAAATCCAAAAGTGCAGATTTAGTACCATCTTCCTTCCATAGGAGACTTCATATTTGCTGAAGCACACTTTGCAAGTAGTACTTGTTTTCATCTGTAGCTTTAATTTCGATTATTTTACTTTCGAGAAGTTCTATTTGGTTCTTTTCCAAACCTGCTTGATGAGTTTTCCTTTTTTTTTTTTTCCCCACCACCCTTGAGTTTTCCTTTTTTTTCAGATTTTATTTGACAGAGAGCCAAGGGAGAGCAGAAGGGGGGCAGGGGGAAGGGCAGAGGGAGGGGGAGAAGCAGGCTCCTTGCTGAGCAGAGAGCCCGACTTGGGGCTCCATCCCAGGACCCTGAGATCATGACCTGAACCAAAGGCAGACGCTTGAAACGACTGAGCCACCCAGGTGCCCCTGCTTGGTGAGTCTTAACAGTTTCTTAGACTCAATTCCTCTTAACATCAGAGTCTGTGTCACATCAATATATCCTTGAAATGCTTATTCCCCAAAGCTTCCCTGCAGCAGGCTGTCGCAATGTCCTGCTGCCACGGACTGTGGCTTTTGACTGTGAGTGTACATTCCAAGCATTCCATGTGCAGGGCTTTCTTTGGAGGTCTGGCTTGAAGGTGGGTTGATACGTGGTCATTTCAACTAGTTGCCCAGAGGCTCTATCCAGTTGGCCCCACTTAATTTTTATTTTAGTTTTTAAGTAATCTCTACACCCGACCTGGGACTTGAATTTACAACCCCGAGATCAAGAGTTGCACGTTCTACCGACTGAGGCAGCCAGGTGCCCAGTTGGTACCAGTTTAAACTAAAATCCTGGCTTGAGGGGCATTTTTTTTTAAAGATCGCTCATATGGGGCAGAATTTTTTTTTTTTTTTTTTATGGGGCAGAATTTGAGCTGAAATCCAAGTGTGATGTAAGCTGTTGTGAGAGTACATGTACATATGTTTACATTTCAGCCCTCCATGGAGAACCAAAGTTCAAGACAGGAACCCTCCCTGGTTGGGGGCCTCATGCATGCAGCCTCATGCATGCTGTGTGAACGTGTGTGTGACTGCATACCCTGGGTTGATCCGAGACTTCATCTGTCTTCTGGATCCCTTGATACTAAAAACTGAAGCTGTCCCTAAATTTTTTAGACTCTGGGTATGACTTACCTTGTCAGGTCATTAAAATAGTGTTTTCTGAATTCAACATCTTAAACAGTTTTGAGTAGGAGGGTACAACTTAACACCGTATGTCTGTACAAATTTGAAACATCAATTCTCTCTCAATCGATTTGAAATAAAGCGCAGAAAAACCACTATGAACCACTATGTGTAATTCAGGTTTTATTGCTTATTAATTATGTCATTCCATACAATTTTAGGTAGACAGACTGAGAAAATATACTGGGAGCGTTAAAGAGATGATGGCAATACAGATGAGGATGTTCAAGTGTGTTACAGAAGGTGGTCAGAGGCACCACTGCCACCATCACCCCCAAAATTTGTACATTTAATATAAAAAGAGTAAAAATAGTTCATTGGCATTTAACTAGCATTATTCTTTGTCATCTCTGAACCACAATAAGCCCGAACAATTTCAGAATTTTCAGAGCAAAACACGGTTTGTTCACTAGCAGATGCAGTGGTTTCAGTTTAAAAACAAGCAAACAAGTCAACACAACTTAAACCACGTACACAACCCCAAAAACAAATGTTGGCATGTTCCGGTGGTCTTGAATTTCAATGTTACTGTTAGATTAGTTCAAGATAAAAAATGTGATTCAGCTTTTGAAAATCAGATTACACTTCTTCACCGTAATTGTTTTTACTATGTAATTCAAACAATTTCAATGAGCCTACTGTTAACCCAGGAAAAGCCACAGATACAATTCAAACTGCTCTTATGCTAAGGACATGTCTTGGGAAGTTTTTTAAGTCTTTAAAAACTCAGACCCAAGCTGCACAAGTATAAATGGAGGAACCAACAGTCTACCCTTCTAGATAGAGCAGCAGTTCTTAGGGTTTTCAAGCCAGGGAGTAAACGCAGTCACTGAAAATCACACATGTCAGTAACTTCCTGGTTACAGGACACTAATAGTTAACCTTATACACGATGAAAAAAAAACAAAATCAATCCTGCACTATGATTCAGCATTTGAAAAACTTCTATGTCTATTTCTATGAAGATGCTCAGGGTGAGAAATCTGTGTGGATATACTTGAAAAGAAGTAAGACTTGAAACGTGGTTTTATGTTAAACCATTGAGAAGATCTCTGTTACCAGATAACCACAAACACACAGTAACAGATAAACAGGAATTTATTAAAACCATTGTCTCCAACAATACAAAAATTAAATATTAAGGCATCTTTGACTCCCATCTTGGTGTATGCAGCAAAGAGAAATGTTTTCAATGGGAACCAACACTTCTGTTCAAATGCTTTCGAACGTATTTGGCAGATTTGTTTTTATATCCTCCTACTCCACATACAGCTGGAAACTCTCATTGCCAAGTATGACCCAAATGAAGGAAAAAGTATAAACAGATACTTGTTTATTAAAAAGTAGTTCACTCTTGAAAAATAAAAAGGAACTATAAAGAATGGTATGTATAAAGCTCAAATACTAGTATTTAAATTTCTCTGAAGCAATTTATGCTTCAGTAATTGAGAGAAAGAAGAGATGAAGACTTCACTAAGATGAGAAGTCTTAATATGGATCATGCCGCAGAATAACTGTTCACTCAATATTCTCCACTGGGATGAGAGTTTCAAAAAGGCTTCCTGCTCCTTTAAAAAATATCACATCCACTAGGATAAGATCATATAAACTCACATTGATTATTTATTATTTCCCATTTTGTCCATTTACAAAGCTCAACCATCTTCAAAAATAATGCTAAACGGTAACATTTCACCTTTTATTAAGGCAAGTTTGTGAAAATAATTTAATACAACCAGATCTCTTCATGAACTTTCAGCTTAAAACATTTTTTACATAAGAAACATACAAAAAAATTCTGTTTTATAAAAAGCCACCTCAATAGCAGAAAAAGAGTAATGAAGGATTTTGAACCCAGTTTACTTTTTAAAGGATGCTCTTCTCTTGTCTTCAATTCCAAGTACTATTCATCATCTTTAGAGCCAGTTTTGCTTAACTACAAAAAAAAAAAAAGATAAAAGACATAGTCAACAAAATTAAGCTATCATATTATCTGAATTCATTATTTTCACTTAATATAAAAGAAACATATTTATGGTTGATAGAACAACAAACAGATAACAAAGTTCATGTAACTTATACCATCTACAGCTTTCACCATATTTAACTACTTTTTAACTTCAGGCTTAGCTACTCTAGGATTCTTTAAAAATACAACCTCAATAGAGCAAGGGGGGGAAAATCCCTCAAAGCTTTCCAAGAAATAAATTGGAACCAAGAATATATGAAAGGTACCACTTATAAAATGAATGACATTCTATTTTTGTTTTCTATCAATAAACTCTTGAAATTAAAAAAAAAATTGTGGCTAAAAAAACTACAAATGAACAGTTCTAAAAATGGGATAAAAAATTTTTTTTAAAGATTTTATTTATTCATGATAGTCACAGAGAGAGAGAGAGAGAGAGAGAGAGAGAGAGAGAGAGGCAGAGACACAGGCAGAGGGAGAAGCAGGCTCCATGCAGGGAGCCCGACGTGGGATTCGATCCCGGGTCTCCAGGATAGCGCCCTGGGCCAAAGGCAGGCGCTAAACCACGGCGCCACCCAGGGATCCGTGGGATAAAAATTTTAAATTGAAGGTCTTTTCTGATAAAAATCTATAGAACTTAGCAAATGGCAGAGAGGGAAGTTCCTAAAGAACACACAAGCAATTCTGACTAAAGACCCAGCCAAGAAATCCAAGTTGAAGCCAAACCCTGAGGACCTCAGAGAAATGTGGGAAGCTGTGAAAAGCAGAAACTGCTAATGTTCTTGAACATTGAGGCCCCAGCTCCTCTTCCCACTTTGATCATCTTAAAGAGCTTTTTTTTTTTTAATTTACGTTATACCTACTGCATTTGAATTGAAAACTGAGAAATTGAATTCATGTAAAAGTAACAATAAACTCATTCATTACATGATAACTGAGTAACATTTCTTAAATGAAAAGCTGCATTTTCTAAAACAAACTCATAAAACTTAATGTGAAGAATAGGAGTGTTTTACATTTTTTGTGAACTTCCTTATTACCAAGGTCCACAGAAGACAGCTGGGTTTTTGCAAATCTGCTTCTACAGTTATGCTGGTATAATGGAAAACAGCTAACAAGGACACAGTATGAGTACGAAGAACAAGCTGAGTTAATATAAAAATGCACATACTTAGATTCTAGACCTACTCACTACCTTAAAAATTCTGGAGAATACAAGAATATAAAAGCACACATTTTATTAGTGCTCTAACAGAAGAGAATTAGTGATGGCATCATCACACTTCATGGAACCTCTGCTAAACACCACCGTTCACTTGTGGGAGAATGAAGAAAAAAGGCAAAGGACACCTTAATATTATGATGTAAATAGTTTTGACCTTGCAGACCCCCAGAGGGCCTCCAGGGTCTCCCAGGGATCCCAAGATCACACTAGGAAACTACCAGCTTAGGGTAGCAGATTCTGAGTCTGGACCACACCTCCGTGGTAACTTCCCTCTTAAAAACAGCTTCGCCTGTCTCCCAAGATGACTGGATTTTTTAAATCTTAATTTCTATTTCTTGAAATTTTGATTTATATTAACAAGGACTCTATGAAAAACAAGCAGAAAACTAAATTTCTGGAGTTAGGGAAGGAGAAGCACCATCTATCTTTGGATTAATCACATTACTTTTTGAGCCTGCGTGGAAAAGACACACTCTCACTGTGAAGCCTGAAGCTGGAAGCACTTGAAGGAGGGAAACAACTTAGCTGGTGAGGTACACACATGCATACCTAAGGACAACATGGTGTACCCATCAGGCTGACCATACACAAACATCCCGAATGTGGCGGCCCTCTTGTCCAGGAAGCGGACAAGAAATACTGCTCCTTTATTCCAACTGTGTTTGGTTCCCTAATCCCAGGTTATATTTTTCTACTAGATTCTAGAAGCACAAATGATGATTTTAAATAGTTTGTATGGTAAAGGTCTCCCATGGCCCAGACAGCTGACTTCAAATAAACTTTAAGAATGTTCTGCTTAGGGCAGCCCCGGTGGCGCAGCGGTTTAGCACCGCCTGCAGCCCAGGGCATGATCCGGGAGTCCCGGGATCGAGTCCCACGTCAGGCTCTCTGCATGGAGCCTGCTTCTTCTTCTGCCTGTTGCTCTGCCTCTCTCTCTCTCTCTTTCTTTCTCTCTTTCTAAGTAAATAAAATCTAAAAAAAAAAAAGAATGTTCTGCTTATAAATACCCAGATTTGTGGGTCCCGGTTAAAGTCTTAATCTTTAACTCCCCTCAGATCATATTAATGACTTCTCACAGCAGTCCTGGCACTAATTGGCATGCAAAATTCATCTTGTGAAGTCCTACAAAGAGGATTAACTAAGCCTCACTTTAATATATGGGAAGCTACAAATAAGAAAAAATATTGAGAGCAGTTGGCAAAAAACTTTGAAGTGAAAAGTAAACAACTTTAAGAGAAACAGAAATCCTTCTTTTTTTTTTTTTTTTTTTTTTTTTTCAGAAATCCTTCTTGACAATGGTGGGGAATCTTCATCTAGGGTTTGTCTTTAAAACAAAAAACAAACAAACAAAAAAACCCCACTAATTTCCACTAAGAAATCAAGCATTGCTTCCTAGGATGAATACTACGAATCACAGGCATTTTCATTCTTCAGATGCACTTATATAAACAGTTGTACATTATTGTACTTATAACTTAGATTCACAGATTTTTCCTTATTTTTTTAAAAAAAGAAAATCTAATGCTGAGGTTGTAGGAAAGAATATTTCAAAATATTCTTGTAGTGAAAGATACTTCAAAAATACTTACATGCTGCAGTAGAAAAGGAAATACGCATCCCAGCAAAATTCAAAGGTTGAGGCGGGAAAGAAATGAAACATATAAATTTCGTTATTTGATGGCGGACTTATAACAATTTTTTGAAGCCCAGAAGAGAAGTGTTATATACCTTCACCACGTCCACCCAGTTCCATCCTCGAGGAAGTTCTCCTTTGTGATCTGGAGGATAAAAATGGTAACTTTATTTCTAAGACCAAGCAATAATTTTTATAGTAATCAATACTCTACTACTAAATCAGCTTTTATAGACTATCCTGCACAACAAATAGATTAAAATCTTAAATCCTGCATTTTCAAGCTGGAAAACTAGTTTATCATCATTGTGAACTGGAAGCACCATTCTCCTGGGGATACTTGCAAAGTAATTCATATGTACTCCCTTTTCATATTTACCCTATTGCCATTCCTGGTGAAATCTGGTATTAGGGAAAAAACATAGAAGTGAGGTGGAAATGCTAGGAAGAGGAACTAATCAATTTATTAATTTCATGCACTTGTACAATTTTACCGCTTTTTTAAGGTCTCATATTATTTAAGCAAGAAACTGTGTTACTTTACTGCTTCATGAGGGTTTTTACACTACGAAGCTGGGTTCAAGCCAAGAGTTCTTTTAAATCAAGGTCTGGCCTTGAGACTAAGAGGTATCCTGGCCCACTTATTAGTAACCTTTGTGGTCTGATATAATAGTATTTAATCTAACATTGTTTATAATCTGGCAGGACTTTAATCTGTTGAGAGTGCTTGAAAACAAACTCATACTTTATATAAAAATATATATATATAGCTTACAAAGTAATTTCATTCTTATAACAGAATATTCAAACTTGAAGAATAATATAAAAATGTTTTAATTTAAAAAGGCCTGATTTCCTTTATGCTTGATATATTTACATATATTTCATTTTATGAAATCTTTAAAATCGACATTCAAAACCCATACATTAATTTTACACAAGGAAGACTAACCTATTGATTCCTTTTTTTTTTTTTAAAGGTCAGTTTATTTATTCATGACAGACATGGGGGGAGGGGGGAGAGAGATATAGGCAGAGGGAGAAGCAGGCTCCATGCAGGGAGCCCGATGTGGGACTCGATTCCGGGTCTCCAGGATCACACCCTGGGCCAAAGGCAGGCACTGAACTGCTGAGCCACCCAGCAATCCCCTAACCTCACGATTCTTATAAGACAGAAGCAGTATTAGTATTACTGGGCCTCAATCCTAGATGCTAATGTCTCTTTTCTCCATGCCAATAAAAATTTTATCTCATTGTTTACTGGTTATAAGGAGCATGGGGGCAGATCACCAATTTCATTAAGTAAAACTTACCCACACAGTACCATCATGGTCCCATTAAAATTTTATTTAGAGTACAAGCTCCAAATCACAAAATCTTCTACCATAATTATAAAGAGAATGCCTTTTAATTGGGCATCATAAAAAAATGGAGATGGGGAAATGATAAAGGGAATGATCATACGTCATTGTTTATGAAAGCAACAGTTAATGAACTGACAAAAATGCTACAGCATTAAAAAAGATTAGCCAAGTTCTAGAAAACGGATTGCAATGGTTGACAATTCACTGCTTCAGTGTTCATGCTTTACTGCTGCTTTGACATTAGGTATAATGGATTCCCAGATTTTTAATTTCACAAACCATTACAACTTCAAAAGTGTATTTTGAGGGCCAACATGGGGTTGCTATCTTTTCATTCTGCCACGTAGGACATTAAACAAAACATAAACCAAAAACTTGCCATCACTTTATAAAAGAAAGGGTATTATTTTAAACTTCCTCACCAAAGTAAAAGGATCAGTTCCTTTTTTTTTTTTTAAATAAGTTTATTTTTTATTGGTGTTCAATTGCCAACATACAGAATAACACCTAGTGCTCATCCCGTCAAGTGCCCCCCTCAGTGCCCGTCACCCATTCACCCCCACCCCCCGTCCTCCTCCCCTTGGATCAGTTCCTTTCAATAAAGGGCAGCTTGTAACCTTATACCAAGAACATACACACATTCAGACATAAATATGCATGGATACTTTTGTGTATGTATAAATAAATATATACATTTCCTTAACTGGAAAAAAAGTTTACAGACTGATACCAATTTGCAAATTTTTAAATAGTGAAATCAAATATTATTGGTGATATGAGCTGGGATTTATAACTCTCTTTTGAAGGTCCATAACAAAATGACTCTGGTTTAGGAGACACAGAATTTATATTCTTAAATCTTATTCTAATTGTATAAATAAATCAACTACAGACAAAAATTATGTTTATTGTCCTAAAATCTAATGGTATACCAGACTTCATTTCAAATGAAAGCTGTAGTTCAAAAAATTTTTAGAAATACACATATCTGCCATGGAGGTAAACAAATAGGAAAATCCCAAACATGTCAGAAAGGGTATAAGTAGGACACATTTTGTATGCTATTCTACTATTTTCCAACCTAAAGACTCATTCTATAGTTATTTTGCCACTCAGTTACCTTCTCCTCAAATGGCTATCTCTCGTGATAAAGTGGTAGTATATATTTTCAACATACATTTGTGACCTAACACAGTGTCTGATCGAAGTGTTCCAGGAACGAAGAGTAAAGAACTACTCTTCTAAACCGAAATATACTTATTAAACCCTCATATTATACTAAAAAGGAACCCATTTATCTGTTATAAAAAAAATAAACACAAACCTGTTTTATCTGCCAGCTTACGTTTCTGGGCTTTTGAAAGCTGTTCTTTTTTGTCTTTTTTCTTACTCGATGGGGCTGTATTAGGAGTTTCAACGGAGATGATACTGCTTATGGGGATCTAGAAAAAAGCAAATAATTCCTATACTGATGCCTTAGAACTTACTGAATTATACTAAATATGTCTACATCCTTCAGTGAGTTGACAATTTTTAGATACGTGAAGCAAAAGAATCCTGTATTATAATACCCATTTATTAGATCAGGTGCCATTAGCACATTTTTTTTTTTTTTAAGATTTTATGTATTTATTCATGAGAGACACAGAGGGAGGCAGAGACACAGGCAGAGGGAGAAGCAGGCTCCCTATGGGGATCCTGATGCGGGACTTGATCCCAGGACCCTGGGATTATGAACTGACCCAAAGGCAGACGCTCAACCACTGAGCCATTCAGGTGCCCAGCACATTGATTTTATTCTCAGAGTTCCCACAGAGGGACTTGCATAATGTCAGTTCAACTGTTGTAACCAGCTCTCTGAGAAAGAAGACCTGATATCAGCATTATGTTGAAGCCCTGAAGTTCTAAGGTAATTTTACAATTCAGTTAATTTGCTTTATTTGGAAATTTAAATGTCTTTAGAAAAATCACAAGTGTCTACCTATAAAACCCTGGTTCCCTGAAGAAACGAAGAAAAATATTTTAGGGGGCGCCTGCATGGCTTAGTCAGTTAAGTATCCAACTCCTGATGTCAGCTCAGGTCATGATCTCAGGGTTGTGAGATCAAGCCCAGTGTAAGGCTTGGAGCTCAGCGCAGAGTCTGTTTGAGGTTCTTTTTCCCTCTCCGTCTGCCCCCGCCCTGCACATGCGTTCTCTCTCCATAAATAAATAAAATCTTAAAAAAAAAAGAGAAATATTTTAATTTAGATTCATGTAGTCAGAGTGTAATAGACAAAATTTTAAATGCTTACTAGGTGCCCAGCACTGGTGTGGATGTTGTATATACAGTACTCATTTGAGCCTTACTACAATCTTAGGACATAGATACTATTATAATCCCTGTTTTACAAATGAAACCCAGCACCCTTTCCCTCTACCAAAAAAAGTCACACAGTAAGTGTGCAGTGAGGCTTTTCAGGGCCATGCAGTCTGGCCCATAGTCCACAAGCTTTGCTACCACCTTCTGCTGCTTCTCTAGCTGCTCTCAGTGCTCTCCTGTGTTCCGTCAGGAATGTGGAAGCCAGAACTGCTCAAGGACAAGACACACAGCCTCTGCTCTCAAAAAGCTTCCCGCTTGGTTCACAGAGTCAACAGACTCTGACCATGCGAAGTCTTTTAGGACATGACCTGGTGCAAAGGGGTCTAATGCACAGGTGCCTATGATCATAAAAGCTGATGATTTCCTAAAATACGTTTAGAAGTAAAATTGTTTTTTCCCATTAAAGTCTCTTTAAGCTGGCACTCTTTAGGTTCAAAGTGAACTGTGACAGGACTATTCACAACTAAAGAAGGCTCATGAAGAAAGTAATTTCAAATGTATTTTAGGACTATGTGAGAAATCCTCCACCTGAGCTTTATGAAGACATTAAATAAATGTAAATATTTGGTTCAACAACATCTCAGTTTTGGAGGGCACATTAAGTATTTTAGTCCTTTTTTATTTTATTTTTTAAAGATTTTATTTACTCATGAGAGACACACAGAGAGAGGCAGAGACACAGGCAGAGGGAGAAGCAGGCTCCCTGCTGGGGGCCTGATATGTGGGACTCAATCTCAGGATCCTGGGATCATGACCTGAGCCAAAGGCAGACACTCAACCCCTGAGTCACCCTGATGCCCCAAGTCTTATATGAAGGGTAAGATCTAGAGGATTTGATTTCATTTTTAAAGTTAAATAAACACTAAGAAATCTAAAATTCACTCTTCTTATTTTAGCTCAAATGTAATTCATTTAAAATTTAACACAAAATTTCCTTCCAATTTAAAAAAATAATAACTAGTAAAGATGAATTAGTGGAGTGAAACCAATTCAAAGCGCGAGCTCACCGTAGAATTCACAGGCTGGTGATTCTCCATGAACTGCTCTTTATTGTCCTTGGCGTACTCAAACAACGTGTAGGTCATGGCAGTCCCGAGATTGACCTCTACCGCTTCCTGTAACTTGGCTAATATGCTCTGCTTTACAGCCGATGATCTACAATGCACAAGAAGTATACCGCTGAGAGACACATGAGAGATAGCATTACCAAAAGAAAGAAAACCAATGAAAACAGAACATTACTCACATGGTGTTGTTAAAAAAAGCGTTCATAGATATAATTGGAGGTGTTTGGGGATATGTTTCTGTCCAGGAAATCTCTATTAAGAAGGCTTTGGGATCACCATTTTCACCTATCTGAAGAAAAGGGAAATCTTAGGCTTGTAAAAAGTGATACAAAGACAGAATATTTAATTATAACTTTTAAAATGATGAATATTGCTGATGCTCATGATCAGATTGGACACGTAATACTCTGAAAAGTTCAGGGTCCAGGCTAAGACTTGGCAGGGGGTGAGAGCTGTATTAATAATAGAGTCTGACTTGATGTCCATGGCCTGTCTCTCCAACCAGCCCGCCAGCTTTTTTCAGTATCAAGACTGTCTTACATATATTTTTGTTTTCATCAAAGCTTTTGGAGGACAAAGACAAGACATCAATTGTGGAGGATAGAAAGAGAACGGAGAAAAATAATAATCCACCAACTTGAAAGACCTAATCTTGCTCTAAGTTTTCTAATTGCTAAATCAGAAGAGGCGTTAAGAACAAGTAATTGATATGCATTAGCACAATCTCAAGAGATCAGAAAATGAAATGTAAAATTGAGAGAAAGAAGAAAAAGGTGAAGAGATAAGGTTTAGGAATACCTTAGGCTGCGTGAGAACTTTGAGGATCTATCCTGTTTGCAACCTTCAAGTATGCAATATAGTATTATTAACTAAGGTCACCATGCTGTAAATTACATCCCTCTGACTTATTTTTTTTTTTTAATAACTGGAAGTTTGTTATTTTTGACTCTCTTCCCCTGAATAATTTAAAGATGTCTTTTCTATTTTCTTTCTTTTTTTTTTTTTTTTTGCTCTCCCCAACTTTTTATTTAAGACACCTTTTTAGAAAGATTTTATTTATTTGACAAAGAAGGAGAGAGAGCACAAGCAGGGGGAGCAGCAGAGGGAGAGCAAGAAACAGGATCCCCACTGAGAAGAGAATCTGATGTGGGGCTCGATCCCAGGATCATGGCCTGAGCTGAAGGCAGACACTTAACTGACTGAACCACCCTGGCCCCCGTTTGAAACATTTTAATCTCAGAGAGAAACTGGAATAGGAGAGCCCTCACTGACATGTATCTTATTTACAAAATACCTTTGCTTCCATCCACTTGTCATTCTCTCCTACAGAATCACTTCCTCCCCTCCCCCAAAGAGACAACGAGAGTGACTCTTTTTTTTTTTTTCCCTTTGGTTTTTGTTGAACTATTTGAAAATAAACGATGAAACATCCTTAAATACTTATGGGGTAAAGTATTCTAAGAGAATCAGAATCCTCTATTAACAATACTACCATTGTCACACCCAAGAAATTCAACATGGATACAGAGACATTATCTAATTCATTAATCCATCTAAAAAGTTTTCCATTCACATTGAAAGTGTCCTTTAATAAATCACCTCCTCAACCCCACTGAGGTTCATGGATTACATTTGGTTGTCATATTTCTTTATTCTGCTTTTATTTAGAACAATCCCCAGCCACCCTGCCTACCTTTTAATCTTTCATGACAAAAAGAATCTAGGCCACTTTTCTTGTATAATGGCCCCAGATCAGGACTGATTGTTTCCTGCACTCCAATTGGGATTTAATATTTTGGTAGGGACACTATACAGGTGATGTGGATTCATTCCTTTAGCATCATATAAGGAAGCACATAAGATCTCCTGGAACCATCAATGGTTATACTTAGCCTTGATCACTTGGTTAAGGTGATACTCTTCAAAACTCTTCAAAGTTAAGGTACCTCTCCCATTTTGTAATTAACAAGTAATCTTTGGAGTGACACTACAAAACCTGGTGAATATATTGTTTTCCAACAACTTTTCAACCAAAAGGTTTTAGCATCCATTTATGAGCCTTGCCTGAAATGATCAACATGCTGGTGGTTGTAAAATGGTGATTTTTCTAATAAAATTATGGAATGATTCATGAGTCAGCATCTCATCCTTGCATGGGGTGATCCTAATCTCCTCTGTAATATTTTTAATATTTATTTTTTAGATAATAGCAATAGATTAAAATTTTTTTTACCCCAAACCATGACTTGATTCTATCTTGTTCTATCCATGGATTCACCTTTACTCTCCAACCAATAAGTTTTTATTCTCTCCCCCTCACCTTCAATCACAAGACACACCAATATAAGATGAAGCTTAGAAATTATGTTCAATAAATGTAGGGACGTGTTGATATACACCTACGTAAGTCGATGACATAATCAGTTTATTGCCTGTGTTCCAAATACGGAGATAATGAAAAAGTGATAAAAGTAACTTGCTTCATGCAATCACTAAGTCCCTACTCAAGGTGTGTGGAGAAACAAGGTGCCCATGTCTCTTACAGTGCTAGGTACAGAAGATATAAAAATAGAGGTAAGATGGTTCTTGTCTTCAAGGGGAGCAGACATTTAGGTAACTCGCTAAATTGTGGCACGATTAGAAGTCTAAAAGTGATCAAAGTATGAAGAAACAGGGAATGGCCAATTCTGCTTTGAAGTCAAGGGAGAGCTAGGAGACTAGACCCAAACATGTCACAGAGGAGCCTGGGTTAGGCAAGCTTGGAATAGAGATGTGGATTTTAACTCTAGTACTTGTCAGCACCAGCTGGGAAAGCTTGGAAGTTATGATTGAGAGATTCTATCTTTAAGATTAGAAGGCAAGAAACTTTCTTCCATTTCTAACATTTGATAATTCTGCAACAATAAAAACAAGCTCATCTTAGTTTTTAAAAGTTTCGGCATTGTTTTCAAAAGTTAAAAACAATTGATGTTGTGGTGATGAGCTTTCATTCAAATGCTTCAGAAAAACCCGAAAATGTAATACAATTAAACCATTAAATTTAAATAACAAAATCGTTTAAAAAGTAAGAGCATTTTTAGCAAGCTTCCATCTTTTCTAGCAAAGTTGTTAGGGCTCTTCTTCATGTCATGTCTTACCCTATATTGAAATGAAACGGGACTCAATTCCCGGAAACTTTCATCCCCTTCATAAATAGAACGTAGGGCTTCCAGTTCCATCTGAAAAAAAAAAAAAAAAAAAAAAGATTCAGATGAGTTTTGTTTGGTGGTATAAATGGATTAGAAATAGAGGATCTTTACTTTCTGATTCAAGCTCACTCAACTATGTAAAACTTAGCTACCTTATATGGCCCTTGATGTTTATAACATGGGTATATAATGTATGTAACATATGCGCCTAGAGTAACACAACAATAATACTAATACTACTTTAAGATGATGTGCCAGGCACTCCTAAGCATATCACAGGACACTATCTCACTAATTCTCACATCAATCCTATGAAGAGTATCTTATTTTCTCCAAGGAGGAACATAAGAGTCTGTTGAAAGCAACTCTAGAGCACGTGTCCTTGATCACTCTGCTAAAGAGCAGCCTGGGGTGGAGAGAATATTAAACTTGGAGATGAGAAATACAAACCATAGTAACTCCCCACTATTCACATGTATTATTTATATTTTTAATCCTTCCCACAGAATGATGTGAAACTTGAAAAAACACATAACAAAAAGAACTTTAAAAAATAAAAATGATGGTTAGAAAAATGTTTGACAAGGATCTATCCAAGATGGAAAAAAAGGGACTGCAAGAGGAAATGTAACTAATGGTCCTTGCCTGGAAATATTTCTAGAACACCACGGGCTGACAAATGAGAAGACTCAATCTCTGTTGTGATTGCTGATGAATGCCTGAGAAGAGAAGCAAAGGCAATACTTGGGTACAGGTTTTAGTTTTTAGGTGCACATGATGCATTCTACAAACTAAAGACAGACAAAATTTTAGAACAGACTATTATTAATAGAGAAATAGTTCATGGGGGCCTAGGAGGATAAAGAGCAGTAGTCCCTAAGCCTTGGCAGGCATTTGAAAACCAAGATAAATGTAAGCAGGCTTTCTTAGAGAAGATAACTTTGATGGTACATCAAGGAAGGGCACAGAACAGTCTACCTGGGCTTCTCTTGCTACCTTCCCATGGAAAAAAAATACAGTTCAAGTGGATTTCAGAACAATCAAGATTAGATTAGAAAGAGCCACCTTACGCAAAATATAGTGTTACTTCTCCCGCCCTTAAACCTTTCCTGTATTTTAACTAATGAGTAGGACAGGAACAAAATTGAAGGCAGGGTTATGAAACTGATGAATGAGAATTTGAGGGGACGGTGAATCATGCTGGTGGCACAAAAAGAATTCAAAATGTCCTTGAAAAACCATATAACGAGATGAAATTTTACAAGTAAGTGGAAGAACTTTCGATCCCTAAACATACAAATAGAGGATGAAAAACAAATTGCCTTGTACAGAGTACTTGAAAAGCTGTAACTGACAATAACTGTAGAAAACTGATGCTACAATTTTATTTTATTATTTTTTTTTAAGATTTTATTTATTCATGAGAGACACACAGAGAGAGAGGCAGAGACTCAGCCAGAGGGAGAAGCAGGCCCCATGCAGGGAGCCCCATGTGGGACTTGATCCCAAGTCTCCAGGATCAGGCCCTGGGCTGAGGGCAGCGCTAAACCGCTGAGCCACCCGGCTGCCCCGATGCCACAGTTTTAAAACAGGACATAAACTTATAATCTGTCCGCAGACACACGATTCCAAGACTATAAAGGAACAACAACAAAAATGGACATATGGAAAAATGCCAAAAGGAATCATTTAGTATGAGAAGAGGACACCTGAAAACCTGGGCAGAGGACTGATTTCAAAGACCTGAAAATCAGTCATGTGGAGGAAGAGACGGAATTATACTGTTAAAATGAAGATCCCTAGAAGAAGGGGAGGTGGGTGACTGGGTGACGGGCATTAAGGAGGGCACATGATGAGATGAGGATTGGGTGTTACACTGTATATGCTGGCAAATTGAATTGAAATAAAATCTAAAAAGAGGATGCTGCATAAACAACAAAACATAAAACAAGATCCCTAGGCCTCATGGGAATTCCAATTCAGTAAACCTGAGGTACAGTGCAGGCACCTGCTTTTCTCACAACCACCCAGATGACTCTAAGGCAGTGCTCCATGGGCCAAACTTTGAGAAACAGGACGTTACAACGCTTCACTGTAAGAGCTCGTTGGTGCCTGGACTCAGAAACTCACTTAGCAAGAACAGTTTAGAAGGGATTTCAGAGATCGACCAGCTTGCTGGACTTGGGGTCCTTTTAACTTCGATTCCAGGGATCCCATCACATCTAAAAGGGCTGACTTGCAGGGCAGCCCGAGGGGAAGGGCTCAGCCGTTTAGCGCTGTCTTCAGTCCAGGGCCTGGGCCTGGAGTAGCAGGATCGAGTCCCACGTCGAGCTCCCTGCACGGAGCCTGCTTCTCCCTCTGCCTGTGTCTCTGCCTCTCTTTCTCTCTCTGTGTGTGTGTGTGTGTCTCTCATGAATAAATAAATAAAATCTTAAAAAAAAATAATAAAAGGGCTGACTTGCAACAGACATTTTCTAAACCGAGAGTGAATTACTCATCCAGCAGACCTGGATGCTTGTCCTGATTCTACCCCCGTGCTCCCTGTGCAGCCCCGCAGCGTTCACTTTACCTATGCAAACTCTCCTCCTTCACCTGTGCACATTACACACTTAGACGGTCCCCCTGGAGCTGACCCATATCATTCCCCTGACCAAAGGATTCGGTGTCAAAGTGGCAGTCCTCGAGAAAACACGTGGGGCACAAACCATACGGTGCCGCCGCCGGTTGCACGTATGCTCAGAACAGACTTCCTCTCCCCTGGACAACTAAGTCCCAGATGGAGACGCGATCCCAACAAACAAAAAAGGAAAAAAAGGGCCAGACACGGGGGGCCGCGAAGTGTCATTCTTTTCCTCCCCCCCAGGAAAACTGAACTCTCCCCCTACCTGCCAATAGATTTTTAAAATGTACAGGTGGATCAGATTCCAGGCAGCTTCGCTCAGGACCTAAGCGCTAAATAAGAACAGTGGGGATTGAAGGCGAGCCAGGAGCCCTGGGTCGCCTACCAAGGACACCCGTCGTCTGTCCTATTAGGGAGGCGCGGGGCCACCCGCCCACCCCGCACCCCGCAGCCCCGGGGTTGCAACACCGAAGACAACAGGGGAGGCGGAGGCGGAGGCGGACCCTTCCCGCGCCGCCCGCCCGGCCTCTCCCCCAGGGGCAGGCTCGCTCCGCCGCAGGGGCGAAGGCACGTGCGGGGCCGCGCGTTCCGGCGTCGGCTCCCGGCCGGGCCTCCCCCGGGGCCAGCGCGGGGAAAGGGGCGTCCAGCCAGCGGGACTCACCTCCTGGTCCTCGTTGGCTCCCATCGCGCCGGTCGGGGGACGCCCCCCCCACCCCCGGGAGGGCGTTTGCGACGGCGAGACAGCGAGAGCAGCGTGGGCGGCCCCGACCCTTCCTCCGCGCTCTCCGCGCCCGGGGGCTGCGGGAGGCACACTCCTCGCACCGCAGACAGAGCACGGCGCGCCACCCGGGCCTCCGGGCAGCGCGAAGCCGCCTGCGGGGCGTCTGTGGGCGGGGAGCCGCAGGCCGCCGAGGGTGGGGCGCCGGCGCCGCACGGCAGCAGCCGAGGCTCCGCCTCCTCCCGCTTCTCGCTTCTCCTATTGGCTCCCCCTGTCCCCACCCCCTTAGCCCACTTCCGACGTTTTGCGGCGCAGCGTTAAGTTTCCGGGGCCGCGGTTGGCGTAGAGCGCTGTCACTCACGCCCGGGAAGTGCTTCCTGTGCGTGCGCAGGCGGGGACCGGGAAGTCTCGCTCGCGGGGACCGGCGGCGGGGCGGTGGCGGTAGGGACGGGCCGCGGCGTTCTGGGGCGCCCGTCCTAGCCCCCCCCACTACCAGCCCCGCTCTCCCGGCTGGCGGCGACCGGCTACAGCTGCAGCGGGCCCGGGGCGTGCGGCCTGGGTGAGTCCGGCCCCCGGAGACCGCCGCGGGAGCGAGCTAGAGCTCTGAACAATGCTGGTGTTGGGAGGGGGGGGCGCGTTTTCCTTCTGCTTCTGCAGGTGCAATGCCTGGCATTTGTCGTCCAGCTCGTAAAGAGAAGACGCACCTCTTTCTGGGGCCTTCGGGGGGCAGGGGCGGGGGCAGGGGCACGGTAGCGTCTGCCTGGAGGGCTGCAGCGTTATTGCTCGCTGTGCTCATTGGGCCCCCGGGGCCGAACGCCGAGCCCCCGAGCCCCCGAGCCCCCGAGCCGCCGGGGATGGTATCTTCCGAAGGAGGGTGGTGGCTTCACGTTCTCAGCACCGTCCCTGCCCCGAATTGTCATTCCTCCTGGGATCGTTTTTTGTGACCCTTCCTGTAGCCTTGCGTACTATATACACCCCCGAACCTCCATTAATTAACCTGCACGTTGCCCCCTTTTTTTTTAACCTGCCGCTTTGATGAGGTCGCCTTTCTTTGCAGTATGTCATCCTTTTCAAGAACCTTCCTTATGATTTTCCACGTCAGCTTCCAGTTTACTCCCCTCGCGTTACATGATCTCTCCCATCCAGAGTGTTTCCGACTTTTGCACCTTGTTCCAGGTCGTATAGCTCGTTAGTGGCTCCACTGGCTTCTCCCAGGAGACCTGGGAAGTTCTACAGGCCGTCCTTAAGATCCACACACCTCGGGGCAGCCCGGGTGGCTCAGCGGTTGAGCGTCTGCCTTTGGCCCAGGTCATGATCCTGGGGTCCTGGGATCGAGTCCCACGTCGGGCTCCCTGCATGGAGCCTGTGACTCTGCCTCTCTCTCTGTCTCTGTCTCTCTCTCTCTGTCATGAATAAATAAATAAAATCTTTAAAAAAAAAAAAAAGATCCACACACCTGTCCTTCGCCGGTGTTCTTCCCTTTGCTGTAGAATAAACAGTACCATCCCAAGGGTCAAAAGCTTTTAAAGTAGTATGTGGCAAGAATTTCCCATACGGTTTTCATACGGTAATTTTGGGGACAGAACTGCAGTAATCTCAGCTGGGCTGTCCATTGTGCTAGCCAAGTAGCCACTTCTGGCTATTGAGCATGTGAAATTGGCTAGCCTGATTTGTGATGTGCTGTCAGCGTGGAATACACATCATCAGATAATGAAGACTTAGTACAAAAAAAAAAAAGTATCTCATCAATAACTTGTATTAATGTCGAAGTGTTAATATTTTGGACATATTGGTTAAATAGAAAAATAGAATCTTGTTAATGTTAATTCCACCTGTTTCTTTTTTAATATGATTAGAAAAATTTAAAATTACATGGCTCATAACTTCTTTTGAACAGCTCTGTGATTTAGAGCTTCATAAGTCATTTCTAGGTCCCCTTATTTCCACTCCATGTTCAGGGACCACAGCTAATTCTCATGAGCCTCTGGGTTTTTAAAATTTATTTATTTATTTTTTAAAGATTTTACTTTTATTCACGATAGAGGAATAGAGAGGGAGGCAGAAACAGGGGAGCCCGACGCAGACTCGATCCCAGGACTCCAGGATCACAACCTGGACCAAAGGCAGGTGCCCAACTGCTGAGCCACCCAGGGATCCCCAACGTCTGGGGTTTTTAAATGAGGGAATGGATCTTTAGGGCTCTCATCTAGATTCTTGGTATAAAGCACAGTTCCCCATATAATATGTTTTGACCACCTCTTTTTAATGTTCACCCCAAATTCCTTAGAACTAGAAATTTTCTTTCTCTGAACTTATGATCCTTTGTCCTCATAGCATAATCCTGTCTGGAAAATGTCTGCTTAAATAGTTCCAAAACTTCTATGTCTTGTTGACATTTATCATTTCTGATAAGCTGCCCATTATTGCTTCAGTACGTAAATGTGAAAAGCCTAATGATCTTTTAAAAATTAACTTTTCAGTTAAGAAATTTTTGGTTATCAAGTTAGTAGCATAGTGCTTTTCCCTTTTCATAGAAATTATATTTTGAGTTTTATATGATACACTAGTAAAGATCACTTTGAAAAGAAACTTGGTACATGATTTTGGCAATGAGAAATGATCTTTATAATGGCAGTTTTGTTTGGAATAAGCACATTTTTATGTAATTGCTTTTCTAACGTTAGTGTGTGGTAGGATTTATTATAGACTAATTCTCAGCTGAAGGACACAGTATAAACAAATCCCTCCTAGAGGTTTTCATTCATTGTTAGTTTTTCTCTTCTAGATTTTCTTCTAAATAGTACACTTTACATTAACTATGGAGAAGTGAAAAAACATAGCTATTTAGAGAACTAGCATATTAGTTTAATAATTTCCCAGGAATTCAGGAATTAGATGCTAGTGATTACAGAGAAATTAGTGATAGTTGTATTTATTGTGTATGTAAGACAGCAGTTACTTTTCTTTATATCAGAAATGGGTCATGAGACCTATTTTAGTTTGATCACCTTCCTGCTTTCTTGGTCTGCTCATCCCACAGTTCAGTTCTGTGTGCATTTGAGATGTTACTGAAAGTACTGATTTGTCTTGAAGTTGACTACAACCTTTGTAACAAGAGATTTTTAAAATATATAATACCGATAGTTATTCAAAAATTGAAGCTTTCCATTTTGTTCCCCAAATTTTTATTTGCTCAGTGTTTGCAGATACTGGAAAAGAGTCTTGCCTTTTTGTAATGTTTTATAAATGGTGGAGGCTCCTCTATTAGATATGGATATGGGCTTTTAAAACATTTTTAACGTATTTACATTTGTATTTCAGATTTTTCTTGACGCCTCGAACATGAGCCCCACACAGTGGGACTTCCCCGTGGAATTATGTTGTCGGCCTATGGCTTTCGTTACCCTTACGGGCCTGGATGTAGTTTATAATGCTGTTCATCGAGCTGTCTGGGATGCTTTCTGTGCCAATCGGAGGGCTGATCGGGTGCCAATTTCTTTCAAGGTGCTCCCAGGTGACCATGAGTATCCCAAATGTAGACCTAAGGTAAAGACATGATTGCATGGGGGCTTTTCCTTCTCTTCCTCTCTTCCACCGTATGCATGGATACCTTTTTCTTTTCTAATGTCTTTGCTGGAAAACCCTGAGTTTTTTGTTTGTTTGTTTTTTGAAATAAGATTTTATTTGTGAAAAAGTCAGAAAGAAAGACATTTTTTTTTTTTAAAGAAATTGAAATACAATACTTGGAGCGACTTTAGTCTACAAATAGTCCCAACCCTGGCCACCCAAAGTATGATTCTGGGAACAGTAACAACACCTGGGAACTTTTTAGAAATTAGGAATCCAAGATCCCTACTAGACACACACTATTTGGGAATCTGCATTTTAACAAATTCCTGGGTCATTTACATACATATTAAAGTTTGAGACAGATAGGTCTAGACAGTGGCCAAACATCTACTTATATTCCTTAGTCTTTTTATACACTGTTGGAGTTATTGCAAAGTCAGGAAAAAGCGTAAATACGCTTTGGAAAATGACAGGCCTCCAGGAGAGACGGGGGAAGGATAGGGAGCAGAAGGGTGAGGGGTGCTGAGATGGGAGAGAGGAGTCATTGCCAAGGAGCACTGGTCTTCTGGCATCTGACCTGTGGGAAGTAGAAGGTGCTGCTTGCTACTTGATTCTTTATCTGCTGTTGTCAAAGGCAGAATTATTTTTCTTTGAGAAACCTCAGAGGTAAAACCTTGAGTTTATCAAAGCTATGGTTGTAGTGATGCATTAAGAAAACCCAAGACTTTTTCATTATGTAATACACTAATAGGTATATTTAATGACAGCTATTTTTTTAACCCCAGAGGAAAAATTACTTTATAATTATCATTTACAATTATAATGGATTTTCTTTTTTTTTTTGCATTTGCTTAAAACCCTTCGTAGTCTACATTAAAGCCCTCTCTAAAAGGAAGGTCTCACATTCCCCATTTATCATTACCAGTATCATTATGGAATCCATGGCCTTTGCAGTTTGGTTCAGTTTCACACACATCATTTGAGCACTTGCTTTGTGTTAGGTACTAGGAATTATGCAATAGACTGGTGACAGAAATTTAAATAAGACATGGTCTTACTACATTTCTGTATTTAAGAGTCATCCTTTATTTTTTCTTCTCTTCCCAAGTAAGGCAAATGTGGCCCTGGCAATATGTCATTGAAACAAATGAAGCCATTTTGGCTCTTATGTCATCTCTGTAAGCCTGAATTACCTCATCTTAAAAAGGTGTCATGTGTATGTCGAATGAAATGAATGAGCACAAAGTGCGTGCCATTCAGTGACAGGTGGCTTTTGCCTGCTGCTGTTAGGAGTGCATTCAGCTTTGCCTATGTTTGCAGAGAACTTCATATGAATGGTACATTCCTAAGGGGATCTTAAAGACCGGCTGGATGAATAAACATCTGAATCTGGTGCCCGCCCTGGTGGTTGTGTTCTATGAGCTGGACTGGGATGAGCCTCAGTGGAAAGAGAAGCAGTCTGAGTGTGCTACCAGAGTGGAAATAGTCAGGTACAGTCTACTCCGTCTTTGCCATGTATCAGGTGGTCCCCAGTAGGTTGCATGTGTCTTGTTTACTAATATTTATTCAAAGCAGCAGTGTTCCTTTGGGAATTGCTGACCTCCTGTGACCCTTGTTTGGTTCCTGACAGGTAGCTTAACATGAATGCTTAACTTCTATAATGCTTAAGTGTGTGAAGAAATTTAGAAGACATTTTAGTTGGAATCTCCAAATGCTTTTTTCTTGCATTCATGATATTTTGGGGGAGGTGTATAGTAATTTGCTACTTGTCTTATAAGACACCTGTTTTATCACCTTTCCTGTTTGAAAATAATTTTCTTTGCATGGCCAGTCTATAGCATATCACCATAAAGAAATAAATGGCATTATAGCTTTTACATGAAAGTAGATATTAAACTTTGTTTTTAAAGCAGATTTTTGTAAGGATTAGAAGCTCGATATGAGAGTATACTTTTAAAACTTTTAAATCATTGTACCATAGAAGTTTCTTTGTATGCAGGAAACATTTCCCCTAATCTTGGGGGCTTGGGGGTTGACATTTATCTTTCTTCAATTGAATTATCAAGCTTGTACTTTAAGGTTTTTTTTTTGTTTTAAGATTTTATTTATTTGAGAAAGAGAGTGTGCATGAGTGGGGTGGGGGAGCAGAGGGAGAGGGAGAAGCAGACTCCCCACTGAGCAGGGGGCCAGAAGCAGGGCTGGATCCTGGGACTCTGGGATCGTGATCTGAGATGAAGGCAGATGCTTACCTGACTCAGTCACCCAGACACCCCTACGTAAAGTCTTGAATGCATTTTTAGAAGTCAATTTTTGTTATATGTAATTAATTTTATTATTTTTCCATTGCAGGCAAAGTTTACAAGGGAGAAACACAAAAGTCGCAGTGGTTCTGATTCAGAAGAAAACTCCTTTGCCCCCAGGTATCACAAGGTTAATTAATAATGAATTAATTGCTTTATACTTCCCATTCTTATTATCAAGAAATATAGTTTTTGATGTTAAAATCTTTTATGCATTCAATTTTAGGAAAGATGGTGTGTTCACTTGAAAAAATACTAATAATGCATGAATAAATGTCTTAAAAAAGAAAAAGTTAAAATATTAAAAGAAAATTAATATTAAATATAAAATGTTCTTCTCCCCCAGTTCCACTTACCTCACTTTGTAGGGATATATCAGTTGATGTAACAGTTATTCACTTGGTTTTTAAAGAAAGAATGTTATTTACTTATCAAAGATCAGTTTAAAATTCTTCCTGTGATTTTTTTTTCTTAATTTGCAATAGGACAAAGAAAAATGCAATAGGATTTTTAATTTCTTATAGGAAAATGTCTTAGCTTCAGATGCTTATTTCTTCTACATTCTAAGACTTTGATAGGCCAAAAATGTTTTTTGTTTCTCTTTTGAAACTTGTGCATCCCAGTTTTAGAAACCACTTTCATGATTATTGCTTCCATTTTTGGCATAGTTATGTGGCATATCTGTTGGCATTATTTGGCCTATCTTGGCTCAGTAGAAAGTTCCATAGGGTTTTCCTGACAGGTATGTACTGTGACTTCTGAGAACCACCCCCCCCCCCCCCCCCCCCCCCCCCCCCCCCGAGCTCTCAAGGATCACAGGAGGCCTTTTGGCATGGTGAAAGGGGGATTGTGTTTTTTTCCCTAATTATATTGCTTAGATTTGGGGAACCATTTGTTTAGAAAAATACATGAATCACTTTATTTCTCTTTTTGTCTTTATGGGACTTGTCAACAGGAGAAGATGTCACTGCATCAGAAAGAGCCGCAGCTTTATGTAATGCGTGTGAACTCTCAGGAAAATCTTTGTTTGTACTGCCCCACACTGACCACCTGGTGGGTTATATTATAAGGTAACTAAAGATCTTAAACATTTTTTTCTTTAGATTATTCAGAGGCATTGAAAAATTGGTTGCTAAAAAAAGAAAAAGAAAAATTGGTTGCTTAGACTTATTAATTAAAAAAAGACATGTTTTTGGGAAAAAAAGTCAGAGTACTCAGGTTTTGAGGCAAAAAACACGAGTCCCCTTTGTCAACTCCTTAACTTCCACTTCCTTATTGGGACCACAGCAACAACTTCCTTAAGTTTCTGTCCAGACATCTCTTTTAATGTAAAAATAATTGTAATCAGACAACACATGGTGAATTGCCACTTAGCATTACCTCATTAATGCCATATATATATTCCATGTTAAAAAATATATATATTTGCATGTTTTTCCATTGTATTTTTCAGTAACCACTAGATGTCCTCTGATGATCTGTTTGTCCTTTTATAGGATAGTGTCTTCATTTCTGGCCTCCATTGCTTCATTTTCAATATGTTGATGTATATATTTAAATAATTTTTAAGATGGATCTGAGGCTCACCATATCTTATATATCTTTATAAAGCCCTTGTATATGAAAGGCATCTGGCTTGGGAACACAACAATATATCACAAAATCTGTGACCGTGATCCATTATTTTCTAGCATTTAGTGTTGTAGAAGAAAAGTTTTTTTTTTTTTTCAGATTTTATTTTTTTATTTGAAAGAAAGAAGGGGGGGGGGGAGTGGCAAAGGGAGAGAGAGAAGCAGACTCTATCCTGAATGCAGAGCCTCACATGGGGCTCAGTCTTAGGACCCTGAGATCATGACCTGAGTCAAGATCAAGAGTCAGATGCTTAACCGACTGAGCTACCCAGGTCCCCCGAGAAGAAGTTTTATAATAGTAAATTTTGACCAAAATGTATTTAGATATGAACCTTTTCATTGATTTTAGCTATTTTTCCTTGAACTGCATACATGCCCCCTCTCAAGCCCAAGAACAGTGTAGTTAATCTTTGATTATTGCCTTGCAAGATGATGTCCTGTAGGAAGTAATGTGACATTCTCATTGGCCTACCAATGACATGGCTTCCAGGAAAGAGAAGTATAAATTCAGAAGGAGAGAGCTTGAAAAGGCAACAAATGAAAGGATGAGCTGCAAGAAAACCTTAATGCAGTTAGCAAATCCAATCTCCCCCCTGGAAGCAGTAAATAGTGGCATGGTTACTCAGAAAGTCAGATTGGTAGCGCTCTGGATAAAGTTGAGCTGATTGCCCAGAATGCAGGAGGGGATAATGAGTTTTGTCTTTTAACGGTGTGTGGTGACCCCTGAGGGGAACACAGAGCGGAGCCCATACATAGATACCTGGT
Organism: Canis lupus baileyi; assembly: GCF_048164855.1. NCBI lineage: Eukaryota > Metazoa > Chordata > Mammalia > Carnivora > Canidae > Canis > Canis lupus. Next base: position 14,571,987 of record NC_132852.1, read on the forward strand.
AGCACACCTGCACTGCCTTTCCTCCTTGGAGGCATGGCCCAGCCCCCCACGGGCCTTTGACTGCCCCTCCAGGCTCTCAACAGTTCCTCTTGGACTTTGCACTGCATGTACTCTTTCCCTGTTCCCAGTGCTGTTTCCTGTCAGTGTGCTGTCCTACTAGCTCCTACCTTCCAGCTCCCCTTTCAGGGCTCTCTTACTCAACTTTTAAGGCTGAGTTCACATGCAGACTTGAGTAAAAGGCCATTGTCTTCAGTCCTGCCTCTTAATCCAGTGACTCTTGACTGCACTGAAGTGGGCCTCCAGGGAACATGGCTAATGCCTGGAAACACTTACCTGGACCCCTACTGAGACCTCTTTCCTGATGCTGGCATCTGGGGGTAGAGTTCGGGGATGCTCCTCTGCATCCTTCCATGCACAGGAAGCCCCATACCAGTACCTGATCCGAAACACCAGTGGGGCTGAGGTTGAGAAACCCTGCCTCAACGTCTTCGTCAGCTTTCAGATTTAGTACTGTCATGGACGCGAGAGAAATAGACATTGTGGCTTCTGCCCTTTACCACTGACTGCCCTTACTCGGAATAATGCCTCGTTTAAGGAATGCAAGCTCAAAATGATTGATGTATAAGAAGCAAGTACTCTGGACCCAGGACCTCCAAACTATGGGCATGAGCACCAGGGGTGAGATAGTCCACACGAGATGAGGGAAGATGTTAGTAGACCCTTTCTTCATATTTGCATTTTATCTTAAGAGAGAGGGTAATGCTGAGTATCTCTAAATCTCCGTATTCAGTCTCATCTGGGAGTCTCATCATTGACAGAGTTGCTGGTGGTACCCTCACTCATTTGTGTGCTTTCAGAACATTTTGATGTTTTGGGGCTCCTGGGTGGCTCAGTCGGATAAGCATCTGCCTTCGGCTCACGTCATGATCCTGGGGTTCCGTGATCGAGCCTCACGGTCGGTCGGGGAGCAGGGGGGTCAGTTGGCTCTGTGCTCAGCAGGGAGCCTGCCTCTCCTCCTCCTCCCCACTACAACTCTGTCACTATCTCCATCTCTCTCAAATAAATAAAACCTTAAAAAAAAAAAAACCACTTTGATGTTTTAAGTTTACAAGCTACAAGATGTCAGCGATTTGGTTAATTTTTTTTTTAAGTGTCTGAGCAGTAGAATGTGTATAAAACTTCTGTGTGATGTGTTGAGTGATGGTGAGAATTGTTTGTGCTTTAAAGGCTCACTGATCATTCTGAGTCAAAATACTTAAAAGAATTGTCAAACTTGTGATGAGTTAAGCATTTTTCTTTTATAAAAATATGTGTTCCAAATCCTCAGGCCTTTCTTCTTAGGACAATAGACTATCAATGTCATGCTAACCAGATGTTTTTTTTTTTTTTAAATCTTATTTTGAAAAAAAACATATTTTGCCTTTAAAGCAAAGGTTACCCATTTATAAAACTATAAGTTTTCGGGATCCCTGGGTGGCGCAGCGGTTTGGCGCCTGCCTTTGGCCCAGGGCGCGATCCTGGAGACCCGGGATCGAGTCCCACGTCGGGCTCCTGGTGCATGGAGCCTGCTTCTCCCTCTGCCTGTGTCTCTGCCTCTGTCTCTCTCTCTGTGATTATCATGAATAAATAAAAAATTAAAAAAAAAATAAAATAAAAAATAAAACTATAAGTTTTCAGCTTAGGTTAATATATTCTTTCAAACAGTATGGTTCAAAGTTAGAACCTAATTCTAATTATTTTCATGTTTTAACATTTAAAAAAACTGTAGTTTTAAAGATAAAAAAAATCTTACCTTAGAAAGTATGTTGAATAAAGTTTTGGCTTATCCATTTTTTTTTTCTTAGCATATTTTCCTTAGATATGTCTAAACTCTTTGAATACAGCTTCAAAATTCTGTTTTATTCTGAGGAGGAAAAACCTTGAAATCCAGCTTTTTCTATGAATTTAGCTTTCTTTCAGGCCCTAGGGAGATATTTCTAATCCATGCTTATTTTCATGAAAGGAACTTTGAGTTTTCAATCTGTGGTCACATTTTCTTTGTTCATATGTTATCTCAAAGTTAGGGAATGAAGCAGGATTTGAATCCCATAAATGCTACTTCCCCCTCATTTGCCAGTTTTCCTTTATGGTCTTTTTACCATTAGTTTTCTTAACCTTTAACCTTAACTATTAAAAGCACAAAAAATAAAGATTCAGTGAATATTGGAAATCTGTTTCTTTCACACTTCTTATAAAACGAAAGAGGTGGAAGTAATTTTAGAGATTACTTAATTTCTACAAATTATAAAACAGTTATTTTTATCAATTACTTCTTGGATTTTAAATCTCAATGGCTTTGGGGTCTTTACATTTTTCATTTAGAAATTCAGTATATTTTACGTTACTTTTGATCTTTATCATGCAGTAAACTAGATATTATCTCTGTCAGAATTTTATTTTCAGGTCTTACAAATATGATTCTTGAGAACAGTTTGGTTTAAAATAACTTTAGTGTTTGAAAATGTTGATTCTTTTTTAAACAGATTAGAAAATGCCTTTTATGAACATGCACAGACTTATTACTACACTGAGATCAGAAGAGTGAAATCTCATAAGGAATTTTTGAATAAAACAACACACCAGGTACAATACTTTTCCAAAGAAGGAAATAATAGAAGCATTCTAGAGCAGATTATTCATCATTATTTTCGAGATTATTAAATCTGTAATGCTTTGACGTTTTTAATTGGCTTCTATACTTTTCAAGTTTATTTAAAGCTTTTAAAAACTAGTTTGTCTTTCTGCTTTTTGCCCTATTTTACAGATAGCTTTTTATAGCTTCCTTAACTATGCTTGTTTGTTGGAATAATTCTAATCTTTAATTTTGAGTATTTTCCTTAGTACTTTTAGGACTCCTCTTAATAAATACTGTAATTATTATGTTTTAAGAGAATGTGTATAATAATGATTTTTTCTATTCTATATTTCAGCTTTTATTTGTTAGACATCAGTTCAAAATAGCTTTCTTCAGTGAGTTGAAACAAGATACACAAAATGCTCTGAAGTAAGTTTTTAACAATTGTCAGGGATCCCTGGGTGGCTCAGCGGTTTGGCGCCTGCCTTTGGCCCAGGGTGCGATCCTGGAGTCCCGGGATTGAGTCCCGCGTCGGGCTCCTGGCATGGAGCCTGCTTCTCCTTCTGCCTGTGTCTCTGCCTCTCTCTCTCTATGTCTATCATGAATAAATAAGTAAAATCTTAAAAAAAAAAAAAAAGTTTTTAACAATTGTCAAACTAAATTTTTCTTATCTTTATGTTAACAGTAGCATATTAATGGCAATTTCTGAATCTCAACCAAACTTTAATTAATTTTAAAATTTTATGTTGGTTACATTCACATATGTAATATTTAATTTGTTTAGAGATGAATGGAATATAATATTTTGAGATATTTAAAAAATTTCCATTTTATTATCAGAAATAAATTTCGTAGTGTCATAACTTTCTGGTCTAATTTAAATTTCATGATCTAAAGGAACATATTAAAATTCTTCCCATCCTGTTGACTACTTGTATGTTCAGTAAAACTTTTGTGTTGACTGATTTCTATAGTTACATACATATTAAACATTATTTAATGCTATGAATTTCTTAATATGCATAGTGCATTTATTTAATTCAACTCTGATTTTATTTTTAATTTAAAAAGTTTTTTAAGTTCATAATACGTCTCAGCCTCATTTTTAATACGAAGGCACTGCTTAGAAGTTTTAAAGAGTAGTTGTGTATGTGTTGGCAGTGGTCACATGTTTTATTCTTTCCCTTTTACTGAGCACAACTTAATAAAACATTTTTTTCTAGCTTTGACTCAATATTTTGAAGATTGACAGCAGTGTAATGTAGTGATAAAAGCCAACTATATATCCTAAAACTGAAGAGAGCCTAAGTGTACAGGGCGGAAAAATAAGAGAAAAAAAATAAAAATGAAGCTGTTATTCAGAGAAATATTGCAGAAACATTTTCCTTTTTTGTAATTGTTCAGGTGGTGAATACCAGATTGTGTTCTCTAAATCTCAACGACTCCATACGATTAGAACTGGCTTTAACGTAGTTTATATTTCTTTCCCATGGTATTAGTAAAAAACCTTCTATTCTAGTTCTACTGGAAAATAATCCTGGGAAAAGAAAATTTTTACCTGAGATTTCCTGGTTGCCTTCCCTCCTCAGGGTAGGGACTCCTTCTAGAAGTCTCTCCTTTCCCACCCCAATGCGCCTTTTCTAGCTCATGCTGGCGATGAGCAGCATCCTCTGAACTTGTGGAGAGACTGGGGTTTAAAACCCATTGACCTGTGCTTGGTCTCCTTAGTGGCTTCTTTGCTGATACAATTTCTGTTTGTTGGAGAAGCTCATAATGGTGGTTTAAAAAAAAAGGTTTTATTTTTTTAATAGAATACTAACTTTTTAACGTAATTCTGGACAGTTGTCCACTTTCGTGTTCAACTTATTTTCTGGCCCTCATCGACAGAAGCTAGTGACAGAACAATGTACATGTGATGGTTCTGTTCTTAGTGATAGGTTGTTGATTCCTCCCACATGTTATTAATTAATAGATCGTTTTTCAAGGAAATCAGTGATCACTATATGTGAGTTATTCCTGAGCTGTTGAGTACTAAGAAATTTTTAGTAAATATTGTTTCATTTCTAATAACTTATTCTTGGGAGTCTCTTCTTAAAATTGATAATTAACCATGTTCCGTATGTTTATATTAGGAATTATAGGACCGCCTATAATCTTGTACATGAATTGAGAGCCCATGAAACTAATATTCTGGAAATAAAGACTATGGCAGGATTTATAAACTACAAGGTAATGATTCTACTGCAAATAAAGGAAACTTGTCTTTAAATATTAGATGATCTTTTTGAAATTTGAAAACCAAAATTAGTTACTTGCTCTGAAAAGTATTTGATTAATTGTGTTCTCCTCTTTTTATATCCCTTGTTTCAAACAGCACCCTGGTTCTTAGCAGCCTAACTGCAATACTTGGTTTTGAGTTTATGGGTCTGGGAGTTCTCACTTAGAACAATTTTACTTTTGTGAAACTCCCTTAGGAGGGTCTTCTGTGTTTAAGTGGGAGCAGGAGAGAGTGAGAAGAAAGCAGCCTGTATTACTGAATTTTGTAAGATGCAACAAACCAGAACTTTATAAGCCTTCCTTGGTTTAATGGCATCGCCGTATGAAAGGTGTTTCTGTTCACCCCACAGGAAACTTTTATACCTGTTATTTGAGCATTTTAAGATTGCACATAGTAGAATTAGATGCCCTCAGAAGGCAAGTGAAGGCTTCTTGTTTTGCTTTTAATCATTCCGCACTCATCTTTTAAAGATGGCTGGCACTGGGATGGTGGCATGAGGGCATATAGATGCTGGAATTCACTATTAAATTGTTACAACGTCTGTGGAGAATATTTTTGCAATGACTACCCATTTAAAATGAGTGTTTCCTTTGACCTAGCAATTCCGTTTCAGGAAATTTATCTGATGTATGTGCTAAGACTTGTAAATCACATATGTGAAGAAATTTATTGCATCTTGTAATAGAAGAAGATTGGAAATAACCCAGCAATAAGTGTATGGTTAATATAAGTTATAACGCCAGATGATGGAATATTCTACAACTATTAAGAATGAGACAGCTCCACTTACTGATATGTAATATTAGGTGAAAAAAGTAAAGTACAAAACAGCATATTTAGTGTGATGCTATTTGTTTAAAAAGTATAGTTTATATATAAATGCACATACACTTGTCTGTGTGTATACTGTATCATGGAACATGCTGGAAGCTGGTTGCCTCTGGAACAGGAAATTGGATGGCAGATGGACAGGAATGGATGAGAGACTTAACTTTTCACATATTCCTTGTACCTAAAATATAAAACTGATGATAAGCCTCTGGAAATAAATTTAGGTTTTGTTTCTTCTGTTTTTCCTTTTATGTTACATAGATACAGATTATTACTGTTCTGAAATAGCATTCCAGATAAAAAGTTTTCAAGAATTTCTGTAATCCTTGTTTGATATGGAGGCTACTGTGCTCTGTGGTACAGAAAATCTTTAGTTTTCTGACAATTTTAAAACTGAAAGTTAGTCTGTCCTAGAAGAGATAGTATTTTTATTTTTGCCCATCTTTATGTTCTTCACTGGGTATAATTTTTTTGTATTCTGTTCTGTACTTTTAATAAGCTTTGCTAAGGTATGCAGTAGATTTAGTACAAATACAGAATAATTTTATTTCGTTAACCAGGGGAACACAACCTCTTGTTTTAGCTTAGCCATTCCAGTAGAGAAAATCCATGCTATTGCCAAGAACTGAAGAGAGGAAATTTAATTGTCTTTTTAAGGTTAATCTCACATTTTACATATTTTTAAATGAATATGCCTTTTGACTTTTATTTTCTTCTTTATTTTGGGGTTGATTTTACATTTTGCAGATCTGTAGGCTGTGTTTTCAGCACAACACCCCATTGGATGCAATTGCTCAGTTCCGAAAACACATTGACTTGTGTAAGAAAAAAATCGGAAGTGCAGAGCTGTCTTTTGAGCATGCTGCATGGATGTCTAAACAGTATGTTTTAAATTGTACTTTCAGAATTTTTTTTCTCTTTAAATAGGTGGGATTTGGAGGAATGGAATTAGCATGGACTTTGGTTCTAAATTGAGCTAAGCTTTTTGTCAGTAAATAGGCTTTTGGACATCTAGCATAGGTATGTTTCCAGTAATAGTTGATATTGATTCATAGAGTTCCTTAATAGAAATCACTTAATTCACGGAACCATCTCTTTTATTCAGTATATATTTATGGAATTTCCACCACGTGCCTAGGTACTGAGAATATAACTGGGAACAAAACAAAATCTCTGCTGGCATGGAACTTGCTATTCAAGACTGATGTTTAAAAATTCTAAAATCAGATTACTTCCAGAAGCATGAATGTGCTTGAGTTGTGGGAACTATGTTGACATACTCTAATGGTATATTTAGAATCATTTGCTAGTACAGCAGAATTGACTTAAATTCAGAAGTTATCTGTAACCTATAATTAGTTGTAAATGCCAACAATTTTTACAGTTCGTCAATAGCAT